>NC_063214.1:110219677-112619677 GCF_020740725.1 Corvus hawaiiensis | reverse complement strand
CTACATTTCCCTTAAAATTCAAAAATTAATTTCACTGATATTTTGCCAAAGAAACTATTACTTCCCAACACCTATTGCATGCATCAGCAGCATAAATGGTAATTTTATGTCCTTTTAGCACAGCTGGATATTTTCATTGCTTATTCTCATCTGATTCATTAGAGTTCCTTCAAATTTTTTTCTGTAGTGCACTGTTTCTAATCTGGACAACAAAATAGAAAGGGACTTCATGTCCTTCCAGTGTCATATCTGTCAAGTTACATATTTGCGACAGAGCATACAATCCTATTTGCTTGCCTTGAGATACCTTTCTTTCTGAGTTTATTTCACACTGCTTTGCTGCTGTACAACAGGTTGCTTGAAGTGAAGTTTGATTTCTATTTATTCTTTAACTGTTCAGTGAAATTAGCAGTAAGAGTGTAAATTTCCATGAAGACGTAGTGTAATACGTAAATCAGTAAGTTGAGTAGGATGTTAGGCTTATGAATTCATGAGCCATTTTTCCCAATGGTAGGATGTGCTTCTAAATGAACCAAAATAACTTAATCAAAAGAAAGTCTGAAATATTGAACAACATCCTTATGATCTCAACCTACTTGGCCAACTTATAAGATGGGTGGTGGTGCTTCTGGGACAGTTGTGGTTTCAGTGTCTTTTTTAGCTGATGTAATGTCTGCAGACTGTTAGAGCCATAAAATTACAAATCCAGAAACTGGTGATGATTATTCTCCTTCCTAAAACTGTATGCACTTATTTTAAAGGCTGTTTGCTCTAACAGAGAGTTCACATTCTAATATTTTGTATTGTCTGGTAGGTATAGAACATATATATATGAGTGTCTTCTACAGTCAGATTCCAGGGACTGTATTTCTTCTATACCATTCCATCAAGAAGGTTTATCCTAACTAATTTCAAAGTCATGCATTATTAATTACTAGAATAAGGTCCATTTTGCAGCTCTCTTGGCAGTGTTTTGCTTATGGCCTCCATGGCCAGGTACATTTTAGCCACAGCACTAGTTCTTGAGCACAAAAGGAGATGCCCAGTTTAACATTTGTTAAACTTAAATGTCAACACACTGTCGAACCTCAGGAAGGTCAGGATTCAAAAGAAGCACCAAGTCTGCAAATTATTATGTAGCTTTGAAACACAGCTGAAGTCACATTACTTTGCCTTTCTACCAAGTATGAAGCAGGTATTCAGTTACAAGTTATTGTGATGTGTGTTTTGCTTTGCCTTTAAAATAGTAGATAATATTCAAGTCTGATTACTCAGTAGTGTGCTTTGGGTTTACAAATTTTTACAGGCTCATGACAGCTCATAGTGTAGGAAATACAACTTCTAGAACATGACTTCCACTGTTCCCAATATTCTCTAGTTAATATATTCTGCTAACAAAAGGAAACCTGTAAATGGTTCATTCAGTCTGTGTTTATGATAGAAATGGTAGAATTCCTAAAGATTATGACAAGAACATTTTGAATATAAAATACTTTAACATACTGTAATACGAATCTATTAGGGAAGAAATGTTAGCTGCCAGTATAGGAGTTTGTGAATGGTTTCCCAATTAATAAGAAAATCCCACTTCTGTTGTTAAACAATTTCAAGGGCTCGCAAAAGTGACAGAAAACTGGCAGGCAAAATGGTTTTGGTGATGTAGGAGTCGAGATTAGTAATACATTTCCCAAGGGAGCAATGTTTGAACAAGTCCAAGGTTTAACTTAAAATTTCTAAGACTGGGGAAAAAAAGGGCTATACTAAAACTACATCTTTTGTCAGCCTAATTTACCTTTGAAGGTAATAATATAAACTCCTCACATTTCTGGTGTTATTAATTCTGTTTTGAACCATAATGCACAAATGAATGATTATAATTCTGGACATCCCTCACTTCTCTAACTTCTCTATCTTAGTGGATGTAGTCATGCTGTACTGTAAAAGTGCATAGTCAATGATACTGAATTTGTACTGGATCCGAGACAGGAAAAATGCTGGTCCTGGAGTGAATTAGTTCTCTAGAAGTGAATTTGTTTGTGTCTCCTTAACTCAGCGTATTTAACCTTATGCAAAGAGATGTGAAAAACAAACACAAAAAACCCCTGCCTGTTTTAAAACTGTGGTATTCCATCCATTGTATTCCAGAAGTCCTCCAGAGGTCTTTGGGCAGCTCAGATTTTTGCTGATTATAAAATGGCTTGACTAGAATGATGTGGAGTTTCTGCTGGTTTGATTGAAGGAAACACAGCTAAACTTTAATTCTGTACTTTTTAGATATTATTCTGTTCTTAAGCAGACCACAATTTTTTGTAAAGTTTTCGAACTACAGTTAGAATTTAAGTACTGGGATGATTTTGGAAGGAAAGAGGCTGTTGTATATGTATACTCCTTCCCATATGTTTACGCACTCACATCAAAACAGATTTTCTGACAACAAGGGAAACAAAAATATGTTTGAGAGCTGACAAGCAGGTGTATAATTTATTCTTGCAGTACTAGGCTATCACAACAGACACACAGATGGTTATCTGGGAAAAAAACCCTGTGAAATGAATTTAAATCCAACAAGTACCTCTGTATAGACTTTGAAGGATTTACCAGTTTCATGGAAAGTATTTCAGGTAACAACAACAACAAGACAAGTTGCCATGATTTTTATTTTGAATCAATACAGAAACCAGGCCAATTTCCAATTTTTCTGTTTGAAAAGAAAAGTGAATAGGAATGGGCAGAAAAGTAAATTTTTAAGAAGCCTGACCTGTAAATTGCTGCCATAACAGAGATTCTAATAACTTTTTTTCAGCTTTACTTTTGGCCACACTTTTTAAAGAATATGGGGAACAATCTTGCTATGAGGCAGTTCAGGCAGTGCACTTTGGAAATCTGGAGGGTATAGAATCATAGAATGTTTTGAGTTGGAGGAGTTATTTGAAAATCATCTCCTCCAGACCCCCTGCAGTGAGCAGGGACATCTTCCACTAAATACAGCTGCTCAGAGCCCTGAAAAACCTGACCTTGAATGTTTCCAGGGATGGGGGGATGACTGCTAGGTGACAAAGGAAGAAAACACAGAAGGCAGGACAAGAAAAAATAGGACTCTCAAACTCTGAAGAATAACTTAAAACATGCAGGATGTGATAGTATGAAGGAAACAACAGGAGCCCAAGCAGAACCTATTAGGAAATTGGTAGTGGTGAGGAGGAGAGGCAAAATGGGAGGTGAGGGAACTTACTGATATTGGAAGTGGGAGTCACAGCAGAAAGGAGTTATGTCTCTAAGTATTATATGCATTGCTTTGCAAATTTATCCTTCAAAAGAATCTGAACTATAAAGAAATCAGTACATTTTGCTCATATGAGCCTATGAAGTTGTATTTTTCTTTAACCAAATTCTGCACCCTTAAGATACGTGATCCTGCCAGTTGTTCTCTCATATGATAAACATTAACAGTAC
Organism: Corvus hawaiiensis; assembly: GCF_020740725.1. Taxonomy (NCBI): domain Eukaryota; kingdom Metazoa; phylum Chordata; class Aves; order Passeriformes; family Corvidae; genus Corvus; species Corvus hawaiiensis. Next base: position 112,616,224 of record NC_063214.1, on the reverse strand, counting down.
AAGATCTGTACTCTTGGTTTCTCAGCTGTTGCTTTTTTCTCCTTTTTCCTCCCTGATTGTCATCATTGTTTTCTCTTGTACAAGACAAATGCTAAATAATAAGACAGTGAAATGACATGGACAGCTGAACTAGAAACACTCTGATAGAGTGTATTTCCTTGGGGAAATGCCATGGAATGGTCTACAAGGACATATATTTCAAAATCAACTGTGGATGTTTTTCTCTAAAATACTTGTAGGCTTGGAAAGTCAAGTTTTATCATTCCCACTGCACCCTGGTCAGTTCCCCAGCTCTTCTACTGGTTTCTCAAACTGTAGTTTGGAAAGTTACTTTGGGATTTGTAGCTACCTTACAGCGTCATGTCTGCCACTGCTGGCAACTGTAGAGGATAAAAACTACCCAGTCAAAAGCAATTACAGATCATCAGAGTGGAATCTGGCTTCTGCAGCCAGAAAGCAGTTATGGACATACAACTGCAGGCCAGCTTTGCTATTCCAGCAGTATGTAATCAAAGCACTTGTTTGTTCAGAGGAATCTTACTGTACAGTGGAGTTACTGACTGAATAGTCTAAATAATGCCTTCTGTCTTAGGTTTGGTTGGGTAAGAGTTTTGTTTTTTTCCTGAGACTGTGAGGGAAGACTATGGAGGTTGTGCAAAGACATTCAGGGTAGGAAAGACAAGACGTAAGAGGGTCTGCAGAGAGTGAGTTCTAATGATAGAAAGAGAAGGAAAGGGAACTTCCTACAGAGAGATTTTATTTTTTTTAAGAGATAAATTTAAGTAGGAATAAGAGAATTAAAGTATGTAACTAAATTATATTAATAGGCAAAGAGTATGAGTAAAATTATAAATGGACTAACAAAATTTGTATGGCCAATTTCATCTACATAATACTAAAAATAAGGACTGACATTATTGATTCAGAATGGTCAGAGAATAGCTAACACACTAGGATGGAAAGGTTTCAGACTTAAATGGCTCAACATCCAGAATTTTATTCCATGGGGTTTTCAATAAGTTAAAAAAGTGTGAACACAAAAGCTCCCAGTCAAATCTTTGTATTTTCCATTTGTAAACTTCTGATTGTAAATTATTCCTTTCTAAATAAAGTTACACAAGACTCAGCGCAGCTTGAAATTCCTCTGTATATCTCATTCAAATGTATAAATTCATTGCAGTAAATGGTATATTGAACAAACATGATTTCAGTTGCTTTTTACAGATGATCTGATTATTTTTATTTGACACAATTTGTCAAAAAGCTTACATAAATTTATTTTTGCCTTCAGATTTCTTTAGAAATCCTGGCCATCCTGATGTATTCCTGTAGGTTGACCCTGGCTGGATGCCAGGTGCCCCCCTAAGCTGCTCTGTCAGTCACTTCCTCAGCAGGGAAAAGTGCAGTGGGTATTATAATGGCTCGTGAGTCAAAATAAAGACAAGGAGAAATCAGTCACTCCATCTTCTGTGAGAAGCTGCCAGAAGCTTCCCCCACGTCTGACAGAGCCAACGCCAGCCAGCTCCAAGAGGGACCTGCCACTGTCATATACTGATGGTGTTGCCTTGGGTGGGTTTCTTACCTTCTATAACCCCTGAGAATAAATTTCAATCTCAGAAGTGTTAATTAAATTTTATATAAAAATATGTCATCTGATCTTCTAGCATTAGAAGCTTCAGTGTCAGTTTTGCTGAAGGAATCAAGTCTGTCCTTGTTTCTTAAGCTGTCCATATGGTTTTGAGATGCTCTTTCACTGCTTTTTAAAGGTATTTTATATAAATAATGAGGATGTTCATAGACATCACTCTTAAGTTTTATGAGTTATGAGACCATGTTGATTTAATTTTTTTTAGTCTTGTGGAGTCCTTTCTTGAGCATGTCCTTCATAGTTAAGTCTTTCATAAACAATATTTTTTCAAAATTCTTTCCTTTATTTGCCTAGCTTGAAGGGCATGTGTCAAACTGCCACTGTGATAACGATAGCTTGTAAGTTAGACATTCAGAAAGAGTTTCTGACTTAGTAAATTAAAGTTTTATAGCTGCCAATTAAACTGCCTGTCAGTGGATTATATGGTGCTGCTATACAGACACTGCAAATTCAGGTTTTGAGTCTGGCTTCAGCCTGTGTTGGAAATCTTGTCCTTGTTTCTCTCTTATTCTTACTCCTTGTTTCACAAACTTGAATTGCACTCCCCCTCAGTGGCACTTCATCTCAGGATCTCCATCTTTCTTACTGTATAAATTCTCCAAAATCTCTTCTATTCTTAGAATTTCCCGGTTCTCTGCTCTTAGAAACAGATGAGTAGTAAGGCAAGCATAAACAGAAATAATTTATTTGGCGGGGAAAGTTATAAAATACAGATAGCTGTGAAAATAAGCTGGCAAACTTCAGAGAGGCTTTTATGGCATTCAATAATAAACAACAAAAACATTTTTCATAATGTGGTGTATTCTCTGGGGGTGAAATGTTATTTCTCATGTTTGAAGCTGTGCAGATGATAAATATATTTTAACAACTCTACCATGATAGTTATGCACAAATTTGTTTCATTCATTTTTTAACTGGTATTCAAAAAAGGTATGTTTAATGTTTGAACCAATATGAAGTCTTTGAAATAGCAATAGTCAGTGCAGACCAGTTACAGCTTTCCTGGAAACATAAAATATCTTTGTTTTAATTCCACCCCTCCTGAGGGGTTGCACCTTGGATCTTTGTTCCACTGGGAAGGAAGAGCCCTCTCTCTCTGCTCATGGGAGGATCTGAATCTGTGATGTGGATAAATTGGGGGGTTGAACAAAACCGTTTTCTAAGATTTTACCTTCATCTGAGATCTTTACAGATTGACAGTGGTAAATAGGGTATTCAGCTTTTCAAAGAGAGGACTAATGAAAACAGATTTAAGATGAAAACTGCATAATAACATTACTGGAATTACTTGAACAAAATTTATGGCACTTTCCAAGTGCAATATATGATAATGGAGTTTTTTGACACACATAAAGTGATGTTTTTCTTGAATGCATGCATACACTGTGAACCTTCATGCCAGGATAGCTCTTAACCTTCACTATGTACCATTCTACATCCTTTGTAAAGATGTGGTGTAGCATTATTTATTTGTTTGTTATAAGCACCTTTTCTTCTCAAATAGAATAAACTGGAAATCCGAGACTATCTTCCAACTTAAATTAGAGTTTTTTAACATTGAGGTTTAGCGGTATGGGCTATATATAACTTAGATTTTGCTTTCATGTCAATTGAATTTATTCACAGATTAGAAAGGATAAATACATGGATTTTGGTCAGCTGCAGAATGAAGGCAGCTCCTCTCACAAGTCATATCACACTATTATAGGAGTGTTGCTATTATCTTCAATCAGCACAATATCAATCCTACCAGCTTTTGCTCCCATTTGAACAGTTACTTGCCTGGAGTAATTTTATTATCTTCAGTGTGACATATGCATGTCTTCCCCAGGGAGAAAAAGAGGCCTTTGTGCAAAATCAGGAGCTGTAGCAGTATTCAGAGAAGTGCCAGATAACAGGGAGCATCAAGCACTGGTCATATGGTTGCTCCCAAGCTTGAGCAGCTGCTGGAGTATGGAACATTCTGCAAAAGAATTGAGCACTTTGAGACTGAGAGGCCATCTTCAAAATGTTCATAGGACAAGTACAATAAATAAAAGTTTGCTTAATCCATCCAGCCAGTAATCTCATGAAATGAAGCTTTTCTTTTCATGTCATGTCAGCACTTGATTGAGAAAGCAGTTTCAGTCATCTTGAAACAGAGTATTATACTCTCTTGAGATTTCCAGATGTAAGAATATGGATGAAACAAACAAATAATGTGAATAGATCACATTGTAATAAAACTGTCCCGATTGACATCATTGTACTTGTTTCACCCTTCACAGCTAAAAAGGAAACCAAAGATATGATGTATTTGAGGTAGTTTTAGGACTAAGGATTATTTAGAGTGAACAGATTTATCACTATTGGTGTCAGTCTCAAAGAGGAAAAGAAAGAGAGGGCAGAAAATACGAAGGAGAAGAGATACAGGATTAATACAATGGTTGCTGCATGTAGAATCCTTTTTGTGCATTATTACCCTAGAGTGTACCCCTGTAAAAGAACATTTTTGTCTTACCTTCCACCTTCTCCTGAGCCTTCTGTATCCCTCTTCCTCCATGCTTCAGTCTTCCCAAGAGTCCTCCTCCTTGGCACGCAAACTCACTCAGGAAAGCTAAGCTCTATAAAAGTCAAATTTATACCTATCTTTACAGGGTTATTCTGGGGCGTATGTCTTAGTATGAGCAGAATTGTCTCAGGAGATGCATATTTCTCTTCATTTCTGATAGAGGAAAAGGCTTTTAGCTTTCTCACCTTACAACTCCTGAGTTAGAAGGGATAAAACTCATGCAGACCTCCCTGTATATGTTTTTGCCTGGTATTACATATTTAGCAGCACAGTCTAAGAAATTCTTCAGCTCTTATTTATAAACATTATTGGATAAAATACTACATATTTATGAAAAATGTATTTTCTCTGCATTTAGGATAGCAACATGGGTTTGGGAGTGTGAATTGAAATTATAAAAGTGAATTAAGATGCTCAACAACAAATTAAGGAGACAAGAATGGAGAAACGGTGGAAAAGACAGGACTGAACATCAAAGTCTCTTGAATACTGATGGGATGATAAACCCAGAGGAATCAGAGGGCAAATGAGTGAAGGGAGCTGAAGGTGGTGAAAGAAAAAACTTTGAAATGGTAATCAGCTAAAAGTAGTGCTGAATAAAGGCTATACTGACCTCTGTTTCTTTTAGAAGTAACCTGCATTAAATACAGGTCCAGGCTATGAGAATTCTTACTTGCATTTATGAGCAACTGTTCCCAAAACTAATGCTAGTAATGGCACTAGAAGTTCACAAATCTGGGGGAAAGGAGCAATAAAACTAATAAAATGAAAGATCAGTGAAAGTGAGGGAATGTAACTAGAACTTATAAAAGAACAATCTTCACTGCTGATGCTCAACCAGTACAGGATTATTGCATAGGCATTTGTTCTAGGGCGCATATAAAACACTCCTTGCGTGACATTCTACTTACAGTTCCCTAGGTCACCAAAGAACCATTTCCCTTAGCACAAAAACAGTGTGAATTACCTGACCTTTCAGAAACAAATGTTATTTTCAGTGCAGCATGAAGTTATTATTTTTTATTAGTTTAATGAGAGAAAAAAAAAAAAGAGAAACAGGGAAAAAGAAAATCAACCATAAAATCTTGTTAAGAGAGAGTATGTCTTTACCTTAGGGATGGATTATGGAACATTAATTAAGAGCATTTTCAAATGAAGTACAAAAAGGAATTTATTTTAAATTGTTTAGAAATATTTTTAAGGAGAACAGAAAGGAGTCAGTTCTATTTCAAAAGTGTAAAAACTATAGTGAAGAGAAATAATATTTTTTTAGCAGAAAAGCAAAGTAAATAAAAAAGGCCACAGGAAGGTGTCATTTTTTTATGTCCTTATCATTGTTTATTGAGGAGATGTAACTACATTACACATGATGTTATTTTCTGTGCATGCCCCAAAAGTGAAGAGAAAAATGCCTAAAAAGCATCTATCAAACAGCCATGTTAGGGTAGGAACATTAGGTGGTTACAGCCTAAAAAGACTAATGTTTAGTAATAATCTAATCATAATTAATAGTTCAGCCTTTTCCTATTTCCTTATGTTATTTAACATCAGTAACTAGGAAATCATATGTCAGGACTTTTTTCTTATGAATAATCCTTATCATATCTTGTAATCCAGACCCCCCCCCTCAATCTCCTGTGTTTTTACACAATTTAATAAGATTTTAAAAGAAATTTTTATATTCATAATACAAAAAGAGAACTTGCTTCAGATTTGTCCCCGTTCCCTGATTCTGTAAGACTGCTGTTCCTCAGTTTTGATTGCAATTGTTCACTCAACCCTCTGCTGCTGGTCACCATCTTTCTTGTTAATTCCTTCAGGCTCTCTGCAGCTGATCCATGTATGTCTTGGTTGTGGTGCCTAGAGATGACCACAAAATACCACCTAAAAGTCATATGGATGATGAATAATCCTGCAGGATAGATAGAATGTTGTTTTAACCAAAAAAAAAAAAAAAAAAAAAAAAAAAAAAAAAAATGGAAGCATTTCAAAGCGTACAGTATGAAGGTATGCAGGTGCCTTGATCTCAGAAGTCAGATTTGTTCTCAGGAAGAATATATGCCATGCTGAGCTCCTCACTAGACAGTTTTACTTACCACAGAACACATTCTCTCCCTAGTCACAGGCACCCAGCTCCCACTGACTTTGAAACTGTCAAACTGCATCAAAGTTAGATGCATTTTAACATCAATAACCTACCAGAGGTTCAGGGTCACCTATACATTTTAGTTTCTCTTCTACCCCACTTACAATACAGAACTAAGAGTATATATAGTTTCAGCTTTCTGCTGAAGGCAGAAGAGAAATCACTGAATCTATAGGTCTGCACAGTCAGAGCTCTAAGGTGTATATTTTATGGGGATGTATAGAAGATACAGAAGAGCTCTAAACTGTTGGGGTCCCTCCCCTGCCGTGTAGCCCTGGGAGAGGGGCCCTGAGGGCACAGACATGGGGCTTCCCTGTCCCTGCTCAGCCTCGTTCCCATTGGTTGGTTTGTGTTCCCTGCGCGGGCAGAAGGACCCTTGGTCCCGTGACTGGAACAGTTCTCGGCAGAGCTCCGGCCATGCGGCTGGAGAAATAAACATCTCTGAAACAGCTAGCAAGAATCTGTCTGTCCGTATATATTTCCTTTCCACGGGACTCCTGGTTTGATATATGCGTGTTGCAGTATCCCCACTGCAACAAATGGTGGAGATTTGTGAGCAGAACGATCCCCGATCCCTAAGCGACTGATTTGTGTGAGTAAACCCTGGAAACTTTGGATTCCTCTTCTTGGTTTTGCTTTGCTATTCCATATCTAAACTATGGAGGAACCGTGGGAAGACTCTTGGCTCTCAGAGCCGCATATGGACATTTATCTTAAACTTAAAATGATTCTTGAACAACGATTTGTAAATTTTAGCTTGATTCAAGCTCAAAAAGAACTGAAACACTTCCTGGCATGGTTGTTTAAGAACTTTTTCTATGTTTCTTGGGATTTAATTCTTACCAAGGGCTTTTGGAAAACCGTTTGGACACAGTTAATATTGGAGTCAAAATATATGCCGATGGAAGAATATTTTCGTGAATATTATTTAGTTACTGAGACTGTTGAGCAATGTCAGCTGTGTCCTGGTGAAGGGAAGCGTGGCGCAGGGACCGTGCGGCCCAGGCCACGTGCACCGAGTGCTCTGCGAGCAGCAGCGAGGCAGTTCCCGCGCGCAGGCGGAGCCACGCGAGCCGCAGTGTCGGTGGCGGAGCGAGGCGCGGCGGGACCCGGCAGTGCCCGCCCGGTCCTGTGCAGCGCGTGGTGGAGCGAGCCCTGGGAACGCCCGGCCGAGAGGGGCGGCACGCGGGCGGCGGCTGGCGGCGGTGGCGGTGGAGCGGAGCCGCGCCCAGCCGAGACGCGCGCTGGAGCGGGGCGCGGGGGAGTCCTCGCTCGGGGGCCCGGCCGAGACGTGGGTGCAGCGCCCGACATCGGCAGCGAAGCTGTGACCAGAGGAGGCGACGCATGGAGAACTGAGCAGCGCGGCCCAGCCCGGCCCACGCAGCCCCGAACGCGACCCCGGGAAGAGCGCGCAGGCACCAGCAGCCCCGACAATTCCAACACGGGAGCGACCGAAAGAGAGAGCAAAGACGCAGCGAGACAGAAAACAGCAGCCACTCGGAAAAAGGAAAAGATCATAGCAACTAAGACCTTAGGGATAGTAAAATGGTATAATGTTAAGCAAAATTATGGTTTTATAACAAGGTGTGACAACCAGCAAGACATATTCGTGCATAGAACTGCTATTAAAAAGAATAACCCTGAAAAATGCATCCCAAGCTTGGGAGATGGAGAGATGGTGGAATTTAATATTGTACTAGGGAGAAAAGGGTTACAAGCATCGCAGGTCACTGGGCCTGATGGTGTTCCTGTAAAAGGCAGTATATATGCAAAAAATCGTAGTCATGTTAGACAGTATCTCCATTGTAAGCCCCCCCTACAGTTTCCCTTTCCTAATCCCACCTTTCCCTTTTACCCTATGTCCTATTACCCCCAGTGTATTCCCAATCCGTTTTTTCATCCATGGTTTCCCTCACAAAACCATGCTTTTGCCAATTGTTTCCCCAAAAATCCCTTTCCAATGCCGAGTGGGAGATGAAAAGGGGGAGGGAAGATGTTAAACCCTCTCCTGCCTCAGTTTCCCCACAAAGCATGCTCAGAGTTCTGTCTCCCTTCTGTCAGCCCTAAGATGTTCCAGAGAATCTGTTTGGACATTTAAAGACTCAGGAGGGTGGCTTGTTTTGTTTTGAAACTGTTCTTGTTATGTTTATCCAGTTGTTTTCATTCTCCTTTTATTAAAATAAAACGAGTGAGGTGTTGGGGTCCCTCCCCCGCCGTGTAGCCCTGGGAGAGGGGCCCTGAGGGCACAGGCACGGGGTTTCCTGCCCCTGCTCAGCCTCGTTCCCATTGGTTGGTTTGTGTTCCCTGCGCGGGAGAAGGACCCTTGGTCCCGTGACTGGAACAGTTCTCGGCAGAGCTCCGGCCATGCGGCTGGAGAAATAAACATCTCTGAAACAGCTAGCAAGAATCTGTCTGTCCGTATATATTTCCTTTCCACGGGACTCCTGGTTTGATATATGCGTGTTGCAGGATCCCCACTGCAACACTAAACTAGGAATGATATGCTGGAAAAAGAGCTCTTGGAACATGAGGGTGAGGATTAAGGAGCAGATGAGCATAGGTGACACTGTGGTGGGCATCGGCTGCAGGCCACCTAACCCTGCAGAACAGGTGGCTGAGGCCTTTCACAGGCAAGTAGAAATAGCATCCATGGGGGACCAGCCTGATCATTTGCTAGAGAGACAACACAGCAGGTTGGAAGCAGTGCAGTGAGTTCCTTGGTAGCGCTGATGGAAACTTCCTGACGTAACTGGTGGAGGAGCCAGTACAAACAGAGGCTCTGCTGGACCCCATACTCACAAACAAGGAAAGGCTCACTGGATAGATGAAAGTCAGAGGCACTCCTGGCTTCAGTGACCATGAGAACACAACCTGGACTTCAGGAGAGTGGACTTTGTCCTCTTCAGGGATCTGCTTGGAATAATCCCACAGGATAAACCCCTGGAAGGAAGAGAGGTCCAAGAAAGTTCATTGATAAGGAAGGATCACTTTCTAAAATGTTCAAAACTGGTCCATCCTGAACAGCAGGAAGTCCAACAAAAGTGCCAGGAGTCCTGCGTGCATGAACAAGGAGCTCTTTGCAAAACTCAAACATAAAAAAGGGACTACACAGAAAGAGGAAGCTTGGGCAGGTAACCTGGAAGGAATATAGAGGCACTGTCCAAGAGTACAGAGATGTGGTCAAGCAATCCACAGCCCACTTGGACTAGAATCTGCTAGGGGGTGTCTATGGGTATTTATTTATTTGAATTTAAAGCTAATGTAAATTGTAAATTGAAAGCTTTTTAATAGGTGTTGTGCTGCTTTGTGAGAAAAATAATTGAATTGAGAAAAATTAATGCTAAATATCAGCATTTGTAAAATTACTTCCTTGGTATACTACAAAAGGAATATAGCAAGGAACCTGGCAGAAAAATAGTTGATATTGATTAAATTGCATACAAAAAGCAATATTAAAAAAGAATTAATGTGGCTGGGCAGTGAAGAATTTGAAAGCTTTGTCAAGAAATGCTGCAGAATGAAGGGATGCACAGCAGTTTCTTGTACTTTTAAAAGGCTAAGACCATGCTCAGCTCATACCAGTTTCATAAAATATTTTATATACTACAAAAGTGCATGAATAGACATAAGGAACATACAGTGACGTGAAAGGCCTTGCAGAACCTCCACCAGATTGTGTGATAGCTTCTATGGGAGCAGTGGGGGTGTCAAATGAGAGGCCACCCTGACAGAGAATCTTTTATCCAAAACAAAACAAGTAACATTTTCTAAGAGAATTATTTCCTAAAGATGTTTGTTCTTAAGATTTCACATGGTTTACAACTGTTTTATTCTCTCCAAATTTGGATGTTTTTGTTATTTAAAGACCTAACTTTCATTCCTCAGGCACATAAATACACAAAGCCCAAAGTGCCCAGATTTAGGATTATAAAACAAAAGCCTAAGAAGCAATGGCTGGTTATTCACAGTAGACATATTAATTCAAGGAGATCATTCTTTTATTTACTGTTTTCTAAAGCTCTGTGCCCCAAGCTTTAAGATGTTTCCTGAATTTATATTACATTTTATTCTCTTGTTTCATCTGAAAATTTTAAAAAGCTGTCAAGGTACAATACATGTATTCTACTATTTCTTATGATTTTTTTTTTTTTTAATTGAAAGGAGAATTGCATGAAGTCATTCAGATTTCAATCTGCTGAAGTATACAGTCCCACCGTGACCCAGAATTTTGAATTTAGTCTTTGTAACAGCTGTAAATGCATGCAAATAGCACTGTACTTATCTATTTTTTTCTTTAATGTGGAAAATAAGCACATTTTTACGCTCTCAAAATATTTCAGAACACTGAACTTTTCACCAGAAAACTAATTGTCCTTAGCTGTTTTTTCAACTCGGTAAATGTCAAGACTTAAACCTGAACTTCAGCAGCCGGGAACAATGGCTATCAATTGCCTTTCCTCCCCTGCTGTTCCTCATTAACAGCACAAAGTGTGCTTATTTAAATCCATCCTTATCGCCTAATGTACAAGGAGTAGTGAGTGACTGAATTCAGTAGCTATTAGAAGTACGGCAGATCAGATCTTCCTGTTTATTGATTTGTGAAGAACAGCCTCGCAGTGCTTTGACAGCTCTGAGTCAGTGAGAGCAAAGAAAGAAGCTTTTCAGCTCTTGGGAGGAGAATTGCTGGGCAACATTAAAGAAGGTCTTGTAGGAGCCGGTTTCCTTTGATATGCAGTCAAATTGGCTGTGCTTGGAGTCAAGGTCAGGAGGCTGTGGAAATGCTGTGAATATGGTGGGGAAATTAATGGAGGGTTATTTTAATAAGTATTGTGTGTATGCATGCTGATTGATACAGAAAATTGCCCTTCTCTTTTTGTGAGAACAGCTTTTGGTGAAGCAAATTTTGAAAAAAAAAAAGAAAAAGGAGATTGTGTGTCCTTTTGCTGCTGCACTAAATATAGCTGTTTAGATGAGAATCTTTTTTTATTCTTTTCTTGCCATTTTTCCTCAGAATCCCAGCCATTCAACAGTTGTCTTAACTCTTCACATTTAGCAGTTTTTTAAACTAGTGATCTCATTTCTGCTGTTTCATGTAAAAAAGTTGTAACAATTTCTACTCGCACACCTTCATGTAATTTTTTGAATAAATTCCTTGCCAAGTTCACCGAATTTTTTTTGGGTGCTGAGCACAGAGAGGCACCCAAGCCATCACCTTGGCTCATGCAGCCACTCATTGCAGAGTAGTTTAGCTGGCAGTCAGAGCTGAGCACCCCACGGAAATTTCCTCCACTGAACTTGTTCAGTTGAAAATCAAAGCTGTGGGCAAGCCTATGGCAGGATTAACCACAGCTAGACCAAGGCTCTTATGTCCCTGTGGTGTTGGTAGATCCAAGAGGACAAGATAGATGGATTGACAGACCATTTTTATAGCTCTCTGCTGAGGCCACTCCTTGTTTGCAGGCACAACTTCAGTACTGTGATGGCTGTTCCTTCCTGCAGCACGTCTTGGAGCAGCTCAGCAACTCCAGCACTCCTGGGCAGTTGCTGTTGGGTACTTTTTGAGAACATGGAAAATACTGAGAATTAAACAGCTCATGTTTCCTTCTTGATCTAGGCCTGCTTTGCAGTGTGGACATAAACACAAAAAACCACTTATATATGTCATAAAAATATTCTCCATTAAACCTCAAAAAAATTTAAAAAACAAAACCACAAAAAAAACCTCCAGAATTTAGTAGTAGACCCAAATTAAATCCATCAAATCCTCATTCTGACTGCAGTGGAGCCGTTATAAAAATGTTGTCAAGGTTGAACCCCACATTAGGTAAAACACTTAGAAACTATTCCTAACAACTGCATGACAGAGCTTTGCTTTTGTTATTGTTGTCATTTGTTTATCTGAACTTGATTATATATTCAGTTCACATGGCTGCACCCAAGTGATGGGAAACAGAGCTTGTTTCATCAAATGTTTTCAAAGTCTTTAAAGGAGAAGGACTTTAAATAACTTTTTTTTTTTACTTGCCAATTTGTTTAGCAGAAGCTGTTTCTGTACCAAGTATTATCACTTAAAATCAGTATAGGATTTTTAATATTACCATCTTCAGCCTCGAGTATATTTACTGCACTGCTGTGGTTCTTTCATTTGTTATGATTGAAAGAAGATCTGTATATTATGTAAAACATTGGATTAAATAATGTAAATGCATGTCTTTTCAAGCATGTATCCCCAGTGAAGAAAAGCAATGGTTCACGTATCCTAATTACAGAAAATTCTGATATTTGTTTTTAAGTCAAAATTAGATATAAAAATATTTTCATCTGTTTAAATCAAATTCTCATATCTTGATAAAGCAATATCTGGCTTTTTTAAAAATCCATTTATTTTTTTATTAGTAACATTTCTTCTGGAGAAATACTGTGGAGTTTTACCTAAAAGGCACCCAAATGAAATCCACAGTCCCATTCCATGGAGATTGTGGACCAGATGACCACTCTGGTCCCTTCCAACTTTACCCTTTCTGTGATCCTGCATGTTACATTCTGGCAGTAGTACCTTTAAAGTATCACTTTTTGCATGGCTAAGCCAACACTACTGAAATCAGTAGAGAATTTTCCCTTCATTAACAGTATATATTTTTTCTTCCCTTTAAAGAAAGGAAAATGAATGCTTGAATGGGCTTGAAAATTTTGCAGTTTTCTTCTCACAAGGGTCTAGTTGTTCACAACAACATTTTGTTCTAACTGCTCTTGGTTCAGAACATAGCATACAAAAATACAAGGGATACTGTCTGTGCTCATTTTGGAGGAGCCTATTTCACTTGATTTGAAGGAAAAACAAGACAAAATTTAAAATTTGGGTATTACCTATGCCTTGTTTATGAAAAATAAGAAACAGTTTTACAGGCCAGTGAGAATTTTTTTTCAAGAATCATGAAACATTTATGAAGACTTATATGGATATAATCTCCTTCTCCAGATTGTTGGTGCATAAGTCACAAAGTCAAATCCAACTGATTTTATTGGATCAGAGACACATTCTTCTGTAAGTCTAAGCAAGGATTGTTTTGGTGGGTATTTATTATACACCATGATCCAAGTTATTGTGGGTTCAAATTCTGTTATTTTATCATTTATGTGTTAGTTTTGATAAAATTAATAGAAACTGACTGCAATAATCTTTCTTGCTCTACCACCAACAGTGAGTTCATCTTTTACTGCCTTTTACCTAAAACGTAGTATGCCAATACATCAGCAAGTGGTATTTCCTGGCAGCCAAGTGGAATAATGTTTTGTACTCTCAGGTGATGTTTCCTGGCGAATATGCAAGATTTCTCAGTGTTTTATTCTTCTCTGTATTGACAAAATCTACCTCTAGACAGAGGTATTTCCTGGCTCACATCCAAAGCTGTTCAGTTGGAAAGTTTACCCTAAAGTGTGTAAGGTATTTTATTTTGCTGTACATATATGGCTAAAAATCTTCAGGTTAATAGTTTTGTGCAGTTTGAAGGTCACCTGGATATTTTGAAGGGATTGGAATTCTCAGTTTTAGCACACTTACAGAAGTTGTATAGGCTGTGTGCTGGCAGTGGTCGTGTGCACTAAAGGGTTCCCATGCCCTTTTCTGACCACAATTTGGCTGTTGAAATTTTCCTATATGAAACACTGCTCCTCACTGTCTGTTTGTAAAGTTCCCATTCTCTTTAGGGATTCTTCATGCCAGCAAGTACTTTTTCCATGCTAGTTGACTTAATGAAAAGTATGTACTAATGTAAAAGAGGAGCCACATATTTCTTTATTAACCAATATTTCCTAATGAAAAAAATAAGTATGTTATGAGGTAATTTTAAGACAATTCTAAAGAGTATATACATTTTCATTACATTTTTCCAGTGGTTTTTATTTGCAGGTGGTTATATATGTTTAAGATTATCTTTCTAGTCTTCATTGAAAGGTCATTTCTTGGTTAAGGTAATAGCACATCAGTTCTGTACTTAAGCTAATTATACTGATGACCAGAAGCAGCCCTTTCATAGTTTTCTATGCACTTACAGAGCTCCCCAGCTTGTATCTGTGCAGTGAATTGGGTGTGAACTCAGGCTCAAAGTCAGTCCCTGGTATGAAGCACTGCTTAACAGAACATCTGTGCTTGCAATTCAAGGGGAAGCCAGAGGAGAAAAGATGACATAGAAATGGAGGAAGCTGCAGGAAGAGCACCTGAAAAATGGTTTAAGGAAAGAAAGGAAATGGGCATTTTTTCTTATAATGTTAGTTTTAAAATTGTAAGCAAAGAAGTAATGTCTTTGGCAATAAGTTGCTATTGCTTAATTAGAAAAGATTTTGGGGTCTGGGGTTTATCTGGCAAACACGCACAGTCATATCAAATAGTTCATTAATTCTATCATTATTTTTCCTTTCTGACTGTATCATGCCCAGTTACTATACAATAGTTCCCTCTTACCACCCACCAAAAAAATTCCCTGACAGTTTTAAAATGTGGATTGCTTTTTGCTTGTGCAACCTATTTGTTTCCTTGTTATGTATCTCACAATTGGGCCAATTAAAACACACCAAACACACTCTTCCTTTCTGCTTTGTCAGTGTTTATGGAACACTTTTTCTTACAGGCAATATTTGAGTGAACTTGCTTCCTATCAGTTACTTTATTTATTAAATTTCAGAAATATTTATCATTACTTTAAAGCATTTTTCCTTGTTTTATGTAACCCCATTCTTAGGTCTAACTTAATTGATTCTTTCTAGCACATAGGCTATAAAGGGACAGGTAGATATCACTCATACACCAGGGAATCTTATTGCAACCACCCCCTTTTGGCTGCTTGCTCAATACTCCACTTCACTGAGATTTTCAAGGGTAAAGATAGAACAAGTCCTAAATTATTGTCTCTGTTCTCACACAGTACATCAACCCAACAAAACATTAGGAACGTGTTCTTAAAAGGACTACTCCAAGGAAAGGGTTGAGGGCTATGATTTGAGTGATTAAAAGAACAGGGAAACGTTTGTACCAGCTGCTCTGTTTTGGTTAACCTCATTTCAGCACTTGGTTAAAATATGGTTATCCTGTCCACATTAAAAGAGATTACTTTTCACGTGCTGATTTGTAATAGTGTACTTTCAAAAGTACTTTGAAATAGTTTTGGAAAAGTATTAACAGATGGATGTTCTGACTTCAATATAGACAAGCAGCAGTCATACTCTTTACAGGTACATAAAGTCAGGCCAATTTGCTATACCTTTATTTATCAGCCTT
This sequence comes from Corvus hawaiiensis, assembly GCF_020740725.1. Taxonomy (NCBI): domain Eukaryota; kingdom Metazoa; phylum Chordata; class Aves; order Passeriformes; family Corvidae; genus Corvus; species Corvus hawaiiensis. The sequence continues at coordinate 112,600,605 of NC_063214.1, read as the reverse complement.
TTCATTTTCAGCTTCTTCTAGCATCAGTTAAGATGGGAGACGACCAACAAAATCCTAACTTTTTATTTACCTTCTTTTTTTCCAATGACACATTTAATCTCATCTAGACCCTGAAAGGCTACAATTGTTGCAGAACCTGCTTAATTTTAAATTGAATGTTCATTAATAAAAAAAATTATCTGACTATAATTTCTCTTTGTTTCTTGTGTAGAAAAGAGTCATTTTTTTTCTCCTCTCTTAACAGGTGGCCATTGATGAGCGCATCAGGCAACTGCATGAAGCTCACAGGGATTTTGGCCCTACTTCCCAGCATTTTCTTACCAGTGAGTGATTTCCCATTTCCATTTTCTTGTGCAGTTTGCATACACATTTATTTGATTTTTTTTTAGCCATATGCTCATTGTTCTTGTTATGAGTTTCTATTTTAGACTGTATTACAATGGTTTTCTTTTTTTTTCCTTGGGTGTTAAGTAAGATCATATTGTCCAGGTTCAAGGTAAAAGGAAAACATCTGCCATGATCAAGTCTCTTTGTCCAGACATCTATCTCTGCCAGGCTTATCTTCATTGTTTCGGGGCTTCCTTTTAGGACTAGCAAATTAAAATTATGTTTAAAAGAGTTTCTGATTATTTTAACCCAGAAAGGATTTAAAAAACAAACAAAACCAAAACCAACACAAATTTGGTTTATCTTTGGTTTAAAGAAATGTTCAGCTCCAAAAAGGGGCAAAATAAGACCGGCAAGAAAAATATTTTACAGGATTTGGTCACTTAGCAGAGCAGTGAGAGGATCAAAACCAGGGTGGGAAACTTGGCAGAAGAACGGCAGCTAAGTAAACTTTTTACAACTCTGCATAAAATATAATTGCCAGCAAAATTCCCACTTCACCTCCACACACATCTTTTATCAAGGATGTTTTGAAGTACACCAAAAGACAACTTGAAACACCTTCAAAGCTCCAAGGCAGTGACTAAAGTGAAGCTTCTTAAAGGCCATGTCTTTTCCATTGTACTTCAATTAAGGAAAGTAAACAGTAAAGCTTTATTTAAGAGATTATATCAGCAGAACAGAACACAGTCACAGGATAATGGTCTCCTACATGCAGAGGGACAAGCTATCCAGACATCGGAAATAGATGTTACTATTATTGCACAGCTACGTTCACAGTGGGATAGAGGACAAACTTTTCTTCAGCTGATACTGCATTGTAATTTTAATAGGTTAACCATTTTTCCACTGAAGATCTCAATGGGAAACTGAACATTCTCAGCAGGATGACCTGCAAAATCAAAACCAGGGTCGATGTTGTGCCATATAAGATTAATGCAGGCTGATTCAACCCTGCACCTTGTTTTGTCAAATTAAGATCCTGTGAAGAAATAAGCCCTATTTTCATAATTTCTGTTTCAAACCCACTTTTCTTTTACTCTCAATCACTGGGAATACTTTATCAGCTCAATATATATAACTTCAAATCAGACTTGGCAAGACTGAACGTGCAAGAGTTATGAGTATTTGACACGAACACAATATTTAAGCAGATACTTGTTTTTCCTTGTGACCCATGGCATATTCCTGGTGAAAGAATAAATTTGTAGGGTAAATTAAGCAAGCCTGGAAGAGACTAGAGTGACCTGCAGTGCATTATCACACTGATCACGGTGTCTTTGTTCTCTGTGCCTATGTTGAGTGCAGCCAGACAAATGGTTATGTCCTAGGCCCCTTCTGCCTTATTATTGATAAACTAGATTGATCTAAAAGATGATCAGTGTTATGATAGTCACCTCTTTCAGCCCACCCACCACCAGTGAGACATTATTCTTCTGTGTAACTAATTAGAGCCAGCAAACTGTGGACATTGTTCTGGACACTTTGTGCCATTTGAGGATCACCATAGGAAGAGGAGCCAGGTGAAAATGTGTTGACTTTGAAAATAGTCAAATCATTTAGAAATAATGGGCATTTTTATTTGCTTATTTGTTCTCTCTCTCTTAGATGTGTGTAAAAATACATAATCTTAACCATGCATGCAAAAGTTAGCTGTTTGAAGCTCTGAAAACATCTACAGAATCCTTCCCAAGTCTAAAAGTTCAGTCACTGAAAAGTGACAGTACATACATCAGTCCTATCTTTAATAAGCACTGAATTCCAAAAGCATCCAGTATCATGTACTATCACTATGCCTAGGGAAAATACCGTGCTTTGATATGTTTTTTATGTACTACCTCTGCTGCATCCCTGCATGGATGGAAGCACATCTATGGGAGAGAGAGCGCTGCAGGAGAGAGAGCACCATGCTCTTTGCCATCCAGCACCAGTCTTTTTTCTTCAGCTGTATTTGGGCATGAACAGGTCAAACATAAAGGTTGCCAGACAGAATCAGGCAGGTCAAATGAAGGCGAATTTAATGGCTTGTAAATTAGGTTTCAGTACGTGGCAGACAGAGTCCAAGTTGATCAGTCTGTGTCAACAGCAGTAAAAGATTAATCATAGCAATTTTTATGGTTTTATTTCATAAGCTCAAAACTCAGAGAGCATTTTTATCTAAGGAGCTGAGATACACATAAGATCAATACAAACTATAGTCAGTAAGGAAAATAAGCAATCTATTGGCTGTTGCATATCTAGTTTATACGCCAGTAATAATCAGTTCATCCTCCCTAACTGAGCATCAACTTTCCCTCTTCCATACATGCTTGCTCATCTTAAGATGCAAGGAATAATATCTGTTTATATTCTTATATGAAAAATTATCCTTTTATAGTTGATATACCTTTAAGAAGTTCTGCAAAAAGGCTGGTACTGACTCAAGTTCACATAAAATCAGTGGCTGAATTACGTTTCTCTCCTACCTGAAAGAAATAAATATGAGCTGCTAATATAGCATCGTCTGTCTTTTTCTGTTTGGTTGAAACTGAAGCTGCATAGGGCTGTTGAAAACCTAGCACAAAGGTAATGGGGGAGTGATGTAGGGACCTCATATTTGTCATGCCCTGTGAGGCAAGGAATCAAGTGGTAGTCCCTGCTTCCAAGCACTAGCTGCCTGTTCTAAGGGCTATTCATAGGGCTGTTTCTGAGAGATTGGAAAGAAGGTGTGAGCTAGAGAGATAAGGAGTGTAAAAGCAAAAAAAAAAAAAAAAGTATTCTTATTTTTGGCATTTTTAAATTAGGGACAATTTTTCTCCATTGTCTTTTCATGCAGTTCAACATTCTTTTTCCACTCCTTCATCTTTTAAACCCAGTGCCAGTGTTTACCAATGCTGTGGCACAGGATAATTCAGATGTTTCCTGGTTGTGAGTTAAACAGATAGTGGCAAAGGAATGGTATCTACTTGTGTCTCTCTCCATCAAGGCTTTGGTCTGCCTCAAGTATAAAAGACTCTTATCAAAACTGGCCCTTACTTTTCACATGAACTTGCCTCTTTCCAGACCTTCTACACTTTTAACTGAGCTCTCTCACCCCACTCCTTGAGCTGCTGATCAGTCCTCCATGCTCCCCCAAACTCATTTTCTCTGCCAGTGTCCACAGAGTCAGTCCCAGCTCCAGCTCAGTTCATTCCTTGCCAAGGACACACAGCATTCACAACAATAGTTAAGATACATCTGATAAATGCGTTACATGGGCAAGGCTTTATATCATGAATTCATGGAGTGTGTTTGTTGGTTTTGAAGGACTTGCTGTTTAATTAGAGTTCTCTAAATCAGGGTGTAAAAACTGGCAAAAATAAGATCTTTCTATTAAAGAGAAACTCGTAAATATTTAGAAATTAAAAGAAAAATCTGTGATCCTTTCATGGATGATGGTGCCTAATTTGGGAATCGTATACCATAACTGAGGTGTGAAAAGGAATATCTGCAAATTTTAAGCATAATGCCAGCTTCAAAGTTTTCAGTGACTCCTCTGGAATAATTTTACTGTTTTGACTTCACCTTTATTTTCCTCTGTGATTCTACCTCTTTCAAAAAATGAGATTCATTGTCTCTTGTTGGAAGACCCACCTATATTTGTCACAATAGTTATTACTTTTTTTTGAGGTGCAATAAGTGAGAGGTAGGATTGATGTCAGATTGTTTTTAATATCATTTGCTGTGCTATTCAGCCATCAATCCTGCTTTTAAAGGCATGATTCATTCATGTGCATTGATGGTGATGGCTGAAAAATAGAAGGTGTTACATCTTTTAAAACCATGAGCAAACCTTGTAATTTACTGTCCAGCCACAGTATGAGCCATCTTTTAGTAAGTATAGCATGTCAGTGAAGTGACTGCATGAAATAGTGTTCAAGGTGTAACTGGCAATTACTTAAGAGTGTGACTGGAAGATTCCAGTGGTTTCCAAGCTCAGACAATACGGACTTTCATCAGCATGAAAAACCTGGAAATACAAGGAACAGAAAGAACATTTAGGTTTGCAAGGCTAAAAGGCTGATATACCCACAGCCAACATTTTGTGGTCCATATTTCCCAGGCCACGAGCTTTTCCTGCCTGCTTATGTCAGTACCAGACTGTTAAATCCTCTTACCTAAATATGTGCTAGGACCTGGAGATACCTCACTGTGCCTTTCAAGGTTTGGACTTGTAAGCAAGAGCAGCACTTACTTCAACACAAGATGAGGCAGCCCTAGCAGCTTTCATTCAGGAACAGAAAGATGATCAATGCTGGAGCCACCAGTTTGTATTGCAAGTGATCAGAGTGCATCTGCTGTGTTTTATATCAGATAACTGTTGCTTAAAAATAAAATATATGGCCACGGGATTGGGCTGTGTAGCCTAGGTCTCTCCTTCTCAGGATAAGCTCAGAGCTCTTAAGGTTCAGATCTGAGTCTTTTTTCTTCTTATTTCTGTGCCTTTATGTTTTCCTTCAGTTATTTAGGCCACTCTCCTGAGAAATTGGAGATGGGGCTCTGAATTCCTTCAAGATGGGAGAGAAGTCAAGTACTCCTCCCGCCTTCTGTGTGAGTGCTCAGATTATTATGCAAAGCAAAGATTAGGGAAGCCCTTTCTTGCGCAGGCAGATGTCTTTAAAAGGGCAAGTCCTGCTAATTAAGACATCCAAGTCTAAAAATGAGAGGGCTCTGTGACTCTTAGGAAATAATCTATCCATCTGATAGATTATTTCCCAGTGCAAGCAACTGTATCTTTCTTTCTTATTTCTCCCTGCATACATTATCTCATTTTTTTTTCAGATATCATATTTTTATCAGATATCACTTTTGGCAAGCAAATGTCGAAGACCACGTCAATTCATCCATGTCCTTTGGAAAAATGGTTTAATATTTTTAGATACCACAGGAAATGTTTTGAATAGAAAATATCACCTGTTAGTAGAATAAAGATAGAAGATAAGTGGACAAAAATGAATCAGCCTAACGCTGAGAACTCTCTGAATGCAAAAGGATGTTATTATTGCATTTAAACATATTTATTAAAAATATTCATGTATTATATGCATTTAAATAAGGTCATATTAGCTAGAGGAGCCTGATTGCTAGAAAACTGTTTTTCTACTTCAGTATAAGTGTAAAGTAACTACATGTGCTTCTGAAAAAGGAAAAGCTAGCAAAGTACTGACGAAGCCAAATACACTTCACACGTCTTGGCATTGTGATTATCGTGGTGAATTTCTAGCAACACTGGGCACCAACTCAACCCCAAGACTTGTGTGATGGGTAAATCAGGTTTAAAGTTAGGAGAAAATGCCTTCAGTCCATTTCTCCCTCATTTAGAATATCATGGCCATAGCTACAGCTTTTGATAGTGCTTGCCTTGGCCTGACTGCTAAAGCTCTTTAAGAGTAGTAAAACATTGGCGTACATATGCTTACTTTATTTTGGAATAAAGTTAGTAGAATTAATTTTACAGTGGGCTTTCATTTTTTCATTATGCATTATTCTCAGGAAAACTACAAAAAAATCTCTCCATAAATCTTAATAATTTCTTTGATTTTCAATTAAATAGTATTTATGGGATTCAAGCTCTATATTTATATTTTTCTCTTTTTTGCACTTTTGTGCTAAGTGATCCTTTCTGCTATAATACATTGGGATACAAATTTCTGAAAAAAATTGTAAAGTTAGTTTTCAAATGATGATATTCTCCCCCTCTTTTCACCCAGAAGCAAGAAATTTTTTTCCATGTAACTAATATTTTGTGTTTTGGGGAAAAGAGGGTTCCAACAAAAAAATTATTTTAGAATTGTGGTTGGAAATAGTCCATTCTAAATCTCTCTCTTGTGCTCTTGGTTTTAATATGTCATCTATTTAAAAATGCTGTATAATATTTATTTTAAAGCAGAGAGGGATTTTTTGAAGGGTGTGAGTAGGAAATATGCTATCTTATTTTTTTATAACAGCCTAATGAATTTCTGTAATTTATCCTTGGCCTGCAGAATAGCCTATATTCTGCAATGCTACATAATTTAAAAGTAATCAAACATTACTTTTTTCTTTTAATAAGTTTCAAAAGATGGTGCATTGCCTATACTTTTGTTCACTCTCTGAGTAAGTATGTTGCTAATATGTATTCTTCCCCCCAGAATTTTATAATCTTTCTGGAGTTACACTGGATCTGTGAATCCAAATGAAAACTACTTCATTTTTTCACCCTGCCAAGTTTAACTCAGATAAATTTAACAATATGCCCATGTTATCATGAGTTGTATGTTGGGTTCAGTTTAGGACTTTCCTTTGTCCTCAAGCTCCAGGACTAGGATATAACAGGCATATTCTATATATATGTATATATAGATCAGAATTTTTCTGTTCTGTTTTACTATGTAAGACATGGAATATTTACCAAATATTTATTTTTCTATTTATCTCATTTCACTTGCCAAAAATCACCACCAATTTGATTAGGCCATTTTATAACCTCATTTGATGAACCGGTTTTAGAGACTTCATTTTTAAGAGCATAAGAATGCAACACAAGTTGGCAGTGTGGAGTACCTGTAGTTTGGGGTACATGGGTCATTATATTCTCTATCTGCATTTCTTTGCTCTATTTCATTCAGTATTCTGCTATTAGACATATAGATTCTTCCATTTTTGCCATTTTACAGTAGTGTGACATTTAAGAAAATGAGCGTTAGATGGATTTTATATGTCACATTACAAAGTGGCATTTGGAAACTTCTGGAAACACTGTTCATGATTAAAGGTGTGCATTATTTAGGTCTTATCATATAATGTTGACCCTAGGCTGCAGATGGTAAATCTGAAGTTGGCTGTAAAGATTCTGGCAGGAAATGCAGGATGGAAAAGCCTCTTTTAACTCTTGTAAAATGACTGTCATAATTGGCCCTGATCACACAATGCACTTTTTAGTGACTTATTCTCTGGTTAGACGTGCTCTATAAATTGTTGCAGTGGGGTCTCCTGCAAAATCCATAGACAGCGAGGCCCGTGGAAAGGAATAGGGAGCGATTCTTGACAGAAGTTTCAGAGATCTTTATTTTCCAGCCACATGGCTGAGGAACTGCCCAAAGACTCTGGAATCACCGGACAACCAGGGTCCTCCCCGGGCAGGGGAGCACGAAATAACCAGTGGGGAACAGGATTAGGGTACATGTGACCAGGGAGCAGGGAGACCCTGTGCCTCTACCCCAGGGTCCCCTCTCCCAGGACCCCATGGGAGGGGGGAGGGACCCCAACAATAAATAGTACATTTGATAAATATCTGTATGCGTGCTACAGCAACAGACGGTGCTGACGGTGTTCCAGGGAAGTAGTGAGTGTTTGCTCAGGCTTAAGAATGGCAAAATCCAAGCTGAGAGGGGGCTCTCTATTTCCAAACTGCCCATGAACCCATCTCCATGTGCAGCTAGGTCTTGGAGCAGAACAGACCCCAAGCTGTGTAGACCTTATAAAAGGCAAGTTTTGATTGATTTTTCTGCCTTATAGCTTCTCAGTTGTGTAGTGATATCAGTTTCTCAACTACATTGTGCAATATTAGACCTCAGTGCTACTCAACATGGTCTGATTGTTCATCAGGCTCACCTGGAACAATAAAAATTTCACATGATTTAGAAATCAATCTAAATCTTCAGTGAAAAAAAAATTATCTTTTACAGGTATATAGTGACATTTGCAAAGGATCTCAAAGAACTTGCAGATTATGCAAACACTTCTATTGTGCCACTGTCAGGCAGACATACATTTTGGAGGTGGCATCCTGTCAGCCTGCATCATGAACTGATTATGGTGGGGAAATACTGCTTTAGCATGTTCTCTAAGGAAGACAAGCATGAGCTCCTTATTGTCTCTGGAGAGCAGTATTTTCTCATTTATAATGGTGTAATCTGAAAATAATCAAAATGTAGTACTCAATGAATCTTCTTTGAAAAGATAAGGTAGCTTACACAGATGGGAAATTCTGATTCTTGGGGAATCAGAGTCTTTCCTGATGCAAAGATCATTTCATCTTTTCTTTCTCCCTGCCTGCCTTTATCTGAAGTCACCAAATCCGTACCTTGCTGCAGTGAAAATAATTGGAATCAAAACAAACTTTATGTGAATAAATAAGCAGTTTCTTAACTTTATGTTTGCATTAAGATATTAATGATGATAATGCTAGGTAGAGCAGTGTAAGTCACACAGGTCATGCAAGTAGGAATTTCCAGGCTGAATCAGAGAATTACTATCATTAAAATGTGAAATGTGAACATAATTAAGCACCTTGCTGAGTTACAGCTACTATTGCCACCAAGCAAGATAATGTGAATGTAAAAATGAGCTCAGCTTTGACTACCACAATGCTGAAAGGAATATATAATAAATATATTAAATTTCTACCAAAGCAAAAAAAAAATAATAATTGACAGGACATATCTAACAGTGTATGGACACTACACAAGGCCTCTTTGTGGTTTCTGTCCAAAACCCATTAGTGACAATTAAGTCAAAAGATTTTTCTTTGTATTTAGAACTAAAAACGTACACTCATATGGTGACTAAAAGTGTGTGATGACTATTTAAATAAGGACCACTGAAGGTAACATTTAAATATGGGCATACTGAATTTACTCTTTGAATAGCCGAAGGAGAAATAGTTTACTATTGGTAAACATACATGTATTTTTCATTATGTTTGCAGTGCTAAACTGAAATATTTATAAGATTATTTTTTGTAGTATCAACTACTATCATCCTATTTAATATTTCATTCAGATCCCTGCATAGATTAAAACAGTACTGAAGTTCAGAGAGCCAGCATGCCACCTTTCATTGTACATTCTGCAAACAAGTAAGAATGTAGGCTTACCATCAAGAACCGTGTTCACAGGCAAAGCAAGTCTCAGCTCTTAGAGCACCTACAGAAAGAAATAAAACTCAAATAGTAGGTAACCATTAAAATGTATGTCAATGCAAATAAAGTGTGGGGAAATTTAAATTCACTCTTAAAATGCCCTGTATTTCATTTTAGCATTTAATTTCGGTCCCAACAGCACTGGAAGTAGCTGGGTGTATGGTAATGGGTTCTTACACTGTGCAAGCTCGAGCAATAAAATACTTCGGAATTACTCCAGCAAACAAGAAATGTCTGCTTCTTGAGTGCTGTAGCACACAGGAATACTAGAGCATCATATGAAAAAGTCTGCCAGCAAGACTTTTAGGTGGACTTAACCATTTACCTGTACTAGTTTTGTAATGGATAGTAAACCGGTACTGATAACCAAAGACAAGAAACAGCTGGTCTCAGCTTCTGGGCTTCTGCCAAAAATGAAATGATTATTCTCTATGTATAGCTGTAAAAAGTACTGCACATTTTGTCAACTCAAATTTATGCAAGGTTAGAATCATCCAGGAAACCAGAAATGTATTATAGAGAGCTTCACAGCAACCTCTTGAAGGAACACTAAATCCAATTATGCTGAACATCACAGAATTGTTTGTTATTGCTATAGCACTTAGCTCTCATGAAAGCAAAAGTATTTGTTCCTCTTCTAATGGATCAAGAACACCATCATATGTAAGATTCTGTGATAATAAGTTATGACTGCAAAGCTCTTACCCAGATTAATTCAGAAGCAACAGAATAAATATATCTTCTGAAAGATACACAGCAATCTATTCTGTCCTTTAGGTATTGAATTAAAAACAAATCTTAAAGTGGAACAACTGTAACTTGGTAGTATTCCCATTGGGAATATTAATGATTGCTTGGGAGAGAAATATGTAACAAGGTCAATTTTTACTTAATACTGAAGGGTATTTTGTTTTCCAAAATGATAACTTAATGTAATCTGATTCAAATTATTCCTCAGACAATGCCAATTGCCATGGGTAAGAAACCTTATAATTGTCACTGAGTAAACATTTTAAAACTAGTTGATGGACCACATATTAGCACACATTAGGTTAGTATTACTGAATGAGAGCATGTAAAGAAATCATGTAGTAACTGAGTGTAAAATTAAATAGTGATCTCTAACTCCTTGGCTTTCATTTCCTGCTTCCATCTAGAATGGGGAATATTGGATCAGTCACCAAAATTATATTTACAGAAGTTTTTTTCTTACAAGTGGAAAGAATATTTAAGCATCATGGTTAAGAATTTTTTTTGAACCTGAAAATGGGGTTAAAAGTTATTTTGAGATTTTTAACATCAAAACATTACAATATTCTATTTTTGATACTTTTTGTGTTTCTACAAATCATGTAACAGATTGTATCTTTACATCCTTTGAGGCTGTAGCCGAGCACAGAAACCAAGCAGCTGCAGCTCGTGCTACCAGGAGGAGCAGCTCAATGGAGCCTTGGCCTTCACAGCTACTCAGCCGTGCAGTCTATGAACACAGAACCAAACTGCAGTGCCTGGCCCAAGAAGGAGGGCTTGATCATATATAAATTAGGTGTATATTTGAGTATTTGTATTTGAAAGTGCATACAGTTCTGTGCTCCTGTGTTTATGGGCCATGCTACAGACTTCAATGGCAGTGCAGTGTGCTACTTTTCCAAGACATCTAACACTGTAATTAAAATTCTGGTTTTTGCACATTTTGTGAGTTACTGGTTCTCATGGTTCTTACCTTTGAAATTTACTTTTCTTCTTTTAAGAACACAAATCTGTGTAAATGTAAATAATAGGAAAGCAATGACACTTAGCTACAGATGGCTGGCTGGGGGTTGAAGACAACAGCAGAATGTGCAGAGATGCTGAGGTAGAATTTTCAGAACTCCTTGGCCACCAGCAATCTGAAACAGGATTATCACATTTATGGAGATAGACTTTTCACAAGGGCATGTAGTGATAGGACAAGGGGAAGTGGCCTCAAGATGAAGGATGGCTGGTTGAGATTGGGTGTTAGGAAGGAATTTTTACTATAAGAGTGGAGAGGCACTGCAAGATTGTCCAGAGAGGTTGTGGACTCCCCATCCCTGGAGATGTTCAAGATCAGGCTGGATGAGGCTCTGATTAACCTGGTCTAGTAGGAGGTTCTCTGCCTTTTGTGGGCAAGTTGAAACTAGATGATCTTTAAGGTCCCTTCCAACTCTAACCATTCTATGATTCTCTTTCTTCCGAACATATTCCTTCCTTTCCCTGGCTTCTCATAATTGTCCAAAATGTATATGAAATGCATTCACCCTCTCCCCAGCCTGTATCCTATTCCTACCAGCTCTTCCTTCTCCTCTTCAGGCTGTCTGTAATGGCACCAGTTTCTCCCACAGCTGATTTGTGTCCCCTCTGTGGAGTCCCCAGCCTCCCTCCAGACCTTCTTCACAACTCACGTGCAAAAGTAGCAAGATTTGACTATACAGCCATTTTTATAAGCATGTTTCGTCTCTTTCCTCCGATTCTTGTTGTCCACACTCCAATATATAGGCAAGAGAAAGGAACTATACTTCATGCTACAGACTGCCTTCTGTGAATCTGGTACAGAATAGATGAAATATGTATATTGGGAGTTATTATTTGTGTGGATTGTGATTTTTTGATTTTGATAAAGCAGCTTGGGAATGGCGTTTTTAAAGTATCTATTTTGAATAAGAGAGGGAAAGAAAATAGAGCCAAATGGTCAAGAAGCTAATTCCTAGTTGTCCTGGTAACAATTGCTTTCCTCTGTGAACAGCAGGGGTCACTAAAAAGAAGGGTTATACTGGGTGACGCAAACAGGCTTTTTTTTTTTTCTCCACTAGATCACTTTTCATATGTTTTCTGTTTTAATCATTATATTAAAGAAAGAAAATTCTTGGTTCTACTTTGTTTGACAGATAACAAACTCCTAATAAAAACATTATCTCCCTGATTATGGCCTAAACTATAAATTATCTCTGCCTCTAATAAATAATTTTTAATTCTTTTGTCAAAAGTGTTTTATAAAAACCTCTTTTACAAAGTATTTTCGTTATATTGTAAGTTGATATTGACATTTAACACTGTGATAGACAAGAGTGGGCAAAGTTATTTCCTCTCTATTAGTTGTGATCATACTGTCATTTTCTCCATTACTGGCTGTTACTGGAAGGCAGACACAATTAGTAATGTGGAGAAATAAAAATGTTCACCACTTAGAACAAGTCAGCAAGAGAATAATAACAAACAAAATACTTAGATGGTCTCTCAGTGTAACTTCACTCAACACAAAATGTAAACAAGTGCATAATTCTGTTCTTAGAAGGATGGGAATTGCTGACCACACAAGGAAAGAAATAGAAGAAAACCTAGCCAAACACCTTAGCAGGAGGAATCCTATAAATGAGCATGCCAGAAAGATAGGTTGCTTGCTCTGCTTCGTATCTGTTCTGTAAGCTTAGCTTTCAAGGAGTTTTTGTATTTGTCTTTGCAGCTGAATGAGTTCAATTTCTCTCAGATTAGGACAGAAGTTTCAGAACAGCAGGTTAATCCTTCCTGCCTTCACGGGCAACTGAGCAAACAGACCTGTATCAACGTGGCCGAGTGTAAAATTGTAATTCTAGAGATTAATGTTGTCTTTCCTGTTTGACCTCCACATTTCTCTTCTAGGTATGTTTGCATGTATGAATGTATGTATGCAGTTATTTATTTATTTGTTTGTTTGTTTGTTGTTAACAGCTTCTGTCCAAGGCCCCTGGGAGAGGGCAATCTCACCGAACAAAGTGCCGTATTATATCAAGTGAGTATAAATAAGAATTCATTCCAGCTATTTACATTTCTTATTTAAGAGGAGAGCTAGTAATTTTCTTAAATGATTGTGAACTGCTCCAATAGTGTCTAAATGGGAAGTACAAAAAGGAACAAAGCATGCAATAAATTTCACAGAAGCCTGGTTATCTAAATCACAGTAGGATGTGCTGATTTGTAAGTTGTTTGGGCTTATGCTACTATAAATCACCTGCAAATGAAATAAAGCTTTGGGGTACCTGGATTATAATTTAAATTGTGCCGTTGCCCACTGTGTGTATGTATGGCAGGCCTTGCAAAACCAAAAAAATCCCAACATTCTGAATTGTGAATGTGATATTCTAGGGGGTTTTAACCTAAAAATGCACATATTCAATACTATGAATTCCTTTAGGGACAGTACTTGGTAAAGTCCATAGCTGAGGAACGACAAGGGACAATTAGTCCCTAAGGCCAAATCTTTTAGAGTCTAGTTCCCAAATTAAGCTAGTTTGCTATAAGAGATGTGTCTGCACAGCAAGTCAGAACATTTTTTAAAAATCACAATTTGGAAATACCTGCTTCTCTTGCCCTAAACAGAGCCACCATGCAACAACAACAAAAAAAGATGACTTAATACATTTTTTTCTTCTATTTTCAGTTCTCTACCTGTAACATGTGCTTTGAACTACTTACGTTGCTTCTGAAGGAGACAGGTGTTGCAATACCAGCTATAAAGACTAGTGCAAGTAACAGAGACATTGTTTAATACACCTATTTCCATGGTTCCACTTAATATTCCCTAAATGCTTTGCAAGCTCAGCTAGTGTCACTGAAGCCATTTGGTTACAGATGGTTCTTGCAGTGGCACTTCAGTTGCAACTTCCACAGGGTTCACTTCTGCAGCAGCTTTAGAACAAGTACTTGAGTTATGCATGAAGGAAGCTCTGTAGTGCATTTCAGAGGTTCAGTCATACCTGGCTAAGCTGGTTTACTGTTGCATTAATCTTGCAAGTTTTCTGATGTTTGCATTTGGCTATGAATAATGAAACAGTCACAGAGAAACTGGAAAGCTCCATCAAGAAGGAGGGGCAGTCTACCAGAGACATGTTGGAAAACAAGTCAGTGCTCTGGCGTGTAAGACTCAGTTTATGGCACTAATGTGAAGACAAAGATCCTCCTTTTCTCTTTCACATGGCAGGAATTGCCATTATGGGGAGAGGAGTTTGGCAATTCTTAAAGTAGGCACAAAATACATTTCACGCTCTGCTTGGCACCTCTGTCAATGACACTCACATCCAGCAGTTGGGGTAACTGGCTAAAATGGTCAATTCTGGCCTTGCTTACTCCTTCCTACTTTTTAGTCTTCTGTTCTAGGCCATTTACAAATTCAAAGGAATATGTTTATTTTGTTTACTTTAAAAAACATTTCAATTGCCATAAACTGTTGTAGCATTATGCCATGGATGCTGATTTAGGATCCTGCCAACTACACCAGTTTGTTACAAATGAGTGATTCAGATCACTTGAAGAATCACTGTCAGAGGTATTAACAAGAATGGGTTTAGTATGAATTTATAAAAGTGCAGCTTAATAAAGTTCAATGGCAAGGTTCACTCTATTAGTTACTACATTATACAAAAGAAAATCAAGTTCAAATCTATTTCGAATGATTTACACAGAGACCAAAGGGTAAGGTAGACCCTCCCAATGGGTCATGAATTTCAGAGCAGACCCCCTTGCTTTCTAAACTCCTGACAGAGTTTATCTGTGGCTAGGTCCAGCCTTAGTCTCAGACTTGGACAATGGTGTATGCCTAAAGGAAATGACTACATGGATTTCATTAATATTTATTTAGCATGCTACCAGCCACTTACCAAGAATCCATAAATAAGGGGTCTCTCTGCCTTGGGTAAGGAAAGATTTCTTAGTCTCAGGTAAGGAATCTCAATCCTTGAGAGGGGTCCCAGCTCCAGGGGAGAATACCTGGTATCCAGTCCAGTTGCAGTTTAGAGAACTCAAATTGGACTCATCCAAAGATTGGTTATTTGTAGAAAGGTTTCTGCCTCAAGGAATAACCTTGAGAGGTGTCCCTGGTTAAGGGGAGGTCACTGCCGTGCAGCCATGCTGCCCAGCAGGGAGAGCTCAAAGGTGGCTCCCGTAGGCTGTCAAAGCTACGGGATAAAGTGGTTGACTTGTAGTCAAATTTAATACAGCAGGAAGGGTATGTGTGAGCCTCCTTGTACCCACGGGTTTCTTTGTTCTTTGATAAATGACTCTTGGAAAAGCCACCTGCTATTCATGTATTACTCACACAACCCGTGTTCCAAGCTCGTGTGCATCAATGCTCACTGGGTCACTCTGCCCCTGTTTCTAGAGGAGTTCTTGGCCTGGCTACAGCTCAGGTCTTTACTTCCTGTGGAGCCTGTACCAAATTACTGATAGTTTGGTTAGGGAGTCAAGCACATTTGTCATACATTACTAGTTTAATTAAAGTTTTAAATTAGCCACATCTTTTATAGAAAAACTTGCTGTCCTTGAGATGTAAAACAAAGTGTTCAAGCTTTAATGTGTCTTACTGAGCTGATGTATCTATTGCCTTCTCCAGCTGTCCTCACTCTTTTTTTTTTCATTCATTCTCATCACTCATATTTCATATTTACAAGCAACTAAATTGTTTTCTGTACTTTTTGGCTTTTAAAATAAACCTATTCTGCCTTTAATCTTTGATGCATTTCTTTTCTATTGTTAATTCTCTAAAAGAACTTCATGAAGGCTAAGAAGATACAGGTAGCATTCTCTTCATGTTTACATAATTTTCTTTCTGTCATCAATGTAGAATATTGGTGTTAGCCCTCTTCAGTAACCAGATTTGCTATACATTTTACTGGTTTTCATTTTATCTGGTTTTCCCTTGATGCTTAACTGTTTTATCTCATCACTTTCCCATTTGCGATGATATTGCACTCAATAATCCATAAATCAGGCAGCACTTCATGCTAAATCTTCAGCAGCAATGTTTATTTATGGTTAGGTATCTTCAAGACCTGTGATTTTCCTGGTTAAAATTTCATTTGTATGCAGTTGATTAATCTGTAGCAACTAGCTGCTTCTAAAGCTATTACTTCAGTAATTCCTCTTGAGCTTATTCACACCAGTTGGTTTTGGATTTTTTTGTTTCAAATTGTATTTGTATAGGCAACATTGACATGGACAATATAATTATCAACAGTGTACAACCTGCTTCAGCTGTTCCCAGTGTCTGGCATTTGGTGATTTCTTGGCCTAGCGTCAGCCTCATGAAAATTGCCTTTTAATGGCCTTGCATCAGCTGCTGCATTTCCTTGCACCCTTTCATGTGCTTCCCTCCTTACAGAGATGACAGGCTAGACCAGAACTTCAGCCCCACCTTTCTCTTCCCCAGCAAACTGAGGAAATCTAGTTTTTGTGTACCAGGACAGCAGAAGTATCCCACACTGCAGGGGGACGTGGCTGCCGTGGCACTGAGCACTTGCTCAGACCATGAGTTGCTACTGTGTTAAAAAACCCTCTCCTTTGCCTCTGAGTTAAAACTTGTAAAATTGCTTGAAGACACATTTTATCCATCCTTTTTCATCTTTTTTCTCCTTGATATATTCCTTGTGTCTAGTACAGAACTTAAAGGTTTTATTAGATTACAAAAGGAGAGGACTGTAAAAAACAGTTTTTGGTTTAATCAGTCCTGTTCTTTGAAGACCTTGATCCTGCTCTCACTGCAGCGCAACCTAGGAAATGGAAAGGAAGAAGCAGGCACAGGCATGTCTATACACTTTATTAATGTTTTAGGTATTCATTAAAATTTCTAAATTTAAGTTTTTAGAAGACATAACAGGCAATTACTCAACATTAGAAATCTGAAAAGCAAATGGAAAAAATGTACACCTCAAAGACTACTGAATATGTGTTAAAAGATAAAAAAAGAGTCTCAAATTCTAAAAAAAGGCAGGCAATAAAGGTAGGTAGGCAGCGGATTTTTGCGTTGTAATTCAGGTTAGATCACATTTTAGCAGAGCTCACCCCGTGATGAAAGGGATCTCACATGTGCATGCATGCACATGCATGTTCTTATCTTCCAATCAAACAGATAGAGAAGCTGCTCCAAATCAGTGACAGGTAACAAAATCAAGTGTCTATTTTCCATTTTGCAACACCAGAAGTATTTGGTCATGCTGCACAACCCAATCCCTCTGCAGTGTCTGTCCTCCCAGGGCATGAGGGGACATCAAGCAGCTCTACTCTGAACCATGTTTGCATCTCTCTTGTGTGTCTCTTACCCTCTGCTCTGCAAACTTGTCCATTATTCAGCGCTAGGAGATCTCTGTTGCTGTGGATTAAGGAGTAGGAGTGGGATTGAAGTCTGCAACATACTTTATGTCTAGAAAATATTCAGTAGTCCTGCCGTCGTGATGTGTTGAAATCTAGTAGGTGTGACTTCTATATTTGCACTAATCTTTGACATTATTCTTCCTCCGTGTATCTGACTTGCCAGTTAATAGTGTCTGTCTTTTTACCCTCTTGCTGTGCCCATTCTTTTGAAGGATTTAAAATGCTTTTGCAAAAATACAGTAGTCTTTCATCTCAGTGCTTCCCACAAAGGAAACCTTCTAAGTTATTTCCCAGCCAAGCTTATTTTCTTATACAGATTATAGCAGTTCACTGAACTTTGTCCTGCTGAGGACAAAGCTGGATTCTCAGGAGCACAGCTTTGACTCCTTGAGAAGATCCATGTGAGCCTCTCTCTATAAATTAGCTATGCAGTGAGCTAACTCCAAGGACAACGCATCTCCACTTGCTCACTCTCTTCCACATTGTAGTTTCCTATGAGAATATTTGATTTGCATTTAATGTATCAGCTTGTGAAATAGATTTTTGCTAGGTATAGATCCTTCATTCTTTCCCCACTTCACACTAGAGATCTAGCAGGCCAGTTTCTATAAACATACTTCTTTGTTGTCTTAATTTTTAATCTCCCTTTTAATTGTTGTTTAACCATGCAGAATTTCAACACAGGAAAAAAAAAAGCTAAGACCCCTGAGTTTTCATTGTAAAAGCAAACAGATTAAAGCCATGATTCTTTTACTTTTGTTCAACTTAGAGTCAGGATAAATGAATGTATCTGAATTAAATTCTGCTAAGATAAAATAAAGCGAAGAGATGCTTTTCTGAGAAAATCACTTGGGTTAATTGTTTCTTCTGCAGAGTGTAGATAAGTACAAGGCACAAAATGAAGGAGGAAATATCTGTCAGATGGAGCAGAGAGAGGCATGGAGAACCATAAATAAATAATGTATGATTATGTATATGTAGTGAGTGAAGCTATGAGCAAGCTATGAAAACCATGTGTATGGCTGACAGTTAACCTATCTACCAAATACAAAAAAATGTATTATTTTGGCTTCTTAAAAGCATAGTTACTATGATTTTTTCCTGTATTTCAATTCTGAACTCTACATAGGAAAATTGAAACTATTGTGAAGGAAAGAAAAAATATAATGCTTTTCAGTTTGCCTTTATGTGATGTAAATTTATGCTGTCTGGCATAAAAACCTAAGTGATATTTCTTAGAGCTTTGTCCAAGTCCAGAGGTTTTCTTTATGATTTGTAGGGTTGTGAAGCCTTGGTTCCAAAACTTGTCACAAAAATTTAAACTCGCAGTGTAAATAAATGAGAAATCTTGAGCCTTTAACTACCTTTATAATGAAAGCAGAGGTTATAAAATGATGTGTTCCTGCTG
Source organism: Corvus hawaiiensis (assembly GCF_020740725.1). Classification (NCBI taxonomy): domain Eukaryota; kingdom Metazoa; phylum Chordata; class Aves; order Passeriformes; family Corvidae; genus Corvus; species Corvus hawaiiensis. Next base: position 112,581,751 of record NC_063214.1, on the reverse strand, counting down.
ACTGAGCGAGAGCACTCAAGGAAGAGAGTGGGTCTGCTCCTCGTTACCATCTGTCAGTGGGGAGTTACTGCCCTCAAATAAGAAGCAACTGAAGGGGATTTAATTTGTTTTAAAATGAATTATAAGCACTCAGCAGCAATCTTAGTGTATCCTAGCTGGTGTGGGGGCTGAGGGCAGGGCTGTAGCCTCTGGTTTGGGGCAGTAAGTGAGGGAAACCATGTGCTTTCCCTCCATAGACATAGCACCTGTTGTGGAGGGTGGAGAGCAGCTTCCTTGGGTGCCACACAACACTTGGTCCTCTTGATAGGACACTGCTCATAGTTAAGTGGAGAGTAAAGCTCTTAAGCTTTGTTTCCAAATTCATTCAGTACAAATGCTCATGAAGAGTGTATACTGCTAAGCATTACAGAGGGGTTAAAAAGTGCAAGGATAATTTTTGTGCAGGTTAAATCTTAAAATGTGTTATGCAGGTAATGAGCTGGGCAAGAATTTTAGATGGAATCTGACTTTTCTGTTTTCCTAATTAAAGGGAACGTATCAACATTTAAAATTTATTAAATCCAGCTAGTCATTACTTTCCAGCTCTGAGACTAGGAGATTAATAAATGAACTGGTTTTATAGGCAATAGTGTGAAAAAGTAAATTTTTGGTACTGTACAAGGAGTTCATGTATTTATAGTATAATAGAATATCATTAAATAACCTTAAATATTTTACTTTTATTGTAGCTGAAGTTGTTACATTTATTGTAAACGGAATGTGATTTTTGCTTGAATTTTACTTCATTTCTATTAGCTTTGTTTTACTCCAGTTGTTCAATGTATCCTGGCTACACTTAACACCTGAAGTAAATGAATGAAAAATTACACAGCCAATATAAGCTTTACAAAGTTGAGTGGCATCTATACAATATGGTCCTATTTTATAGAGTATATGCCAAATCTTCCACTGAAAAGTAGATTTTACAGCTGCTCCTGATAGCTAAAATGTACTGCCATCTATTCAAAGCCCATCTTTTAAACAGTGTGCTTAATAAGCAGGATTCTAAAACAGGAATTATGTTTGATTTCCCCTGGAATGCTTTGAACTTGAAAAGATTAGACACATTAAGGAAAAAAATAGAAAGATTTGCCTGTCAGAATTTTCTTTTTTTTTAAGATCAATTACATACTTAATTTAGATGACAGACAAAGAGGAGAAAATTTCTGACAACTGTCCAATGTAATATGCAAGGAAATGGGGAACAATATCTCAGATTCCTTACATATTCGTGTTATATCAAGAAGTCTCATACTTCCTTTGTTTCCTCCAGAGACTGACAGCTTCTCCAAAGCAGCACTTGTCACATCCATTGCCTGCATTGCCCTTGGTCCAGTGTCCCTTCTAATGCAGCCAGCTCCACAAATAAGACGATTTCTCCATTTCACACACAAAAAATTCCATCCATATAATAAGGGAGTCAGCATTAAATGGATCCCTCTTCAGCTACTGTGCCTTTTTTTGTCTTCTTTGTGATCTCATCAGTCTAAAACATGGCAGGAGTATAATTACTAATTGTGTGTTGAGAAAGGTCTCAATACCAATGAGAAAGCAGTGGGTATGGCCAGGTACAATTTCCATTTCCAGCTCTATTTGCTGTGGATGCACAGCTTTGGTGGACTGTGGAACGTTCTCATATTGGCACTTGAGGCCATGCAACACTGAGAGCAGACTGAGAGTGCAATAATCGGCCACGCCAGCTGGGCTGTTTCTGTTTCCATAAGTGGCCTGTCTGTCAGGGCAAGGTCAGGTGTTTTCCTGGATTCTTTTTCAAAATTAATGCATGGAACCTGCTGAATTGCTCATGAATCTATTCTTTCTCTGACCTTCTGAGATGCCAGTTCTCCTGCTGACTGCAATAAGTTTGTACTTTTCAGAATATTCTCCACCTGTCTTTACAAACACTTCTTGCCGTGAGAAATTTGTTTAGTCTTTACTTACTGAATCGTGATTATGGATTATTGGGCCCATTTTTCTCCTAATGGGATCCCTTTCAATGATTTTTTTATTTCCTTCTTGTCAAGTAATAGATGAAATCTGTTCTGTGTTGTACATCAGTCCTGTGATATCCTTAACTTTAGACCTTAAATCCTGAGAACTAATTTGTGTGTATGCTACACGTAGGTAGTACAGATTCTAAGGGACACATAAAATGAATTAATTGAGAACTGTATAAATGTCAGTAAGGTTGCAGTTAGACTTAAGGAAAGATTCTTATTAATAGATTAAGAATGACCAAATCATCTATATTCATTTTGCTTATTTCTCATTTTCTGTTTTAAAAGTTGAATTTTATGAGATAAATTATAGTTTCAAATACGATCTTTAGGTCTAGCAGCCTCCTGCATGCTACTTATGTTTTGAATTTCAAGTATTCATCAGATAAACTTTTATTTTAAGAAATCTCTTGCTAGATAATTTAAGAAAAACAAACCATAAAAAATGCATCTCATCTCTGAATGAATTGCTTTTCTTACAAGTAATTTTTGTAATACAAGCATTCATGGCATTGCATTTTCCATGGCAATTGAGCTCAGAAAATGAGATTATGGTACAATACAAGCAGCACACATTATATAACCACCCTAGCAGGGTCACTGAGCGGTGTCTACAGCCTACAGAGTGGAATAGTGAGTAGAGGTCAAACTTTGCTACTTATCACCTACCCACTCTGTGTGTCAAGGTCCTCCCTCCTCCTTTTCAGCAGGGCCAAAATTTGTTAGTATAAATGCTGTATGTAGGTGTTAGGTTAGGACCTTGAGGGGGGCACAAACTCAATACAGCAATAAGTTACTAAGAATTAAGGTTGCTGTAAATATGTGCAAAGTTATTAGTATGAGTTTTATTCTTCACTTACTTCACACTTCATAATGTGAACTTATGCACTATTATGTTAATGAAATTTAATGGCCAATTGAGTTGTGGGTCTTAACGTTAAAATTTTTATGCAGTAAGTAAAGGTTTTTAAAGAAAAATAAATATTTAAAACCATGATAATACAGTCTTATTCAGGTATTTTATATTTATCTAGATGTCTGCAGGAAAATTTCTATTATTTTAATATTTAAGTAGAAAAAAATTGCTTTAGATATCTGGCTAGTAAATAGCCCAGATTGTCTTTTGAATTTTATTATGTACTTGTCTCCTGGTTTTCTTTATCAAGATATTTTTTCTGTTCACTTCTGCAAAGCTAATACAGGAGTAGAGCGGCAAAGATGCATTTTTCTGTGCTTCATTTTTCAACAAATCTAATTCCATTTTTTTGCTTAAAAGCTGTATTATTGGAGAAAATATTGTACAACTTTTAATGCTTGAGGGTTATGACACCCTGCATGAAGCATACTAAGAAAATTTGTTAGAAAGAAATGTTACAGGCATGGAATTAAAATGTAAAGAGTAGCTAGAAAATTACTGTTTGGCACGGGAATAGATAACTCCATACAAATACCTCAACTATATCACCAACATGGAACACCATGATAAGATTTTAATCATAACCCAAAGCATTTCTAGTTGAGACATGGGTGTTAGACTTTGTTAATGATTAAGAGACACTTTTGCAGCAGGAACTAGCTCATAATCATCTCAAGGAGATGAGAGCTAAAGGATATATGGTCATATAAATGTACTGACCTGAAAATATGGAATAAAGGAATGTGAGGAAGACAAAAAGAAATTAAATTTCAATTGAATAAAAATACTGAAATAATAAAAGGATTTTTATTTCCAAGCACTGTTTTCCAATCCACCATTTGCCATCCTGGAGGTTCTATTAGCAAAGGGATACACATTTTAACATTGTAAAGGTTGTGACAAAAAGTGAAGAGATTCTGCTGCCTGCTGAAACACAGTAAAACTGCACCTTCATTAGAAAATCAGAAGCTGCATATGTCCTCCCAGATCAGTGATTTTTATCTACTGTTTCATCTTCAGTTTAACTCTGCTTAATTGCTTTTAACCTTAGGACTTCATCAATGGCAATGCTCTTAGCTGACCTTACCTTTTCAGAAAGCATAGAAAAAAGTTAAAGCGATTGCAAATGTGACTTGATGCAGCAACAGCAGCTGCAGTAAACAAGATAGAGCCGTAAAGACTGGATGCATCCCTAAGGAAACCGATCTGTAATTTAGTTTCAGATATAAACATAGAGAGAATAACAATATGAATGTTCCCTTAGTGAAGGGTTCACTTGGAGGTCTAAAAATGCAAATTTGATAGGAATCTTAAGGTTAAAAAATACGTTATGAGCACATATATGCATTCTGTTACTCCTGGGACTACCTCTGCTCAAACAGTTAAGGAACAATTTGAAAAATGTTTAAAGCAAAATTCTCATCAGTGAGGATTTTTTTTAACCATGTTTGCTGAGAATCCCTGGAATGTATAAATCATGTACTGCATTTGATAAATATGATTAAACAGCTAAACTGAGAGAAGTTCTGAAGTAAAGAAGCCTGCATTTATGGTAGTTTTTCTTACATCTTGATTACAGTGTTGCATGTCATTAATTTATATTTACTTCTGTGCTTGAAAGCATCCTCTGCTTCCATTTTATCACCAGCTCCAATTTTACTGAGCAGATTTTGTTAGTAAATGAGAAGTTCTACTGTGAAATACTTTTGTGTATATTAATCAGCTTTTAGCTACCGCATGATGTTCAATTCCTTTTTTGCTGTGTTTTGCTGATTCTTGACTATAAAAACATAGTCATTGAATATTAAAGTTTGCTTTTATGGCACAATGTTGATATTCAATGTGTCTTCTCTAAGACAATGCTAGTTCAAGTTCATTAAAAAAACATTCTGAAATTAGGCAGTTTCAAGCAGAAAACTAAACTCTGTAGCTGGACAAAAGACATCATTCAGCGACATTCACCAACCCAAAAGTATAGGCTTTGGGGTCTTTTTTTAAATATAAACCCCACAATGGTAGTTTCAGGAGGTATAGAGGGCTTGCATTTATAATTCAAAAATTGCTGTATGTTTCGTCACTGCCTTTGTGAAGCACAAAGGAAAAGCTGTCTCCAAGTGACAGACATATTCTGTACTTTCAGAGGTAACTGAAAAGCGCATTAGACAGCTCTGAATTTTGTTTGGATTCAGATTATATAATTTCCTTGAAGTATCTCTAAACTAAAATTATAGCAGGTACCAATCTGAATAATCTTTAATTTCAGTGTGTGTGAATTTGGGGGTTTGGGATGTTTGGGGGATTTTTGTTGTTTGTTTGTTTGGGGGGGGTTTGATTTGGTGGTTTGTTTTGTTTTGTTTTTGTTTTTGTTTGAACACTATTTAGAAATTAGCAGAAAAAAATAAAAGAGAAGGACTACTCAACCAATGATAAACCATATGGTCTGTCCCCAACAAAAGAAGGCATATTCATCAAGCTGCTGCCACAGTACTCTGCAGCAGTAGGAATTCAGAGGAAAGGGCTTGTCACAGTGAGGGGAAATAGGATTGAAAAGCACTATTCATTTGAAGGAGAAAATTCTTGTTTGAAACAAGTTTCATTGAAGTAATAGCAAGTTACAGATGGTATATTTCACAATAAGAAATTGGAAGAATGACACTTGGGACATCAAGTATCTGGATATGAGAGAACAAGTCTATTTGCTTAACTTCTTCAGTCCCTTAGACATTAGGAGCATATCAAAATGACTTGTTTAGGACTTTAGATTTCTAGTGATGTATTTTCTTTGAAGCTTATCTGCTCCTTCTTTCCTTACATGGAAGTCTTTCTTCAGGACTGCCCTTGATAAAACAAGACAAATCTTTTCTCTGACACTGTTCAATATGCAGAACATTGCCCTCCTTTTTCTTGGAATTTGTGTCTTTTTCCAGTCTATGTTTTTTTTCCTGCCCAGTCGTTTCTAACTTCTGTTCCATTTTCTCCTTAAAACAGCTCTTGATAAGGTCACTAACAAGTTCCTGCCATCCAGTTCCAAGAATCTTTTCAGTGTTCACTTTCTTCTAGGTCATTCCACCACTTTCAATAAACCATCTTGCTGCTGTCCTTTCATGTCTTGTCTTGGCTTGTTGTCATTATTCCGTTGTAATAATTTACTGTTTGCTTCTTCTGTATCTTCCCCTCACTTTCTTATTCTCCCTTTGCAAAGCCAGTCTTCCCACTGGAAACTCTGCCTCCAGCCCACCACCCTCTTTATTCTACTTTCTCACCTCTCCTTTCAGAGTTTTGTTTAATTTAGTTATGCTGATGACTTCTGAACTTGTTAATTACAGTTTTCTTTCCTGTTTATATCACTTGCCCTTAGATGGTTATTAAGTCCCAAGCTCAAAATAGATGTTTTGTCTCAAACACCACTGTTTCTCTGCTGACATTTCTATTATTTCACACAGTGTTTTACTGCTTCTGTTGGCTATCCCATGCACTTTATGCCTACTTACACATTTAGTGTTGCTTGTCCTTAAGATAATTTATCTCCTTTTCCTACACCAAACAACTATATTTTTTTCTTTCTGATTCTCTTCTTCTGAGGGATTTTTACTTGGTACTCAGTCACTCTGATTAGCAGTAATCTAATTCAGCCTCAGCCATTATTGTCTCATTAAAAGATGCTGTGTTCACTGTATTAATAGTCATAAAATGAATTGTAACAGTTCAAAGTATTTTGTTGCACAGAATATGAAATATGTGATAAGAACTTAGAAGTTGTTGGAGGCACTGTTACTCTTTCCATCATCTAATTCCACATTACAGTTTGGAGCATCTTTATTTCTTGGTTACTTACCACTGGATGCCTCACTATACCTCTACACAAAAGGCTTTTTTTTTTTACATTCTACCCATTCACATGGATTAACAGAGAATTTTAAGGAACAACAAAAATATTCCTTTCTTATCCACGTGTCTGACCTGTCTTGAAGAAGACTGAAGTGATCTTGATCCCACAGAAGTCTCCATGCCAGCAGGCTCCTTTAACTTAAACCCCTTGAATTCTTTGTCCATTAGTGTTGGCAGGGGCTGACATGGTCAGAAATATCACTTTCTTCTCTGGGGTGCCTGGAGAGTAAACTGTAAAAAGCTAATTGTCTTGGTAACGGTGTTTAGTAACAATTTTCTCTGAGGCAGTTCTCTCAGATTATTCCCTTTATTTCAGATTAATTCCATAAATTCTAATCTCTGTGTATTGGGAAGCTACCAAACTTTAATTTAGAAGTGTCAGTTTGTTAACACACATCAGCTCTGTATTTGTAAATTACTGTTTGCTCTGGCTCCCTCTGATTCTGACTAGCTGCTAAGGTTTTTCCTACTGAGTAGAAGAGAGCCTTGTCCCTTCTTGTTCTGAAATAATATATCATAGGGCAAGGTACTGCAGAAGTGTGGATTAGCCCTGAGCCCAGTGGCTCTCAAGAGCAGCCTGCTGTCTCATGGCTGTGCATCCCACCAGGTACAGCTGCATTCAGCACAGGAGCATACTGGTATTGTCTGCAAAAATTATAGTCAATGGCATTTTCAACATAAAGCCCTTCTCTGAACAACCCTATATAAAGAGTGGGTGCTCACTGAAGAGGGTCTATGATGCCAGTGCTGTTCAGTGGTGACCCAGTTACTTCTGCACAAACCAAACAGCAAGAGGAAAACAAGCTCTAAGTTACCAATCACTGGCAGAAAAACTTACAATCAGATTTGGTAGACACAATCATTCTCAGTCAAATCTATCTTTTTTGCTGTATTTCTCTTTAGTACAATACCATGAAATTCCAGCCATCTTGAGTGCAGAGTTGTATTTAAGTACAGAGGCTTGCACAATAGCCAGCAATTCAAGGGCAAAATTGGCCAGGCTGTTTTAAAACAGCACTGGAGTATACCAATAGACTGAGAGTGGATTTCATACTGGTGATGCTGGAAAAAAGTTTGACTACTCATTAAACCATAGTTTATCATGAATGAGAATTTAGAAAAAAGTTTTAGCAGCTATTCAGCCTCACACCAGTCGCACTTCCAGCAATCTCACACTGAACCAAAGATGTAGCATAAAGACAAATCAAGTGCTTCACTAGCTCAGCTCTTCACAAGAGAAGGCAAGTTTCCTTTCTGTTAATGCAGGATTCAACACAATGGATCTCAACTCTAAATTAGATTCTCTAAGCAACGCTACAATGGAGATATTTAATAATAACAATTAGTCTGTATAATGTACTCTCAGCAGCTGTCTGTGATGCTTTTCATTGCAGTACACTTTCCTCACTGAAGTCAGTACTACTGACATGCTGTTAGCAGCATAGCACCTACTTTATATGCTCAGACATTGCCCCAAAATTAGAAATGGTAGTTACAAGTTTTTTCCCTTCTCATGAGAGATGTATACTCATGATTTGCAAGGTCTTGGTGCATTACAAAAGAGATTACTATTACTATCCATGCTGGTTTTTTTAAACATCACTTACTTGTCTCAGGACTTTGCAATAGCAATACCCCACTAACTTAAACCAGAACTGTATCCCAGCACCCACTCAATTTTTTTTTTTTTTTTAAGTTCTTCAAAAACACCAACTCTCTTTTCCAAATCCTAACAGCTTTTCTGAGCAGGTATTTAGCTGAAAAATATTTTATTTTTCCTGGGAGCACTGGCACTTTCATTTCCCTGTTGCTGCAATTGGTGCTCCTTTAGCATGACTCAGTCAGTTCAAAGCTGTGTTGTACTTTTTACTGTACTGTCAGTCTCAGAAACTTCTTTATTCCACCTTGGTATTAAAAGGAAAGCCTGCTTTCAACTTCAAGTCAAGCTACAGTTGTATTATTCTAAAGCTTCCTTTGGAAAAAAAAAAAAAATGGAACAAAGTCCCCATCAGTGGTAATTAATTTTGACAGTGTGGGCTTTGTAGCAATTCACAAACCTGTACTTTGTGCATCAGCATTCCTTATTATTCTAATTAAAGTGGAACATTGTGCCCTCACCAGTCATTAATGGGTTTTCATTTTGTAAATGACATTTGCAAAAGTTAAAACGGGCAGTTCATATGAAGTCCACAGGCAAGAGTGTTAAAATTAGCATCACCATAGCAACAGTCTTCCATCATTAGTATTCAGGGCAATAGCAAATGTTTTGTTGTGCTTTTGTTTCCGAAAAAAGATTTTTTTTCACTTGTCATTCATAAATAGAAAAGGCTCAAACCCATATATTACAGGAAAAATTATTATATTCATTTGGATGTCACTGTTCTAGAATTTCCCATTTTTTCAAGGTATTTATTTTTAAGGGCAGAGGTTGAATTTCACAATCTCTACAGCTGTGTATGTCTAACCTCCTGAGCAACATTTATTCCTTGCCAGCCTGCTGCTCAATGGTACAGCTTCATATAAAGTCTGTCACTTCTACTCAAGAATCTGTACCAAGTAACAGATTCTGATGAGAATCTGTAAAAGATGCATGCACAACAAAACACGGTCAGTCCCCCCATTACGTGGAGAGTGCACCTCCTCTGTGCTGGGTTTGGTGGTTAAGTGATGCTATTTATATATCATTATTTCCCCCTCCTCAGGAGCTGAAATGTAAGTGCACACATCATGTCTAGTGAAACAATTTTCAAATATCATCTCATCTTGCACAGTTTTGAATTAAGGAGAGAAAAAATGGCATCCTCTCCTGAAGAACACCAAGGTAGATTATTAGCATACTTCAACATCCTTTATTTGAAGAGATGGTGCTGGCTACTTTATTTCCTCAAAGTTTACAGCAGAATTAGTTGTCTGGAACCACACTGCAGCAATATTTTGCAGTTTGAGAAACAATTTAGCACTACATCTCCTAAATGGACTTGGAGGCATCCTGTTCACATAGGTCTTGTTCAAGCAAAAGCATATGCCATCGATTTAGGGAACACAGCAGTTTTCCTCTAGAAACAAATATTTTGTGTGCAGGCAGAGAGGGCTTAAGAAAAGAAAAGCAAGAGGAAAGACGTTAGTGGAAGTAGGTGATGAGCAGGATGAGGTCAGTAGAAGGACTGCTGGTTTACTTCACAGTATCCTGGCTTTTCAGTAACGAGCACAGATCAGAAGTAACTAAATGTTTTCTAGCATTATGTCTCTGGGTTTTAATTTGGCCCTGGAAGATTCTTTCTTTCCTCTTCATCTTCTTAAAATACTTCATTTTGCATAATTTTGTGAAGAAGAGTCTTTAACGAGTAAATACACTCTAGTGCATTGTAAAAGCTAGGGGTATTACCCATTTCATGAAAGATATTCTTGTATTTTAATAGATGGGGCACATTTTCATTCAGTGATTGCCTTGCTAGTACCTGCCCTTGCAGTATTGATTAATTTTTCAGCTAGTGAAATCTGCAGAATGGGAAAACTCTTAAAAATGGTGAATACATATCTGAGGAGAATTGCTCTCAGATTAACTAAAAATTATCTGCAGTGGGTTGACATTTGGTGTTTGGGTCTTGGAGGGCTTTAACACAGAAGGGGATTGCAGTAACTCTGAGGTTCTGATATATGTACATAAATGTTTATGTGTTCAACCACTTTCTTTCTTTTACAAAAGCACCTTTTTGCTAGCTCAAGTTCATTTTCCCCCTGTGCTGATTCGCTTCGCTTTTTTCCCTTTTTTGTGGCTTGTCAGGTGCTTTCTGGAGATTCAGCATGCTAAAGCAGTTCATTTTCTCTCTTTTAGACTTCCATATCCTACTGCAGTGAAGATACTTACTGAACTGTAATATTTTGCAGAATTTTGCCATTTGATCTGCACAGATAAAATCAGTGGAAGAAAGGAGCATCATAAAAACAGAGTAATTTTCACTGAATCCAGAATGTAGTCTTCATTTAACTAAAAGGTTTTGTGCCTAGCATTCTGTCTAAGTAAGCTTCTTCATAAATCTATGTTTAATACTAGTTTCTTGCAGTGCTGAATCTTATAATCATCAGTTAAGTAACTTACCTTTTCTTTAATCAGTTTTGGAGATCTTTTAGATTATTAGCTCTTTACAGTAATTGAACTGTAACATCATTAGAAATATTTACCTAAATTGCAAGGGGTTGATAGCCTTGTTTATTGCAAAACTGACAGGCAGAGAGGAGGGATCTGTGACAGACTACCATTTTCCATTCCAGACTTCATTCTTTCTCAGGCAGACCCTTGAGCAGTGGTGTGGCAAATGAGAGGAAATTGCCAGTTTCTTATTTATCCAAAACGGTTAAATGCTGTGTTACCCCCAAATATATGTATACACCTTCTACTTAGGCATGTCATTGAAAAAGCTACTGAAGTTTTTCTTCATTACAGATGTTTCTGCATTTGGTCTACAAATACAGAAGGAGATGCACCTCTGTGAGCATGGGTTTCAGATTTGCCATACTAGTTGCAGATTCCCCTAATAAAAAGTAAACTCTGGAAGTAGAAGTAAGCAAATGAAATATCCTCAACTTTCTGTTTCATAAATTACTCTTCTTTAAACTCATACCCAGCTTCAACCTATAGAAACCCCAGAGAGTGGAAATAAGTGCCTTGCAGCTGTTTTGCTAAGTGTAACAGACTGTATTTTGTAGATGGAAATGTCAATGATTACAGGAATAAAAAATAAAAACCAAGAGTTAGAACTACTAAACCAAAACCACAATTTTATTTCTCATCTATAAACTTTTAGTGCAAGTAATTGGGAATACAGGCATCTTGAAATTTTACTTCAGTGTTTAGAAAAAAAAATCTTCCAGATTTCTGGCAGTGAGATCTTTTTAGCCAGTAGGACACGGTTGTTGAAAAAAATCATGTTTTAGCTCTATACTTCAGATTACCTTAAGTATCACCTGAAAAGTAGAGGTTAAAAAACTGATTTCCAAAGATGAGCTCACCATCATTTCCAAACACTGATTTGAACTTTAGAATCTGAAGTCAGCTATTTTGATATAAGCCACCATGAGGTTGTGTTTCTGGCCATAGTTGCACTCATGTTATTTGTTTTTTTAATTACTGTCTGTTAATGTGTGAGTGCTTATGCTTTTAATACCGCTGTAATATTACCAAACAATTCCATTGCAGATAGTGTTCTCTATCTTCGTATTTGACATATATTTATTCCTGTACATTCCTCATTCATCTGCTTCTCCACTATTTTAATTTTGCTATGGCACAAAAGCAATTAAGACCTTACTAATATGGTTATTACACATTAAAACTTACTTTAATATGCCATAATTTGTTCTCCTGCTTCCAGTCTGAAGGAGGAATAAATACTTCATTGTACAGTTAACAATCTTGACATGAGCAGAAGAACCAGAGGACTCACAGGTTATGGTGGTAGCAGTTTAGGCACTCATCAGACTTGCTGCCAGAAGTTTGGAAATCAAATTTAAGTTCTGCATTTAAAGCAGCTTGCATGGATCAAGATGTATGTTCGTTGATTTCAGCAAAGTTACTTCTTGTTTTAGGTACTCTAAAAGGGATCAGAATGTTGGTCTCAGCATTCCCTCTCATGTATCATGTTTTTTCACATCAGTGCCCAAAATATTGTGGAATAAACATTTGCTGCTAGCAAGATGCAAATCTGTATCTGCAGTGTTCTCTTGAGAAAATTGAGCGCAAAACCCTCAGCGCTGCTTTGCTCTGGGGCATTTGTTCACCATTCTAGAAATAAGGAGTGGAAAAGAGTCTGTCAGTGTGAATCCTTTATCAAACTCCACTGTGAGGGAATGCCCATGTCGTGTGGTCTCTCTGCTTTGAATTGAGTCAGCCAAGGGGAATTTCTCGTGTGTCAGTCCCAACCTGGTTTCGGTCAGTGGATGCATTTATAACACCCAGAGACCTCCCAAACAATTCTTCTTTTGTAACACATCGCTTTTAAAATACTTAGCAACTTTTCCCCCAGTTTTATGCATTCAAATTAAGTTTCCACCGACTTAAAGAGATCTTTGTTAATCTTACTCACTCCCCTTTTCTTGCTGTTATGCATTATCTCCTACAAATAGTCATTTAAAGACCTGAGAGCCCAGTGGTGCTCTGACATCTCCGGACTGGACTTCTGCTCATCGGTGTAGCCAGTTCTGGGGCATGTTTCAAGGACACTGATAAAGATTGTCGCTGCATTGCCTTGCCTTGCCTTCCCTTGTTGCATCTTGCAGATTTTCAGCTTTTCTGAATCCACTCTTTATTAGATCCTGCCAATAACTTTTAGAATTTATACCCAAACATTTCCTTAAATCACAGCTGTTCTGTTCTTTGTGCAGAGGTTAGACAAAAAAAGCAACCAACCCAAAAAACATCTAGAAAACTGCCTCCTGCCTCGTTGTGAACACTTCAGTTTTCCTGGACAATTTGCTTGCCACAATCTTTCTGCTCTGAGCTCAGCCTGCTGCAAGGCTCAGCAGTCTCCAAAACAACAGCTCAAATATATTCTAATTTTATACTCTTCAGGTCTTTTTACCACCATCTTAAAGTGATGTGCATCAAGAAAGAGCATTTGCCTGCAATTTTTTTTTGTTTGTTTGTTTATGAAACCTTCCTGATTTATCTAGAATATCATTTTTGTCTTAACAAAGAAAGTAACATATGTGCAGGTGAATAATGAGTAAATCTTTTCAGCAAAATAAGAATAATTTGTTGGTTGGTTTTTTTCCTCAGTGTAAGCCATTCATAAGTGTAGCATGTACTGACAACCTTTAACACAGCTTCACCTCACAGATTTCCATTGCTAGTGAGACCAAACAGGTGGCAGCCCCCAATCAGTGCCTTGTTATCACTGAGGAGCTTTGATCTACCTAATGTATAATAAATAAGATACTGCATTTTAATAATCTTGCTGTTTCCATATCACTTACCTTGCAAGTTCTTATTTACAAAAACTCATCCTGACATTGTTGTTTTTTTTTTTTTTTTTGATCATTTATTTCACCATACCTACCAGTAGACAGATGATACAGCAGCTGGAAGTTATTATACAATATACCCACTGCTTCCCTATCCTCCTTTGTCCTCTTCTTGTGGCTGCAAAAGATGGAACCACTCTTTTTTTTTTCCTTAACTCTACACCATAGAAGAGGCTGACCAGATGGTCCTTTTAGGTTAAGATATTGGCTGACAGAAAATGCAGTTAGGCCTAAAATCCCCCTTCTTTTCTACATGTACTCGTCATTATAAGGCTGTATTATGCCATTATGCTCCAGTAAAGACCAATTTTCTTTTTTTTAAACCAGTTAAATAAACTTGAAGAGCCTTCTTAAAAATAGCATCCTCAGTTCTGCTCTTACATATATATATCAATCTAGGTTTGGTGTTGCAGGATTTTTAGCAATTTAGACTCATACTACTGCTCAAATTCCATGTATGTACTTGTGGTCAGTCTGATGGTTTGAAGACAGGGAGGATCAGAGCAATCCATCTCTGTTAAAAAGGCACTATTAAGCCAATTATATTTACACAATATATAATAATATAGAATCACAGAATACTGCTGCATTGCTTATGATTAGGTATTCTTTTTATTCACTGAATGGCAGTGCTAAATTTCTCACCAAACTGTGTAATGTCAAACTCAGCATTTAATTAAATGTTGAGTTAGAAAAAGAAAAACTATACAACAGACACTTAAATGTTGCTCTAAAGGGTATTTTAAATTATCCTTATAATTGCAAATTATACAAAAAAAAACAAAGTAGAGAAAATATGATTTCAGCATAATGACCTAAATTAAGAAAATATGAACTGTCTTTTTCAACGTTGGAGTAGGTGGCTGAAACTGATTATAAAAACTCTGCCCATCCAGGAACAAGTTTAAAAAAAAAATTATAATGCACCAAATTGTTTTAAGCGAGAGAATGGGATGGTCTGTCTAAGCAAGAACAACGTGTGCTCACTAAGGAATGCAGCCAAAATTTTGTTTGGAAGTAAAATTCAGCTCAGTGTATAGTATGCAAGGCACTAAAGGGTTAGAGCATTGTCACTACACACTGTGCTCTTGCAGGTCACAAACTTGGCAAGATGCAGAAGTGTTGTGTGAATACAGAGAGTCCAAGGGAGCAGATGAATATTCTTCTACATCCTACCTTTTACCAGTTTCTTACAGAAATTGCTACCTAAACCATTGCTTTGTATATAAAGAAAATCTAAGAAAGAAATGCTGGTATGCATTGGGAGTGCTTCCACGATTTGATAATTCTGTCAAAAATCGTGCCAGTTTACAAAAAATTTTAATGGAAATAATAGTTGTTTTTCTTAGAAAATTTGACTGCTGCAAACTTTGGAAATTACATATAAAATATTCAGCAAACTTCATTGGTAGTGACTTGGTTTTGTCAGATTAGTTGCTTTCTGGACAGAAAATTCACTGCTTAAACATAGTTTGATTACCAACTGATTTCTTTGTTAAGCACATCACAAAAGTTTGAGGATCTAGCGCAGCAAAGAACGTGTCCTGCATGGCAGGTAAATGACAGGCATTTGAGCTGATCTAAAACTCTTCTGGCTCCCCAGTGAGGGGAGAGGTTTTAGCCATTTCATGTGATGAATTTATTCTGCAGGAACAGGCCCAACTAGTTTCAGAAAGTTACCACAGTTGTTGCAGCAGCTCTCACATTAGGCCAGATAATTTGAAATGAAAAAAAATTATATTTTTAAAATCAAAACTTATAGATGTGAAGGAAATCATGCCTTGGGTCCACAGGAGCACTAAGTGGGAAGTAGAGGAACACCATGGCCTGCTGTAGCGCCATCCACCTCTCAGCAGTAAGAACAAGGGTCACTGTGTGAAATTTGAACCCAGAAATAGCAATTATTCTCAGGGCAGACACACATAACAGTGTAACTAAGATAATATGCCACTAGAAAGTTCAAATAGCCAAAATATTGCCGCATTTGGAGAGTTGCTCTCTCTTGGCTATTTCATAGGCTAAATCACTTAATTTAATGGCAGCATAGACACAGCCCCACTGGCCTGGTTTTCTCCAAACTGAAAGCAAGTTTCATGTACAATGTTGACAAAACATTGTAAAAACAGTCACTTTCTTCATCTCTTATCAAACATGGTGTACTGTCATCACCAAATGATTGTTTTAATCACATAAATTCCCTTTCAAATTTTTTTTTTCAATTTTAAAGCTCAGTGAAGTATAATGTTTACAATGAAAGTTATCAGAAAACTTAAAATATGGCATAAAGTAAAAAGAAAAATATTTATTTGGGGAATGGAAGACTTTTAATGATGATACCTTACTCACAAACAAGAAATACATTTCTTTGGTTTGTTTCCTAAATTGTAATTCTTAGAGCAAAGCTTAATATGGAAAGCTGCTAAAAATAAAACTCTCCAAAGGTTTTAGTTCAGTATTAAATACTCTGGTTTGAAAAAAACAGTGGATTAGATGGGGTCTAATCCTCCACTCTCTGCTTGGGTTCTGTTTGGCAAAATTCTTAGTCTGTCAGCTTCTGCAAATCTTTGCAAAATTATTTTTATCCTTAATAAATTATTTGCTCTGTTAGTTACCCTAAAAACAGAACAAATTGAGGGACATGGGTAGAAGGATAATAATTTGAAAAATAATTGCAGTAGAATTTTAAGAATGAGAATGAAAAGCAACTGCAGCAACAAAACTGTGGAAAAGTAACACGACATTCATTTCTCCACACTGCTAAAAATTATAAGGCCCATAAGCAAAATAAATTTTATTGCTAAAGTAAAAAAGTATTTAGAAATCACATCTTAACCCTGTCTTTATTTAAAAGATAAGGCTGAAGGTTTGTTTTTTAATTATTATTATTTTCTCTTGCCTGATGTGTATTAGTATAAAGGCATTAACTAGAGTGGGGATAATTATTTGCAAAATGACATTTTGTTCTAAAGTTGGCAACCACAGACCAGAGCTATTGACAGTAATTGAAGAAAAGTTATTTACCTGAAGAGTTATGATTTAAAATGACACCTTATTTTTAGTTTGACAAATAGACTTTTTTATTTTAAGATTAGAGATGAATGCTCAAACACTTGTACTGTTTTCTGAGACAGAAGGTGTGAGCTTAGAAGATCCTTCTTTCTAACTTTAATGACAGAAAATCTTCCACACAGTACATAATATGGTACCTATGTGTTAAATTTATGCCAGTATGAAATGGCAAATTCTGGACACTATTAAGTAAACAAATGGTTTGAGTGCTGTGCTCTGCATTTGTAGTGTACCATGTAGATATAGAGAAACCTTGGTTGAATTTAATACCTTCATTTTTTTCCTGGAAGGAAGGTGACAAAAACTGTGTGATGTTTCTTAGGCCAGATAATATGAAATAAGATATTTTGAACTTTCAAAATAATCTGGCTTTCTGTGTCATGCAGTGAGGGAGATGATAAAGATGGGTAACTTCACTTAGTCCTAGCAATAAGAATTTTCTCTTTAAGTCCGGACTACTTTAGAAAAAGCTGAAGATTTTGATATGGTAGAATTGTAGGCTGACATTTCTGATAATGTGTTCAAAGGAGTTAGATGCAGCAGCAGGAGTCTAATAATGTTAATATGGACCATAGCCAATGTTTAAATCCTTAATATTTTAGGACTGTGTAGATTGTTCAGGATTTAGATTGCACCTTTGAAAGCAATTTCCTAAAGAAGCAGCAAATAGTTCCAAATACAAATGTGGTAAATGTTTGTTTAGTTCAATGTGGAAAATGCTCCATATAGAAAGAAAAAAATATATTTTGGCTGATTTTCAGTTAAACACAGTCACCATTGTTCTTGATTCAATACTGGACTGTGGCAGGTCCTAGAATTCATCTGTGTACCTTTGATCATAAATGTCAAGGCTCTCTGACTTGGGCAGACAAGGCATTTCTGATTTTCATTGCAAATTTTTCACAGTGAAATTTGGCTGTGTTGTGAGAAAGGGAATCATCATTTTGCATGTTTATTCTTTCCCCAAGAGATTCCATTTTCTGTTAAATAACTGAGATCAGAGAACTGAATGAACGTATGCCAATAGCATTGCAAGCTATTTGAGACCTTGCTGAGATGTACCGTGAGACGTTCGGCTCAACTGTAACATGAAATACTAAAATGAAATACTGAAAGTGCACCTAGACATTGAGTTCCACTAAATGCATTCATGTTATTAGGCTTTGATAAGCATGAAATTTAAACTGTGCAATATACTTCGGCAAAAGTTTTTTCCTATCAGCTGGCACCCACAGGATTCTTCCCTGAATTAACTGCCAGCTACTGTGCTGGGGATAGAAGGAGCTACACAAAGATATCGAAGTGTAAAAGCTGGGAGAGCTACTTTGTAGGGAGAACCATATTATAGTTAAGTAAATGGAAGGTGAAGATTTCTGGAATTACGTTTCTGGAATTATGCTAAAGCATAAATGCTTGAACTTGGCACAGTAGACTTGAATGAAATCCTTTTCATCAATGAAATCCACTTACTGAGAAATAATTTTTATCTTACCTCAAAATTCCTTTATAACCCTCTTTACTGAAGTGTTTAAGTGCTAACATACTTTCAGATTCAATTAGGATAAAATAATATCTGTGCCCTAGGACATGGCTCCATTATAGCTGATACTGGTTCATCTGTCTCTGGAAGTCCCAGTTAATGTAGGCATCTGTGTGCCTGTGTTTGTTTCAAATGCCTGTAATATAAACACTAATTTTCACTCTTTGGCATGGACAAGATGAGACTGTTGCCACTTGCCATTAAGGGGTGCTGCCAGAGCTGTATGAACAATTGCCTCATTTTCTAGCTGAAGGAAAGTATATTTTTTCATAGGATATTGTTTAGAAATGAAATAAAAAGTTTTATTTCAGAAATGGCAGATGAGAAGCTTTTGCTTTCCAGAATTTTTTTCTTGCTAACCTCAGACTGAGAGTGGTTGCACAACCCTAAACCTGAAGCTGCATTTCTATGCAAATAAATGATGAGAAATGTCACCTGGATCAGATGAAGGAGTTAGGCTGGATGGAATTACTGGTGAGGCCAGTTAGATGTAGCTGCTCCCTCTGCCATTAACTTCTCTGGGCTGGTTCCTTCCCCAAGTGTAATGCTCTGCTTTCTGGGTCCCTATGTAAGACATTTAGGAAGATAGAGTGAAGGAGTCTTGCCATGCAGAAGGACTAAGCTTTGCTCATGTGTCATGGAACTTCCTTGTATATAGGTGTTGTAAAATGTAATAGATTTCACTTTTCTCTTCCTTTGCTACCTAAGTGCAGCCTTACCATTGGAATATCCCAGTACATAATCTCCTAGCATGATCTCAGGGTCTTTTTTTCCCAAAGGAGAATTTTCTCTTCTAGATGGTATTCACAAAAAGACATTTTGAAATAATGTCTTCAGTGTAAGAAAAAAGAATCTGTTTGTATTATATTAGTCACAAAAAATAGATTAAATAATGTCAAAAATATGTATATTAGGGAATGCAACACAACCAAAAAGCAAATTAATAAAAAAAGATGGCATTCTTCTCCTTTAATGTCTGTGGAAACCTTTGGAAGAGGGGGCAGCATGTTAGGGATTGGGAACACCGGGTGAGCAGTAGCTAGGATCAGGTTTTCTGGGCCTGAGTGAAGCAGGACTGCATGATACAGAGTTTCTTGCTATTGAGATATATACATTGATAGTAAACAGTAGAGAAGTTAATGATTTTGTAAGCCAGCTTTTGTGTTTGCAACACATAATTTTATGCATAGAAAGAAAGATTTTGAGGTAAAAGAGAGTCAGTGAGTAAGACAGTTTATGAAATCCTTATTTTAATCCTCCCAGGAAGCAAAACAATCATTTATTTCCAACTGGGCATGCAAAGAAAAGACAGAAATGGAGTTTTTCTTTGCTGCTTTGTTTAATTTATCCTTATTAGTGTGCATTTTTTTCTCAACCCTACTCCCTGAAATGATAATCATTCATTTTGCCAATACAGACTCCTCAAACCAAGAATTTACTATGGTCTAATTATAATTTTTCAAGTCTTATTTGTGCATTGTTAAGACCAGCAGGCAATTTGGTTTGACCTATGTTTTCGGTTGGTAGATTTTAAGTCTTCTTTTTTAATATATATATATGGGGTTTTCCCCTGTTAGCTTACTGAAAGCCTACTTCAGAGGGGGTTTTACTACTTTTAGTCTTCTAGCATTATGTCAGCATTTTGTCAACATTTCTTGATCTCCTGTTCATGGGACTATTCACACTCCAGTTCATCTCCATCTCAGAAGAGTAAGGGTTACTGCTTTCTTAATTTTCTTTCTTTGCTGTGGTTTCTTATGGAAGGGAGAAAAGAGCTTTTGCTATTCACAAGAGCTTACCTGAAGAGCTCATAGTGCTGGTGGACCTGGGAAGATATCTTTCTAGTAATGTGTGCAGTCTTACTTAACCTCAGTCCCCCTCTGCTCCTCTTTTCAAGGTCATACGCATGGCAGTAGAGACTGAACACCCTGCTACTGTTGCTATCACCTTAAAAAATAAATGTAGCCTCTCGAAATTATCCTTTCCAAGATCTCAACAGGCTGGAATTCATACATATATCTAATATATTCAAAATGACAGGCACCCTCTCGTTCACCTTCCAGCAACAGCATGCAGCGCAGTGCAACATAAGGCACACACAGGCTGCTCCTGAGGCTCCATTGTACCCATCTTGTAGGGTGACTAAGATTTCACTTTTAATCAGGTGTCCTTACTGTAGTAAAAGCAAGTAGAGCCCAAAGGAATGCGAAAGCTGTGCCGCTGTGCATTCAGCAGGAACAGAAGTGTTCCTGTCAAACGTGCCGGGTACTAACACTTCCCATACTGGCTATTACATTGCTGCAAGCTCTGTAGTATTTACTGCAGAATTAGTTAAAAAAACAGAAAAAGAAGGGATATGTCTTCCTTGTCTGTCTGTTCCAAGAATATCTTAGTGAAACAAATCCTTGTGAGCTCCATTTGCCGGTTACCTGCCTTGCAGTGCAGAGAATGAGCCCTTGGGTCAGAAGAAGCACCAGCTTGTCATCCTTCATATGGGACAGAGGTTGAGTTTCCCTCTGGACAGGGAGTGTTAGGCTCCTTTCCCAGTACCCTCTGGTGAAAATAACTGATTTTAAGTATACTGAGCTATGAATGTTTTACTAGGTCTTTAATTTACAGTGCAGTGTTGGGGAAAATGAATGGAGCATTTCAAAACCATTTGCTTCATTGCATTATAGTATTTTAATGTGTTTTCAGTGGTAATGTGCAAAAAGGCAAAAAAAAACCCCAAAACAAACTAGCAGCATCCAAACCAGTATTCACTTCTTGGCTCTTCTGAGAGCTATAAACAATTGCCCAGACACCCTGGAGGTGTCAGCCCTTGGAGCATATTTAAGATGCATGATCCAGGAAAGTGTCATTATGCCATCCCAAGTGAATTTTAGCATTTTTTTATACCAAGAAAAAGAAAATAGATTCAAACAGTGTAACGGATTAGCCAGCCCAACACAGAGCACCACAACATCTTCTTATATGCAAAGCAAACTAATCCACTGACCAGATAGCTGAGCAGTGGTAAAGCCACACTTACAAGGAGGCTACACACTTCAGAGGGCTCTGGAAGCAAGACTTAGCTAATAGGAAAATGTTGTATCTTCACTTTCAATGGCAGTAAAATTAAAGAAATGTCGCTAGTTTTTAACTCATAAAATGCTAAACTTACAAGCAAACTTGTACCTTTAATGTCTACCTTAGTTTTAGGCAAGTCCCTACCCATTTCTGCAGTTGGTTTTCCACATCTGTCTGTAACATGGAGTGATGATGCTAATCTCGTACATAAAACTTACAAAGATTTATACTCAGGTGTTAATGTTTAGGAATCAATTATTTTATGTTCAAATAATTAGTTTTAATGTGTACATGACTCTGGATCTTTCCCCATCGAAAAGGGACAACATTCTGAGGAGAACTTATTAAAACCGAAAAATCTGCTTTCTTAAATGCGAAATTCCAGTGACCCTTTGGACAGCGAGCAATGTAGTCAGACTGCCTGCAAATCCAATTAATCTTTCTATTTTTCTTTTTTCCTGAAAGAGTTTTGGGGTAGTAAGACCACTTTTAAGTATTATCCCTCATTTTTTAGGCAGCCATGATTTCCCTTTAAGCACCTGGTGTTATTAAATGTTGAAGATATGGATACATTGATTAGATACAGTCCAGGACAAAACAACAGTATAGGAGAAATAAACACTGCTCTTCTTCTGATTAAGGTCTCTATGTAGGTGCACAAGGTGACTGAATAGCCCTTGCATAAGAAAAGCACCACAGGGAATTAAAACTCTGCTTACTCTGTAAACCGGTTTTATTTTCTATAGGGAGATGACTATCTTTTATCAAATAAATGGCCTAAAATTAAGTATGGCATAAAAATTGGCTTCAGTTACAAATGCCAAAGACAGTAACCACTTACACTGCAAACAAAATATATTTATGTAATAAATTACGAGTAGTTTAAAAGTAATTTAGAGTAAGAGTGGTATTACTCATGTACATTATACAGCACAAATATAATTTTCAGGTCAATCAAAACAGCGAAAAGCTTTTGTGAATTTGGAGACAACAATCAGAACTACATTAAATAGACTTTTTTGTAAAAATCAATTCATAAAGTCAATAGGCCTTAATCCCTTAATCCTTCAACATTCTTGTTTCCCCCTGGATGTTCTTGAGTGAGTAATAGTTTGATTTGGGAGATCAAAGGGTTAATTTGCTTTTCAATTGGAGAATGACTCAGAGTTACCCTTTATTGTTAAAAAAAAAAAAAAAGAAAAAAAAGTGGTGTGTGGGTGTAAGGTAGGGAAAAAGAGCCAAGAAAATGGATTCACTAATTGGGGTTTTCACCTGCTGTGAGTCTAATTGAATACAATGCTTTATTTGTAACTCAAGGAGAAAGAAGATTATGCAAAGTATGAGAAATTCAGACTGGTTTTTAAATTCTTATTACTTGGCACTATTGTATGGGAAAGAAGACCAGCATGATAATAGCAGCATCAAGCTTCTGTTAAGGCAGGCCAGGAAGCTCCAGCAACAGTGAAAATTGAAGGAATGTGTATCAGAGAATCAGTGCTAGATACTTCTGAAGGAAAACAAACCACTTTCGCCGTGAAATGCCTGGCCTCTGGCTACCCGTCCCTTTGTATGACATGAGCAGCTGCTCTCTCCTTGTAGTGAACCCTGAGGTTCCTCCCAACTAGGGTGAAAATCATCCTGTTTTAAAGACTTAAGGAGAGCTTTCTCACTTCTTAAAACTTGGCTAAAAATGAGACAATGTGAGACTGCTGATATAACACAATTGACAGCCTTCAGCCAGTTTATTCACATCAAAACTAAGATACGTGATAGAGCAATGTATCCAATACAAGGTCCACTGAATTAAATGGAAAATACACAGTCTAATGAGTTTTAACATGGCGATTTATGTTAACACAAATATTATTCCTCTATTTTCTTTCCATATTGGGGTAGTATTGCAGGTACAAGGTTACTGAAAACTGTGAGTTAGACCTGTTAAAACAACCTAAATCATCTGGAAACTATGAGAATTTAGCATTTAATTCCATTAATTTTTTATATTTACATTTGAGGGCCTGAGGGGTTGAACCTCGAGCATCTCTCACATTAATGTTTCTAGATAAAAAACCCACATGGGCTTTCCTTGAACTGCTTGTTGAACTTTTCTTAAAATCAGATAACCCAACCACCTGGAGCCTTAGGGGGAGCCCTAAATTTCCTGGAACTTAGGCTTACACCCTCCTACTGACATCCGTGTAACAGGGGTGGGATGAATTTTCCTTGCTTCTAGGTGTGTATCTTCCCAGTGTAAAAACAGGGAGATTCTTTTGTACATTTGAAAGGTAGAGAATGGATTTAGATTTGATATTAGGATGAAATTCTTTTCTGTGAGGGTGGGGAGGCACTGGAACAGGTTGCCCGGAGAAGTTGGAGATGCCCCATCCCTGGAAGTGTTCCAGACTGGATGGTGCCTTGAGCAACCTGGTCTAGTAGCAGGGGAGGTGGAACAAGATAATGTTTAAGGCTCCTTCCAACCAAAACCATTCTATGAATCTGACTTGAAAGAAATTGGTTTGGGGGTAGCTTTACCAGGAAATCACAATATGCAAGGCTTGAAAAAGGGGTTATGGGAAGGACTTGGAGCTCGACACAGCCTTATTTTAACAAGTAAAGGATGTAGATGGACAACATGCATGAGGGGAGACTGGAGTGCTGATTTGAAGTGCTTGTGACACTAAAAGGAGATGGTTGGCTTTTCCTCGTGTAATTCATATTGCGTAGGAATTAATGCAAAGAAACATTGCAACAGTAACTTGGCATAAGCAGAACTATTTCTTCGGCACTGACAGATCCACGGGAGAAGCTCACCCTTCCTTCCCTGCAGGGCCAAGGCAAGCCCTTAGAAATTAAATTACCTGATTCCACTCATAAATAAACCACTCGGCATTTTAAGCACCAAAATTAAACGCTGAAAAAAAAAAAAAAAAAGTGCAGGTTAAGGCCCATTTCAAATCTGTCTGGATTCGGTGCATATTTTAGCTAAGTTTTCTTCCCAAGCCCGCTGAAGGTGAACTGATTTGCCGCCTCTCAGCACACCCCTCTCTCCGGCCGGCCAGCGCCAGGGCAAAGAACACCCAAAAAAATAAAAAGGAAGTCAAAGGAAGCCCCGAGGGCTTCCTCCAGAATAGCTGCACAGCCCCGGGGAGGCCGGGGAGGGGCGAGGTGCCCTCAGCCGCCCCGCAGCCGGGATGAGGGGCGGGAGGATGGGGCTGAGGGCGTGCGGCGCCGGCACCGCCGCCGGGCGGGAGCGGGGCGGGGCGGGGCAGCGCCGCCTTCTCCCTCCCTCTCTCTCCCTTTCCCTCCATCCCTCCCTCCCTGCCGCCGTCCCTCCCTGCCGGCGGGGCGGCCGCAGTGGCGCTGAGCGGCGGGGCTGGGCGGACGCGCTGTTTCTGCCTCCGCGGCGCCGCCGAGCAGCCGCCGCCATGAGGGAGCAGCTCCGGGGGTAAGGGCGATGAGGGGCGCAGGTGCCGGTGGGGGCGGGCGGGGGCGCGGCCGCGGCCCGGGGCCATCCCGCGCTCCGCGGCGGGGGCGAGCAGCGTGGCCGGCCGCCGCTGTCATCGCTTACACGGGAAATCTCAACTTGCCGCCGGGTTTGTTGTGGGAACTTGGAAGGGCGTTTGGTTCGGCGCCTTTCCCCGCTTCCGAGGCCGTAGTTGGGCGCTGGATGCGCCCCGTTGGCACACGTAGGAGATGGCGGTGAGAGCGGCACGCACGCGTGGCTCTACCTGTGCCCGTACCTGTACCTGTACCTGTGCCGGTGCCTGTACCTGTGCCCGTACCTGTACCTGTACCTGTACCTGTGCCCGTACCTGTGCCCGTACCTGTACCTGTGCCGGTGCCTGTACCTGCGCCAGTGCCCGTGCGCGCTGGCGAGGGGAGAAGCCGAGCCAGGGAATCGCGGCTGTGCCGGAGGTGTGGGATTCCCGGGGCTCGCCTCGTTACTCCGCAGGTTTTTGGGGGTAGCGCGGTGCTGTACAGCGTCACCTGCGCGGCACATCGCCTGTGGGGCGCCTCGGGTCGGGCGCGAACTTCAGCGGAATTCCTAAAAACAAACGTGCTCGGGGGTGTATGGCTTCTTCCCCCCCATAATTTCATGCTTAGAAGTAATCTTTCAAGTTAATAGGCAGAAGAGGCTGGGAGGGGATTCCCTCCGGGCGGTTGCACTGCAAGTGCTGTATTTCTTGTTGCTACATGGCACCTTATATTGCCTTTTAATAGCTGCTGTAAAACATCTTGCAGCCTGGGACACCGGAGGTGTCTTGCACTGGAGTTGGGCAGAGAGGTGGTTTTTGCAGGCGTGTGTGTGCAGAGCTGAGGAAACGAGGAACCTGGTTATATCGGGGATCTTTGACCTTTTTAGCACTAAGGAATTGTTCAAGGCCATCGCTTGTCTGAGTCTGGATTTGACAAGACCCTGCAGTGAAATTGCTTTGGCAGAAGCGGGGAGGAGAGGCTTTGGAAAGCAAATAGATCAGCCGAGAGTGACAAGCCGGGGGGGCAAGGCTCACCCAGCCCAAGCCGCTGAGCGGGAATCTTTGCCCCTGACAGAGCAGACAAAATAAATGTTTAACATCAAGGGGGAAAAAAAGGGTTACTATTCAGTACTTGACAGTGATATTTGCCCTTCTCCTACTTTTCATTTCCCATATCGGCAAGAAACTTTAATATGTATCGGTGCCTGCCTTCAGCAGTCTGATAAATCTTGCAAAAGCCAATAAAACAGGCTAAAGTCAAATTCCTGCTGAAGAGACGCTGATCCTTGGCTTAAACAGAAGTAATCTCTGCGCAGATCAGTAGTCTCTAGATTTACAGATGAAAACAGTAGTCCTTTGTAAAGCACAAAGGAGTGCCACCTTTTTACATTGCTAATACTTTCCATAGCACTGTCTTGTTTCAGCTAAGGCATTAATGAAGCACTGTAAAAAGAGAAATATTAAGTCTTTCTTTGCAATCACTGTCATCTTCTGTTGAAAACATTTTTCTTTTAAATGAGAGGCAGTGTCTATTCGTAAAAGCTCTTTCAGTTGGATTTAGGTTAGTTTAGTAAAATCCAAATAACTATCATGTTTATTTTGGCTTTTTGACAACAGTCATAAGGTGGTTGGAGTAACATTTGATTCATCATAAAGCGAGAAGGTGAGAAGTATTGTAAATCATGTCATTTGAAAAGGGATGAGTTCAGAGTTTTGTAAAATACCACTATAATTTTGGCACTTTTTTGTGAGTATATGTGACTATTTATTGCTACACGATAGAATTTCATATTCTGTGCACATCTATGCATTTGCACATGTTGTTCATGTCGCATTTTCTAATGAAGAGTGTGCGGAGAAGCGCAGCAGAACTGGCTGTGGTATCACCAATGAAGAGGGCTGTAAGAGTTTAAAAAGGACTTTGCAGTTGCAACCTAAAATTCTGCTCTGGAGCTGAGCAGTGAAAACACGGGACCTATTTTTTTTTTTTTTTTTTTTTTTTAAGGTGTGAGGGAGAAGGAGTGTGATCAAAAACAGTTGTGAATGTTACGGTGTGGCTGGTGCAGGAATGTTGGGGGGGGGGATTTGTGCAAGAATTTGGGTGTGGGGGAGCATTGCTTTCAAGTCCTCCTGCTGCTGGTGTTGCTCAGAGGTAATATAAAAAGAATGAAGAAAAAATGACTGCATTTTGTCCAAACTGATCAAGTTATAACAAGGAAACTGTAATTCAGCCAGTGAGTCTGTTAGGATATCATCTCTTGATTTCATGTTTCCAATGCTGTGTGTTGTTGGCTCTGCTGACAGTGATGAGAGACAAATCTCTCTGCTGTTGGCAGGAACAGAGGAGTTCACACAGGCATAGTGTGACAGAATTCCTTACATAAAAATTATCCTTGCTAATATAATATAATCATCCTTTAATGAAGTGGTCCTGTGGTTCCCAAAGGATGTATCAAGTGAAGACTATGCTTTCATCCCACTGAATTATCAGTATGTTTAGTGTGCCAGTCACACCTACGCCAAGGTGTCACCACTAGCCATTGCTGCTTGTCTTCTTTTCAGGCCTGGTTTTAATTTCCTTTCCACTTCTGCAGCTCAGGTTAGGTGAGAAAGAGGAAAATAAGCCAAATGAGTGCACATATATTTTTATTTGTTTCAGAATGCCTGTGATTTAAAAGCTAGTGATCAATTTAGTTGACCTAAATGTAGAGGCAAATTGAAAAATGTGTCCTCTGAGCATGTCCAGTATTGCAAAACTGCTGGCTGTGTGTGCTGATGTCTTTTTGTGTTGGTGGTTTGTTGGAAAAGCATTTTGAGTACTTATTTCTGCGCATACTCTCGCTCTGCTTCAGCTGCTGCTCGTCAAGAGGACTCAGACTATACTTTTCATGTCTTTCTGACTTGCAGGCTGTAAAGGGCCTTGTTCACCAGAGTTTGAAACTCTGGCAAACACTTTGCTGCAGATCTATTAAGGATGCTACAGCATTCCCAAGTGTGGTTGAGGCTGCCTGAAACTGCTGAGCTGGCATTTCACTTCAGACTGTGCTCACAATAAGGGCATACACACAAATCCTCCCCCACCGGTCCAACCCCAGACCTCACAATTAAATGGCCTTTGAAAATGGCAAAGAGGCTTACGAAGAATAGCCTTGATGGAATCTAACCTTTCCTGGAGCTGCCCTGGTGTGTGGAATAGTTGATAATTTTCCGAGCTGAAGATGTTGAGAGGCGAACGCATTTTAGCTCGAGCGAAATATCTGCAGCCTTCTTGTGTTCTGCATGTAAAGTACCAGCAAAGTCTGCCCTGGCTCCGTACGGCCACTCAACCTCTACAGTTCCCTTCCAAGCCCTTGCTTTTTCCTGCAGGAGCACAGAGGGGTGCTGAGGGCCAGCCAGCCCACCTCTGGGGCTGGTACCAAATGAGAGCTGGGTAGTCCCTCCGAGGTGGGATCCAGCCAGGTGCAGGGCACTCTGCCCCATGGATGCTTACTGCTAGGGAGCTGGTTGGGCAAGAGTTAGGGGCTCTACTTGCCTGACTTTTATAGTCTTAGGAAAGGAATATTTCCTCTAAGTTGCAACAAAGTTTAATATTAAAGCAAAAAGGGAAATTTACCTGCCCTGAAAATTCAGTCTTTGTCACTTGCACATGGAGCAAATTAAACCATTCTTTACAAAAAATGCATTTCCCATGATAATTAATCTTATACCATGAAAGAAAAGCATGCTGAGTAGAGGTTTGGGGTTACTGGTATTAGAAATATCTGAAACCAGTTGGAGTCCAGTGTTCCTTCGGCAAAGGAAATTCTATTTACAAGGTCTTTCAAAAGCATTTGTGTATTTTCAGGTATAGTAAATGCCATAAGCTTAAACCATATACACTAAACTCACTGATACGTGGTTAAGCCTTACCATAAAAAATAAAAATAAAAAATTCAATAAATTACTCATTGGTTTAACTTTGATTTTTGATACTAGTTTTTTCACACTAAGATGATCCTTTTGTTCTTCTGTCTCACACAAGCATGGGATATATCCATAATCCTATCTGTATTCACCTTTACCAGATATTTGATGGCTTTTAAATGTTTTCATGGGGAATCAGTTTCTTTGAAGGCTGCCAGGTTGACAGCTATGGAGTCTGAAGTGGTTTCGTTTGTCCATAGAACAATTTGGGGCTACCAAATTAATTTCATACAGAAAGGCAGGTTATTTTTGGAGGCTTCTTGTAAATGTTCACATAAATTCTTTTTCTCATTTTTTGCTATGTGATTCAGCATACAAACCATGGTATAGTTCCTGTTCAAATATCCCCCACTTCTGGGGCTATCTGCATGTGGAGAAGCAAGCCAGGGTGGCTGACCTCATGTCTGGGGAACTATTGATCTGGGACTGATGTCAGGTGCAAACAAACTGCAGCCCCAGGTCTGCAGGTGTGAATGTTTGTTTGGATCTGCAGCTCATTCACCTGAATCATGACCTTTCTGTCTACAAGGTTTTCTGCCATGAATACACTTCCATCTTCTTTCCCTTTGGACTACTGTTGTGTCAGTAGAGGCTTCTGGCAGCTGAGTTTTTAGGAATGAAACTGTTTCTGTTTTTCTTCAAAAAATATGCTTTATACCTGGGTATGATAAAAGGTTCTGGTGTTACATTCTCCCTGCAGAACCTGCCCATACCAAGCAGGATGGGAAATGAAGGAGCTCAGATACAGGTGGCTCAGATCCACAGGTTTTCACTTGAAGCTACCCAGTTTCTGGGAATAAAAATCCAATTAACCAACCAAGAAAATCCCCAGACCGGGAGATTTCTGAATACAATTGCAGCCACTTCCCTTTGCAGGACTCGTTTTTTAACAGAGCAAAGAACAAGACTGCTTTTGCTCTTGTGGTGTCCTTCTTCCCCTTTCACCGTCTTCAGCCACTGCAGGAATTGGAAAGGGGTGGGAATGCTGAGGTTGATGAGACGGGATTTGTTTAAAAGCCTGTGCTCAACTAGGGCAGCACCATGGCAGCGTTTTTTCTTTATGCTTAGTGCTTGTGATCTCTTTCATTCTTTCTTGCAGTTACAGACCAAAATCTGGAAATATTATATATGGTAAGCTGCTGAACATACAGAGGTTACTGGGGCAGTAAAGTATTCACAGGAATCAAACAAATAGCCTGTCTTTTGTGGCCAAAATTAAATCATACTAAGAAAACCTGGCACAATTTTCTTTTTCCTTCAGTAGAGGTGGTGTTGAAGTGATTCATTGGAAGTTTTACCTCTTCTTAGCCTATAAAGGGTAAATGTGCACTTGGGAACATCAGTGCCTCAAAATGAGAACTCAAGGGCCGTTTGTTCTCTAA
This sequence comes from Corvus hawaiiensis, assembly GCF_020740725.1. Classification (NCBI taxonomy): domain Eukaryota; kingdom Metazoa; phylum Chordata; class Aves; order Passeriformes; family Corvidae; genus Corvus; species Corvus hawaiiensis. The sequence continues at coordinate 112,551,392 of NC_063214.1, read as the reverse complement.
AACAACCTTGTCGTGTCAGTGTTCCAGCGCACAGTGGGGTACGCAGGTGCTGCTGGGTGGTGGTTTGGTCTCCTGGAGCTGGAAGCTGTGTGCTCCAGGAGCTCCACAGTGCTGTGGGTCACGTCCTGCTCTTCTGCATGTATTCTCCAGAATTATGTGTGCATGTTGAAACCTGCACGTCTGCCTTTAGGTACAGAAATGGCAAATGTATTTGCTAGCAGTGGTATGCTACATGCGTGTTCCGTGTATTTTTTTTTTGGAGACTTACAGTTGTCTCTTAATGCAGCTGAATTCTGTTTGAATGGGACTTTATTGGCTACAGGACAGATAAGGAGACTTTTCTTTCAAGTCTTCTATGTTAATGGAAACATAATCACATTAGCTATGCTGTCATTAAAAAACAAACTCATAGAAAGTATAACCTTAGGAGACATGAGTTCCTACTACACCTGCTAACACTTCATCCTGTTGACTTTCTCATGCTGCCTGTCCTTCGGCAACACGTTGCAAAGCTGGAGGCTGCTGGCCTCAATGCAGAGCCTCTCCAATTTACATTCTGGTCGTACTGCAGCATTTCATAACCCCGTTTTAGCTTTTCCCTGGCTTCCCAACAGCTCTGCCACCTGACAGTGCACAGGGACCTCCAGAGCGAGGGAAAGGGCCTGGGAGTCCCGGGGAACAAGAGGAGCAGCCAAGAGTCTTTGCTAGAGGAGACTGTCACTGCAGGGTGGAACACTAGCCTGAGAAGTGGTAGAAGCTGGTGGTGGATCAGGAGGCTGTTGCACAGGGATTTTAGCACAGGTGTCTGGACTGGAAGGAAGGATTAGACCTGCTGCGTTGGGTATTTCTTACCTACCACATGGGAAAGGGTTGAGAGAGCATGTAGGGGAAAGCAAGTTAAATGTGGATCTCAGTGTCTGGTCAGTTTCCAGAAACTCTTTAAGAACTAAGCCCTTTCAAATGTCTGTCCTCTAGTTTGGAGCAACTGGAGAATGACCTATACAAAGCAATGAGTTCTTAAGAATTGATTGCTTGCAAATTTCTGAAAAGATTGACATATCTGAATACTTGCTGTCTTTTTAATATTAGCACTGCTTTTAATTTTATTTCATGAGCCCTTGCCTGAATAAAGTGCTCCAGGTTAGTGCCTCTTGTTGGAAGAAGACACGCCTGTCACTGCTGAGCCCCCCCAGAGCAGCCCAGGCTGTGGGTACAGATCTGGCTATGTGCTCTGATGTGCAGCCTGCATCATTGCTGTGAGATGGAGAGAGAAATTCTACTTTACTAACTTTCATGTTTTGTGTTGTAGCCATGAGACGCAAACGACCTGCTGGGATCATCCCAAGATGACTGAGCTTTACCAGTCATTAGGTAAGACATCTCTACCAGATGTTTGGTGCCTTTTTTTTTTTTTTTTTTAAATTGAATGATTTACTAAGGCAACGATTTCCAGAGGAAGCAAACCAAAATTAGGTGAAAGAGAGAGGCAGAGCTTTTACCAAGGTTAAAATTTTCTGCAAGGCAAATACATAAGGAACACATTTCAAACATGCAGTAGAAAAAAATTGTATTTCATTTAGTATGTTTGGAATGTACGCTGGGTTTATAAAGTAATTTGCGTGTATTGTTGCAAAGTCTTTACTGAAAGACTGGAACAGAAGTTAGAAAAAAATAATCCTGAATCTTTCCACTGTCTAATCTACTTTACAAAAGGCACATGAAAAAATCAAACCAAGCTGCTGTTAATGTTGACTTTTGGATGGTGGGAAGCCAATTGAAGCAATTTGCCAAACTGTGTTACCACTGCTTTATTTTTAAAGCACTTTCAATACTTAGAAGGCATAGCAGCTGTCATGATGTCATTTCGAATACCCAAATTGCATGGTTATTATGACTTCAGATGTGCCTCTCTGGTGGAGGGTTATTTTTTTTCATTTTTTAGCAGCTTTGGAATTTATTAACAGAAGCACATCTATAAGATAAAATAGGTTAATCTATGCTCTAGTGCAGGCTGCTTGGCAGGCCATTTAATAGCTAACTCTTTGATTTTAATGGTTGTGTTAATAAATAATAGAGGGTATAATAAAAATTAAGCTATTTTGCTGAAAGAAATATCAGTAAATATGCTGCATTCATAAAGGAGGTTACGTCTGTACAGCACATGTACATAAACCAGCTTGAGCGCTAGAACTGTCAAATCTAGCATTCTGTGCAGGCTTATTTGCCATGGTGAAAAATAGCTTAAATTATCACCTGCTGGACTCTAGTTTAGCTGCTGAAAACAGTCTAATTATGCCAGTGTAATCTATTTCAAGTGAATTTAGGTATCTCTATGGTGCTCTGCAGTTCAAGGCATGCTAAAAATATTTTAGAAAAGTAATATTATGAAATGAAATGACACAGTGTGAAGGTTTTTTCTTTATAGTATTAGCAGTGCGGCAGCAGTTGGTTTAAAAATTAACCAGAATGCAGCTCTGTATGCCAAAAAGGGATATAAAATGTATAGGTTCAGGCTGACCAAATGCAAAAGCAGACAGGTATTGACTTGTCATTTAATTATAACGTATTGCCCTGTCTCCTTCATATTTCTACTCTAAAAGTGAGTGGTTTAAAAGTTTCAGAACAAACGGTAATTGCACATGCAGACATCCCTTCAAACAGGTCTTCAAACAGTTGCCTGTTAATTGAACTGCACTCTGACTCCGCAGCCGCCTTTGATCCACAGATTGCGTGGTATTGCTGATACTGTTGTTGGTCAGACCTAAAGTCCTGTTGCAACTGCTTTTCTTCTGCTAGTTCCCTCTTTCAGCCAGAGTACTCTTAAATACCAAGAAGTGAAAAGGTAATAAGGGAGAAAAGTGTCCTGATAGATTCAGGTCAGCAGTCAGAAGATGTGTGACTGCCGAAGTCAGTTTGCATTTAGTTTAACTGAGGTTTATCACTGTGAGTATCACCCAAATGTCAGGAGTTTAAGATAGCCTTATTTTTTACTGCATAAAGAAGGAACATGTTCAGGCAGATTTTGTTTCTTACTTACTTGTGAACTTTCTTTTTCTCCTGCTATTTTCCTTTTCAGGAGCAAGAAATGTCCAAAAAAGCAGTCCTCTATCTGGATGGTTTTATTTCTTTTAGAGTTGAGACCAAACACTCATTAATGTGAAAGCGACACTGATTTTTGCAAAGTATGCATAATACGTATTTTTATGAGTAAACTGAGGTGTTGATATATGTGTACAAAAGAGACTAGACAAGGTGACTCTTTGTCTACTGCCACATGGGTGAAGCTTTGATGATAGTGCTACTGAATAACCTACAGAATTATTTTATTTTTGAACTGGGTGTAATCACCGTTGCCGAACTCTCACACAAACTGCATAATACAAGTATAACCCGTTTAGTCTTGAACAGAACCCTTGATGTATTTTCAGTGCTTTGCTTTGCCTCAGGTCAAAATGGTAATAATGGGATGTTTGAAGTCTTTTCAGACTGTTCAGTAATATATTATCCAAGAAGATGTTATTAAAGTAGATTTTGTATTGCATACTCATTAGATCCTATTATTTTACCCCACATTAGGATCCAAATTTCGTTTCTAATTCATATAAAGAAGCTAGTAAAGAGGTTAGTATGTATGCCTTTTTAAAAATCTGGTAGAAAGCATGAATTTGGCAACCGGGTAAATGTAAAAAAGTGAGACCAAATACATCAATGCTGTCAAGAGTTTTAATTTCCATTTTCCAACTCCTACACTTAGCCAGCATGGAATAATTGTGCTATGCGATGTAGCTCTCTATGTATGCTGGTGTATCATTTTTATGATCTGGTTTAAACTCAGAAAAGCAAATCAAGCTAAGTCTCTGAGCATAAACCAGAAAGAACTTAGGAGGTTCAAAATGTTCCCACAAACGAGATTAAAACCAAACGAGGTTAGATGTTGTTGCCAAAAAATTTATGTATTCTATTTAATAGTAAACGAAGCAAAGAGAAGGGAAGAGAAAAGAAAGAAAGAAATGGAAAAAAGAAATTGGGGGGGGGGGGGTTGGGGGCCAGGGAGAGGTGACAGGGGTTAGGTGGAAGCATAGCACCCATCCGAGGGTCCCAACGATGTCTCGTTGCTCCCCTCCATCTGGTCTGCTGGTGGTGAGGGTCCCCCGTCGCTGCCGTGGCTGGGCCGCCACACGCTGCCACACGCTGCCACACGCTGCCACACCACCTCACCATGCACCAAAGAGTGCAGAATCCCATGGATTAATACACGCTGTGGGCCAGGTGGGAACGCCCACGTGTCTCCCTTGCAGAGGCTGGCTTGACACTGTCCCTTGCAACACTGAGGGTCTGTTGCACCATCTCTGGTGCTCTGGTGCAGGGTCTGGGGACCCCTTTGAGGGGGGCCCCTGTGATGGGCCATGTCACCCCCTTCTGCTGTGGATAAGCTTCCCCTCCCCGGTGAGGACCCCTCAGCTGGGCTCCTCTGCACAGGGGAGGATGGGCGGTCACTGCATCTCTGACCACAGGCTTTTCCCAGACACCCAAAGCCTCTCCTCCCTCCACCCTGTGGTTTGAGGGTCTGTGCAAGCCTGGCAGCTGATAGCGCTGGGGCGGTGGTCTCCACCTTGGAGGTGTCAAGCTTGTGCTTTGTGAATGTCCTGAGTTTGTTACTTTATCTTATCTTCATCATCGAGCAGTGTCAGGCCTCAGTCCATTCAGGGTGTGGTAGTCTTCTCTGCAGCTTTTGTAATACAGTTTTAAAAGTCCTTTAAGAAAATGTTTAAGTCATAAATTATAATATTTCAGTCTCTGACAATCATAATCTGCTGCAGGATGCTTATGTCTAATTTAAATTCTTACAAATTCCAAAAGCTTAATTTAAGTGAATGAGGTAGGTGAATCCTGGCACAAGGTAACATTTCTTACCTGCCTCTGAGATGCAAGAGACACTTTTCTAAGAAAGAAGAGTAACATTAATCTTCACATATCCAATTCGCACACCTACAGATTGTTGCATTACATTTTGCTAAAATAGATTAATTTCAAGTGTGAGATATATTGGTTCATTTTTCTGTCTTTAGAGATCTGGGTATTAATAAAAATGAAGCTAAATTACTTGGGAGCATTATTTGGTCCTAATAAAAGAAGATAGCAATGTGCTGTGCACGCTTTTGCCTGATCAGGTTGTTGGTCAAGGAAGTCCTGTAACCTCTTCAATTGGGACTGCATCAGAGGCAGCAGGAAGAAGCTACTGGAAGAAATTATACAATAATCTGCCTATGAAGGAAGTATCCTCAAATTCTCTTGGAGCTCATTTGCTGAAACATAGCTGGTTATTAAGAGACTTGTTAAATATTGGATTTGAAATTATATATGTGTATCAAAAAATTTCCAACTGGTGGTTCTTTCTAACAGAGATTTTCTTTTAAAGATACTAAGATGCTTGTTCCTGACTCCTCTTTATTATTTAAACAATGTAGCATTTTATCAGTTTTAATCAAAAATTTACTCAAGTTGAGCAATTTTTACTCTTCTTTTAAACTTATGGCTACTTAAAGTTACATAATCTGTCTATATTGAATGACATAATTGTTATTTAACGTTTAGTTGAAGTGGCAACAGGTAGTAGATGTTGGTACAGATTAAATAAAAAAAGGAATCATGTAAGTTAAGAACATAGAGAATAAATAAATGCTGAAATAGGAACGGTAGTAAAAACTATGATATGTGAGCTTCAAAGGATCAGAGGCTGACAGACATCCCCTGGTTTGTATTTACACCATTATGAACCACTCCTATTTTCTTCTAACTTCCTTCTGAAAGACTTCAAAGTACCAAAACTGCTCCAGCTGCTTTTCTTTCCAAAAGCAGTTCCTCTGCAGCAGATCTGCTGTTTTTACACTGCTCTTTTACATCCCCCTTACAAATTTTTTTCATCCTTCGTGATGACTCCAGGGCATCACTGAAAAGAGAATTTGTGTTGTTTCACTGTCTTGGAGACCAAGGACCTTTGCATGATGGGAGAGACAGGAAGAGCAGGAATCATAAAGTGGTCTGAGTTTGCTCAATTTTTTCAGATTATCTTCTGAGAGTGAGTATTTAATGTCAGGCAGCTTAGCTCTGAATACTAGTATTTTGCCTTTAAGCTGAAAATGACTCCAACCTTTGCTATGATGGCCCAGGAGGACTTGGCTTGTTGTGCCATACTGTTAGTGTCCCCCTCCTCCTGCCTTCCCATGTCATGTCATGTCAGTACAAGTGTCCTCAAGGTGCATTAGTGTCACCATGTACAGTAATTGCAGTAGCAGGGTACAGTCAGACATGTTGTTTATCAATCCTAATTCTCCAAGGCAAGACAAGAGGGTGAAAACCATCCTCATCCTTGCAGACTGCAGTGCACTGGTGACAGCTCTCCATTTAATTTAGAGGGATGGGGGGCAGTTCTCTATGGATTACATGAAAGAAATGTCAGAGTTGCTTAACACAAGGTGGGAGAATGCTGGAAGGCACCTCTGAGCCTTCTCTGAGCTTTCAGCAGCAGCTGCTGTGTTGGTCTTGTGGCTGGTTTCTCTTGTGCAGCAATGTGTACTTCTAACTCCCAGTGACCAAGGCTGACTAACTTCATCCTCTTTGGTTTAGGTATGTTGATTTGTCCCTCTGAAATGCTGCTTGAAGAGACTAAACTGCCCCTGGCTGCCATTACAGTTTGTATTAGCAACTACTAAACCGTCTATTTATTATGAAGTTTTATTCATATTCAGCTAATTGTTTTCCATGTTTGTACCAGTAAGACCCACGCCTATGGCATGCATCAGTAGTTTGATTTCTACTGCAATCCAGTGAGATGATCCATATAGCCTCTCTTTAAAGGTTGCTTATTCACTAATGTCCTTTTCAAGCCTGTTTCAGAAAATAGGATTGCTTGGGTTCAGTCAGCCTTGGACAGTAGTCAGTCTAGAGGAGGTCATCTTTCTAACTGTGTAATTGCATCCTGTGCAGCACACACCTGACAGACAGTAAACGTAGCTGTGGCAGAGAGGTAGAACTTACAGGGAGCAGTTAACCTGGCATCCCTTGTAAATGAAAGCACAGGTATATTAGCATGAAGGAGGCTGTTCTAGAGAGAATGAAGGGCTGTTCTGTTACAGAATAGATGACCAGTATGGGAACATTTTGCTTAAGGTAATTGCACTCTTGGTTTGCAAATGGACACCTTTTATTATTATTTTCTTAGGTTGTTTGTTATTTCTTTTAGGATTTACCAGTATGACTGCTTCTCACCCAGAGTACGTAAAAGGTTTCTGAACTTTCTGACTGCAAACTCCACTCATATCCCAGTTCCGTAATGGGATGTACCAGGTGTACATCATATAATTTCCTGAATCTTTAGGTTTGCAGGCTGAAGAAAAGACATTGCATGCTGAAACTTCCAAAGGTCATGTCAGTTGGTCTGATTACAGGGATGCTGGCACATGCTCTGCTGTTCAGCCACTGGGTCTAGATGCAATCAGTAGCATTGTGGTGCCCTGGGTACCTCCCACTTGGTAATTTGCAGAGACACTGTCGGCTTTTTCACTCAGTTGGACAGGCCTAATACAACATGCTGGGTCATTTCATGGAGAGTGGTTAAGCTGTACATATAATAACAGTTTACTGTTATTTATTACCAAAGCAGTGTAGATGATAGCATTAATTATTGTTATAATAAAAGTCAATGGCTGAGACTCAGCTCATATTAAACAGTGTTACTTGGTTAATTTCTTTCCTTTGTGCATTTGTCTCATTTGCATTTTAAAATTACAATTCCGGAAGAGGCAATATATGTCACTGTAGGGCACATTAGAAGATTTATTTACAGGTTTTGGGCAGCAAGAGGAGCCCAGCATTCCTACCAGCCGGACAGGGAATCTCAGCTGTATTGAAACAACGTGAGCTGAAGCTTCTTGAAAAGGCAAGAGTGCCGCTAATGTCTGATGAAACATGGAAAGCTTAGTGGCTATAGAGGAATTATGGTCTAGTCAGGACTGTCCAGTAAACAGTTTTTAACAGCTGTTAGGTAGGCATTGTAATTCCCAAAACAGGTTATCCCCAGGCAGTGTATTTATGAGCACTCTATGAACAATGTCACACATGTGGCTGAGTCAGGCTTTCAGGTTTTGAGGTATATCACTCTAGGTTCACATTTTCTGTCCTTGCACCTGAGGGTAAAAAACCTCTCAGAACTCTGTAAATCTTATCAAATGAAGGTGAGCATTTGACCTGATGACATCTAATTTCTTTAAAAGAATGAAGTTGTTAATTTGCTAAATTTTATTCATATCACCTGAAGCATGCAAGCTGCTCATTTCAGTTAGATGATGTCCAGACATTGAGATAATTGCTGTCCATAGGACCAAGTGAAATGTGTGTGTTTTGCCCTCACTAATTAAAAAAACAATTATAATAGTATTCACAATAATGTAAACAAGACACCCCCTTTTTAAAGTAAGGAAAAAAGGTAGTTTCTGGGTAGAAAGGACTTTATGAGATGCCTTCAGATTACATTTGGATAGAGATAAATGATATGAACAACCTTTGGTGGGAGGTAGCCTGGCCCATCCCAGTGCTTTTAAACACTCAGTGAGATGAGCCTGTCATACAGGATAGGACGATATCAAATGGAACCTCCCAGTCACTCAGCACGCTCAGAAGATCCAGCAGCTGCGGGGGGGGGGTGTCAGTCTGTTTAAGACCCACCATGAAAAGCAGTTCAATTGTAACACCTTACTTAAAACCTGTTGTCTGGGTTATAGATGTGACTCCTTAAGAATAAAAACAAGTACACCCTTATGCTGAAATCTAAACTTCTTCTTAAATAGGTTATTTAAAAAAACCTGATTTTAATTTTTTTATTGCTTGTAGTTATTTTACAAGCTATTTTATGCAGTAAGTACTCAAGAATATGAGAGTATGTTTTTCCTCTTAAAATCCTACGCATGTCCCAATGTAAAATCTGAAATTTAGCAAGGGAGGATTTAAAAAAAAACCCAAATGACAAGATTTTATTTATTGTTACTGTGTCAGTAGTCAGTGGGACATTCCAGCAGGTGGTTTGAATCACTGACTACTTCTCAAATGAGTGGGTTTTTTGCCTGATTATCCACTAGCAAAAGGATCTGCTGTGTGTAATTGCAGGTGTTTCTAGAATACTGTAGAAACAGAACATAGCCCTTATGTTTTGAGATTTCTCTCAACATGCAGAATTATGCAGAAAATGTTAGAATTTAATTATCTTATTAATCTTGCCACAGTATTTCTGATTTGAGTTACTCCTATCAGCAGTCTGAAGTACCCTTCATTGAAGCTGCATTTGTAATAAAAGCACTAGTTCTTGTTCACAGTTATCATGTTATTATATAGAGAAGGATATACATTCACTTGAACAGAGAGGTCATTCATGGCTGAGTGATGGAAAAAATCATGATTTCTCTTTGCTCTGGGACGTAAATATGTCACCAAGTACTCCCTCGTGATCCTTTCTTCTGTCTGTTCCTTTCCAGGGGCCAGGTGACCTCTTCCACTGCATCGTTGTTTCAGACCATAAACAGACTGTGCTCTCGGGCATTTATGGTTTTTTGTTCAAAGCTTGAAAGTTGCCTTCTGAGCAAGAAGAGGGAGTATTGTTAACAACTTGCAAAAGTTTCACAATACAGCAAGGGCCCCTGACCACCCCGTTTGAAGGATGAGGTGGTGCATCCTTTCTAGGAGTGGGAGGAAAGGGCTGAATGAAAACTGGTGTGCACTGAGCTCCTCAACCTGCTCCAAAATGATAAAAGCTTTGGAATCAAGGCTTAATAGGTCCTGACTCTTTTAGTGGGCTGTGTGGGGGTGGAGAAAGCAACAACTTTTTTATCCCTTAGGACACAGGAAGGAAAAAAACCAAAAACAATTTCACAACACAGAGAGGTAGGAACTACTGGTGTTTCCATAGGCTTTTGGAAAGTTGCTGCTGCTTGAGCCTCCTTCCTCCCTCCTCTGCCTGTTCCCAGCAGGAGCAGCTGGCTTGTGACCAGGCAGTGCTTCTGTGCTCCTCACTCAAGGTCCCTCCACTCACTGTGAGAGGTGTCTTTATGTCCAGTGCTCCCAAGCCCAGGGGCTGAGACTCATTCCCTGGCAGTCTTGTGTTCTGTGGTTCATTTAAACGGGGTCTCATCCAGCAAGGGGAATGTTTTGAACCCAGTTAGGAGGCAGCTGGGCCCCTTTTCGTTGCTACACAGATCAATACGTTTGTTCCAGCAGTAGCCCCAGGGGAGGAAAGACACCACTGGCAATTTCATAGGCATAGGGAGGAGAAAAGTGAAATCTTTAAGATCCAGTGACTTTAAGTGACAGTCACCATCTGGTAGGACAGCTTCCCATCAGGAGCATGAAGGTGGTGGCATAAGGAAGACAGAAGTGAGCCGTTGGCACAGGGACAGTTACTGGGTGCGGGCTACTCCTGGTGGCAGCAGTGAAGGTGGCAGTGGAGGTGTGCAATGGCTTAGCCTTGGCTTGCAGAGCCAAATGAGCAGCAGTGCTACTACCTTCCCAAAACCTGAGATGAGGGCTCCAAAATGAGCACCTGACATTGCTGCTTCATCATTTAGAGCAGATGCTTCTTGGCAGCAATGTCGTTAAGGTTGATGATAAATTCAGTATGTATTACATGTACTGGAAAATAGATGTAAACTGTAGCACTTCCAGGATTAAATGTCTTCACAGATTGTATTTTCTGCCTTGATTGAGGCCTGAAATATGCATATATATTTACTCACATTTCTGAAAATGTAAATAATAAATAGATAAGCTTTTTTCAGAACACTCAGGAAGAATTCAAGAAAGGCTTCTTCATTTTGTCAAATGCTAGCCATAATATTCTACTACAGAATTCAAATACAGATTTGCAACAAGGGTACAAAATGTAATTGAATTCATGGTGTGTTTGTGAGAGACGGCTTTATTAATTTCCATTTAAGACAAATTAAGTCGCTTTATTTAAACTTCTCACTGTATTCTACACCACATAATAAAGGACCTGTTGGGATGATTGTGAGAGACAGAGCTGGCAGGAGCAATACACAGAAGTGCCCGTTAAAAATGGGCAGTTGTTGCAGTGGGGATCCTGCAACACGCATATATCAAACCAGGAGTCCCGTGGAAAGGAAATATATATGGACAGACAGATTCTTGCTAGCTGTTTCAGAGATGTTTATTTCTCCAGCCGCATGGCCGGAGCTCTGCTGAGGAACTGTCCCAGTCACGGGACCAAGGGTCCTTCTGCCCACGCAGGGAACACAAACCAACCAATGGGAACGAGGCTGAGCAGGGGCAGGGAAGCCCCGTGTCTGTGCCCTCAGGGCCCCTCTGCCAGGGCTACACGGCAGGGGAGGGACCCCAACACCTCACCCGTTTTATTTTAATAAAAGGAGAATGAAAACAACTGGATAAACATAACAAGAACAGTTTCAAAACAAAACAAGCCACCCTCCTGAGTCTTTAAATGTCCAAACAGATTCTCTGGAACATCTTAGGGCTGACAGAAGGGAGACAGAACTCTCTGAGCATGCTTTTGGGGAAACTGAGGCAGGAGAGGGTTTAACTTCTTCCCTCCCCCTTTTCATCCCCCACTCGGCATTGGAAAGGGATTTTTGGGGAAACAATTGGCAAAAGCATGGTTTTGTGAGGGAAACCATGGATGAAAAAACGGATTGGGAATACACTGGGGGTAATAGGACATAGAGTAAAAGGGAAAGGTGGGATTAGGAAAGGGAAACTGTAGGGGGGGTTTACAATGGAGATACTGTCTAACATGACTACGATTTTTTGCATATATACTGCCTTTTACAGGAACACCATCAGGCCCAGTGACCTGCGATGCTTGTAACCCTTTTCTCCCTAGTACAATATTAAATTCCACCACTTCTCCATCTCCCAAGCTTGGGATGCATTTTTCAGGGTTATTCTTTTTAATAGCAGTTCTATGCACGAATATGTCTTGCTGGTTGTCATACCTTGTTATAAAACCATAATTTTGCTTAACATTATACCATTTTACTATCCCTAAGGTCTTAGTTGCTATGATCTTTTCCTTTTTTCGAGTGGCTGCTGTTTTCTGTCTCGCTGCGTCTTTGCTCTCTCCTTCGGTCGCTCCCGTGTTGGAATTCTCGGGGCTGCTGGTGCCTGCGCGCTCTTCCCGGGGTCGCGTTCGGGGCTGCGCGGGCCGGGCCGGGCCACGCCGCTCAGTTCTCCGTGCGTCGCCTCCTCTGGTCGCAGCTTCGCTGCTGCTGCCGGGCGCCGCACCCACGTCTCGGCCGGGCCCCCGAGCGAGGACTCCCCCGCGCCCCGCTCCAGCGCGCGTCTCGGCTGGGCGCGGCTCCGTTCCACCGCCATCGCCGCCAGCCGCCGCCCGCGTGCCGCCCCTCTCGGTCGGGCGTTCCCGGGGCTCGCTCCACCACGCGCTGCACGGGGCCATTCGGGCACCGCCGGGTCCCGCCGCGCCTCGCTCCGCCACCGACACTGCGGCTCGCGTGGCTCCGCCCGCGCGCGGGAACTGCCTCGCTGCTGCTCGCAGGGCGCTCGGTGCACGTGGCCTGGGCCGCACGGTCCCTGCGCCACGCTTCCCTTCGCCAGGACACAGCTGACGTTGCTCAACAGTCTCAGTAACTAAATAATATTCACGAAAATATTCTTCCATCGGCATATATTTTGACTCTAGTATTAACTGTGTCCAAACGGTTTTCCAAAAGCCCTTGGTAAGAATTAAATCCCAAGAAACATAGAAAAAGTTCTTAAACAACCATGCCAGGAAGTGTTTCAGTTCTTTTTGAGCTTGAATCAAGCTAAAATTTACAAATCGTTGTTCAAGAATCATTTTAAGTTTAAGATAAATGTCCATATGCGGCTCTGAGAGCCAAGAGTCTTCCCACGGTTCCTCCATAGTTTAGATATGGAATAGCAAAGCAAAACCAAGAAGAGGAATCCAAAGTTTCCAGGGTTTACTCACACAAATCAGTCGCTTAGGGATCGGGGATCGTTCTGCTCACAAATCTCCACCATTTGTTGCAGTGGGGATCCTGCAACACGCATATATCAAACCAGGAGTCCCGTGGAAAGGAAATATATATAAACAGACAGATTCTTGCTAGCTGTTTCAGAGATGTTTATTTCTCCAGCCGCATGGCCGGAGCTCTGCTGAGGAACTGTCCCAGTCACGGGACCAAGGGTCCTTCTGCCCGCGCAGGGAACACAAACCAACCAATGGGAACGAGGCTGAGCAGGGGCAGGGAAGCCCCGTGTCTGTGCCCTCAGGGCCCCTCTCCCAGGGCTACACGGCAGGGGAGGGACCCCAACAGGCAGTTGCATCTTATGCAAAGAAAAAGAAATTATATACAAATCTGAAACTTTCTTTCTTGCTCTAAGACATGTTTCAGAAACATTCCACAGCTTTGGTTAAGGTATACAAAACTACTGAATTATCATACCTCATATTATTCATTCAGAACAGCTTAATTAAAATTAATGTAATTGAGACTATATTCCCTCTGCTACCTATACCTGTACAGCATTATAAATGATGTTGGGGTAGTTACACCCAAGTTACCACATTTCAAACAGCTTTACAGCACCTTAGCTCATATGCCAGCAAGGAAATGTTTTGTCTTTCCCTGTTTTTCATCATATTCTTTCTGTAACAGTCTGTCAGGCTTGGAGGAAGCTTATTGAGCTAAAGAGACCTTTATTTTGAGCCACTACATTTTTTCCCCTAATGTTTTTATATTTAGATCGTAGTTTACATTTTCTAAACACTTTCCCATCAGTAATTCCTTAGACTCCATGGGTTTCATCAGTAAATTAAATGCATTCCGCAGTGTTGTCAGGTGCTGAAACTGGCTGGCACAAGCAGTGTATTTCTGTTCTGGAGAACCTTTAAGTTGCAATATGCCAAGCAATCTCTTGGGAATGATCCTTAGGCTGCACAGGAGTGTCTGTGCCCAGGAATTAGCTGTGTAGGTGACAGGGCCAAGAGCATGCATCTGTTTTTTCATTGGTGGGGTGGCTGCCCTGTAGCATATGGGTGTGTCCCCTGCCACACTCCTCAGTTCCCAGTGCAGCTGCTGGCAGTGCCCCTTGGGAGCCAGCTTCTGTGCTCTGGTCTGGTGTGTCTTTGTCCCCACAGTGTCCCAGGCATTTTTGCAAGCCACGGTTAAACTATTCAGTGGGGACTTGTGCTGATGTCCTTATTTTGTTAAACATAGGAGGACAGCTCTAGCAAAAGTTGAGCCAGACAATGTGTTTCCAACAGGGTGCCATACCCCATCACATTGCCAGAGCCACTGGCTCCCTGCCATTGTGCAGGTGGGGACCTGGGAACTCACCTGGCTGGGTGAGCTGGCGTCTCTCCAGAAAGGCTCTGCATCTCTGGGCATGGCTGGGGCCTGCTTAGATGGAAAGCACAGAAGTTTAATTGGATTTTTTAAATAAGTTTTTTGTTTTAGCAGTAGCTGAGAGTCACCTGTTTTTTCCTGGGCAGAGCTCTTACCTCAGGGCTGCCTGCATACAGCCTGGCTGGTGCATAAGGCGAGCAAGGAAGAGTTTCAGGGTCTTACCTCTCTCACAGTACCTTCAGTGTGAAAAGCTCTGCAGTATTTTCAGACACACTGCTGCAGTCACTGGTGTTGTCCTTTCAAGTGCTCTTTAGTTCAGTGCCTTTGAACAAAAGGAAGTAACACTTTAGGACTTAGTGGGGTTTTTTTGGATGGTTGATTGTCAAGGTTTGACAGTTTTAGCTCAGTGAAATTTCCAACAAATTTTTTTCCCCCTCTGCTCTTTTAACCAACAGGTATAATCTTGTAGTTCAACATAACAATGTCTTTGTGAGTCTGGTTATTTCTAATGTGTAAAGCTGATCTTTTGTTCTAATATTGCCTCCCTGCAGCTGATTTGAACAACGTCAGATTCTCGGCGTACAGGACTGCCATGAAACTCCGCAGGCTGCAGAAAGCTCTCTGCCGTAAGTACCTGCCTGTGCCTCGCCCGCTGCCGGGAAGGCTCCGTGACCAACACACAAGTTTATTCACAGCTTTCAGAAGCAGAAAAACACTCCCAACACATACCCCCAGCTCAGCCTGGTACATGAAAACCTCTCACCTGAAGAGCCTTCTGCTGCCACATGTTTGCGTGATCATTACAAAACCACAGTGCTGGGTGGTCTGCAGATCTGTCCCTTGTAAAGCAGAGCAGCAGTTCAATAATAAAACTGTACATATACCGTACATGTTTCTTATCTTTACACTCTTTAGCCAGGTATTTTCACTGTGCCCTATCCTGTGCCATGTCACTGTGCCATGTCCTGTGTCAGCTGCAGCTTTACAGCCAAAAGGAACACAGCTGTGGTGTGGTAGGAGCAGTGAGAGCTTGGGTGAAATAATCACTTTAGAGCTGGAGTTGCTAATGGTTTGTTGAATCTTGAACCCTGAGGGGTTATTGCCTTTTAAATGAGATCATCACAATAAACATTTAGCTTCATTTTTTCCCCAGTTTTCAGTTGTGTTGAGAAGTCTCTCATCAGCTGTACATTAATGGTGTGTATGTTCGAACATTTTAATTCTCCCAACTGCTGTATGTTATTCTACTTTTCACTGGAATTACATTTCCTTTTCAGCTTATTGTAGCTTGATAGCTAAATAATTCGCTCAGAGTTTTCTTGATAGGCCAGCTAGTTACAAAAGCAAGTAGTTTATTAGGCAGTCCAGTTGAGAGGATTATTAAAATATTTTAACATTCACTATTTGGCATTTAATTACAGGGTTAAATTTCTGACACAGTTGCAAATGTCTCAACTGTTGATTTATCTCAAGTTGGATTTGTGCTCACATGCTTTCTGGAGCTGTGTCAAACCTCGGTATTTTTGAGCGTGTTTACTTTTAGGCTTATAAGCATGGGTGAATTCCAGTAAAGTGTGCAGACTTAATTTCTGAATGTATTAAAAATAGGAAAAAAAAGGGAAAAATAAACAATAAGTGAAAAGTCGTGTAACATAATGAAAGATTTCAACATGAATGCAGTGACAGAGAAGGAATTATGATGATTAGAAATATAAACATCTCTCCATGGTACAGCACTTTTGCCACACTCACTGTGGAAATGTGATATAAAGAAACTGGAGTGATTTGCGGTGAAAAGTATTCATAATCAATGCAGCACTGAAGGAAGCAGACTTTTTGGAATTAACTAGCTGGCAGTGCATAAGTGTAACTTGTAACAGGTTTTTATGACTGAAAGTGCAAAACCTTGCATCTCATTTTATCTGTATTAGAATCATAGAATATTTTGAGTTGGAAGGAACTCAAAAGTATCATTCAAGTCCAACTCCTGGTCCTGGGCAGGACACCTCAAGAATCACATCATGTGCCTGAGAGGGTTGTCCAGACACTTCTTGAACTCTGTCAGGCTTGGTGCTGTGACTGCTGCCTTGGGGAGCCTGTTCCAGTGCCCAGCCGTTCTCAGGGTGAAGAACCTTCTTCTAATATTCAACCTAAACCTCCCCTGACACAGCTTCAGGCCATTCCCTTGGGTCTTGTCACTGGTCACAGAGAGAAGAGATCAGTGCCTGCCCCTCCTCTTCCCTTCACGAGGAAGTTGTAACTGCAGTGAGGTCACCCCTCAGTCTCCTCCAGGGTGAACAGACCAAGTGCCCTCAGTCTCTCCTCACACAGCTTCTCCTCAAGGCCCTTCACCATCCTTACTGCCCTCCTTTGGATGTTCTTTAACAACTTAATGTCTTTTTTATATTGTGGTGCCCAAAACTGCCCCAGCACTCGAGGTGAGGCCACCCCAGTGCAGAGCAGAGCAGGACAATCCCTCCCTTGCCCAGCTGGCGATGCTGTGCCTGATGCCCCAGGATGGGGATGTCCATCCTGGCTGCCAGGGCACTGCTGGCTCAGGTTCAACTTTCCATCAACCAGGACCCACAAGTCCCTTTCCCTGGCACTGCTTTCCAGCCTCTCATTCCCCAGTCTGTCCATACATCCAGGGCTGCACCATCCCAGGTGCAGAATCCAGCACTTTCCCTTGTTGAATTTCACATGGTTGGTGACTGCCCAGGCCTCTAATTTGTTGACGTCTCCCTGCCTTCAAGGGAGTCAATAGCTCCCAGTCTCTTATCACCTGCAAATTTGGTCAGGATCACTTGCAGTCCTGTGTTAAGTCCTTTAAGAAGATGTTGAGAAGCACACAGCTGAGGATGGAGCCCTGTGGAGCCCCCCTAGTGACAGGTCACCAGTCTGATGTCACCCCATTCACTGTAACCCTTTGTGCCCCATCTGTGAGTCAGCTGCTCACCCATCACATGATGTGTTTATCCAGCTGTGGGCTGGACATTTTGTCCAGAAAGATCCTGTGAGAGACAGTATTGATAGCTTTACTGAAATCCAAAACAATCATGTGAACTGGCTTCCCTTGGTCAACTAGCTGGGTTACTATGTTATAAAAGGAAATTAAATATATTAAGCAGGACTTTCCCCTCACAAACCTTTGCTGGCTGTGACTGATGACTCGGTGGTCCTTCAGGTGTTTTTCAGTAACTGATTCCTACCATTAAATAATTCTGGACTCATCTTGGACTTTTGTGTCAGGTTTGCATGGCCAGGTTTTGGTAGCGGGTGTCGCCAGGGGTGGTTTCTCTAAGAAGCTGCTAGACATTTACCCCATGTCTGACAGAGCCAATGCCAGCCAGCTCCGAGACAGACCTGCTGCTGGCCAAGGCCAAGCCCATCAGTGCCAGTGGTACTGCCTGTGGGATAATGCAGTTGAGAAGGGTGCGGGAGAAAATCTGCTGCACAACAGCAGCTGGGAAAGAGGAGGGGAAAATATGTGAGAGAAACAACACTGCTGATACCGGGGTCAGTGCAGAAGGAGGGGGAGGAGATGCTCCGGGAGCCAGAGCTGAGATTCCTCTGCAGCATATGGAGAAGACCATGGTGAGGAAGCTGTGCCCCTGCTGCCCACAGAGCTCCCCAGTGGAGCAAATATCCACCTGCAGCCTGTGGAGGACCCCATGCCAGAGCAGGTGGGTGCCTGAAGGAGGATGTGACCCATGTGAAGCCCACACCAGAGCAGGCTCATGGCAGGAATTGTGAACTCTTGGAGAGGTGCCCACGCTGGAGCAGGTTTGCTGGCAGCACTGTCTGTTCCTGAAGGACAGCATCCTGTGGGAGGGATCCACTCTGGAGCAGTTTGTGAAGAACTGTAGCCAGTGGGAAGAACTTGCATTGGAGCAGTTTGTAGAGGACTGTCTCCCGTGGGAGACTGCACAGTGGAGCAGGGGAAGATGTGAGGAATCCTCCCACTGCGGAGGAAGCAGCAGCAGAAACAACATGTGATGAACTGACTACAGCCCCCATTCCCCTGCTGCTGCAGGGGAGGAGGTAGAGAATTTGGGAGTGAAGATGACCCTGAGAAGAAGGGAGGGGCTGGGGGATGTGTTTTAAGATTTATTACTAGTTATCCTCCTCTGATTTGACTGGTAATAAATTCAGTTGATTTTCCCAAGTCAGGTCTGTTTTGCCTGTGACAGTAACTCATGAGTGATATCTCCCTGTCCTTATCTCGACCCATGAGCTTTTCAGTGTATTTTCCCTCCCCTGTCCAGCTGAGCAAGCTGAAGTAATTTCATCTCTTGAGGTTACATTTAGGTAAATTTCCAGAGAATTGATGCTCTCAGAGACATGCAGTGGCGCTTACACTGATTACTCTAGCACATTCTTCGTACTTGTATCTAAGGAGAAGTATTTAAGGAATTTGGTTAGCAGGCTTTGTTCTTACAAATATTTTTGCCTGGAGACACCATCGTTGTATTTGTGTATTCTATCATTTCAGTGTCGCTCGTGAACTCAGTTTAATTAGATTTTTTTAAAAACCTCAACTCGTTACAAAATTCTTTTTCCGCATTTTGGCAATAGTAGAATTAGAGCACAGTGCTGGGTTTCAGGGCTCCTACGCAAAGCCAAAATCCCACTTGCAGTAGGTGCTGCATTCAGCTCTTCCTTTTCATTTTTTTTTTTAAATTGCAGGAGTTTTTAGATATATAGATATAGATAGATAGATAGATAGATGTATATGTCTATACATATATCTTTATATATCTTCTTTTCTGCAAACTTCATAGAAAACAGCAATTTTCTCTACTGAGGGTACTCTAAAAATGTGTGTGTAATAGAAGGCCTGCAGAAGTAAAGGTACAGCCTATTTCTCAGTGGCAAGAATAGAAACACCTTAAAAGGGAGCTGTACTTAAACTTCAGTTCTTTTCGGTTCATGAATCAGCCCAATGAATATTAAGACACTAGGATATTAAACCTAAAGAAGGACATGGAAAATAGCAATCTTTAACAAATAAGTGCTTATGTATTGTGTTATCTAGTGTGTGGCTCTAGCATTTCAGCCTTCAAAATTATTGTGAGCATGCCACGTGTAACTACTGCACCACGTTTTTTTAAATGTACAGTTTCCTTTGATAATCACATCAAAGCATGATGACTTTCTTGTTTTGCTACTTTTAAAGATCTGATCTTCAAGTGCAAACCACATCAGAACATTGTGATGTCAATAAAATGAGATGTATTCACAAACTTTTCTTGGAAATGTGGCAAAAGAAAATATTCAAGAACTTCTCTTAGGGGTCTTTTTTCCTTTAATTTTACGCAGACTAGATTAAATACATTTTTTTAATGTGTCAGCCAACAGCAGCAGGTTACAGAGGAGATGATCTTGCATTCTGGGAGGACCGTTTATACTTTTTATTACCAGCCATATGTTGAGTTTTTCCTAAGTTCAGTTTGTGACCTCTAGAGTGTACTTTCTCCTGCCTGTTAATTGTCACTTTTGTCCTTCAACTGGTTACTTATTCCATGTTGTCTTTTATACTTTTCCTGCAATCTGGCAGTGTCTAGTTAAAAACATCCTAACCTTTTCTCTATTGCCTTAGAGGCCAAAGAAATATTTATATAAATGACTTAGGCTTCAAAATAATCTAGAAGCCACTGCTCACACAGATTTTGGAGTCAGTTTTGGAATTTTAAATAGAAAAGTGTAAAAGAGTGGCAGAGAATCCAAAAGAAGTGCAAAGCATAAAATGGTGTGGTTTATTTTAATTAAAGCTTTTCAAATCACTGCATGGTGCCAAATACTCAGCTCTTCAATACATATCTGACTGTGGAGCTTGTCTTGTGAAAGTTGGTCATTCGTGGGGGCCTCCATATCTGCTTTTGGGAAAGAAATACACAGTTCCATGTTCTGGGAGAGGACCCTACGCACACATTTCTTAAGTCTTGGTGGGAAAGATGAAGGAGGATCTTAATGTGATGAAGGCCAGAGCCTTACTTTTACCCACAAAAAGAGGTTCCCTAAAGCAGAACACGTTAGCAAGCGGTTTTTGGTTGTCAGGAGATGATCATGTGTTACAGACTTGGGGATAGGACAGGAGGTTGATGAAGAGTTGGCTGAAAGGCTTTTCAGAATATGCTGCTTATTAACGGGAAGAGCTTTCACAACGTGGAATGACCCATGTTTAGCAGTAGCTGCATATATAATTATGCTGCCACTCAAATGCCTGAGGGGTTCATTTAATTACCGTTGATTCGTAGTCTCAAAGGAACTGAGAGTTCAGCTTAAAGCTCGGAGTTATAGGTGTTGGGAGGGCTGTGCTCTATTTTCAGTTTGACTAATGAATTCTTAGAAGAAAAGCATCTTTCTGAGACACTCAGGAATGGGTCCGATGCTTTTGCAGTATATAACTGACATTAAAATAGCTATATTTTTTATGCTAGTAGGTTAAATATAATATTCCAAAATATTTTATTTTAATAAATGTCTGTATGCTAATGTGAAAAAAACTAAAACTCCAGTAAAACCCTGCACAAAATCATAGAGTCAAAGTTAAATTTCTTGGTGTAACAATAGGGAGAGCGTTCCAAGGTTTCCTTAATCACTCTAGAACTAGGTATGTTAGTTTGGTTTGGTTAAGATTGCTTGACTTCTCTAGGAAATGGGGCAACACATCTCAGGAAAGCTGATGACCTGTGCTGTGGTGACAGCACATCTGGTGAATGCAGTAATCAAATATTAGCCTATCTGTAGGAACATAAAGTGTGAAATACGTAATTTTTACTTGCATAGTAATTTATGTGTAATATTTCCACAGGACCAAAGAGCATAATAAGTACTTTACAGCTAAGAATGGAACAGATAGATACACACTGGTTTCTAAGGCCACAGTTGAATAACAGTGCATCTGTAGGAGTCCTGAAACCAGTCTTGCACGTGACTTTGAGAAGACATTTTACGTTTCTCTTCAGTCTCTATGGTGGTGTATTTTTTTATTCCAACAGTGGATCTCCTGAGTCTGTCTGCTGCATGTGATGCCTTGGACCAGCACAACCTCAAACAAAACGACCAGCCAATGGATATTCTGCAGATCATTAACTGCCTGACCACCATTTATGATCGACTGGAGCAAGAGCACAATAACCTGGTCAACGTTCCCCTTTGCGTGGACATGTGCCTCAACTGGCTTCTGAATGTCTACGACACGTATGTATGGGGGGCTCAGGACATGGGAAAGCTCCAGGAGCTTTCCCAGTAGCAGAAGGGGAGGGGGAAGGTGTAACGAGCTGTCTGCCTCATTACAGCATGGGTGGCTTGGAGCTGAAAAAAAGAGTAGTTGAAGTGAAAGTTTAATAAACCTAATGGTTTAATGGCTGCATTTAGCTGAATCTGTACAGCCCTTGGTTAGGCTTACAATCCTAGATTTATTAAGCTAAGCAATGAGAGAGCTGGAAAACAGAACTTTTTAAGCAGATTTTTGCATTCAGACCAATTCTGTGACTGTGTGTCTGTCCACAGTAAGTCATGGCTTTAATTGGTCTTTTAATTTATTTTGATAAAGAAGTTCAAGAGAATTATCAAGAAGCAACAGAATGAACACCATATAAACTCTTGCCTGTCTGTACCTCTGGATGTTAAACGTTTTCAAATATGTCAGTTTTCTGTAGCTTTCAATCTGTCATTCTTTTTCAAAGATGGAAGAGGTTCATTATCTTGTCTAATGTGCTTACAACCCTTAGCTGTAAGAAGATTTGAGAAATACTTAATTCAAAATTTAATTTTAAAAAGTGTACCATAAGTATAAATACAACAGACTAAATATACCTGAAGAAAATTTATGAGTATTCCTT
Organism: Corvus hawaiiensis; assembly: GCF_020740725.1. Taxonomy (NCBI): domain Eukaryota; kingdom Metazoa; phylum Chordata; class Aves; order Passeriformes; family Corvidae; genus Corvus; species Corvus hawaiiensis. Next base: position 112,529,155 of record NC_063214.1, on the reverse strand, counting down.
TTAAGTGGGTTAATGATGCTGCTCAAATTCCAACATATGTTTGTAAGCTCATTTAAGAATAAGCCATTATATTTGTATTTGTTGAATTTTATTTTAAAAAAGTCAGTGGAAGTATTTTATTTGTGTTTTTAAGGTTTTTATCAGCCACTCTCAACCAGACGTGCTCATTACTGTGGCAGAATAAACATTTGCCTATAGAATTAGAAGGTCATGGGACAACTACTGTATTTCCATTGACACTTTGAACCATACTGAAGGGCCATAACATTGTTCTTCCATCCACCCTTTATTACAGCAGTGAAGCTTCAGTGATTACCTGCAAAGAAAAGTAGAGATTTGTTCAGATCCTGTCTTTCTGCAGGATCACCTCCAATAAGTCGGTTGTTTGTGACATCCTTTGCAGCAGCTGCAGTATCCTGTGAAGTGGACTACCCAGATTACATTATATTTCTTGTAGCATACCAGTACTAGGGAATGGTGCTGTATTCATTCAAGAGCCAGGTTTTATTTCTTTAGTCTGCTTTGGCTTTCACAGAGCAGAGTTCTTAGTTACCATCAACCATAAATAACATACAAAGACTCCCAGTTAGTGAAAACAAAAGAGATATGCTGGATATTAATGGATATTAATCTGTATCAGTCACATTAGAGGCAGAGAGGGAACTAAAGGTCATTCCACAGGCTGGTCCTAAGCTGAACTGTCCAGTTTAGATTTGTCATGTCCAGTCTAGTTTTCTTTATGTTGCACTGTGCTGCAAGTACAACATTAGAAATTATAATTATCTGCTTCTAGACAATTCCCTAGGTATGCTAGGGAACTGCGTATTGCAGAGCACAATGAAACACAGAGGTGTTTTATGTGTGAGGAAAGCTTGTAGCTATTTTCCCAAAATTCAAGTTTGAATTACACTGGTAAGAGAGGTGACCTTGGGGTTACGTGTGTTTAGTTTTCATTGTAAGCTTAATAGGCAGAGATCAACCAAAGTGCACAGCGCTGCCGGAGACATTTAATTAAATGTACTGAATCTTTACTTTTCTTATAATTGAAAACTGTCGTTTGTAAAGATATTAATCAAATTCACAGTCAATGACTGATCTAATTATGGGTACAGCTCTGCAAATCCCGCATGTTTCGGATTTGTTTTAATTGATCAGTCACTCATGCTCATTTGCAGTAGCATGCTAAATTATTGGTTTGACTTGGGAGGAGAGGAGAGTGAACTGAACAACTCATGATTCGTACAAGTTTCAATTTAATTGCCTTGCAGAGCAATCATCATTCTATATTCTTCTCTTGTATAATTTTCATGAGCCTGGTATTCATCAGGAGGAGTTTCTCAGGGCACAGATGATAATTAATTTGGAAAATATTTGAGGGAGAGGAGTAAGAGGACCAGAGTATGGAAAGCATAGGTAAACTACAAATGCTTATTCGTGATGAAAAACACAAGATTCTTTAATAAAAAGTTGCAAATTCTAAATTTGGCTCTGTCCACTGGTTTCTGTCTGTACTTTTTATACGGTTTGCAGGGGAGATGTGTGGGTAAATGAGCACTGCTGGCTCCTCAGCGCCTTCATAGGATTTAAAATACCACATGCATCTTTACCTAGGGCGCAGCCTTATGCATGACCATGGCCTGCCTCTACATGATTTATCTTATTCCCAGTGGGGGTCTTACTGGTGATGCTTCAAAGCTGTTGAAAAGGCTCTGCTTCAAAAATGTTTGGTTTAGGCATTAGCTTCCTGTTTTGTGTAAGTCTTCGTTTGCAATAGATGTTACATATTTGAAATGCTATCAGAAACAAAAGTCTGGAGGGGAAGCTAGCAACTGGAAGTAAATTGAGTTAAAGCAGATGACTGAGAGAAGATGTGAAGGTTTGTCACTGCGTTGCCTGCAGCTCAGAGGAGGATGTTGTTCTCGCTGTCATATTAAAAAGCAGAAGTAGTAGCGTGGGCACGTTACAAGGCAGGAGTGAGCGTGAGGGGGAGGCTGACAGGCAGCAGGGGCTGATTGGAGTGTCCCGGCTCCTTGGCACTGCACAGGAGAGGTTTGAGTGCTGCGAGGAGGAGCGCAGAAACCACACCAAGGTGTTAATGGCATAACTGTACAGCCTGCCTGCCTTGCCATGATTTCTAGGCAAGCTTTTATCATTCACCTGAGCATATTACAAGTGTCTCTGTCGCTGCACACTGCTGGCAGAGGCTGCTTTTTCATGCTTGGCTCGCTGTTGCCTTTTCAGACAAGTCAGGGCAGGGCTGACAGACAGTAAGAAAGACTTTCTAAAAACGAGTGCTACATCAGATTTCTGGTGAAACTAAAGCTATATTGTCATTGGCAAAAGGGCTGGTGTGTTGTTCTGTCAGGGACCTCATCTCTGAGAATCACTCAGCAGCAGTTCATAGAGAAGCCTGTTAAAATAAGCATAGTGTAAAGACCCTTTATTCACTTTTTTCATAAAAAAAGGAGATGGGTAATTATTTCCAGTTGAGACTGCTTCTGGTAGAATTGATACAACAGCACAGTCCAGTTCAGCTGTGCCTGTGAAGCCACAGTAATGTGATTTTTTTTTCATTTCTAGCTTAACTAATAACCATCCAGCTTGAGTGTTCTCTGTGAGATTTAATTTATAAAGACTACAGTACTGAAGTGAACTTGGTTATCGTAAACAAATTATGACATGAATGGATTGTATTATCAACCAATGTTTCTTTTCCATTAGGGGTCGAACAGGAAGGATCCGTGTCTTATCTTTCAAAACTGGTGTTGTATCCCTTTGTAAAGCACACCTGGAAGATAAATATAGATGTAAGTTGATGTAATTACTTTATGTTTGTATTCCTGTTTTTTCCTCCTGTTTATTTCTTGAATAAACATTTAAATAGCATACAGAGACATTATTTTAGATATTGCAGATGCAAAGTGTGTTAACTTGTTTCACCTTGTACTTTTAAGTTATTTGCTCTCTGTAGTTTTAGGTAGTTTAACACAGTGGTTGCCAAACATTTTTATTCACACCCCTCCCAGTGAAAATAATTTTGAGCACGCACCTCCAATAGATGTATGTCTATTTATAAATTATGTACATGTACCACTGTACTAATATATTTTTGACATTATAAGACATACCAAAAGTAGAACATTAGAAAGGATGTGATAAAGATTAAATAAACACTATTTTGATAAAGATTAAATAAACACTATTTTGAAACTTTCAATTGAATCTATTAACTGTACAAAAAGTATTTCTTTACTGCATCCTAATGGATTGTCTTGAGCACTCCCTGAGGCACAAGAACCCCTTTGGAGACCACTGGTTGAGCACACCGTTGTACACAAAAATGCATGTCTACAGGACACTTGCATTACACTATTTTCAAATATATTAACTTTTTAAAATGATTCCCGCATAGTGGTCAGTCTTATTATGTACACTGTGTTTAAATGTAGTTGCTACCGTTAAATAAATAGATTTTAATAAATAAATTTAAGTAAATATTAAAGGTGTGCAGCTTTTGCGTATTTTAAGAGAAGAAATACTTGAAAAAATTCCACTTGCAGCCTTAGTTTTACCTGACAAATGAATCAGTTCACTAATGAGACTAGGATCCAGAAAAGAACTACTGATAAAAGTAGTTCTCAAGAGTAACTTTCTTGTTGAATTAACTGGTATCACTCATTCATGCACTTAAAAATACCACTGAAAACCCAACCTTTAGGGTTTGACCCAATACCATAGCACTTCTTCATCAGTTGTTATCATTTTATTCTCTACTAATGCAAGCTGCAGAACTCTAAAGAGAAAACAGACAGTACCAACAGCGGGGTCTGTGCATGACTGTGTGTAATTGGATCATATTTTAGGGCAATCACAATGAATGTCACAGTTTAGATTTCTAGATGTTTCATGTGGGTGTTAAGAAAAAGTATTCAGAAAATCTTTTAAGAAAATTACTCAGTACAGATACTTTTCAAAATGATATTTCATCGAAGGTTATCAAATTTTTAAAGGAAAACATCTATTCATAGTTTAGATTCTCCTGCACTGTGTGTGCATGGTAATGCATAACCTATTAAGTGCCCTATAACGTTGCTGAGGACACTTAATGTTTTAATGACAGGGAAATGGAAGCTGAATAGCTGTGGGAGAGGAAGGAATTGTGTCTGTCATGCTGTGGTCTGGCTTTGCCATCCATGCTGAGGTCATAGTGCAGTTGCCATTAGTATTGCTGCAAGTATGCAATGACTTGCACCCCTTACAATTTTTTGTCTCATTCGTGCAGCAGAGCTGCAGAGTTGGTTGTGCCGGAGCTCAAGTCTTAAGGCTTGCAGAGGTGATGGAAGGATTCATCTCAGAATTATTCATTATAAAACTAGACTTTGCAAGAGTGAAATTCATGTAATTAAAAGATAATCCTTTCTCTATCTGTTCCTTTATTCCTTTGGAAGAAAACAGGTCTCAAAGCAGTGCTAGGAAAGTCATCTCGAGTAGTACTGACGCACCTTTATAATTGTATCCCTGGTGTTGGGTGAAATATTAAAGTGACTCCAAAAAAAGACTATTATTTTATTCTAGTCTTATTTGGCTCTTCCTTTTTTTTTAAACTGTTGAAAAGTAAGGAGGATTTATTCAGGTAATATATTGTCAACAGAGATGTTGCCAAATAAATACTTCATTTAATGATAACCTGTATTTTTTTTTATTATGAATTCTGTAACCTCCTCAATATATACATGGTATAACTAATTCCCACCAAATTAAATTGAGCTTATGGTGGGATAATAATTCTGTCCTGTAAGGATTCTTTTCCAGAATGTTGCAGTAACAGAACATGGCTTCAAGTGACATTTAACTTCAGAAGCAAAAAATTAGTATGATAATAAAATTTCTGATGGATGGCAGGTTCTGTCGTACTGTAATTTTTTTATTTTATTTTAGAAATTCTCTTGAATTTAAAAATCATGATACATCAAAGTGAGCTCTTTTTTATCATTTTAACTCATCTGGAAGAGAAATGGATTCTCTGAGTTGTATGTTTATTGCTAAGACTTAAAAAGGTGCTCTATGTTGTATGAAATTATTTTATCGTTAAACATTATTTTTAAGACATCTGTGTTGTGGCATGAAGATCCTGCTGTTCAGTTAGCTCTGTTACAGAGTCACTGCATCCATTATCAGTAATGACACAGGTTCTGTGTTAGAGCGGCCTTTCTTCCCAGGTACAAGCCAGTAATGCTATTAAAAATTACCACTAGACTTCCATTTCACAGAGAACCCCCAGTGTTTTTGGGAAAAGCAGCAGCCAGATTGAGGTCATATTTGTACTCATGTCCACCAGGGCTGCTGACCGCACCTGCAGGCCTTGGAAACGATGCAAATCTGGGCTGTTTGCCGCATCCTGGTAGCGATGCTTGACCTCTGGTGTCCTTTTCCTTCCTCCAGACCTGTTCAAACAAGTGGCAAGTTCCACTGGCTTCTGTGACCAGCGCCGGCTGGGGCTGCTGCTGCACGACTCCATCCAGATCCCGCGGCAGCTGGGGGAGGTGGCCTCCTTCGGGGGCAGCAACATCGAGCCGAGCGTCAGAAGCTGCTTCCAGTTTGTAAGTTCGCGTTTTGCTCACTGTGAATTTTCCGATTGGTATTTTGTTCTGAGCTCTCCCGTACTTCTGAGGATTGAAATCTGGGATGAGGATTGGGGTACTGTGGGTCGTGTGATGATAGTGGCCATCAGTGCATTAAACTGTTCCATTCATGAGGGGTATTTGAATTATTTCAGGCAGCAGATAATTGTCATTGGGGCTTCTGTTGGAACTGAACCCTCCAAACAGTTTTAAGTCTTTGTTGCGGCAGCTCCTGGTTTTACAGTTTCCTATTGCCAGCAGTAGATAACTGTTTATTGCTGCCATGTGGGTGAACAGCAGTGGTTAATCTGAATTTTGGGCATGTACCTACCAGTGACAGCCAGGTGCCCAGGGGAGCAATAGGCGACTCCCTCCAGTGCTGTCTAGGGGCGAGGAGTGCTCGATGAGCTCCTTCCACTCCTTGAATGGATAATGCCAGTTTTTTAAAGAGTTCTGAAAGAATTCCTGTCCTGTCTGTTGAGGAATACACAGAAAACTGCAGGCTCTTTTCAAACTTGTAAATTATTTAATCTGGGGAGGAAGAGAGTTAAGGGAATTATTCATCCTTATCATAACTACCAGCAGAATGCACAAGATGAAGACAGCTGCTTAATGAAAAGGTAGAGGAGGGGAGGTAATGTATGGTCTGTGATTAACTCTAAATGCATCTTCTACATTACAATGGAAGAAAGCTCTTTTCCCATCTCCTCACTGTCCCTGAGGGATTTTTTTGTTTGCTTGGGGAAGGGGGGAGTTGTTGGCTTTTTTGCCTGCTGCTCAAGTTTCATTATGTAGTAGTTTCAGTTCTGTAGTAAGCAAAACACAGCAAGTGTTTTCAATGAATATTAATGCTTGGAAGTAGACTGCTTACACACAATGACTGTGAAAAGAATCTAATTCTAAGATCACCACAAACTTCAGTTGTGATGGGACATTTGCTTTCTGTATTTTTCACATTTCTTTTAACAGATTAATTCTACAGGATTCACATTTTACTGTTTCTGTCATTCATGTCTTGACCTTTTATTATTCTAATCTGTATTAGATGCCATTTTAGAATGAATGTTTTATAGGGCTGTGTCGTGGGTGGATAACCCATGCTCATAAACTGTGGACTGTAATGTTTATAGCTGTGTTAGACCTCGCTGGTACTTTCAAGCCTTGAGTTCCATGTTGGGCTTTCAATTGACACAAACACAAAATGATGCTGCACCAAATTCATGGTCAAAATTTTGTGCAAATGACCTTCCTCAGAAATTAGGACTCACTGGATTCTGTCGTTTTCCCAAGTGAATGTCAACAGCACTTTAGAACACTGTTGAAAAACTGATAAGGAAGGTGACCTCAGAATCTGGCAAAATCATAGGTTTTTTTGAAAGGGGGCTGCCATTCTCTGTGTTTATACTAGGAATAAAACAATAAAAATCATAGTGATGAAACACACCAAGCCTGTTTTTTTAAAGTAGGAAGAAGACTTTTGTGGATGGTCCTGTGCAGGGCTGGGAGTTGGACTCAGTGATTCTTGTGGGTCCATTCCAACTCAGCTTATTCTGTGGTTCTGGATTTTGTAATACCTGTTTATTTGAACAAAATGAGTTAGCAACATTGTCATTAGAAATGAAGACATGCCAGCAGGCTGAACGTTGTACCTTATCCAGCTGCTGGCATATTTGGGAATAGCCCAAGCACAGCTGGACACAACCTTTGGTATGCTCAGAAATCAGAACATCAGAAAACCTGAGGTTTCCTTCTCTTACCTGCACTGAAAAATAGATTTTCTTCTTACCTGCAATAAAAGGAATGTCATCCTCTCTTTTTTCCTCTGGATGAAGCTTCATTTTAACTCTCCAAGTGCAAAGGTGGTTTCCAACCTGGGCTGCAGCAGAACAGACAATCTTCTAGGAGGCACAGAAAAGGGGAGGGAGGTTGAGATGAGGAGGAGAAATAGAGTCCTGGGGAGAGGAGCAGAAATCCAAACATAGGGAAAGCCCTAATGAAGGCAAGGGAGAAGGAATTAAGGAGTGGAAAATAAGGACTCTTAGGGAATGACAGTAAGAACAGCAGTAAGAATAGAAGTGATAAATGAAAAGGCTGGGTAGAATGAGGCATGAAAGAAAGGAGCAGCCAGGAATGGAGATGGGGAAAGAGATAAGAACTTTCCTTGAGAAAGGGAGAAGGGGAACACAGAGACATCCTTTCCGTGTAGGATGGTGGGCACCAGGATCCACAGGCTGGGGGAAAGCACAGAAGTGCTGGTGGGGAGGAACACAGAGCAGCCCAGGAAATTGGCCTGGAAAAGCTGGCCTGCGAGGGAGTACTGCTGCTCCCAGCAGCCTGCCTTAACTGGAGCGAGAGTTGTGAGGGTTCATAGTTTACATTACTGCATGGGAACTAATTTAAGTCTTTCTTTGTACACCCACGTTGAGGAATGCTTTTTCTTTAGTTTTGTTTTTCTCTTCCCTTTTTTCTTCCTTCTTTCTGGTGATGATAAGCCAGCAATATAATTGCAGTCATGTCAGAGTTGCAACAATTGTGTGCTTCAGAAATGGTTCTCCCAGCTCCCTTAGGTTAGGTGCCCTGGCAATGGCCTTGTCTGTCTGCACAGCAGCAGGAAAAAAGGGGATGTTTACTGTTCCCAGTGATAACAAAGGAAATCTCTGCTGCTTTTTGAAGAGTGAGTCCTTGAGAATGAGGTTTGGGCAGGGAGGAGCCCAGCCCTGCACACCTCTGCTCCTGAGAATTGGGTCTCCTTCTCCCGAGGCTGCTGCTCCAGTCCTACTACCTCTCACCCCTCCCAGCACTGACTTGTGCTTTCCATAGCTTTTTTCATTTGTGGGACGGTGCTGGTAGAAGTTCTTGGGAGGGGAAGGATATCATGGGACTCACCTTTCCTATTTGGGGCAGGGGTATGTAATTTCTGCTTTGAGATTTTAAAGAAAAAATACTTTAAAGTTTAGAGAGCAAAGAGCTTAATCCAGTGACCACTCGAAGACTGTATCGTTCTGCTTAAGCTCTGAATGCATCAAAGCAATCTATAGATCCATGAAAAATTGAGTGAATTCAGTGTTGCTGCAGTGTGAAAGGACTTTCCTTTTAGTTCTCTGATGGGTACGTTTTTTAAGTAAACAGGATAGGGAAATGATATCGACTGAAGGACACATGGTTTTTAATCACAGTGGAAAATTATTAATATGCTTTCCTCATATAGTATAAACAGGACCTAGAAATTCACATCACTGCCTTGGATGAGTTACTGTGACATTGGGACTTTGAAGAAATGTGATGAGAGAGCAGAGTGCAGCTCAGATGAAATTGTCCCTTGCCATTTCTCAGTAAAATGTTGGATAGTTGTTTCTTGGTTATAAACTCCTTTAAGTATGCTTTCTTTCAAGGATACACTTGAATTAGAGTACTTGATTTTAAAAACTATAACAGATGAAGCTAAGGAGTAGTAAAATATGTGCAGTTAACTCGTACATGTATTTTAACCCTTGTTTCGCTTCATTTTGGTGAAGCAAAGTATTTTAATATTCTGTGTTGTCTCGTCTTCATCATTAGATTTGTACTTGACCACTGGTAAGGCAAGATCAGCCTGCTTTCTAAAACCACTGAAGTGTGTCCAAATCTGGTGTATTTACTCAGGCAAATAAAATCCAAAATAGAGCTGTTAGTCCTTTTAGGTGGCGTTTGGGTGTTACAAATCCTAGTCCAGGATCCTAAAAGTGACTTTGGCCATAAATGCTGTGATTTGAATTGGTTGGACAGTTGTTTCTTGAGGCATTGTTTATTGCTTTTATTTTTTGAGCAGTTAGGAAATACCAGTACTGTGTACAAATAACTATATATAGTTATATATACAAGTCTATATGGAAATAAGTTACAAGTGCAGTATTGCTGTTGAGGGGCTCGATCTCTTTTAAGAGATTCAGGCAGCCCTTGTTTCTATTCATAGGGTATTGCTTCTGCTTCTGGCTCTGACAAGAGAGAGCTGGCCAAAGGGAACTAGCAAATCCTTCCTCAAGCTGCTGTGCTGTAAATGTCATAAAACAGCAATGCTGGTTTCATTTCAGCAGGATTTTGTGAATCTGTGCCTGACTTTGGAGTCAGTCTTGAGGAGTCCTACAAGTGAACTGCTTTCAAGAGCTATTTTAAAATGGTTTAGGGGATGGGGATCAGGAAGATGGTGTTCAAGTGTGGATGATATAAAACTACACCAATTCAGTTCTGGGTTCATGTTCTTTTATTTTATTATTCTTTGCCACAACACTAAAAACACTGATTGGCGTAGTCAGTGCAATCCAGTGTAATTCAGGAGTGGAAGACGAGGGTGAACAGGGTTAGGTCTGGCTCTGGGGAGACAGGGTTGCTGTTACTGGCTGCTGTGCATTTTTAAACTTTAACAAGTCATAAGAATCCCATCCCTCAGTTTGGTTTGTCCAAGCCAATATTTGCTAATGTAAAGCTTTCCACCTGGGGTGAAAAACATCATTAAATTAACAATGTTAATTTATTTCTGGTCAATTTCCTACACTGCATAAACAGAGTATGTCTAATCAGAAATGTTATCTGAAATTTCTGCTGTATTATCTGACTCAGTCCAAAAACATACCACATTGTTCATGTAAAATTCCAACTGTATTTTGGAGCAAATTTCCTATTATGGGCAGATAAAGTTAATATAGCATAGAATATTTTTTCAACTACTAGCTGGAGGAAGAGGGAGGGAAGAACAAAAAACTCATCTCCCAAGTATTGCATAAAGATGCTAGTACCACCCAACTTCCTATTCCTCCATTGTTTCTGCAAAATAAATACTGAAAAACAGATGTCTGGAACATAATGAATTTGAATGTCCTCCATAACAAATTGTTACTTGTAAGCTGGAAAGGCCTTAATGAATTTTACTTTATGATTCACTCTGTTATTACCATAAAAATTGGGAGTTGCACAGAAATGTGTTCAAGAGAAGAACCATTAATATTCTTTACAGCTTGATCTTGTTGCTTCAGATATGAACTGTATGAATTCAGCCTTTTTCCCGTATGTAAAATCTTCAGCTGCTGCCTTACTGGATTTAGAGATTATTAAAAAATTGTAATAGCAGCTCGGGGAGCAGTCGAGAAGTGTCTGTCCTATAGTGTCTGACCCTGACCAGCTTTTCTCCACGTGGCTTTAAATCTCCATGTAATATAATTCAGAACCAGTTCTGATACATTTTAATGCACCTAATCTCTCTGAGCACAGGTTTTGTACAGCCGCCATACGGAGCTCTGGCTAGGCAGCTATTGGGACTGCTGGCAATTGACAGTGACTGTAAAATTAAAATAGATCTTTGGGTGTTACAGAAAGTCTTTCATTGCTGCAGCGTTTTCCCTGCAAATTTAAAGCAGCTACAAGTGGAGAGCAGTGCTTTGAGCGGCTCATTCTTATTCTGACTGCAGCTTGCACTGCAGCATTTCCATACACCTCATGTTTTTCTATTAGGAATGGTATATTAAGAGATCCTCTTAATTTTTTTTTTTTTTTTTTTTGAGGCTTAGAGGACCTCTGTATAGAAAGTGTAGTCTGCTAGGCAGGGTAATGGTTTGCCAGTGTAGTTGCTGGCTGAAGCTGGATCCCTGAGTGAGTCACAGAAAGCCTCTCCTCTGCCCCTTTATTGCCCTGCCTTCCAGCTGAAAATATAGATGGTCATATTTTATAAACATGCCTTTCACTTAGGAGTTCCAGAATTAATTTAATTCGACTGAATTCACTGATGTACTGTGGCAGAAGGCAGTATTCACTGTTCTGAACAAATTCTTTTGCCAGTGTTGTCTGGACTTTATTGTGCTTTTGATTTTCTCTTTTTATTTTGGGGGGAGCTTCCTAAATTCTGTAGCTACGTGAAAAAACAAGAGAACTAGGGTTTAATGCAGAAGTCTTCAGAAGTGTTTTGGTGTGTATTCCATTTAATGTAATCCTTTAGTGAATATCAAATTGTGAAGGACTTTATCTGAATAATTGTAGATATGCTCTGATTTGATGTTTTTACCCTAAACACCAAAAAAAGGATGTTAATGACTATACTAGAAGTCCATGTTTATGGATCCCAAATGTAGCCATAGGAGTCATTATATGGTTTCCCAAACTAGCATCTCAAGAAGGAAGCTCTGACCAAGAATCTTTGTTTCTAATGAAATACAGTATTGCAACAGTATTTTAAGTCAATTTTAATGCAATGCATTATTCAGGCATAATACAGGGTTTGTATTCTGTATCTTTTCTGTGAGTTTCTGTCTGGGAGACTGCATTTTTCTTAGCCTTCACATATTGATCAGTTAATTTGTTTGTCAAGGTTATAAACAGTGTTAGATTTAAAAGAAAACAAAAAACAAAACTATAACTGATTGGCTTTCCCTATAGCTCTCTGTCCTGCAGAACAGTTGTGATTTTCTTTATCAAAATTCATTGCTAGCATTTTTATATAAGGTTTTAAGGTTTCATTATTATTATTAATACTTAATTATTAATTAAATATATTTAATTATTATATATTAATATAATTATTAATATAAAAATATAATCATTCATTAAATATATAATTATTATTGTTATTTTATATATTCCTTATATAAGGAATAAGGTTTTAGCTAGGTTATACTAAACTCAGATTTCATGAGAAACTGGAAAAATAACTGAGAGCAAGCATAAAAATCCCCAGTACTCAATCCCATATTCATCTTGGTTCATGTACATGATACATTAATGCTTATTATTTATTTAAATGCTTCAAATAGATTTGGAGCCACAAAGGAAAACAGTCAGCCTTGTGAAGTTTAAAATATAAAAGACTGGCCCACTGAGAGCTGTATTTGAAAGCCTAGAGAAAAGGGAAAACAGAGGATTTAAATATATTCAGACCATAAATATTCTGTTGCTGTGGGTAGCATGGAAGGAAATGTCTCGAGGAATTGGAATTAGCATGTAGTGATGGTTTAGAGAAACAGAGCACGATGGTATCCTTCTTCATCACTTGGGCTGTTCCTTGTGCTGACACGTCCTCCCTTCTCCCACTCTCCCGTGAGCCCCTTGAGGTTTCCACCTGATCCATCACCTCGCTTTCAGCACTGAAACCATCTCCCAGGTTCTCTGATGACCAGTTTTGTGCAGGTTTAGTGACACCTTGCATGATGGAGAGCTGTTTCCTGTAAACACAGGCTCCGTCATTCCACTGTTTTCCTTTAAATCCCTTTTGATGCTCCTTGCCTTTGTTCTGCACTGTTCTTTGCAGTGTCCAGCCTGCTGGTGCAGCGTGACCTCTGCCCATGCACAGAGATCACTATTGTCCCCTGTTTTCTTGTGGGTTTTGTCTCTGTTTTCTTTTTCCATACTGTGGGTGCTCCGGGTAGGGACAATGTATCATTTTTTGGGGCGTGCATGGTGGGTGGCACAATGGGATATGGCTCAGTGGCTGAGCTGCCTTGAAGTTACCATGGAAGAGAAACCTGAAATGTCACACTGGTTGGGATGGGATGGGAAGGCAGCAGAGGAATGGGTTTGCTGTGAAGCATTCATAGGCTCTTCTGCTGTTGGCAGAGATGAGTGTGGGATGTAATGGAATATGAGGATTGTATTTTGTGGGACAGAACTGCATTGTGTTTGCAGTCAGTGATGGGAAATTTAAAGAAGATCTGGTGAGAAGAGGGGGTTTGAGGCATTTAAGGAGGCTGAGGGTTTACATGTTCAACAACAGGCTTGAGAGGGATTTGAGTTATTTTCTTACATGTGCATTATGAAGAAAGGTCAGTGTGATAATGAAGGATGTTAAGGAGAGAGGAATTTTGATCAAAAGATATGCAATTTTTAGGGCTCGGATAAAAGTTTTTAAAATAGGTGAGAAGCAGTGCTATGCAGGCTCAGATAAGAGAGACAGGGAATGTGAGATCAGGCATCAAAGGTGATCCTGTAAGTGGATGATTTTGTCTGTGACAAAGGATATGGTAGTGCTGTCTAATGTAATAGGGAATAAGAGAAAGAGAGATGTGAAATATTAATAATAGTTTTCAGTTCCTGGCTTGAAGGCAGGATCTTGGGGATTTTTTTTTTTATTTTATTTTTTTTAATGAGTAGTTGGACTGGGGGAAAAGCTGGTGTATATGCAGAGAAGAGATGTGGAGCTGACAAGAAGCAAAGAGCTTGAACAGTTTATTAGATGGTGAATAGACAGATCAGTTGTGCTCAGCCCCTGTCACTTTTCCCCTTGTGTTGCAGGCCAACAACAAACCAGAGATTGAAGCAGCCCTTTTCCTGGACTGGATGAGGCTGGAACCACAGTCCATGGTGTGGCTGCCTGTCCTGCACAGGGTAGCTGCTGCTGAGACCGCCAAGCACCAAGCCAAGTGTAACATCTGTAAGGAGTGCCCCATTATTGGATTCAGGTACGGACTTGCTCCCTTTCGGTCCCATGTGCTTCTGCTTTGTGGATCAAGAGCTCTGCCTGATGCCAGGCAAACCAGGAGCTTCATTTTATATGCCTTTTGTTCTTGGAAAAAATAATTATGATGGGGGCATGAGGGAGAGTGGCACCTAGACTGGGTACAGTGATGTGAGTCTTGAAGAGGACAAGTTAAGATATGGCCCTTCCTCTGCATCCCAGTCTCTCCATGCCTCAACAAAAGCATTGTTGGATTGCACAACCGACACAATTTGCCTTACATTCAGTGTGTCCTATGCGGTTCCATTTTCTGAATTGGATCCTAATGAATTCCTTTCTGTTATAGTATAAAGCAGGAAGTGCCTTGAAAATTCTCAGGCATGTAAAAGCTACATGTGCGTTTCTCAGCAAAAGAATGTTGGTGGAACATTAACCTGGAGTGGGGGAAATGTTGCTGGTCTATTTAAACATCTGGATTGACACTGTGGTTACTATGGCAATGAATAAGTCACTGTGTTGTAAAATGGCTGTGTGTTGGTGTGCCTGTTTAGAAGCCACTTAAGGGCTAAGTAAATACTCACTTTCAATTATGCCTAGACTTGTTTTATCACTTTGCTTCGAAATAGCTGCTTTGTACGGTTTCTGCCTTTTTTACACGCAGTCTTCTTTTACCATTGGCATTTCTCCTTCTATGTTATCGTGTTGTTTACAAAGAGCTTTCTGTAATTTTGTTTCCAAAACCCAGATAGATAACAGCAGCAAGCAGTGCTACACAAAAAAGCCATCATTTTGCCCTAACCTGGAAGCATATGAATGTTGCTTTTATGCATGTAGTGAGGCAGTGCTTTCTGCTATAGTTTCACAGCCACTGGGAAACGGGGGAAATAATGAAGGTTTTTATTGCTTTGTTTTGAATTGGAGGCTGTTGCTCTAATCATCTAAATTCTTTTCCTCCTGCTTTTATTCCCTGTGAATACCTTAACTGGGAAGTGATAAATATTACTGAGGAAGATCTATGGATTGGATGTGAGTAATTCAGTACATCCACAAAGTCTGATTTTCCCATTCCCAGATACGGTTTGTGAGCTACTGTATTACTTACACAGTTTTGTATAAACCAGCCAAAGACAAGTAGGTGGAAATGAAAAATGTGGCCCTTGGAAAAATCAAAGGATGGCAAGTGAATGGATAGTCTGTTGAAAGCACCGAGAACTTGGGAAGTGGACACTGGAGCTCTGTGTTGTGTCTAATTTTACTTGACTGATGTCATCTGTCTCTTAAATTTATATAACAAATCTATTATCATGATAGTAGAATCTGTCTGTCACAGATTTTTTTCTCAGTCTTTGCAGGTCATTGAAACCCTGTGTACACACTTGACAAAAAGATACTGTATTGGAAGGCTTTTAGAAAGCTAATACTGTGCACCCAGTTCATGTAAAACAATGTTCTTTTGAGGTCGTTGTGGCTGAGCTGCTTCATGTATTTGGAACAAGACAACCCTTATGCCTCTGGCTCTTTCAACCACTTCAGCACAGCAGATACAACAGTTAGCTGCCTCACAGAGCTGATGAGATTAAATGATGGCCCAAAAGTGCATTTGGAGTTTTGCATGGATGGAATGCTCTACAGGAAAATTGTTTTTATAGAGGTGTTAGGAAGGACATAAGGGGCTTGCCAGAGTGACTTACTGAGAGGGTATTACTTTCTTGATTTTTCCTCCTGGAGGTCATTCTGTTTTAAGAATCATGATGAAGAGCAAAAGATCTGAAGTTAGTGTTATAGAAATAAAAAGTATGGTGGTGTCTTTCCTATGTTACAGGTGAGTGAATGTGTAGAAATCTTCTCTTTTGCCCAGTATTAGAAATGTTTTTGAAGATTGAGATCTTTGACAAACATCTGAAGCAGCAGTACCTGTCCCTCAGGGCAGAGGAGTATTGCTGGGCATTGTACACCGTGTGACATCTCATGGAAGAGAATTTACTAACACAGAAAACTTGATGGGCTGATACGAAGCAGTCACATACAAGGCTCTGAAGCCGTGAATTTTCTTTTTATCCTCTTCTAGGTACAGAAGTTTAAAGCACTTTAACTATGACATCTGCCAAAGTTGCTTCTTCTCTGGCCGTGTTGCAAAAGGTCACAAAATGCACTATCCCATGGTGGAATACTGCACACCAGTAAGTAGCTGTTTTACTGACCCTTAACTGTCCCTTCTTACATAGAAAGGAAAAGCTTCTTTTCCTATATGCAAGGTAATGAAGCATTAGGATGCCTTTTCTTCCCTCCCCCATAATTAAATCTCGTTTTATATACTATACATGCCAGCAATTTTTGATGCTTAGCCAGGGATACTCCAATGGTTTGAAGCAAATTGAAGCTCACTGTTTGCACAATTCTGTGTCGTAAGGTACTGTTGTGTGCTAATGAACTTGTTCGTGTTCAGTGCCATAGCTCACTTTATGGATCCTGCTGGAAGCACGTGATTTGTGCAAATACTCATTCGTATCTTAGGTCCCAAGGTTTCCTCCATATTACTGTATGATTTTTTTTCCTCCTTTCCTCAGCAGGTTGCCACTTCACTTGGTGTCCCCCACAACACTATGGTTGCATTTTTAAGTTCTTCAGTATTTCATGGTACTTTTGTACCATGTAAATATGGTATGATCACTTGATGATATAAAATGCCAGGGAAGATCTCAAGGTTGCCAGTTGGATTTCATTTCTGAAGGGGGAAGCCTGGGTGTTCAGTGCAGGGTGCTGCAGTGATGGTGTGGTCAGGGTCTTCACCCTTCTTTCACGGCTCCCAAAGTAATTGGTTTTACATAAACATTTCTTTCATGCCTGACAGCTGGCAAAGGAAATTCTGCATTTCTCTCTCAGTGTGCTTCTTTTTCTTTTCGGCCTCTCGGGACCAGTACAAAGGGGCATAAATTAGAGGCGCTCTCAAGTTAAACTTCCACCTTGTAGCAAGACTGAGCTTTCAGCTGCTTTTGCTATTGCTTGTGCTGGTCTTGAAGCAGTGCACTCTGGCCAGCCTTTCCTGGTGAGATAGGATGATTCCTAGTCTTTCATCTGCTGGTAGTCATAAATAGTGAAAATAAAGCATCAAAATTATACATGGGCTAGCCTCATAAAATTATATGAACAGTCCTTACATCTTCTTCCAAGCAAAAAGGCATGGCCAAAATGAAGTAAAGACTCTCAGCTTTTCCTAGACATTTAAATAGGAGAGAAAAAAATTTATTCCCCTAAAATATTATGGTGAAGCAAATCCAGAATTTTTGTTAATTTTAACTTACAGATAGTTACTTGCATTATCTATTGACTTTTACCTTTCAGTGGCAGTATTTCATGGGAATCTCTGCAAGGGCAGCCAATGCAGATTTGCTGGCTCTTCCTCAGTATTTGTTGGCTGTGGTTTTCAGCGCTGTCCCCCAGGGACTGAGGTTGCTGGAAAGGCGATTTGCCTGAACTGCTGCACAAGGCAGAGGGAGTCACTGGCGCTGCCCGGGCAGGCCTGAACAGACTTCTCCATTGCAGGCATTCCTAGAGCAGAATCTCATGATCTGAGTCGTAGGCAGGGTGAGTGAGCGACTGACCGAGTGCCCGGGAGCCTCCCTTCCACCTGCAGCTGAATCCCTCCTTCCTGGATTGGGTGCAGGTTTGCTTTGCACTTTGCCGCTCTTACCCTTGCTAATAAACAACACGGGAGATTTATGAGTGGTGCACAGAGTGCACAAACCAGTATATTCCAACTATTTTCTTATCCTTTTGATGTGTTTTGAGGAAAGAGAAATAAAAAAGGATAATGAGGCCCACCTCCAGCCTGCAGCAACTCACTGCAATGCTGTATCCAGCAGGTTTGTGTTCTCCCTGGAGATCACGGATTACTAAGAGGTGGACATGGTGGTGAACAGAAAACCTGCCACCACGTCCAGCTTGCTGGTTCAGAATAAAGAACCATTCACAGCCAGGAGATTTTTCCCTGAACTCCAGCAACCCGTGCTAATGTGCCGTGCCTGGCTGCACAGGCAGCCAGTTGAATTAGAGAAGGATTAACTGCGGTGGAGGGGGAAGCGAATGTGACACACAGCAAGCCCCACTTTTTTTTGTGTTGCTGCTCTTACAAAAAATTTACCCAAGTACTGGGGGACTGAACATCCACTGAAGCTATGTCTAGTTTGTAATTGTTTTCTAAATAAATGAAAAAGAGTATGCAGGTGGCAGAGCATTTATCAGTCTTCCTCCACACTAATCTCTCCCTTAAAATGTATTTTGGCAGACACAAGACATGTGATGCCTTCTTTGATAGTATCTTTGCAATAATTTGATGTGCGCACTGAAGGGTTCTGATATTTTTATTCTCCCTCCCTCTTAGTATCAAGAAACTTTTGAGCACTGCAGTCTTTAATTCTGCTTAGGGGAGTTTTGAGAACTCATGCTAAATACCTGAGGGATGTGATAATTTTCCCTCTCTTGCAAAAGGTTGAGTCAGAATAAGGGCAAGGCAGTTGCCTGATTTTCATTTAGACAGAAAAATTGCAACAATTATTCCTGAAAGCAACACAGCTCAATGTATTGTTCAAAGAGATACGGCTTTTAAAGAGGTTTCAAACAAAGCATAGAAGACAACTTCTAGACTGAGATGTAAATGCAGGATGATTTTTCTGTTAGGGTTTAATTAACAGTGACACACGAACATAAAAAATGCCTTTTTGGGAGGAAGTGTGTCAAACTGATAGACCTGTCTACGTCTAGGGTTTCCATTCAGGGCTGAGGTCGGGGGAGGTGGGTTGGTAGGGCACTTTCTTACACCAAACTGGGAAAAGTCAGCTGATGGTAAAGCTATTCCTATGTGAATAAAATGAACTATTTCTTATGAAATAGTTTGGCTTCAGAATAGTTTTGGAACATGCTCAACCCAGCTGCCTATATGTTGCTTTGATTTAAGAGAGCTGGGATGCTGAAACTCCACTGTTTCTTCCTCATAAACCAGTTCTGCTGGGGATTTTGGTCTGGATGATTTTACTCTGAAAATCATATGTAATAAAACATCTGTGGAGTAAATCAGAAGGTTTGGCTGAAAATAGCCTCAGTTTATCATCTTGTCCACATAATAATCATATTTTCTTTGCCTTTCTTGTGCTCCTTGAATATTTTTTAAATGGCAGTTGGATCGTATGAGAGGTGCCTGATGCTTTTAGTTGTCAGTAGAAGATATATTTTCATCTTGGGATTCTTGGGGTACCAGCTAGATCAGGATGTTTCTGTGCAAACACAGCGTTTTGCTGTTTAGTTATCATGGAAAAGGTTCGGGGTAGAGATGGGGGAGAACAGTCCCAGGAAGGTTGAGGCAAAGAATGTTTCATTGCTAATC
The DNA here is from genome assembly GCF_020740725.1 of Corvus hawaiiensis. Lineage (NCBI taxonomy): Eukaryota > Metazoa > Chordata > Aves > Passeriformes > Corvidae > Corvus > Corvus hawaiiensis. The sequence continues at coordinate 112,509,741 of NC_063214.1, read as the reverse complement.
ATACCTGAAAACACTTAATCCAAATTACAGTTCAATACAATAGAAAGTGTTCTCAACATCAGAAACAGGGCATTAATAAATGGTTATAAATGGCACAGGTGAGCAACTGGACAGAAAGCTGTGCTTCATCTATTTTATACCAAGATTAAATATTGAAAGTTCTTCTGTGTTTCCAGCTGATGTGCTCTGTATGCTCTCCTGATGACAAGCTGGTTAGGAGCTCTCCTGGCAGGCATTGCAGATGGAATTCAGCAGAGAGAATTCCCTCCTCCGGGGGCATGGGTGGGGAGCCACCTCAGTAAATCTCCTTTCCAGAGTCCTCTGGGTGGTCTGGGCACACTTCATCCCTCCCTTAGCCAAATGTCTTTACTTCTGATGAATTATGGAAGGGATACTTGATAGTACCAAGCATTATCTCTGTTCCTTGAAAACACAGATGCTGCTGTACTGGCTCATAGGTTCTGCTGTGTCACTTCTCTGCCAGTCACTGAATTTTTCTGCCAAACAGACTGACCAGAAAGGGAGCCAAATTCTTTCCAGCTCTGCATGAAGCTCGTAGGTGTCATAAGTACAGGGATAATATTTGCCTTTTCAGTCTTTCTGCAGATAATTTTTCAACCATCCTTAATTTTTCTACTTTTTAAAAATCTATGTATCTTTGTTTGAAAAGCTCTGTTAAGGTTGGCTTGACTGATAGGTTCCAGCACATCCTTCCCCTCTAAGCAGAAGTCATAGAACTCAGTAAAAATGTCAGAAAGATTAACTTTTCCCTCATTTCTTTTCTTTAAATTAGATACACTGGAGAAGAAATACTGTTATGTGGGTCAGGAGGAACTTAATTTACTGTAAAAGAACAGTACTTCAGGGTTTAGTGTTTCTGCAAGGTTCAGAGAAGGGAGTGCAGCCTGACTAAGGTAATTGAAGTCTTACATTAAAATTCATCAGGAAATTGCCCGATTCTTCGTCAGGCTCTCAGTAAGTCTTGCATCTTCACAGCAGACATCCTTTAAACTCTGCCTGGCTTTTTCTGGTCTTTAGGACTCTAAATCTACATTGTGCTCCTCTGCTGGTCTCTACAGCAGCAAGAGAAGCCTGCTGCAGGCAAGGGAGTAGAAAACTTCATGCAAGTTGTTCTCTCCTCAGAGTATTGATCTTAAATGCCTGCTAGCTTCACATTGAACAGGTGCAGGAAGAAATAACTGATCTGAGAGCTTTCAGCAGCTCTCACCTGCTTTTTGTTTCCCTTTGGTCAAAATATTAATGGCACAGAAGGCTGAGGAGGGAAACTGGGAAGAAAATGTACCTGGAGACTTTCATGGACTGACAAGTCCATGAGATGGAGATGACAGGCTTGTGGTAAGAGTTGGGATCCAGACAGTTAAGCACCCAGCTGGACACACGGACTGGCTGTGCGTCCTTCAATACAGCCATTTTAGTGCTGAACCAAAAGTAGGCAGAGAATTGCCCCCAGCCAGGTGAGGAAATGACAAATTCTTATCTAATTATTGCTTGTCTTCTTGAGATCACCTGAGGTGAGGCATGAACCTGTCAGAGGGTTTTGGAGCTTCTTCTTTTCCCTTCCTTCCTCCCCACTAGCAGTGTCTGTGTAGTGCATTGTAAGGTGACGGTGATGGACAAATAAAACTTGCTGTTCTGGGGCTCAAGCCATTGGCAGCTCTGCTTGGTGTGATCACAGCTCTTCCAAGTGATCCTGCAAAGGAAGAGGCAACTGAAAAACAGGGACAACCTCATGAGAGATGATATCATTGTGATTTGTGGCTTTCAGACAACTTCAGGAGAAGACGTCCGTGACTTTGCCAAGGTACTAAAAAACAAATTTCGAACAAAAAGATATTTTGCAAAGCACCCACGAATGGGCTACCTGCCTGTGCAGACTGTCTTGGAGGGAGACAACATGGAAACGTGAGTAGCTCTGAAGTATCTAAGTAGCAATTCATTTGGTACACTATTTGAGCTCCCCAGCTGGTGCCAACTCCTTTCACTTCCTAAATGCATAAAGCCTCTTTATGTCTTTCATTTCTGTTTACCTCGGCTGGCAGGAAAACACAAGCTGGGCTTCCAGTTGCCATTGCCTTTATCTGCTTTCACCTGTCCTTGTACAGGAACTTCAGCTTCAGTTAGAAAAAAAAATACTCACGGTCTTACTGGCAGTCTTACAGACTTCTAAGTTTGATGTGCAATTTGGAGGCTAATGATACATTCATTAAATTTTTATTTTCTTCCAAATGGGTATCTTTCCTTGGTTTTATTTTTTTAATTAGGCTACCATGTTTGTGAGGTTGCCAGATGATTTCTTCTTTTCTCAGCCTATAAATTTAGTCTTACTAAATGACTTTGATGTCTTCATGGAAAAAAAAAAGCAGTAATGATGCACATGGAGAAATCAGTGACTTAACCCAGTTCCCTTTGGTTTTTTACACGTTTAATCAGTTGTTTAATGGCAATTGCACGCAGCTTGTTCTCGCTCTTTCTCTTTCTCTTTCTCTTTTTAAATTTTAGATTTCAAGGTTTTTTTCCCACTTTTTGGTTGGTTGCTCTTCACAGCCATTCATGTTGATCTGTTGGATTTCTGCTTTTTAGTTGTTGTGATTTTTTTTTTTAAACCTTTCTGTAATTATTTTGCTGCTGAGTTTCTTCTGCCTTTCTCTTCACCTCCTCATTTTTTGTCTTGCAGTCCTGTTACTCTGATCAACTTCTGGCCAGTAGATTCTGCGTGAGTACTTTTGCTGAAGTGTGCTGCTGCTGCTACTGCTGCTGCGCTCCCTCACTTTTTCTTTTTGTTTATTTCTTTGTTTAGTTTTACATGAGATCATTTCCTTCTTTCTTTACGGTTATTTCCTTTGATGCACTCTCTGAAGGAATGTTTTGATCCCAAATAAGTAGAATGAGATAAATCCTGGAATTTCCAGCAGTCATGGATTTTGTACTGTGTACTCTTTCCTGGAGTATGTATTTCTCATCTAATTAACAGGGGTTTCGTGCAGACCTACTAATGCTTATCAAAGTTTGTTGTTTAAAAGCCTGTGTTTCTGAATAAGTGTCGACCCCTCTGAATGTGTACTAAATGCTTTTTGAAAGACAGAGATTGAACGTGATATGGATTTAATTCAGTTTCAGGAATGACACAGTTTTGCAGATAAAGCTATAATTTGGTTTTATGTGCAACCGTGCGCACTCGAGTGCCCCAGTTAATCCAAAACTCACTGGGTATTTTATTACAGTTTTTCAGATACATTCAGATTTGCAAAGGCAGGTTGAAATGGCAAAATGTTTACTGTATTTTTCAGAAGTTAAAAAAGCAGGGGTTTTCAGCTGTGGAATAGATTTTCATTCTTGCACCACTCCAGCACATGCATTGTCTTAATGTTGTAGTAATAGCCTCAGTATAAACTAAAGATAGATGTATATTTGCCATTGTGGCACTTGCTACTTCTAGTGTTACATGGATGCTTCTAGAATAATGTTAAATAAGGATGAATTTTAATTCACATATTGATAACTAATGAGAAACTAATAGATAGATTTTTTATATTTCTATATGGTGAAATGTATATGGCTTGCACTTCCATTGATTTTTTTGTAGAATAAACAAGAGTGAAATGTATACATTGGAATATTGATTTATAATTTTCATTGGGAGCACAAACCCTTGGGAAGCTAAGAGAAGTGCTCTACCTCTGGGATATTTAAGCAACCAAGAAGCACATCTAATACTGCAAACCTCATATGGTTGAGAATTCACCCACAGAGAATGCCAAAAGTCTGGACCCAGACTGAACTAGAGGAGCTTTGAGCTTGAGGATGCACTTTTATAAATGCAACTATGGAGCTAGATTCCTTATATTTCAGAACAATTGCAACGTTAAAAGTAACATTCAAAGAAACCTTGGATCATATGGAATGCCATTGCTGTGTCTGACATAACATGAAATTAAGCTGTCATAACATGGTTATTTCTAGTTACTTACAGTAATAACATTCTGGTGTGCCTACACTGACAGCTTCACACCGAAGGTTTGCTGGTGTTTGCTACGAGGAGTTTAAGGCACCTGTAATACTTAAGAAAATTTGAGAAATACCGAGGAGCAGGATTTGTACAGAGAGGTTGCACTTTTTGTCAGACTAACTCAGGTATCTTCTGGAGCACAGTCCTTTCATCTGGTCTGACAAGGAAGCAGAAAAACAAGAAATTAATAGTGGCTGGAAAGAATTGCCCTTCATTTTGTTCTACTAACTTTATTTCTTTCCTTCATGCTATAGCACTTGACCTGCAATTCAAGTTACTGAGCTACCCATGTTTAAAGCTGTTTCTCAGTTACAGGGTGATTCCAGCTTCAGCAGGCAAACCAGTTTATCATAAAGCTTTCCCATGTTTTCTACACTCATGCCTTTTTCTGGTGCTCTCATGCCAGTTTTCTGGTTAATCTTTGAAGTGCCTCAGAAAAGCATCACCTGTCAGTACTCAGCAATGCTAGTGCTATTCTGACACCAACATGTGGTATACATGGAACTGTTTATAAATAGATAATTTTTTTGGTTGGAAGTTAATGGCTCTGACTGCTTATTACCAATATTTTGCCCAGATACTCTGCTTGCCAGGAATTTAAGGGACAGTTCCCAAGTTGTGAGAATTTGTGTCTTTTTACTTCCACTGTGATGATACAATGATACAATTTACTTGATTGTACACTTTCAGGAAGCATCAACTAAAATGCTGAACAAAGAAAAGTACCCTCATCCTTCCAGCCAGGTCTCTGGGGCTGCAGGGAATTGCAGGAAGGTGGTGTTTGCCACTTGGTCACCACTTTACTTGACTAGAATTCCCAGGCTGCTCCTGCAGACCCCAGCTTGAGCAACGCAGCTGTGGAGCCCTTATAAAAGGGATGGTTATCTTGGCTAAATATTAGGTGTGTCACTCAGCCTTGCTGACTGTTTGAGCTGATTAGGTGTGCTGGGTATGTGTGCTCAGATAGGAAGGACTGTGAACTCTAGCACAGGTGGTCACTGAGAGTATGTAAAATGCAGCACAGACATTCTCAAGTTTGTTCAGAGACTGGCAAAAGTACCTCTGAGCAGCTGAATTCAACACAAATCAATGCTTTTCTAGCAGGTTTGCTTTCTTAAGCAAACTTCTAAAAAGCTTTTTGAGGTGTATCTCCATTGCAGTATATTCTGAAGTGGAGACAAACCTGAAACTGTAGCCTCACTCTCTGCTTGCAATTGGCAGAGAGAATCAGCTCCAGCAAGTTACACAACACTGTGTTGTCTTCTGGAAAATATATATATAAGTACACATATATTACACAACTTGGTCACTTTTGAGGTTGAAGCATACTGTCAAGGTAGCAGGGATATGTTCATCCAGTCAGGCCTGCCATTTTGCCATGCAGTACTGCAAAAAGAGACATCTCCTCGTTTCCCAGTAGGTCCCAACCAAGTGCTGTCCCTTCCTTCGTACTGGTACAAATACATGTGCAGTGCCAGGGTGAGAGGCACTAAGAGAATGATCCAGCTCAAAATTAAGACTACTTCTAACACATATTTCCTAGTCTATGCACAGTATTAGCATCTACATTTGTGTGTATGTTGAAAACAAGACTTCTTGCATTGATGGTACTCCAGTTAAGATCAGCTAAACATCTGCTGTATGACAAAAAAATAGAAAAATGAGGGTAACTTCAGTTTATCAGAAAACCATTGTGATCTTGCTCTGTGATCTGCTGCTCTAAAAGAGTTGCTGCCTTTTTCCCTCCCTTCCCTGTACTGTACACATTCTTACACAAAACAGGATATCAAGTCACAGAGAAGCAATTGCCCATCCACTGAATCTCTGCCACACTGAGGAACTCTGTGTACTGAGTATTTATCCTCTGGTGTGCTGTGGTAATGCTTGAACATGTGATGAGTAGAAGTAGAGGCCAAAGCTCATTTCAGACAAAATGAGATTTGTTATACTTGGCCTGTAATGTCTTAAAGAGGAAAAAGTTTGCTGTTGTGTCAGAAGAGATACTAATGATGACAAATTTTGTGTATCCAGCATACAGTTCTATGAATGCAGAAGGACCCTAATCTAGAGCCTTTTGGAGGCTGATTAGAAACCTGGAAGCTGACAAGTCTAATAGATTTATGGCAGGATTGTCAAACTCCTAACATGGGAACTTCACAAACCAGAAGATTACTACAGTTTTGGTTTATAACCAGTAAATACAAAACCTGCCTGCTTGTGCAATGCAGTGCAATCACTGTTGGGCAGTCCCAGCCTGAACCACAGTATCCAGCAAATTAAAATGGGGAGAAACTCCTTCCTCCATCAGGAGTTCCAGAAGGAGAGTCAGCAGAGATGGAATAAAGGGCAGTTGAAATTTAGCAAAAATATAAAATTGCCATGCAACTTGGAAGCTGCATCACTTTTTGTTAGTCTGACACCTCCCAATACATGTAGATTGGCTAAATCCCACGTGGCAGCAAAGGGTGCTCTCTGAACTGCATGGGCAACATAATTTAGTGTTGATGTTTTCCAGAGCTGAGGCTGTAAGAAACAATAATTGATGATAAAAATCCCATAAATTTTTTCATTGACAAAAAACTGAAGAGGACCTCATACCATCTGTAAGGCAGAAAACCCAACATAATTGACAGTGTCCCCCTGTATGACACAGTGAGCTACAGTTGAGATTGCAACTCTTGAAAGACACTAGGCCAAATTATCAGTGTCTGCAGTGTGTTATTAAAGGCTCATTTCAGACATTTTATGCTTCTTGTATTTATTTCTAGCTGCTTGTGGAGTAATCCCTAAAGGCTCTTTTAAGTGGGATGTGCTGGAAGCAGGCACTGGAGCAGGGTGGGAGGCAGAGGACAGGTTCCCAGCAGGACTTTGGCAGCCAGTGCAGGGCTGCATGTGAAGCAGAAATGCCAACAAAGGAGGCAGGCGTGAAGGGAAAACCAGAGTGAAAGCTCTTCTATAAATCCTTTGGAAAAGGCTTCTTTAGGAATTGGTATGAAGAAGAATCATGGCAACAGACGGATTGCAGATGGTCAAAATCCCTGGTGTGGCACCACAAAACATTGCACCGATGGCTTGAGGAGGCACACACAGCGCCTGGAGTTATAACTTGCTTTTTATCAAACATGGCATAAGGCATAGAGATGTGAGGGTATAGGCATAGCTAAGTGTCTTTTTACTTTTAAAGGGGTATTGTTTGTGATTAATCAGTGTTTTCTGCCTTATAGGCCTGCCTCGTCCCCTCAGCTCTCACACGATGATACTCATTCACGCATTGAACATTATGCTAGCAGGTATGAGACCAGCTGGACGTTAGGCAGATTTTCTCTAAATTACTTTAAAAAGAAAAAAACAAGAGCTAGAGGCTGCCTGAGCACTTCTTAAAGGAACATAGAATTTGGGGTTTTGCTTTCCAGGCTCTGGGATGCAAGAGCATCATCTGAGGGTGCTGTTAACCAGCCTGTCCTAACTTGCATGCCAGAGCACCTGTGTGGTTAGAATTGGTCTTTAGGTCCCATGGGGTCCTTGTTAAGCTGTGCACTCAGTTACTGATATTTTAATAGGACCTGTAGTGGCAGGACAAGAGGTAGTGTTTTAAACTAAAAGAGGGCAGATTCGGACTAGATGTAAGGAACGAATTTTTGCAATGAGGGTGTTGAAGCACTGAGGACAGGTTGCCCAGAGAGGTGGTGGATGTCCCATCCCTGAAAACATTTAAGGTCAGACTGGATGGGGCTCTGAGCCACCTGTTCTAGCTGAAGATGTCCCTGCTCAGTGCAGGGGGGTTGGACTGGAGAGCTTTAAAAGCCCCTTCCAGCCCAAACCCTTCTATGATTCTGCATAGGATTTAGTTTTTAATGTGGACCCTGGTGTAATAGTAAAAATGGGAAGAGCAGAAACCTCCAAACTCTTACATGAATCTCAGGTGTCATTATAATGTTAATTTATTTCATGAAATACCACAAAAAAAGATTTCTCCTTGATTTGGAGGATTAAAATAGTGGTATATCGCTGCTTTAGTTCAATTCTGTGCTTTCATACTGCTCTTAATAATGAAAAAATGGATTACTTGCACAAATACGAAAATGTTTTTCCACCAAGCAAGTACATTTTGAAGGGTTGAGGTAATGAAAAGTAGTTATTCTGGCCTCTTTGTCTCCTCCAATATCACCTGATCAGGAGAGGTGTTTATGAATTATGCAGGCCATTTAGGAGGGGCTGAGTGTGAAAACTAATGAGAAATGACTGATCTTTACAGTTTTGATGATGACATTGCCAGGTACAAAGCAATTTGTGTAATCCCCTGGCATCTTAAGGCTTTTCTTTGATTTTGGAATTAATTAATCAAGAGAAGTTGGAATATAACCTCAGCAAAAGGGTTGAAAACTTAGAAGTGAGTTTAGCCAGGCCATTGTGACAATCTTTTGTGATAGCTTATTGCAAAACCTTTTGGTAATCAACAGCGAGTGTAAATTAATTTGAGTTTCAAATTCATCAAAAACATCACGCTCTTTAATTCTTTCCAGAATGTTAGAACAAAGAAAGTTACTGAAAAACATAATTGTTTTTAATGAGTCTTGTTTATTTTTCCACAGGCTAGCAGAAATGGAGAACACCAATGGTTCTTACCTAAATGACAGTATTTCACCTAATGAGAGCATGTAAGTAGGCTGTTTTCATGGTTTTGACAAGTATTTTCTTGGGAAGGTTAATAACTTGTAATGAAATTTTGTAGTGCTGAATTTGCATGGACATGTATCACATCTGGTTCAATTTAATGATGTACTCATGTCCTTTCAATTTGTATCATAGTATCTGGATTAATGGCTTATAGCTTAGTACCAAATTTATACAACAAATGATACCTTCAAAATTAAAACTACTAATTTCTTTCCAAAAATTACTGATTTATTCAGAAAATAATTTCCATATTCAAAACAATGATCATCATCTGATGAGATCTAAGGACAAAGACACAGAAACCCCCTTCTATCTTAGTTCAAGCTTAATCATGGTTAAATTGCTATAAGCTAGAAAATGTTGGTGTGGGAAAAGTGTCATACAAAACAGAAGTGAGGCTGAACAGAAATTTTTGGTCTACAAATACCTGAAATTCATTGCAAATGTAAGGAAGGAGGGACTGACCATTGTTGTGAAATATTAGGAGTAGTAAGCTGTAAGTTGGACAGATCACTGCCAAACATTCATTGTATTACTTCAAATGTAAAGTTATAAATAAAAGTTGTGATTTTTAAGAAGTAGTTAAATCTGATGTCTCACTGAGACCCTTTGTGGTTCTCGTCTGATATATTCTTGGTCTTGCTTATTCTCTGAATGAAAGGACATAGAAATAACTGTGAGTAATGCTTCTGAAGACAGCACAAAAGCCGCTACATCATGGGTGTGTTTGAAAATTTGGTCTTCGTTCATCACCTGTGTAGGAGAAGCCATAGCATGGATTCTAAATCAATCAAATATGTAAACCCCGACTTACCTAAAAGTGTTTTTATCTATTCTGTATTATCTCATCCTTACCACAGTTTAAGGGATGGATTTTTTTTGAAAATTCAGGCACAATCTAAATTTGTAGCAGTCCTTTACAGCACAGAACTCTGGCCAATTTTCATTCACTTAAATTGAGATTCCAAATGAATAGCATTTTATAAGGTTGATTCTGAGCCTGTGAGCTCAGAATGTTCTTGTATAGTGATAAAGCTGTTTCTTTGTTTCAAAATAGTTTCTCTTTTGACTTGGTAGGATTGTTGCCTACCAGTTTTGAAAGAAAATCCCCTCTAGAAACAAGTACATTATTTAAATATATTGGTTCAAAAAGGAGAAAGTTAAAATGGGCCTCAAAATTAATATATATGTAATGTCAGTATGATTTCATGCAGTTAAAGAGAAGTTTGTTTCCAAGTTGTATGTTAAGTTTGTATTGTTAGGTATAGTAGTAATGCTCTAATAGATGGAATTTTGTGTTGTCCCACTGAAATATTCCAGTGTCCTTGTCACAGAAATCATGCATACATAGTATCTCTTGTATTACACTTTGGTCTTACTGATCAGTTCATTCTTCGCTTAATTAGAAGTTGTACTGGCATGATTCAGTTAATAAGTTAAACAGTGATGGTCCAGTTTGTTCTTCAGTTTGTACAATTAAAATGAGAATAGATCTGTGTATTTTGAATTTTGGAAGAAGCATTATCCAGATAGATATAAATTGAAGGTAAATCAAAGCTTACCATGAATTCACAACTGTAATTACTTCAGTTTTGCTTGTCAGATTATGCTTAACTTGTTATTCTTGCAGGGTTTGGATTATTTGGCTAATCAGTACAGGTAGAGTGATAGATGGAAACAAGGAAAGAGGGAAATAAAATCACAGCATATATATATATATATATATATCTCCCAAAACATTTCAATATGTAGTGTCACTGCAATGATGCATAAAATATCTGTGTAGGCTGAAAATCACACAAAAAGTGTATGCTTGTAAAGTGGCATTATACTTCAATAGTTATGTCATTTGTTCACTGTTAACTCACTGAAGATCCGTAAGAATATTTATAAATGCAAAGCAGTGGTTTGAAGGAAATCACAGTTGAAGTGCTTCATGAAAAGTATAAATTTAGGAACTGGCAAGCCTTTCCTTTTGTGAAAAATTAATACTTCTCTTTCATGAACCAGTGTTAATGTGCTCTACATTGCTTTGGCACTTCTGCAGTCATAAAATTGCATCATTAACATTTTCAGGAACAAAATGAAAACAAGGAAAATTATAATTTTTGAACAATAACAGCTGTTCAAAATGCCTGTTAAATTCTGGTTTAGAAACATAACAGGGAAAAGCTAGACTGACTAGACTGAATTATTTTGTTATATGAGATCTCCAACAGCAGTGTCATTTTTATTGACCCTGTCTTATGGTGTCAAAGGAAACCTTTCATGGTTCCTCAATGACTGCTGGTGTAAGTTGCATTGCTTAGGATTTGGATGCGTCTCCTGAGCACCTAAACCATATTTAAAACAGTCCACGTAGTTCTGGGAGGTGATCAGTGTCTTCAGAATTGTATTTCCTTTCCTCTTCCTGAGATATTTCTGTTTCAGATGGCAGACAGCTTCAGGGGCAGTCGAAATAAGGAAAGAGATCATATGTATTAAACAGAATATATTTGTATTCTGACAGCGTACATCACTTTCAAATTTAAAAAAAAAAAAAAATCTGAGTGGAAAATAACATACTTTCATTATATTAGTTCAGGGGGGTTTTTTTGTTTACTTAATTTAGAATTTTATAGGAAAAAAAAGGTAAATAAAGCACACACTTATTACATAAGGAGAGTTTGTAGGTACAAAAATAAATGCATTGCCCTTGCTTGAATACCCTTCTACAATGCAGATCAGGCAGCAGAAGATTGCTTTTTTTTTGCAAGCAAATTCCTAATTGAAGTTTGTCAGAAGAGGAGAGCTGAGATTGTCAGCTGTTGAAAAACTTGGCTTTAAGTGTCTGAGAAGCAGAGAAGGAGGGAGGTGGTCTCTGCAGAGAAGGGAAATTATCAGAGACTCAGTGAAACAGGTCAGCAGATTTTGCTTTAAGGTGCATTTCTCTGCTGTTGGTTACAAAGAGTTCAGCAAATCTCTTTGTAAGAAATGAGAGACTGGGAGTGAATCATCTCCTCATATTCACTGTGAAGTTAAAAAGGAGGAAGAGAACAGCCTGTTTTATCCTCCTGTGTTTTCCAGCGATGATGAACACTTGTTAATCCAGCACTACTGCCAAAGTCTGAACCAGGAGTCCCCCCTGAGCCAGCCCCGAAGCCCTGCCCAGATCCTGATTTCTCTGGAGAGTGAGGAAAGAGGGGAACTGGAGAGAATCCTCGCAGACCTGGAGGAGGAAAACAGGTGGGTTATGCCACCAGCTGTTGAATTCGAAGTAAAAAGTCTGCAAAATAATTATACTGTACAGTTAGATGGAATTCCATTTGGTAGCATTTTTAGGGATAAATGAGCTACAAAACTGCATTTTCTTCTGGCAAATAAGTAATTTCATAGTGGGTACAAGTTGGGTCTTCTTTTCTTTCTCTATGTGTGGTGTCGCTTGTTGCCATTTCTTTAGTCTTTCAATACAAAGTATCATTTACCACTTCTAATTTCAACTTTAATTGAAGTTATCTTCATTAATCACCATGAAAAAACCCCAACTGCATACTTGAGGCATCACAGCACTGCAGTCCTCTTTATACAGTACTCTAGAGTCCTGGGCCATCAGCACTAAAACCAGGAGGTCTTGACCCTGGAAGATTTGTAATTGCAACTGTGAACTACCGAAACCAGACTGTAAGAGAGAAATCGTTTAGTTCTACCAAAAAAACATGGGTTTGTTTGTCTTCTACTATCTTCAGCGTTTATGGTACAGTCTATTGGCATTTTCATGCTCTTTTTTTCCTTGCTTCTGTAAGAGCTAGGTATTTCTGCTTACATTGAAGGTTTAATGCACTAATCATTTGCCTTAGGCTTGTCAAGGAAATAATGCAAGAGTTGACAGTGTCATAGATCTTCTCACCATGTATGAGTCTTCTTTGGATGGTGCTAATCAATTACAGTGGCTCCATCACAGACATTTTGTCAGGAGGATTTGGGAGAATGGAGAAGATTGTAGGGATCAAGAATGAGGAAAATGTTTCACACAGAAAACTGTAGTAAACAATGCTCTTGCTCACTGAACAGCAGGGAAATTTTGTTCGAAACAAACCACAGACTTTCTACTATGTAGCACATAAAGCCCAAGTACTTTCTAAAGTGGAGAAAAATCAGTATTTTGAAATAAGACATCATACTTCGCATGTTCAGGACTGTAGCTAAGAAATAACTAGTAGCTACAGATGATAAGATACCTTAGTTTTCAGGAGATGGGTGTTACATTTTTAAACATTATGTAGTGAGTCATGAAAGAAGGAAAAAATCGTAATGGTTTTCTCTCTGTATAGAAAATAAGCTACCTAGCAGAAAGGAGGGTGACTTTTAAAGCACACTAGTTTTAGATTAGAAAGGTAGTATATGAAAACCAGTATAACATGGAGCTAGATACCTAAATAAGCTAAAAAACCCTTTGAGAGTTTATGCCACAAATTTCTACATGGGCTTTATTTAATTTAGCAATTACTGAGAGGGATGGTAAAAGATCTCTGGCAGGAATTACACCTTAAAAATACCTGGTTTGAAGTTTTCCAGTCCTGCATTAAACTAGAGCTGTAGTCTGTAAGCTTGTTTTTCTCATTTGTACTACTGGAGGCATAGTTATGGATGGGATGCCACCACAGGCAGCCTCGTCTTTTGTGGGTGCTCAACACAGCAGGGACAGAGAGCTCTGTCTCTGTCTCACAGCATGGAGGTCACACTGCTTGATTTTCATTGATGATGACAAAATCATGACTTTTGTTTCTACAAGCTGCTATAAATAACTTTGATGTAAAATGTAAGGTAGCTGCTGAAAAGTGAACAAGTTCTTGTTGTCCTGGTTGCTTGTCACAGCCAGATGACCGTGATTTTATGGATGAAACACTGATTCCTGTTTAGAAAAATAAGCTATTAAGACAGGGTCAGCCAGGAGCCATTCATAGAACTTACCTACTTTTAAAAAACAGTCTTGTCCGTTTAGATTTCTATTTCCTAGTCGTTCTCCACCACTGAGTTTGTGCAAACCTTGTTTGGCTGTTGCTAAGGACAGTCAGCAACCTGACACCTAACTCCTTGTGTGAATCCAGTTCCAGTGGGTGAACACATCTTCCTTCCCATGCAGATCCTAAAAAGCCCTCCGTGTAACCTTTTGTTACTGCCTCAGGATGAGCACATTCCTTTGTTCCCTTGTGCATCTCCTTGTGGCTGAGCTGGATGTGGTGCACGAGTTGTCCTTTCCTGCCTGTGTTGACATAACTCCTGTTGCATACACTTGTGATAACTTTTGATAACTTAGGTTTAACTCTCTCTGCTGTGTCTTGTACACTTTTACAGTAGGAGGCAGGGCATGCAGTCACTTCTCAGCAGCTCCTGGGAGAGCAGCCACAAGTACCAACAAGAAGCAGTGCTGTGATATTGGGAGCACCTACCTCATTGTCATTTCTCTTTTTCTTCTGCTCGCCACGGTTTCCTGCTTTTCAAAAAAGCCCTTTTCTCTTTTGCTTTGTATCTTTTGAGCTGTTTATTGAAATCTGACCTCCATTTGGGTTTCAGCTGCACTTTCTGGCCTCCAAATATTTCCATCTTGACTTGTTACTTAAATGAAAAAGACTCTTTGAAATTGTAATTCTGAGGTTTTGCTTTTGGACAGTTTAAAAAGCTCTGTTGCCTATTTTGAATTCTTCTGAAATACATTCTCTAACTTACAAACTAACCTAGTTGTGACATGGTTCTGACTGGGGTTTTGTCAGTTCCAAGGACCTCTTGTTAGATATTCATTATTTATCTGCTAGCATTTCAAGACCTTGGTGCTTCTGTAGCTTGTAAGTATGACTTCCTTAAATAATGTATGGCTAAGATTTGACTGTTAAATAATTTATATTTGTTAAAATGTGAGCATTTTAGAGAATATTTTCAATGGCTGAAAATGTTTTATTTGAGTTTTAGGTCTTCAGGCTTATGCTGAGTTTTGCATCACACAGAATATGGCGATAAGACCATTTCTGTATTCAACAGACAAAAAGCAATCTTGCTATGTAAGGCATCATTACTGTATTGCAATATAAAACAAAAATCCAATTATAAAACCCTCTCAAAAACTATTTCCTCAAGAGTGAGTGTATTTCAGAGAGAGTCAAGTTAAGTTTTTGTTGTCCATCTAAAGCAGTACATTACATAGGTTATACAGTAGGATAGGTAATACTGACTAGGATGTACTGTAGTGGCATTAAATAGAAAGCACATGATTCTGCAGTGACAGAGAGTCAAAACTTTTTGCAAAGAATTAAAATACTTTCCTGCTATTTTCATGAGTCAGGAAAGTGGATGTTTCCTAATATTTTAGTTGAATCAAGGTCTCTGACATAAGAGGAAGACTTCTTTCATGTTCTATCCTCTTCCTCACAGCTCCAAGCTGTCCTGTAACAAGAGCTAAGTAAATGAGATCTCCAGCAGGAGCTATTAGCCATTTCTTTGCCTTTCCTGACTTGTAGCGGGAGTGCAGTGGGCTGTGTGCCACCAGAGAAAGCACTGACACCCTGAATCTCAAAGCTGCCCTGTTCCAGTGTAGCTGTGGTGTTCCTTCAAATCTGAAGACTGATGAATGGCGTCTTCACATAAGTTCTTTCTGTATAGTTGCCAACAGCAAGAAAGTGATGCATTTCTAAACATGCTGTGGCTCCTATTGGTATTTTTTTTGGCACTGAAGAAGGGGAACTAGATCTTCTGAATGTGAAGCATCGTGAGTAAACACTGTCACACTAGTGAGGGGCAGGGGTAGGTGGTTCAATTACCAGCTTTGTCTGTTTCTTCAGACCACTGGTTTTCTGTAGGGAGATGAGAAATAACATGAATTCACAAATTCTCAATTGCCTTTGAGAGGACTACTCAGCAAACAGGGTCCACTAGGATTTCTGTCACCAGGCAATTAATGCTGCCAGTGATAGATGTGATTAATAATTCATGCACTCTTTACTACTCAGCTCTTTACAGCTGCATGAATCAAGGTTACACTGCATGCTGCCTATGTTACTTTTCCTCATAAATGCCTCAAAGAGTTGCAAGCATTCTAAATGGCATATATGGGGGTTTTTTTAATATTCTCTTACTGAAAAAGGGTTCATTTTCCCATTGATGAGTAGATGCAGCAGCACTGTTTGTTTATTTGTGACAGCCAGATGTCAAAGTCACCCAGCCTGAGCTGTGGTGGAGGGAGGTGAGGTTTGCATGTACTGCCCATGCTCGCTCAGTTGCATTCATTTAGAGAGGAGCATGTTTTTATCTCCCCTTTCTCTTATGTCCCATTTTATGCTGAAAGTGTCGGAGAATGCCTCTCCTCAGGAGCCTGAGGGCTGTGAGCAGTGCCTTGGTTGCCTGGCTCACAGCAGCAGTCCTTTTCACCACACAGCTTAAAACTGTTCCAGAGGGAGGAATAAGAGCCATTTGCTCTCTCTTAGGATGTTCTTACAGCAGGTTTCAAATTCTTTCCTTCTTTTTTAATGTTCAGCTTTCTTCTATTATGTTAATGCAACTCTTCATTGCTATATGTTTAGATCCCAGTTATGATATTATTGATTGTGTGCACTCCACATCACTTTTATGGCTCTGAAGCTACGATGAATCTCAGTTCTCTGGACTAAGGACTGTGTAGCTGGTCTGAAAAGGTGCAGCTGGAAAACTCAGTAATACAGGTGCACTGGGCAAACCCGTATGCATCCTTCAAAATTACATTCCTTTGTTCCAACAATATTACAGTATTTAATTACAGAACTCCTAAATCCAGACATACCTCTAGTTGGAAAATATGCAATATCTTTTACATGCTTTTTTATTTTCCATTGGCTTTCAGAAATATTTTTAAATTATATTTTATCAGATATGAAAGGATTTTTATCAGAATTACTCCCTGGTCCTTACTTGTATTTCGATACCACAGTTACTGGAAGGACCTCTCTATATCGATACAGGCGATAATTGCAGATTTCTTTGTAGCAAGGTATCTGATTATGTTTGTAAGTATGACCACGTGCATTTATTTCGTTTCCTTTAGGGTGATGTTTTATCTTTTGCTTTACAGCACTTCAAACTTTTGAATCTGCTGTTTGTAGAGTATTGCCTCTATTGTACATCTGGGAAATCTCATGGGGTAGTGATAGCCACTATCTACAGACTTTGTGAAAAACAAGCTTAATGATCATTCCTGTATAAACTTTAGTCAGCAATAACCCCGTGTGTAATACTGCTGTCATGTTCATTCCTATTCCCTTTTGTATTTGTATTAATTATTCACTGGTTTGTTCAGCTAGAAGTATCGGAAGGCATTAAGTCAGGCAGAAGGCATAACTTTCATGACTATATCTATACCCAGTATAGATAGTCCATTTTGTCCAGATAATTTTCATTAATTTGAAACTCTGTATTTCATTAAAACAAAAAACTTAATTTGAAAATATAACCTTTCCACAGTTGTCCCTCTACGTGTCGGTTTTAGAGGAAGAAGTCTTGAATTTTGAAACAGCCTGAATTTTGGAACAGCCTGAAGTTAAGAATGATTACTCCTTTTTTTTAATAATTTAGAACTTCTGCAGAGGAGGGATCATGTAGGTCAGACATCCCTTAGGGACTGTGTTGTGGGGGCTGCCACAGTCCCAGGTGAGGATGTGTCCGTCATGCAGCTACTGAGAAGCACAGAGACCTCTGAATAACAGCCAGTGGCTTGTCTTTGTCCTTGGCATTGCTTTCTCACCCATGTGAAATGATGCGTCCTGCTTTAGTTCTTGTTCTGGTCACAATAATCTTCTTTCATAAGTGTATTTTTTGGGAGGTTTCTGAGGTGCTGTTAAGCTTCCAGACCAAACTGTCAGAGTGTGTTGTGGTTTGCAGGCAGAACTGGCAAAAGGTGTCTGTTCTCACAACCTCAAATAAGAGCGAGTTGGAAAAAGTAAAATCTGGGTCACTGCTTGTGATGAGTAAGCAGTTATCAGAGCATCAAGCCATTCTTCCCCCTCTGGGAAACTGTAAAGGAACATCCTAGCAACAAAATCCCAGTGTAGTTTGTTAGGCCTCCCTTGCCTATGAAGTTTCTGCTACAAGTTACTATCTTTGCGGTTTTGGACTGTTATCTCTAACAAGGTTTCAATTTCTTACCTTCTGTGCTTTCCCTGCTTGGTAGATTTTTTTTTTTTCATGTGGAGCACTATAGTTCGTATTAATCTATGGAGTGTTTTACTGGAGTAAAGTTGGAGTTTCACGGAATAAAAGAACAAGCTTAGCAGTGCCATCAAGTTGCAGCAGCACTCTAGGCAGGACAAAGAAGATGGAAATTATAGCACCAAAAGTTAGTGCAGTTCAGTTTAACAGAGTGGGTCACTAATTTGTCTTCTTCTCATATTAAATTGATAATTTTAGCCCTAGGCTGGAAATGCATTTGCAGATCTGAAGAGAGGAGAGTGATATGACCTGACTGACAGCCAAGTTCTGTGTTTTGCTCTGACTTCTGGTGTGGCTGCCTCTCTGAGGTTTCTCATCTGTAACAGGTGCCAGGTGACACCCGCTTTGGTTTAGTGTTTGTGAGGTGCTTTGATCACTCTGAGTCCTTTAGCACTGATGACTCCTCAGGTGTAGCCATGTGTGGAAGGGAACTGGCAGTCCCACTTCTGGGAAAGGATAAAGGGCAGGAAGCTGAGGGAGGGCTGAGCTCAGGACAGACCATACCTGGCTTCTGGAGGGTGTCTGGAGCCTCCTGCATTGGGTGCCCTGGGAGGGAATCAGTTGTGAGTTCGGATGATGCCAAGAGCCTTTAGGCAACTTTGAACCACAGATCCCTCTAATACCAGGTCCGTGTGGATCTGCAAGGAGTGAGCACACAGGTACGTGGATTCAGGAGAAAGAGAGGCAGGTGGTGCAGGTGAGCCCTTGAAAGTGAGACACATCACACCACACAAGAGGAGGTACCTTGTCACTGCCCTGTACAGGAGCCATACAGCTTTTGCTCCCTTGTCACTTCCCAACAGGAACCTGCAGGCAGAGTATGACCGCTTGAAGCAGCAGCATGACCACAAAGGTCTGTCTCCACTGCCGTCCCCACCGGAGATGATGCCGGTGTCTCCGCAGAGCCCCCGGGATGCTGAGCTCATTGCAGAAGCCAAGCTGCTTCGCCAGCACAAGGGCCGCCTGGAAGCCAGGATGCAGATCCTGGAGGATCACAACAAACAGCTGGAATCGCAGCTGCACAGGCTGAGGCAGCTGCTGGAGCAGGTGAGTCCTCAGGCATTTCTTCTAGGTCTCTGAACAGTCATTTTCCAAACAGGGTGTGAAGTGTTATCAATAACAAGAACATACCAAGAAATCCTATCTGTAGAGGTGAGTCAGAAAAAAGTACAAAATTGTTTTACAGGCTGCAAATGAGAATGTGGAATCGGGTTTCAGTGTTCTTATTTAGGCTTCTTCCTTGTTTTATTCAGAATTAAAATGTGTTGGTTGCATGGATGAATTTACTTAAAAACAGATTGAAAATTTTGTGTATTCATGGAATAAATAAAAATTACAGAGGTATAAAGTAGTGAGTTGTTAATAGCAATGTCTTACTTTTTTCTTTTATTTCAGCCACAGGCAGATGCCAAGGTGAATGGTACAACACTGTCATCTCCTTCTACCTCTTTGCAGAGGTCAGGCAGCAGTCAGCCAATGCTTCTTCGTGTAGTTGGCAGCCAGACTTCAGAAACCATGGGTAAGATAACGAAGCTCAGGTTGTCACAAAAAATAATTATGTCCCATTTTCCAGAAGAAAATCCTTAAAGACAGAAAACACTTTTCTGTTTAGTTCAAATGAAATGAAGTAGACATTTGCAGTGGTCTTTGATGTCATCTGGCTGTTTATACTTTGGATCTTCATTATGATTCAGGCTTTTCTTTTGATCATGATGCAGCCAGTAGCTTGGAAATTTTGATATTAAACACAAAGTTCAGCCAGGGCTTGACTTCTGAAAAGAAATGCCACTGAAAAGCTAACTATTCTATTCAGAGTGACTTTCAGTTATTAAGCATGACATGACTGATTTAAATGTACATAATATTAATTATGGCTAAGAGACTAAATGTATGATTAGTCATCCCCATGTTAAATGATGTGATCTTATTTTTAATATGTTGTGGCTCAATCAGTAGGATGGAGCTGTCACTCACAGGAAGTGCTCATCTAGTGGCTTTTCTAAGTATCACATCAGATGTGATAATGAACATTATAAGAGTTGTGGAGTAAGGTTAAGTAATATTCTGTAGCTGGAGGCTGGAATTATTATTTTGGTGCTTTTATTAACTGCCCTGTGGCACTTTCCTAATTTCCTGTCTGTTACACAATTAGTAAGTATTTATTACCAAATTGCAAGGATTTTCTTCCAGTAAAAAAGCAAACAGTCTTTTCAACATCTTTAAGCAAATGATTTCACTTATATTACTTCAAGAAGATGATGTTTCAAGTCTGATGGTAATATTCAGCTTCATACAGAGAAATTTATTTTACATATATTAGTGAGAGGCTTAAGTGAGAGCTTTTCACTACTGATAGTGAAAGTGTCAATGACAGTGAGAAATTTAATGGGAGGGGACATTCTGCTGTGTCTGAACTGCTGTTGTGGTGGGAAATGCAGCTTTTGGGGGGGCTTTTTATTCCATTCCAAGTGTAAGCAATAATGTCAGCCTATGACAAGATGGGTTCTGTACACTCTGCAATAAAAAATGTGAAATAAATTGTACCTTTAGGAATGCTTAAGTTGAAATCCTGGGGGTGAGGGTAGAATCACAGGTAACAGGAATTTATGGAAAAGTAAAAATGGACTTTTCATTAATCATATTAGCAGTGGGGAAACATTTTGTTATACATGCCTTACATAGAGTAGATAAAATGTATTAGTGGTGTAATTTGCATCAGCTTTCTGGAGAAATTTCATGAACTTCATCACATAAAATACATTAATTAAAATACACAAGAAAAGATAGGAAGACAATGTTTCCTAGCCATCTTATTAGAAGTCTTGTAGTTTAATATTTCATTCTTTAGTGGGACAAAATACAATAATGTACTTCTTTTCATTTGACTCAATATAAAATTAGTCCCATTCACCTCACAAGACTGTAATTAATTGATTAACACAACAGAGTCGTACAAACTGCTCACACTTTTTAAAGCAAATATTTAGACATTACTTGATTTTATTTCATTGGTTCAATTGAGCCAATATGTGGGAGGACAGTGAGATGTGGAGTTGTTATCAGTAGGATCGTACTGAGACTCAGCAGAGCCATGCTGTTGGCAGCAGGGAGTGGAGTTATAAAAAGAGTTACTAACCAAGCTAATAAACCGCAACTAATTCAGTTTGTCAAGTCTCCTTTCACACCAGAAAGCTTTGCTTGCTAGGCTGAGAGTTTTCTGAAGCACAGCTTAAAATACTCCTGAATTGTGAAGGGGAACAGAGTGGTGGTGTAAATAATGCTCCCATGCAGCAGCTATGTGCCCAGGAATGAGGGAGCCATAATTTTTGAGAAAATACTGAGGATCTCTGGGTGTCTCAGGTTATGTAGTGGTAGCTTTTATGTGTTTTTCTCTTTAAAATTAGACCTTAGTTGTTTTTTGCTTTGAATAGAGACCCACTGCACTTCTGTCTCTCTGCTTTCCCGAGGAGAGATTGCTGTGAAAGGTGTTCCAACCAGCAGTGTTTTAATAACAACAGCGTCCCACTCAAATCCTCATTTGCAAATAGGAGAAGTTATTCCTTGTTAACCTGAAGTACACCTGGACAAGTGGAAAGGTTCTGCTTTTCTCATCATAGAGTCCCAGTGGGAAAGTCCTTATCCTTGGCCTTTCTCCCCCAGCAGTGTAGCAGCAGAGGAGGTTCTCTGAGGTGTGTGAGGCAAGAGGCTGCTGCTGAACTTTAATTTGTTCAGGTACCACCAGAACATTTGAGACTCGCTCGGCTCTCCAAACCTTTTGTAGAAATACAGATGGGGAAGGCTCTTCTGGGTAAAAAGAGGAGACTGAGGTCTGAAGGTATCTTTATTTCTGTCAAGTTGCTTGGGTGATGTGTCATTTTGTCATTTACAAGAAAATGCTCAGAAAAAAATCATCCAAATGAGGAGAAAAATTAATGCATTTTAAATAAAAAATACAACATTTTTGAGGGTCAACACCATTCAGCTTGTATCAACACTTAGGAGGACATTTGGAAATCAGTATCTGTCTTCAGTTCTTGACCAGGACAGCAGAACCACTGCCCTTTTACTCAGATATTTAGGGCCAGAAGGCTTTCTTCAGGATGATGAAATCCTCAGAGTGGATAGAAGCAGAAGATCTCTCTCTGAGTTTTCACCTTGACATCCAGCAAAGGCTGCAAGGACATTGCTTTGCTAAGACACCACTGTCAGTGCAATGCTTGATGCAAAAGTAACTCATGGTGTGAGTTGATTTGTGTGAACCCAGCACCACTTGAAAGCTGAACAAACAGCAAGCAGCCTCAGCAACTATTTTTAGACCATTAATGGAATAAAAGAAGCTGATACAAAGACCATAATTTATATGAATTAAGTGCTTCTTGCAGGCACTCTATCCCACTTCTTGTGCTGGAGTGGGAGAAATCACTCTTGGTCAGAAATAACTCTTGTTAAACTCCTGGCTTAAATATAGGCAGCCCTGAAATGCTCCTTTAATATCCCTTTTTCTAGGTTTTTCACTAGCATGGAGCACCTCAACGTTTAAAGAATGTAAATGTTAACAGAAAATCAGACAGTTTCCTACTCAAGTAGGGCAAGACACGTTAGAATAAAGGGTCATTAAGTCATTTTCAAAATAAGTATGTAACTCAGTTACTGCAGCAGGCAAAATTGCTTTTGTGTTTTAATAGAGATAAAAGCCATCTAGTAAAAAAGGAGAATCTGACTCAAAGTACGTCCTTTAGGTGTGTTTTTTTTTCCCAGATGCTTTATTTATATTGGAGGCTAGGATCTGCATTAAAAACAACATACAGATTTTAGTTATACGAAAGCATGAGCAAAAAAATCCAGTAAAAATAAAATTTATTGAATTTCCCGTTAAGCTGCTGCCCTATAATCAGGTTATAGAAATTATTCAGTGGGAGAAATGTATTTTGCTTTATTAAACTGCTGCTAAACGCTTTTACAGTACAGTTGAGTGTTCTTGGAGCACCAATCTGATGCAATTAAACTGTCAGAAATATTAATACTGATGCAGATGAGAATCTGGGTTTCTACTGATTTGCACAGCTAGGCAAAGCAGTGCCAACATGAGCCCAGCACTATTAGAAAGCTGCTCAACAGCAGCACTCACAACAACAATTTTTTTTCCATTAATAGAATAAGAGAAGCTGAAACGATGAGTGTCAAATATGGAACTAGATGCTCCTAGCAGACATTATACCCTACTTCTTTTACTAGAGTAGATTATTTATTAAATCCCCTTTTATGAATTAAAATAGTGTTAATTGTCTCAAATTCACCGTTTATTTTCCCTTAGATCCATGTAAAGAAAGAGAACAGTAACAGTCAACAAAATTCACCTTTGAAATTTTTATTGTACACTAAGCAGAAAATGTGTCTGAGTGAACACCCTTAGCTTTGAGGAGGACTTGGGCAATGCAGACTGTTAGCACAGACTCTCATGCAGTGGTGTGGATTTGCTTTGCAGGCGAGGATGAGCTGCTCAGCCCTCCCCAGGACACAAGCACAGGTTTGGAGGAAGTGATGGAGCAGCTGAACAACTCTTTCCCCAGCTCCAGAGGTGAGCGCTGCTGCCTGGGGCAGATGAGAGGGAAGAAGATAAAAGTGCTTTCTGTTCCTTGATGTTTTCAGGGGGTTGTGTTTTGGTATCAAGTTTTTTTGCTGCTCTTTGTTTTCATTTTAACAATAGCTGTAGAGAAACCTGTCTTGTTTAGAGTGGAGAAGCAGCCTGTTCCTCCTTATCTTAAGCTACCTCCACAGGCAGCCCTTGCCAGATCTGTGGATGAAACAATGCCTTTGTGAGACTCTTTCTTCACCAAGCATTTTCTTTGGTTCCCTTTTGCCATGTTCCTTTTCTCACAGTTTTCCTCCTTTTTGGTTGATCCCCCTTGATGATTTATTTTTTAATACATGTCTTAGCACATTTTTATTCTGTCCTTATCTTTCTCCAAGAATGTGGTTTGAAATAAAATTAAAGTTCTAAGTCAAAGTTCTCGACCATGTGGCCCTTAGGTCCGGAGGCATGGAGGAAAAACGAGTGGGGTGCTTGTTTGTGCTGCGTAGGCTGCACTTGTACATACAGCCACAGCATTTCTTTCAGTGATTCTATTTTGCTCATTCCTGTTGTTTGCTAAAAATAAGCATTTGTATTACCAGGATTTACTTGTTCAGCCTTTTTTCATTCAAGAAATTCTTTTCTGAGCCCAGAAGAAAATACTCTGCTGCCAAGAAAAATGGCTGAGATTCCCTAGCAGGAGATGGGGAGTTCGGGATATTGGCTGTTGCTGTGAAAGGAGGCTCGGACATGAACCTCTTGGCAAGAGAAGGTCCTGGTATTGCCAGCCTGATAAGTAGGTTTCAGGGGGCATAGACTCCCTGCAGGGGCCTTGCACAGACTTCACACATCACCCAGGGGCTCTTCTTTAGGAGGTAAATGCACCATTGTACTAAACTTCCAGTGGAGTCAGGTTTTCTCCATCCTTTGCTTTCAAAGCAAGTTCAGCTCTCACCAGACACCATCTGTGAGCAGTGGGAAAAAAGTCAATATAAACTGTATGAGATCTCATTATAGATCCAAAGAAGGAATCATTTAGAAAGATATCATTGAATAAAGTCTAATACAATAAATTGTTAACTGCCCTCAGCTCTATCTCTACATTATGTCAAAAAGTCTTAGGTCCAGCCCTCATTTTGCCTAGATAATTGCTATGAGAGACAACAGATGAAAAACTTTTCTAATATTGCTATGTGGATAAAAATGGACTTATTTTTAAAGTTGCTGTGTACACAAGGTTACAACAGGCAGTGTTTTCTTATCAGTGACCATCATTTGTGTAAATATGTTGTACATAGATCTTTCACAGTCACATGTGTCTAGATGTAGGTATCCCATGTGAAAAAAAATTCACCAAATGTGATATCTAATTTGTATTCATAGCTGATGACACTGGCAGTATTTCTTTTTAAAAACAAGATTAGTTTTCAGTGAAATAGGAGCAATTTATGAAACAAAATTTAATGAGATATTTGAAATAGAGTGGTTCAGTTCCCATGTAGAATAAATAGGTAGAGGTCAGTCTGTTAGACATCACCTTCTGCTCACTGAGGATAGAAAAGGATTTTTTATCTTATTAGTGAAAAATAAAAAGCTTCATGAAACAAACTGGGAGAATGTAAAATTTAGTAGGGAAAAAGGTGAAATTCATAAGATCAGATAATATTTTAATTTTGTAAATTAAGCTGTAGCTTCAGATTTTCATTCTCATGATGCAAAAAGTGGACATTTATCTAGACAGAAAGAATGTATTCCCATATTTTGTTTCTCCATTCAGTGACTGTGTTGAAAATGTAGTAGATGATCACAGGCATCCACAAGAGGTATTGCAGCTTATATACTTCCCAGTCCGAATAGCAGCCATGGAGAACAAAAATACTCTCTATCTGGGTGGAGGGCTGTGAGTGAGGAGGGGGCACAGCCATTGACATGAGTCCCCCACAGCCAAGTCATGAGAGGAGCTCCTGGTGCAGCAGCCAGGAGCAGGCACAGCCCAGCAGAGCCAGGCTTCCCACAGGACTTCTCTTTAAGGTCTTGGCCAAGGCACTTTGTCAGGCTGAGCCTGAATCTTCCTCTTCCCCTCTCTTGGGCTATACAAAAAGATTAGTCCAGCTGGGAGAGAAACTTGTTCAGTTTTTCGGGAATTGTACCAGGTTTTGGCTAAAGAGATTAGGACCTCGATTAGGTTTCTGTGTTCTTCATGTCTGTTTTGATGTGTTTGCATGAATACCAGGTTAGTGTAATTCCTTTTGGCTGAGATAAAGGAATGGTCAGGATCTCTGGAAGAAGTAGTTTGCCCTACAGCCAGTGCAAATGGATTTCAATTCATTGGTTGATAGAGGCTGCTGAGAGCTCATGTAAACTTCTGTTACTGAAGTTTTCTTCTATTCCCATTTTAATAATTCAGTTAAATTCAGCTGATACCTGTATACACAAAGCTTACATCCAACATCTGACGTGCTGCAGCCTCATGCAGGCACCATGACATGAAAGATGCTATGGTTGGTCAGATTCCACAGACATCAGGGATTTGATTTAAAATTTTCAAGACTGCAGGAAGAAGAAAAGGAAGCAGAGTTGATTGGTCTCAACAAACTACTGAATCAGGAACCTTCTTGCTGTTGAGAGGTGCAAATCTATATCTCAGATTTCTAATCTATAATAGAAGCTGAAAGTGCCATTGCAGAAGAGTGAAAGCAGCCTGAGAAGAGGGCAGAGTGTAAGGACTCAGGCGTGGCACAAGTGAAATTTCGTTTCTTTCCATTGCAAGGTGTGTTGAATCTCAGGTTACAGGTGTGAATACCTACCTCCAACAGGTGTTTGGGAAACACAAGAATAAACCCAGACAAGCAATAGCACAGCCTATAAACAATACATTTTCTTATATTGATTCTATTAAGTAGAATTAAAAAATACCAGAAAGGCAGTCATCCCAGTCTGCCATTCAGAAATAGGCTGTGATATAGGAGCTGAGGGAGCTGGGGTGGTTTACTCTGGAGAAAAGAAGGCTCAGGGGAGGCCTTATCACTCTACAAGTACCTGAAAGGAAGTTGAAGCAAGGTGGGGGTTGGTCTGTCCTCCCAAGTGTCAAGCAGTAGGACAAAGGGAAATGGCCTTAAGTAGTGGCAGGAGAGGTTTGGACTGGATTAGGGAGAATTTCTTCAGAAAAAGGCTTGTCAAGCATTGGAACAGGATGCCCAGGGAACCATGGAGGTATTTAGAAGACATGGAGATGTGGTACCTGGGGACTTGGTTTGGTGGGGGGCTTGGCAGTGCTGGCTTAACAGTTCGACTCAATGGTCTTAAAAGTCCTTTCCAGTCTTAATGATTTTATGAAATGTTTTCTTTGTGGCCTGTAAAAATAAGCATGTTAAATTTCAAGCTAAATATCAGCATCTCACAGCATAGGATCTGGCAGGCCTCCTCAGGAACATAATTCTGGGTGTCCTATTGCCACTAGAATAACAACTTGGAGGAGTTCAGAACAATAAGACAGAAGCAAATTGGACTTTGAAGGCTTTGGTTGTGAGAAAAGTTCAGAGCTGAACAAGCGGTGAAGAGAGAAAAGGACTGAATTTCTGGGCTTGAGTGCACAGAACTTGGGCGTCACAGACATATTTAGCCTAAATATTGTCAAAAGCACCTGAAGTGTAAGACTTGCTCAGGTTGGGAGATAGTTTACTAATGCAAGTAGTGGCTCTTATTTTGGAGTTCTGAAACAAAGCAGTAAAATGTAGGAGTAATTGTCACTCACCTGGAGATAGATTCCTTATGATTATGATATTTTTCAAGCTTTTGGTGCACAGAGTTGTTTTTAAAAGGACATCAAGGCTTCATAGGATCATTTTGAATGTATTTTAGAGAAGCAAGTGTAAAACAGATGGTGTCATAGACCTGCACAAGCAGACCTCAGATGCAGTAACTTACGTACCTTACACCTTTTATAGGGTTTTTCATTTGTTTGTTTCTTCAGTTTAACCTTTTGGCAGTTCTTGGCATTTCCTAAGGAGACCAGGACTTACCTGCTCCTTGCACAGCTGGCTGTTGGTGCCAAAAGCTGTTTCATTTCTGGAGAGAGAAATTCTGCTGAATACCTGATGATTGCTGTCCTTAAGGAGTTTTTCTTTCATTTTAATCTAAAAGGTTTCCCATACACTCGTCTTTTACTTTGCTGCTCCCAGCAAATTCACAACTGCTGCAGCTGCTTCAAACAGCTGCTGTGCTAACTCAAAACAGATGTCAAAGCCAGAGGTCTGACATTTAGTGGAAATCTACCATTAAATGCCACCTCAGTGGTTTATTTGACCCTGCTCTATAATGGGCCACAGAGGAAAACATTTTCACGCCGTATTTGTGCTCAAACTACTAAATCTCCAGGGAATTGGTTCACAGTTAGAAAGTAAGATTGGCAGGCCAGTATTTTCAAAGCCAAATTCACCCCTCCTGCAGCACTGAGGGCGAACAAGTTGCATCACTTCAGGTGGCTCTCGTGGTGGACCAGGCTGAGTTTTGCAGTTATGGTTTCATGTCAAATGCTTTCTGTGAATGAAAGCTCAGAGAGGAATTTAGGGGCAGAAGTTCTTGAACTAACTGAAGCTGGTGAGAGAGCTTCACAGATTTGCAGTGCTGGGCCCCTGCTGGGAGATAATGAAGAAGTGGGAGCGAAAACTTGTTAGAAATAAGACCATGATGGCTTAAAAGAGCTAAGAGGCTGTGACATAAGGTGAGAACATTTGGACAGACACTGGTCCTCACAATTTCGCATAGTATTGCTTAACACTTTTGTGGTGTGGTGCAATAAATGAATGACAAGAAGAATAGCACCCTTTTTTAGGAGTTTTATTTTTATCTCAGTCACATTAAAACACACCAGTCACATTTTCTCCCCTCACTTGCACATCAGCCAGGCTCTGTCATGAATGGAACTAATGTCCTAAGTGGAACTAGCAACTTTCAGCACTGCAAATAATGCAGTTTCTCTTATTCTGACAGCAAAATGTCTTATGATGCAGACTTCTCTTTTCACACTTTACTGAGTAAGTGGAAGAGTACCCTGGAGTTGCTGTACTGTGGAGTATTCTGCAAATACTCTTCCAGTTGAGATACCGCAGCCTCTCCTGGGTTGTGTCACCTTCTCTGTGCTGTGGTCCTGCATGCCACCACAGTGAGCCCAGGCAACTGAGATCCCTCATTGCTCCCCTTTGGCACAACAGAACTGATCCGGCTGAGCTTCTCTGGAGATGGGACAGTGGTGGGGTGGACTAGCTCTTCCTTGTTTTATAATACTCAGTTCTGGTGTAAACTGAGAATATGGTAATAAATTTAACAAAACTTCAAAGAATTTTTTTTTCATTTTGAGAAAAAAGGCTCTTTGCAGACTCAGATCTCCTTTTTGTGCAGCCTGTCCCTTTCCTGAGCTCAGTGAGAGGGGCAGTGCAGTAGTTGCGTTGTGCTCTGTGTTTTGACCTGGATCTGCAGAGAGTCCTGCATGAAGTTTTTGGTGGTGCCTCTGCTTTTAGGTTTGATGTGGTCACTTGCTGTGTACCTTTGCCTGTGATACAATGCCATGTAGCTTTCCAAAAAAAAAAAGAAAAGAAAACGTCTTCTATTTTGTAAGGGCAGGAAATGTTGATTTGAGCAGGAATAATAGAAAATTAGGCACCCACGGATTGCATATCAGAACTGCAGCAATATAGACAATTTTCTTCCTCTGCAATTTATGCCAAACCATGCTCCTTGCCTTAAAACTTAGAAACACGCATTCATTCATATGCAAAGAGGAAAATAACATAAAATCCATTAAACCCTTTTTAATCTTCCTCCAGAAGAAATTAGCTGTTGCTGTAGTAGCGCGGATCTTTGCTGCATTTAACAAATTCTAGGGCTGATTACTCACCACAGACTGTCCTCAGCAGCTGTTTTGTGTGGTGCTGAGCTACCCCAGTTACCTTTAAATGCATTCATTTCCAAGCAGAATCCAGTCTGCCTCATGTAGATTTAAATTAAACACTGTGTAGCTGCAGTTGTAGGTGCTTGTGCAGACAGGAAGGAGTTTCTTAACACCTCCAGTATTTTGCTTGTAGGCAGCTCCTTTTCTCTTCTTGACCCAAGCTGAACTGTGGGCCCAAGCTAACCTCCTGCTGGGTCCCATTCCTGCCCCAGAACTCTTTCAAACCGAGCTGTACTATGCTGCAGTTTCTGGAGTCCTTAAGCTGACCTAAACCAAAGTATGCAACAGATTTTATATCTTCCTTTCCAAGGATTTTCTGTTACATGATTTATATTGGTGAGATATTCTCATCTCCCCTTTTGGAAGGCATTTTTTAGGGAATTCATGACTCCTGATAAAAGTGCCAGAGGAGGTCTCAGGCTATATAGACATGCATGTAAGTCCTAGAAGGTTAGGCAGGCCTTTGAGGTGGAGTCCTTAGAATTAAGGTGGCATCTCTCCTGGCCACCAAGCCCTGGTACCTCTGTGCTGCACCAGCACGTGTGGTACAGACATCACTGAAGTCGAGGACTCCCTTAGGAGCAGAATAAAAACCCACAAGCAGAGCATGTTGTTATCAAACATATTGCTATCATTTTTAATAGGAAGTGTGCTGCTGGGGAGAGGGAGGGGGCAGGAAGGGACTAAAACTTCCTCTGTCCAGTAAATGGCAACCTTTACTGTCCAGGCCTTCAGAGGCTGCCTCAGCCCTTTCCACTGCCTGGAGTTTGTGGCTGAGCTGTGGCTCTGGCCCGTGCTGGTCAGTGATGCCATTCCTTTCTCTGCCCTCTCCTCCTCTCCTGTACTGCCTCTGCTCAGCCTTGCTCTGCTGTTGGCTCTTGTTCTGCAACTTGTAAAATACCCATAAAGCTGTTTATTGCCTCTCTTCCCTTCTCCTGCAGGCTGCCATAGAGCAAAACTTGACAGCAATTATTAGGTTACTGTTATGTTGACTGGTGTATTCTCCCACACGTGTCTGTCTCTCTCCCCAATGTCGCACACATCATTTAAAATTGCATCATTTACAGCAGCTCTGGGGCAAAGATCATCCTCTTTCTTGAACAGCATCTGCTGCAGTGACTTTCTCACTAGGACTGCAAGCCTGGCCATGGCAGAGCTGCCAGTCGTGTGACAGTGACAATGGGACACTGCTTCTGGGGACAGCGAGCGTCTTACTGTTACTGGCTGTGTGGTGGGAAGGAGGACAGGGGGGAGTTTCTGCTGCTGATAAACACCTGGATTTCCTTTTTTAAAACAAATGTGCTATGAGAAATGTTTGAGAAGAATCAGCATGATCAAAGTATGTCTTCTGTGAAGGCTTGTTAGGAACATCTTTTCAGCTAAACCCATTATTGGCTCCATTTTGGTAGTACTTGAACTTGATGAGATACTTTCTCTTTTTTCCCTTTTTACTTGAACTTTTTTCTCTGTTTTCTCCCTCTGCCCCTTCAGCTTTACCATGCTTGCAGGTCAGCATGTTGCAAACATATTTTGAAATATATTTATCCTGAATGCGTGTTGCATTCCAGTGTACTTCTCCCCGTGTGAAATATGTGTGTACACATAAGCATGTATAGCAATGCATACCTCAATGTATGTAGGCCATAATACAATGTAAAGTGTCTGGATAAATTCATTTGACATTGGGGGGGAAATGTTTTTACCACTTACACTGATTGCTAGAAGTACTCAAATTATGCTAATTAGGATGCTCAGAAAGTGATTTCAGATCTTGTCTGCAGTCCTTATTCTCAACTGACAGGTGTGTAAATTGGTGTTAGTAGTTTTCTCAAGTGTTCTTGAGAGGTTAAACCAAGCCACAGGTTACAGAACTGTTGTTGAATAAATCAGCTCAGAATCATCAGTGGATTTCAGTGCACTTTCGGTCTTTGTTTAAGCAGAAATGCAACTTTTAATGTTAAATTTCTAAATTGAAATTGAAATGTCTTTTACAGTATAAAATATATATTCATGTGTGGTTTTTTACCTTTCTTTCTGATAATTATTCCACTTCCTCTCTCTGTTCCTAAAGGAAGAAATGCCCCTGGAAAGCCAGTGAGAGAGGTTAGTGAGACGCAGGCTCACTGCCATGGCTTCTGTTTGTCACAGCTTGCTTTCTGTGCCCAGCATGCGTGTGACACAGCACGGGGTTGCTTGGGTTTGGTGAGGGGTGGGGTGGTTTTGTTTTGCTTTGGGTTTTGTTTGGTTTCGCTGAGTGCATTCCCCATGTGTGCTGTAACAGTGGTGTACCTCTCAACTTTCAGTGGAGACAATGTCAGATCAGGGATCTGCATTTTCTTACATACTCCCAGAGGTGGAAAATCAGGAATGGGGAGGAGAAAATAATACATTGAAATTAAGCCTCTGATTGATAAATGTTGTCAGTAAATATGCTGCAGTCATTGACTATAATATGTTCTGTTGCTCTTGTGTGTAAGCACAACAGGGAGACTGGGGTCTCTTGCTGTTCTGCTTACAAACTCACAGCTGTATTTACACCCATGTGCCAATATACCAACCATCTTCTCCAGTGATTAAACAGTTTATATATATATATTTTTAGAACAGTGAGAGTTGAGAGGTATAAGAGATTCAGGTGTTTTAATTTCCTGATATACTATTGCAGAATGAAGAGTGCTACTAACATTCACCAGCTCCACAGTGTTGTCTTCAGCAATGCAAATGGGCCATGGTTTTCACTGTGCACTTCGGACATGGTTGGTTTGATGCAAAATAGGTTTTGGAATTTGTGTGTCACTGCTCATTAATGGAGGAAAGCGTTCTGCACTGTTGTCACAGCTCCTTTGAAAGCATTTCCAGAGAGCCTTGATTTTTCCTCTGTGAAGCTGCTCTTCACTCACCAGCCATATACAGTGTTTGAAAGATGAATTTCTAGTGAAAATTATTATTAAAGATAAAATATTCAGAGACTGCCTGAGTGCAGTTGCAGTAGCTGTGAAATGACCTTTTCCACACAGAAGGCAGTCAGTGTGGATGAGGCAGGAATTGAAGGATAACCTGGTTTGCAAGCTTCTACTGGTGCCAAGGGAGGGGGCTCATGGAAACACAGGGCACAGGGGTTCTTAGCAAAGCTGCTGTGATCCCCCAGTCACTGGCAGGCTACCCTGGAAAAGCCAGGATTTGTCCTGATCTGGTGCCTTGAAATACAAAGGTTCTCTGCTTTGGCTGTAGGTGCTGGGGCAGGTTCAGCTGCTTCAAGGTATAAGATCTTTGGTTCAGATTAAGTTTGTTCTCAAATGGCTGATCCTCTCATATGGATCAAAAAAGAGTGCTTGGGATAGCATCAGCAGACTGTACCAATCCAGAAATTTTATGGAAAATACTTCACATTCAGCCCTGCTTGTTCTCATCTCATACACCCTGAGAACTGTTCTCCCATTCAGCAAAACAGGTCATTGATTTCCACTATCCTCATTCATATTTATACATATTACTCAAAAAAAATTTTCTGCAGAGGGCATACTTGATACAAGTAATTAACAAAAAAGGAAATTAGATTTGGTGTGTTCTACCTGATCTGATTCCAGCAGTTTAACCCTAAAAAATTGACTTCAGTGAACCACTCTCCAGCTGAGTTAGTGCTCACTGATGGTTCTGGAGGGGCCTTGGTAACTTGCAGAGCTGAATATAAAATGCAATTGTCCACCTGCTTATGAAGGATATGAGCTAAGGTATAGAAGAGCTTTTGCTTTAGGTGTGAGTCCATATGTGCAATGGCAGATCCTGTGGTTTAAAACCCACCTGGCCAGGTTTCGATTCCATTAGTCACATTTGCTATTGTCATTGTGTGTAATCCCATGGATTTTGTGGCATTACTCAATATGAATAAGGGTATTAAAGTCCAAGTAACAAACAGGAAGGATTTTTCTTTTGTCAGGAAAGGGTTAGAAATCTCTTCTGCTGGAAAAGGCCATGCATTGTGTTGGGATTTCTCAATTTACTTTCCATCCACTCTTTCAAGTCTGAATGCTCCCCATTTATTTCTCTGACAAACTCCAGTATAAGATCGGTATTCTGTTACTGTGCCCACACCCATGGGCCTTAATTCCATTAGTCCCTAATGCAAATTCAGCAGATGTGAAACACATCGTTCTCTATGTGACCAGGAGTGATGTAGTTAGGGATTGCAGAAATAGGTGTCTTCTGCTTTCCAAGCAAATGGCAGCTGTGGATTTTATGAGTTGAAGTTAATACTGTCCATGTCCATTTTGAGCTTCATTGCTGCATTTCAAAGTGTCTACTAGTTTTTTTTTCTTACGCAGCAGCATTTTTCAACCTTTCAGTGCCTCAAGCACGGAGAAGACTTTTTCAGCTTTAATGTTAAAAAAAAAAAGAATGGAATTAATGCCTTCTTTGATAGCATTACTTTAGAAGTATGAATAATAATGGAAAGTTCTGATTTGTATTTTTCTCAGCTTTTAGGACAGTATTTCTCTCATTTGCTTCTTAATTAAAAATGTCAATGTCCTAAGTTTCAGTATGTGAGAGGGCAAGTGAGCAGCATTCAGTGGAAGCAGCAGAGCCCTACGGAAGCAGTGAGCTCGAGCACTAATTTAGGTGCAGACATTTCAGAAGAGGGTGCACTCATTGCACACACAGTACCAGAAAATCATCATGTCTTTTGTTCACAGCTTTTTGCACTCTCAGTTGACCTGGCTGTTACTTCCATGTCCAAGAGAGGCAAAAAATCCTGCTGGAAGTGCAGTGACACCCAGCTGAGGGTCTGCCAGTTGTGTGGCTGGAGCACAGCCACCACCTGCTCCTCTGGCCCGTCCTGCCATCCCAAGGCTGTCCCAGAGACCTGGGAGCATCCCCTGCTGCTGCATTTACAGCCCAGCTGTCAACATAAACTGCAGTCAGCAGTGCTTTATGGTCATGCTCTGAGCTCTAAACTCAGATGGCTCCGGAGAAGACATGATTGTTCAATTTTTATGCAGAGAAAATTAAGACCTGTGGTGGAGAGGGAGTGTGGATGCTGTGGGGGAGAGAGAGCTGTATCTCCTTGATCACTGCAGCATGCATCTGTGCAGCTTTTGAGGAGGGAGATCGGATTTAAAGCATGGTTATTTCAAATATACAGTACCAACTAACAGAGAAAGGAAAAAAATTACTATTGGACATTTCTGTAATTTTTAGGTATTAAAAAGTACCTAGGGATTTGTGGATCCTTAAGGACTTCTAATTGCCTGAACAATTTAACAGTTTATCCCTGTGGCATATGTCTGAAAGGTTTTTTTGTTTGTATTTTTGGTTGAAGTTATTCTTTCTAGACCTAGCCCTTTTTTGACAGAACAAATAGTATTATTTTCTGAGGATGCAGTTTAGCAGTCTGGGTTGTTCTAAGCCTTCGAAAGGGTGATTAGTCTTCCTGGGAATGAGTGGTGTTGAAATCCTGAAGAGCCCTGGAGTTTTCTAGAAACAACAGATTGCAACAAATCTGGATGAGAGACCATGACCCCATGGGCAGCCTCTCACAGCTGGCTACCGAGTCACAGCATCACTCTGGTTATACCAGAGGGGTTGATTCCCATAAAGCCATGTCAGAGTTTCAGGTAAGTAGAGCAGCCCAGTGCTTCTGCTTGGACAAGCATCTCCTGTATGTTCTTGATTTCATGTGTCAGATTTTCACTTGAGATGGTGTAAGTTGCGGGATCGATCTCAGTCTGCATGATGCCAGTGACAGAGATTATCCCTTACAGCTAAAATAAATGTGGTAGGATACATTTACTTTAAAATAAACTATGTTTTGACCAAAACTTGGCAGGAATCTTTCATACGCAGTTACTTGTCATACTGATGAGCAAATTACAAGGTTTTGCTTCAGATGAATAGGATGGCTATACATTTATGACTTATAGATGAAATTGCTGATTGATGCATCTGTTTCTTTGAACATTAGTGCAGTTAGCAAACTGTCACGAGATACCAGATACCAGAACCAAGTATTTCTTTGTATTTATATCTGGAAAGCTGTGTCACAGCACAGCTCACTGTTGAATGGGCAGCTTCCTGAACAGTTCTTGTTTAGATCCAGCCTAGTTTTGTGTAATGAATGCTAAATTAAAAAAAAAAAAAAAATCTAGCAACTTTAAAAAACTAGCATCTGAATGTAGAAGGTGGTAGTATTCCAGAAGAAAAAAATCCTGAGGTCATTCAGCCTAGAGAAGAGAAGGCTTCAGGGAGACCTTCCAGTACCTTAAGGGAGCTTGTAAAAAGGAGGGAGAGGGACTTTTATTGGGGCAGATAGCGACAGGACAAGGGGCAGTGGTTTTAAACTGAAAAAGAGCAGGTTTAGATCAGATGCTAGGAGATAATTCTTCACTCAGAGGATGGTGAGGCACTGGCCCAGAGAAGCTGTGGATGCCCCACCCCTGGAAGTGTTCAAGGCCAGATTGGATGGGGTCCTGAGCAACCTGGTCTTGTGAGTGGCATCTGTGTGCAGGGCAGGGAGGTTAGAACTAGAAGGTTCTTAAGATCCCTTCCAACCCAAACTGTTCTAAGGTTCTCTGAATAGTTCTAAGGAAATTTTTTTCTATTCCATAAAACCTGCTGAACTAAGGTCACTCCAGGCTTTTATTTACTGTAGAAATGTCAGCAGTGCATAACTACCACAATACGTGAGCATTGGGAAGAGGTTGGTGAGTCTGATTTTCCCCACAGGGGAGGTTCATTCCTGTTGCACTTGTGTCAGGAGGCGAAGCCACCATGTAGGTGTGCAGTGGTAAGAGTCAAGCTCCAGCACAATACATGAAAGGCATATCCTGGATGCCCTGGTCATGTCCTTCCTCTGCTTGGGTGCTCCTTCCTCAAGGACCATGCATGGTGAGGACTCAGCATTCAGACTAATGCAAAGCATTTCTGAGAACCAGAGTTCAGAGCAGATGGCATTGCACTTCCCTGTGTTTTTCCAGACAAATATTCTATCACAACTGCTCCCAGAGAGTAACTCAAACCCCCTCAGGCCAGGGTGACATACAACTTTTTGAGTAATACTTCACCTCTTATAAGTGTTGAGTTGCTGGCACTTTGCAGCATGGAGTCTTCTTGAATTGGAGGTCACATGCACTTCTTTGCATCTAAATAAATCTTTCTTTAATGATTGTTTTCTAACTCCTCTTTTAACTCATTTATGTGTTTGGCCTCGACATCAGCCTGTGGCAATGAGTTCAGTAATACAATTATGTGCTGTGTGGAGTATCATTTCATTCTGCTTGTTTTAAGACCTTCTGTCTGCTCATTCCTCCTTGTCCTTGCAAGAAATCTTGAACACTCAGT
Source organism: Corvus hawaiiensis (assembly GCF_020740725.1). Classification (NCBI taxonomy): domain Eukaryota; kingdom Metazoa; phylum Chordata; class Aves; order Passeriformes; family Corvidae; genus Corvus; species Corvus hawaiiensis. The sequence goes on along the minus strand of NC_063214.1, from coordinate 112,472,973 downwards.
CCTTGGTTTGGACACTTATTTTGCAGGGTGCCTAGATCTTAGTCATGTGCCCTCTTCAGTCATATTTTTTCAGGAGGGAGACTCCAAATAAGGTTCAGCTGTTTAAACCATGATGTCTCTATCATTGAGGTGCCAGAGGGTATTTGAGACAGTCAGAGAGGTCTAAAAATCTCACACAGCACTTGCAAGAGAGAGACACTTTCCTGAACAGCAGTGGGAGACCCAGACAAGGCATGCCAGGGGCTAAAATGGCAATTTTTGGTAATTCATTCTCCCCATCCTTGAGTCTGTTTGGTCTGTAATTGTAATGAAGCCATTTCTTACCACCCATCACCATTTGCTGCACTGGTGACATGAGTGTGAGAAGTTGCAGGTTTCATCTCCAGAATTTTATGGTTTGTTTATTCATCACTTCTGTCAAGGAGGCTGTGGTTATACCATCTTAGGATTTCAGAGTGGTTATGGGTGAGGGGGAATGCACAAGTGAACCACTGCATAGTAGTTAGCTGATAATTGTGGCATCTTTGTTTCTGCTGGGCTGTTGTCCGAAAAGGAAAGGATGTTTTAAGAATGATTGAATGAACTGAGCTGCTTAGTTTGGCCATCACTATATCTATCTTTGCAGGTATCCTGCTGGGTCCTCTTGGCTTTAATGATTTATTCAATTACTGCTGATCTGATGGTTTCTCTTTTTCCCCTTGATAGAACATTGAATGCTCAAACACTTGCAGCATCAGTCAGAAACTTTTCTGTGATGTCAATGGACTTAATTGTTGCTTTTGGTGAATGTTGACAGTGATGAAGCTTCATCACCATGGGGGGTGATGGCTTATTGCCAGCATGGTTTGCCATAGCCATTCAAGCCAGCATTGCTGTTAAAGTGTTCTGCACCCTTGGCAACTTTTCCTAGTGACAACCTGTTGGATTCATCCAGGAGAGTTCTGGAAGCCTCCTCTGGGGATGGCGGCGAGCGGCACTTGGAGAGTGATGGATCTGTAGAGTTTTCCTTCCAACGTGCTGCCATGTCCTCTTCATTTAATTTCCTTTGACTTTCTTTTTCAGGCCACAATGTAGGGAGCCTTTTCCACATGGCAGACGACCTGGGAAGAGCGATGGAAACCTTAGTGACCGTGATGACCGACGACAAGGTGTTAGAATAGCAAGATGTGTTTTACAACTTCAGGCGTTCCGCATGGTTTTTATAATATTCATACTACAAAGAGGATTAGACTGTAAGAGTTTACAAGAAAACAAATCTATATTTTTGTGAAGGGTAGTGGTACTATACTGTAGATTTCAGTAGTTTCCTAAGTCTGTTACTGTTTTGTTAACAATGGCAGGTTTTACACGTCTATGCAATTGTACAAAAATTCTAAGAAAACTACATGTAAAATCTTGATAGCTAAATAACTTGCCATTTCTTTATATGGAACGCATTTCGGGTTGTTTAAAAAAAATTTATAACAGTTATAATGAAAGATTGTAAACTAAAGTGTGCTTTATAAAAATAATTGTTTATAGAAACCCCCGTAAAAAAAACCACAAAAAAATATACTGAGGCAGTGCATTTGTTTAGTTTCATTTCAGCTCTGTAACTGCATCAGAGAGAGTCATGTCCTGTGTTCTTTTCCTTGCTTATCAAAAAGAAAAAAAAAAAAGTATTTCCTGCAGTGACACCAGAATGGCCACCTTACATTTCTCATTGGTTTTGTCTGATTAGGGCTGGCTTAGAACAAATAACCAAAAAACCTGAACTTCCAGTGAAGGTAGTTACATTTTATCTTTCCAATAAAATTAAGAATTACATGACTTACTGTCCTGGTTTTGGACAGCAATTAGCAACTACACAGCTAGTTTGCAATAATTAAATGAAAGAGCACATTACACGACAGAGCCTGCAAAAAAAAAAAAATTAAAAGAAAAAACTCGGATGAAAGAAGGAAAGAATTTAATGACCATCCTGTGTGCCAGTGTTTCCTCTGCTGACTAAATTCCTGGATACTATAACTAAAGGAACAAAGACATTGCCTTACTGGTTTGAACCCTGGGGCTCAGTGGCTCAGCAGGACTGGGGACGGCTCTCCCCCTGCTGCCACCACCTGTCACCTCTGCTGCAGAGGAGAGGAGAGAGGGAGATGTTCCCCCTGGCTCTCTGTGCGGTCAGCTTCTGACCCGAAGCACAAGTAGGTTAACCCACAGAGCCCTGTCCAGCTGCCAGTGCTGGTAATGAGCTTGGAGCTCCTCGACCCTCTGGAAGAGGAACCCAGAGCTTTCCACTGGAGGTGTCTCATCCTGCTGCAGCAGCCGGTCCCAAGGAGCTGTGGTGCTGTGGGCCACCTTTGGGAAAGGCTGTGGACAAGTTACTGCTGTTCTTGCCTCAAATGGTGATCAGGTGAAGGTAGTCACACTGCTCCATGAATATTTATCACCAAAACAAAGGCCCTGGTCCTTTCTCCTCCCCAGTTTCTCTGTACCAGTAACCCCCCAACAATTAACAATAACGTGAGAAAGAGAGGAGCTGATAGAGAAAGAGATAAGCCGGTTTGACTGCAGCTTGTGAGAGAGGTTTGGGTATGAGGTGCTGTCAGCAAAAGCTTTACCACTTCATTTTCTTAACCAGCTTTTAATTTTACCTTAAAATACATAGAAACACAACCATCTGACTTTATATTGCAAGAGTAAAAAATCTGTTACCTCTTCTTGTATGAAGTGTAACTAAACTTGGGAAAGATTTTATTTTGAATGCTAGTTAACATTGAACATGGCTAGTCATGCTATTTCTACCTCACTTTGGTTTTGTGGTGTTCCTGACAATTACATACGACAATGTTACATCATCACCACGTGTCCACTGTGTGACCAGGTCTCATTGTTTAAGTAATAACAACAACGGTAATCATTTACAAAAATAAGTACAATCCCCCCCAAACCTCTGCTTTCCTAATAAAGAGCTTTTTTAACAATTGATTACAATAGGAACCCTCACTATTTCTCATGGCCTTTTTTATCAGAAGGTTTAACTTGTGTTTTGAGAGAGAGTTGGGTTTCTTCTTTTCCCCCCCCTTATACGTTAAACCTTCTCTTCAGAAAAATTATGGAGGAAAAACAGATTGCACGATTGTTTTCATCAGGGTTTTGTTTGTTTTACTTTCTAGATCTTAGTTTTGGAGTGAGTCTGTCAAAAAGTATTTAAAAAGTTGAAAGCTTTATTGCTGCTTTTTTAAGCATAATTTGGGAATTATTTCATATTCCTTATAATGACAAAGTATTAAACTGTAAAACATAATCAGTGTAGTTGAATACATAAATACCATATGGCATGTTACTTCATCGTTACTCAGTACTGGTTTATTACTTGGATATCATAATATATTGTGTTTTAACACCAACACTGTAACATTTACTAATTATTTTTATAAACTTCTGTTTTACTGCATTTTTTCACAACATACCAAATTTCACCAAATATATGCCTTACTACTGTATTATATACTGCTTTACTGTGTATATCAATAAAGCACGCAATTATGTTATAAAAGGTGCAGGAGTTTTTGTGGAGCTTCAGCACTCACCCAGCACATCTCCCCTGCAATCCTTGCCATACTGCCCCTGGCCAAACCCCCCTGTTGGCAGCACCTCAGTGCCTCAGCTCTCCCAAAGGTTTTTCTCCCCTGCTGAAGTTGTAAACTTCCTGTGCTCCCCAAGCTTTTGGGGGTTTCCCTGCCCCACACCCAACAGGACCTTCAGAGCAGGTTGGTTTAGTCCGTGCCACCAGGCATAATGTTAGGAAAGCCCTGTCTGGGGCTTTGGGAAGTGGATGTTTCCATCAGAGAGGCTGATCACACATCATCCTTATCTCGGAAATGTGTAGGCTTTGATACCCAGACTCCCTTCAGCTGTGTCACGATGCTGTCTTTGAGCCACCTTTTGGTGGTAGAAGTAATGTGATGAAAGATAATAAAATTCAAAGGCAAAAACAGCATATGTTTGCCTATGATATCAGTAATACAGTGAAGGAGAAGGTGGGAATTTCCTCATTTCATTCACTTGAGGAAATAAATACACATCCCACATCTACTCTCCCAGACTCAAGTTACTCTGGATTCACTCCTACGTAAGTGAATCAGTGCGTGCCTTGCTGTATTGAAGTCTTCCCTGAAGACCATACAATTCACAATGCACAGCAGCCCCCAGTGATGACTATTTGAATTCAATTAAGCAAGAGGGAGGATAGCTCCACTCCTTTGCCCCACACCTGTGACCCCATGATTTACGACTCCCAGCATCCCATCAATAAAACCTGGTGTTCCTGAGTGGCTCTTAGGAATGTTTTCCATATGTATGTTCAGCAAAATATCCTCCTTATTTTAAGGACTGGTCAGTGTGTTTCCTTTGCTCTCTGGGCAGAAGGGAAAATGAGTTCTCTTTGAGTTTGTCTGCCTTGTTAACGTGCAGCCATTTACTCCTGGATTTCACAGTCTTTGCTCTGCCTTTTCAATAGATCTATGGCTAGATAGATAGATAGATAGATAGATTAGATATAAACCCTGAGGCCCTTCTAGCCAGGTCAGCAACACTGGGGGGGTTGGAGGTTCCCTTCTCAATGAGGCCACATGTCTCCTCTGCTCCCCTCTGCCCAGCACAGTGTCAGACCTTCACAGTTCAGGGCAGTACATGTTGGTCATCTGCTGCACGGCCCCTGATCGCCTCCTCTCAGCCAGTGAGTGCTGCCCAGCCCAGCCCTGGGCTGGCTGCTGCACTTCGGGAGCCCAGCACACCCCTGGAGCCCCATGGGGCTGTGTGGGCAGTGATGGGGCAGGAGAAACCAGAGAGGGGGGCAGCTAAGCTGGCAGGAAAAAGCACCCATGTCTTTTCAGCTAGGATGGGGAAAAGCGGGAAAGCAACGGTGTGCAGGATGCAGAAAAGATCTGCAGCTGCCAGTTTGTGTGGTTCGCTCCATGGTGGTGCCTGCAGCAGAGCATCCCCGGCCTCACTGGGCTGGGCAAGTGCCTGGAGTGCTGCATGAAGCACCAGTGCTTCCAAACCCACCCACGTGCAACCAGCGATAGCTGCCTGCACTGCTTTCCCAGGGATATTCCTACTGTGGTGTTCCATACCTCTGCACAGAGTGCCCTGTGGTGAAGGACAGCTACCAGCTTTGTGCAGGGTGGGGCTGAAGTGTTGACACCCTGCAGAAAGGATCTCTCTCCCCCCCTGCAAAGGTGCAGGAGCAGCAGGACCCACCTGGGGCCCAGCCCCAGCCCAACACCGTGGGCACTGCTCTGGCTGTGACCCATTTTGGCTGCCTCTGGGCACATGTGTGCAGTCAGGCTGAAAAACAATAAATCTTCCTCTTCTTGACTCAGGCTCACCAGGAATTTGTTTCGGCTCTGAGCAAGCATATCAACTTGCTAGAAAGTGCCATAAATCTGTGCAAGAAAAATGGGCCTGCTGAGACCAACTAAGGTGTAACATTTCCATACATGAACCCCATGAGCTGATAATGCTGCTCACCAGCTGAGGAATATGACTAGCAAATAAGTAGTAGCTCACAGTGCCAAAAACTTGGTATAAAATCGCCTGTGGTTAAAGGATTGATGAGAGTTAAGGAAATCTTGGAGCTATAGAAGTGAACTGTGGGACTTCACAAATACAAGGTGCTTTTCAGCCTATTGCCTAAACCCCTGCTGCTTGCCAACCCAAGGCTCATATTAGTCCGCTTGGCAATTGTTTACAAGATGTAAAAGCTTCTTTTTGTTGTTATTATCTGAGCATTACAATGGATATGCCATTTATTTAATAGCTGGCACATGCTTTTAAAAAGCTGAGTCCAAACAAGTTCTCCTTATTTGCTCACATAAGCAACCCAGTGCTTCTAAGACCTTCTCTCTCACTCTTTCTTATGCCCCTCTATGCACACATGCACAGATACAGGGAAAGAAAAAGCAACAGAACAGGATTTTACTGTTTTTCTTGCTGAATGGAAGAGGTTTTTTCTCAAAAAAATCTTCTCCAGGAATAACAGCATCCAAACCTATTGGTATGTCCAAATTTGCAGCAAGTGTTAAAAAAACAAAAGAGAGAGAGCATTATATACATATATTTCTATAACAGGAAACCAATAAATTAGGTTAATTCACTCAGCACTCCTATATTTGTTTCCTTCACACATGCTCTACTCGATGACCCAAACCAACAACACGGAGCGCTGTTCTGGAAATATAATCTCTTTCAGACCATGAACAACAATATAAGGAAGAGGAGGGTCTTTAAGAACACATTATTATATAAATTCAAGGACAAATTTAGTAAATCCATCACTTAGACCTCCATGAGGCTGTAGAAGATGGCTTGGTCCTGGCACATGTGGTCTTCTCACTTCTTCATGCCTGTGTGCCATGAAGCTGCCTCCAGCATCTCCACATCTCCCAGCTGCTGCAGCTCACTGCCACCACTCTGCTGTGTGCAAGGGAGAGAAAGAGAGCCATGTCCCTGCTCACCCCCAAAGCTGTGCTCTCACCTCAGCAAGGCAGAAGCTCCTTCTCTTCAGGCTCTTCAGAGGCAGCCAGCAAACAGCCGAGCAGCTGAGCTGTGAGGCAACGTGGGAGCTGGGGAGCACAGCAGTCAGGGACCACACCTGGACCACACCAGGTCAGGCCTTGCATGGTCATTCAGGGGACAAAAGAGACAGAGTGAAACCCCGAAGTGTTTGGAGGAACAGAAGTCAGGTATCATGGATACAGGGAGATTTACACAAGGGTGTTTTTATACACTGGTGGTGTTGCAACACACTGTGAGGTTAGAGCAGTTTCAGACCAGGTACCACGTCCCAAAAGAAGACTAAAACTGTTCAATTAAAACTGTTCAAACTCCTTGCTGTTCAGTTTGCACTAAAGATGCCCTTCCTGATAGCCTCTGGTGGGCTAGTACATTATCAAAAGTATCATAATGAGAGGATTTTTGCTTCTGCATCAGGGTAATTTTTAGTTGTGCCTCATTCACCAGACAAATGGGTTTATTCTAACACTGATGTAGGAGATGCTTCTTTTCGCACAGAAGATTAATGGCAGCTGCCAATACAATTCCCTGCTGCATCCCACAGTGAATGTTTAGACAAAGGCTGCAACCAGCTGCAGATGATAAGACAAGAAACTACTGGGGTTTTTTTCTACCAACCAAAAACATGTGATTAGAAATTAGAAAATATTAGGTATGCTAGAATGAATGCTGGATACACGAACACATACCAGCATGCACACAGACAGACAGAGGCATGAAACACAAGCCTTCCTTGTGTGTGTGTATACATTCATGCACACATGCACGTCCCCAGACGTGCTCACACAAGCCCTTTGCTCTCCTGAGCCTGGGAACCATTCAATTAAAAAGAAACCTAACCTGAATCAGTTATGTCAAAATAGATAAAGCTTGACAACGTGCATTAATTCAGCTTTACGTTAAATTACAACAGCCTGTGTTTTGCAGCAGCAGAGCAGTATTCTATGAAGCAGTTGCTGAAATTCCTTCAGGAATTTTGATTCCTAAGGAAGTGGCCGTAAGCACATTGGCTCAATCTAATGTCTGCTTTTGTTATTCCTCTGAAACACCTGGCAGAGCTGGCATGGCCTTCCAGCCTTGGCAGAAGATAATAAAGGCATCAAGCCTATAACTTAGCCTCTCTCATCTTTTCTTCCCTCCTTTCTTTTTTTTTTTAACCTTACTGATAAGCTCAAAGCCTTTCTTCAGCAAGACCTTGCAGGCAGACAAACGCCACTAAGTCTTTCAATGACTTACCATGCATGTGGTTTTTTCTACCTGTTCTTGTTGGCTTCCTCTTCTACATTAAGAAAAAGTCAAAACAGTACATGAAGGGAAAAGACCATCTGGATCTCTAGGTCTTTTAGCTGCAGGTACTCACATGATGCCCCAGAGTTCTCTGTTTTCATACTGAAAAGCTGTAGTTCTGTAGGCTTTTATCAGATGCTATGAACACGGTACATGGGGGTCTCTACCCCCACTTTTTTCAGTATATAAGGATTCCTTAAAAAGTTCTCTAGTCCTTAGGATACTCTATGCCTCCCAAAAAAATAAAGGTGACTTTTACTTTGCAGTCACCCATTTTTTGCTTCTGATGTCCTGGCCTGGTTGCCCTCAGTCCCCTGCAGTGCTGGACAACTGAAGGCAGCCCCAGCTGTACAGTTGTCATCAGGCACTTCCCTCTCCCACCCCGGCTGCCTGTCCCTTTACCCATCCTCACCTCCGCCCCCATCCCACACTGTGCTCACGTGCAGCAGAATGGAATGGTGCCCCAGGCCTCCCCTTGGCCCACAGCACCAACCCCACCTCCCACCAGCCTCCACCTCTTGGTGACAAGGATGCCCTATTCCCACTCCACTCTGGCACAGGCTGCTGCCAAAATCCCCCACGACTGAAGCCACCCAGAGCTCTCCATCACGTGGCCATGATGGGCTGTGCTTGCCACAGCCTCATTACCCCCTCTCCCCTCAAGTTCTTAACAAATCCCGTGAACATCATCTCACCACAAACCTGATCCAGGGATCCCTTCCAGTGCAATTCATTTGCTTAATACTCCGTGTTGCCTTTCCTCCTGCTGAGGTTTTTATTCCCCTCCACTAATTTCCCTACTGAGTCTCATTTTTTCGTGCTTCATTAACATTTTCCTTTGTGCCACTTCTAATACATAGCTTTACTTACAGAGCAGGCTCTGTCCCCCCGGCCCCCATCTCCCATTCCTGCTGGGCTCTCTGCTTGCTCTCTGTACACTTAGGCACATGTAGGCCTGGGGTCCCATTCTTCCCTTGTAAGCTTGGGCTTGATTTTCTGTCTTATCGTACTCTCAGTCTCTCTAACACTGGAGACTTTCAGTGAGAGATTCATTTTTATTTTAATGTACTGATGCCGGTGATTACAATCTCTGTAGGAAGGTATGCTCGTTCTCCTTTGATTGTTTAGGTCCTTGTTTAGTGTCTTTGAGGAGTTTGGGGTTTTCTGGTTTTTTTTTTTTAAGGACAGGGGTTGTCACCTTGCTTGCTTCTGGAGTTTGTATTTGCCCACACGACCAATAAGGCTGCATAACCCCCTGTGAACCATGACTGCCAAAGGACTCTGCTTCCAAAGAGGACTGCAAACTACATAGGCTCAAGTCCTGTGAAGGCAATTCACTCAAGTGGCCTATTTTATTTTTATTTTTAAAGAGATAAACACACAAAGTCATTGTTCAGTGTGCTTGTGGATACCTGCACCTCTCAGAACGGCTTACTGCAAATCTGGCAGCCAAACCTGAAGTATGTTACTGAGAAAATCAGGCACCAAACACATTTTGCTGCTTACCTACACCCACCCCTCAGCTCTGAGGGGCTTAGAGAGGTGAGAGGCAAAGCCCATGGTGACAAGCCCAGCTGGATAAATGTCAGGCAACAGCAGATCTCAGGTGCTCGGCGTACTGGGGATGGCAGTGGCTGTTGCTACAGGCACCAGAGCAGGGAATGATAATGCCAAGGCAGACTGAGGGGGAAAGGGCAACACAGGATATCTCCATTTCACTTCAAATATAGCTCCAAATTAACTGCAGTGAGTAATTACCTGTGAAAAAATGATAGTGATGGCTCTGTAGTTTAGAGGAAAACTCCCTTAGCAGCAGGCTGCAAGAGGCACCTCTGATTTCTCCTGCCATAAAAGGGCATTTTTTTGCTTTTGTATGAGAAAAGAAATCACAGCCATGAAGCAGCTCACATCAGTTATTGCTAAGGCAGCTGTTTCATTATGGCATGCCCTACTGGGTATTGTATTTTCCAGGCTGTTGACTGCTGTGCTCGGGTGGCCTTCCCACCCATTCCCCCCAACCCCAACGGAAGGATTCCATTTCCATGGAAAAGGTGACATTTTCTCAACTCCTGTGCCCATAGTTTTTCTCCAGTTAGGCTCTGTGTATGATCCCAGACCTTTGATCCTTGCCTAGCACCTGCAGAATAACTTTCCTGACTCAGTTTATACAAATTATTTGACCTTTTTCCTTTTGCCTTCAGTCACGAAGCACTAAACTGCCAAGAAGAGCCAGCTGAGTGTGGCACAGCCTTCCGGCATCCCACAGAAGGAACAGAGCATTGAGATGCCTGTTGAGGCAGGGTTTTCATTAACAATGACACTTATTGCCTACAGCTTCCTGGCTGCCCAGGCCAGGTGAGAGCATTGCTGGTTGGCATCTTGCCTTTAGTTCCCTTTCCTACAGCTTCTCTTCTGCCTGGGAGTTGCCACTGTGACCTGGCTGCAGCTGCCACTCCCACAGTGGGGCCACGCACACGCTTCACCCCTCGGGAAACTATAAGCCACAACAGCCTTTTTGTGGGGTCAGGGCTGGTCAAGAGCCACCTTCTTCTTCCTCACCATCTTCACAATGATTAGAGTTATTTAAGACAAGAAGAGCACAAAAGTGAGTCATCCCAAAAGACCCTGTGGACTGGGGGAGGCTCAGTGGAGAGACCCTCACTTCCCTCATTGTCCCCATGCCACATCCCAGAGCCAAGGCTTTGCACCTGCCTAGGGCTCTTCTGCCCTTTCCTACAACACTTTAAAGGATAGTCTGTGTGGGACGATGGTGGGACCTTTAGCCTCTGTGCAGTGTGAGGCTTCTGGCATCCAGAAACCTCTCCCCTTCCTTCTGGGGAAGGAGTTTTAACCTAAGGTAAAGATGCCACCTAAATTTGGCATTTCCAAAGTCTGGGCACCTAATAGTCTCACCTATAGAAGGAATGCTATCCAAATTAGTGCTCCTGGTCTTACTCCGTTCCCTTTTTCCTTCCCCATCCCTGTTGCCTCCTCTGCCCTCACTCTGCAGCCGTGGGAACAGTGGTCCTGAGCTGGCAGCAGCAGCATCACCCACACCCCTGACCTCTCACTGGCTTTATTGGCACTGTCACAACAAGTGTTGCACAACACCAAATCAGCTCAGCTCCATAAAATTTCTTTTGTGAGGCACGAAGTGCCACTATGATCAAGCTGTGCCTCTGCCAGGTCACCAAGGATGGCCCCAGAGCCCACAGGCAGATGCAGGCTCCTGTGCAGAGCAGAGCAGTGGTGTCTGTACCTCTGTCCTGGTGTCCTGCAGCTCCCATTTGCGACTCCACGTGGCTCTGCTGAGCACTTCAATGGACTGTCTGGGTGTAACAAACACCGAGGGAAGTGCTCAGTGCTGTGAACTGGATGGTCACTTACAAAGCCATAAGACCTAGAGGGACAAGAGCTGCATGCATTTTTTTGTGTCATTACTGCATAAGACACTGAGAAAACCTGTGTGTTGAATCCATTATGGACAGCACATCATCTTGTGACATGGAGAAGAGACACGAGATCATTCCCAAAATATCCTTCCCCACTGATAAATTGCAGCAAGCAGGTTGGAAGCTGTGCAGCGTGAAGGATAACCTACTTAGGATGAACACGTGCATGATGCTATCAGAAATATTGATGCAGTTACAGCTCTCATGATGGCTTTGAGGAAAGGGTTATATCAAATCACAGTTTGCAGAAGCACAAGGGAGACAGCAGCCTCGAAGCAAAGCCACCTCACATTTCTCCCAGGCTGGGCTTTTCCCTCAGCACCAGGATATTTGCTCACTGCAGTCTCTGTCCTCCCACGTAGTGTGAATGTAAGTATAGGAAAGAGAAGAAAGGTGAATACCATTGTGTCACAGTGGGTGCTGGAGGGGTGTGCCTGTGTGCCAGCACGTATTTAACTTCGGGAAGCCCCCTGCAGAGGCGCCTCCAAATTACCAGACGCACCTCAGGCAGATGGCACAGAAGGGCTGGGGCCACTTCTTGAGAGGGATGAGAATTTGGGAATCCTTGGAGCCAGACCAGGCATTTACACAGAGGAATCTAAATCCATTCTTCATGGTGGTGGAAGTGGGGGATGAGGAGGACGTGCAGGGGCAGCAAAGTGGCAAGAGCGCAACTCATTGGTTGAGGTGTTTTGGTTTACACATGGCTCCAGGTGTTTCAGAAGAAACTTTTGAGGTGGCACAGGCTGTGGGGCACCTTGTTCAGCAGTGTACTTGCAGCAGAGGCCTCTTTAAGGCAGAAATAGTTTAATTTATGAAAGGCTCACGCAGAGCTTTCCTAGGCTGATGCAGGAGCACAAGGCAGCTGATGTTTTCCAAGGCAGTCATCCATTAATGGGCGATTTCCCCATCCTTCCCTGAACTCCACAGCCCTCTGCTAAGCTCTGGTGCACATCATTTCTGTAAGCACAAACCAGCATTTTAATTTTAAGCACTTGACAGTGTCATGGGTTTCACTTCAGTTGTTCTTACATGCGGCAAGACCCCAGGCTTTGTGCTGCACTCCAGTAAAGGCAGCAAATAGCAACAAGGAGCAAACTACTTGGAGCTTGACATTTCTCCTGTAATCTAAAGGAAAGAAAGAGAGAAAGGGTGAAAGGGAGGGGAAAGAGAGAGAGAGAAGGAGAGAAGCTCTAAAACTGTAGGAGCTAACAAAATAGCTGTAAAATATTTCTGCTCCCCCCCAGCTGATATGTAATATGATGTGTAGGTAGGATGTTGCACCAGCCTGAAGTGTGTCCCTGACTGAGCACACTAAATGCAACTGTATGTGGCTAAATGCAGCCGTACATGACAATCAAACCTGCCTGCACACAGGGAATATTCTCTTCAGTCACAGCTAAGTAAACAACAAACCTTTCTCTCTTCTGCAGCCAGCCCCAGTGCCTTTGCTACCCTATGGTGATTGCACTGCAGTCTGCAAAGCAGCTGGGGGCACAGATGTGTCTGCAAGCAGCAGGGGTTATATAGAAATATATATATCTAATCAAACTTTTATTAACCCATGGCCTTCCAGCTCAAAAAAGGCACAGTCGAAGCAGCCATGATTTGTAATGCCTTCAGCCACCTGACTGAGTGGAAAATCATTTGCAAACTACTTCTGATTTTCTGTGAAGGGTTTCATTATGTGCCAACATTTGCCAGGGGCCCTTGGGCAGCTCTGAGGGCTGCTCATAGTTTGCTGACCTGAGGGGATGTCCAGGGGTGGCACTGGGACCAGGTGTCCAGGGCTGTGCAGCACCTTCACTACCCACACATGGGGCCCTCCAGCAGGGGAGGAAGGTGTCTGTCTGTCCTGGGGTGACTTTATGATGTGTATCCCATATCGCTGCCCTATGCCCAGAAATTAATTCTTGTGCCTTTCTATGCCTCTAAACTGAGCTTGAGAGGGGGAAGGAAAAAAACTGAGCAAAACTTTTTCAAAGCAGTTTGAAGTTTGTTCAAGGTCACACAGAGACAGAGAGGTTTTTTTTTCCAGCTGCAGTAGGGGAGGGAGGAGGCACCCAGCATGCTGCTCCCAGGACAGTTTTTGGCCAGTTGTTCAGTTTTTTTTTCCTCCAAAGAGAGACTGAGAGTTGAACATTTTTCCCTTCCCTGGAATTTCAGATTTTCTCCCTTTTCTACTGGACTGCTTCAATATCAAAGCACATCGGGAGGACTTTCCACTGGGCACAGAGAGCCTGGCCCTGGGCCAAGCCCCAGCTCTGAGGAGACCACTCTAACACTTTCCCAGGTTTTTTCTCCACAGTGAGATTTTATTATTTAGCATTATTTTCCTTTCCCGTGTGTTTGTTAAATAAATAGTTTTTATCTCTTTCACTTTCCTTCAAGGAAAATTTATTTTTTCCCGAACCTGGTGGGGGAGGGGTGGTGACCTGCCTTCTCTCAGAGGATGTATTTCTAAATTTGGCCAAACCGACACACTGTCACAGAGAAGTGACACGAGGATGCTCCAGCTGGGAAGTCCTCAATTTGGGTTATTTGTGTGGCTTTTTGTTCCATTTCAGCTCAGCAAGGTGCCCAGCCATGGGGAGGGCAGCCCCTGACACCTTGCAGCCTGTGGCACCCTCACACCAGCTTGTAATGAGAGTGTCCTCTGGAATCCAGGCTTATTGCTCCTGCTGCCACGCTGGAGTGCTGGACCAAACATCCCAGTGGGGAAAGCAGAAAAAAAGAAGCCTTTTCTTTCTTAAACAAGCAAGTAGCAAGCAACTCTTTGCCCCAAATATTAGCCAGCTGTGCAAAAATCCTGACACTTTCAGATTTCCAGAAAGTTTCTGTTCTTTATTCTTTAGTAGTTCCCATATGGTCTCCTAGAGCTGCCCCAACTGTGCCAACTCGTTTGCAAATTATCCCTCATTCACCCCATCCCAGCCCATTCCCACCTGCTCCAGGGACTACTTCTTCTTCACCCCCCCAGCTCCCCCTCTCTGACCTGGGAGCTCTGGGGCTGTCCTCACTCCAGACATTCTTTCCCCTCTCCCAGCACCACAGGGTGCCATTGGGGTGCCACAGGGAAGGCAGGAGCCTCCTCAGCCTCTCCTGAGGGGCACGGCTTAGCAGCTGTGCTGCCAAAGGAATGGTGCCTTCCCTGGAGACAGCAGGGACAGGGGCAGACACAAGCCACCGTGGCCATGACAGTAGGGGGTGAAGGAACTGAGGACCAAAAGGACCACAGGATGGTTTACTCCAGTGGAGGGAAGATGCACGTTCTCAGCCATCCTGCTCAAAGCAGCAGTAAGAGCCTTGTCTGCAAGGCAGCAAAACCAGGATGAAGGGCTGAGAGAGAAAATGAAACCTTAATTCAATTTCAGCTGTGCATAGAGGTGAGCTTGTGGTAGCTTGTGGCACACTACTCCCTGAAAAGTGGTGGCTCACAGAGGAGCAGACACCTTTCTGCTGCAGTCTTCGCTTCAGCTACAGCCTGGCAGTCCCAGTCATTGCTGCTTGCTGCAGTTTGCTCCACGCTCCTCCTGCCTGCCTGCCTTTTCCAGAAGGCTTTTACCCTGCTTTCCCTCTCTGGGTGCCTTATCCCCCCTCCATCTATTTTGTCAGCAAATCTTCTGTTTCTTTGTCTCCGTAAAGGTGCCGGGGGCTCTGCTGGCACACACCGTACCTGGAGAACAGGAATCCACCCACCAGGCCCTGCCAGCTCTCCACCACTCTGTCCCCAACACCTGCAGCCATCAAGCCCATGGGAAAGCAGCTCCTGTTCTGCTTTCCACCCCAGAAACTCATCATGATGAGACCTGCCACCATGGCCCAGTGGGTGGTGATGAGGCACCACTGGCACAGAGGGAAGGGACGGTGGGAAGCGGGACTCTCTCGGCTGCTGGCTGGCATTGGCGTTGGGCTTTGAGGGCAGCGCAAGGTCCCACTAGCTCACAGACTCTGGTGCAGCTCTTGCACCACCCAAATTTCCCAGCAAGTGGTCCCTCTGGACACCCACAGGGTTGGATGAGCTGACTACAGCCTCTGCAGCTCAAAAAAGGAAGGGGCAGAAATGCCAGCCAGCATTTGCGTTCTTCAGGCAGGCAGAGCACACACTGTTGGTGCACAGCTGGGGGATGTATCAAACACAAATGCTGCTCTATTACCGCTGGGGGAAGGTAAGCACAGACAATCAGATGTCCTTTCCTATTTTCTGTGTCTCCCTCTGCGATGCTGATAGAGGTACTTCAAATGTTTCCAAGCAGGCAGTGCCTATCTGCAGCAGGCAGACAATTTCCAAATGTATTAGAGGCACAGAGTCAATAGAGAAATAGCAGTCCAGCATATCATCCAATTTTCAAATGTAAATAACTAGACCACTGTTAATTTGAGGAACTACAGCAGGGAATAAAACGAGCCCTGGAAAACACACACAGCAATGACCGCTGGTCGTAATCCATTAGCTTCAGGCGTGCCTGTTATTTTTCCCCTCTGACTGCTGTGCTGCAGGGCAGAGGAAAACCAGATGTCTTGCATGTGAAGAGTGGGATGAGCCCCAACAGCCCCACCAGGAGACAAGGAGGGCAGGCTGCTCCCAGGGGTGCCAGCCAGGCATGGAGCACCTTGCACAGGATGCAGCCCTGCTTCCCCTCTCCTGGGCACAGCTGGCACAGCTGGCACAGAGAGGACACTGAAGAGGGGCCCTGGCAGAGCAGTGGGTTACCAGCAGCAAGGCTTGGCCCCTCTCTGCAGACCCTTTGCTTCCCCTCCTCTGGCCTCATGAGCAACAGCAGTAGCACGTCAATATTCCATCTCAAAACCAGCACTGATAAGGCATTCTCTGGCAGAGTAAGGCACGAGATGAAGCATCTTCCTCCCTCCACAGCAACTGCAAGGAGAAGGGAAAGAGCAAGAAACCTTGAGGGGATCTTGGGGAGGAGGGAGAGGAGATGCTTTTAGCAAAAAGCCTCTTGGGGTTTGCCAGTGTAACTGAGGGTAAAATTGTCCCCTTGTCTACACCACTATTATATGACTGCTTAAGGGAGGCCCCCTAAATCCCATCTCTGGTGGTACACACCATCTTACAGAGAGCCCCCAGAGGAGGGAACGTGCTGCAAGTGCAGCCAAGATGAAGAGGAGGGGCAGCTGGTGAAGCTGTCCTTGCCCTTGCTGGAATGCTGGGGGCCAAGAAATGGCTGTGATACAAAGAGAGGCAGAGACAAAACTGGTCTGTTCAAAGGAGGAGACCAATTAGGCAGATGGTGTCTTGTGTAAATCTGCTGGTCTCCATTGAACACAGCAGGAATGGCAAGTTTAGTTCAGTCCAGTGAGTTCAGCCCAGGGCTCCCTGTTCTACTTTGTGCTCTCCTCACTCCCTTTCTGAACCACCAGTGGACATTTGCACAGCGACCACAACAGGGTGTGCACTGGAGATGCTAAATGTAAGGTAGCCAGATTGGAAAGGTCACCATCTCACCTCTCACCATTACTAGGAAACCACTCTGAAAATGAAAGATGAACACCTGTTTAAATCCCACCGCTCCCCACGGCTCCGCAGAGGGAGTGGGATATTGCTGAGGAGGAGATGCTGGTTTGGCAGGCCAGTGACAATGCCAGGAGGGTGGCTGAGAGACCCTTCCAACATGAACCTCTGCAGCTGGGCTGCTGGAAAGGCTGGGTTTGCTTTTCTGCAAGAGCTGTGTCACAGCAGGTTGCACAGAGGAAGGAAGGGCCCAGGGCTCACAGGGAAATGCAGAAGCCTGAAGTGGTGAGGCAACCTGTGGTGTGACAGGAGTGATGTAGCCAAGGTGATTCGAGCAAGTGAGTGTAGCAAGATTTGCAATCTCTCTCATTACAGCAGCTGATCTAGTTGGAAAAACAGAGAAGAATTCAGGCACACAGGGCTTTTAGGCTTGTTTGCCTAAATGCTAGTCTATGCCTGTTGCCACTGTTTATTTTTTCCCCAGATCCATGAAAAATACACAGGAGATAAAAGGTGAAAGGTCAGGCAGAAATAATGGCTGCCCAGAGATTTCCCATTAGCCCAGTGCTGGTGTGGAAGGGAGGTCCCACGTACTTATGGGGAGTTTCATGCTGAGCCCTCAGATGCTGCTTCAGCCACTCCAGGACCCTTCAGCAGCCTCAGCTGCTGCAGTGGTGCAAAACCATTGTGAAGCTGCAGATCTGGCACAGAATGGCAGGAAAGCTGGGGAGGGGGATGGACCCCAGCCTGGCACTCACTCTTAGAACAGATCTTTCTTAAAGGAGAAAAATTAAAACAAAACAAAACAAAACAAAAAGAAGAGCCGTGCCCAGAACTGGAAAAGAGAGAGAAAAAAAAGAGAACTGTAAAGAGACTGCTTTTCCCCCAGATTTTAATCTCCCGTCTAGATCAGCCGGCATTTGGCCCCGTGCGGCTCGACGTGAGTCACGATGCTCTTTGCTGAGGGCCAGCCAAGACTGGCTGCTCTGTACAGTGCTGCACTACCTTGCAGCTACTGATTCACTGCAGTAGAAATGATAGATTGTTTCACAGGAGGAAGAGAAGAGGGAAAAGAATTATGAAACCCACCGCTACTTAAAACAGTGGATGTGCTCCACCTACTGTCCGTTAACAACAGAGTGAGCCGGGATAAAGGGCGGCATCCTCACTGAGAGCTTCATGCTGCCGTCCTCCCGACTTTTTACACTTGGAGGGGAGCCAGGAGAAAGAAGAAAGGAGAAATGGATATGAAGAAGAAAGGAGAGTGAGAGAAGATGAGGGCTGCATGGCAGGAGAAAAAGAAATAAAAGAAGACAGAGGTCTTTTGATTTAAAAAAGAGATGCTTCAAGCATATGTAAGCTTGCAGCAAGCTTGGCCATGTAAAGTAATTTTGATTTATTTCAAAGCTCCCAAAGGAGGAGAGTTCTGTGAATGTTACACCCTGTTTCTGATTGATGACAGCGAGGTTTATACCTTAGACAACCAAGGTCAGATTCCCTTTGGCTGCTGCCACCTTTATCTCCAAGGCTTTGGGGCCAGGCAGGGCAGAGGTACAAACTTCCCAGGGCTCCCGCCTCCCTCTGTGTCCTCTGCACCCTGTCCCCCAATAACCAGAGCTGCTCCTACTGCCATTGTGATGTGGTATGGACAGACACGTGCCTCTTGCTCCTGGTCTTTTACACACAACTAAACCTTGCTTTGAATCTCCTTCTCCCAGTCCAGGATTCTTTTGCCATTCAGGTCCACGAGGCCTGTGAGCAGCTGTTGTCTACATAGGGTGTATCTCTCCTCACAGGATCTTCAATCCTGACTATGTCTCCTGTGAAAGAGAGGAGGCAGGGACACAAAGCAAACTGAAGGCAACATGTTCAGGAGTAGTCAATGTCAGAGCCACCATGATGGCTTGAAAGGAGATATGATGTAGACAATTAAGTGTCATTAAGCTGGTTGAAAATCCAATTCTCAGTATGACCTTCTGGGGATTTCTTCAATGCGAGATCCAGGTCTGGTGCTTTACCACATCCAGGGTGGAACTGCTGCTCAGACAGGGACAGGGAGGCAAGACTCTGCTTGTGTGTCCACCAGCCAAAGAGTTTGTGCGTCAGACACAGTCAGGGGAGGAGAGAAAAAAGTAAACGGCAAACATCACTCAAAAGTCCAAAAGGAAAAATGTATTTGCAAAATAGGACTTCTTCAGTGCTCTGAGGTGTGAAAGGGAAAATTTACTCACTGCTTGTTTTCTCATAAGAAAAAACAACCACACTGAAACTTTAGAAGGTCTGTCCTGAAGAAGAATTTTTTTGTGTGTGTGTCAAAATTTATATCTTTACATATATGTATTACGTATATACATGCATACACTCATATATATATAAATATACTGATGCCCTCACACAGGGGTCAGGGAGATCACTTCTGGCAAGATCTATTTGTTAGAGTGTTTAAGCACACGGCTGCAATGAACAGAGTCAGGTATCCCTGCCCTTGCACTGTCCAGTTGCACATTCTCTCTGCTATAGTGCCATAGTAATGAGAATATATGGCCCTGGGATTTCTCTTTCTCTGCCCAAACAACTTTGAGCATGGCTGGAGTGAGCACAGGTTCGTCTATATCCAGCCATATAGACCTGTCTGAAGCTGTGCAGATCTCTGCTGTCCTTGGAATCTTTGTGCAAAGCAATTGCCAAAGACAGTACAGTGTGTTTGTGACAGAGCAGTAACTAACCATAGGTTAATGCAATAACGCTATCATTTACTATCTCACAGGACATCATCTGAGTATATTTCAGACCTGTCCTGAATACAGTTATTACCAATGGGTTGTAATTTGTCTGTGCCTTTGCCTGCAGCTGCTTCTCTGTATTATTCTGGAAAATATTGCAGAAATTCATAAAAGCCACGGAAGAGTGGTAGGCTTATGAGGTGCGCTCCTGTTACCATTTCCTTGTCCTCATCATTAATCCACTCTACTTTTTCATCCTTCTGTATCAGGTCTGTCTCCCACTGAAAAAAAGGTGCTTCCTTTTTCACTTTGCACTGATATGAGCCTTTACTTCAACCCAGTCTGCTGGCTTTGACAGAGCCACACTAATTTGTAATCAGGCTGAGGCTATGACACTGTTCAAGTGCACACAAAATATGAAGGATACAGGAGAAAGAAGGAAAAGGGAAGAGGGGGAGTGAGAGAGAGAAAGAGAAAGACTATATGTGCAAAGTTGCTGTTTCTGATGATTCTGATTCAGCTCCGTGCACAAAGGAACAGAGGGGCCCAGGGAAAGAGACTTGCTTGGGAAAACACTGCTTCCAGCCAAAAAACTGCTCTGCTATACCTCATTCTGTTACCAAAAAAAGGAGGTAGGGAGGAGAAAGAGATGACAAGGTCAGCCAGGGAATGACAGGAGAGCTGCTGGGGACCAAGGGCACGGCTGAGGGAAGAGAGACGATGGAAAAGCAAGGGACGAAGCAAGGGAGGGATGTGAAACAATAATGTGGGGGAAAGAATGAAAACATCGAGACAAAGAAAAAGTACAGGAAGAAAAGAGCAAGAATAGCAGAGAGTGAGGAAGAGAAGGTGTCCTGACCTTCCTTTCCATGGGTGAGAGCACCTTGTGGCACACCTGTGACAAGCAGGCAGGCAGGAACAAGCGGCCAGAGAGACTCTATGCCTGACCAAGTGCATGTGGGGCCAGGAGCTATGGAAAATGAAGCTGCCACAGCCCAAATTCATCCTTTTCCCCATAATATGACAGGGCCCAAGTAAAATTAGATATGGTTTCTGCTTTTCCTCTGGTACACTGTTCCGTTATAGCCTTCCCATCCTTCTTTTTGTAGACTGGGGATACCAGTACCCCCCTCCCCTTGGGGTCAGGAAGGTAGGAAGCCTAATACGTGGCTAACCCAAACACCTCCAACATGCCTTTTACTTCAGAGGGAAGTGCATTTAGCTTTATTTTCTCCTCACTTTTTTGAAGGTGCACACTCTGGTGGCCTTTTTGTGTAACCAATCTCCAGAGCCCCCAGACGTCTATTTTCTTTCAACTCCTTTGGGGGGGAAATACCTCCCTGTTCTGCCACACGTGGAATGGCTGCTTACATGTGAGTTACTATGCCCAGCAACCACACATGAGGTATTAAAATTGTAATCCAAGGGCACAGAGAATGAATATTATGAACTATTAATGACTCTTTCTCAAGGTTTTGGTCCAAAACTGTGATCTTAGTTATTTGTCACTTAAAAGGACCCAGACAGAAATAGAATTCAAAGCTATTGATTGCAAGCACTTTTATCTACAAAGCCAATACAAAACACTGAGAAAGAGTGGCCTGACTTGTGTTACGGCTTCTTCTCTTTTTATTCCTTCATGAAGAGGTTTCCCCAGGGATTACACCTTTATTGTGCAGAACTATGTTTTCCAGGTGAGCTGAAGCAGGAGGGATTTGAGGTTTGACAGTCTGTATCAAAGTCTTTCTCTAGTTTAGACAGCATGAGCGGAGCTTTGAAGGCTGTCAGCATCAGCCCAGCTCTGCTCCCATCACACCAGCAGATGTTCAGAGGGGACAGAGTCATGGCACTGCTCAGGCTCTGTGCAGCCCATACCTGTGACGGGCTGCTGAGGCTCCCTGGATCCAGCCGGCACAAGTGTAAATGCATGTACAAACATACGGGACCTCAGGGGACCTGCAGGCCCTACACCCTGCCCAGTCCTAGGCTTGAACCTCATGGTCCCACCCTGAGGCAGATCCCCTGGTCACTCCCTGGCTCCCAGACCACTCGATTTACTCTCTGGGCAGTCCAGCCTGATGCCCACTGGTGGCACAGGCTGACACACATGCACATCTACACACGCCCCTCTGGGTCCCAGCAGCTGCCACTGAGACCCACACACACGCACAGGAAAATAGGCAGAAATGGTTTTTAATGAGAAAACAGGGACAGACTGCACTGGCCAGGTGCAGAGCAGGGCCAGACAAGCGCAGTGACCAGCTATGTATGTACACAACCACCCGCTTTTAACCTTTATTCCTTATGTTTTTCCATGCTTGTTCCTCCCAAAAATGCCTTTATCCCTCCCCTTTCCTATTTTGGGTTCCTTCCCCACCCCAAAACAGCCTGTAAGTCACACATAGTCCCAAGATGCTCTGCGCCCCATAAAGTCCCATCCCCATGCAGGCTGTGATGGGGGGCAAGTCAAAGGCATCCGAGTGCCTTTTGCTGGCCCCATTACAAATAAAGTCCCCCGTGGCCATGGGGCTGGTCACCTCCAGTGTCAGTCCTGGGAGGGGCAGAAGCAGGGTCATATCCCCCTCCCAATGACCTTGTGCCTCCATTCCTTTTCCATGGGTGAGAGCACCAGTCCTTCCAACACTACCATGCTGTTGTCCTTCACTCTGCATAACCCAACACTACCCAGTTGCTCTGAAGTTCATATGAGATTTTGGAAATGTCATAAGCAATAAACATAATGGTGCTCTAATGGAAGGGGGGGTGATATGCTGAGGGGAAGTGCCACCACCTTCAGCAGCTGCCATCACCTGCCACCAGCGTGTCCTGCAGGCAGGCGCACACACACACACACGTGGGACAAGGGCAAGTACAGATTTCCAAAGCAGAAGTGAAGGGATGAAAGGGGTGTGAGGAGAGAGAATATAAGCAGAAGGCAGAGACAAGCTGGGAGGTAGGCTGAACACAACCTGCTGCTTGCAGAAAGGAGGCAGAGGATGAGGACAGGGCAGAGAAAGGACAGTGAAACACTACAGGAGCAGAACAAACCTTCTGACAAGGAGAACGATGTGATCTGCAAGGCTAATTTTTCATCTGCAAATACATGGATACACGCAGTGAAGGAGAATGTGGAAAATAAGAAGGTGGAAAAAGAAATACATTTTAAATTAGCTGGTGCATTCAAATGCGAAAATGAGCCAGTGCAGAACTGAGAGGACCCGTGTCAAATAATCTGATTACACCAAAGTAAATTTTCCAGGATTTCAGAAGCAACTAGAACTGTACCTTAAGAGGCATAACTTATGAAAACCTCAGTGTGACTCTGCTTTGCTGAGTGTGAAGTGAAAAGTAACCTTTTCTTTGTAAGTCGTAGTCTTGGTTCCAGCCAGGACAGGGTAATTTTTGCAATAGGCAGGAGGGACACGGCTGGGACCTGGAGGTTATTCTATACCACTTCACGTAATTGTAGGGAGCAGGGGAAGGGAATCTCTTCTGGGGATAAGGGGTTACTGCTGGTTGAGTAAGTGTGGTGGAGGGAGCTGCTGGGTAACACCAGTTCTGAGCAATCACGTGCAAATCATTTGTCTATCTTGTGCACTTTGTTAGTAATATTGCTCCTGTTACTGTTCTCTTTCTTATCCCATTGCTGTTCTCAGTAAATTGTTCTTACCTCAACCTGTGATTTTCACCATTTGTGCCTCCAATTATCCTGTCCAGCCCTCCACAAAAGGAGGAGGGGGACTGAGGGAGTGGCTTGAAGACTCTCAGTGGAAACACTAAATTGGGGAATACCATTCCTAAACCACAACAGTCATGTAGGTGGAAAATTTTCTGCAAGGGGTGGAATATTACATCCACACTGAAGGGTTTGGTAGAGGTAGCTGTAGAAATGCTCAGGCCTGTGCAGTCAGGAGCTCTGCCACCAATGAGCAGGGCAAATTAACCTCCCCTGGCTCTACTCTTCTTTCAAAGCAGTGACTGGTACAGGGAGGGAGTCAGGTGGCTGGGAGGCCCAGGTGGGCAAGCCTGTGCCCTGCCTCTCTGCCACAGCACCATCACTGAGGCACTGAGATAATTTTAATTACCAGCATGAAATACTTTCACAAAAATGCTGCAGTCATGGAGTCACAGGATGGCTTGGGTCAGAAAGGACCTTCAAAGACCAGCTAGTTCCAACCCCTCTGCATGGGCAGGGATATCTTCAACCACATGAGGTTGCTCAAAGCCCCATCCAACCTGGCCTCAAGCACTTCCAGGGATGGAGCGTTGCTCTTTCTGCTCTAAAACTTTACTTTGTTGCCCACTTTAATCTTTGGCAGCTATTAAAACAAAGAGCTGGTAAATAACCATTCTCTGCACTTCATAGCCTGGGTTCCAGCATTTAGGCTTTTTAATCAGTAACATGAATTTTTTAGCTCTTTGCTTTTATTTTCATTCTTCCAGCTGCACTCTTGAAAATAATTCTCTCTCATCTTATCCTTCAGATCTCACTAAAAAAAGGAGAGAAGCTCAACTTACGACTGAATAATTTTCATAACAAACAGACTTTGAGAGGTAAAAAGAAAAGCATGATAGACTAGAAGATGATACTCCTGCTGAGAGAGAATTTAAGAGACCTATTAGAGAAATACGAACGGTTGTGTTACAAGTATACTACATTTTTAGGTTAGACAAGAAGAGAACTAGATGCTAAAGGGTCTGCATTAGAAATTTAGGGAAGTGAGTGCAAAAGAGCTTAGAAAGAGAGATGTCATTAATTACGAGACTGATTTGTGTTAATTTCACCCCTGGAAGTGCAGGAAAAAAAATTAGATGCTAGTGTTTATAGGCTGCAAAATGTGTCTGTGACTAGGCAAAACTATCTGAAGCCACTAAGATTCCACTGAAGGCTAATGGAAAAGTAAATTTTTTAAAAAGTAAGCAAAGAACTGCATTGCAATTCATCCTTAAAAACACTTCAGGAAATACTATGGTAATGGTTTCAATTCCCACACTTCATTTCTCCTGGTGAGCTGTTTGGAGCCACAGCCTCACTCAGCATGATTTAAAGCCTCTCTGCACCCTAGGTACACAGCTCTGCCTGTGCCTGGGTCTCGGCACCACAACTCCTCCACGAGCCTGTCCCCAGCTGGAGCTGCACTCGTTCTTTCTCTAATCCACACATTTACCTGCTTTCTCTGGCACCTTTGGAGATATTCCAGTGTCTTTAGATCTTTTTCTTTGACTGGCTTTGTCATAAAACCTTCTGTTAGAGCTTGCCCTGGCAGTAGCCCATCAGTTTGTCTGCAGTCTGAAACAAGCACTGTCTTTTTGTCTTTGGCAAGTGCCACCTCAGTGGCCTGACATGGCTGACTCCTTTGGGTGCTTCTGGGAGCTCTAGAAATCACCTATGTATTTTGTCTTAGTAATATCCCAGAAGTAATTCCAGAGCTTTTGAAAATTGATGAATGGTTTTGAGAAGGATGATGGTCACTACCTTCATGGTTCCACTCAGGCACATACAGAAATGCCCCTGGTAATAGAGTGAAAATAAGAGAGGCAGATGGGCTGACACTGGAAGGGTGTTAAGAGGTCTGGAGGGATAAAGCAGCATATGGAAGAAGTCAGGATTAGAATTAAATTGGAGAGGCTTTTGAAATAAAAATGGTGCTTGAGGAGAGGTTAGGACTTACTGGAGAAGATTTCTGAGGTGAGCATATAGCAGAATAATTAGGATCAAGTGAAGGGGAACATAATGAGATTGGCTGGTGAGAAGTGCCATTCCATTGCCGTGACTGAAGGAGTTAGTGTTACAGGAGGCTTTTGGCTATGGAAAAAACAGTCTCATAGATAAATTATGCCACTCTCCCCAACACAGAGACGTGCTAACACGATTTTGTGGTTCAATAGTGTTCTTGTATGGGCTGTAAAGCAATTGGTTCATAAATTAAGGAAAATCACAAATGAAGACAACTCAATTCACACTTTCCAGCATCCTCTGGAGACAGGTTTCACTGGAGCATGATTTGGCTCCTGTGAACTGTATGTCCTCGAGCATCCCAAGCAGCCATCACCTCCACTGCCCCAACAGCACAATTTTTTTCCATCCAAAAATGTTAAAAAGGCTCCTTGGGGCAGTCCTTGAGGATTTCAGGGCATCTGAGGACTCATCTGGGGCAGTGGCTCTGCCCTGAGACCTGACAAACCCCGAGCCAGAGCTCACATGGTGGGCAGTGAAGGTGCACTGACTCCTGTGTGCCAAGAGTCAGGCTGGGCTCTGTGGGCTGAGTAGCATTTCAGGAAGCTCAGCAAAGCCCTGGGTGTCCAGAACACACTGGATTTTACGGTGTGTGCACTGCATAAGTATATACACAGAAGTTTTCCAGGATTTCCCTGTGGAAAATATGGAAATTGTCCTGCTGAAAGTAATTTTTCTTGCACAAGCTGTTCTGGTCTGGTTTTCTGTATATTAATTACATTTTAAGTGCATTTGCTGAAGCCTTGTTTCGCTGGGCTTACTAAGTTATTGCCAGGAAGATGATTGTTACAGGCAATGGAATGTAAAAACTATTGTAGTCCAGAATATGGTTTTGTTCATTTTTAGCGTATGTATTGGCTAGATAATACAAAACCCCAGGGTTTAAGCAATTGCAGAGCTAATGTTTCTCAGGAACAGCACAATCTCTTTGTGAAACTGCTGCAGATATGGAACTGTGCCGTTTGCCTTTGCCACTTATTTAGTTCCTTCAGAACACAGCCACCATTTCCTGATTTCCCTTGTGTGCTTAGCTGATCCCCAGCTGGGATGGTGCTCACATGGTGACCGGGAGCAGATCCTGAGCCCCTGCCAGAGCTGCAATGACACCAGTGCTGTGGTCCTGGCCATGCCCTGCCATCTACTCTGCCTTTGCTGGTTGACACCCAGCCATGAGAAAATGGCACTGCTGGAGAAAGTTGGAGGTACAGCACTCCTTTTGAGACCTTGCCCACATCAGCTTATGAAACACAGACAGAAATAAGTGGAGCCTTCTTACTGGGACATGCCATGGTAAAGACTAACAGTGGCTACTTGCATTTTCTAGTACCTTCTTGATGTACGTCAGATGTAGAGACAAAGATTGGTATCATGCATTTCCTTGGAGAAAAAAATACATGACATTTCCTTGGAGAAAAAAATACATGACACTAAAGCAACATCAGAGCCAGTGCATTTGCACCTCCCAGTCCCCACTACTCAAGCCTACTGTTTCCTTCCACCATCAGAACATAAGAGACACGTGGTGTCTGCAGCACTGATTTGCTACATGCCCCTTCCAGAGGACATGGGGCACAGCAGGTGTTCCCAAGCATGTAGGTTTAAGATCCAACAAGCTAAATCCAAAAAGGAAAAGTATTGTTCACTCTGCCACACATTTCTATGTGTCTTTGTAACCTGCTACCCCTGTACATATGTATTTTGGTGATGCCTGGTAGCTCTCAGTGTTTCCTAAGCAAGAATAGGCTTCCATTTTTCTACTGGCAAAGAATGCAGTTAAGACCTAATGCTAATATGGCAAGTAATACTGGAGCAGGCCTTTACTGCAGACTGCTTGCTGGAAACTTTTGCTCAAGTCAGGAAACAAATGACCACAGGTTCAGTCACACAAGAGGCAAACATTTACCCTGTAATGACAACAGTTTGGCTTTTGTATCTCCTTCAGCCTTTGGTTCCTGTTGACATCTCTGATTGGGACCAAATGCCACTTACCCAAAATTGCAGAATGCTGCTCTGCTGACCTCTTATATATGTTGTAATGACACCACCTGTCCATTTGCATTGCCCTTGTTACACTTCTAAAATGGTAATTTAATAAAAGAAGGTGATATGAATCATCAAGAAATAATTTGAATTATCATCTGTAGATAATTCATTACGCACACATTTCTTGTGAGATCCTTAAATCAGCAGGGTTTTTTAATCAGAGACTTAAAAATTTTGTCTGTAACAGATAGAGACTTGACCCATAAATCAGCAGCCAGACCAACAGGTCCAATTCATGCTTCACATATTTTTCCCTGTGAGAAAGAGACACTTAATTACCACCAAGGTCACAGAAAAGGGGAAAAACCCTGTAACACAGAGTTGGTTTTGACAGCTCCAGTGCTGGCAGCATTTTCTGAAAGCAGAGTGATTTGCAAGCAGAAGACAAAAGCATGGCCAGCAACACTGCTGCAGTACTGCCGTCCTGACAGGGTGCTCCAAACGAGTGCTGGAGCCATCAGAGTTAGCACAATTCATCTTCCTCTGTCAGTGGCAGACAACATTTGCTCAAGAGAGACAGTCACACTCTTTGTCTAATTTTATTAGCAAAAATAGTAAGTTATTCTGATACAGCCTCCTTTTCTATTCTCCAGTGAAGAAAACACATAGTTTGCATCCTTCCCTTTGTGGGAGAGGAAGTGTTTATGTAATTCATGGGAGGGATCAGGTCATGGCTTGACCATGGCACCCAGCTGTGGTGCAGAGTGCTCTGGGGCTGGGCAGGAGGTTTGCAAGGACATGCTGCAGCCAGCCAGCACTGCTGAGCAAGGAGAGAGGGAGGGGTGGGAGGGCCTCAGCAGGACCCATAACCCTTCCAAAAATTAATTCACCAAGGGGTGAAGCCATCACCAGCAAGTCCCCACGCCTCTCTCAGTGAAGTCTGCTTCTGCCCCACTGAGATAGATGGGCCATGTAGAGGGGCACCAGGACTGACAGCCAGGAGAAAAGGTGTTGAGCACAACTATCTAAAGTGCATTAGCCTATCTTATGATTTCATTCTCTTATTTTCATGAAATGGCACTGATTTAGCAAGTATATAAACCCCTGCAAATTTGAAAAGGAAGTCTAGGTTTATAAAGCCACACTTACCCAGCCAAGTAAACACCCCGAATCTCAGAAGTGCCAAGTCACTGACAGATTCCCCTGAGGTGAACAGCAGTGAATATCTGGTGCCTCTGAAAGCCAGGTGACAAATTTCAGAGTTTTGCAAACTCTGGGCCAAGGGTTTTGCTAATCAATAGTCATTGTTCACATATAATGATCTGTCTAAGAGAACCTGGTCTGGATGATGGATGCTTGTCTGATCCTGAAACATATTTATTGGATTGAATTCAGCAAATCAAAACCAACTAATTAGCTCTATTAATACTTCTTTGAACTAGATTTAGGGGTTTGGACAGGGTTGCTTTTCACTTGCTTTTCTGTTTTTTCATTCTGGCAGTGCAGATGATAAAGTTCATTAGGGTTGGGAAGTGCCTGAATTCTGGTTCAGCTTTTGTTAACCAGTGCCTGAGCAAAGCAGATCCCCAAGGAGAGAGGGGGGAATCAGCTCTGCACTTCAAGAAAAGGGGATTTCTATGAATAGTGATCCCACTGAGATATCTTGTCAGCCACTGTATGCACTAGGAATCTCTGCATCCAAAATTATCAAGGGTTCAGCAGATTTGAGTGCTCTTGAACTGGAGGAGATGGTATCTCCTTTTATGTTTTATCCAGTAAAGAAAATACTTTTGTTTGTCCACGAGTAATAATTATTATTATTTGTATTTACAAGAATCATAAAATATTTTCAGCTTGAAGATATGGCTGGCTTTTAAGCATGATCAGTTACATACATTTTCACTGGTGACAAAGCTGTCTTTAAAACATTTGGGCTGTAGCATGTATGTAAAATCAGCCTTTCCATGTAACTCACTGATCTTTTGTCTACAGCTTGGGAGTTCGTTACAGGTGGCTTTCCAAGGTACCCTTGGATAACAGATTTTTTGTCACAGGAAGGGTGCAGCAGAGAAAAGGAGACTGCAAACTAGCTATGCTCCGGCACCAGAATGAGACGGCACCATGTTGCTATTTTAGTTTCTTCTTGGTTGCTGTGTGGTAATTTGAATGTGTTATTTTACTCCAGCATGCGAGTCTGTCTATTCTTCCCAAACTCCAACATGTGAGACATAAAGAGGTGAGAGATTTACTTCAGGACTCTGTCAGTTTTCAACATGATGCATTTGGTAAATGAGTATATTCTTGCCCAGAAAGCAGCAATCATGTCAGCAGGTAAGATTCATCTCACTGTCAGATGATGGAGGGAAGAGGTTTGATGTTTTGTAACTTAGGGACAAGTGGCTCCAGCATTCAGAGTGACAGAAGAAGGTATAAAGTTGTCAAGTTACCTTCTTCACTGCTCCGGCTGCGGTCAGCGAGAAGCCGCCTGTCCAGAAGCGAGGGTTTGAAAGATTACAGGCAGCACTGCAAACTGATGATGCCTGAATTCAAGCTCTTCCAGCTGAAGTAGCTACTTTGTACTAGCAAAGATTCATTTCTTGAAAAGACACTGCAATATTTATTTTCCTTAGCTGGGAGACCATGTCAAATGCGCTATGTAGTGTCTTGCATTAGGTAAAACAGTAAAACACCTTTCCCCTCAAGTATTATCATAGAATCATAGAAGGGCTTGGGTTGGAAGGGACCTTAAAGATCATCTAATTCCAATCCGGTTGCTCAGAGCTCCATCCAGCCTGGCCCTGAACACTCCCAGGGATGGGTCATCCACATTATGTTGATTAAAGTAGTGATTTCTAGGTATGTTTGAATGGTAAAACCAGGTTGGCTTTGTTTGTTTGTGTTATTACTACAGATATGTGTTTCCCTTGATGCAAGATGCTGGAGGTAAGGACAGCACTCCCTTACCTGGAAACTGTGGTACAACAGCAGCGTTGAAGCCCACAGAGCCCCAGTGTGAGACGGGCTTTGCCTGAAGCAGTGGTTCCTCACTCACCCCTTGGGAGAGGGTGACAATCGGCTGCTTGGCTGCTACAGGGAACATTTTCCATGCTCCTCCTTCTCTGGCCTTTTGCGGTAAATCTGTACATTTTCCGGTCCTGGCGTCTCTGAACGCTAAACGCCCCAGGGGCATCTGCGAGCCCTGGGTAGTCGGGCCCAGAAAGAGACAAATTTCCCTGGCTTTGCTTATTTTGACTTGTTTCAGGCTGTCTTCAGTCCCAGAGAGGTGTAATGGTAAGCAGACCACAAAGTCAGCTATTTTTTTATCCAGCTTTTCAAACTAACATTTGAAGAAAAAAGCAACACGAAATGCAATTTCAAGAGTAGAAATCAGACGCTTTTCTGATTGCTTAACTTATCTGAACCAGAGGACTGTGAAACGAACAGCCTCAGGCAGGTTTGACCAGGAGGGCTCGGGAGCAGGAATGGGGCTGTGTGACTGATTCCGGGAGACAGGGACTCCCTCTCCCGTGCTGCCTTGTGTAAACCTGGAATTACTCCTTCCGCTCTCTAAAGAACTGCCTTTCTGGAGCAAATAGCATTTGTCATTACCAGGAAGAGGTGCTGACACTCCTTTTTCCTTAAGGCTGGCATCATTCATGTATGTGCAGTCGGGCTATCAGACCGAGCAGGCAGGCTAGCTTACAGAAGTAGAATCAGCACATTTGACTCAATAACATTTTTTATCATTAAATTAATAAGTCTGTTAAAAATTCCCACTTCAGCCCTCAGCAAAATATTTTACCTACTAACAACCAACCACACCTCACTGCTATGCAGTATTCAGAAAGCATTAAGTCGGGCTATTAGAATTCATTAAATTGACTCAAAAAGCACAATGGGCATATTATCACATAGGCACACGCACTTACACACGCACATTGTTCTCTGCCCAGGGAACACTCCCTGTCACCTTTCTCAGCAGTCACGCACACCAGGAGCTCCTTTGATTTTAATGAACTCAAGATTTTCCCGTAACTACCCGTCTCCAGGGCTCTGAGAAAACAAACACTCAGGAACGCGGCTCATTTGGCTGCATTGTCACAGTCTGATCGGCTATTTCAGTCTCCGACAATACGCACTTAATAGCGTTGGAGAGCCTCGCCTCTATGTCGTACACAGATCAAAAAAAGTTCAAAAGCCTTCCACAAGTTTTGAGGCTCAGTCCTGCTGGTAATAACGTCAGTGATGAAATTGCAATTGTATTTGATGCGAGCGACAGCAGGCACCTTGGGTCTCATCCTGGGAAGTACTGAGCTTCTGCAGCCCCCAGTAAACCCAAGGAGAGTAGTTCAGCAAAAGCACATCTTATTTATTATCAATATATTTACCAGGTAGTCCAATTAAACTTGACAGGCTGTTTATAGAGGCTTTCTGCCCAGTAGCAGCCGTACAGGTATCAGCCAACCAACTGTAACACAGCAGTAAAGTGAGCAAAAGATGCTGGTGCTGGTCTCTTCATCATTTGAGCCGTACATCGTTCACAAACATTGATACAAGCCAAATAAAGGTCACAGCGCATCTATATCTAGCTTTAGGTGAAAGAACACCAAAGCTGTTTGATGCTGACAATGCTTCCCAAAATTTATTGTGACCTTCAAGAACCTGAAAATATTCTGCACCATCATCATCTCAGGGTCAGCATGTATTCATTTTTCATTAGAAAAAGAAACTGCTGGGGTGACAGAAATCTGGTGATATAGATTAGCTGCTGAGATTTTTGATTTCCCAAATCATCTAACAGGGAAGCAGCCAGGGGAAAGGAGAGGAGGGGGCAGAGAGCTTTGGCAATTATCTTGTCTGAGTTAGTTATGCCTCAGCTTACAGTACACATGTGGCCATGGATACTTCAATAAACAGTTAGCTCTCATTTGATCTATTCCCTCCTCCCCAGCACCTCGTCTTTGAGATCATGACCTGATCAGACAAGCTTCTCCATCTCATCGGATCATTCATTACTTCACTTAAACCTTAAATCTTGACATCTCTTTGATACTTGAAAGCCCCCTGATGGGGTTTGTACCTGGCCAGGTGCTGAGTGACTCTGGCATGGTGCTCAGCAAAGACAGAAACAAGGTTCCCCATGTAGAGGGTACTCCACACCTCGCAGAGATGTGACCCAAAGGGTGACAGTTTCAAACTGTTCCTTTCTAATCTTTTTTTGTGCCTTCACCCAGCAAACAGTACCATGTTCCTGTTTCCATCACTTTCCTTCCTGTCATTTCCCCAGCATGTTTTATGTCTAGCCATTTGATTTTTAAATTCTAGCCATCTGATTTTTAAATTCAGTAGCTCACCAATTACAGTATCTGCTTGGTAAGATTTAGATCTTGCCTGCTTCATTATTTCACCAAAGCTGGGGCTCCTGGCAATGAACGTTAATTTTACCAAAGGTAGTTGTTCATATTAACACACAATGTTCTTAGGTGCTTGACCGGGAGGTGGGGCTGGTTTTACTGTACATTTAGAAAACGTGCTTATGCTAAAACTATTTAAACCAAGCAGATCCTGATCTGAGGCAAATATAGAGGGTTCTGGGCTGAACCAGAGTAATCTGGGATTGTGCTGCTTCTGGAATGGCACAAAAACACATCTGGAATGTCCTGTTCAATGTATTTTTTGTGCAATTTTTATTCTGTTACTCTGAGTTCTTCTTAGTTTGTGCCTTTGTACTGGAGAATTAGTTAAATGCATCTCTCACTCGAGCTTTTTGATTGCAAGCCCAATAAAGCCTATCTGCTTATTTGTTTATACAAATCACATTATGGATAATAAACATAACCAAAAAAAAAAAAAAAACCAAACAGCCAAGGGTGCACAGTGGGTATAAACAGTTAAATCACATCACTGGAAAGGTACACTGAGACAAATAGAGAAAAGAGACGAGTGAGAAGAATGTAGCAGCACATTCTAAGAGAGATAGCATGTAGCTAGAAAATTAACGAACTGCAATTATATCCCACTTTCTTTACCTTCTGTGCAATATATTTCCTTGTTTAGGTCATTGCATGGTTCATTTTGCGCCACTGTTCTTTAATGATTTGTGTGCCTTTTCAAAATACTTTTTTCAGTAGATTTGCTTTCTGGAATAATTTCTCAGCTGTCTGTTATTGTTCATGAATTCTGATGTTACTTTGTCTTGGAAACAGTAAAATACAAAAAGAATTTACACTGATGGAATAAGCAGGTTAAGGAAAAAAATGTAAACTTTTTATGTATTTTACTACAATGTAGAGATGAGTTCTTGAATATAAAACTAAATTTAACTCATAAAAACTTCAGAATGAAGTCTCATTAGAATTGAGCTCATCATAAGCATAGTTTTAAGAGCATTCTCCTTTTCCAGACTCAATTTCAAGAAGTCTCTGGATGCAATTGATACAGCTCAGCTCTGTAATCAATCCCTCAGTAGAAACCAGGAGCTGCAGGTGAAAGCCTTAAGATGCCTAATTGTCCCTGGAGGCAGACAGTGAAGGATGGACCTTGCCAGGTCTCAAACAGGCAGTGGCCTCTCCTTTCTTCCTGAAGGAAAGCCTGAATCTCCTCTTGCTGTCACTGGCCTGATCCCCACTCAGGTGCCTGGCCTGTCAAGGCACTGTCACTGCTTCCCATCCCAGGAGCATGGTCCTGCTGGGTGAAGTGGACCCTGATAAAACTGAATTGAGCCATCCTCTGCAACAACAATTGCTTGCAGCTGGATTTTCCAATATGCTCAGGAAAGGCCAGTAAGCAAAAGTAAATACACAGTAGCTGAATGATGCCTAACAAATAAACGAGCTGCTTGCATGTGTTTTAATATAAGGGACTAATGAATCAGGTATCTGAGGTCCATGAGAGGACTGACAAATAGGAGCACTCTGGTGTTGTGTGGTGCACACACAGCCCAGGACTTTCCAAATGGTGAACTCCAGGAAGAGCAGCTGTCCCCAGCCAACAGCACACCCTGCACATGGCTGACATACACAGAAATCCTCAGCTTGTCCAACAGGACACCAGGCTGCTGGACCCCAAATGTGCTGTTTGACCACCACCTCCTGTATCCTGCTTATGAAGAGGTGTCTCCAGCAGAAAGCCAAGCTCTGTGCCCAAAGCTGAACAAAATGGACTTGGGCTGTAAAATCCTGGAATGAAAGACAAACCAGAGCAGTTGGGTGAAGCCAGCAGCAACCAACTGCATCCTGCAGTGCCAGTACTGGGTCAGGGTCCCTTGACTACCCAGAACCAACACCCACTGATGTGAGTGCAGCCATTGGGAGAGGCAAGTCCTGGAAGAGGACACCAAGATGACCTTCTCTTGGAAAAACTGAATTTAATGTAATTTTTGCTCAGAAGTGTAGATAAAACTTACCTGGGCCAATGAGCAGCTTTTGCTAGTGGTCCTTTGAAGACTTATGAATTCAAAACAACAAGCAAAGCAGTCAATGAACATTCTGGACATGGTTTTGAGTTTACCCACACTATTTTCTATCCTGGCATATTTCTAGCTCATATTACATTAAAACTGTTTGGCGTTACATTCATTATAGCGTCTTTCATTAGAATTTCTCTCTTGGGTATGAAGAAATAATCCACATGAATATTTTTTTCCCATTATGGGCCACATTATTAAGTCCATTATTGTATTTTAATTGATGTTATTATAGCACATTAAGTACTTTGACATGGGTTAGAGACAGTTTGTTAATAACACCATCACTAAATTACTAAAAGCTGTGCTTCTATTCTGGTTGATGTTGAAGCTTTCAAAATTGTACTCATTCTGTCACGTAACTTGGGAACACAAATCTGGCATCACCCTACTGTCTTTTACAGTGCTTCTAACTTCCCTAATAATCTGCTGTTTCAACAATGCCCCTATATATCACCGAACCAGCGGTGACACAGAGTAATGCATCACATCTGGTTACAGTCATTGGCTGTGTCAAACAAAGTTTTATCCTACCTAAAAACTCTGAATGACTTCAGCCTTGCTATTTAAATGAATAATGATAGAATAACTGTCAGAATATTTTTAGAATTTACTCTTGGCAAATTTTGGGGCTTGCTTACAGTCTGTTGTAATTTTTTTCAGTATTTGTTTCAGATGCCTTTGTGGCTCCCACATCCTCAGCAAAACTGCAAACACTTTTATCATCACCAAATCCTTTCCAGTAGCACCCTGCATGACTTAACAGACTGAATTTGTCAGCTATACTATCTCTGTTTCTATTCATCATGGAAAAATTTGCAGTTTTCTGTGCCACGTTCCAGGTTGAACAGAATTAAAGAACAACAAAAAGCACAGGCACCTTCCTTAAAAACAAACAAAAAAAACCCCCCAAAAAAACAAACAACTAAGGAAGCTTAGTACAGTGAAACACAGTAAATGGGGAGCATTTAAACATGGGTTGAGCTTTCTTTCAGGATAAAAGACTATGAAGAAACATCTAGTAAGAATTTGCATTGGTATAAAATAAAGGTAATCAACTAAACTTGTATTCAAGCAGACAGAGATTATATCTTTACTATTTGACACCGTAAGACATTCCTGGGCATTGCACTTCAGCAGGTGGGCTTTTAAATTATGACAACAGCCTCTGGGACAATTTTGGCCTCAGGTAACTCATACTCTCCATACTCCATATTGTGACACATCTTGTATGTGACTACCCTGCTTGGGAGGCCAAGAAAGTCCAACGGTGTGGGTGTAGACTTTTCTGTCAAAGGACTTCGGGTCTCAGCACACTAAATTTACTCACAGAGACATAGCCAGCTAGTCCCATTGAAATGATGGTCATTTTTGCCTGTCACTCTTCTAAAGTCTTCTACAGAAGCCCAGAGATGGCCGATTTTCCAGCCAGAATGTGGAAAGACCATTCCCATCAGCTTCAGTGAGAGATAAATCAGGTCTTGTAGACAGAAAGCTATGGACAAGTAAAGCAACAAGGAAAACCTATCTTTTTTGTCTATGAGACTACCAATCCAAAGGTTCTATTCATGAAACTTGCACAGACCACATCAGCTTCCAAAAGTTTGGAGAGGGCTATCAGAATGGGATTATACCCCTCACCCAAAATGCTGCAAACCACAGTGATGTAGCTCATTCCCAGCTCTGGAGTCACCATCAGCCCCTATACCCAGGGACAGTTTTGTGACCACTGGTGAGGTAGGGTGGACACTGGGACTGCCCTTGCCTTGGGAGAAAGCAAGCAAGTGGTGAAGGTTCATTGCATCATGCTTTCCTGGGATTCTGCTGAAAGCTTAACCCTTTCCCAGACAAGAGGGAAGTCTAATTCACACCATGCTGGGAGCTTTCCTT
Organism: Corvus hawaiiensis; assembly: GCF_020740725.1. Classification (NCBI taxonomy): domain Eukaryota; kingdom Metazoa; phylum Chordata; class Aves; order Passeriformes; family Corvidae; genus Corvus; species Corvus hawaiiensis. The sequence goes on along the minus strand of NC_063214.1, from coordinate 112,436,405 downwards.
CACTTCTTAAGGCACAGTAGTGTATTTTCACAGCTCTTTGCCACATGGCAAGTTTGATATGCAATGACCACAGCGTATGTAAGTCCTTAACTATGTGAAATAGATTAATTAAACTTGACATTTGTAGATCAAGCACATCAAAAGCTACTTGTTTGCACAGTTTTATGGACTCTTCGTCACACAATTTTTCTAGGCATAGGTATTCCTTCTAAATCTGTAAGGGAAACATTACTCTCTCTGGCTTTTTTTTTTTCAAATGAGTGTTTCTCCTGTTTTCCCACATGATTTTTTTTCCTTTTTCGCAGATGATTTACTCTTTCCAGGGAAGCCTGGGGAATATGAAGGTAGCAGCCACTACTATCCAGCAGTGACTACTGATGCCAGTGCTGTCTGGGTTGGTTTGATTGCTTGGTTGTTTTTTTAACAAAAATAAAACTGACTAAAAACAACTCTCAAAAATCTTTTCTTGGCAGTATGATGAACAGTAGTCTACAGCCTACAACTGCATCGATGGGACCCACAGGCATTTATGGCAAGCAAGAAGCATTCCTTCCTTCTGTACCCAGGTTTCATATTTTTGTGTAGGGAGGACGACTCCTTTTGACTTCTGGATAAACTTTGCATTTTGTATGCAGGCATTTTGCTAATCCAGCTGCTTTCACTTCCCTGCAGAGAAATTTCTTTTTGGAACATCATGATGACCTTCCCAACACCTTCAGAGGTTTTTTTTCCTGTATTGCAGCACTGGACTCCAAAAGCTTCTCAGTTTTAATCCTTGTTCTGCTAGAGGGGTCTTCTTTACTATCAGGAGGTCAATTAATAGTCCAATGCTCCATTTCCTCACAAACATCAAGGGATATTGTGGTAATAATTGGAAGTTTTTGACAGTGCTCTCATTAGCAGCAGGTTCATTAAAATGTTATTTAAAAAAACTCTCCAGCTGATAGTAGCAAAAAGTATTTTATGCAGAGGAGACAACAATTCTGAAAGCAAAAAGTCCAAACGTGCTAGGTGCAACTTCCACTCTCCTCTACATGTAAAAGGCTGCTCTCTCTGTTTCAGTGCTCTGTTCACTTCCTAAAACCTTTTGTGTGACCCAAGGAAGCACCTGCTACAGTGGTGTAACAGTCATTGGGTTCTCAGGTATTTTGTGAAAGATACTTACATGTATAAAATCCCCAGTCCCTGTTGCAATATGCATCCCTCCTCTGCTCCCTTCCTTTATCCACAGAGGGTGAGAAACTTTTATACACCCTCTCCAGGACCTATGGGACGGCCGCTGCGCTGGGAGAGACACGTGTGAAACTCAGGGATCTCTGCTTCTTGAGTAGCAGCCCAACACCAAATTCTCAATGGATCTAACACAGGACACAGGAGCTAGAGGGACAGATTGCTAATGTCCCCTATAGCATGCACTGACTGCAAAACAGATACAGCAGTAGCAGAAAGCTGAAAGGAACTGAGGAAAGAAGGAACTGAAATCAGAAGAACTGCACTTTTTTCCAGTCTTTTCCATCTACTTGAGTAGTGCTATGTATAACAAAAGTACATAGCAAGTCCCTGGGCAGAAATTAAAATGGCTGATGGAGTCCTTGTCACATCTATGATGATCTTTAATACCCAAATTAATAGCTGGGAAGCATATCTTGGTAGACAGATACTTAAAATCTGTCTCTCCCCAAAGAGGCATCCTGCCTCCTATATGAGCTAATCCATTCCTGCTAATGGATTTGGCAAATGAACCTTTATTTGTACCCCAAAAGGGTACTTTCATGGTCCTTCTAAAGACCCTGAAATTTGGTGCAGCTTGCACATACTCACTTGCATTCCAAGTTTTTGGGACTAAGATCCCCACATCAGACACAGTGTGAAAAGAGGCTGGCTTAAGGAAACATGGGACAAGGAAAATGTTGAAAACAAACTGCTGCTTGTGTTGCTTTTGTTTGTGCATTTCCTAAGGGTCACAGATGGAGTTTTTTTATTTGTTAATTAATGCCCTGATTGTGGAACTCTGGTGCATTTATACATCTAATACGATTTCCATTCCAGTGTGCCTGAAGCTGCAAAGCAAGATCCTTTCACCTTCACCATTCAAAGACTGCAATATTGGTTTATGACCTCATCAGCTTCAGGTTCATCATCCTCTTGAGAAAAGCAAAGGACAACTCTATCACAAAGAATCGCTGCGAGAAACAAGAGGGTCATGTGTGGAGCAGTGTGGGGCTGACTGCACCCCGTGAAGTACAGTGAGAGCTTTTAGGAGATGGCTGGGAGCTGGAGAAGAGAAGGCTCCAGAGAGACCTCATAGTGGCCTTCCAACACTTGAAAGGGGCTTATAAAAAAGATGGAGAGTGACTTTTTCACAGATAGATAGTGATAGGACAACAGGGAATGGTTTTAAACTAAAGGAGGAGAGATTTAGATTAGATGCTAGGAAGAAATTCTTTACCCAAAGGGTAGTGAAGGACTGGAACTTCTAAGGTTGGCCAGAAAAGCTGTGGATGCCCCATGGCTCGAAGTGCTTAAGGCCAGGCTGGATGGGGACATGCATTGGGGCATCTGTAGAGAAAATCTGTGCTTTTTCTGCACAGCAGGAGAATATATTGGACTGTGCAGTGGTAGAATTAGATGAATGCAAGAAGAAGAAAGTGCCTTAGATATTATATTTTAATGTGTTTAAAAGTAGTCTTAACCTGACAGTGTACACAGAAGCAGCAGGAATAAACTCTGACATTTTTAATTTCTGTGCTGGTCAGTTTATGTGTGCATCAGCAGACAAGCTTCCCAGGCATCTGATCATCTGATCAGGATGGGTCTTTATTAACCCTCCTGTTTACAAAGGGATCCTCCTTTCCTGGCTTTGCGCTCTCTTCCCATGCAGAAATTCATTTAGAAGGCAAAATGGCCAGAATGCCCTTTTACTGTAACTGAATATGGACTTTCCTCTGGCCACTTCCTTCGAATCTTCCTTAAAATCCTCTTATTCACAGGGAGCAATTTCTGAGGTCATGTTGCCTTGACTTGTTTTGCTGTTCTGACCCAACTAAAGGCACGATAAAATTAATTCCAGTATATTTATGGCACCTGTAGCAAATCCTGCAGAAAACCAAAAAACATTCTGATAAATATACATGTCATTTTAGCTTCTTGGTATGTTCAAATATGTAATGACAGCTGGAAGATATTCCCTGACTGCAACTCTGCTGAGCCTCTTGGCAGCTGGGAGTGGGAAGCACCAGTAAGAATCAGCACCCAATCACATGCACCAGGACAGTCAGCTCCCGATCACATGTGCCACTTTAACAGAGCAGTAAAAGACAGAAGCTCTAATCAGCTGGCTTGGTATGTCTAGGCAGTCTTTTGAGGGATGCCAGAGGTTGATGGTGAGATCAGACATCACCAATATCTGCACAGATGCTTGCAATTTCTGACAATACAGGCTCTGAAGGCATTGCTTTGGGACATCAGCATGAATGAATATTGTGGGTAAGGAGGAAAATACAACAAGATGTTTAAGAGCCTCTTTTCCTGGAGATATGCAGCAGACTGCCTTGGAGTAATCACGTCTCAAAATCAACTGGTGATAGGAATTGTTACATTTAGCTTTTCCTTTGTTTAAACCTCATCCTGGGAAAGAGTAAGAGGATTTGGATAAAAACCTAAACCTAACTAATCTCTCAGGTTTTATGTTTCCTTAATTTGACTTTATTTTTAGTGTACTTTACAAATGAGATTCTTTTATCCAGGGAAGCCAAATTTACACTATTTTTCTATCCCAGTTTGCATGAATTGACTAGGGTGGATGAGGCAGTCCACAGGTCTGTAATGCCATTCAGTTGTAGCAGGTTTTACAGTATTCACCCTGAAGCACATGCTACTCATGGCATTTTACCACTCTAAAGTATCACACTTGGAATTGCCCAAAAGAGAGCACTTTTAACTTTAAAAAGGAGCTCTATAACTATTCTCTCTGCCTTGGCTGTTTGCTGAATGAGTTCTTTTCTTACACGATGAAGACAATGTTTAGCAGGTGAAGTAACTCGCCATGTACCACATTTGGATGTAATATGCACTAAATTCCCAGCTAAGGAATAGAGCATTTCTTAAACACCTACATACACAAAGGTACCAATACGTTTTCAAAGATCTAAAAACAAGCCAGGATATAACAGGAAGGCAGCAAAACCATGGCAAAATGCTTAAAATGCAGCAGCAAGAGCACGCAGCCCTGCCGACATCCCTATCTGTGCTCGTGACTGGTAATGCCAGTGGATGTGTGTCTGCCGCACCTCCAGCACGTTCATTAGCATATGCACATTCACATGTCCCCTAAAATTTTATCCTATTTAGTGCAAATTGTCCTTCTGTTCCCTTGTACCCTTGTGTGCATGGAGGCGTCACCACAGAGCAGGCGAGAGGCAGGTCCAGAGCCTGTGCCAGCCATTTCTCTGCTGCTGGTGGACAACAGGCAGAAAAAATTGTAATATACTGAAGGAAAGGAATAACAACTGGTACCTGCACCATCATGCTTTCTAGTAGCAAGAAGCCATTTGTTTTTCAGTTCATTTTCTAGCTGCTTACGCAAACACAGCATCGCATGCACCCTTTTCTCCTCTGCTGCTATTTGCAGCAATAGAAGCCTTCAGGTGCTCTGCAGCACCTTGCACTTATCTTGATTAAGGGTTTGTGCTCTCCATGGAGGGCCATCACTAGCTTATTCAAAATTAGTTGTCTCAGACTTTAATTAATTTAATGGAACTTATTTTATTTTATTTTATTTTATTTCCTCCCATGATTCTTCAATCAAAAGACAGCTTTTCTGCTTTCTGAGGTGGTGAATACCTTCAAAACTACTGTTTAGGAAAAAACCCACAACACTTACAAATGGTTGCATTGTATTTTACTTAAAATCGTAGAGACATGCTTCAGTCCTGCGAACCTGGCCTGTTGCTGAATCAGTTCTGCAGACATTGCCTATCTGTGCATCCACTGCCACAAGAATACCAGCCATCAGCTGGCACAGTTTTCATTAAGAAGTTTGAAAAGCTGCTGTATTTTCTCTCTGCTTCAAAGAGAACTCAGATGAGCAGAAGCCAAGCAGTAAATCTCAAAAAAAGAGCTTTGTCTAAAGTATCACAGTAACCACAGTACTAACAGTTAATACCTGATGGAGGTAGTTGATTCCCAGATAAGCCCAAATCAATAAGTCAAGGATGAAGCTTGTGAGCATCAACAGTCTCCTTCCACCAGTGGCTGCAGCACAGGAGGGGGCAGGAGGTGGGCTCTGAGCAGGGCTGGTCTGGAATGTGCTTCCTAAATCGCATCCTTATCTATGCCTCTCACTGCAGCAGGAACACTCATGGCACCGAACAGCTGAAACAGAAAGCACAGAGAAAACAGAGTCCTTCCCAAAGCAATGGGTCTGCATCCTCCCTCACCAGCCTGTGACTATGGAAATTGTGGGAACTGTGACAGTGTTTTTTCAGAAATGTTTTCCAACAGAGCCAGTACTGAAAAAAAATGTGTATGATACTCAGTTTTCCACAAAACCTCCATTTATTTCAATGGCCCAGATTAAACAAAGTGACCTTAATTTTGCCTATTAGTATGCCCTTAATTTTGGCCTATTCTGTACCTCCGTAAAACAAACAGGGAGGGAATACTTCTGCCCCACAGAAATCAAACCTTTCCTAACCTTGCTCTGCAGATAACTGTTTGTGGGTAGTTTGAATGGCCAGAGTCTGAACACAAGGAAAGCACAGAGCATTTTCAGCTGGAACCAACAGCTGAAAAACACAGGGGTAGATGATGGGGTGCTGAATAACGTATGCTGAAGAACGGAAGAATGGAAGTGAAATATTGGATGCTCAGGACTTATTTAAATTTTAAAAAAATCTTATTAAAAAGCAGGCAAAGAATGTGGAAAAGATATAGAGAAAACGAGTCAACAACATTTCTTAAGCTATTTATACCGATGTTTTAGACTTAAACTCCTTGACATTACTTCAAACAAGCAGGCAGGCTAATCAAACTGACAACAGGAGCTATAGCAGCAGTTTTCTAGGAAAAAACTCACTCATTATAGGTCTTTGTACAAATACAATCCAGTTATATGAACTTAATACAAGGAGAAAACCTCTAGAAAGAAACCATTTTAATCTGAAAAGCAATTGTGTCACGTAAGTACCACTTCCAAATGACTGTAAGTGCCCTTCTGTCAAGATTTATAATTTTCAAGGATTTTTAGTACTATCAGATTTGTTCCTCATCCAGACAAGTGATCCCCTTCATGAGAGGGCACAAGCAGAAATCAGCCAAAGATCTTGCTGGTTAGAAGGACAGCAGTTTTGATAAGGTTCACTACAACTTCAATTGACACTGGTTGTGTATGTGACCACTGTGAGCAGAATGAGTGGCTCAGCACCAGGCACTTAAACGTTGCCATCCACCAGACTCTCACATGCCCCGATCTGAGCATCCCTTTGCTGGCTCCCCTTCTGCAGATATGTGATGACACACTAACTGGAGGAGGTGTAACATCAAAATATGCGAGCTGCACATCAAGTCTTGATGCTTAAAGCACCAAAATAATGGTTTCCTTTTCAAACAGAGACACTGAAGTCCTGCTGAACCACTGCAGTGTTGGAGGAGATGAGAGCATGGCAGAGCTTCCATCCTTTTCCACACAGCAGCTCTGCAGTTGGTCTACTCAGATGCTTTGAGATTAAGAAGGAACTTGTGGAAGGAGGGACTGAAGTCATTTAGATTTAATCTGACTCTTGGTATGCAACACTAAAATGTCAAGACAATAGATTTTGCATTATTTTTCTCTAAAATTCAGGGAAGTTGCCTTGGTTTCACATTTTTTCTTCTTCAGCCAGGCTCTTCACTGTGAAGTAAGAAGTTGACTTGGCTCTGTGATTTGAAAGGCTGGAATTTCTTTTTCTACATATGTGCATATCTCATCAGTTGCAAAACCATGTGAACCCCATGGCAGCCCCCCGAGGGCACGGCAGGACTGACAGCAGCCCTGCCAGCACTACAAGGAGGTGCAGCACTGAACTCACAGGTGACTCTGATGTGACACACCAAGCTGTCCAGGCACCTGAACTATTGACATTGATGGGGGAACCTGTGAATAAGAATACTTGTCAATTATGAATTTTGTGAATTTAGGCCCTGTTTACTCAACTTGCCCTTAAATCAAGTTTCAGATTGGAAAAACATGCCAAATGCTGTTATTTTTGTCATTTAACACATTGTGACTTAAGAACGTTAGAAAAACCCCAAGGCACATGTTATGCCAATTAGCTGCTTTCAATAGTTGAACACATCTGAATAATAAATTCAGTTACAACCTTTGTGTGTGTGTTTTACAAATGGGATGACACAAGGCCATACTGATGTTTATTTATCTGAGGATATACACTTAATGTGAGAAAAAACCCCTTTTCCCACAGTGAAGTCCAGCCATACCCATTTCTTGCACAGGCCTGCAGAAACTGGTAGTCTCTTAAAGAGATTAACTGATTTGTGATAAACTCTTGTTCAAAGCTCTTGAGGTAGAAAAGACAGACATGTTGTGAATTATAACATGTCCTCTTTCTAATTTGAATTAACCTATGTTCCTTTAATTTTTTAGTTTCTACTTTTTTTTTGCTTTCACTGAAAAGCCATATGAAAATCAAAACACCAGTCTTTAATAAAACTTGTAATGATTTGTTATTTATACTCTATAAATATATTAATGTTTGTCGAAATTTTTCTCTGCGGGTAAATGAGTCCAACAACTGTATTCTCAGCTCCAGACAGAACACAAATTGTTTACACATGTATATTCAGTGAAAAGATGAAAATTTTCCTACTTAGTTTCCCCAATATTCTGAAGGCATGAAAATAAAACTTTGAGCACTGGACTCATAGACTAAGTAAACAAAGCATAGGGGAAATCTTGACTCCTTTACAGTTGTTGTGTTATAATTCCTCCAGACTGACCTGATCACTCTTGTCATAACCTTCTATTTAATTATGAGCCAAATAATTAACTTGCACTAAGCATTGCATAAACTTCATATTAATCAATTTAGGGCACTAGAAGCAATTCCTGTTGAATCCCTATTTATCAAAGTTACCATAAATGAAAAGCAGGACACTTTAAAACACTGGCTGAAATTAAGGAAGCCTGGAGGCAGTGCTTCTTTGCAGCTGTCCATGCAGCCCCGCTGGTTTATGCCAGCTCTGAGGTGTCCCCTGGTGGTTATAACAGTAGCAGGACCAGCCACTAACCGGCCAAATCTTTCCTGAGAGATTAGATCAAATGCCCCAAAATGCAGAAAATGGATCAGTTTAGATGTAGGTAAAACATAAGAGATTTTAATTAAACAACAACAACAACAAAACTGAAAAAGCTTTTATATGATGAATTTTTTTCTTTCCTTATTGCATGGGGAGCTGCCCACTCCTGAGGGTTTTCTGTGTCATCTAACACATCTCTTGCTATGTCAAGGACCTAGCGTGACCTCTTTTCCTGAGCCACATTACAACTGCTTTGGTTATATTTTGCTTCAATATAGGAAGTACTGGCAAATACTCTGTGCCCTGCAATGTTCAGGTGTTTGCAGTGTAATGCAAACCGCATTCACATTACACAATGAGCAGCCCCTGGAATAGTTTGATCCCTTCTGAATCTGCATTCCTCAAAATATTTCCTTGCAGAAGCTAAGCTTTATGATCTTGTCTTTTGGCACATCCTGTGCAAAGCTTTGCTTATTCAAACATACACTTTTTACTACACTATTGATGCTCAAAACAGTAAGAACAAACATAATATAACCCTTAGTGCAGCAGAGGAATTGCAGGTCAGAGATGTGAAGCCCCATCTCACAGATACTTACTACAGAGAAAATCTCTGTAGGGTAAACATTGTCTAGGTTAAAAGCAGAAAAGGAGTATGGACAGAAGGATAGAATAAATCAGCATCTTAGGAATACCTGAAAATGTGACCCGTGCTCTGTCTGTTCTGTTGACACTTGGTTCCTCACCTCTAACTGCAAATATGTATCCGAGGCTTGAGGGGATAGTAGGGTATAAAGTTTTGATTTGAGCTCACATGGCATGGCATGCCAAGAGAAATACAGCACCCAGGTCATCCATCTCAAATTAGTACCGATAAAACTTTTATGTACTTTCTCTGAGACTTGTGTGATGCTCTCATCTCAGTGCTAGTGGAGAACCATATAGCATCAAGTGCCTACACCACACTGCCATGATTCTGTCTCTGTTTCAGATGTTTTGGCTATTACTGCCCTGGAAGCCACAAAAAGGATGTAACTAATAAAAATGCATGGAGATATGAATGTTTTGAAGTTATTATTGAAGCAATTGTTTTATGTCTCTGCCTAAAAACCAAATATTTTATTTCTCCCAGGCCATGATGTCCCAACCATGCAAAATGCCGAAGAAGGTCCCCAATAAAGGAAGTCTCAGTGGTGGAAAGCAAAACATGCCGTGGTGCTTAACTATACTATTGTGAGTGGCATAGCCACAGACTGACATTGAGGTGCAACCTGACCGCAGCCCACCTGCAAACCCATGGCACCAGTTCTGCCCTGCTGTTCTTCAGAGATGCCTGACCAGGAGCGAGGAGCCTGGGGAGGCCACAGGCAGCAGTGTCCCTCTGACACTGGATAGTCAGGGCATAATCCTAACCACCCTTTACTAGCCTTAAAGGGATGGAAACAGGGTTTTTTGAGCATGAGAACGTACTGACTTTAACAGCTACATAGACATTTTTAGAGTCAGAAATAGATGCTATATAGTACATAGAGAAACTGAAAATATCTCTGCTCTGGTAGTTGTACTTGAAACCTTGTGCATTTTTAAACTTTTTAATAGTGACAGACTGAATATTACTTTTTTAAATGTGGGGAAAGAAAGCAATATGAGAGAAAGAGAAAAAAATGTAAAATCAGTAATGAAAAGAGGCTGTTTCAATGTGCTGAGTCCTTGAAAATTAGAGTTAATCCCAGAGAAAAGGAGTCACAGGTAAAGGGCAGGTGCATAAATCATTAGCACATTAATCTGTGCAATAACCTCATATTTACTGTAGCTGTCTGAGGAAGCTTAATTTATTCTCCTTCTGCTCACAGAATAACAACAGTTTTGGCCAGAGGTCGTTCTAATCAGTTATCTGCATTTGGTTGAACTTACTTAATCAGGAATACACTCCCTGATACAAAATGGCAACCCCGTTTCTCCTCCATTTTTAATACGTTTTTTGAAAGGAAACTTGTCTCTGTGAAAAGATCACCCAGCAGGGATCAAAAAACTGACAAATACTACTGAGTTGTCAGGCTTAACACTCTCCTTTGGTCTTTCCCATTTCCTTCTGCCCCAGCTGTTTTCCTTAGTGGTGTAATGAATAGGCCAATTGATTTTGGTTTTAGTACAAGTTCCTTGCAGCTGCTGTTTTTAAGTATGAATTGGTCACTGAAACCCATGGTCATCATTGTGCCTCGAAGTTCTTCCTCTAGCTGATGTTGCCAGACTTAAATGTCTTGTTTTCAGCTGCATATAGTAAGCTTTAGCATTTGCACCAAAAATTTCAAGACTTGAGGCTTGGTTTGAGTTGTCCTTACTGTTGATTTTAAGCTTATAAGTCACTGTGATCCAGCTGTTTCAGGGAATTAAGGGAAAGTGTTGGTTGTAAAAAAAAAATGAGGTATGACAGAGAGGGTCATGCTGGTGTCATCAGCATGCCCTGATCACTGTCAGGAAAATCTACCCACTCAAGTGTCATAAGTGGTGAGCATTAAAAAAGCAGAGTTTGTTTATAGCTGATAAAGACTCATTAGGGGGTTGACAGTGAATTTTCCAAACATGATTTAAACAGTTCTGAACAGTCCATGGCAGCAACTAATTAAACTTTTAAGAAGTGGAAGAAAGGAAGAAGGAAAAATAGAAAAACAGAGGTAGAGACAAAAGATCTGGGTCACCACCAGGGTTCCAGTGCTGTCTCTGGTCCAGTTCCTCCGGGTGGTGGGTACAAACACAGCCCCCTCTGTTGTGCTATTTATGGCATATGCACATTTTGTTATTCTTGAACCTGGAAGGGGGCTGGGGGCTGTTGTGGTTTAAATTCCCTTCCTCCCTGTTGGAGATGCAAATGCAATGCTGTCTCAAACTTGTTTTTAGAGATAGTTACCAAGATAAGGAAGTCAGTCCCCCAAAAATGATATCCTGCCTCCACAAGACCCTCTTTTCTAACCCCACTTTTTCACATTGGTATGGTAACATTCCCTTTTTCTTCTGTGCAGTGTTTGAGACATTAATTCCTTTAAGTTTACATTAACTCTTTCAGGTTTTCAGTCTCTCACAAGAAGCACATCCATGATGACTCACTATGCCAAATTTCACTTGCCACCACACAGCTGAGAACTCCTGAGTCTCAGTCTATGATCAGATTTTCTTTTATTGAAGAGAAACTATTTTTCACAAAGAGTCAGAAACATCAAGTAAACCTGAAAGGAAAATTAAACACAGAAGAGAGCTGGGGAACATACAGACTGCATAAATGCTTCAAGTCTTGCCTTGTATTCCACTTTACTCCATGGAAAACTGTGCCAAAGCACAGACCTGCAAACTGAGCCTTAAGGTGTCAGGGAAAAATGAACAAACTCTGCAACTACGTGTATAATTCCTCATAAAAGGAAGAATTCTTGCTCCATAAGCTGATCCAGCATACTGATGTGGTGCAGCAGGACGAGACAGCCAGACAGTACTGGTGGCTTACAAAGCTTTTCAGAGTTTGGCACTCTGGCTTCTGTCAAGAGATTGCTTAAATTAGGGGTGAGCACACATGAAGCTCTTCAGTGGTGCACAGCACAAAAAGCATTGCCAGCACCTTTTCACAGGAAAACACAGACAGCACATTAGGACTGGGGAATGATCCTCTTGTCTCGCTCAGGAAATCCAGACCATACTCTCACTGACTGCTCTCTGCCCTTACTGGCTTCTCACCTGTGAAACTGGGCAATACTGCCTTTTGGCAATGTGCTTCCCATGTGAAACTGGTGTGAACGAGCAAGTGATTATTGTTTATTGCTACTCACAGTTGATACACCTAAACTGGGGAACCTGAGAAATGAACACATGGATGAGTGGCCAAGGAGAAAGCTAAACTGCACCCCACTGAACCTCCACTCATGATATGGGGCTTGGGAGATGCAGTCAAACACACTCATCCTACAGTTTAGAAAGAGTCTATTTAGCAACTGGCCTCACCCTTAATCCCTGTTAATTTAGTGGGACATTTTTCAGAACTGAATTTCCACAAATGAGTGGAACTGCTCCAAGAGTACCAGTCCATCTCCAAATGCTCAGAACTGGATACATGCTAGAAATGCAAGTTGTGTTTACTTTCCACTGCTAACGTACACAAATCAGAAGCTCAGACTAAAAGTGCTTTCCCATGTTAGGCTTTTTCCTTAATCTTTTTCTGAAAGAAAAGATACACAAATTATTTTACACACCTCTATTGAAAATGTCTGAAAAATGTCATTGCATGCCACCAGTTTTGGACACATTTCTGTCAGAAGCACCCAGGTAGCAGAGGATGGATGATTTATGTGATGTTGCACTGTACTGACACAGATTGCAAAGTAAGTAGCACAAACATCAGTTTAAGAAAGGAAGTTAAAACTGTCTTCTAATACAGTTTTCAGGTGAGAACACGTATAAGACAGTATATAAATAGAAAAAAAAAGAATAAAAAAAGGTAAAATGAAGATACTATTAGGTAACACAGGCCAAATTCTTTTTTTACTTAATGTCTTTTCATTTAGTAATTCAAGACCCATGTGCTTCTTAAAGCACAGTATAAAATCTATAAAAGCAACTAAAGCAGTCATTCAAACTCTGTTTTCATGTCTGCAGCACACAGCAAGTGCTGAGGGTCACTGCAAGCTTACAGCCACTGCCACTGAGAGGGGAATTTGGTCAATGAGACCTCAAACTACTGGACTATCCATTGATTCTAATGCTTTTCAGTTCATGACTCCTTTCACTGAAATGAACTTTCCAAAGATAGGGTGAGAATATTCTTTTTCAAGATCTGACATTTACTTTTCTCCTCTTCCAATACACTGAAGTAATCTCTCAGTGGAGATCACAACAATACACCACCAGATAGCCCAGCACTTCCTGCCACCTTCTTCATTTTCTAATTTGTTTTTGCACACACCCGAACTCAAAAAGGTCAGCTCATGAACACTGCACACTCCTTTTGCTCTTCAGAGCTAGGCAGGTTTGGAGCAGCAAGCACAGGTTGAAAATGGGCAAATAGGAGCTGCATTGCAGCGGTGACAGTACTGCTGCATGGGGCATCTGGGCACTTGCCCCCTCTGATGCCACCAGAGCCCCATGGCGACAGCCCATGCAGCCAGCTGGGGCTTTGGATGGAACTCAGGTGGAACTCGCATAGAACCAGAGAGTTTATGACCTTTGGAAGAAGGGACAGACACTTGGGAAGACTACACAGCCTTTGTGGTGTTGGGCAGAGTGAAAATCAGAAGGGCCAATGCCTGACTGGAAGTTAATTTGGCCAGTGCCCTAAAAAGACAATAAAAACTGTTTCCATAACTACATTAGCAACAAAAGGGCGGCTCAGGAGAACCTTCAAACTTTACTGGATGGAGGAAAATGACAGTGACAAAGGAGGAGGAGGAAGATGCTGAAGTACTTAATGCAAGGCCTGCTACACTACCCCGATCTCCTCCCAGGACAAGATGGCCCACTCAGCAGATGAGAGAAAGGCTGAGAGTATTCATTCCCTGGAGTTTAGAAAAGTGTTTAACACTGTTTCTCACAGCAACCTCCTGGAGAAACCGACTGCTCATAGTGTGCTCTTTGCTGGGTAAAACACTGGCTGTGGGGCTGGGCCCAGAGTGTGGTGGGGAATGGAGTCACATCCAGCTGCCAGACAGACACCAGTGGTGTTCCCCAGGGCTCAGCATTGGGGCCAGTCCTGTTTCATAAGGATGACTGAGGGAGCTTGAGGTGTTTAATCTGGAGAAGAACAAGCTCAGGGGTGACCTCACTGCTCTTTACATCTTACTGGATGTGGCACTTGGTGCCATGGTCTAGCTGAGAAGGTGGTGTTAGGTGAGACAGTCTTTGACTTCTACTCTGTCAACAAGCAGTTAATTCTCTGCTGAGTCTCAAGGACCAATAACAAATGGACAAATTAGAACAAAATGTGGCTGGAGAGAGGAGCCATGCAGAGATACTGCAGCATTTTTCTCTGAGGCCAGGCAAGGAAGGAAAGCAGCTGAATTATTACTGTTATTGAGGCAGGTGCAGAAAAATTACAGGAAGAAAAGGAGAAAAAACAAAAATTGGAAGAAAAGGTAGAGATGATGCTGAAGCAGGCTGCTAGTCCCCCAGCACTGTACAGATTAGAAAACTCATTACATCTCCTGAAGGAAGTGGAAATACAGGGAGTGATCCCTGTGATAAGGAACTAGGGGGAAATGATCCTTTATCTTTTCCAAATCCCCCCTGCCACGTGCATGAAGCCAGATCCACTATAAAACCTTGGGGTGGATGGGGACACCACACCCAGAGAATTACGCAGTTTGATCCAATTCAGGTGCCTAATTTGCAAGAGCCCTAAGTCAGGCAGGATTGAAATCCAGCAAATGGAATCCTATCAACGCAGACATAATAATGGCCCATACATTCAGATTCCAGTTGGTTCCTGTCAACTACAGTTGACAATTTCTAACAGATGCAGGAGAACAACACTCAATGCAGCAGGATGCTGAGAATGGGTGTATGACCTAGATGTCAATGAGTTAAAATCACTGGAGTAAATGGAGCAAGTGTTACCTGGTGAACCGAGAATTTACAGCTCTTGGGTGAGAGCAGGTGTCAGTCACTCACCTTGCAATTTAAGATCACAGTGAAAACATTTTGGGTTTCGGTGTTCTAAACTATGGAACCTGGTGTCTGCTGGACAGCAGTGTGTGGTCCTTCAGTTTGACGTTACCCCTAACACTAAAAGAAATCCAGAGGCTGCAGTGCACTCGCTCCATGGGGTGCCTGCATTCCCTGGTTCAAGGATTTCTGGTGTATCACAGTGCTGGATTTTGTTGTGGTGCAAGGTAGAATTCCTGCAGTTGATTTGGCCCCACTAACAGCTGCAGTACCAACACTGCAAACCTAACAGCCACAATAAAAGCAGCCAAGTGCTGGGGCATTGATGGGGTGGTACCAGACTGCAATACAAACTATAAAAAATGCCCTGTCTCTGAGAATTCCATATTAAACCTGAGATGAGAGAAAGAAGCAGTCACTAGAGGGAGACAGTGCAATTCCATAGAACAACAACTCCAGAAAACTTTTCAGTTGAAAAATTAATAACAAGCCAGAAAATCTATGCCTGTAGGACTCATGGGTTAATTTGCTGGTATTACCTTGCCTAGTGAACTCAGAAGTACAGGATCAACAGCAACATTTGCCAGTGTTGGAAGAAGATAATAGATACTACATAAAAAAAGAACTAGCCTGTCCATTTTTCTGTCTTAAGCAGTATTCACCTTTAAAACGCTTTTTCTGAGAGCCTAAGAGAAAAGACTGTCATATTCTCTGTACCTGAGTATATATTGCATGACTAAAAACTCTTCCTCCTCAAGTGATAACTCCTTTTATTTTGCATTTTTAGCCTCTGAATGAATTACTGTTCATTTAACCATGAAGAAATTAAAGGCCCTGGTACACATTTTCCTAACCCCTACTGACTCCTGATCTATGAAGTACTTAGTGATTTACAAATTTATTTGAAAGCGACAGACAAGCTTCTTCAGAAACAAAGCTTTGTGACCTACGAGGAACTGAGGAAACATGATGAGGCAGTCATAGAAATACATTTTTTATGCATTGGATTTAAAATACATTCAATTTTAAGGTCGAGGCAGGAAAGTTTACAAATTCACAAACTGCAGTTGTTCCTCTTCTTCATTCTCACTTCTTCCCTGTAGTTCTCTGTGTCATCCCTTTCCCCACTCTTCTTTGCCTTATGTTGCCTGTGTCAGCATTATCGATGACCTAAGGTTTAGCTTTCTGCATGTGTCCAATTGCAGACCAATCAGTTGAGTCTAATGAATGATGCACAATGATGACCATTTCACAAACAGCTTCATTAAGACTAAGGCCTGGATAAAGCAAATTGCATGCTGGATTCTTTGCCAGGAGTGCCTGGGTCAGTGAAGTCAACAGGTTTAACAGTAATGAGGAAATGCTGACAAAACACTGAGTGAGGGTTGGCAGCAAAATACTAGTTCCTGAGAGGGACTGTGAAAGGCTTGAAGATACTGCTGCCTCCAGGATGTCCTCACACTTCTCAAAGGTTTTTCCAATACAGAAAATTCCTATTAGTTTATCTGTGCCGAGTTAGCAATATTGTTCCAAGAGAGAATTGTTTATGCTAATCTAATCACCATTACTCATTTATAGCAGTATTTACACTGGGGGCTACCTAGCATGGTTATTTCAGTTTTTATAAAAATAATAACTAAAATGACACAAATCTAATTTTAGATGGACCTAGAAGTATGCAAAATCAGCACTGGATGCAGAAGGTGCTAGTCCAATATAACACATTTGTAAGATGCTTTACCAATACCCACGATAAGTGTAATTCATGGGGAAAATGCTGTTGCCCAAGGCCTGCTTTCTATTTATCTTTCAGACCCTTTTGAGAAAAAACTAAAGCATAATGAGCTTTGAACTATTTTGTGTTCTGAGTCTTCAGGGGAAATAATGATTCTACATGCTTCTCCTTCTGCCACTCGTGACAGCACTGAAAACATCCTCCTTGCTAGTTCTGCTTGCAGCCTCCAAGGGCTGCCCTCTAGTGTGACAAAGAATGTTTGTTATTTTCTTTTACTAAAATCACAGGTTTACTTTTTTTGTTAAAACTTTAAGAAAAAAAACCCCCTTATCCTCTCTTCAATCCTTTCATCCGATTAAATCTTATTCAAATGACAAAGATAATTACATAAATTACAGAGAGTGAAAAGTGGTGTATTCATTTACTCAGGGCTGAAAATGAAGGGAATGAATATTCAAAGCAGTGTGATGTACCACCGTGTGAGGCAAAAACACACCAGCAATCTGAATTAACTGTTTATTGGCAGCACCTCTGAACTGGATCTGGTGGTTTTGAGTAATAATGTCACTTGTCACCTAGATCTCACTGATGTCAGCAATCAGATGGAAGAGTGAACTGCCAGCTCCTGCCTTTCACCAGAAGCAAAATACCACACAGAGCAGTTTGCCTCCTTCTAAATTCACAGGATCTGGACAGATTCTGTAAGAATGAAAAGCATTTCTTGTGGAAACCCAGTTTCTGCTAAATTGGGTTTAGATGCACTTCTGCCTCAACCCCAAGGATTACACATTCTCAATATATTTTTAAAAATTCAAAGAAAAAGCACAGTTCAGAAACCCTACAGTTGGCATGCCTTAGTGGGTTTTTCCAAATCCTTGTCCCTTGTCACAGTATTTCACATTTTTCTTAGTTTGGGAGATTAGTTTGGTGCTGCCCTGGAGGAAGAGGTGAATTAATCTGCCTGATCCAACACAAAGAGCATGAATTCTCTGTGATGGTGGATGCGATTTTTAAAAGCAACAAGGTCAGCTAAGCCATGAGTGAGCAGTATACTCCTGAAGCAGTATGGACTGGAAACCCCCTGCCAAACAGACCTTTCTTGTCTCAGAGGAAGGATCTCTTGCTTTTTTGTCCTTGAGCTCTGATTTGTGGTTTTGCTCGAGGGAAGTGAAGAGCAGGCTGCTTGAATCATTTCAATTAAGGGGTTTCCAGATCTTTAGAGCTGCCTGAACAGGCTTCTGTGTCATTACCAGGACTCTGACTGTACACACTATACACCAAAAAATCTTCAGATGGGAAAACAGATCAGATTTGGGTGAAAATTTGCATGAAGTTCCGAAAGCAGATAAACTAGCTGTCCAGCTTAGTGTGCAATCCACAGATTATTACAGAAGGTGGGCTCTGCTCCTGTTTCCATCCCTTTAAAACCCCTCTCTGCTGGGTCCTTCTTTGGCAGAGTAATAAAATTTTACTTACAGAAATACTATCAATGTTTATTTCAGAGCAACCTTACTGGATTTATTTACTTTCTAACAATTACTTCAGGCACTTCAAAATACTGTAAATAACTCAGATAACTAGCAAGAAGAATGCATAATTTATTTATATTCACTTGCCACTCCCAACCTAATTCAAGGTGTCATCTACAGATAAGAACTATTGCCACTAGTTTCATGCCTCTGTATGACACAGTAGACATTTGGAGAGATCATTAGGCTGAAGGTCTCTGTATCCCATGTTAATTCTAGCTTTTTACTGTTTCTGAATGCCATTCATTTATTACTGTGGATACAATTTCTGAAAATGCATTAGTGTTGGGAATCCCTAGATTGCTGTAAATTAGGGAATAACCCTTTTATTTTCCAACAGGTGTTATTCAAATGTCACTACAAACCTCTATACCCCTGTTGCAAACTTCAACCTATTTTTCTCCTTGCTATTTGAAGGCATTCATCCAAAATTCCATGCTACCAAACATTAATTTGTTAAAAAAACAGTCTGGTTTTCTTCTACCACAATGTTTTGTTCAGTCATTGTAATTACTATTCATATCCTTACCCTAATTAGCATTATATTATCATGGCCTCATATCCTCACTGCTAATGCTCCAACTACCACATGCAGAATAGCTGCTCTCACCAACAGGTAGTTACACTGCTTTGCTGGAAATTGTTGCGCTCGGAATTGCACTAGACCACTTCAAAGCTATTAAACTTAGTCATCAATCTAGCTTTCACCAGAAGTGCTTCTGAAGTGTTTCTTTTTCTAAATTGTTTCTTTTTTCCTCTGGTTCCTCCTGAGTGTGAAATTAAAAGCAACGAAGAAGCATCTGTGGGCTGTTCTGCAGTTTCTGCTGCCCTCTGATGGGCACAATGCTAGAGCAGCTTCGGGAACTCACTAATTTTACTGTGTTGTGCTTGTTCAATGGGAGGGATTTAAGCTCCTCTTTCTGCTCCTCAAGCGAATACTAAGCAAATACAAGCGAATACATGAGTTGTTGTTTATGCCCTCTCTTTCTCAGGTGGTCATTTGTATTTATGTAAAGGAAAGGAAAAAAAAATATAGCTACTCATTTCTTTAGAGAAAGAAAAGAAAAAATAAGGGATTTTAGGTTTCAGCTTTGGCATGGTTCTTACTTATACTTCAGCTTAAGTGTGTGGCCTCTCTGAAATCAGTCTAAACCTGGTGCACCATGAGATTAAACACTGTATGCTTGCTCTCCATTGTAGAGTAACTTACCAGTTTCAAGCTGTCCTTTTTAGGTTTGAAGCCTCCCAAAGACACTTGTTTTGCCACACCTTGTCAGGTGGATCTTGCTCCTGCTTTAAAGTCCTTGCTCCTCCTAATTGCATGTGTGGTAGGAGCCAAACTCCTGTCTGCAACTCGAGCCTTGCACTAAGTGTTGATCCACTGAAGGTACCCACTCCAGCCCAAACCTTTCTCTCTCCCTGAAAAGGCTGAGAACTCCACTCATGCCTCCTCCCACAGCATACCAGTAGTTACTGCTGGTAAAAACCCATATTTTTTTCAAAAGGTACAGCTATTATGCTGCATCCTTGACCAAGCCGTGTATGAAAACTCCTTCATGAAGAGAATGGGTGGCAAAACTAAAAAAAAAACCTGTAACACTAGTGGAAAATTTCATAAGCATCAGCAAAGACAACAGTACGCTAAACATGAGCTTAATTTGTGACATGCCTTTGAAGCTATGCTACATGCTGAGAATGCTGACACCATATACGTGGCATGTTCTATGCCCCCATCTGCACTGCTCTGCATTCAACATGAACGGGCAATTGCACTCAGAACTGAGAGAATCCAAATCAAAGCCAAGTCAAATATATGTATTTATTCATATCATGGATGGAAGTTATCAGGGTAAGAAAGTTTAGAATAGCAAGATGTTTTCCTTTGAAATAAATAAAGCAAATTTCCATGGTTTATTTTTAACATATTTTCATTCTCTTGAAGGACTTCTAATAAGAATTTCCAGTGAAATCTCCTGTTTACTCTCATGTCACACATACACTTGACAAAATTAAGTCAAAACTTCTCTCTATGACTGACTATGGTAGCCAAGCCTTGGTTCTAATTATGACAGGTACAGTACTTGCTGCTGATAGCTCTTTTAGCCTATCTGGATTGCTGTTAAAGCCATTGGCAAGGATGCTATTTATTTAATTAACTTTCTACAGACCATTTTCTCTGACACAACTGTAACTTTGTCCAATCTGGACAAAGACTTTACCTACAGAAAGAACCAAAATATTATTTCTGTCTGATAACTTTTCCTCATCCCAATCAACTTTAGCCTGTAATCTGTATGTAGTTCTTTACTGTGTTGCAATTATGCTTTCTTTTTGCTTTTTAAGTTCCATTGCTATGCTTGGGATGTGTTGAAGGCTTCAAAGTAAAATGGTCTTGCCTCTAATGATCTTCTTTCAAACTTGATGGATATATAAAGAGAAGACAGGATACAATGAGAGCCAGACAGTTACTAATAAAAGTTGAGGGGTTTTTTTATTTTCACCCCTGAAAAACAGAATCTAATCAAGAATATTTGTATAGCCCCAGCAATCCTATATGTTGCCCACACTTTGACCACAAAAAGAATCACTATGTTCACAGAAGCAGGGGAAAAAAAAAAAAAAGATGAAGCCTTTTTGATTTGCAGTTAGAAACATTACACTATAAAGAGGTAAAAGAAAAATGAAGTAAGCTGCTTTCTATGTAGGAAGAAGATGAGATGGTGCCAGATGTGGAAAGATTCTAGCAGCAAAGAGTCCAAGTTTAACACCAACAGGGCCAACTAAAGCAACTAAAAGCAACACGTTCAGTACTTTTAGAAAACTTTAGAAATCAAAGCCATACAAACAAGGTGAAAGATTCTTAATAGCCTTCTGAAAATGAAGCAGCTACGGAAGGACACCGTTACACAAACATAACCCTGTTTAAAAAGGCCTGGGGTGGAGCTAGGAAATTATAGACCAGTTTGACCTTGGTGGTAGGCAAGATCCTAAAGATATTAATAAGAGATGAGATCACAAGGAACACAGACTGGGCAAAGTGATTAATGGACATAATCTACTTAGATTTCAAAAAAGTATTTGACATAAAACTGTAAAGTAGATTAATGTACAGTGGTAGCAAGCATAACACAGAAGGTGTCATCCTCGAGCGACTAACAAGAAGCACAAGTACTCCCTACATCTACCCTACATCTACTGTCTGCACTCTTGGAGGAAGTACGATAAAATGTCATTCATTTGACATACAGACTGCAGACTGTGGCTAATTTACTGTCCTAAGGCTCCTGGTCTCTTAAAGATACAGGGGACACATTTTGTTCTCAGTCCCACAAGTGGAGTCAGTAGAATTACTCAAGCTGCGCAAAGTCTGGAATCTACCCTTGGTCACTTCCCTTTGCTTCAAAAGTGTGTTTCCTGTATTATTTTGCCAGAACCAGGTGTCTTGGTTGTTCCCCCCTGCTCTCAGTATACTGAACCAACTATTTTAGTGTCTCATCAATACCAGTGGACTGTGTGCTAGCACAGATTTACCACAGTGAGTGCTGAAGGCTATATATATTCTGTGTTAGGCATCATAGTTTCCTGTCAAACTAAATTATTTTGGTTTTTTGGTACTAGTTTGGGTTACAGCAGTGGAGATGAGATAAATATTTAGTCCTTCTTCCGCAGCATTGTGTTTTTTGAGAGTCACTTTTAGGGACCTGATCTGGTATCCTTCACTTATATCAATATAAATCCTGGGCAAACCCAAGAAAGCTGTTGCACTAAAATGAATAAAAAACCCTAACACTGAGAGCATTAAATGTGTACTTTGGGCCAGGTTGTCTGAAAAGTCAATTGCATCAATTACAAGAGAGAAATTGGCTTATGTAGCTTCTTTACTGCTGATCCCTTGTAATGCCAAAAGGAAGTTCCAACACTGACAAGCTGACATATATAAAATGTGAATCCACTGGGACACTCTAAGTCTCCTTTGGAAACCCTGTCACCATCAACAGCTCAGGCTAATACCAGCAACTGCTGGGATAGTTGCTCAGAACAGTCATGCCTTTTCCAAAGTGTAAAGTTGAAATGGCAAGATAAAGTTGCTGCTTACACTCATGTTGCTGCTTCAGCCGGTTATATTTAACCCATTACTACTGGAGAGCTTGGCAGGTCGCTGAAGCATCGTGATGAACCAAAGTTAATGATAGCAGGGAAGCCAGCCCTGTTCCAGATTTGTCATGTGGATGTGATGCCATGTGCAGTGGACTGCAGTATCAATGAAAGGATCAGAAAGGAGTCAGCTGATCACTACAGATTCAGTCCCTAAAAACCACCCCACATCCACAACCTGAATTGCTCTCTGGGGGAAGAGGCAATACTACTGTGTACTTCTGGAACTAGGAGGGACTGCCAGCAGGAACAGGCCCAGAAGGGTGTGTGCCAAAGTGGCGATGGATCTCTAAGTTCAGCTGGGTAACTGAGAATGAAATTTGACTCAAATCTGCTGACAGCCATTCGTGTGCAAGTCACAGTGCCACTCATATGCATTCTCTTGGAAGTTTGGGTTATTTTGGTGGTGATGATGTTGCATAGAACATGTTCTGGAATTGGTTTTGGACTCTATTGGAAGTATTATCAGCACTTGAAAGTAAAAAAGTTCCAATAACTCTCTCTACATCAGGGACCTCACACAAACCCAGTCCTCTGACTTAGCAAAGTTGCACAACCTGGGTTGGGAAATGAAGGCTTCAGCTATTTACATTTACCTTTTTGCTAATGATGCTTACCTTTTGGATCTCTGCCAGGTAAGAATTTCACACATCCCTTGCCAAAAGGAAGAGAAAGCCACAGAAACAATGTACTCAATCTGCTTCTCGCCCATGCCATAGATTTCTTATACAACTCATTATAAGGAGCCCTAGGGTGTACAATCCATGGCACCCTCTCTTGTGAACAAAATGCACTGTAAAAAAGAACTTTATATTTTTTTCTTTATTATATCTCCAGTCTTCGTCAGAATAGTCATGAGCTGTTACAATTAAAAGAAGGGAATCTTAGCTGCCAAGAGACTTTTGGAGATGACAAATAAAAAACCCCAATCTTTGCTCCCTGCAAACACTAAAAATGTTCAAGAGAAGTGTCTATCTATACTGGAGGCTGATATTTCAGTCTCTTTCTTTTCACTGGAAGCCTGGGCAATTTCTTGGCTACTGTTCTCTCAATCCTCCTCAACATCTCCTTCATTGATACTTCAAGCTTTGGTCATTCTGATAGGGTGGATTAGAAATAACATGTAAAGAAACGTGTAGGAACTAATGTGACAAAGGAACTTTGAACAGATGTAATTATGATGCTTAAGAAGAATCCAAATGCTTCACTACATGATTTAATGGAAGAGAAAACCAGATTCACATATTTTCTAAAGCAGAGAGAAAATGACCACTGCACAAAGAAATGGCACAATATTTATCCACTATGATACATCCCAATACAGAAAAATCAAATAAAGCCATGAGGAATAAGGTTTACTGAAATGATTAATGAGTATCAAAGGCCTGGGGAATGCAGGAGCTGGCACATAATATAAGACATTTCTGGAGAGTCATGGCTGAAACAATTTGTTTTCCCATGCATGAATAGGCTTTTCTTCTCTTTGGGCAACACAGTTCATCACAAAGAGTTACCAAAAATATAATCAAAAGTGACTTTTGACTCCATGACAAAAGCATTGTACATTAGTGCCAAGCTCTGCTAAGTTTTATTTTTCTTACATGGATTCTGAATTTGATACAGTTATGACTTTAGACCCTTGAGCTTTGTGGCCTAGAGCAAGCAGACGCAATCTATCCCAGAATTTAGACAGCACAGCGACAACATGAAAATATTTCTGTCCGCCTTATTCTTTGCTGGAGCTTCGTGCCAGGCTAAATAGAGAACATGGTCCATTGTTCTGTATGACTTGAATTAGAATTGTTAACCAAACTGACACTCACTTAGGAAATATGTTCTTACTAAGAGTATTTCTGTTAAAACATTTAGACAGCAACAACACAGATATGTTAGCATATGAAATACTTCTCATCTGCATTCACCTAGCAATTTTATCAGGAAAAGGGTGCTACTCTCTAAACAGCTTACTCATAAAACATTTTATTAAATGACAATTATCAAACTGCAACTTTTCATGTAACACATTAGAATACAGAGGTGCTTGTACCTAGAAGTCAATTCTGCTGAGCCAAAGCTGCACAGTTTCAGATTCATGCAGCACCCCAGCCATAAAATTACCATGGCTTACCAGGCATAGTGAGAGGCTGGGCTTCTTCAGAGAACACACAGAAATCCAGGATGGGGAAACAGGGATGTCAATATCCTGAGCTTTCTGTAAAGCTGTGGAAAAAGATACACACGGCTAACAGATCCCTCCATCTTCATAGATGCTTGCCTCCTTTTGCTAGTAAGTAACGACCATGGAATTGCTCCCTTTTGGAGTGCTATCTATAAATTGAGGGCTGTGTTGCTGCACTGGAGATTTAGCCGTAAGGATAGTGTGCTTTCTAAGACCTATAAAGGATTTCAGTAAGCAAGGGGTACTCCAAGCTGTGAGTCTGCCTGAATCTGTCTGTTCAGACTTGTGACTAATTGAGCATCTCACAAAATGAAGGAAACCAAGGGAAGGCAGTACTAACCAGGCATGCAAATTAAAGTGTTACAAAGATATGTGTTGAACAACTTCAGATAAAATGAATCACGTTACTATGAAAAATTATAGGCTGTACAATTACAGAGACTGAAGATACTTCTAATTACCCAGTGTTAATTATCTACTTAAAATGCTTTGGGAAGGATGAATAGGAGATCTGTTAGGAAGTACACTTCTGTTTATTGTTTAGGAAGCAATCACTGTATATGAGCTAAACTGTCTGCTTGGTGAACAAAAAAAGGTGTTTTGTACTTCGGAAAGCAAATGTCTCAATAAAACTATTTAACCGTATGTCAAAATCACAAGAAAGAAAAAAATTAAACTTCCTCACAATTTGTAAGCCAATTTCGTGATCTGGTGACATGTGTTACAAATGCTCTGGTGTAACTGACGCAGGTACTTTTCACCCTATTTAAGGAAAAAACATCCTGTATATTCTTTCTTGCCAGCATTAAATGGCTATGAAATTTTTCTATTCCAGCCCCATACACACTTTGACCCTGCTCTTCCCCATTCCAAATGAGAGGTGGTACAAGGTAATAAGTGCTTACATGCAATCCCACGTCAGTGCAAGCACACTTCCACAGCTGGTAGACAACAGCGTTAACAGAGCATTACATTATCTTAGAAATAATTGCAGAACAGAACTGGGATCGAACAACTCAGCGAGATGCTAAGGCCTCACAGAAACCAGCAGGAACAACAGTTTGTACAGGAGAGAGGACTTCTACACCATAGCTGTAACATAGCAAGTGGTCCAAGATAAGAGATGAAGACATAGCTCAGGCAAAACCAACAGTTTGGTGAAATTTAAATTATATATATAAAAGAAGATATTAGACTAGAACTAACATTTCAGTTTTAATTACAAAGCTCACCCTGTAAACACTGACCAAAACTGAGCTGAGAAAACCTTCATTTCAGTTAGGATTCCAGGTTTCCACACTGCACACACAATGGCAAAAGAACAGGGATCTAAACAGACCTAATTATAGACTTTTCCTGTTCTCAAGCTACATGGAACCAAACTTCAAACAATTTAGCCTCTGGTAACCTTGACCTGGAAAGCAACTGCTGTTTTGGTCTATTAACAATCTTTAATGAGTGTATTGCCCAGGTTCTGGGTGGTCACTCAGTTTCCGGTGTATTAGCCTGCCATAGTAAAATCTAGGTAAGACTCTCAGCTTACAATGACAACTGAGAGGGCTGAAATGGAAATACGAATTGACAGTACAAGTTTCTCTGGTTTGCAGATCCTGTCATTACCAACCAAAACTCACACAGCAAGGAAAATCTGCACATGGTCACAAATCACGGAGAAGAAAGCCCAGAAAAAAATTACCTTTAGGGAGAAGGACATTACATGTTTAAATCTCTTTCAACTGAGTATGTCTTTCTCTTGATTTTCTTCTCAGATATTAAGGGTCTGAGTCTATACACACCAAATCAGTGGAAAATCTTCCAGCTGTGTTAGGTTTAAATGTGCTCCTTAAAAATCTAAAACATAAACCAGCCGTGATGGGTTTAAGAGTTCATTTCTGTACACAATGTAATTTTTCTACAGTTACTTGAAAAATAATCAATGCTGGTCCTGTTTGAATATTGTCCTAAAACCTGCCTCGTCCTTACACAAAACCAAACCAAACAACAAATCACACAGCTTTTTCAAGTCCTTGCAAGCATATTGACTTGGGTAACATTTTTATCTTAGTGAAGCTGCAGTGCTGACAGAATTCAATAGCACAAACTCACTCTTGGAACTACACCAGCTCCCTCTATGTACACCTTGGCAGACACATCTTCTGGCTGAAAGACTGCAATGAGATAGGAAATAGAAGTGGTGAAACTCAGCCTCAGCCTTCCCTATGCTGGTGGGTTCCAGAAGATTTATGGTGTTTCTTAGAAAGGCGCAGGGCCAGAAGTCCTGCAAACCCTTGCTCCGGGGATACTCGTGGAGTTTTGTCTATGCTTCAGGCCTGGCTGCCTTCCCATGCAAACGATGCATGAGGATTAGCTTCTGTGCCAAAGGAAGCACAGATAACTTTGCCTTGACTTGAATGTTAACAAGTAGCAGACCCCGTGTGAGTGAGGTTTGAAAGGTAATTTTAAAAAGCAGCTGTTTCTTTAAACTTCACTGTACTTTCTAATTACAGTAAAGCTGAATGGCTTTCACTTGAA
Source organism: Corvus hawaiiensis (assembly GCF_020740725.1). Classification (NCBI taxonomy): domain Eukaryota; kingdom Metazoa; phylum Chordata; class Aves; order Passeriformes; family Corvidae; genus Corvus; species Corvus hawaiiensis. The sequence goes on along the minus strand of NC_063214.1, from coordinate 112,409,341 downwards.
ACCACATGCAATATAGCCTGGTAACTCTGGGTAACAGTTGGAGTGGAATCCTTGAATCCAAGGATGAATAACACCATTCCAGCTATTATATTGCTGAAGGTACATTTTCAAAGGCATACACAGACTCTGAAACAAAACATTTCCTTGGGGACAAGACAGATAAAAAAGTAACTTTTCAAACCTGCAGACCATTTAAAGCACAGTCTGCAATAGTAGTGGCTGTCAGCTGCTGTCTGACGTGAAAAATGTTAAGAACATGCTTTGTGTTTTACTGCAATAAAGGATTGTGTGGCAAAAGAAATTAAAAATACATCGTTACCTGTCTTTGGAAATGAGCAGCTACCTTGTTTCACATATAATTGGAAGTGTTTGTTAAGAAAACAATTCTCACAGAGGTTGAAAAATACGAATTTTTATAGTCACATTATCATTAGTGAAAAGTGAAACACTTACCCTAATTTGTTCACAGCTTCACTTAGTCTCCTGATATTATTTGACTGAAATATGGAGTATTTACTTTCTCTTCTCCATTCATTTCATTGTAATAATGAAGATTTTAATTCGTTTTAACTTTTGTTTACTGTGTTTACTATTGTGTTGGCATAGATTTGACACAAAGGAAAATACATTGCTTGGAAAAGATGTTCTGTTTCTGTGGTGGAAAGCTGCATGTCAGATTAATGGTTTATTTAAAAGGTGTTAGTTCCCTGCTGCATGTCTCTCTGAAAGTCAGCATTCATATTGTCTTCTTCCTTTTTTTTCTGGTTTGATTTTTTTCCCCTGTCCCCTGTGAACTTTGCCTATCTTTTCAAACTACTGGCTTGAAGAAAACCACCCACCCAGATTTTGTCTGGTCATATAACTCGGGAGAATTGCTGGAATTTTCTGTCCTTTCTTTTGCTTGCTCTTATTTCTGCAGTACCTGACAGAAGGTTAATCAGAACTCTTTTTCATGCTCTGATAACCTGTGCAGAAAAAAATACAGAAGGCTGGACTATGAAAGCCTTGATTAGTACATGTAGTACTAATCAATAGTACAATGTATCTTAAGCTATGCATGTTAGAATAGTTGCCCAATTCTATAAAATTTAAGTCTTCCATACAAAACCAGCAGCAGGAAGTTCTTCCTTGTCTTCAGAAAATTTACTTCTATTCATTAAGGAGAAAAACAGTGGAATGAATTTTAGGAGTGTATATTTTCAAAGAGAGCAGAAGGTGCTGAATCTTTATTATTAGTGTCTCAGGGAAAACCTTTCCATAGACCATCTGGAATTTCCTCAAAAGGGAACATTAATCTAATTCCACCTGATGACATCAGGATTTGTTTTCTATTTTCATATGCTTTATATTAGGTCCTGTAACTGGAAAAGCCGATGGTCTGTGGATCAAAAGAGAATCATAGGTATTTGATACTGTGTGGCTTAATACTTTAACAGATTTGAAATTATTACCAAGGAATCCATAGCAGCTAGCAAAAGGACCTCAGCAAAAAGACAGATGTAAGAAGATTTTTTTTCATCAGTTGTCTTTCCATTCCACTTCAATTAGGGTAAACCACACCAGAAGTGTTGGAAACACCTGCTACTATTGATACCAGCATCACACAGAAGGAAGGGCCAGTGCTTTTCAGCTGGCTGGAGACAAGAGAAGTCCCTTGCTTGGGAACTAGTGCCCTCAGCAAGCAAGTTAACTAACAGCTCAAACCCTACATATGACCTGGTGTCACTCTGGAAATAAAAGCTGGTTTTCCCCACCTCTCCCATGAGAAATGTCTGTGAGTGACTCTGCAAAATCTCCTTGCTGCACACACCAGTCCACGGTGTCTCGGCTGCAAAATCACAGAGGTCATGTTATGCACAGTCCTCGTGCACCACCAACACTGTCTTGTGCTCTGCTCTGGCCTTACATTATCATTACACCTGTAAAATACTCACATATGGCCCAGGCTGCTGGGAGTTCAATACTTTACTGATTGTTGTCCTGGGGTGAGAGTTTGGAACAGGGAGTCACAGATGCCTTCAGAGTTAAGTGTTAGTTTCTCAAGAATTGTGGGGAACTGTTTTAATGAAGTGTTGCAGCACAAGCTGTGTTTTAAAAAATACCTCAGCTTCAACTCTCCCTGAAGTACCAGTGTTCTTCAACCGCCTCAGTCTTCCTCCTAAAGTGGTGCTGCTGAGAACTGCTCTGGCTGTAAGCTGTTCTGCACTACTGCAAGATGCCATAAAGTGCAAATCAACAGTCAAAACACTTTTAAATATTTAATTATATATAGGGCTCTACCTTAAAGCTTCCTTTTCAAGGTCCAAGAAGTTACATGCTTTGCCCAGTGACTTGAGACAAAATTCTCCATTACTACTTAGGAACACATGTAGGTCATAAATTACATTAACCTCCGGCTACTAACGCAGTCTGTACTATGACACCACTGCAGCCTCTCTGCAGATGCCTCTGCCACAAGAGCTGGTTCTGGTGTAGTGGGCACACTCACATTAACTTTTATCTAGCTAGAAACAGGAGTAATATAGACTCAGTAGCACACACTTCATCATTGACTGCACCAACCTGCAGAAAACCCTACATATATATACGTGTATATATATATATATGTATATATATATATATATGAAGTCTGTGAGCCCTCACTATAACCTACAGTGCTATATTTATATGATTGTCAAATTGCATGCTAGCTGGATTTAACTTGGTGTGGTTATGTCCCATCATTTACTGAGTAAAGTTACTGCAAGTGCTGGCTCAATAGACTGATGCTGAAAGTGTTTTCCACACAACTTATGCTCTTACTGCTGCCCCAAAATATTTTAGCATGGCTGAAACTAAACTTTCCATAGCAGGCTATAGAATACAATCAAAACAATCACATAATGAAATCTGTTGTATTTTATATAATAAATAGGAACTTTGCCCAAACCTCATGTAAGTAGTTGGTTTTCATTCATATCCCGCAGCATGGTTGTACTTTTGTGTGGTATTAGAGAGCATGGTTTGAAAATCATTTTCTATTACACTTGTGCATCTTTCTAGGAATATAACAACAGAGAACAAAAGGAAGTATTTGCTTCACAGTCAAAACACACTGTTCCTTCCCTCTGGAACAACTCACAGGGCTGTAACACCCCCTGTATCTCTCTTGCCCAACAGATGAGTAGGAAAGCAAGAAAGAGTGTAAAGAACATTTGATTCTTCGGCAGTAATGCTTTCTATATGTTGCACAGAACTCTCTTGCACTCCCATAAGGATGAGTATTTCGTTTCTACAGACTGGGTTTCTGTGCCCCAATCACTCTGACTGCTTTTACTAGCAACCATATCTGATGTGATGTGGTGATCTGCTATCTGCCCCTATTCCTGTTCGCAGGATCAGCTGGCACTGAGCAATGGCTGGGCCACTGACAGTGTGTGATGATGAGTTTGGACAAGCAGTCAGTACAACTCAAAAGCACTATCTTCTTTTCAAATGTCACACTTCAGTGAAAAATCTGGGAACTGGAAAAAACACCCTGATGCTGTTAGATCTGATTACAGGAATTGAGGCAAAAATGTTACTTCCTCCTGAGGAAACTGCAAACCACTAAATCATCCTAAGTTTAAAAATGCACATGCGGTCTTCTATTATGATAATTTACAAATGCGTTTCTTTTATTCTCAAGAATTTAAAAATCCTTAAAAGCAATTTTACAAATCAGACTCCCCAATGTAGGTGCATCTATGTACACATAAATGGCACAGTGGACTCCAACTAGTGGCATTGTGTGCACTGCGGAAGGACAGCCACACCTAAGATAAAAACAGAAGATCATTTTATAGGATACAGTAGTCCCACACAATAGCACTGGCACAGAAGGAGTAAATGACGTCATTCATTTCAATTTCTGCTACCACAGGGGTACTCTAGGTATTCAGAAACTACATCCAAACAGAGCACCAAAACTAACAGCAATGGAAAACACCCCCAAGGGAATCAACTATATTTTTATATATCATCCAAAAGAAAAACACATCTTCATGTCACTTCAGGAAAAGAAATCACAGAGTCTATTTGAATTATTACTAAAGCCCTTGAACCCTAACAACAAAAATGCATGCTCATAAAAAGCATACACACAAGGATGTCTTTGCACTGTCCTCACACTACATATCCCATTCAAACACTGAGAAAACATTTATGCCACAACCACAATATGTTACTACTGATTTAATTCATCAGTCTTTCAGCACCAACTTAACAGCTCTAGTGACAACTATGCCAGGACTGTGGCTTTTAGGAAGTTTGTGCAAAGGAACACCTGAAATTTTCGTAAGTTTTGAAGCATGCTTTTGAAGAACCTGTTCTTCCAAGTCACAGACTAATCTGAAAAGCAGCAAACTTAATTACAGAAATTGCAAAATAAAAAGTGAGGACTGCAAGCCAACAAAGAGATGGGGGCTGGCCCCCTGGGGGAGCAGCTCTACGGCTCTTCCCAGTGTCTGCCTTGTTCTCTAGGTTCAGAAGACCATTCCTGAAGAGCAGCAGAGCTCTGTCCCTGCCTGCTGGAGTCACTCACAGAAGTTTGGAGTACAAAGGCAGACCTTGAAAATGTTCTGGTACAGAGACAGATGTGATCACAGTGTTGTATGTGTGAAGTGGAGAATAAGGGAAAAAAGGGTAAAGCGAATAGCGAGGGATAATGCCTTATCCTTTCCTGGACACACATGCGCACTGAAACATACACCAACAGGTTCCCCAAACTGTGTCAGGTGGCCCTTCTGAGGGTCTAACAATTCACAGTTATTTAGATCTGCACTTCATAAGGCAGCAAAAATTCCACCCTAAGATAAAGCAATAACATTTTTGACTGCTCTTGGGAATATTTTCCATTTTCTCAGAGGTTTATTTTGACTTCTCAGCTTCATTATTGCTGTGTTTACTAGTAAGTTCCAAGATATCTTCATTTTGAACTCAACTTCTTGATCCATGATCCCTGTTAAAACAAACATTTTCTTCTGCTACCTCAGTGACATGGCTGACAGCAAATCGAAATGAACAAATAACCAGGGTATCTAGAAGAGTCAAAACAGCTTTACAACAGCTTTGCAAACAGCTTTAGCAGAATGAAAAGTACAAAGGGTGATGCATAATTCCAAGAAGTTTTGATTAAATTTGGAATCCAGTAGATGAATTGTGCTCTAGAAATTGTTCTTCGGGTATAGAATTCACCTTAAGGTGAGGAAAGGCCAAGGATACATTCCTTCAATGTAATGAAACACAGAGAAGTGAGGAGGACTTACAAACCAATGGCATAGAACTTATTAAAGAATATGCAGGCAGAATTAGAATTATCATAGAGAGGATATTTTTGACTCTTGAGCTCCATAGGCTTCCACCTAAATAATCCTGGTTAGACCCTGAATTCTGCAATTTCTTGAACACAAACTACTACAGGGGTCAGCAGGATCTGACACTAACACAAAGCACTACCACAGACCTAGACATGACTGCTTAGAATTCATCCCAATGTAATTTCCTTCCATAAGGAAAATAATATGAAAAAAATGTACCTTCTTACTCTAGGCACACACTCCTGGTTTTTTTTTCATAATTGTGTTAAATACTTGAAGTGCTTTAGGACCAAAATATATAACTTCTTTTTTTGACTAAAACTCTGACAAATGGATACATTCCATTCCCACACAGTGGGACTGTATTCCCCTTCAGGCATCATGAAATAAACTTGTTTGGTGTATTTCAGTGACAAAACATCGGCCACGGTGTAACAGGGGGAAAGAACTCAGTCTGACTTTTTAGATTCAAGACTCAGTTTATGGTGCTTACATTGGAAAGTTATGCTTTTGATTTGTAAATGGAACTGAGTACAGGAACTATTCAGACAGAAAACGTATGGAACGGCCATTTTATCAAGATGCTTTTCTGACTGCAATTCCTAGGCACAAACATGCATAAAATTGCTTTCTTCCAAAATAGGAAAGTGGGTCTCTTGGATTGTTGCTCATAAAGAGAAAAGGGGAGCAGAAATAACTCCATTTTTGTTCTGCTTAAAATTAATGTAGCATGGAATTTAAATCCAAACCTGAGGCCTTTCAAAGATGGGTAGTAGTGACTGCCATAAGCATTAAATTTAAAAAAAAAAAAAAATCACACAGAACCCAGAGGCATTTTCATCTAGAAGTTATTACAGGACTGGGTTTAACAAGGAATTCCATTTGACTTTGAGTTAACTGTCTGAGCTGCAAGTATTGAGGTCTAGCTTTCAAATTCTTCATTGCATATATTGCATTTTTTTAAAATACAGAAAAAAATGGGGATTTATTTCAGAGTCCTGATACTCTGCTTCCCACACAGCTGTCTAAGAACAGCCCTGATTACTCTGTGCCAGCGCTCCTTGTTTCCAGCTGCTAAATCCCATTAGAAGTAGCTAAAAATGAGTTAAGCGCTTTCCTAACATTACTTTTCCTTATAATCAATTTTTGTAGTTGTCATATGGATAAGAGACGGAAAGGCTGGATCAGCAATAAAATTAACTGCTCTCAGAGATGTGTTCAGCAAAGTTAGAACATACACAATCTTTGATTTCTGGGGTAATCAGGCACCTAATACCCATAAGGATTTTTTTCTTAAATTCTTGAGCACAGCCCTGCCTGTGCTATGATTAATTGTGAAGTTTCAAGACCAATTAATTTCCCAGTCTCACAATCCTGCTCTCAAGCCTACAACTAGCTAAGGGTAGATGAAAAATTCTGAGTATCTGCAATTTCTGTTGGAACACTCCTGCTTTGAAAGTGGGATAAAAGTCAGGCAATTGCTGGATTATAGTCCACCATTACAGTCCATTCCATAGGATTGCAGAGGAAAAGCATCATTTCCAAAGAAGCACTGGTTGTTTCTAAAGTGAAATGGAGCCCATTTTTATGAACCTACAGTGGTTTGCCAGGACACACTGGAGCTGTTAGTACAAGGAGTTTACAGAGAGGCAGTGACAAAGTGACTCAGACGTTGATTTGAAAAATCTGGAAGCAACAATGACAGGATGAATTAAGACAGTAGCTGGACAACACAAAAAATGCTGAAGAAGCCAGGGTCAGCACATATAAGTCACGGCACAGAGGCTCTCATGCACACAACATCAACAGCTGTACCAGGGGCTGTTTCTTACATTTTAAATGAGACTAGATATAGCTGCGGGAACTATACATTGGCATCAACAGCGCATGCTTATATTTGGAAATTATGGATTTTTGCTGAGGAATATGCACTTCAGCATCTTGTTAATAGTTCCAATCACAGGATAAGAATCAATATCTTTTAGATAAAAAGTATTGTTGCACCGAGATCCTGTTTACTTCCAGTTTTACATCTTGCCTCTCCAGAAATGTTAGTTAGGCTTGGCGTGTTTCCGATGTAGGGATTAGAGTACAGGAATTCCTTAATTAACTTCACACAACCTCTGACACAGGAGCCAAGGCCTCTGTACACGGAAGATGATGTGGAGAGTCAGTAACCGCAATACAAGACACACATCCCCCCCACACTTCCAGTTCTCTATCAGAGAGAGACAGAAGGTGGTTACAGAACTCTGCATCTGCTCTCATCGGTATCAGTGCAATGGTGTTTCTGTGGCTCTGAAACCGCGATAAGAAAAAAAAACTACACAAGACAGATACTGTCTAAACAAAGAAAAATATCTATACACACACACACAAATCCTGAAAAACACAAATCATGGTCTTTATCATTTAGTAAAAGATGCTTTACACCAGTTTACACTGGCACACAAAACAAATGTAATCTCAAGGCCCAGTCCGTGGATGAAAAATCAGTGTACACCCACTAAACCATCTGCAAGGCTCTGCCTCAACAGGAAGATTTCAGCCCCCATAGATGCCAATTACAAGTTCACGTTGGATCAATCCATATTAATCATAACAGCCCCAAGTCTGTCCTGCAAGCAGAGGGACACAAAAGTATTACTTCAACTGGCACAGGATCACGAGACACTTGGGTAGGAGCACAGCACACCCGCGTTTTTCTGCTCATAGCTAATCCATCCTATGTAAGAACACGTACTGGAACAGATTGTCCAGAGAGAGCATGGAGTCCCCCTCAGTGGAGACATTCCAGAACCGTCCGGACACAGCCCTGTCCCGTGTGCTCTGGGATGGCCCTGCATCAGCAGAGGCTGGGCCAGATGACCCACTGTGGTCTCTTCCAACCTGACACATTCTGTGATTCTGTGAATTGTGCCGTAACCACTGTGTCCACGCGCCTTATCGCTGCTGTCAATATTCAGAAAATAACACCTTAGTTCCAGTCACCGCCCAAGCATGCTCAGGCTTCTCTAGAGACGAAAGCCCTGGCGGAGGGTCTGTCCCCAAGCACCTCCAGCACCCAACGCTGTGCCCCGCCCCAGCTTCGGGGAAGCTTCGTTTAAAGGCGCTGAGTGCCCCCCGCGGTGACGGCACGGAGGAGAGACAGGAGTGAACCCCGAGGCCGGAGCCCCTTCACGTCAGGCGGGAGCCCCTTCACGTCAGGCCGGAGCCCCTTCACGTCAGGCGGCAGCCCCTTCACGTCACGCCGGAGCCCCTTCACGTCAGGCCGGAGCCCCTTCACGTCAGGCCGGAGCCCCTTCACGTCACGCCGGAGCCCCTTCCCGCCGCCCCAGAGCGGCCGCCCCACACGGGCCTGGCCCCGCCCCCGGGGCCGCCCCCGCCCCAGTCACGCCCTCCCCCGCTCGTTGCCGCGCGCCTTCGCGCCCCCCTCTCTTCCCCCCGCCGCTGCCTCCCCAAGTCTCGCGAGAGCCGCGCGGTCCGGCGCGCGCGGGCCGCGCCATGTCGGATGCCGTTGGGCGCAGCCGGGGCCCCGCCCCGCCCGGCGGCCCCAGCGCCCCGCACTGAGCCCGGAAGCGCTTCCCGGCCGCGCGCCCCGGGACTCCCGTCCCCGCTCCAGCCTCCGCTCCCCGCGCCCGGCGGGGCACGCGCCTCTCCCTTCCCCCTTCCTCAGGAGGAGCGGGGGGGCCCCCGCAGCGGGGCCCGGGCCAGAGCCAGGGGGCGGGAATGCAGCCGCCGGAGCCGCAGCCGAGCCCCCAGCGCAGCACGGTGAGAGGGGGCGGTGGTGAGGGAGAGGTGTGCGGGGCGAATTTGGGAGCGGGCAGGGCCGCCCCGCTGCCGGGGGTCAGTGAAGGGGGCTCGGGTGACACCTCCCCGCTGCCCCCATCCCGCCGGGCTGTGGGTGCCCCCCCCTCCCCGGGTGGGAGCGGGCTGCAGCCGTCCCGGGGGACACGGACGGGCTGCCCCGGGGAGCAGGGGGTGTCCTGCCCTGCGTGGGCCCGGGTGCGGTGACGGGAGGCGGCTCGTGTTGATCCTGGCTCCTGTTTTGCTGCCGCACTCCCACGCACCGAGCAGGGAAAACTTTGGTCTTTGTTTTTGGAGCCCTTTGCGGAGCAAGGCGGGCGGGCTGCCCGGGGATCCCGTGCGGGTGTCCCCTCAGCAGGGGCTGTGGTGTCTGCTGGGCCACTGATGCTGTTCTTGCTGCGTAAAAATAAATAAATAATCAAAAAGCAAATGGATTCACAGGTAAACGCTGCCACTGCCCCTTGGACGTGACTGCAGCGCGATGCTGCTGCTGCTGCTGTGCCTTGGCTCTAGAAATAGAAGGGCCCCAAAGGTAGCAAGGCCTTGGCTATGCTTTGTCCAGAATCTTGGCTTCAGGTCGGGTTTGAGATCTTATCGACTGTTTGTATTTACTCTGAGGAAGATTAACTCGAGTTTCATTTTGTTTGGTTTTTTTAATATATATGGTGGATGTATGCAGCTCTTATTTATGCCTTGATACTGTTCACTGTTAGTGTAGGACTGTGCAGTCGCTGTGCTTTTTCCCCTGGTTCAAACATAACTTGTAACATGATATTGGCCGTTGTTTCCTTGGCTTTGGCAAGGAGAAAACAAGGAGATGAAAGGCAATTGCTTAGATGGCTTGGAAGTATCTGTATTTCATGGTTTGGTAGAGATTCCCTGTGTCCAAAAAAAAAACTGAATGGCAGAGATAGGCCACACTTGGAAAGTAATGGAAAAACTTAAAGTGAGACACTGTGTTCAGGTAAACATGCATAAAACTGTCATGGAAGGTCTCACAGGTGAGTGAGTGCTAACCAGTTTGAAGATGCTGGTCTTCTTCCATTCTAAATGACTATTGAGAGTGGTCAGGTCAACCTGTCCAGCTAATGTGTCAATATGTGTTTGTTATTTTTAGTGCTGGTGTTTACTGTGACAAAATTGAGTAGTATTTCTTTATGGGCTTGTGTTCTGTAGCAGGTCCACCTGATCACTAATGTTTCCAGAGGACTTAGTATAACAGAACACTTAAAACTTACAGGTAAAGCTTGCGTGATCAAAGGCCAGTCACTGTTCTGGTGACTTTAATTTTGTTTTCTAGATCTGCGAGAAAAGCAATGGTTTTTTTCTGCCCCTCCTTAAGTATATTTGCAGTTAACATATTTCATGTAAAAAGAAGAAATGTTAAATTCATTTCCTCTTTGTAGAGGGAGAGGAACAGGATTCTTAAAAATAAAATATTTCACAACATTTGTTAAAGCTTGCACTTTGTCCTGCCTTGTGAATGGTGTCTGTTGATAGCAGCAGTCTGAAGAGTGTCATAACAGCCTGTATTAATGTATATATAGACTGTCTCAGTTCATCCATAAAATTAACAATATACCAAATTTTGCATACATTATTGAGGAATAATCAGCATTTAAGCCTGCCTTTAATCTTGAATCTTTTGGTTTAAACACAGGTAGCTGGATAAGTGTGATGTGTTCTCATTATGAAATTATACTTTTATGATGTATTTTTTTCAGCTTGGGTCATAACCTTTACAGTTAATGATTGCGGGTAAATGTAAATAGGGTATTGTGAGATCTGTGTCCATTGTTGTTTCCTGGATCTCACTGAGGCTCCTTTTTCTTTCCATGAGTTTTCACCTTGGGGAAGACTAGATCGGTTGAATAGGTATTGTGAAAACATATCTGACTTTCAGCCAGCTTTGTTGATGTCTGTGCTGGTGTCTCTCTGTTGAGTTGCAAAGTAGAAGATAATCCTAATGGAAAAAGACTCCTTTGAAGTAAGCCAAGAGAATACATTAATGTGGTTCTTTGGGTTATCCAGTAATAACTTGCCTCTGTCCCCTCTCAAGAATTATGTAGTTTAAATGAAGTTTTTGGTTGCGCTGGTCTGTAGACACTGTCCTGACTTCAAACCTGCAATGATTCATTTTGTATGTATTTGTAAACAGCATAAGTAGCCTCAAAGTATGACCTGCAAAAGTGTTCTTTGTTAGGGCAAGAGTTAGTGGGTATGTACTGCAGTACATAATAAATACGAAACCTAAGATGTTTTATTGAATTATTTTTCAAAGAGCTGTGTATTCAACTGGGATGATTTTCAAATCCCTACTTTCACAGCTGCAGTGTTTCAACAGAATCACTAACACAAGAAAAAGCCTTTGATTTACTTTTTTGACACCAAAGGTTTAGTGATGATCGAGTCATTGAGTAAATGATCAAATCTAGTAAGTTTTGGGTAACGTCAAGTCTATCGTGTGCTTAGTCATCCAACTCAACTATGCTATGACACATTCTGCTCTGGGAGCATCTATGGTGCTGCTGTTCTCACTGCTGTGAGCTGAAGTAGGTGCAGTGCCTGTGTGTGCACACATAAGTGCAGGTAAAGTGTAGCTAAAGGTGTCTGCAGTGGAAGTTATTTTTGTTACATGGTACGGTTAAAGGGCAGGTGACAAGTGGAGTGAAACTGAGAAGGTTGGTTCATGCAAAGCCTGAAAAATTATCACAAGCACCTTTTGGACTACTTTTGACTGCAAGTGTTTTAAGGTACATGGTAGAAATATCTCTGACTTGTGGTTTTGCAATATCTTTTCCTGTCCCTTTACTGTCTTTACTCAAACAGAAGAATAAAGCCGAACTGAAAATTTTTGGTGCTACCTGGTGTGGTAAACTGATACTAGGGATTGACTTTCAAATCCCTGCCAAAGTTTTCTATTATTGTCTTTCTTTTTTCTGAGTTGGAACTCTTGATTTTCTATATAATACAAATTTTCTGTAGACTTATTTCTGTATGGGCATAGCAGACTAAAATACTGTCCGAAGGGTAGTATTGACTGTCTTGTTCTTGTGAGAGACTGAGAATAGTTCTGCAGAGGTTGAATGTGTGGTGATGTCATGGTGACAGTTCTAACGTGAGAAGCTCTCACCATAAATGGAAAGATGAGTTTTGAAATACTTGTTTAGACTTGCGTGTGCAAATGTTGAAGATGTTGGTTGAAAACACTGCTAGAATAGATTCTTGTAGTCTGCCAAACCTTGAAGCATCAGTCAAAGTTGTCCTTTGAAAGGCTTTCTAATTGGGAATGTGCTTGTAATACTTAGCAAATTGCTCTCTCCAGCTGCAGACAAACGGTAATAGCGTAGGTGGTTCTGTGGTACTGAATATCCGTCCTGGGTATCTCCTGTGTGAGGAGAGGGTTGTTGGTCAGTAACTTCTGTGCTGTGTCAGTCAGTGTTTAAGAGGTGGCACTGTGGTATTGGTATCCAGGAGACTCATGTGCACAACTTCCAGAAAAAACATCACTGAGGCATTTTTATTGACTTGAGAAGCTGAAATACATGTCACAAAATTCAGTATGTAATAAGGGGACAATGCCACATTATTGCTGATACAGTTCAAGTTGTGCAGTGGGTTCTCATTGTTTGGTGTTTTGCTTGTTTTTTTTTTTTTTCTTTTTGAAGATGAATTATACTGGATTCATCACACTGTCTGTCTCAGCTTAATGTCAGTGGAAGTAACATTTCAGTACTCTTACACCTCATTGATTACTACATTGAATGCTTCTCCCTTTTCAAGTATTGTTTTACAATAGCCAGCATAGCACTAGACTATACAAGCGAAAAATGCCATTTCTGTTCAGGTTATGTACTGCTTTGTGTTTTTAAGAGGCATTAGTGTTCTTCAGTTCCTGGTGGGCTTTATTTTATTAAGGCCCTGAATTCAAAGTAGTGGGATTTTAAAAGCACTGAATTACCAGGTTTTGTCCTAATCTAGCTCTTTTGTAAGGAAAATTACTGCTCTTTTTCAGAGAGTTGTTTAAAGCAGGGAGCTTTGTAAGCAAATAGCAAAGTCACAGAGAGAGAGAGAGAGGTCATTCTGCTACAGTGGTATTGAGCAGCCTGGCTGCCACAGCTGAAGTACAGATGTTTTCCTATCTGTGTGTGGGCTTGCTGGTGGATCATTAAGAGTGTTTTCTTTAAAACACCTTTCTGCAGATTCTGTTCAGTCTGTCTTGTTCCACGCTCATAATGAAATACCTTCTTTCAAATGATATTGCATATCCACTAAAGTGTATATTAACTTGAAAAGTGGGTCAATTTCTGTGAAATCATGGTTGATCTAGGGACAAATTGAGAATTTTTAGAAAAAAAAAACCCTGTTAGTATCAGTATTTGTCTTGGATGTTGTAGCAGGAAAAAACTTGAATGGTTTAATAAACTGCACTCAGTATTAGTCGACTATTTCTTACCAGATTTGGTAAAAAGATCCACAGCAGTGCTGGTATTTTAATCTTGTTGCAACTTTAAGCTTAAGCATTTTTCCATTCCTTGGTTATATTCTGAGGTGATTTGCCCCCAGGTCTCATCTGTTTGAACAATTCTTCCTGGTTTAGAGTGTCACAGCTGCATTAGACAATGGCTGGCGCAAGGCTTGGTTTGCTCTATGTATGTTATTTGTCACATTGGTATAAATCTTCAAGTGTAATTCTTTGTGTTCAATGGGGAATTTGTATACTTTGGCTTGACTCAAGATGTGGACACTTTTTCCTAGCACTTGAAAGAGTTACAGATTTGTTTTGTTCTTTCGCATTGGGCATCGGATCAATAATAGTTGATAAATAGGAGGTGGTTGGTTTTTGTTGGCTTTTTTTTTTTACCTAGATGTTGTGCAAGTTATGAAAGAAATATAGAACTTGGCTTTCATGTGGATATTCTTGAAGATCAACTTGCAGAAATAGTAAGCCAGCCACTAGGCTTTTGCAGAGCATTGCATTAAAGTGTATCTGCCTTTTCTTCTTGAACTTCTTATGTTTATCTTGAAGGAATAGTAATTCTCACTGTAATCCTGCTAATGTTGGACCAGAAATGATGTGTCTAGATAAGGCAAAGTGTTAATTTGGTACAGTTTCACTCTGTTACTTCATATTTGCTCAAAAAAATATGGACAGGTTAAATTTCTACTAGGAAGCATTACATCAAATACCATCTTTCTTCTCACTGAGGATTTGAATGTGTTAAAAACTTTAAGTTATTTTCTGGACATTCTGCTGAAAAGTTACTTTATGTTCTTTCCTGGTAAAAATCAAGTTTTAGCTGATGGATGATCTGGAACTATGCAAATGTAAGTTCAGTAATTGCTGAGTAAGTATTACAGCTGAATTCGGAACACTTACATGAAATTATATTTTAAAACTTAAATTTTTGTCAGTGCTTTTGTACATTAGCAGGGGTTTTTCAACTCATTAGTAAGTTTCAAATGGACAGGATGGGAACAGCTATTGTAGTCTTTTATCTATGCTTTGTTTCCTGCTGCTTGGGTAGCATCATGAAAATGTAAAAGTTTGCATGCTGTTACAACTTCATGAACATCAGTGTTTTATACAGGTGTTTCACAAGAAGTCTCATTGTTGGACTGAAAATGCTTCACGCACTGTGTGTTTAAGAGCTTTTTGAATAATTTTTCAGGAATATGTTTGTAGTTTTGCACTTTCTCCTGCGCTTACACTGAAGCGGTTAGTTGTCACTGTGTGCTGGTTTCAGTAGCAACCAGTGACAGTGAGATAATTACCCCAGTTCACATCTAGTTTCCTTCTGTGTTGGTGTGAGTTCATTGACACTTTCTGCAACAAACATTTTTTAATTATTGTTTTCTTGGAATATCCAGTTTAAAGGAAGAGAGATCAGACAGGGAAGAGACTTTGTACCACATCTGTTGCAGTTGAATTGTTTATAAATGGCAGAATGTAGATTCTCTTAAATGAAATGTCTCTTTGCTTTTGAAGCCCATCCTCTAGATGCAGTAGATGCTTCTTTGGCTTTAAAGAAAGTTGCAAGTCAAGTAAATGTTCTACCTGCCAATCCTTTTCAAAATTTGACAGTTGAGGTAAAGGAGGCTGAAGGCAGCCTTAGGCCTGAGAGAGACCTAAGTAAGATCAGCTATTTTGGTCTGTCTTTAGAAGTTATGATCTACTATATTAAAAAAAAAGAGAGAGAAAAAGAGTCAAAAAATCACCCAAATGTTGAAATAAAGTTCCTTCATCTAGGAGTAAGGGGTCTGTGAGAAGTGGACGGCTTCTGTAGAGGACAACTTGAAGTTTTCCGAAGAGAAGAATCATCTCAGCAACTCTGTACAGCAGGTCTTGATGTTCTTAGTTCCATCAGCTGGGTGACATCTTTCTATAGTAATGTGGACACTGAGGCATCTTCAGTGATCTCTGTTGTTGTTACTCATAGAGGCACTAGTACCCACAACACAGACGTTTCTGGTACTGTGGTAAACAGTACTTCTATTTCTGGAGGAACACCCAGTCACTTGAAAGCTGCTTTTCCTTAACTGAGACATTTTTCTGTAAAAGTTGTAGCAAAAATTTATGACGCTTCTCCTAAGAGCATATGTTACCCAAGATGTGATCAGGACATGGAGGCTTGTGCTGTTTGGTTCTTATCTGTACCGTTCAGTTCTTGGGTTTTGTCTTCAGAAGTCCCAGTGCAGTTTGTTCTCATGTCCATCTGTTACTGAGAGGTTGAAACACAGTGTTACTGGACTGGCGTCTCCAGTCTGATGGAGGATTCCCATCCAGGAAATGCAGAGAAGATGGAGGAACAGCTCCTACTTCTCTTACCCTTTAAGAAATCCGTATCTTCTGAAAGAGAGAGTCTGCTCACTCTCCTGGTGGTTGGACAAGGTGGAGAAAACTTTTCATTGCCACTTCTGGGCTCACTGAAGCCGTGGTCTCTGTGGGGTTGCAGTTCACAGACTTGATGGCTCGGAGAACTAGCTGAAGGGAGATTAGTGTTGGGTAGCTGACAGGAAAGGATCAAAAGAAGTTTGACTCTGTTCTGTGAGCTGCATTTTAGAAAGACCCCGCAAAACCAAGCAGTCCTTATGTGCTTTCCCCACCACTGAATCCTGTTAAAATCTATACCGTAGATCATTGTTTGGTCCAGCTTCCTGTAAAGAAATCTAAAGAATGAGATTCTAGTCTCTAAATGTCTCTTGGTTTTGGAAGTTTTGAAAGGTAAGGTTTTTGTGAGCTCTAGAAAAAGAGGAAAGAAAAGGGTTAAGTGTTCTTCTGTGATTCAGGTGAGAAGAAAGTAGTTATTACATTGACATTTTGCTATGTTTTGTTCTTATGTTTTGATTATGTGCTAGAACACAGATTCCAGAAAGAACAGATGTGTCTCATGGGAGAAGTTGTGTCCTCGTAGCAGTAGCAAATTTCTGCTTTGGGGCTACTCTGAATAACTTGTCTTGAGCATAATCATTGGATTACTGTATCCACTTGTCCATGAATAGAATATTTGAGTTTAAGCTTTGCTAGTATCTTTAGTTAGTCAGCCTGGGAGTAAGGATTACAGATATTTTGAATTAGTTCCTAAGTGCTGCTTTCTGAACTTTTTTGCTGCTGTTGGTTGTAAGTGCCATCAGTAAAAATGGTTGACTGCCACATGCTTATGTAAGCTGCACTCATTTTTTAAGTGAAACTATTTATGGCACAGGCTGTTTAGTCTGTTCAGAAAATGAAAACTCTACATACTTAAGGGGAATGCATTTAGACTTGCTTAGGGCTTTCTTTTGTCTGCTTTTCTGAGTTTGGTTTTGTTTTGTTTTTTTCACCATAGTTGGTTTTGTGGTGGATGAGGGTGGTGTTTCTTTTGTTTTCCCAGCAAGTGTATGGTATACTTAGACTTGCAGGGCAAGTTATTTCTGTGTATAGTAGAATGAGTGAATTACGTAAGCATGTTACATGATCATAAATAATCTTAATTTTTATTAAACTATAGTAAATGTCAAGCAAGGAGAAAAACTTGATGTTTGGGATTATTTGTTCAGGACTAGTGATGATCCCATATTCTGTGCTACGATCATCTTAGTTGTTTGGATAGCTGATAGTATGTGCAGAGTGACAGAATGCTACTAGAAGACTATCCAGTAGACAAATACTCTGCCAAAAAATTGGATTTCTTTTTTAGATATTCAGAAAGTACTGTGATGATTTGAATAAAACATTCTTAAAAAGCTGTTAAACAGCTGTATTGCATTTGTAGTAAGCAGTATTTAATTTAAGTTCCTTTAATGGTTAATGATTTTGTTAGCTGTGGAAAAAAGACTGCTTAAACATTAAATGAGTTTACTAAGGTGTAAACCTCAAGGTTGAATTATAATAGGTTTTTATTATACATATATTCAAGTACATCAAATTTGTATTAGTTTCATGAAATGCTCAAAGATGAATAACTTTTGAGTATATTACTGGGATTGTAAATCTGCAGAATAACTTTTCAGGAGGGATCTGGGAGGACTGCAAACTTGTCTTTAGATGTGTGTTTTAATTCTTACATGACACTGGATTAAACTCATATCAGTTCAATATATCTCAAAATACTAACATTTTTCAATCACAGTATTAGTATTTTGTATTGTTTGCCCTGCTTTTTAGATTATTTTCTGTGTTCTGTGATTCGTATTTGCCAATCCCTGAAATTCATAACTAATCTGGTTTGATGGCTTTGTTTTTCCTGTGGTCAAGGCTAAGAACTTTTGCCAATTCTTACAAATAAAAAGAAAATGAAGATTCAGGAAGGAAGGTTTTCAGGAAGTTGAGAACCATCAATGCTTCTCCAAGGTTTAGATTTCTGGCTTGCTTGAATATAGATATCAGGATTTCACAGAGATGCTGATTGTTCTATCGTTTAACATGGAAAATAAGCCTTCTAGAAATGTTACGCGTTTTACTTCAGTGTCTAAATCACTGGGTAAAGTGTGACCAACCAGATACGTTGGTTGCAACCAGAACTGTTGATTGCATTGTTCCTTGCTACTATGAGGTTCCTGTGAGTAACAGGAAATCTGCTAAATGGAATCAAAGAGTTAAGACTTGGACTGTGACTTTGACTGCTTTCTTAATGGGAAAGTCTAATTTCTAGTAAGTTTTTCTGCCCTACCTGAAGGGAGAGTCTGTTCTGAGATCTTTGTGGTCAGATCCCATCCTGACACTTTGGTCTCACGTTTCTCTCTCTCTCTCCCTCCCTGGCTGCCTACTTCTGTCTCAAAGTTTTGTGTCTGTCTATAATGCAGCGTATTGCAGGGTTTTGAGGCAAGTCAGGTAGCTGATCCAGTTTGGGGGAGTATTTAGTGTTTGTAAATCAAAGTATAGCTTTAGTAATGTCCACATCACCATTTGGTCTCTAGATTTGTGGTGGTGTGTTGGGAGGAGCAAGCATTCAAAGGAAAGGAGAAGCAAATTCTTTCTTTAGAATTACTGTGTTTTTACTGGTTTAAAGTGATTATGAAACAGATGAAACTTCCTTTGTGACAATTTCTCTTGTGGAAGCGCCCAGAGTGTGTGCTATCGCGGAGCATTTTACGATGATAAATCTAGACAAAGATTTCACGCCCCGCTCCCCCAACTTATTTCCTGGAGTTAAAGGGTTTTGTGCCTAATATTCACTTGTTTCAATTTTTTAATGTTTTTTCAGAGTTCAACAGCAATTTCAAAACCGCCTGTCTTTTGCTGGGATTGTTGTTTCCTTGGTGTATTCAGTCATGACACTGTATGCTGGGCAAAAAAATGGGTGGATTTGGATGTTCAGTGTTACTTTTCCCTTGTAACTGTGTATTTCTGTGTCTCTGCGTAGAAGGGAATTGGATTGCAGCCCTATGTTCCCAGTTTTAAAGTTTGTAAGAACCTTGGTATTTGAGTGTAATATGTTTGTAAATTTTGGTGTGGGTTTTTTTTTTTTTCCTTCTGTTAATTATTTTGTACTTTATGTTTAAGAATTTATTTTCTTTTTTTTTTTTCCTGGAAGTAACATTCAATAGTATCTTACTCAGCAGTTCTCGTAGTCCAGAATTCACTGCTAAGTTGTCTTTCTACTGACTCCCAGACCAGTCTAGGATATGTTTATTATATAGTCTTCATTAGAGAGATATGGTCTTTTTTATGCTATTAATTTAAAAACTGATTTTAAAATGTAAAATACATTTAAAAATGTATTCAGTTTTATTTAGGTAAAAGCCAGTTTTATGAAAAATTTGCTAAATTAGGAAAATGTACTTTTGATTTCTAGTAATGAGATTTCCTTTAAATATTTGGTCCTTATTTGAAAAGAATAATTTGAATTTTAGAAGTCACTTTTTGTGATAAATAATGCAAGTTGAGAATTTTTAATAAAATTTAAGCATGCTTATTACGATTCTTTCATGATGTTATTGAAAGTTTACATAGTGAATAATAAGTAGAGTCAATATTACAGTGTTTGAACCTGTGGCTTAATTGTGCGCCTGTTTGGGGGGTTTTTTTGTGTGTAGTTTCTATTTATTCTGGACTTGATTCAGTTGAATTGAGCATGTATTACTACAGAAAGAATGTCTTTATTCTCACACATACTTGGAAATGTGTTATTATAAAGGCAGTTTCTCATTAGGCTGTTTGGTCTATGGACTGTGTGCAGTTCATAAACTTCTCAAGTATGTAGAAAGTTGCTCTTCTCATCAGAGTACATGGTTGAGTGTGGAAATCTGACAAGTAAAGTAATAGAGAATATGTATTTGAGGAAGTATGTACAGAGTTGAATGTGAATTTTCTTCTGCAAATGTTTAAATTTGTGTGAAATTTACTTTTAATCCATTTGAAAATTAGACAAAATATATAATAAGATATTTGAATTAAGAGTAACTCCATAGGTTAAACTGTGTAGACAGTGATGGAGATTTAGTGGGCGTTGAGTATCCAAAGTCTTGTGTATTCCCTGACTGGAGCCCAGTAACCCTTCTTGGCAGAAGTTGGCTGAAACAGAGAATCTGTAAGGTTGGAGGAGATGGTGCTACAATGTAAATCTGGTAACTGGGGGTTCTTTTCATTGTGGTTCTCAGCTAAATATTGTTTTTAAAAAAAGATTCCATTGTTTTTCAGCCAAGAAAAACACCAAACTTTAAACAGTACTGAGTTTGGTTCACTGTAATGGAAAACTGGTGGTGTGAAATAGTTGTGAAAATAAGCATCAATTATTTTTGTGTTGTCTGGGGTTTTTTAAAACATGAATTACCTTTGTTTTTTTAAAGCTGATGCTGAATCAAAAAACAGGCTTCTCAGAGGTATCTAATTACTTAATTTGCATATTTCTCCAGAAGTTGGAAGGAACACAGAATCTGCATATGATTTATAGTCAGACTTAACAGGTCTGTTATGGTATTGCTCAGCTTATCTGGATATCCACGTACTGAATGTGTAGCATCACTTTCCATCCTGTGGGGGAGGAATGACACAGAACAAAATAGAATCAGGCTTGTGCTTAAACAGCACTAAAAATGTCAAAGGTTTTCATCTCCTTCCTTCTCCTCCCTCTTCTTTAAAAGCAGCGAGAACCCAAAGCTTACACTTGAGTTTGGGTTGTGAAAATGCTTAGAGCTGAGTTTGCTTGCTGTTACGTTGTGAGAATTCTGAAGGAGTCATTGGGCTGTTTGGTGAAGCAGAGGGTGTGACTACTTGTGCTATGATTTTGGAATCAAGGCATCAGATTGCAATGTTATTTTAATACATTTTTGCTTTCAACTTGTTTGTTTGGTTTTTTTATTCAGAAATGTACAAATCTCTCACTTTGTGCTCTTTTGTCCAGGGCAGACACTGTGTGTCACTTACTGGCCTCAGGGGAATACTCTGGTGACAATTGTGCTTGGCTGGCCAGGGGGAGACAGCAAGTTATTTTAAACTTTAGATTTTACTACTGTCTAACCTCCTGCTGTATATAAGAATGCATTGGCTTTGTGGAAAGATATGACCGTGATTTTTCTTCTTGTTTTTTCCCCTCTGCGTTTTTAGCAAACAATGTCCTTCTAAGACTCAAGGGAGTTATATGAAAAGACTGGTTTGAAAAGGTTGAAATTCTTAGTTACTAGAGGAAGAGCTGGGCATGCTCCACATTGTTGCATTCTACAAAACATATGGACACTGCCACTTCTCAACAGTAAAGAAATTGGGAGATTGGTTAAAGAACTAAACAGCAAATCTCTTCCTTTGCTGTGGTATCTAAGCAAAGGAAACCACTGTGACAGATCAGGTGAAAGAAAGGTTTTTCCGTTCTTGTAGTGCATCTGAGACACTCATATTGTTGGGTGGGTGTCAGTTCCAATCTTCTGTTCTGGTGGAGGTGAAGAGCCCTGAGCACAGCACAAGTACCAGAGCAAGCTCAGTGTAGTGTAGAGAATGTTTCAACAGTTCTTTTGCTACTGCTTTACTGAGTTATCCACAAAACTCCATAGATCCTAAAAGAAGAGAGAGGTCTATTAAAGTAAAGGACATGGATTTTGGAGGCTGCACCTACCTTGAGCTGCTGGACAGCATCCTTTTGGTTTTGAGAAGAGAAATAATCCAAACCTCTTTAAGAATAGAATGAGTTAGTAACTATTTTAGGTTGAAGCTGCCTTTGAGCTCTAGTGTTTTTTTCTTCTAAAGCAGGATTATGAGGATAGCTTCCTAAAAGGGAAATGAAATCAGTGCAGTTTATCCTACCAACTTCAATGGAGTACAGTAAGGCAGATCAGTGTGGAAATTATTTGGCTTTAGAGAGATGCTGATTGCTTAAAGTGTTTAACGTGCATGTGTAACTTACATTTGGAAGGATATTTGTCATGTAGAATAAAAGTAAGTTATTGTAAAAAGCTGAAATTGTGAATAGGGACTTCTGGCTGAAATGCTTTGAGAAGTCAAGTACTGCTTATTCCTGAAAGTTTCAGAAAGTGTGCCTCATTCATTTTGTCTCATATGCAGATTTATACCTTTTTTTTCGGTATCTGTACCTGATGAAAGTGACATTTACTTGTAACTTCACCATCAGCCAGCCATGCAGTGTCAGCTTTGGAAAGACTGCCTAGTAGTCAAGGACCTCTTTCCCTCTACTTTGTATACTACAAGGCTGATTCTATAAAGCCACAGGGTTGTTTAACATGTTCTTGTTATAGCTTGCAGTCACAGCCTCTGTGGAAGAGGCATCCAGCTCCGTCCTCACAAAATTGGTCTTTTTATGCTTATCTGTATGTAAAAAGTTACACGTGTTCCAGCCAGGAATTGCGTTAATCTCATCACTTGGATTTGAAATTTTCTGGCCTGGTATCAGACCAACAAAAATAAACAAATGTTGTGATTGATGACCTGAATACTGCCAACCTGCCTTTGCAGGCAGTGTCATTGAGTTGAGTAACTAAGGTGTCCAGACTGCAAACACAGCCTTGATTAACCTACCAGAGCCGTGACTTACAGCCTTGGAGAGAGAGCTAAAGTGTGGTTTTTGCGAGGAGTTTGTGCTGTTACGTAGCTATAGCTGACCTATGAGTGATTATAATTCATTAACCTTCCAATTTAATCCTAGAAGAAAAAGAAAATTAGAAATATGTTAGAAAAAGTCAGTTTAAAATTGTGTCCTCAGCCCAGAGTGCACTGAAGAGCATGAAAGTTGACAATATGAAGACTGCTGCATTATTAGAATAGAATATTCATTAGCTGTAAGTATTGTTTTTTCAAATGTACAAACTTTGAATACTACATTGAGTTGGCAACAGAAGAATTTACCAAGTAGCTGTTAGATTTTTAATTTGGGAAAAGCAATAAATACAAGAAATATAAATAATTAATAAAAATGTATTGACAAACATATATACATATACACAAACACACACTAAATATAAATCTAGTGAAAGGTGTCTCTGCCCATGGCATTGGGTTTGGATTTAGGTAATCTTTAAAATCCCTTCCAACCCAACCCATTCTGTGACTCTAAGCAGAAATTAATTCTGTTCATGAAAAGGTTTTGTGTAGGTGGCTGAAATTTTCCTGCTATTATCTGTAGTTTCTCAGGTGTTAAACCCAGAGCTCTCTGTAGGATACTCTATCCTCTAAAGAGGATACTCTAAAGCTTTCATCAGGTAAAGATATTGGATATTCCTCAAGGCCTTTGAAGCTGTACAAGAATTTTGGCAGGAATGCATCAGTGCATTTTAGGATGAACAACTGTATTCATATTCTAGTTTTTCCATTATCTCTTTTGGCTTATCCTGTTTCTGTTCCAAGATTATGGAACAAGTGAAGCTGAAATATCAAGACTTCGTTACAGAGATTTGCTGTTCAAGCAATTCCATAGACAGGACAGCTACAGCTTTATCTGAATGTTGATTCCTTAAATGTTACCTTACATACCAGTGTTTCTTGCTGCAACAGTTGTAACTTACGGAAAGAAGGGAAACTCACAGCTTTCCTTTCACCAGACCTTTTTTTTTGTATCCTGTTAGTATTTTTTAATAGAGAATGCTGAAGTCACTGTAGAATGAAAACGTTTAAAAATGACTGCATTGTGTAGTATCTAAGGTGCATCTCCCCAGAAAGTCAGTCTGGGGCTAAGCTGAAATAAAATAATATTAATAGAGGATGATTGTAGTCTTAAAAGAAAACAAATCGTGTTGCTGAAACAAAAACCTAATTCTAAGGCTTTCTTCCCTCTCTGCCCCTAAAAGCAAAAGCAAAGAAAAAAAGTAAAAATAATAATGTAGGGCTTATATGACATCTGTATATATATAGATAGATATAGCTACATACACATACATGTCTGTATGTATTTATGTTGTTGGCAGATAATTTTTTATTTTAAGGTGTCTCCTGCTTTGTCCAAGGATATTGGGCACAGCAGTTCCTTGACTGTAGGACATGGTCAAGCATCTATACATGTACAGGTGTGATCATGGATAAACTCAATGTGTCAATGTTGTATTGCAATAAACATAAATAAATAACATTAATATAATGTGGTATGTAACCTCTTGATGTGACTGTCTTGCAACACTCCCGTAGGCAGGTATTCATGCAAAGACTTGTCAGAAGATACCACAGAATCAGCAAGGTCTGTGTTACATTTCCTTATGTTAACAAATTCTTCTGGAATGATAGAAAAGACAGGCATGCTGCTTAACTTGTTCATTGTATATTATAGCAATTATTCACGTCAAAGAAATTTACAGTCAGGCCACCAAAGCTTAATTCAAAACTTTGAAAATGGAAGTTGATGTTTTCTGCTGTAGTATGGTTCGTATTTTTCTGTACTATTGTTCTGTATTGACTCCTGTCTGTTCCTTGTTTTTTTTCTCTATCAGCTTTCTCCCTTTTTCTGTCTTACTTTTTGTTCCTGTTTATATGTTCTTGTCTGCTTCCCTCCTCAGTTTCAGGTGTGGAGAGTCACATCCTCCATCAATTTTTGTTTGCTGGGGATCCTGAAAGATGGTTCTGTCGTCCCCTCACTCCTTTCTAATCTAGGGTTTTTCTTTTTAGTTTCAGATGCCTAAGGTGAGGAGCGGCTGGTGTCATCAGGCCAGAGGGTGTTGAATGTTGTGCTTCCCAGTATAATTTTCTCCTTTCTCAACTGGTCATATTGGGTGTAGAAATGTAGGGAATAAAGTGTGCAGGCAGTCTGCAATTGATGTTGCTTTTTGCAGAGTTGTCACTTATATGGGCTGCTAATAAACTTACACAGGTCACTTAACTTGAAACTAGTGCTAATTACAGTCTCTTCTGTCTCTGCAGGAAAAGGAATACTTCTGCTTTATGGGTGTAAATACACTTTGTGATCATTTTCTCAATAATGCAGAAAAATGTGAATGTTTAAGACAAGGTGTGTTACAGAAATTGTCTGCATCCTGTAAAGCTTTTCCATATATGCAGTTACCAACAAAATAGAAAGCTTTGATTGAGTGTATTGAATATAGAGTATTTTCAAGGTTTGTCATAGAAAAACTCATCAGAGAAACTGTACTAGTCTGTTTATTTTAAACTGTTGTTTGCAACACTACTATGGCAAGCCATCACAAAAGTCTTACGGCTATTTCAGAAGCAGGAAACCTGGTATTTAAGCAGTTGATTTAGAACTTTTTTCCTCTTCTCTCTGCCTTGATAATTGCTTAATTCTAATATGTCAAGTTTTAATTCAAATAGATGAAATTTTCTTTGGTAGCATAAACAATTGGGTTTTATTTTTTAAATTTTGTGTTACTATAACTCATCCTATTGCTGATTTACTGCATGATTGACTAAAATAAGTGAGTTTCAATTTTGTAGTTACTGCACAGCTTCAGCTCACTCTGAGAGGATGGCCAAGCTTTTTTTTGTAAAATTGTTTGCTGAGCCACCCAAGTAAAAAACTGGTGAAAAATTCAAATAGTGTAGCCCTGAATGTGTGAAGTGCAGTAATGTGCCTTTTATAGAAGTATCTGCAGGCTCAGACAACTAACGTGATTGTGTTGCTTTTACTCTGCAAATGGAACCTCTTTCAGATTTATTGATAGCAATTAGTTTGTTTAGAGCAGACATTTTTAATAGGAAGAAGCCCAAGCCAAAATGAAAAGGTAAAGAAAAGTGAGGGACACATGTAGGCTAATTTTGTGATTAGCCATTGGAATGTGTAACAGCTGATGTATTGAGCATAAGTAATGCCAAAACTTTACAAGTTCAGTGTGAGTAATCCAAATTTGGTGGGTTGGTTGTTTGGTTTTTTTTAAATTATGACTTTTGTCTTGAGTCTTTTTGCAAACTTCTGGCTTTAGTGAATTCTTACTGATCTGAACTCCTGCAAAAGTATGTGCAGTGTTCCATTTTGTAGAAGAGTCTTGTGGAGAGACTCGTGTTTTTCCTGTTGTAAATATATCTTAGGAACAAAGCCTGTTCCGAATGTTTTACAGGTGAATTCAGTGCCTAGCAATGAGTTTGTCATGTAGGAGTAGGAGTTAATGCTGAGAGTCACCTTTTGTAGGAGCTATTAAACATCTCAAGCTGGAACAGCATTAAATTCCTGTTGAGCTGGTGAAGATTCAGACTGGTGCCCTGCAGATAACTCACTGTCCATAGTGATGTTTGGAGATATTGCTTCTTTGAGAAGTGTTAATCTCACAAGGAAGCTCACTTTCTCAAACAGATTGTGTATGAAACAAGAGTCCAGTATTTTTGCACTTTGTTAGCTCAGTTTCTCTCTTGTATAAACCTCAGCTTCAGTAATGCTAAACTTGGAAATATGAATAGCAGACTGTATGCAAAGGTGAAGAAAAAGCTGAAGTTTATGATCCATGAATTTGCAGTAGACCTCCAGTGCTTTATACTATATACTCAGTGTCACATTTTCTGGTACCCTTTCTGGCTCATTTTGATTTCAAAAATAGGATATCACTACCAAAATCTTTTTGCATCATAAAACTGCTCTTAGCAGAGCCAACACAGAAGTTGATGAATTAGGAAATCTGACAGTATACTGTTCCCTGCAGGATTTTTCCCAGCCACAGGCTTATTTCACGAATGTTCAGTCAGAAATCATAGATCATATGTCCTAAGAAAGTTCATTGTTCTCATAGCTTTGGATACAACTGTGATACTTGTGGTAACCTCAAGATTATCTGTGAGCTGTACAAACTCACTTGGCGTTTGCAACTTCTGGTTGTGCCTGGTGTTCTGCAGAGCCCTTCTGGAAGCTGGTACTCGTGGCATAGTAGCATCATTCCTGAACTATCCCCTTGCCTTGGAAGCTTTCTCTTTTGTAACTTCTCTCTGTAGTGAGAGCTGCTTCTATGTGCTCATTGGAGTGAGAGAACCATCAATTCCTTTGAAGTATTTACTGCTACCCTCTCAGTGTATGAGAGACTTAGAGGAAAGATTAAGGGAGACTTACCAGGGTCTGTCATGACAGGATGAGGGGCAATGGTTTTAAACTGAAAGACAGTAGTTTTAGATTGGACATAAGGAAGAAATTTCTGATGATGCGGGTGGGGAGGCACTGGAACAGTCTGCTCAGACAAGTGATGCCCCATGGTTAGCAGTGTCAGGCTGGACGGGGCTTTGAGCAACCTGGTCTAGCACCTCCTCAGCAGGGCTTTGGAAATGGAGTGATCTTTGAAGGTCCTGTCCGACCCAGACCATGCTGTGACTTACTTGGTAGAAGAATTACTGGCCAAGAACCTCTTAGCTACTTGCTAAAATGGGTATCATTGTTCCAGTTAAGTGGTTTTCTCATTATCATTCAGTTTTTACTATTTCCTGGTGTCATGTAGGTATTAAGAGTAAATTCTTCTTTGTGGAGATTTGACTTGTATATGGGGTAGAGATGAGTTCCACCCCTTTCACTTCCAAAGCAATGGAATAAATAATGTCTCTATATAAATGTTTCATTTGAAAAGACAAGTTTTGGGTCCCTCATTCCAAGGACATTGAGGTGCTGGAGCATGTCCAGAGAAGGGCAGTGGAGGTGATGAAGGGAGCACAAGTCTCCTGAGGAGCAGCTGTGGGAGCCAGGTTTAGCCTGGAAAAAAGGAGGCCTCAGGGGTGACCTTATCGCTCACTTCACCTGCCTCAGAGGAGGTTCTAGCCATGTGGGGATCTGTCCCTTCTTCCCGATAACTAGAGGTAGAACTAAGGGAAATGAACCTCAGGGGAGGTTCAGGTTGGATGTTAGGAAAAATGTCTTCACTGAAAGAGTGGTTAAACATTGGAACAGGCTGCCCAGGGAAGGGTGGAGTCACCATCCCTGGAAGTGTTCAGAAAAGGAGTAGACATGGCACTCCGTGATATGGTTTAGTGGGCAGGGTGGTATTCAGTCAGAGGTTAGACTTGATCCTGGAGGTCTTTTCCAACCTTAATGATTTTGTGATGTAGATGGAAGAGAGAAAACAGTAAAGGAGTAACACCAAACACTAGTTCATTTAGATGTTGATGGCCCATAAGGATGGCAGTGTAATTAAAGGGAGGAAAGCAAAGCAAATACTAAAGCACACAAAATACGTGCCTAAGAGGGAATAGTGGTTATTTCTAAATTTTTGTAACAACCTGTGTAATTAACATGCGCACAGGTTACAGATGAAACCTTGTTATGCTTGAGTCATGTTTCTAGGCAGTGTCGCTGTTCTGCTGAAAATGGGTTTCCCCTGTCCAGGTTTCCATTACCTTGGAGTTATATATTGGTTTTTTGTGGTAAAGACACACCACACTGTATCACAATAGTCCTCATTTATAGAATCTGTGGAAAGAGTTTCAAACATGGATAAAACTGATCACTGCTTAAGTTTAAGCTACTGGGAAAAAAAACCAAACAAGTGAAGGAATGATTTTTGTTGCTCTACACTCCTTTTTCATCCGAGACAATAATATTCTAATCATGCTGACTTTAATGATTTACTTTCCATTTCAGTACTCTGAGCTGTTCTAGGCCATCACATGACACATCTGGGTAACTGCTGTGTGGATAAATGGACAGGGATATGGAATTGTCAGGAGAGCTTGTATAACTTTACCGTAAGAGATCGGTTGGTCAACAGTGATAGCTTGTCAGCTTTATTTTTAGTTTCATTCTGCTGTATACCTCTTCATTGTGCTTCACATCACCTTCCTACCATCTAGGGGATTGTGAATCTGTTGGTCTTTTACACAAGTGAATGACTCTTCATCAGAAGACAGCTTGCCAAACCATGAAGCTGTGGTTTTACTGACATAGCCAGTCGTTCAGAGCAGTGGCAGCAGAATGCTGAGCTCAGCTTTAAACGTTGACTGCTTTTATTTTACTTTGTTCAACTTTGTAACTCAGTATGAACTGACAAAATGTCTTTAAGTTTTGGTGTGTCTTTCCTACTATGTGAAGCAATACCGTCTCAAAGCTTTGGGATGTATCACCCTGTAAATAAAGAAAACTTCTCTAACAAATGGGCATTCTGATTTCTGAGGTGGGAAAGTTGTGCTTAGCTATATAGAATCCTAAAAATTATTTTAGCTGGACTGTTGCAGGGAAAAATAACTCTTGGTTTTTGTCATAGATCATGTTTATACAGTGAGTGTGTGATTGAAGATGGTTGTGAAGAAAAATTGCTCTTGGCACTGTGACAACACTTTAGTTTCTCATATTTCTGAGATTTTGAGATCTTCCAGCTAGCAAGTCTTTATGAAGGTGTCACATTACCATAAAATCATTTGCCTGCCTTTGCTGCAAGAGCAATCCAAGATTTTAGCTGGATGGATATGAATGTTCTGGTATTTGCAGGATGAGTTAATTTTGTTTGAATGGTTAAATAAATGTAAACTTAGTGTACAAATCTGTTCTCTTTCTTTTTAGTATTGGAATTAGTAGATTGTGATGATTTTAAGCAATTACAGCCAGTGTAATTTTCTACTGCAGGCAGGCACCTTTGAATTTAAGGTAACAGTGGTTCTAGAGGCTGCTTAAGGATTAGAGGTGGGATTACATGATTGCATCTGCAGCCAGGTCATATGCTGGGCACGTTTACAAGGCTATAATTGATGCCTATTAAATAATAGGTATGTGTGGGATGGGATGTTAAAAACCATGTTTTTTCATAGCTAATCCTTTGTGTGAAGCAACTTGGTTTGAATTTTTATCTTCAAATGACGTAGTTCTATACAAGCTTATTTACAAAAGTGTTGCTCTTCAACAGCTTTTCTTCTGTGTGTTTGCAGTCATTGTAGGAAGTACCACAATAATTACACACCTTAACATCTACTTGAGTGTTGAAATATAGAAGTGGAATTGGGATGTGATGATGCAGTAATGGCTGAAATCATATTTATTTGTTAAAACCACAGTATTAGCTAAAACCCCAAAGATACTAATACTCAGTCTAATAAAGTGCTTTCTAAATGTGTTGGCTGAGCTAATTAGTCTCTTGTCTTCTCGTGTGTTGCTGTTGGCAAGCAGTATATGGACAGTATCCTGGCCTTTGGAAACATTTAACCAATGCGTCAGCAGAGATGTAGGGGGGGTAATCATTGCGGTGATAAAGAGCTGCTGCCTGTAATCAGTTGGTCTGTCATAGTTTTCAGGAAGAGTTTTGGTAGAGGATAGTGTTAGTGTTGCATGGACAGTAAGCAAGTGACGTGGAGTTTGAAGTGCAATTTCAGTTCTGACCTGGTATCTGGTGGTACCTTTGGAGCTCAGCTGACAGGCAGCTTTCTTGCAGTGCTACAGCGTGGTCTCTGTCTAACTCCAATATTGACAGGACTTGGTTAAATCCCATCCTGGTTTAGTGCTGTTTGTACAAGAACAGCTTTGGCTTTTGTTCCAAGTCTGCTTCAGGTGAAGGTGTCTTTTTGTTACGGCTTTAGTGAATCAGATGACTGACGTTTGCAGAAAAGAGGGGGGTGGTGTTCTTAGTTCTATATCCCTTTCCTCTTTTTATCTTCCCATCTTCCTGTACACAGCGGTGTGATGTTCAAGGGGGTATGCATTGTGCAGGAAAAGCTTGTTAAACTAGTAAGAAGTGTTTGATTTGGTTTTTAAATTGTTTTAACAGGTTGAGCTAATACGGTTGAGTTGACTGGAGGTGAGAAGAAAGGTGGAGAAAGTTGTTCAGTTGTATGTGTGTTGTAACTACCAAGGAGGCCATGAGAGTGGTGAAGGGTGAGGAGGAGCAGCTGAAGGCACTTGGCTTGCTTAGCCTGGAGGAGACTGAGGGAAGACCACACTGCAGTTACAACTTCCTCATGAAGGGAAAAGGAGGGGCAGGCACTGATCTCTGCTCTGTGGTGACAGTGACAGAACCCAAGGGAATGGCCTGAAGCTGTGTCAGGGGAGGTTTAGGTTGGGTATTAGGAAAAGGTTCTTCAGCCTGAGAGTGGTTGGGCACTGGAACAGGCTCCCCAGGAAAGTGGTCATAGCACCAGCCTGACAGAGCTCAAGAAGAGTTTGGACAATGCTCTCAGGCACATGACGTGATTTTTGGGGCTGTCCTATGCAGGGCAAGGAGCTGGACTTTGATATTCCTTGTGGACTCCAGTATATTTATGATTATGTAAGCTGATT
This sequence comes from Corvus hawaiiensis, assembly GCF_020740725.1. NCBI lineage: Eukaryota > Metazoa > Chordata > Aves > Passeriformes > Corvidae > Corvus > Corvus hawaiiensis. The sequence continues at coordinate 112,378,167 of NC_063214.1, read as the reverse complement.
TTTTATTATTGTGTTCTGCCTCTTGATTTTTTCCTCTTACACTTCAATGCCCAATTATTGTTATAAACTCTTAACAATTAACTTTAAATTGTTAAGGCCTAAGAAACTGACTTCCAGGTAGCCTGTTTTCTGGAAATTCACTCAGGAATCACTTAATTGTTCCATACATTGTAATTGTATAAGTGCACATCAGTACATAATTTTTACATTTTCCAATAGTATTTATTGACATAATTTAGTTTTCAGTTGGATCTTATTCCTGATGATTTAGGTGTCTTCATTTTAATTGATTTAGTGCTTCAAAAATGACAGTAGTAGAATAGATTTTGTTCTCTACATATTTGAACAGATCTGTGGGGAGGATCAAGACTATAGTAGTTCTGCTTTTTTATTTATTTTAGAAAAGAGGCATCCGTTGGTTGCTAGAACTGTTGGTCGTTTTCTTAACTTGTAATATACACAAATGGCTTAAGGAAAAGATTAAATGTAAATATACTGTTTTCACGTACATATCATTTGGGCATGTAAAAGGTGTGAAAAAACAGATTATTGTATTTGTTTAGGACTTGAGTCATGGTTTGCATAATCCATGAGATTCTCTGAGTGTCTCCTGAGGTTGGCTCTGTGTGTTAACACAGTGGGACCAATTCTGTGACAATATGCTGTGGTTTTGCCATTAGAACTGCTGTGTATGTAGCACTGTTAATTTATTCCATCTTCATGAGATACTTTTCATCTAGAGTTTGGGTACCCTCAAATCATTTCTGAAAGCTACAGATGAAGCCTCTTGTTTTCATTTTGACTTTGGGTTGGTGTTTGATGCATTGAACTTTCAGAAATTACAAGGCTAGTCATGTAATGCACCTCAGTATGTCCCTTAGCCTGTGAATGCTGTGGAAGAAAGTCTTTGAAGGATTGCTTTCCTAGCCTGTTGTGGCTCAGCAGGAGTTCTTGTCTAAGCATCTTAGCTGTGTAGCCTTTGCTGTAAGCCCTTGGCTCTCTGAATAACTTGCTTCTCTGCCTGCCGTGTGCTGTGGGAGCAACATGGGAAGTGGGTATTGTATTCCAGCCAGTTCATGCCTGCTTAGAGTGGAAAATGTGCAGTCAGTTGTAGACAGGTCAAGCAGAATAAGCTGAACAAAATGCTGGACAATAGGTAGGACAAAAGGCTGGGCTTGTACATAATGACAATAGTGAATTCTGTGGTATTGGCTGGGGGGGGAAAAAACCCAACAAATTTCCACGGTAGCTTAGCCATGTAATCCAAGGATTTCAGAATGATTGTGCGTTAGTTCATGCTTCTCAACAGTTATTTTGTGTTTCTCATAGACTTTTTAAGGCTATCTGTGTAACTGTTAAGGCTGAAAGCTTCAACTCCTCAAAATGAAAACTGAAATTTGTTACCCATTGTGTTTAGAAGTCTGATAAAATTCATAGTTGGCCAGTAACTGCCAGTTACTTTGTGTTATACCTCTACTCACCACACATACTTGGGAAATGTTAGAAAATAAACAAAAAAATTAACTTCTGTTGTTTTAAAACTGTAGTAGAAAAACACTGAATGAATGTACTGATGATGGATCTTCAGTCCACATGTTACGTTTACACAGTCACCCGTGTTACATTTAAATTTTTATTTGAAGAGAGAAGTGATGCAAAGGCTCTTGTCCGTGTAAATGAAATTCTTATCATTATTAACTTCTGTTTCAGATGCTGTAATTTGTTATTCAACAGAGGTTTTAACTACAATTTATTCTGGTAGGGTACTCTTTCATTACTGCATTTCAGCCTTTGCATCTGGGGATAAGGAGAGTTGTCTAGAAACACATAGAGCTTGATTGCTGTCAGGTTTGCTTTGAGTATTCTTGTGATGCTCTGCCTTTCAGAGTATGATGTTTGTTTGTCATTTACAAAAAAGTAAGTTTTATGAAAGATCCCCTACTGTTAGTGTAGATAGGAATTTTCTGGTAGAAGCTGGTGGAAGCTCCATTTCCTTTTAGAATAAAGCATTACTGCAGTGGACAGAAATGAATTGTGATATACAGTGTAAGTTTATTGCGGTACTTCTTAAGTCACAGCAAGATAATTCACATATTTCACTGTTCTTTAAACTTGTCTCATTTATCTTGAAAAACTGTGTGATGTGGCAGGTGTCATAGTGGATACTGGAGATGGGACAAAGAGGGACCCTTTCTGTGAGGACACGTGGTGTTCAGTGAATGCTGATGGCAGCTGAGAGCTGTCCACATACACAGCCAGCAGATCGTGGACTGGACTTGCTTGACTCCTGCTTTTTTACTCCTAAAACTTTTACCAAGTTTTTTTTTTTTTTTTTACCCTAAACCTGACACTTTCCTTTCTTTGAAGATATATATTCTGTTTTCTTGCTTATGAAAACAAGGAGACTTTCAGAGGAAAGATATAGGAAACTGTTGGAATACTGCCTAGAGGTATGTGTGCGTTTGCTGGTCTGTTGTGCTGCTGGAGACTGCCGCTGGAGGTTGAGCTAATAAATGAAAGGCTGACTGGAACACCTGTGCCACGTGCCACCTGCAGATGCACTGAGGTTGAGATAAGCACGATTTAAACTTGGGTCTTTGGGTAGCTAATACATTATTAAACACCAGCTCTGCTGGTATCTGATTTTCGTTTCCTTTTTGAACAAAGCAGTGCATTCTCTGCAGTTAAGAATTCCACTGAGCAGTATTGTTGGAAAGGCTTTTGAAGTTTAGCAGTGATAGATGTGTAACAGGAGCTGTGTCATGCACCACCTCATGCAAAGTTTTTGTGAATCTTTGCCTAGACATCAGCTGCCTTTTGGTTACTGCTGTGATCTTGAGCCACAAGCGAAAAAAGCATTTGTTGACTGAGACTATATTTACCTTCCAGTAGCCCTTGGATACTGAAGTTCAGATAGAATCTTTTTGTTGTTGGATACAAGAATTTTGAAATGGAAAGTGTAGGGGGTTTTGTTTGGTTTTTGTCACTCATCATGTTAGTATGAATGTAATAGTTACTTTACAAAAATTTTACGTAGGTGATTATCTAATCCTGAAAAGGACTCTTTAAATTCTGTTTAATTCTTGTTCAGTTTCACAAAAAATGCTTCAGGCTGCTTGGATTTGTAGTGATGTAAAGACAAAAGAGTTTGAGCTCTATTAATAGATGAGTATTTTTGGATAATTATGCTACTTAGTTTTCCAGACTGTTATTTCTAGTGTGTTGTAAATTAGACATCTATATTTTGTGATAGCTTCAACCTTTTCTGCAAACTGTTCAGAATTTCACTGGGAGTAAATATATAACAGTTCCATTTTACTCAGGTCAGACTAATTAAAGTTGTGCCTACATGGTGGCACAGTGGGACTGAGTAAAGACCTGAACTAGCACATTCTAGTGCTATATAGACATACCTGTGATATGTTAAGTGTTTCAATGTCACCATTTGAGACATTATTCTCACCCTTGTGTTTAAGCTATTGTCTCTCTTGATAGCTAAAATGCATTAGATCTTGAATGCTAAAATGCATTATGGTAGTTTTTCTACACAAGCAGTTTAGGAAGGATGAAAAGGTGTGATGGCTTAAAAGATTGTGTTTTCTTTCTTACAGAAAATGCCAGAAGCCTCAGAAGACCACAATCATTGGAAGGTCTGTTGACTTCCGTTTTCTGGTAATCTGGAACATCATCCATCTGGCATGGCGCAGGGCAGCCAACAGCTTGACGTGCAGGTACTCCATGATCTCCGGCAGCGTTTCCCTGAGATACCTGAAGGGGTGGTATCTCAGTGCATGCTTCAGGTATGGTAAAGAGTCTGTGTATTTTATTTTGGTATGAAATATGAGTTTACTATGAGTATCCTTTTTAGTAGTACGCTTGGAGCATATATTTTCTTTCTCCTGGTTATATTTTAAAAGGTTGGAGGACTCCACTACTTGCATTTCTGTCTTGTCTTTTAGGTGTAAAAATTTTGTCATTCTTCACTTAGGTTTGTGGGGTTTTTTTGCATTGATGTTTTTTCGTTGTCTGTGTGACCTGTGACTGTATGCATTTGGGGAATAAAGAAAGTGGCTAATGGGATGTTAATTGGTGATGGCCACATAAATAACATACATATACTGGAGGAGGTTTTAATAAACAGTCACTCATCCTTCCAAGATAAGGAGCTGGACTTAGCTAGGAATCTGATAGTTTTCCCTCTTCATGGTGTCTTTTTCCCATGGCTCTCCAGAGGTTTAGTTTCACTTCTCTCTTTTTAGGTCAAGTGGTGGTTCTTCTCCCTGCACTCCTTTTCCTTTCCATTTCATCCTTCCACCTTCATCTAAAATCAGAAATTGGAAGTGATAATAAATTACCACATGTAATAAGTAGTGGTCATCTGGGAATATCTTCAGTGTAATGGGAAGATTCAGGAATGGAATAGAAACATGCAAGATCTGGTTTGGCTTTGGTGGCCGTGGCTGAAGTTGGAAAGCTGTATTTGCATCCTGCCTGTCCCTGGTAGATGAGTAGGTTTACTTAGAACAGGGGTTGTAATTTTTGCATTTTGTCTTCTAAACCATACAAATAAAAATTAATTGCTTCCACAAAATGTAAAGCAGGGGAAGCCCTTCAGTTTAAAGCTTTATTTGTCCTGGCAGTCTCTCTTCTGTACTGTTAAGTACATGATCCTTTTGATGAACTGTGTTTGTCATAGACATTTTTAAACCAATAAAATTAAAGAACCCCTAATGCTGCAGAAGCATATGGTGTTCTGTGTCTATAATATGGCATTCTGGGTAGCTAGTTAACTTTGCACAGCAAATACTTGTTATGTTTTTAAGTATAGATTTTGTTACCAAACCCACTTTATATTTAAAGATGTGTGAGCTGGTTTCCAATAACCATTTGCAATAAATGCTCTAGATTTAAATTAGTTTTGAGTTTTAGGCCTGTCAAAAATTGCGGGTCCTTTGAAATGACAAATATATTCCATACCCTGATAAAATCAACTCGGAGCCTGTCCTATCTACATTCTCTTTACCTGCACCCTGACCAAGTGACCTAAGGAAGCTGAAGGCTCAGTTCATGAAATTCTGTTTAGATGGCCAGTGGCTGATGGTAGTGGTTCACATTTTTGAGACTGTTGTTTTGGCATTGTGGTGCTGGTTGTTATTACAAGGTCTGGTTTCCACATATTCTAGTCTTAATTTTTTAGTGGTATGTCTGGATATTCCCACTGACAATTGAGGTCTAGAAGGAGAGCTCAGCATGAAGGGAGGTTAGGGAGGTTGTCAGGGAGAAGTTATCTGTAGAGTGAGAGCTGTTCCTATTTAAGTGCTGGACTCTTCTGTCATGTTCAGTAGTAAGTCTTCAAATAAGATGCTGAATATGTGTGTTCATCTGATAGTGAAATCATATGAAATTTTGGGAAAGTCATCTTCACTCTGGTATTAAGACTGACTAGGTCCATGAGAAAAGAAACGTAACATGACTGTTCAGCCAGTGGATAAGCTGTTGAAAATTGTATTGCAAGGCAATATGTGTATTAATATGCGTACAAGTTTATATATTGATAGTGTTTAAAATAGAAGTGCAGCCATTATTAATGTATATTCCTTAGAATGGTAATTTTAGCACACTGAGGAAAGCAGGGGTGTATGTTTATATATAAATACGTACACACTTGCTGTAGAGGGAGGTGCTCTCTGTCACAGAAGGTACCTTGGGTCATGCGTAACAAAGTTAGGGTGCTAAGAGCCAGATTTAGTTGAACTTAAAGTGAAATTTGTTTTCTTTAGCTACTATTACAATTAAAATCTGAACCACAGCTGAGGCAGGCTGTTACATGATAAAGTGGGGAGAAAAGAAGTCCACCATCTGGAACGCTTTCTAGTGATTTTACTTGTTTGGAAAAGCTATCATTTGTGTTGTTCATTTAACAGATTACATTAAGCTAAAATGAGTGGAGAGGGCAAGAAGAGAAAAGGAATTCTCTGTTATATTTCTCATTTGATTAATAATTTATTGTCTGTATAGTTTCAACTGCTAGCACCACAGAACAAGTCTGTATAGTTTCAACTGCTAGCACCACAGAACAAATCAAACATTTAAAAGGGTTATTTGGTTTCTCACTGATGTATTGAATAAACCTTTTTTAGCCTTAAGCTTGAAATTCTTAAAGGCAGTTTAAATTTTGTTGGAATTGTAATGTTCTTTGCAGAATCACCAGTACTTCTTCAAGCAGTACTTTGACTTCATTGTTGAGGTATTAAATACTGTTCTACCAATAAAAGCTGGTTTAAAATGTTGAGTTTTTAAACTTCCAGGTGAAAGAAATACTCAGATAAACAGTAAACTGAAAGTGAAAACAGTAGACACTCAGATAAACATTAAAATAATATCTGCATTTTTATTTTGCTTTTCCAGAGTTTGCATTTTTGATCTAGTTTAATTTGATTTGTATTGTTACTAGAAGTAGTTAATTTTACAGACCTGTTCCTTGAAGAACCGGCAAAGAGCTGTAACTGTTGCTTTCCTAAAACTGGACTCGTTTTTTTTTAATATGTCATAGTGTAACTAGTGTTACCAGAGCATTTTTCCAGATGCCATGTGAGCTATGTTTTACTTGCATACCATGCAGCAAATATCTTCATTTCACAATACCTGTGTGTGAAACGTTACCCGTAGTTGTGTCCAGGCTGGACCTGGTTGTGGCCTCAGCTGAATGCTGAACATGGAGTGGTGACTCTTTCCTGTGCTCTGTGACAGTAATAGGTGTCTGTTCTTGCTCCTAGAACAACAACAACCTTGATGCCTGTTGTCGAGCCCTTGCGCAGGAGAGCAACAAGTATTTGTATATGGAGTACCACAGCCCTGATGACACCAGAATGAATAGAAATAGCCTTTTGCACATTAATCTGGGTATTCATCCTCATACCAGCTATCAAGCGGGGGATGGAGCTCAACTTAATGGTGGTCGTACACTGGTACACAGCTCAAGCGATGGACACATTGACCCGCAGCGCACGGCAGGTAAACAGCTGATTTGCTTAGTTCAAGAACCACATTCTGCTCCCGCCGTTGTGGCAGCTTCTCCTAGTTACAATCCATTTTTCATGAATGACCAGAATAGAAATGCAGCTACTCCTCCTCCACAGCCACCTCCACAGCCATCTTCCATACAACCAGGAATGAACACGTCTGCTATGCAAGGCCCTCCTCCCACGTATATGCACATACCTCGGTACAGTACAAATCCCATTACTGTTACAGTATCACAAAACCTCCCCTCTGGACAGAGTGTACCCAGAGCTCTACAAATTCTTCCACAGATTCCAAGCAATCTTTATGGGACTCCTGGCTCTATTTATATTAGACAGACATCTCAAAGTTCTTCAGGACGACAGACTCCTCAGAATACGCAGTGGCATTCATCGCCACAGGGCCCAGTTCCACATTATACTCCTCGTCCTCTACCTGTATATCCACATCAACAGAACTACCAACCTTCTCAGTATTCTCCAAAACAACCCCAGATCCCTCAGTCGGCTTTTCGATCACCACCGGCATCCCAGTGTCCCTCTCCCTTTGGCTCTCCTCAACACCAAGTTCAACCTCCTCAGCTGAGTCATCAGAGTTCACATGTTTTCATGCCTCCTAGCCCTTCCACTGTCCCACCCCATCCATATCAGCAAGCATCCCAGACTTTTCAAAAGCAAGGTGGTCACTCTGTATCATACCTTCCTCCTTTTGCTGGACCTAGTTTATCCAAAGGTTCCATGAATAAAATAGAAATTACAGTTGAGCCACCGCAAAGACCTGGGACTGCAATGAACAGAAGCCCTTCACCAATAAGTAATCAACCATCTCAACGAAACCAGCACCCGCTGTATGCGCCCACTACTCCTCCTTCAAGCTCTCCATCCAGAGGTATGTCAGGACAACCCAAACCTCCATTTAGTGTTAATCCAGTATATATTACCTACACTCAACCAACTGGACCTGCAGGTGCACCAACACAGTCTCCTCGGGTAATGGTATCTCAGCCAAACCCAACCATTTTTAAAATCACAGTAGGTCGAGCACCGACTGAGAATCTTTTAAATTTAGTGGACCAAGAAGAGCGTTCTGCAGCACCAGAACCTATTCAGCCTATTTCTGTAATCCCAGGATCTGGAGGAGAAAAAGGAAGCCATAAGTATCAGAGAAGTTCTAGTTCTGGATCAGACGACTATGCTTACACTCAAGGTAAATGTTTCACCCTGCAAATTGTGGCATTGTAAAATGCATTTTCAGCTTGATTTTGCTACTTAGTGAGAATTTTTGAACCTGTACAGAGAAAAATAGACACTGTGTCAAAAATCAGAGTTTTTTCTGATTTTTTTAAATACTGCCAAATTTCAGTCTAATACATAAAGATTTCTAAGGGTCTTAACGTTGCTGTGGTTTTGATGTTAGGGGACTTTCTTAAAACACTGCAGCTAACAATGATAAGTAGTTTATTCATATGCTGTGTGTCAGTTTTGTGAATTCTGCATTGAAGAACCGAGTCATAAATTTACATGTGGATTTTTATAATTTTTTGTATTTGTTCCATATTCAAGTGTTCTAGAACACCTGAAGTACTGGCTTCTGTATTTGGTTTAGATTGAAGAATATTAAATGAAATAGGAGAGAGAGATAAGAATGCAGCTAAAAAAACTTTGTCAATACAAATATTTTTTTGAAAGGTAATAAAATAATACTTTGAAGAACTTAAAAGTTCACTTCTTCTACTTGAAATTTTCAAAGAGGAAGAAGAGATTGGCAGACAAATTTTAGGATATGTGTTCTGCTGCACAGGGATAAAACATAGTTTTAATGCCATATATAAATGAAGAATTCAGTAATTCAGTAAAGAAAAAAAGGGGAATTAAACCTTAAGCTGAAAACTACTTTTCTTGGAGTCATCTGCTGTATAGATTTGTAATATTTAAAATTGAGCAAGTGAATCAATCTGCAAGCATTCAAACCAGTCATTTGGGTAATGACAGAATAATAACCTGCATCAGGTATTTTCTGGATTTGTGCTTGGAAAAAAGAGTATCCCTCTGTTGTTCCTTCTAGCCTTTTTTTTACTTCAGAGAGCTGAAGTGAGACCTTACAGTGCTGCCCTGTAGTTATGCCTTTTGAGCTTTTCTAACTCATCAACAAAGCTGTTTTGTACCTGGTAGACCCAATTAGAAAGTCTCTAGACCCAGTTCTTTAGTAAGAATGAGTACCAGTAGGTCTGTGACTCTGAGGCCTTGACCTTTATTTGGTAGTGTTACTATTACAGCTTCAGTGAAGGTTGTCATTTATGTGAGAAAAATACAAGTAGCTTCGCATAGCTGTGAGAAACATATTCTGAAATGTAAAACCTGGTTTTGCCTTTGTGTCTTCCACCAGATTTGTGTATCTGAAAAGCAAACCAAGTAAAATAATGAGTATATGCTTTTTGGGGTGTTTGCATTGGTGGCAATACCTACCTACCAGAGCTTTTTTTTATTGCTGCACTGTGAACTCTTGATAGAAATAAATTATAGAAGAAGAAACACTTTACTACCGCAAAGGAGTCCTAGAAAAGAATATATTTAACAGCTTAACAGGGAACAAGTTTATTTAATTTTCTCTTGAATGTGAACCATTGTAAAAAGTGTTACCAGAAATTCATCCTGGTGTCTGTACTTTGACTGCTTCTTTGTAATATGAGTCGTGTTTGATGAGTTGTACTAGAGTATAATGTGAAGCTATGAAATGTAGTCACACCGTGTTAAGTTGGAGGAATCACACAAAGACAGGGTTTGGTAACAGTAGTGGAAAATCATTCAGTCTGGTATTGTACATTTTTTCTTAATTCTGCTTGCATGACTTATGCTACTTGAAAAAGTAGAGAATGGTTCTGTTCAGTAATTCTGGTGCCTGAAGTATAAAAACACCTGCTGTTACTCTTTGCTAGGCTTTTGGGTGTTTGTTCTTTGGTTGTGAATTGGTGAATCCATACAAAATCCAAATTACAGTGCTCCATTTTTGTGTGGAATGCTGGTATCTGCTTCTAACAGGTTGGGTTGTTCTTAGGCTTTTGCAGTAAGTTGTCATGTTGCTGCTTATTTTTCTAACTCCTTTTAGCTCATATGTGAATATTCTTGTGTATTACGTGCTTTGCCTTTGTTGGATGGGCTGAAGAAAAGGGCAAGTGCTGGCTGGGGCTTTTCATGAAGTAGCTTTTGGCAGGTTCTGCAGCGTCCTTATTTTAAACAGTTTGCTGGAACATTGTTATATGAGCAGCATGTTTGTCTGAATACCCACATCAAATGTCTTATTTTTCTCTGTCCTAGCAGACTTCAATCACGTAAAACCAGCCTCATCAGAAAGGATTAAGCATCGCATTAACTTGGCCAGCTTTGCATCATGATGAAATACTGAGAAATGCTCTTCTTTAGGAAACTGAATATTATCTTCTAGCTAGTCAAAATTCTTTTCTTTGGTTCTCTGGGAGCCCAACATCAGCTTGTGACTGAGAGTCATAAATTTCAGTACCATGATGAAAATGAGGGAATGGCAAGCAGCAGAGAGAGGTTGGAGAAATCAATCTGTCGTAGAATTAAGAGTCTGAAGCACTTGAGCTGGCTCAACTTCTTATTTTCTGGGTTCTGTAGTAATTTTGTTAGAGCTCTATAGTTCTTCCTTTGAACCCTGGGGAACTTACAGTATTGAGGATTACAGTATTCCCTAAAAAGCCAAGACTACTTAAGAGTTATACCACAGTTTGTAATAGCAGTGAAAAAAAACCAATTCAGGACTGACATTTGGCTAATGTCTCAAGGCTGGTGTGTCAGCTGCTGTTGAGCAGCAGGTATGAAGTGTGTGTTACCATCTGATCTTACCTCTGGTTTTTGTGTTGTTTTTTTTTTTGTCAGTAGAGTATTAGTATAACTAGGTTGCTGTTTCATCCTGAGAAGTTGTCTCCTTGTACAGGTGCCTTTGTATTTTTGAGACGAGAAAGACCAAATGCAAAAAAAGAAGCTTTGACCAAAATGGTAATAACAACTTCAAGTTACTGTCTAAAATGTGGTTTTATTCTGGAAGAACTTTTTTCTAAATTGTAGTTCATTTGGCATGAAAGCATCTTCCCACTGATACTTGGCTGCATGTCTACAATCACTTTTTTTTTTTCCAGAAAGGTCACTCGTGAATCTTAAGCATAACTTAAGAATTCAGTGTTCCAGGTTTTTATGTGCTAGTAACTATTTCTTCTGTGTAAAACATTAGCCTTGCTGTTACATCAGCGAGCAAGGATGGAGAGATTAGCAAAGGAACTGAAGCTTGAGAAAGAAGAGCTCGAACGCCTGAAAACCGAAGTCAATGGTATGGAGCATGATCTGATGCAGAGGCGGCTTCGAAGAGTCAGCTGTACAACTGCAATTCCAACAGTAAGCAATTTGTTAGTATTTTAATTCAACATACACATTTATTTTTTGTGTTTTAATGAAACTAAAGTACTGTTCAAAAAATACTTTTGAGTATAAAATCTTCAGTCTTTGGAGATGATTTAAGTACTTGATTTGTCATAAGGTAGTTGAACCAGATGTGTCCAGTTTTCTTAAGTGTTCCCAACAAAACTTCAGAAAGTTGTATGCATGTGCTCTTGTGGACCACAGAACTGAATATAGTTGCTTTCATAACAACCAATAAAAGTATGCCCAAGTCTATTCAATAAGCCTAAGCCATATAGAGCTTGGTGGTCATGCAGGAAGGTTTAACTTTTATTTTTAAAACAGTATTTTGTTGTTTGAGTAGTTGCTTCTCATAGACAGTATTTTCTCGTTTGGTATGTGCAGGATGTGCCAAATAACTTTTCACTGGCAGTGTTGCCTGAAAAAGTTGGAACTCTCCTATTTTCCTTGTTGATTCTTCTTATCTCTGTGACTTCCACCTGCAAGTGACTCTAGCTCAAATGTGTGTGGCTCTGATAAGGGAATGCATCTGGCTGAGAAGCAGCTTCCACTGTGTGCAGTTGTTAAGCAAATCAGCTCAGACTTACTGGCTGTGTTGACACAAACAGTGCACACAGGTGTAGGCTGGAAGGCACAGAAGGGCTGTTGGCTGCTTAACTACAGGGCAGCATTTGGCAAGGATGTACCTGGGAGAAGTGCAGAGGCACTGAGTGTGCCAGGATGAGGTTAGGAAAGCCAGAGACCAACTGGAGTTGAATCTGGCACAGGATTTCAAAGACCAAAAGAAAGGCTTCTGTAGCTACCCTAGGTGACAGCAGGAAGACCAGTGAAAATGTGGGCTCATGGATGAGCAAGATGGGAGAACTGGTTATGTAGGACATGGAAAAGGCTTCAGATACTGAATAAACTTGGCACAGTCTTTAAGGAATCCCAGGTCTCAGAGACCCTTGGAAAAGTGTGAAGCAAGGAAGGTATTCTCTTCCCTTAGTGGAAGAGAATCAGGTCAAGGAATGCTTAAGCAAAGCAGTCGTACACGAGGTCATAATCCTGGATGAGATGCACCTATGACTGCTAAGGGAGCTGGCAGGTGTCATTGCAAGGCCACTCCAGATAATCTTGAGTTGATTAATGGTGTTTGGGAAAGTGCCCAAAGACTAGAGGAGAGCAAATGTAACTGCTGTCTTCAAGAAGGGGAGGACCCAGGGAGCTACAGGCTGGTCAGCCTCACCTTGATCCTTGGGAAAGTGATTTGAGCAACTAATGCTGGTGCCTATTTCCAGGCACATGAAGGACAAGAAAGTGATCCGTAGTAGTCACATAGAATCACCAAGGGGAAGCCAAGCTTGACTGATTTGGTAAACTTCTAGGATGCAAAGTCTGTCCTGGTAACCTAGATAGACAGTGGTTATTGTCTGTCTAGACTTTGGCAAGGCTTTCAACATTGTCTCCTGTAAGATCTTTATAGAGAAGCTGATGAAGTATGGGCTGGATTAGCACTTAAGTTCATTGGAAACTGGATGAACAGCCAGGTCAAAAGTGTGGCAATCAGTGGCACAAAGTCTGGTTGGAGGCTTGGCAGAGCAGTTGGACCAGATGACCTCCAGAGGTCTCTTGCGACCTCAAATGTTCTGTAATTTTGTGACTGTGATGCTGCAATGTATCCTGGAATAAAACGTTAGTGATTGATGCTGCTAGCATTAAGAAAGCTTTGCATTCCAGTAACTTAGGGTTTCTTAATGATATGCAAATATATGCACTTAAATAACTGATTAGTCTGTTAATAATTACAATCTTTCATCATTGAATGATTTAAATATACTGGGCTAGAAGGTTTGGCTTCTTGGAGCTTCTTGGGTTGATGCAAATGAATAAAGCTTTTGACCTCATTCAGTTATAATTGAGTAATAGTTAATGTGGGCTACAGCTTGTATTCTATTTTCTGATCATCTTGATGCAAGGTAGCATCAGCAAGTCATCCATTTATACAGAATTTAGTGATGTGTGTGGTTTTATAAACTTGAGTTCAGCAACGTCATACTAACGAATTCTAGTATTAAGTAATTTGTCTGTTTCTTTTACTCATTACATGCCAATAGAAGAATGTTTTTTTGAGGGCAAATGAGTTAGGGGTAGTGGGCCAGTGTGGCTTCTTTCAGTGCCCTGTCTATATTCAGTTTTTAATAAAGCTGTTAACAAAGATATAGCAATGTTATTTCTATTTGAAATAAGATGCTGACTTTCCCACAATTACTATTTTGGGATGTTTCTTTCTAGCCTGAGGAAATGACCAGATTGAGAAGCCTCAACAGACAACTCCAGATAAATGTTGACTGTACACTGAAAGAAGTTGATCTCCTTCAATCTAGAGGTATTGAACTGATACTTTTTAAAAAACATCATTTGAATATGGACACAAATGTTAATCTGCTGGAGGGTAGGAGAGCTCTGCAGAGGTGTCTGGACAGATTGGATCAATGGGATGAGGTAAACTGTATGAGGTTCAACAAGACAAAGTGCTGGGTCCTGCACTTGGGTCACAACAACCCCAGGCAGAGCTGCAGGCTGGGGAAGAGTGGCTGGAAAGGTGCCTGGAGGAAAAGGGCCTGTGGGTGCTGGTCAACAGCAGCTGAACATGAGCCAGCTGTGCCCAGGGGTCCAAGAAGGTCAAAGGCACCTGGCCTGGATCAGCAGTAGTGTGGCAGCAGGACCAGGGCAGTGATTGCCACCCTGTGCTCGGCACTGGTGAGGCCACACCTCAAATCCTGTGTCCAGTTTTGGGCCGCTCACTACAAGAAAGGCATTGAGGGGCCGGAGTGAGTCCAGAGAAGGGGCAGAGCTGGGGAAGGGTCTGGAGCACAAGTGTGATGAGGAGCAGCTGAGGGAGCTGGGGGTGTTCAGCCTGAAGAAAAGGAGGCTCAGGGGGACCTTATTGCTCTTTACAATAATATGAAAGGAGGCTGTGGCAAGGTGGAGTCTCTTCTCCCAGGTAACAAGTGACAGATGAGAGAAAACAGCCTCAAGTTGCACCAGGGCAGGTTTAGATTGGATATTAGGGAAAATGTCTTCAGGGCAAGAGTTGTCAAGCATTCGAACAGGCTACCTAGGGAAGTGGTGGAGTTGCCATCCCTGGAGGTATTTAAAAAACCTGCAGATGTGGCAGCTGGGAACATGGGTTAGTGATTGACTTGGCAGTGCTGGGATAGTGGTTGGACTCAATGATTTTGGAAGTCTTTTCTAACCTAAATGATCCTATGATTCTAATATGGCATGTGCTTAAATGTGAATATTTGGAGTTTTTAGAGTTCAGTTTATATTAGCAATGACAACTTACCTTTAAAAGGTGAGGTTTTTTCAGTTGCAACCTAATAAGCTTGACTTGCTAATACTTTTGTTGGCCAAGTTAAATTCCAGTAGCAAGAAAGTGGTGACATAAAATGACTTTATCAAGAGCATATTAAAAAAAACCTATGCCTTTGTAAAGATCCTTTACTTAAAATTTTAATTTTTTGCTGGCAAAGGCTGTGGCCAAGTAATACAGAACTGAAGTATGAGTTGCAACCAGGAGGCTGGCAAACAAAAAATCTACTAGGGTCTTTAAAAATCTTTTTTGCAACAGAAACTTGTCTTAAATGGAAACAAACAGATTAGGATATCCACAGTCCTTTTTTATCAATGAAGTATCCTGTAGGAAGACATACGTTTCACATGTTTTCAAAGCAATACAAAATGTTCACTGGAGTTGATTTTTCAATATGGGGTTGTCTGGCTGAAAATTACTGTGATTGACAGAAAACTAAAAATATGTGACAAAACTTGTGAAAAAGCTAAGATACAGTGTCATAATAAAAAGATGTATAAAATAAGAAGCTTCTTGATGTTCATATCACTGGCATAGGCATTTAAATAACCTTCAAGTTACACTTTCTTTCCTTTCTTTTCGGACAGGAAACTTTGATCCGAAAGCCGCATGTAACTTCTATGATAACATAGAGCCTGGTCCTGTTGTGCCACCAAAGCCATATAAAAAAGGTAGGTCAACAAACAGGTATCATCACCTAATCTGCATTGAGTGAGGTTTTTTTTCTTTTTTAAAAAGTCCCTGTGGTGACAGGAAGCAACTCTACTTATTTAACTTTTCTCTCCATATAATTCAAACCAGAACACTTTTATCTAAGTGCAGTAATCCTAGCTACAGCTTGTTTTCCTCAGGCAGATTGTTGCAGATGAATGTTCTGTTAATACCACCTTGATTATAAGTAGTTATTCCCTATTAGAAAAAGAGCTGAAATAGCCAATGTGGAATGCTATGCTCTGATACAGAAAAACCAGCTGTCTTTTCCTGAAAATGGTATGTGTGATAAGATTTATAATATTGTGTCTCCTCTTGCTGTAACTAGCATGTACTGCACTTGTTAGTAAAAAAGAAGTAGCTCTTCTGAATCAGTAATCATACAGTCTCCCTGACACTCCATTTGTAAATAAATTCTGGTTGCTGATAAGCACTCCACAAAGGTTTCTGTAGGTGTATTTTGAATTCATATCAGGAAATTTTTCCCCTCTTTTGAAGCAAGTATCTTACTCCTCAATGTAATAAAAGTATTACTGTGTGGAAGTTTAAAAGAAAGGGAAAGCCCTGCTGCTTGTGGCTCAAAGAAAAGGTAGTACCGGGAGGAGTTCCCTGCATTAGGTAGCAGGGAGCATCAAGTGAGCCGTGGTGTGAAGGCAGCTGCCTGGGGTCACATTAAATTGCAGTGATCATCTGGTTGATTTAAGGAACTGTTGCTTTGTGATGCTTGAAGACATTCTCTTAATTACACTATCGTATTTGATTTATTATTTCAAAGCAAAATAATGTGCAAAACTGGCATGAAATAAGTTATTTTATTTAGTGGTTAGGAAGATAGTGCCTTGTACAACCAGCTTCCAGGTTTTGTCTGCCAGCTTATTAGAGATCGGTTCTAGGGCCGCTGTACTGTATTCAGAGCTTGGATTTTTACATGGAGACATCGGGTTTTGTTTTTTTCTTAAATAATAAATACTGTTTAATATTCAGCTGTTGAAAGTGTGGGCAGACAGACGGGGTGGGCAGACAAGGGTGTGCTCTATGCTGCCATCTGGCCAGTCAATGGAACGCAGTCAAGTGCCCACACTGCCCGGCTTACGAGGAATTTGTTGAGGTCAAGCACTGCTAATGTGACTGTGCAGCTTCTGGGCTGTTTTGTGTTTGCATCTAAGTGTTTGCATCTAAGCAAAGAGGTTACTTTTATTTCCTTTGTTTGTCTCTGAAGATTTAAGTACTGTTTGCACTAAGGTTGTCATCAGCAGTCTGCTGCATTTCTTAGCAGGTGGGGCAGCAACTGCAAATTACTTTGTGTGCAGTTAGAAATTGCAGGCCTTTGTTAGACATAAGTTCACAGATGTTTAGCAGCTGGGTATCTTAGCCATGCCTTCTAGGTATGCGTTAATGTTAATAAATATTAACATTTTGTAACATGCTGTGTTCCCACATCCTGGGAGTATTCCTTACTTATAGTAGATAACCTGAGATCTTGAGGTGGTGTCAGGAGACATGGAAAACTAAGTGTTTCTGTGGGTTAAGACCTAATATGTGATTTGCATACATACTGGTTTTATGAATGAAAACAGACTTAAATGCTGCTTCATATACATACATCCCTGCTTCAAAGGCATGAGGAAGAATTGTCTTGTTTTGAAATAGGCCTGTCATTTTATTTTTAGATTGTATTCTTTTTCAGCCTGAATAAATGCTAGAAAAATGTCTTTTGTCAGACTGTTTGAAGGAACTAAGTTAGAAGTAGTTTTCCCCTTCAGGTAAAGCAAGGTTATTGTAGTTTAAAATTTGGAAATAGACTACTGTGTGTAAACCAGTGAAGTCTTTCCTTAACAGGATGGTGCTGCAATGCCAGTAACAAACTTGTATGTTTTAAGCTGTTAAACCTTTAGCAGGATCAGTGACCTAACAGTGGTGAGTGCTCTTCTTGGTTTTAAGGTGTTATGGTTAAGTGACTCTTCACAAAAATGAAACGCTTTAAATATTCAGATTTCACAAACTGAATTAGAAGTGCCTTAGTAAAAGATTTCCATGTTAATTTTAAGACAGACTGTTTAATTAGATGACCTTCCAGTAGTGTGGTCTTGACTATTAACCCTTCTCTTCTGAAATAAAATGTTTTCTTTTGGCTTTTCTTTAGAGCATCAGAACAGCTCCAAACAGACTCCACGGACTCAGCCAAGAGATGAAGACTTTGAAGGGGCCCCATGGAATTGTGGTAGCTGCACCTTCCTAAATCACCCAGCACTAAATCGCTGTGAACAGTGTGAAATGCCACGATACACCTGAAATTCAGGAAGGGGCTGCATTGGGTTGAACACAGGCTCTCAAGCCAACAGCTGTAAGAGAAGGAAACATGGGGAACCTTTCAGTCCATCTGCCCGGCCTTTGCCAGTCAACAATCTTCATATTGCAAGGGGTGGGAGTAATGTGTTAGGATGTTTCTGCTTCTGCTGCACTAGAAAATAAATAAATTAAGGGTTAAATTCCTTCCCATTGCAGTGAGCAAAGCAGAAAACAAAACCTGAAAATGGGAAAGGATTAATTTTGAGAAGAATGTATGCAGGAAAGCAAATAACTACTGGTGTTTATTCCTGTGGTTATAGTTACTGCTTAGTGGCTCTAAAAAAAAACCAACCCACAACTACTGTTTTTTAAAAGAAAATTATAGGACTCTTAGTAATGGTGTGAAGTGTTACACTTAACCAGAAAAACTGAAGAGCCAGAGCTGACTTAACCTGGCCACAGCTAGCTGGAAAACAAAGGCTCCCTGTGCTTCTAGATTGTAAGCTACTGAAAAAGAAGACAGGTAAATGCAATGGTAAATTTTGCAATGTATAAAAAAACAAGGAGAAGGGTATTTGTAATTGCTGCTTTTTTTCAGGGTAATTTATGTCTACAAAAAATTGCTGATTGAAATAGTGACCTGAGGTGACTAAATGAGGAACTGTATGAGTGTTACAGAGAGTGTAATCAGAGGTAATTTTTTACAATCCCGTTTGCCTGTACAGTGCTCACCTGGCTGTGTCAACACTGGTAATAAACCGAGAATGAATTCTACCACGTTGCAGATGAAAATCCTGCTGCATGCTTTCATTGGGCCGTCGTGTTTCCAAGCTCAAAGGATGCTTTTCTACACAACCTTCTGAGCCTATGCTGTGCAGCAGCATAGTGACATATGCCAAACACAGGCTACTCCAATTCTGCTTGGAAGACTTGGGCTCGGCCATGGTTGTGTTTGAGAAGAGTTTGTTCCCAGTTCCTTAGGCCTTTTCAGCTTCCAATTTGTGAAGAATTCATGATGTTTACAGCACAGAAGGTACTTTGTGCCCCAGATCAAAGTTAGCTGAAAAATAATTACTCAGCTCTTCAGTAAAGGTTTATTTGCACATTATTAATAAACCAGCCTGTACAAAATAGCAGATGCCAGATCCTGAAAAATTACACACTGCATTCTTTCTATTTTGGTCAGGAAATATTTGTCATAGGTTAAAGAACACGAGATGAGTTGAAAAATCCTACTGGTACTTTTCTGCCTATGATACACTGTATTCTAAAGGTGATGTTCAATCTGTCTAAATGCTTCAGGCTGCTGGAATAAAGCACTCGATACTTACGAGATCAAACATGGGTTTGGGCAGCTGAATGATTCTGTGACACAACCGTGTGATTGAGTAGGGTGTTCTGTGTGCTGGTCAGAGGCTGGTACAGTGCATTTGAGTTTTTATGGTATAACTTCATCACAATTCAGAGATGCAACCAAGCACTTCAGCTGAGTTATGGTAATTGACTTTGTAAAGCAAAATTTGCTGTTAACTTTACCATGAGAGTTTTAAACTACTTCATTTTAAGCTGTTCTTAGCTCATGGCAGCCACATCCATATTGTCAATTACCACAGTTCACTTGATGTGTGACAACATGCTAAGCTGTGGTAGAACAATCATATGTCTGAATCCTTATTTAAAATGAAGCAGCATTTGCAAGGGGTGGGTGGAGAAAAGCTCATCTTGACTGTATCGCTCAGTGTGGTGTTTCTCTCCCCACAGTTTATAAAGACAACAGTAAGAACTGAACTGTTGATCTTAGATGAGGAACCAATATTTTATCTGGCATTTTTCAATATGTTCTTGCACTAACTAAATCTTCAGGATCATTTTAAATAAGCTAAGAGATCTCCAGCAATCACTGTGCACCACTGATGAGCAAAACAAAGTCAAAGGCATCAGAGATAGTTTTCCTTCCTTCCTAATGATTTACACTGCTGTGGGGGGAGCTCATCACATGTGGAAAGGGGTAAAAGTGTTACTGTCAATTACTGTCAGCTGAAATGAAAAGATACTAATTTTGTGCATGTCAGTGGACAGTTTGACAGAACTGAGAACTAGAAAACAGATGAGCAGAAGCATTGCTGTTATCAGCTGTATCATGAATGGCTCCAAACAATACCAGTAACTTCATGGCTTTTCTATCCTAATGCCTTTGCCATTGTATTATTTCAATTTTCTGTTCATGTGTACTTCTGGTGAAGTTCTAGAAGCATTTGTTTTTGCTGGAATTACAAAAAGATAGCAACTGAAGTGACAGTCAGCAAATGAGAGTAGGGGTGTCATGCAAAAATACAGTTGTGCCATTTTCAGATAGAATAGATGCTACTTTTGAAGGAGGAGGTGCAAATATGCATTCAGTCCAAAAATGCCCTGAACTGCAATAACTATACATGGAGACTTGCAAATCTTAGTCCCAGCTTCACCAGAGGAAGAGAAGGAAGGCTGCCACCACAGCAAGATACTTTTTGAAAGAATGAGTGAGCGCCGTTAAATTGAAAAATAAGTCCTTTGTACCAATGATTTTCCTTGTTTTTTTCAATTACTCTCATTTGTTGCTTGTACAAACAAACAGAGAAAACCACCACACCCTTCTGTTGTATTCTTTTACATGTAAATGCCCATACTCAAACGTTAACAGTAAAGACTTGACATGGTGCTTGAATATTTCTAGCTTGTTAGAATGTAATTGTATTTTGAATATTGGAAGATCCATTTTCCTTCTGAAAGCAGGTGATGCCATTCAAACCCCAACTGAATTGTAGATTATACCAAAAAGATTGGTTTATGGAATATTTATTGAATGCACATAAAACCCTAATGTCAGCTGGCATACAAAATGCACTGTATTGTATAAAACGTGTGTGTGTGTGTGTGTGTGTGTGTGTGTGTGTGTGAGAATGGTGGGATGCTGATGCTGTTGTGTTAATGCACTACTTGTGTTTTCTTTTTTCCTTAATGACTGAGCTTTTCCTCAACCATGCTACTAGATTGGTAGTTTGTAACTGACTTGGACGTTCAGTTATTCAAAATGATCTCACTGTTCATTGAAATTTTATAAAGCTTATTTTATATTTACTGTGCTCTTAAGATGAATTCCCTTTAATTATAGGATACTACTGTAGTTCTTTAAAAGTTTATTTAGAGTGGAGCTTGTGGAAAATTATTCAGAACATAGTCAACCAAAAGAAATCCTGAACTTTGGATCTACTTTTAATTTGATGTAATTATTAGTCTTGTTTGGGTGAAGAGGAAAGGGGTGGGAAGTCAAGCAAAAGGAAGTACTTTGTAAAATGTAGTCTTAGATCAGATTGAATTGTTTATCTGTGTGTCTGTGGTATGTGTGTGTTTCCCTTGAAAAATGGGAGGTGTGGTGAAAAGGTGTAATAATTCTTAAAAGAGCTGGTCTCAGTACTTTCTGATTATGATATGCTACTGAATCACGTTTTTTTTTTTTAAAAAAAAAACCAACTTTTCTCTCAGTTACTTTATCTCTCCCAGCTATACATCTCTCCCTTCAATTTCTAAATACTTTTTCAATTTCTGAATACTTCTACATTTAATATTGATTGTAAAATCCCTTGAAACGGAAACAGAAATACTTGAGTTGAAATGGGGACAAAATAAAACCAATAAAGAATGTTTTAAAAAAGAATGTGAGAATATTAAATATGTTAAAAACAAGCTTGTCATCAGGATGATAGTTCTTTTTTTAAAATCCAGTGGTGTACCCTAGAATGTGAACATGACTATCCTGATGAGAAGTGGATGGTTGGACATAATTTAACAGCCAATTTGGTACCACAGAATTGATGTGCTCTGTACTTCAGTGACTCCAAATCCCACAAGGAAGGAAGACATGCACAGATATCACATCTCACAGTCAGTACTGTCTCTATGTGCAGCTGCATTTGTTTTCGTTTCAAATTGTCAATCTTACATGAACCCAGACATGGCTGAGTTTTGCCACAATTTCTTCAGTTGGGGCTTTCATTGCTGTTTATGTCCATAAATGCAAATATTTTTCTTGGAATAATCAGAAATCAATGGAGTTAATGCAATATTATAATCCTGGATTTCCAGTACCTTTGAAACCAATTTTAAAAAACTGTGTTCTTGAAACTTATTTATTTATGGTGGCACCAGTGTATCTAATCCATACTTCCTGCTGTGTGAAACCCTGTTAAATTTTTTCATTAAAAAAAGAAGACACGATCTTGTTTAATCCTGTATATATGGTGTCTACATTCTAGATTTGTGTATGCTGTGAATGAACTTATTACTAAGAGATGAAATTGTATAAAAGCATTCAGAGGCTATGCATGCATGGTACCTCCAGAAAGTGCATACTCCAAGTTGCAGATTCCTGCAGAAATAAATTAATAAAACTAAGCAAACATCACATCCTGCATTTGTTTTTGTATGTAGTAGGAAACATTTTTAAAAGTACAGACTTTTTTGGCCTTCATAGCCTGATTGTTTCTGGTCTCCCACTTGAACCTGTAGCTATAGCAAGTTTGTTTCAGGGCTTTTGGAGTTTTTGTTTTTGCTGAATATTGAACTGGGGTCCAAATCCTGTTCCCATGGATGTGAATGAGCAGGAATCCCATTTAGACGATGGATATTCAGTGCAGCTTCTGGTGTGGAAACAGGACATAGCATGTTCAGAGTGTGAGGCTGACCTTAGCACTTCTCCCTTACTTTGGAGTGGAAGGTTGGTACTGAAGGAGTTGCTCTATCTTCTGTAGCACCTCTGGGCTGTAGCCTGGATGATGAGCTGGATTCCTGCTCATCAGCAGTGCTGAGTGTCTGCATCACAGAAGTCCCTCTCCTGCTTTAGCCTCTTGGAAAGGCACTGCTCTGGGAGAGGGTGGAGAGTTGGAAGAGCACAAATCCGAGTGCAGGCATTTTCTAGAGCTGTGTTCTCCATTGCCTCGATGGCATCAGCTCCCCACAACTCGAACCTCAGGATCTCCGGAGCTGTTCCCCTGCTGGGCTGTGTTCACACACACTGGAGGTTCTTCAGTGCCTTCCTGCTGACAAACCTGCTGCACTTCAGTCAATACACATAGGTAAGAATTTCATTTTGCATTCCTTTTGCTAAGTTGAGTTTATCACAATTTCAGGAGAGGTTTGTATTTTAATTTTTTTTTTTCACTTTAGAAATCATTGCAGTTGAAACTGATTAAAAAAAAAAAAAACCAAACATACAAAAGTTAAGGTACCTGTAAAGTATACTGTGCTAATGGAAACCATACAGAGCCAAAAGACACCAGTCTAACAACGGGTGGTCACCATTTTTTGTTGTTTCCTTGAAGTCATGAGGAGGTGGATCTGCCTGAATTGCATAAAACTGGTTGATTTATTCCTCAGAATTACTTGGTTTTGGCAGCAGCGAACTATGTCTTAAACCTGTGGCTCTTGGAGAGATGGTTTGTCCTGTGGTCTGGTAAGTATTCCTGGAATTTAGTGCTGCTGCTTCTAGTCAGTTTAGTCCATGCTGTGATAGGTAAGTGCTGTGTATTCCTTACTGCACCATCTCTGGTTGTAAATGCACTTTTTGGAAGGAGGTGGTTGATACCTGATTTTGTCTGAACAGGTGCACTCAAAGTGTTGTGTACTCAATGGGTCACCTGACTTTTTGTGGAAGCCTTGTGAAGTTGTTAAAGAAGGGGCTTTGTTAATTTTTAGCTGGAGGGTCTGTGACTGTGACGTGTTCTAGTTTGATAGTAAAGCCAGGCCAGACCTGTAAAAGCCTCTTTCAGGAGTGCAACTCTGCTTCAGAAAATATTTTGTCTCTCTACAAAACATTAATGTATTGAGTAAAAAAAAAAAAACTGCAAAAAACTGTGCAGGTAATTTTCCAGATAGGCAAGACTTACAACCGGGCACGTATTTGCTGCTTTTGCAAGTTCCATTTTGAAGATAAAATTAATTGTCCTTTTCTCTTGAAGTTAACAAAAGCTCTCTTGCCAGGTTTGCTTAAAAATTAAGTCAGTACAGTTCTGTTACTGCTTCGGAAATGAAACCACAATTCCTGGGAATTAAAAGATTTGCAATGCAGGTGCTGCTTTGCTTTTGACTAAAGGCTTCTTATTTTTTTGGAAGTGTTTTAGGAAAAGAAGTTTAGGCATGTGGGGGTTGGTTTTCTTTTTAGGAAAAGTATGGAATACTTCAGGAAAGAACCTGCTAGGTGAGGAAGGTTTTCATAGGTTTGAATGTGATACTCTGATTCCAGACTGGTACAGCCCAACGGCGTATGGTACAATTGGTGCCAAATTCTGGCATTGGTTGCAGTGATGGAATAGTCACAGCTGAAATATTCATCCCAAACTCTCAGTGGCTCTCTGCTGGATTGTTCTAAAGTATCCTGAACCAGTCTTGCACATTCCAGGCTTGGGGGATTATATTTCATTTCACCTGAAATTACTACTATCTGCTTTTGACCTATTTGGTTAAATCTAATGACTTTGCAAAGCAGAAGTTGCTTTTGGCAATACCCTGTGTGCTGGAGAGTGCCTGGTGTGACTGCCCACAGTCTGATCCATATGGAGGAGCTCCCCAGCCCCCAAGGACAGGGAGAGTGACAGTCAAATACATTTTCCAGGTGGATGATGGGAGTAAGCAGGGTCTGAGAAAACTTTGCAGAGAAGGACTTGTGCTTTATGACAGCTTGTGAATCCTTCCCTCCAATTAAGTTTTCATATATCCCTTGCTTTGCTTCATGGTGAGAGCTGTGCTGGTGGAGAGCCTTGGGTGACTTTCATCACTGCAGATCCTGAAGCCTTATGGCTTGGTTACTGTTCCAGGTAACTGATTTTACATTTCCCCCCCAACCCCCATTTGTCTCAAAACTGATTGTTCATAAGCCAAACAGACATCCTTTTATCTTTTTACCTTTTTTTTTTTTTTTACCAATAATGCTGTATGACCATGAAGCTGTCCCTGATCATCATCCTTCAACCTCTGAAAATTTCAAAGCTGCAGTGAGTAGGTAACAAGTTGTGTGTAGGTTCACACTCCTCACAACACTGGTACCTCAGGTCAGTGTTGTATCACACAGAAAGAACTAGATAAATATTCATGAATCAATAAAGAAAATCTAAAAAAATACATGTCATTTTGAAACTTACTGCAGGCTTTACTGTTCTTTTCAATGAAACTTAGAAGCAGACTGGCTGTCTTGATCCTAGTGCCCTTTTAAGAAAGCCAAGCCAATGCTGGTAGTAAAAATTGTTACCTCTAGTGAAACAGCGACTTCCAGCAAAATTTACATACCTTGTGTTGTGCACTGAAGTGAGATATTTGAAATAGGTTTTGTTTTTAAAATCTGTAAATTGGACTTAGCTTTTTATTTAATCTATCATGAGATTAGTGATTTGCATGCACAACACTGATCTAGCAGTCCGTGTATCACAATGTTAAAACTGAGGTCCATGATTCAAGAGAGTGATAGCAAAATCCTTTTTATTTTCAACTGCAGCACTACTAAACTTGCCAAACAAGATACCATGTGTCCTTTAAATGTTCTGTCATGTCTTCCCAGTTACTCGCCTTTCGCTACTAATGTAAGATGAAATATATCCTGCTTTGGCCAATGAGGTTCCCCGTGTGTTTGATGGCTCCTTAACTGATGGATAGCAAAATTTTTCCAAATTAACAGCAGTTCTTGGTGTGAATGTTCACCTGGTAAGCATCAACTTCTCTCCAGCAGCACTTCTGTAAATGGAGTAGATTCTTAGAAGTGCAAAAATCCAAATAGATGAACTACGAACATTTAAAGTCAACCCTGGAGTGTTGAACAGCTGTGTGCAGGCAGGATATGTCATGAAAAACAGCCATTATTGAAACATTCTGAGATGCTGCTCAATCTGGAATGGCAGCCAATGCAATTTATATCCCAGTGCAAGAGCCTTCGTTCATGTAGAACTTCAAGTTCTCTCTGAATTTAATACTAGAAGAAAAATGAGTTAACTGTATCAATGTGCTTTCTTGCTTGCTCTTTCCTAGGTTGCTAGTTAATGCCTAATTTTGGATTTTTCCCTTTCAGTGAGGCTGAGGTGCAAAGCCCTAGTGTTTCTGATTTGTTATGATGTCTATTTTTTTTTTAACAAATTCTTAGTAGGAATTCAGTTCTCTCTCATGAGAGGTTGACTGTTTCAAATCCAGCTGTATTCTCGATGTGTGGGGCTGAGAAACCGTGGTCACTTTGCCTTTTTGTCTTTGTGATCTGCTCCTACCTGTGCAGAAGGATCTGGTGTGAGGATCATACCCATGGCAGCACAGTAATGGCAGGCTGTTACGCTAAATATGGCTACGCTATTTAAGTATTCTGGTTGAGACTCGAATCATCTCTGCACCAAGGAGGGAAATACAGATGTTTTCGTGAGCTATAGAAACCACCAAGTGTGTGGAATTCCCACATGGTGATGCTTGGCTTTAAAAATGAAAGCGAGTTTATTACAGCAGTAAATGCTGAGTGTGTAAATGTTTCCCAGTAGTTTTCAAAGCTGTTCTTTAAAACTGGATGTGAAAGATAACCCCTTTGCTCTTTTTCCAGCTTGCAAATTCTACTGACATCAAATTTGCTCTAGAAAAAAACTGTTTTGAAAGAAATTCTCTGCCCTGACAAATGAGGGACCTCTTCCATATCCAGAGGAATAACTTACTGTCTCCCAGATATTAATTTTGTCTTGTCTGGGTTTTTCTAACTTCTGCAGATGTTCAGATTGTTATAATGCTCTTTTTCAGCTGTCACATTTTTCCACCTGCCTTCGCCAGTTGCAGGCAAAGGCCTTTCCAGGCTCCTGCAGGCCACTACCCTGTGACAGACACGTGTGTGACCTAGATTAAGAGTCTAGTGACAGAATTTGTGAAGAACTACGGCCAGTTGCTATTTTTATTTACAATATTCAGTGTTCAGGTGTGAGAAGAGTAAGGTGATAGTGAGGAACATCAAGAGAAAGATGTGTTTTTACCTTGGTGTAGTTACTTACATTAAATACTGTGTTCAAAACATTGGTATTAACTTTTGCTGGTAGTGGTTATCTTTCCAGGTGGGTCTCATGAAAGCGGAGTAGAGGGAGACAATCAGTTCCCTGGAGCTGCTGGCCACTCCTCTTTGATACAGCCCAGGACACCATTTGTTTTCCGGGGTACAAGTGCCCATGGCCAGCTCGTGCCCAGCCTCTCATCCACCAGCACCCCCAAGTTGCCTGCAGTGCTACTCTCCCTGAGCTCTTCTCCCAGTCTGTGCTGGTGTCTGGAATTTCCCAGCCCAGGTGCAGCAGGTTCTGAAGGTCTTTAAAACCAATCAGCACTTCTGCCTGTGCCCAAACACTTGATCCTATATCCTAAAAAGCCAGAATGGCCTGGAAAAATTGGTAAAGAGTGGTGTGAGTGCCAAGAGAAACCTGATGAGAAATTGATCATTGCGATGTCTGTGTAACAGCCTAAAAGTCAGGTAGAAGAGGGTACAGCAACTGCACTTCTTAGCTTCTTGTGCAGTTCTAACTGCAGAGAAACCAACATTTTGCCTTCTGGGAATTGACTTCTGGTGTTTACAGTGCCTATAGTGTGTGTGTGTTCTCAGCAAATGAGACTGCAGTGGGCATTAACCTGAGCCACGCCCGGCCAATGCTAAGGCAGTTACCAGTAGTTGCTTGTAACACCAAGGCTGTCACTCAGCCAAAGCTTTCCATTCCAAATCCTGGCAAGACCACACATTACAAGGGCAAATTTCTGGAATATGACATAGTGCATCTTGATCATGTCATTGCAGGGAAAAAAAATTTAGAATCAGAGACAGGCATTGGATCTGTAGGTATGGGGCTCTCAGGGCAATGTCTTGTCTTTCTAGGGGCTTAGTGGTCAGTTTTACTGAGCTTCATGAAGAGCCACATGCCACAGCCCCTGTGCTGAGCAAACTTGCTGATATCGTCAGTCCTTTGCTGGATGCAGTAGAATTACCAAGTACAAACATGGTCAGCATCCTTCTCTGGAGGTCAGTGCTGTGCTGCTGTGTCACTTGTTAAAGCTGAGATAAGCCATAAACCAAAGGAATGCCTGGAAGGCTTTTATTTCCCTCTCTCCCAACCAGACTCATCAAACAGTTCCATTAATCCCAGATGGGATAATGAAATAGTTGCTTTCCTAACAAAACAAGGGAAGGAAGCTATTTTTGAGCAGTTAAGCAGCTAACCTTCAGGCGGACAGCATTGACGCCAACGCATTCCCACAATATCCTCTGCCAGCAGCAGAGTGTTGCTGCTTCCCCACTGGAAGGGGTGAACCACAGGAACAAACATTGCACTGGCCCAGTGTCACACACCAGGGGCTGAACCCAAACCTGTCACACCCCGGTGTGACCTCAGCCATGGCATCGGGCCAGAAAACACCATCACTGCTTTCCGGATCAGTCCCATACAGCAAAATCAATACTATACAATCTTCATCTCAGAACAAGCTATTGGACAGCTGCTGAAGGAAATGGTTGTGAACAAGTCATGGTTCATGGTGTTAAAAACACCTGCATCAACTTCTAGGTGCTATTAGAAAAATCTACTTTCATGAAAGCCAATATAATGTGAATCAACTACTTCATAGAATTACAAAATCATAGAATATCCTGAGTTGGAAGGGGCCCACAAGGGTCATCACAGTCCAACTCCTTATGATTTACATGTGTTAACTAATTTTTAAAAAGATTCAATACAGGTAATAGGTAATACAAGCCTTGAAAATTAAGGAAAAGACTCTTTGCTACATCAAAATTAGAAACGAACAGAAATAGCCATTAATGTACTGAGGTAAAAGAAAACATAACCCCCTCTGTGGACAAATAAAATATGCCCAGCTGATCCTTACCAGTTTTCATGAAATTAAACTAGGTAAATGGAAAGTCTTAATACATAGAGAAGAGCAAAGTAAAAGATGTTTGCCTTCAGTCCATTCAAATTCAGTTATCCCCACATTGGAAATGCATCAGCTCAGCCACAAACAGCTGTGGGGCTGCTGGGACTGAGCCTGTGTAGAGCACCACCTGAACTATTACTTTATTAGTGCATGAGTTTATGCTCACAAGAAATCATGTCTTCAGTATCAAGCCTGCAAGGACATTTTTCACACTGAAAGAGAGCCTCCTGCACAAAATTGATTTCATTAAAGTTCTTAGTGTAAGGTACAAGGAGAAGGTTTCAAAACCAAGCTACAAAGGGAAATAAAAAATCTGCCTTCCTCCCAAACTTCAGCAAGAATCCAGTTGGTCACAGGTATGGCCTCTGTGTTACTGCCCCAAATTAGAGCCT
This sequence comes from Corvus hawaiiensis, assembly GCF_020740725.1. Classification (NCBI taxonomy): domain Eukaryota; kingdom Metazoa; phylum Chordata; class Aves; order Passeriformes; family Corvidae; genus Corvus; species Corvus hawaiiensis. The sequence goes on along the minus strand of NC_063214.1, from coordinate 112,349,008 downwards.
CAGGGTAAATGAAACAGCTATCTCACAATCTCACAGGTTTTAATAGTATTTTGTTTCATATTATCTGAAGATATCTGACTTTAGGATATTCATATAATTCTGCCTGAAACAACTTAGATCCACATAACGCGAGCAAAACGTTTACTGAGAGTTGTCTAGTGCTGATTTGGATGTGTGACAACTCTTAACATGCTTTACAGCAATATTTATGAGAATGCAGTAAGCACAGTGTCCAGCAGTCAGTGTTCCATGTGCATTCCTGGAATATCTGAGCTGTAGCACTTACAGAGATTACACCACACAGTAAAAAGATATTACCCTGGAACACGCAGGTCTATTTATTTATAGAAGCTAATTTTATCTAACAGGAAAATATGGAATAAATCAGATCTAACATTAATGCAAGTTCTGATTTTCAGCACTAAAGCACCTTTGCAATCATGGAAATTCAGGGAAGAGTGTTAATGGAAAAAGTCTCATTGGTTCATGTGCTCAGTTCTCTTTTCAGTAAGAAAAAGAGGTTTTTGTCCAGGTCTTCTACAGATTTCAGTGCTTCCTTTTCAATCTATTTGTTACTTGTTTTGACAGCTTGGACTGTGCACATTAAGAAAGGCAGCAAAATTTGGTGCCAAAACACAGAGGTTACTTTATCTTGTAAACATAATGACAAGACATTTAGAGCAAGGCTGAATATTATCAAAGTAAACAGCAAATACCTACAAGTCCATTTATTCTCTCTTTCGTCCTGACAGGAATAATTACTGTTCAAAGCTCTCTACCTGAAGACCTATAATCTTCAGAAAAAAATCAACAGAAATAATCACATCTTTCAAAACTGAGAAGAAATAAAACTACAAATTAAATTTTCCCAGTTTGTCAGCAATACCTGTGCATAATACAAGATGCAGCAAACAGTTGTCTCATTAAAAGAGCAAAAGAAGCATTTTTTTCACAAATAGAAAAAAGTCTTGAGAGTAGATTCTATGTAAATTACAGACATTAGGCACTGGAAGAAAATAAAAGATGCTCGGGTTGAGCTTCAGGTTTACTGTAACTCTCTTTTACTACAGCTCACAGAATTATTAAAGTAGACACTCAGCACAAAGCCCTTGTCAAAAAATCCCTATCTGCAGGGAAAGTTTGAAATTATTTTTTTCAAAGAAACCCTGAACACCATGTCTATTAACTGGGGCACCAAAACCTAAAATAAAAACAACTGAATAAATTATAGACACCTTGCTATTTTTACCATCCTGATCATCTTTTACCTGCAAAAAAGAAGAACCAATGGGGGCAGGGGTTTTGGGACAGTCATGGGTTAGCAAGCATAGTCCCAGAAGTGATTTTCTTGCAAAGAGGTGCTTACAGCTTCCTCTGTGACTTGACAGAACCTATCAGCTGGCCAGTTTGAATATTGACAATTTTTTAAGCCACTTAGAATTTTGACCGCCTTACATGGTCCACATTTAAGAATGGACAAACCCTGGGAAGCTCTCCTTTGCTTCCGGCTTTGGGACAGGTAACTGGGCTGGGCCCGTACAGGGCCGGGCCACAGCCGTCCTGGAGCCGTGCAGCCCTGTTCCATCCGCGGCCCCCCACAGCCCCGTTACGTGCAGGCGGCGCAGCCCAGCTCCACACCCCCCATCCCTCCAGTGTGGCTGAAGATTCAGCCGAAGCTGCCCCGCTGCCCGGCAAAGCTCATGTGACCAACAGCGATAAGCGAACTCCAGCTGCGGGGCCCGGGTGAGATTAACCCTTTTAGTGCTGTAAGTTTCCTCCAGAGCAAATGAAGCCTGCAGACATTAAGTAAAGAAAGAAGAGCTGGGGTCCTGGGGGAGGAGAAAGAGGAGATGCTTGAAAGCTGGAATTCTGTTGTAAAGTTATGGTGGTGATAGACTATGATATATCAGAGTACCCGTTGTAATTTCATGAAAGCATGGGGGGGTGGAGCGTTCAGACTGCAGTAGTGAGCAAAAGCACCTGCTCTGAGATAAGCAGATGCTGACGCAGCTGTAATTTGGTAAGAAGTTTGAACAGGGAGAGATGGAAGCGATGAGGACTCTTGCACTGACTGGGAGGAGAAGACCTCTGTTCCTAGAGATGCTCCCAGAGATAGTCCTAGAGATGAAGATGATGAAGACCCTTTTTGCTCCCAGGGAAGGGGGAGGGCCTCTATTCCTAGAGATGAAGACACTCCCAGAGATGGGTGAGGAGAACCTTTGTTTTGAACAGCTCAACCTTAAAATGGTACCCCAGTAGCTCAAGATTGGACCCTTGAAAGCAGCTGTGGAGAAAGCTGTAAGTTGGGGGAAGGGACTCTCACACGTGAGCAGAGAACCAACCAACCTGGGCGGCTGTCTCGTGATACTGAAGCCATGAGTGAACTTCTTGTGGAGATGTCTCCATAGCATGAGCAAGAGAGACTCCTCTCCCTAAATGAACTGAACAGGTTATTGTGGAAGTGGTAAACTGACTGAACGTCTCAAAGGTTGTTTTTTTGCAGTGGGAAAAGGGGGAAAGGGAGGAGAGGTGTTCTGAAGGTGTGGTATGATTTTTTTTTTTTTCCCTTCCTTTTAGGTCTGTTAATAAACTTCTTTGTATTCTTTTAAGTTTTGTGCCTGCTTTGCTTTTTCCTAATTCTTATCTCACAGAAAGTAAATAACTAAGTGATAATTTGAACAGATCCACTACAGGGGCATTGGGTTTTTTTTTTTTCTTTTCTTTTTTCTGATCTTCACAACTCCCCAGTATAATACAGAATTAATTTAGCCAGTTTAGTCTTGCTTTATTCACAGGATCCAGGTGGAGCTATTTGCTGGTGCCTCACCAGGTACAGCTAAACACAGTTAGGGGTCTGGCCCACTGCAGTGCTGCCTAGCCCTTCATAGCACATTCCCCTTAATCTCATTCACCGAGTCATCTTTTCTAGGAAATTCCTTATGAACTATCAAGGTTTTAATTTTCATTCCCTAAACAATTCCTGGTTTTAACCCCAACACAGTAATTTAATCTCTGTTGACGGAAAGGGGTTATATGGAGCAGTTTATCATGATCTTGGTAGGCTATTAGGGGAAAAACTGAAATGGAGTTGTAAATCATAACAAGATAGAAAGCTTAATTTGGGGATTTCATTGTTCTTTATGTCCTACTGTATGTTAAATATTCAAAGATAATATTGTTTTCCTCATAAAGCAATAGAAGAAAAAAAGAAGGGCTAAGAAAATGTACTCATAAAGCAGAGAGGGCACTGAAATGAGATACTGAAAAAGGGATAGAGATTTTTTCTTTTTTTAAAGCATTTAAGTTTAAACTGTAATTAAACAGAAGGCTGGCTGGCAAGCTAATATAGAGAAGTTGTAAAATAAACATTGCACAATGGGAATTTTGGCTACTGCTACTACAATAGGGCTGCACATTGTCCTTTGGCTTGAGGGTCCGTGTGGGAAACCCAGGAATGAACAGTCCAAGCCCTGGAAACACTCACACAAATGCAGAGTTTGTCACGTTTCCTCAGGGGAGGGGGAAATTTTTAGCCATTCAGACGGTATTTGTTTTCTTTTACAGAGTCTCTGGTTAGTCCAGAGTTTATTTATAAAAAGTCCAACATGTAAATGCCAGGGGTTTTACATAAAATTGTAATAAAGAGGGTCACAAATCTGCTAATGGTGCAATGCTGGGTAATGATTAACTGAAAAGCCAAAGTAAATTAATAAACTATTTGTTAGGCTAGAATAATAATCTTCTTTTCAAACATAAAGGATGATGTATGAACCCTTCCAGACAGCAACAGAAACATCAGGCTTGTTGTCTGACAGCTGGGACTGTTCTCCCTTACATACTAGGTGGAACTAGTGGTTTTCCAAAAATAAACATTCCCTGTGATCTTGAGTGACAAATTTTGAGGGTGATAGAAGTCCTCAGCTTTTCAGGGCTCTTCTATCTAATTCAGTAATGACCTGCCAGTGCCTTTCAAAGGATAAATATAACATAAGAATCAATACTGAGGTACAGAAATTTTTGGTACCTTTCCCATTATTGATTAAACTCCTTTTAGAATTTAAGGCAATGAAACATTTATTACTCTTTCAAACTCTTTTTTTCCTGAAAAATTCTTACTCCAGTTTTGCCATCCTGTCTTTACATTTACTGTTCTCACTTTGCTTCAGGCACTCTGTATTTCAAAGAGCCAGTGATGTGAGATACACACTGAGATTTCCTCTACTTCTATTTGATCTGTCTGTTTCTACCAGGTCTCCTGAAAGGACTTAAGAGGCTGCTGTGCTGGATCTGCATATTCATTGTTCTCATTCAGCAAGGAATTCAGAGCTCCTGTCCCTCCTAGGGAGAAGGACTAAGCATGCAAATTGTTCAAAGCTGATTTTTTATTCTGGAAACACACACCTACGTCTTTCTCACTGAAGCTGATGATAATGTTAAAATACAGTTAAAATCCTTTTCTGAATGAAGATATTTCCCTGGATCAGAGTATTACATCCAGCTCTTCATCCTGGGTATTATTTTTTTTTTTCATTTGACTGTCCTTAAAGAAAAAATGCACTGTCAGGGGAAACTAAAATCCTTTGCTGTCCTTCACCTAAAAGATGGGAAAAGCACAAGAAGAAATACAACAAAAGTAATGACTAGACATCTTTTGATTTACAGATATTTATCTTAAATCATGATTAAATTATAAATAACAATAATCTATTCCTTTATAGTTTTTTAATGAGGTTCTTAAGCTATCAAATGGAATCAATAGTTTTGTTTAGCTGCAAAAATAGAGATGCAGTCGCAGATACCAACAAATAGATGCCCTTGATTTAAACTCCAGCTTCATTCCATAGAAAAGATGCAGCCATGTTTCAGTGCTGGGTGAAAGGAGCTGCCAGGAAAATTAATCCACAAACACCAGAGGTTTATGTTCAAGAAGGAGACAGAAGAATCCTGTTACTTTATTCGCATAAAGGGAGAGGCCATGGGGCATTTCCCCTGGGGTCTCTCAAATTTTTGAAGGGCACAGCCTCCTATTTATCCTAATTTCCGACCACATTTCCTTTTCTCTTTCCCCATTGGCTGAGGTACTTGAGAGGTACAGGCTTCCTGAAATGCCTCATACCTAAGACTCCCTTCTAATGTATAACTCCACCTTTATTTTAATTCTTATGGAATTTATGGTTCTTCCCATTGTTTCTTTCATCTCTCAATATCCAATTTCATTTATCAGCAGACCCATAGTTTATTTGTAAAGACAAATCTCTTTCTTTCCATTCATCAATCAGTGGAATCCTTCCCATTGTTTCTTTTATCTCCCAGTACTAGTTTTATCTTCCAGCAGTCCCACAGCTTGTTTGTAAAGACAAGTCCCTCATTCCTTTCAGAGCTTATAAATTGTCAGGAAAGTGTTGATGTGTCTTGTAGAATTTAAAGTAATGGAATCATAGAATGAATTAGGTTGGAAGGGACCTTAAAGGTCATCTGCTCCTAACGTCCCTGCCCTGGGCAGGGAGGTTACTCACTAGGATTAGGTTGCTCAGGGCCCCATCTAACCTGGCCTTGAACACATTCCAGGGATGGTGCACCCACAGCTTCCCTGGGCAACCTGTGCCAGGGCCTCACCACCCTCACAGTAAAGAATTTCTTGCTAAGATCTGATCTAAACCTGCCTTTTTTCACTTTAAAACCATTGCCCCTTGTCCTGTCACTCTGTCCCCATATAAGAAGTTCCTCCCTGTTGCAATCTGGTTTAGACCCAGGAAAGCAAAGCAAGCTAAGTCTCTGAGCATAAACCGGAAAGAACTTAGGAGGTTCAAAATATTCCCAGAAACAAGATTAAAACCAAACAACATTAGGTGTTGTTGCCAAAAAATGGATGTATTTTATTTAATAGTAGAGAGGCAAAGAGAAGGGAAGAGAAAAGAAAGAGAGAAAGAAATAGGAAAAAGAAGTGTGTGGGGAGGGTGGGGGAACAGGGAGAGGTGACAGGGGTTAGGTGGAAGCATAGCACCCATCCAAGGGTCCCAATGACATCTCGTTGCTCCCCTCCATCTGATCTGCTGGTGGTGAGGGTCCCCCATCGCTGCCGTGGCCACGCTGCCACACGCCAAAGAGAGCAGAATCCCATGGATTAATACACGCTGTGGGCCAGGTGGGAACGCCCACGTGTCTCCCTTGCAGGGGCTGGCTTGACACTGTCCCTTGCAACACTGAGGGTCTGTTGCACCATCTCTGGTGCTCTGGTGCAGGGTCTGGGGACCCCTTTGAGGGGGGCCCCTGTGATGGGCCATGTCACCCCTTTCTGCTGTGGATAAGCTTCCCCTCCCCGGTGAGGACCCCTCAGCTGGGCTCCTCTGCACAGGGGAGGATGGGCAGTCACTGCATCTCTGACCACAGGCTTTTCCCAGACACCCAGAGCCTCTCCTCCCTCCACCCTTTGGTTCAAGGGTCTGTGCAAGCCTGGCAGCTGATAGCCCTGGGGCTGTGGTCTCCACCTTGGAGGTGTTAAGCTTGTGCTTTGTGAATGTCCCCAGCCCTGAGTTTGTTACTTTATCTTATCTTCATCATCGAGCAGTGTCAGGCCTCAGGGCCCCATTCAGGGTGTGGGAGTCTTCTCTGCAGCTTTTGTAATACAGTTTTAAAAGTCCTTTAAGAAAATGTTTAAGTCATAAAATAAAATATTTCAGTCTCTGACACTCCCCCTCCTTTTCATAAACCACCTAAAGTTACTGGAATGCCACACTAACGTGTCCCGGCTCCTTCTCTTCTCCAGGCTGAAAAGCCAATAACTTTCCTCCTCTTAAAATCAAAATAAAACTCCTTCTGAGTTGCATTTACTAGGAACACAAGAAGCAAAAATTTTCCCTGTGCAAGTTAATATAAGAATAGAACTATTGTCCAATAAATGCAGAATTTGTAGCATTGTTTGAGGCTCGTGCCTGGGCAGGAGGAGGGTAAATCTTGTGTGCACTACTGTTGTGGGAGGTCCATGTCAGGCAGAAAGGGTGACTGGAGCGAGGGATTGACAGCTTCTTCATTTCAGTAACCAGACCATCATCATCCTCCCACCAGCAGCCCTCAGCTCTGCTTTGCCAACACACCTGAAGCAAATGGTGAAATGGGATATACACATATCCCCACAACCTGCTCTCCTCAGCCTGCTGAAGCCTGTAGGATGACTGGACACTGGTGCCAGGCAGGGGGAAGTGCCACCAGGGTCAGCCCTGCTCAGCAGCTCCCCAGGTCTCAGCAGCCAGGAGTGACCCCTGTGCTGTGCAAAAGCCACACAGCAAGTCTTGTGCCCGTGGCCACTGCACAGGATTTTCTGGCAACAGAGCTACTAAAACCTCTGGTGGGCAGTCTTGTCGCTTCTTTTTCCACTCTTTGCACTTAATCTATTGTTTAGTGTGCTGGGTTACAACGGTGGGATGTAACTAAACTCTGAATTCTAGCCCCACTGCATTATTCCTGATGAACACTTAATGGTGGGTGGCTTGCAATGGCTGCCCGGGGCACACCCGACCCCCCAGGCTGCAAGCCGGGTGTCAGATAAGGGAAAGATCAAACCCTGCGGCAGGGCAGTGTTTCTTTGTCTTCACAAATGTATTCAACTGTGACAGCTACACCCGGCCTAAGGGGCTTATCTCTGCCAATGGACCATAATGGCTCAAAGGCCCCAATGGGCAGCTGTAGCGACCTAGGCCATCAAGGAGTACCTAAAATATCCCATGACTCATAGGATTACATCATTACATTGTGAAATTCCTTGCCCCGGGGGAGATACTGAACCTTCCTGCCTGAATCTGACCATATATAATCTGGGCACTTTGGGCACTTGGAGCAACCACCACTGGACAGATCCAGAGGAGGGCCAGACCTTCCACAAGAGGACCACTGCTTTTGACAGGACTGCAATCATCGCTTCACTAGGACTGCAACCACCGCCCTGACCACCATTTCTCCCGCTGGTTTACCTTCAAACCAGCTGAGATATAGGGAAAAGAAAACGAAACAGGCACTGTGTCCACGCAAACCATCACTGAGCCAGGACAGCCTAAGCGGGTAGCAGTCACCCCTGTTCAGAAAAGGAAACCCAAGACCAAACTGGCCTGCACAGCAACTGACAAGGAGGAGGCAGAAGGTGGCACAGCTCTTCACGGAAGGGGAACTGAGGAGAGCTGAGTTTGGAGCTGCGAGCGGGGCTGTCCAGCACCTGTCATGGCCAACCACACGGTGAAGGACGCGCACAGCATCCACGGCACCAACCCGCAGTACCTGGTGGATCATCCGCACCCGCATCTACGAGTCCAAGTACTGGAAGGAAGAGTGTTTTGGCCTCACAGCTGAGCTGGTGGTGGACACGGCCATGGAGCTGAAATACGTGGGGGCCGTCTATGGAGGGAACATTAAACCCACGCCCTTGTGCCTGACACTGAAGCTGCTGCAGATCCAGCCTGAGAAGGACATCATCATGCAGTTCATAAAGAATGAGGACTTCAAGTACATTCGAATGCTTGGAGGGCTGTACATGAGATTGACAGGCACTGCCATCGACTGCTACAAGTACCTGGAACCACTGTACGATGACTATCGGAAAATGAAATGTCCGAACTGAAATGGGGAATTTGAGCTGATGCATGGGGACGAATTTATTGACGAGCTGCTCCATGAGGAACGTGTATGTGATATCATCCTGCCTCGACTGCAGAAATGGTACGTTCTGGAAGGAGCTGAGCAACTCGAGCCTCGTGTTAGTGCTCTGGAAGAAGACATGGATGATGTAGAATCTAGTGAGGAGGAGGAGGAAGAGGAAGATAAAAAGCTGAAACGAATCCCGTCTCCTGACCACCACAGAAGAGGGTACAGAGACCTGGACAAACTCTGCAGATCTCCAGTGGTGCAGTACAGGCAGAGCCGGAGCAGGTCTCCAAGAAGGCACAGCTGCTCTCGAAAGAGAAGAAGGCCCTCACTGTGCCAGGAGAGGCATCATAGCAAAAGCCCAAGATGGCACCAGAGCAGATCCCGGGACAGGTGCCAGAGATCAAGATCTAAATCTCCAGCGCATCACCGTAGTCACAGACACATTCCATTGTGACATTCCCTACCCTGGGGAAGGTACTGGACCTTCCTACCTGAATCTGACCATATATCATCTGGGTGCTTTGGAGACTTGGGACACCACCACCACTGGACAGACCCAAAGGAGGACCTGAACTTCCACAGGAGGATCACACCTTCCACAGGACCACTGCTTTCAACAAGACTGCAACCATCACTCCACCAGGACTGCAACCACTGTTTAATTGGACTGCCACCACCACCCTCACCCTGACCAGCAGGGTGCCAGGCTGTACTCTGACTCTGTGGGTTTAAACCAGTTTTTCTGTATCATTGCATTTATTGTAATTTGTGGTGTTGTATTTCCCACTGATTCACATTTTAAATCTATGCCTTTCACATTGTTCCCCACCCTTTCCCCTGCCTCTAGCCCTGGCCACTCCCTCTGGCTCTCCCTGTTGGTTCCTGTACCCCAACTCCGCCCACGTACCGCCCCTGGGCCCTGAGAAAACCCCCCTGCTCCCTGACCACCAGGTCTCTCTGCCTCTGGGAATCAGCTCGTCATCGTGCAATAAAGGTTCCTTTGAGGCCCACATGGAAGGACCCTTCTCACCTCCTTTCCTGTTACTGTGTTGTGGGGCCAACAGCTAGCGGGAGCAGGTATGTGGGGCCATCCGGAAGGACTACGGAAGAGCGGAACTGCCACTCTGTCCTAACCAGCCTCACAGCACTTCCCAAGAAGGCTGTGGCTTGCTAAACCAAACCAAGCACTGCAACAGTAATTCTATTATATTGTAACACCGACCTGAAATCTCTCACATCCACTGGTTTACTTTCAAACCAGCACGTTTAGTCATGGGAAGGAGAAAAAAGATGTCCTTGGGTGTAAGGATATGGAGCAGCAAGGAGTCCCCAGGCAAGGGCAAAGGAGGAACCTTATTTACAAAAACCTGGCCTTTTTATGCCATTCGTCAGTTGTTAGTTCACATAGTTTTAAGGCACAACAAACCCAATTTAACCAACCACCATACACCACAGTGCGGGCATGAGGCATTCACGCAGCATGCCTCACTTCCTCTATCCTAGCTGAGTCATTCTCCCACAGTCCATTTCTACTTAGGCTAAGTAACAGGCCGGAGTCATGATTTTACCAGGCCTTCCCTTTACAAAGCTCTACCTATCAGTCACACTTGGGCACTGCCATACTGCTCCAACAAGTGAGGAAAATAAGGAGAGAACATCCTGTCTTCTCCTGATCCCAGTTCATAGTCTTGGTAACTACTGGGGTAAACATTTCATCAGATTTAACCATGGCCCAGTCAACACCTAGGCATGTGCCCACATCCCCAAAACTTCCTCACTTATTCTCACTTTCTCCAATGAAGTTTCAGTGTTTGAAAATAAGCAAAGAAGTTGTTTAGAAGTAAATTTAGTTATTCATGAGCAAAGAAGACGTGAGCAAACCCCAAAGACATGTATAGACCCAATCAACTGCTCAGTACAAAATATTTATTGTGAAGCAGCTATGTGTGGCGGTGCAGGTGGCTCCAGCCACTCTTTCTCCTGAGCAGAACTCAGACAACCAGCTGTGGTGGTCAGCAACCCAAGTTTAGCATGTAACTACAGTCATGGTGAGAACCCATGAGTCCCTTGTTCTGTCTTTTGCATGTTTTCTCATGATTAGTTAATGTTTTCCCCTCCCTGTTTTATGTATGAAGTTATGTATATTCATTTCCCTTCTTTAATATGTATCAGTTCTAGAAAGTTCCTTGTTCCTCGACGCTCCATTGGATCCTTCCCTGAGTCCCTCCTATGTGTTGTTCCCATTGGTTCCCTTCCTGTCAATCCCACCTGCTTGTCTCTATCCATTGGCTGAGATCCCTCTCCCCAGCTATTCTGTACCCAGTATAAGGTCCCTGGACCCTCCTACCAATTGGGCTCTTCATCCCTGTCTTTTCACCAGAGTAAACTTGTGTGGAACACATACAGAGAGTCCCCTCTCTTTCTTCTTTGCCTGTGTGCCTGCTTAACAGCAACAGAAGGATGCAGCCCCTTTTGGGTGAGGAGCTCTACCCCGTTTTCATTGTGTGTTGGGCACTGAGTGCCGCCTTCCAGAGGGGTTTCAGCGTTGACCTCCGGGCTTTGTTGTGTCAGCATGCGAGGGATAAAACCCCCTTCTGCCAGCTCTCAGTGGCTGAAAACCCCTCCAGCTACATAAACATCATTTGGGTGATTTCAAATGACTGTTCAGGGCTTGGAATAGAAATGTTCTCAGAAAAAGTTTTTTCTAACCAGCAATTAAATTCGGGGGTTTTAACTGCCTTTGGGGTATTTTGTACAAGTGCCGCTCATTAGCCCCATCAGGAAAAGCAGGAAGAGAATGAAGGTTATTTTGAAACTAAAATGAACACTCAAAGAAAAGTACACTGGCTCAGAATTTAATCTAGAGCTGATCGCTCATCACAGTTAATAGGTAATAGATTTGTGACAGAATATAAATAATACAAGTCCCACCATGCAGTCTGGAAAGCACAATAATTGCAAGGATTTTACATATTCATCCACCTACTCACATTTTGATTTTAGAATAATTTTTTGACTTCTCGCATTCTAATAATGAACTGCTGTTTTCAATTTTCTGTGCCCCCAATAGAAAAAAAAAAAATCAAACTACAACTTTTCAATGATTCATTTTGTTACAGATCAAATCCTAAAAAGCAGAAAATACCATTTAATTTTAAAAGGGAATAAAAAATAAAAATCAGCTATTTGACATATTACAAGTGTATGAAACACTATAAGTGTAAGATTCTCTTTCAACACTTCACAAAGGGAGGCAATGGAAAAATAATTAACTTCAAGTAGAATAATCCTGACCTACTCACGCTACTCTACATCACAGAGAAAAAGAAAAGATACATAACGAGAAGATAATCCCTTGAAACCCAACAGACCTTCTATCTGAGAGCTGTCTTCCAAAGTCCAGTTAGAGGACATAAACATGCTGCCAAGTCCAACAACTCAAACACTACATGATTTGAAAAATAGAATTATTTTTATCTTCTTCTTGAAGCTTGAGAAGAGGTGAAAACTAGAAGCCTTAAATATATACATATATACATAAGCATACATGCAATTGATATTTTTAATCCACAAGAGATTTCCACTGAGAAACCTGTATTAAAATAATTAAAGTTAACAGTGGCAATCCCATTAGGTGGAAGAGCGATCCCTAAGGAGGGAGAAAGTGGAAAAGCAAAAAATCAATGGCTGAGAAACCAGCTGCAGTCCCCTGGAGGAAGGGAATAAACCCTTTATCCTGCCTGTGCTCCTTAGGATATGCACCTATCTCATTTGCTAAATGCACCATCCCTGGGGCAGTGCTGAGATTTCATGACTTTCCTCACCAATTAAAAGGTTGGCAGTGAAAAACACCCACCCCTATCCCTCTGGGATGATCAATATATTAATTAAGAGCTTTACCTTCCACCACAGAACCACAACTGTATCACTGAAACCTGTTTGGGGCACAGCTGTAAATAATTAAATGCCACAGGCTGTGACTCATTTATTGATCATCCAGGAGTGCCACCAGGGCTTTTCCTAATGCATAAAACAAAGAGCAGCAGGGTCTCCTGTTGCCAGAGGAATGAGCAGTAATCAGGAGAAAAGCATGTATCAGGTGAAGGAATATGGAAGAACAGGAAAGTTCATCTTTAATATAATGTGGGGTACAGTAATACCCAGATAACACTGGATCCTGACCATCAGAGGGAACAAATAGAGACAGGCTGGCAATTCCTCTGCTTTGTGACCTTTTCCAGATGTATGCTCAATGATGGCACTTTGTGTCTGACTGGAGCTAATCCTGCAAAATCTGGTCTTCAGCTACCGCCCCAAAGAAATTCCTCTTTGCTTGGCAACAGCTCCTTCCTGGGGAGAGCAACAAGCAGCAGCTGCTGCAAAAGGCTGAGCCTTTCCCCTTCTTATTTCTCAGAAACCATAAAAATTTCTCTATCTGCAAAGACAAGCACAAAAAAGCAGTAGAGAGAAAGACTAGGCCACATAAAAACCATTTCTATTTGTCCTTCCTCCTGCCAGTGGATCACAGAAAGGAAGAAAAAGAGATTGGGGTAAGAGGAGGAAAATTTCTCCTTGGATTTGCTGGGGTTTTTTTCTGATGATTCTTTAGTTTGCATGATTGCCTGCAAGGAAGAAGGGCTCTGGGCTGGAGGGCAGCTCTCAGAGTGCCCTGGTCCCTGCAGAAGCTGCATATGGTGACCACCCACCCTGTCACAGCTGCCCTCTCCTCCCACAGCTCCAGGGGAGAGACGGATGGGAGGTTACCTCAATGCAGAGCTACTTGCATTAAGTCAGGCTCTTTGCCTAGAAATAAATGATGCAGGTCTTGTATGAAGTATGCAGTAAATAGGAAGTATTAAAGATGGATTGTTAAACTCAGCGTGTTAAATGTGGAGCTGCTTCTTCCCTTTCCCTGCAGTGTCTGTAAATAAACCCAATGCAACACTCCAGCTGCTATCCCCCTGAGCATCAGAGGGAAACAGCCAGGGCACCACTATCCCCTCATCCCCAGCTCCTGCCTGCCTCATCAGGGACATACCACACACCAGGAGTGTTTAAGCCTAATAAATATGTATGTCAGACCCTTGCTCAGGTGGCAGCCTTTGTGCTTCCTGGGGCAGTGCCAGACCACTTCTGCCACCTTAGGCCAAGGGGTGACACCTGCACAGTGACCACTGGTATTTAGTCCAGGTCAAGGCCAGAGTGCACCTGCAGAAAAACAAGTATTTAGTGAAATTGTAATGTGTGTGGCCACCACCTTCTTGTAGGTACCTCAAAAATCAGGTTATTTTGCAAGTTGTGCAGCTTTGACAGCTTGGATGTGTCAGAGCCAGGCCAGCACACAGCCTGCCTTCTGCTCCAGCTGTGACTTTGGGGCAGGGCAAGGGGAGAACAAGGGCTCTCCAGAGCAGGATGCTGCAGCCACCATTGTGGAGACAAGAGTGGTGTTTGGAAAAAGAGGGAACATAATAAACGTTGTCTGTCCTTTTGATATCAAAGTTACAGCTCCACTTGTGGAGGAGTTAGGCGTGAGGGGATTTGAGCACACGTGATGTAGGAGAGCTCCTCTCACATTTTTTGTGAGGTGGTTCAGACAACAGAAAGAAACGTAACCCAGAGGAAAAGAAAATCTGTTGAACATTAAGCATCAGTGCATTGCTTGACAAGATATAGAAGGAAACCTCCAAAAATTCAGCTTCATTTTGCCAGAAAGCTGTAATTGGGAGTCAGTTAAGTGAGAACAGGGAAAATAAAGCTATGGCTCTGAAAAGGAGGCAGAAGGGAGGAGGAAGTGAAATGGAAGTGATGAAAGCACCACCTCCACTTTGAAGCCATTAATGATACCCAGCTGTTTTTCACCACTGAGAATATTACTTTCCTCCCTCTGAAAGTTAAGCTAATGCATTCTATTAAACAGGAAAGAATTTGAATTGACTAATATCCACTCTTGTGCAGAGAGGTTTTGGCATGGTGTGTTCATCCTTCTCCTTTCTACTCTATCAGCAAAGCAGCAGAGAAAGCCACGTTGAGTAGCTTTACACAATTAATGCAATTTACGCACTGGCATTTTCATTAAATTCCTTTTGCCAAGATTTAATTATAAAAGTTCATGGTTTCCTTTTACATACTGAAATAAATTTTAATTAAAACTTTTGTAGTGCTTTAAGTCCACTTCCTTTACACAATTTATTTGATAAATTTGATAAACCTGAGAAATTGCAGTACTCTGGATTTTTAAATTAGTTTTATTTTTGTTGAAGATCCTGGCAGGTCTCTAAATGTCACCTGGGCAAAGCTGACATGGTGTGAGTGGCTGAGTGGGAGCTGCCTGTGGCTGCCATCCTGGTTAAGGACTTGGTCTTTGATCAGACTATACGTATCTGTTTAGGTCCTGCTGTTTGAGAGTCACAGCCCTGAACAAAAGAATCCTAGTGTGACCCCAGGTGGATTATTCAGTCCTACTGCAAACACAGAGCTTTGCTGCCTTTGAAGGCCCAAAATAATTCCTCAAAGTCCCTGAAGTGCCCCCCAAAGTACCAGCTTGTGCTGCCCACTGGGCACAAGTTTAGGGCCAGCTGCCCTGCTGTTAGTCTTATTTTGAGTCACTTAAACAGGGTGTGCCCATATCAAAACAGTCAGTGAATGAAGAGAAGTGAATGAAGGAAGGTGACTGAATGGGATCCAGAATGATGCCAGGTTGTTGCCTGACTGATCCAGCCACAGGGTGCTGACAGAAAGCCAGTGGTGTTTGCCCACCTGCTGATGATGGTGTTAAACACTCCTCCGTATCCATCCAACAAGGACGTACGCAGGGACAAAGTGTAATCTCACTCCACATCCTCATGCCCAAAAAGATGGCCCAGATTTAATTGGCAGCAAGAATCTGCTTGGGTATGTGATGCACGAGGGTAAGAGAGCAAGACTTAGTGTGCTGCCTGCACATGGCTTCTTTTGTGAATAAACAAAGGGCTTCTGTTTGTCAAACTGCCAAGTGAGTGCCTTTAATTATAAATGAATTGAGCTTTTTTGAGAAATTAACACAGTCAACAAGTGTCTTTTCTTAAATTATAAACAGATGGTACTTTTCAGCAAAGGCAAAATGTGATTAAGAAAGCTCCTCTGTTCAGAAAATGCAATTTCTGCTTTAAACTTTCAATCAGTCAAAAGCTCCAGATTCAAAGCAGAACTTACCATAACCATGTGGATATTTTTTGTTCTGTTTTGTTTATATTATGATTGTTTATAAATTGCACAATAATTTACTATTTCAAGTCACTTGTGGCATTAACTTAATGTTAACCCAGGTGGCCCTAGCAAAGGATGAAAATGTCAAAGGAGCCAAACAAATATAGGCTTGTTGAAAATGAACATAGTAACATAGTAACTATCTATGCTAATGACTTCTGTGTATGAAATATGCATTGCTAAATGACAAGCCCCACACATGGGGCCAGGGATGTAGTTACTTGACTGATCAAACAGTATTTTCATATTTACCAGGACCACATTTCCTTAACATCTGCTCTGGTAAGAAAATGGCAGTGGTGACAAATCTATTTTTTGTTCTTTGGAAAATTTCCAAAGATGTGGGACGCTACTCAAGCTCAGTGTAAGGACAAGGGGGACTGAGGAGTCAATCAATCTTACCTGTGCATAGACCCAAAATGAAGGGATTCTGCCACTGGGGGCTTTTGTAAACTATCACCATTAATTCTTTTCCTGCATTATTTGGAAGTTTGTCTTCACAGAAGAAAGATTAGTTTTAATAGACTGTATTTGTTCTAATTTGTTTAAATTAGAAGCGTTATGTGACTTGCCCTGAAAAATGAGCTCTTGAAATTGCTCTGGTAACAGCCTGGTCTAGTTCAGGCCTAAGATGCCAAGGTGAGCTCTGCAAAAGCCTTTCTAAATGCAGAGAAACAGGTAACAGTAGAGCAGTTTTGTGGTGCTAGTACAGAGGTTTTAGACCAGTCCCCACCCCAGTGCCCATGAAGCCAGTGAGAGCAGAGCGGTGCCATTATGTGTAGTGTGTGCAGGCACCACATCATCAACCATGCCCAGAGCATCCTTCTGGCCATGGGCAGCACAGCTCTGCTGGCCAGGGGCTGCAGTGTGGGCCTGGCTTCAGCACTGAGCCTGGGAGTGAGCAGAAGTGTTTGAATTCATATAAATGCAGTGCATCAAACACTTATATTTTCTCTCCCAAATGCTGTTTTCCAGAAGCAGTACTCTGTTCTTGACATGATGTAAACCAGACCTGTCAAAACCCCTACAAGATGCTACCCTGAAACCCAACAACCACTCAATGTGTGGACTTTGGCAGAACTCTTGTTTAGCTCATCCCTCCATATAGTGTTTCTTTTGGGCTGGAGTTACATATCTGACCATCAAGAGAAGGGACACACTATAAAGGTGAATAAAGGAGTACATGGTCTGAAACCGTGCTTTGAAAGTAGGATGTTGCCTGGCATCTGTGTGTGATTCCATATGCCCTAAGACTGCCACACATCATCTCACTACAGTAACAAGGTGAGAGGACAGATGGAGAAACCCCAGCTCCTTGTTCCTGTTCTGAAACAGGAATGCTTTTACTGACACCAAGTCCAGACAGAGTGATGGAGTAGATAAGCAGACCCAAAATAATAATCCAGCAACTGTTAGCAGCCTTCTGAACATGTCTGTGTTGTTTACAGTGCCAGAAGAGAGCGAGAGAGAGGTACCTTGGAGGTGTGTATGCAAAGGTTGTAGCTCAGTGTAATTTCAGTCCCATGTCTTATGCTCTACAAAACCTCTATCTTCAAAATAAAAGAGAAACAAGAGATCCACGGATCTTATATACGCCCATTTTCTTCACTATGGAACATCAGTCATTTCAAAGTCTAGGCAGTGTCCAAAATGAAATACCCACTGAGAGAAAGAAATTATTAATTATACTTTAATGGGTATGGACTATTAAGTGTGTGTGTAACCTTAGCGCTGGTACTTCCTGACTTTTAGGTGAAAATTCATAATATTAACAATCTTAAGGGAATATCTGTAAATAGGAATTACCACACCACTTAGTTTTTAAAATTTTATTATGAAAGACCTCACCATCTTTCCTCATAAGTATTTAGTACCACACATTTAGTGCAAACTAGTTTGGCAGTGCTGATCTACAGTGTGTAAGTGAGCTGCCTGCATGCTGATGTTATCTTTGTTTCTATTGTAAGGTAGTACAGCTGTGACTCATGTTTCTGCATAAATATTTAAATTATGATTTCAACATTTTCATTTTGACAATACCGTGCCAAATGCTGCTGTGACGGTTTCAACAGATTTTGAAAAGCAAGTGGGAATAACTGATTGGCTTTCTTTAATGAAGCTATAATGAACTCTTCCAACAATTTTGGATATATCAAGGATATTCTGTAAACCAGTGTCATCCTACAGTTATGCCCTTTAATGATCCTGTTGCCTGTTATATGGATCTACTATTGTGTTACACTGTGTTCTGAACTGCTACAGTTCAGGTATGGTTTTTTCTACCTTTTCTAAGTGCTTACCACACACACAAAATAATAAAACCTGTCTTGGGGTGACTTTATGATGTGTATCCCATATCGCTGCCCCATGCCCAGAAATTAATTTTGTGCCTTTCTATGCCTTTAAACTGAGCCTGAGAGGGGAGAGAGAGACAAAACCGAGGGAACTTTCTAAGCAGTTTGCAGTTTGTTTTCATGTTTTCAAGGACACAGAGATAGAGACAGCTCTCTGTGTTCAGCTGCGGCAGCAGAGCGAGAGTGGGGAAGGCACCCTGCTTGCTTTCAGCCAGTTTTTCAGCTCCTTTTTTTCTCCGGAGAGACATGGAGAGTTGAACTTTTGTTTTCCTGGGACTTTGTTTTTTTCTCTTTTCCTCTGCTGGACGGTTTCAACATCAGAATACATCGGGAGGAATTTCCACCGAGGCCTTGGCCCTGGAGGTGGGCTCACCACCCCATCCCAAGTCCAAGGAGGGGAGAGAGAGATCTACGGAAGGACTCTGAAATTTTCCCAGGTTTTCTCTCTACAGTGAGAGGTTTCATTATTTAGCATTAGTATCCTTTTCCTGTGTATTTGTTAAATAAATAGTTTTATCTCTTTCCCTTTCCTTCGAGGAAAATTAATTTTTTCCTGAACCTGGTGGGGGAGGGGTGGTTGTAACCTGCCTTCTCTCAGAGGATGTATTTCCAAATTTGCCCAAACTGGCACAAAACCCTGTCTGCATATTCCAATATACAGCGTAGCTCATTTGCACATCAATTGTGACTCAGTATTTCACATCCTCATGAATAAGCAAATAACCTATTTCAAGATTAGCAAATAAAATCTTTCAGCACAATTACATTTCATTTAATTTAATCATTAATTATATTAATATGAACTGTGCTTAGCATTGCTTAACATTACTTAACATTTTGAAGTTTGAGAAACCCTGCCTTGTGTGCACTTGTTTGTTGGTATGGTATCTGCAGTCAAACGAAAAGCCTGGTAAGAGTCAAAGTAATGATGGCATGGTCCAAAATGTGTTGCTGGGTATTGCAGCCCCTAACTTGAGCTGGAAGTTCAACAGTGAGCTGAAATCCAAAGCAAGACAAGGTGCTGTTTGTTTTCTTTAAGGTTTATGTGTTAGAGTCACAGGGTAGAGGCATCAGATTCCACTTGAAGTGGTCTGCACCTCTTAGAAGACTAGAGTCCACATAAGAATAGCTTGTGTTGGGGATACAAACTTATTTCCGGGTGGAGAGACTTAAAAATATGTGTCTTGAACTTTAGCTGAGAACAATATTATAGTTATCATCTTGTATTTTGCTTCACAGTGACATGATTCTTGCACATTCCAGATTCCCCCCTTTTCCTCTTTTTCCTTAAAAAATACCCCATAAACTTGGAGAATATCTGATGCCTCTAGTATTTGTACTGTGAGATCTCTAAAAGCATTTTATTTTGTTGAAGCAGTTTCTTCTGCTGAAGAGTCAGTTCTTCACAATTGTACAACTGAAGAATCAATTGCCCTTGAGGGCAACAAGGTTGACAAGCTGCACTGGTACATTCATTTCCTAAAAATGCTGTCCACAGATGACTTGGAGTTAGATTCTAGTTATAAGCTGATAGAGATTGAAGCAGTTTACATAGTTTTTCAAGTAACCTTCCTTCTTATTAGGGCAGCACTCAGCTTCAGCATTTGTGGAAGAAAGTGATGTTAATACTGAAACATCATGCAGGAAAGGGCATTAATATTTGTGTTATGTATCCTCTCAACTGACTCCTGGTGTTGGAGTAGTAATAATGAGGGGATTTCTGTGCTCATAAAAGCTGAAGGCAAAGAGTTCATGAATCTGTATCTAACGATAAGCTCTGTGGCAATTTTTTAGCAATGGGTCCACCTGCAAGACAACTTATGCAAGAAGGAGGGATAGGACTGAAAGCTTAGAAAAAATGAGTGGCTGAAGTGATATATCCCAAATTCCTGAAGCTGTTTATGAAGCAGCAAAGGAAATGTGGGTGCTGTTGAGCATGCTGACTAACTCATCCTGTTGCCAAAACAAACAGAATACAACTGCAACTGGCTTTAGTGGTGGGAGGGAATATGCTTGTTCTAGACAGTGACAGCTGAGGGCCAGTGCCATCCTGTCTGTTTTCTAGTTGCACAAGACCTAGGACGTGTGTCAGGCGATCAGGAAGCCAGAGCTGCTGTATCCTCGGCTATCCGAGTGCCCCATCCCTGCAGAACTGAAAAGGAACAGTCCAGGAGATCCTTCCAGCTCAAGTGGATGTACTTTGAAGTCAGAGAAGGAACCCCCAGACCAGCAGCCCATAGATCTGAAGGAAAAAAACACTACAGAAAAACAAAATTAATTACTCCCAAACTGATGTCCTCAAAATTTTAAGGAACCCATACTTTCAGGTTTTTCTAACTGCAATTTAACTGTTACATCTTTGGAAATGTGTTATCCCATGCTTGCCTTTTAGGCTCCTTTGAACCACCTGGTGGTGTGATTCCCTATGAAAAATAGGGTGTTTATTAAAGTAATCATGAATCTGAAAAAGAGTCATTTTACTTAAACTCCCAGTGCAACTGCTTAAGAGAATGTCTCTCAGGATTAAACCAAGCAAGATAAGCAGCCCACACAGTTGGGCTGACTCTTCCGAAGCAAATACATACACAGGGTAGCACAGTAATACTGCCAGCTGAAGAATGTTGAAATACAACAGTGAGTGACAGCTGGTTCATACAAACTGAACTGGTTTTGTCCAAATAAACCAGCATGGACTTTCCCTCAGCCTTTGTTCTGAGCTTGCTCAAGCCTTCAGCCTGAGCTGGGGATGAGCGGTGACTGATCTAACCAGCCCCACAGATGGACCAAGGCAGAAGGGCACCTCTGTCTGGGCCAGCCCTCTGCTCAGAGCATGGTCAGTGAGATCAGGGCTGTGTCCCATCAGGTTTTGAGTATCTTGGAGGATGGAGATCCCATCTTTCTGAGCAACCTGCTCCCTTGTGTGACCACCCTCAGAGTAAAAGATTGTTTTCTTTTGTTTGAATTGAGATTTTTTGTGCTCATTTGTGCCCTTTGTCTCTTGTTCTGTCACTGGACACCACTGAGAAGGGTCTGGCCTTTAGTCCCTGTGTAAGGAATTTATATCTGAGCTATCTCCAAGTTGAATATGCCCAGGTATCTCAACTTCTGACACATGACAAATGCTCCAACACTTCATCCACCTTTGTGGCCTGTCTGGTGTGTCTGCATCTCTCTCATCCTGGCAATCCCAGAGCAGGATGTAGCACTCCAGGTATCACAGAATCATGGAATGCTTTGGGCTGGAAGGGACCTTATGATGATGTAGTTCTAACCGCTCTGCCATGGGCGGGGACACCTTCCACTAGACCAGGTTGCTCAAAGCTCCATCCAACCTGACACTGAACATTTGCAGGGGTGGGGCATCCACGGATTCTGTGGGCAACAGGTGTGTCTGAGGAGGGCTGAGTGAAGGATCACCTCTCCTGTCCTGCTGTGGACACTCGGCATGACCCAGCCCAAGATGCTGTTTGCCTTCTTTGTTGCAATTGCTGCAAACAAGGGTTCAACTTGGTGCCCACCAGAACCCCCCTGGACCTGTCCTGCAGAGCTGCTTCCCAGCAGGTTGGTCCCTGGCCTGTCCCAGTGCAGGGGTTTGCCCCTCCCAGGGGTGGGACTTGGCACTTCCCCTTGCAGAGCTCCGTCAGGTCCCTGTCAGCCCATTTCTCCAGCCTGTTGAGATCCCTCAGGACAGCACTGGGACCTCTGGACAAACCATTCCAGCAATGCTCCTGTGCCACTTCCCAGCTTTAAAGGGCTGCAACTCATTTGCCCATCCTTATCTCCATAATTGATGAGTACTACTTCCATAAATTCCAGTAATTTTTAATATATATAGTAATTAGAAAAACATATATGTACATATAGCAATCATACTGGGCCCAGGCTCCAGCTCATAATGGGACAGCATTCCAATAGCTGATATAGATCTAGGGCTCTTTAGATGGAAAGATTAGAGCTTGGATGCTGACACAGATATTAAGAAGCTTGCTTATACTGCATAGAGTTCCAGTAACAAACATTGTATTAGCTTTCACTGAAAAAAATTATAAACTTTAGAAACTAATTAAATTAATAAAATTCTAATAATAATATTCCAGCTTGATGAGTCATGAAATTTGAGTACACTCTTGTGCAGGGCAGCTCAGGGCAAGGTTGCAATTTTGCTGTGTGAAAAGAAGACACTGGAGTCTCATGAGCAGAGAGAGAAGCCTGATATTGAGTTATAAAGTGCTGCCTCAGGCTTGTGTGCTGATGTGAAATTTAAACGTATTTTTGTTTCCAGGGTGCATGTCTGTGTGTGTTTTGTTTCTGACTCTCACAACTAATTTCCATATAGGAGACTAACAATTTGTAAAGACTATGGATGAAGGCCATATCCTTCGATAATCATGGAGCACTGGATGTGTAGAAGGCAGCTGGAAGCCACAAGGAGACACAATCACATGCTCCTTTCTTAAAGTAACACAAACACCTTCTGCTCCCAGCTACCACCCCCAGCAATGTTTGCTATTTCATGAACTTCTCCCCCCAGCTCACAAAGGCTTTTGAACCTGTAGCAATCACCAGACTATGGTATAAAACCAAAACCTGTTCAGTGTATTGGCCCCACCCCACTTTTGCATCAAACCTGTACTATGACCGTGTTCCTTCCTGTCATTTTACTTGTATTTTCCTGCTTTTTCCTGAACATGGAGGGACTTGAGGAAATGTGATTTTTAATCCAGTCCTTGAGTCCTTGTATCACTGAAGCAGAATGCAGTACTGCATGTATTTCACCTGTACATCTGAGCAACTTAAAGCACGTCTCAGAGAGGCTGCTCTAATGCTTTATTTGCATCAGTGTATACTCATGCCTCAGGTAAAAACATTAATGACAATGTGTCTGAAAGATGATGTGCAAGAATAAACCGACAACTTGCATCAATTCATTTATGGTACTTTAATACCAAGTTAATGCATTTCTCAATTAGAATTTATAAACTGGTAATTCATAGAAAAAAAATAAATCACAGCTTCACAAAAAGCTAACTTGAACAGTTTGTCCCCTCCCCGCCAACAAGCAGTTTACAATATATTTCAACTATGTTGGTAGAAAGTTAACAGTGATGTGAAACTCTTAAAAAACATTTGCAACAGCAATTGAAAATAAAATAATGATTTTTACTCAGTGAAAAATTAATAGGAATTGTGTTTCCCACTAAAAGATAAGTCAGAAAAGCAGCAAAAAATCCCTCTCTTACTTGTTAGGTATGAGCTTTACCCCGCCACATTTATCATAGGCAAAGGCAGCACTTCAGCATTATTCGTTCCCAGGTTCAGCACTTCAGTGGTTTTGGCAAGACTCAAAAGTCATACTCAGAGGTCCAGAGTTTGAGGTGTGTGCTGCCCCTCCTCCCTGTGCTCCACAGGCTGGTCTACTCCTCTTCCTCAGGGTACAGTGGGATCAGAAACAGCTCAGAGTAAAGGTAAGGAGTATGAAAATTTTTCTATTGGATCATATTCTTTCTTCACTCTTCACCTCTCCAATACAAACTGGAAACACCAGAAATTTTGGCTGTCACACTTCACATGTGAGTATTTACAGGAGAGACAGGATTTGGATGATGCTGTTATATTTTCACCTGTGTACAAAATCCCTTCTCTCTGCTGAGGTTATACATGCAACCACAGAACAAAAAATGTTCCTTCTCTAAGTCACATTTTCAAAAGTCATTGCACTTGACAATAAAAAGGCAATTAATATGCATTTGATATTAAATATATTGTACAGACCTGAACTTCTGTGCAACTCATTGCTTCGGACATATATAACATCCTTTTAAAAACTAAGCCTCTAATCATAGCTTAACAAAGAAAATCTTTGTTAAAGACAAAAATCTTTAAGAACAAACACACAAAAACCCGCTCCCTTTAACTCCTAGTGCATTTAAATAAATCTTTGAAATTCTCTATGTTGTTCCCACATTTAACCTCACTGCCATTCCATAATGATCTAATGACATTATACAAGAACACCTTTTCCTTGACCTAACCAATAAGGCTGGCATTTCGGATGCTGTTGGTACAAACAGGAAAGCTGAAGTTAAGATTATTATCTCACTCCTTTCATGTAGAAAACGAAAGGTTTCAATCAAGGTGGATGTAACTCAGTTGTCACCACTGTCTGTAAATTCCAGCGGTCCATTTCAGGTGCCAAGTATTTACTCTACTGAGCCAGGGTTTTGGATTGTCCCAGCATATTTTGCAACAACTTGCAGTTAAACCTACGGACACGGAAACTGAAAGGGAGATTTTGGTCCCTGAGATATACTAAATGAAACCAAGACTAAAGTACTGATATTTAGTATGGAGTGGACCCTTTTTAATGAAAACTAAGTTATCTTCAACTTTCTAAAGTTTAACAAATAGTCACTTAAGCAAGATGACAGAATATATGCAGTATTGGTCAAGAAAAGTGCACTGTACAGAGTAGTTTGAAGAGTTACCAGTTACTGAGGACCAAACAGCTGTCCTGTCAATAGCATGCTGTGTCAAACTTGTCTTTCCAAGCTAGCACAAAACCACAAGATGAAACATGGCCTTAACCAAAACTCTATCTTCTCTCATCTCTTTAAAGGTACAACTACAGGACTTGGTGTCATAAATACTTATGATGGGCCAAGTGACTACATGTGCCAGAGCCAAACCCAACTTTTTAACCTTGCAGCTGAACATTTCAGCAATACTCTGTGGACAATAGCAGCAAACTCCTCATTGCCAAACCAGTGGCAATGTGTGCGACTGGTAATCCCTCTTGGGCTAGTGTTTAAAAGGTTTGTACCATGGAAGGTGTTACAGACCAGTGGCAACTACAATAAAACATCTTTGGCAACCATTGACATATGAAAAGTAATTCACAGCAGCTGGAAGAATCGTAAGATGTTTATAAAGTTCCATAGTGCATCATGAACTTTCTGAAGTGTGTTGCATGAAGTACCAAACTCCTGAAAAGGACAGCTAAACATCTGCCATCATTACCTCAGAGATTGCAGGTTTTTTAATACCACTTTCTCAGACAAAGCTGGGCCTTGTGAAATTTTAGAGGATGATGTGAGATAGTTCACACAAAGGCTTCCAGTGCATTTGGAGTTGATTTGGGCAAGGGAACAGCATAATGAAGGGCTGAAGACTGAATTTTCAGTGCACCACCCGGAAATTACTCAGGGAGTAGTGACAGATGGATTCATGAATAGATTGAACCACAAAAGTAGCATAATCACGTTGGTGGTGGAATCTCTTCAGACAACAAAACAAACTGAAACAAAAAAATCAGCTGCATCCAGTGAGTCCACTAAGTAGCCTCATTTACCTTAAAGAAGAAAATGTGTGCATTAGGAACACAAAGCTTATTCTAAAACATTAGTAACACTCTATAACACAGCTGAGATATAAGAGGAATTCAGTAAAACCAACTTTTGTTTTTAACTACTGCAGTTATAAATTTGGTATGTCATGACACCAGATAAGCCAGCTCTTAAGTGCGTGGGATGTGCACACAGTAGGAGAGCAGAGACCACACTATTAAGATGGGTAAATTTTTAACAAGTAGAAGAATTGAAAGAAGATAATCTAAGCTTATTTTCTTCTAAATATGAGCTCAGCTTTCAGAACTTTGGAAAATATTATTGCAAGTATCTTGCAGAACTGCACAGTGATCCCTATATATAAATTAGGATGCAATTTGGCAGTAACTATCACAACACAAGAAACTAAAAAGGAAAAACAGAATCTTAAAAAAGCCCCCACAGGGTATTTAAGCAGACAGAATATAGTTTTGCTATCAGCACTGATGTCTCCTTCTGTGGGAATCAAGTCAAAGAACTTTATATCCCAGATGTCACATCAGACCCCATAGCCAATCCCCACTATACCTCCCTTGAAAGATGCCAATTTATGCCCACAAAGTAATTTATTTAAATTTGAGTCTAATAAAATATATGATCATTTTCAGTTAACTCCTAACCACCCCCTGAAAAAAAAAAAAAAAAAAGGTACAGCTATGGAATATATTGAAATCTTTCAGATATCCACTTCTAAAATGAGTGTGGAAAACATAAAAAATCTCAGCATGAGGACTGCAGTTATTATACACAGCTTGCTTCATTAGTGAAATAATACCATTCATTTCTCTCCAGGAAAGAAGAATGAAGACCATAAAATAAGGTACAAGTAATTGACCTGATTTTGATGAAATTATGAAATGCTATAATTAAATAGAGTATTGTTCAGTCATCAGGTGCCACATGAAAAGGCAGCTTAGCAGTTCTGTAAATGGGGTTTTGCTACGTTAGTGTTCTCTATTCGGGCACAGCAGATTTTTCCTTCACATTTCAGTAGCTGTAAAATCATGGTCCTGCCCTAGAGACGTGTTCAACATCAGCACTGTTGCTATGCGAGACTTACTGCTGTTTCAGCATGTGAAGGATGAATTCAATCCTCCCTAAATTCAATCCTCCAACCTACTACTCTGATGACTGCATTGGAGTTACAGTGTTTCACTAAAAGATAAAATGTAACAAAGTAATTAAATGGAGTTTCTGTACTGAATTAAAAGGAAAGTCTGGTCAGCAAGTTCTGGCTTTTAAATGCAAAAGGATATTTCCCAGAGCAAGTGTTTCAGGGGAAGCAGCCCTGCTCCACTTGACAATGCAAATTCTGTATTTCATGTTCTACACTAATGCACAGCTGGGCAAAACTGCAGCCTGTATGTACCATCACTGTTGCTGTTCCTTTTGAGACTTCATCATTTTTAAAACAAAGAACAGGAAATTTCTTACAACTTCTCCTGTCCCCAAGCTTACCATGTAAATAATAATGCAATATATTCACATATAAAGTAATTATATTGGTATGTATAATTATATACACATAGTATATTGATAGCTAGTGTTATCTGAAAACAAGGTCAAAAATGGGTTCTAAAGGCCATGGTGAGTTGAGATGAATATGTTTCCCACTTGTGAGTCAGCAAGGCACTGACAAGCTTAAGGTAGGGAGAAAAAGAAATCTTTTCTTATGAGTTCCAGCAGTGCAAGTTTAATATGCAAGTTACTGATTAGTTGTTTTTAAAAAGGAATTCCCAGAATTAAAGTTGCTTATCTGCTAATTTATCATTGATTTTCCATATTATTTTAGGTACCCTCTATGTGGTGAAGAACCTGACCTGGAATTTATATTCATGTTACTTTGTTCAGCATGTTAAAAATTTACCCACTTATTCACAGCTGGTTTTATTTTATTCTTCATAACATAGATCTTTCTCACTCACAGAGACATTCCAGAGTTAGTAAATGACTGTCAATCCATTTGTTCAGTTTGATTTTGGCTAGCACTTGTTTAGTTTGATTTTAGTTCTCCTACAAGCTGCAACCGTCTCTTCCATGCAAGGAAAATTACAATTGAAAATTCAGGCTGAATGAGTAGAAATAAAATACAAACACATCATCACAGGAGCATGCTAGAGTCCTCAACTGTCTAATTAACACCCTCTGCCTATCCCTCCAAAACCAAAACAAAAAAAGAAAACTAAACAACCCCCAAACAGCTTACTAAGCAGCAACAATGCCTATACTGTAAAATACTTCATTTGGAATGAAATTCTGCAACAAAAAGGAATAAATGACACCATCAAATAAACATCCTTTTCTTACTGTAAGAATATCTTAATGAAATGTCTTGCTTCTGGCATAAGTAACTAACACTGTCTTCTATATTAAGAATTTTCTTTTAAAATAAATTGTATATTAACAGGTGGAAGATGCATCTTCATTGCATATGCACACAATCCCTTCCCAGTTTTGCAGCTAAGCCTTTTAGGGTCTCTTCTTTTTAGACTAATTTAATTCACTTCTCCATCAAGAGAAAAATACAAGAAGAATGTTTTATAGATTTAGTAGATGAAAATTTCTAACAATACAATAGTTTCAAGGAGTCTAGAAAAATCAAACAGGTGCATGAAGCCTTTCAGGGACAGAAGAAAAAGTTTTCACTTAATTTAAATGAGATCCTCAAAATAATTAAAAACTGTGTAGGAAGAAACACAGGATAAAGAATGGAACCTTACTCTAACTGCAATGCACACTGTGAAGCAGGCAACACATAACTCTGCTAGGCTGCTCCAACCCAAACCCCTTTTATAAACTGTGTACAGTCTGCACAGAGAGACAAAGGGAGGGGAGAGTCCAAGGTTTCATGTACATCCAACAACTGCAAATTAAATGGCACGTGAGAATGGAGACAGCATTCCCTTGGTTCTCTTAGGTAGATTATGCCTGAATGTTTGTGTGCATGAACAACAAAAAGCATCAGTCATTTTTGCTCCAAACAGATAGAATACAAAACCCCCCAAAACTTAAAATAGTGCAGATAGTTTTTAAAGTGATCTAGTTCAAATAATAACTAACCTGAGATGTACTTTGCTCCAATTAACATTACCATGCTACTCATAATAAAAATACCCAAAGGCAGACTAGAGAAGATACTAGTGTCACCTGATGGCATCCAGGGGACGGTGTTTCCAGTCAAGCAAATCAAAAGAGAAATATATATAAATTGCAATATAGGTGTTAAATACACAAAAAGTAACAAATGTAGTGACATTTGCAGAAGAACGAAAAAAATATTATGCATGAACCCCATAATAATTCAAAACAGGTTCTCCCTGTAAGAGTTCAAATCCAAATTCCCCTGTCAGCACCATCTAGGTTGAGCCCATTTCTAGTATTCTCCAATCCTACCCCTAAAGTATCAAAGAACTAAGGAAAAGAACAGGTGTTCTTTATTCTGAACCAGGTTTTCTGGTTTCCCCCCAGGTGTTAGTCCAGATAATCACTGAAGTAAGTTTTGATAAACATATGTCTTCACATTAATTGAAGAAAAAACCCCTAGTTTTATTTTCTGCAAGGCAGATTTTCCTTCAAAAGGAAATAAAGATATCTAAGTAAGATAAGCATCAGGTTAGATGTAAGGGTACTAAATCATAAAGGTCAATACTGAAGTGAATCATATTGCTCATGTTAAGTCACCTCTTCCCCTTCCCAATAGCCTTGGCAGAATTGTTTGTAAACCACAGTGTTAAATAAAATACTTAAACCAACATATAGGATGGCAAAAGGAAAATTTTAGCTTTCAAGAACAAAGTGACCACATGCAGCTTGAGGGCTCCAACTGTGGATTTTGGATTGTGGGGGGAGTTTACATTTTGAGGATTCTTTACTTAATACTTTTCATTCTAATAGTTTTCCAGCAAAAGGGAAATTAAATGAAGATAAAGCCTATAAATGATGTGTTACAGGATTACTCAGGACTGAAAACTTATCCCAAAATAGTACTAAAATAAAAATTCAAATTATAGATCACAGAAGACTGCAGGTTTAATTTAATTAAAACATGGCAAATGAGAAAGCCCTCTACTTCAGAGGAAAGATCTTGTTCAGTCCCTCAAAAGTGTTTTCATATTTTCTCTATGTGAACAATAGGTCTGTGTAACTCTTGACTTCATTGATAACTTCCTGCTCTTACCCCCTACGGGTCAAATAGATTTTGATGTGGATATCAATCCCTCCTTCCTACATAGCAAATAACAAAGGCAAGATACAGCAAGAAAAATCACAGGATGAAACTTTTCTCCTTTGTAGTGTGAGGTTATGGTATAAGAAATTTTAAAAAATCCCTGCGTTCTTTGAATTGTGCTGTATCTAGTCTTGTAGGTGAGATTATTTTTCTTTTGTAAACCAGTACCATTCTGCAAAACCTGCAGCTGTTCTGTAAGATATTGCTTGTGCTCTCCTTTCAGGAGGAAGACCCAGCTTTCTATTTTCCTGCTCTGTTTCCACAGTGGATTTAAGTAATGATCTTTAAATCACTATAATAGTCCAGGGATGGTATGAACAGAAAAGGTCAACAAAAGCAAGATGAGCCACCTAGGCTAACTGGCTAATTAATAATACTTGACCTGCATTAAATTTTGGTTTACCATTTGGACTGTCAGATGTCTCCCATCCCATAGATTTCATCACAGCTTTCTTCCATCTGGCATAGCGATATTCGCTTTCTGAAATTAAGAAATCAGCAAACATCTCAATGCATAGGAATACAACTACAAGTATTTAAGAACCAGACACGGCAATATGAGTTTTTTACTCTTTTGCACAGTATCATTTGTTTGCACAGAGAAATTAATATAAAATCCTTTCTTGAATACAAAAAAACTCCACCCCAAACCCAGCAGTTATTCATAGTAACAAGAAATAAAAGACATTTTCTTCATGTTCACCAATAAGAAGATTTACAAGCAGAACAAAATGAAGCAATTGATATTTATGTAGAAACCCTTCAAATTCTGTCTTGAAGTAGGGATTTTAGACGTAATTATAATCAAAATGGTAAGACAAAATTATGCACCAAAAATTAAGAAACAACTGAAAAGACAAAAAAGCATTTATTTTGCACAGAGATTAATTATGTCAAGTAGATACTTTCTATCTCTACAAGCACTTAAAAATTGATGAGAAAGATAGCTAGCTAAAAAGCAATAATTAATGTAGGCTTTTTAAAGCCGAAAGAAGAGTATCCAAAACCAGTCCTTTCAATATCTGTGAAAAAAATAAGTTTGCAAGTCAGAAAACATGAAAAGGTTTTACCCTCTGGGTTGATCTGTGGTTCAAATCGTTCACATGTCACTGCTGTCAAATCTCCAGGATTCAGACTCCAAACTCCAACTCCTTCTGCAGCTCCTGCTGCCATAGCAGCTCCTAAAGCTGTTGTTTCAGGCATTGATGGTTTTACTGAAGCAAACCACAGAGAAGACCATAATGATTTTTAATGGAAGTCACCTTGATGACACCAGAACTAAAGATTTACATATCTATCAAGATACAACAACAAAGCAAGCCATCCAATTTGCTCTCAACAGCCATTACAAACCAATGTTGTTTTCAGCATTAAAAAGAAAACAGGAGCTGTAAATTCATCTTACCTACTGGAATACAGAGGATGTCTGATTGGAGTTGCATGAGGATTTTGTTATTGGTCATTCCTCCATCTACTTGTAACTGACTTAGTGGAATCCCACAGTCCTTGTTCATGGCATCTAGAATCTAAAATATGAGTAACAGATGTTACAATTTAATTGCACAGAAGTGCTCTGATACCCTCCATGATACCCTCTGAGTGTAAAACACTGACAGTTCACCATTTGCTGAAGAGGGTTAAGTAGATCATTCCTCTCTCCTATAAAAAGCAAAGCAGATGTAATGACAACACAGTTTTGTTTAATATACAGCACATGCATTCTGTTCATTACAGAAATCCTAGTGTAGAGATCTTTCTCCTCAGGTGCTCTAGATGTAGCCTATGTGCTGCTTATGTGGCCTAAGAAGAATTTTAAGAAAAGCTGATGTGAAAATTTATCAGAGCTAACAAGGGAAACAGCAGTAATAAATGGAGTCCTTCAGCTGATCACCCTTTGTCTAAATACTTTCTCTAATTTGATGGATTAAAGAATTGAAGAATTAAAACATTTGAACTGGCAATCTGGAAGACACTTCAGTAAGAACTGAGGAATATTCAAATGTTTTGAAAGAGCGACCTCTTCAAATGTTTTCAGTTAGTTGTTGAAAACTGAGAATTTTATATCAAACAATATAGACAGCAAAAATAAGCTGTTAGTATAATTTTTTGTAAAATTATGTTTCCTTTTGGGCACAGTCTGTAGCTGAAAAGTGTTGAAGTGTTTGCAAGGGATAATTAACTAAGACGGAGTATTTAATTCACTGATACCTCTCAATATGCTTTTTAGAGGATTTCCTAAAAACATCAGACCTGCCGCAAACCTTAGTTACTGGTAACACCATGGCATTACCCTACAAGCACCATTAAATACAGAATAGTGTTTTTTGTAGGGTTTTGTAAAAGCAATCAGTTAAATATCTCATTTACATTTTGTAAGGTTAGTGCATAATTTTTGTTGACAAGTTAGGCATTAACAAGTGCAGAATGATTTTCTCTCTGTAATTTTTCAGTGTATTTAAATAAAAAAAGAGGTGTGCTTTTCTCAGCTTTAAATGACAAAACAACACAGACCACAAAAAAAGACCAAAACTACAACACATTCTGCCCTGTTCCGTAGCTACAAAGTACCCAGTAATACAATCCTTACCAGGAAAAGTCAACATGCTATTTAAAAATGAACAAAAAATTGTAGGCTTGCAAGACAGTGAAAACTACATGGAGATGAACTGTCCAGTAAATTTTCTCCCCATTTCCAGAAATTAAGCCAGCAAGGTCCGTAACCAGAAAAATCTTTAAAGGGGTGAAAGGAACTGCCCAGGATAAATAAAGGTTAAAAATCACAAGGTAAGGAGAGTAAGGCCAGTTTTCATGGTGGCAGCTTCTGCCCACGGCCCTGCACTGTTCAATGCACAAGACATAAATTAGAAAACAGGATTCACAGCACAGCAGCAAAGTTTGCTGGCAATACTATACTAGTACTTATTTCCTTCACACATACCATTTTCCATTTGTCTAAGGCAATATTATCTGCCTTTTTTTACCATTCAGAACTTCAGCACCATTGGAGGCTCTGGGTTTGTTTAACACTGTGTAAGGGCATGTGTAAGAGCACGCACTGTGTAAGAGCACGCACTCAGCAGAGATTAAAAAAATGAAAAGAATGCTAGAAGCCAGGAAGGGATGAAGGAACAAAACAAATCATGATCATGCTGCTGCTATCTATTGTACGGAGGTTGGATGAAGAGCAAGGATCCAAGTATGCAAATTTTGCCTAATGACAGCATTGTACAGCTCTTAGAACTGAAAAATTGCTTATTTTTCCAAAATGCCTTCTGGAAGAAAAAATGTAACAAGTGTCATCTGCATAAGGAAGAAGCTTTTGGATAACAATGTACTCAGGAGCACTGAATGTCATGATAAAACAGGCAAGAATTCCAATGAATGTGACATGGACAGGTTTTCCTGAAGACTTCCATTTTCACTGGAATTAAAAGAACTTTATTTTTGACAAGGCAGAACTAATGATGTATCTTTAGAAAGCATACATATATTTTACCTGTGTTGCTATGACTTAATCTGTTCATTTAAGAGTGTCCAGTGCCTGATCAGGCACTCCTGTCATTGTGGTAAAAGCACACTGAGTAAAGTATGGGGAAGTGTTAGATCTGTTCAAACAGTGAACTTCACCCTCACTCACTCTGACAGCTTTATTCCCCTCTCTCCTACTCCCAGCCACATGCCCAGCCTTGCATTCTGACATTTGCTGCATGCCTCTGTGAGGCAGCTGAGGTCATTAATCCAGCAGAAAAATAGCCCAGAAAAAAGGGATAATTTTCTGCTGAAAAGTTCACTGAGCTGTCACACGAGAGGGAATGGATGGGAGGATGGACAAGGAAAGAGGAGTAGACAACAAATCAGTTCACTTGCCTGTAACTTTACCCTTACTTCTAGTACAAGAATTAGAGAATTAGAATGCTACTTCCAATTTCCTTCACAACCTTCTGAGGACTCAGAGGCTGTCAGCACAGCTTCAAAAGCAAAAGCCTGGGTGAAATTTCTGTCAGTCTTTTTCCATGAGTACTTTATTCTCTGTCACTAAAGAAACAGCACACTGGTCTCCTCATCTTACATGGTTTGAGCTGGGTGTTATTTTAAAAATCAGTATGTTTAAATAACAGCAGTTTAATTCATGCAATCAAATTAAGGTTTGATGGTTATCCTGCAGGGTCTAAGGATTTAATTTCCTCCTGTATTTGCACAGAACCCATGGACTGCAAACACAGGGAGGAGTAGATGGTGATATAAAGATTCAATGCTCATACTGATATCAATCCCTTTGATTTGGTTGGGGGATTCATTTCCTCTGTGAGAATTTCGGTTGGCTGTTGCAGAATGCCAGCTGAGGCAGTGAAGGATGGAACAGGCAGGAAGTGAATCCAGATTTCCCTTGGTATGTTTGCTGCTGTCTTATTTTAACTAGTTTTTGTTCTTGTGTACCAAAAGCAACATAAGTCATCTCTGTCACAGCAGAGAGTATAAAGTGTAGTCTCCTACACTAATGATACTCTGTAGTTATGTCACTGCCCTGTCATTTAAATGATTCTATGTTCTGCCCCTCAAAACATTCACAAAATATGTTCACCTTATTTTACGTGCTGATAAAAAGCAGCATTACCACTCCAAAAAAATGTACCACTCAATTTTAGCTAAGTCCACAGGAGCAATTTTTCAACATTAGCAACAAGTAAAGACAAGAACAGCATCCAAGTACAATATAAAGCATATGATTAATCTTCATTAAATCTTTTAGATCTCCTCTTTTCCTGGAGAGCTGCAGTTCCCGTTATCACACTAATTTACAATGAATTTAGGACCCAATTTGCCTTTACCTCTCGTGTTTGAAAGCAGACTGCTTCTAGTGCAGCGAACGCGATATGGCTTTTATTTGTAAACTGAGTAAGGCCACAGATGATACTGTTGAAGAGAGAAAAAAACCCAATTAGGACACTCTTCTTTATCAGACATGAACCTATACTTCACACCTAGGTCTTATAATTCAAATCTCATTCAATTCCATTGTATGAAGATTACTTTTTAATATTAAAAAGCTTGTTTTTCTTTAATCTAAACAGTCTCATTTTCCTGACAAGGTGCTTTCAGGGTCCAATCAATACAGTTACCATAAATTATATTTTTTCCCAATCTGCATGCAGATGGATGTAGATTCATCCATACACACATACAAACACCCCCATAAATTCTAGTCTGTCTTCAAGAAAAAAAAAGATATGATTGAGGTTGATTTATCTTTAAAAAAATAATATACATTATCACTAAAATCTTAATAAATTCTCTAATGCTTTCGGTTCTTAAGGAAAAGCCCATATACATTGGTGCTGTGCTCTAAATGTTTGAAATTGTTTTCAGATCTAGTCTGATGATTAGTTGCTTCTGAACCTTCAAAGAGATTTTTGGATATGAGAAGTATGCTACATCTAACCATGAGTAAGCTGAATTCTGCCAATGTACTCTGAAGTGCAGAGCAAATAACCATCCTTTATTCTATTTCAACATCTGAGGAGCAGCATGGTACTGCACAGAAATACTGCTGCATACATGCAAGTTCAAAGATATTAAAGGATATTTTTAATTGTTACCACTCCAAAGATCAGTTTTTAACCATTAAAAAGTTAGCCACTGTGATACGAAAAGCTGTAAAAACATCAAACTCTGAGATTTTTCTTTTTCCTTACATACAAGAAGCATCTGAATTCTAAAGATGCAACTACTTGAAACTTTGGGAACAAGATATCCTTTAAGACTTCTTTTTCCACTCTAGGAAAGTTATTCTATGTTTATATTTGTTATGCTTCCATGACTGGCATGTTGTGATTCCAACAACAGTAGCAAGCTCACAAGAGCAGAAAAGACAAATGAAAACATAGTTTGAAGTATTACCAGGTGGCTGAGTCTGAACTACCAGAAAAGGGACTGGAAAAAAGGAGTAGAAAAGAATTTTCAATAGACTGGAAAGAAAACTGTATATAAGGGGAAGGAGGCAAAGTGGGAAGGAGTTAAGTACTGAAACCGAACTCAAAACCACTAATCAGCACTAAATTCTTCCTTTAGTACTTTTGTTGCCTGACACAGTTCACAGGACTACAAACCTCTTCTTTTACTTGAGTGAGATGAAAATCCTTTCAAAACCAAAAATTGTTTTCCCTGCCCTAATCCCCCACACTGTTTTTTGGGGTTTTTTTTTGAGGAGTGGGACAAGGAGGGGAGATGAGGATGAGTAGCTGGGGTAGCTAATCCTTCCTTTCCTCCCAGTAGCAGTTGCCGTTTTGAACAGTTTAAATACAAAACAGAAACAGTAGCCCATGAAGATACTACAAAGGACCATTTCACATACCTGGAAGGAATGGTATTTGTAAAATGATTAAATCCCCCTGCAAAAGCAGCGTTCAGTCAGATCCTTACCCCCTTGCACTGGGTTCCCAGTATGGTGCATACAGTCCTGAAAACGCTGGTACAAAGTAGCAGCCGTAAGAAGTTCCCACATCTGCAGCCAGTTTTTCTAATGCACACACAAAGCACTTACTTAGCTTTTCACAACTGTACCAACACTTAATTACAGCACTTAATTATTATTTAAATAAGAAAAATATTCAGGATATCTTAGGTAGCTACAAATATAATCCAGACATGTATACAACTAGAAAATACAACCAATGCTGGCACTCTGTTCCTTGTTAACCAGTTTTCCTTTTGCAACAATATGAAAGGAAGAGATGGAGCATAGGGAGTTGTGGGAAATGTAAAATGCAAAATGCAAAATGAAAACTGAAACCCAATACTGTGTACTCAATATTCTGTCCTAGATTTTATGA
This sequence comes from Corvus hawaiiensis, assembly GCF_020740725.1. Lineage (NCBI taxonomy): Eukaryota > Metazoa > Chordata > Aves > Passeriformes > Corvidae > Corvus > Corvus hawaiiensis. The sequence continues at coordinate 112,312,335 of NC_063214.1, read as the reverse complement.
GGTTTTCAAAGGTTATCTATCCTGTGGGTAAAGAATGCTACCTTCAAAGCAGTCCAAAAGGTCACACTTTACTTCCATTTAAGTCAAGGCAAGCAAGTGAAACTGGATCAAGACCAAAGGGAGTTAAGACCTAAATTCCCATCAATTTCAAATGGATTTAGAGCTCCAAATTGTCAGCTTAAGTATATAATCACAAGGCCAGCTACAAGGAAATCTGAAGTTTCCTGATATGAGAATGGTAACTGTGGATGTATGAACTCCTCAATACTGAAATATTTGTAATTTAAAAAATTATATTAAGACATTTAGAATTACAGAAGAGATAATGCTAATGAACAGCTCTTTCCTAAAACAAGAAAGAAGAGCATTTTCTTTCTGCTTCTGCAGATTTCTTCTGTTTGCATTGATAATTGATCATCGATCATCTTTAAAAAGTCTTTCTAAAAGGATACTTTCATACAGACTCCACTTCAAAAAAGAGTGAAGGCAGAAGGATGGACAAGTTCAGTGACACAGAAAGAGATGATGAATCCCTACATGACTTTAACAACACTGGCAAGGTTAAAGGTCTTGAAACTTAGACCTTTCAAAGGTCTTGTCAAACTTGTGAAGAGGTACTATAGTGTCTCAACAACTGGCTAATTTATGTGACAGCAGTTTATATTCTTCTGTATGATCTTCAAAGCTTTCTTTCAAAAAAACAGCCTGATGCTCTAAGTTTTTGCTAAATCTTTGAAGTTTTACTTAAAATTTTAATTCTAAATTTTCCCACCTTTGAATATGATATCAATTTATTAAAAATATGTAATGAATGTCTTTTTAATCCTAGATCTCATTAAATCAGTCACTTTCAAACTTTTGCCCTTGCATGCTTCTGACATTTTTTGTTTTCCAAATTTTGGTATGTTCCTAGTTTTTATGTTACAAACCAGCTTGTTTCAGTTAATTTGAATCAGGAAACATCAGCTACACATATGCTAAAGGATTACTGCATTATTAGCCAAAACAGATTACCCTCCTCCACATCTTCTTAAAGAGACAACTTTGCAAACTGAGATCCCTACTTCAATGGATATGAAGCCTTCTACATAAATATTTGCACATGCAGGGCCTCAGGTTCTCACGTTTATGACAAGAATATGTAGGTTTAGGAACAAATATAGGCTGGTTTCTGTAATACAGACTTAAATACTCTTGGCTCTGTAAACTTCAACACTGTATAAAACCAGGAGATACTCAGTAAGTATAGTATCCTCCTGAGTATGTGCTTACCGAGGAAACTACTAAAAAGTACAGATTGCAACAGAGCAAAGCTGACAAAGCATTTCCAAGGCTGAGTTGATAGGCTCTATGAAATACATGTATCAATCAGTGAGCTCATGGATGCAAAGTAAATTTTTGTTGTGTTTAAACACAGCAAAATATATGCACCTTCCAGCTTTTCTTTACTTAAATATTTTGAGCTTTCATTCACCAATAGAGACATCATAACACTGGAAAATTTAAAAAACTGAACAACTCCATACTCACCAACTTCCTGTGAAGTCTTAGCAATACCCAGATTGTCCCTCAGCCAACGAACAACAGCACCAGCTATTGCAACAGATCCCTGAAAGAAACAAAGTCACTCCATTAGGAGACAACAACTGGTAGCTTTGCGCTGCTTTTTAAAAGACTGGGGAGGAGGGGTCGCTGTGGCCTCCAGCTGCAGGCTTACAGTCACAACTTGAAGCACTCCCAGGAATGCTCACAACCAAACCACAAAGTTTCTTGGCATCTGGAGACTGCCATGTAAAAAGGGCAGCCTGTTACACAGACTCCATGTAGAGAAGGTGTATATTGTATGCTTTTTTTTGTATGGGGGAAAATTACAATGACATTTCCTAAGCAGTCTTCTTGTCTTTCTAATTTATGGCTTCCGAATATACAGTTATGAGGTTCAGTAGCCTCAGACTTCCTTTCCTGACACATTAATATTTTTATGCTTTGATTTAAAAAACAAGACTAATTATGTCTAATCTAAATACAAACATCCAGAAAGACAGAAAATTTAGGCGCTCATGCATTTGCCAGCAAATTTCTCTATTGCCTCAGCAAATGGCCCTGAAAGGCTTCATCACATCACAGATGAATGGCATCTAACCCCAAAGCCAAGTCCAGCAGACTAAGCTTCAAGTAAATCAGGAGCAGCATTATATTTTCATTCAAAGCCACTGCTAGAAGGGGCAGGGGTGTTTTCTATGCAGCTGGCTATTACAGTTACAAGATACCAGTTTGATTAAAGGAAAAGGCTGAATCCACATTTTTTGCCTCTCTGCAAAGTGTCTCAACCAGCAGATTGTATATGATTCTAGCATGGATACAGAACAAAGCACACTTAACAGCTTCTGTTGAAGCCATGTTTTCAGACAATATCATTAAAGACTTGGAGGTGAAGAAGCAGCAAAGTGCAGGTGTTTCAGCATGCAGGAATACAAATCACTCTCAAGACAGTTTCAGTTCTCGTTTTAAGAACACGGGTTAAAAATAAAACAAACCTCTCACACACCCACACACAACAAAAATCCCAGAGTTTGCTAGGTCATGGCAAATACAGGATTCACTTTCCTCAGGGAAGGAAAAGGAACTGAATGCAGCCTCCCACATCCTAATAAAGTACCATAAACCACAAACTATTCTCACAATGAAAAAAATCCTGTGTTGTCTTTGTTTCACATGGAAAACACAGTCTGTCTACAAAAGCTCAATATCAGCATTCAGCGTATGTGTTTTGAGAATAATTATTATATTACAATACTTAGCACAGTAAGCAGCACAGATGGAAGAATAATCATTTTGCTGTTCCCATCAAAGCTTTGGTGCCAAATAGGTGCTCAGCTGATCTGTGCTTCAGAAGCAGAGCTATAGAACAATGAGCCCTGAAGTTTAAAGATAAATACAATTTTCTATAGAATTTGGATGCCCTCAGACTTTCTCAGTTTGGAGAACTGAGAAACTGAATTCTGTAAGTAGGCACCTGAATCAGAGAGGTAAAAAAGCCAAATTGTTAGAGGATTTTTTCCCAGAAATTTGATTAAGATTTTTGAAAGTTAGAAGTAAAATCCATTAGAACAAAATAAAAAACATTTAGCTATGACTTTTTTAATGAGGTAATAACTGAAACACTAGTACTTCTCCCCCTTTTTTAAACCCAATTTAGTATTTAAAAAATCATGTCTTTTAATTAATATTATTTATTAAAGATTTGAGAGACTGAGTAGCAGAAAAAATGTTTTAGCCATCTAGCTCTGAAAGTATAAATGATGCAATGAAGAAACAGTTTTTATTAGATTACATGATATAGATTGGAGACAGGGATAACCAAAACCACACAGAAGCCTTCAGGCACACAAGCATAATACAGAGCTATTTTCATTTCCACACAGCTGAAGATACCATAAAAATACCAGATAACAGAAGTAAACTAGATGTATCATTACAAAAAGGAAGAAACTACTGAACTTACCTCTAGTGCATAAAAAGCAGGTTTGTCTCTGCCCATTTTGTAAGCTATTGTGGTTATAAGACCATGCTCAGAAAACACAGACTAAATGGGGAAAGGGGAAAGAAAAGGTAAAGCATGAACAGAGGCTGAAAATATTGAAATAAAACCACTCAAATTATAATAAACAATGGACCAAACCTTCAAGCAAAATTTAAACAAAGTAATTTTCAGTCACTCTAAATAAACACCTAAGATAGAACACTCAGATTGCTGGTGCTAATTCTTGTTTCCACAAGCTGCTGCAGATCTTTCCATCCTCCTTATAGAAAAGAGTTGAGGGTCCTTAAGGGAAGATGTAAAGGAAAAGGAAGTCACAGTTTTGCGCTATTTATTCAACTCCAACTACAAAGAAATAATGAGAGAAAATGAAGGGAAGAAATAAAAGAGCAAAGACAAGGAAAAAAGCACATGGTTAAATAACATAACACTTAATCCCGTCTGGGTGACGAGAAACATATAAAAGGGAAGAGCAAGAAACTTGTTAAGAAAAGTTCTGTTTGGAACCTTAAGGAGGTAGGAAATGGAGTCTTACAGAAATACGTTGAAAAAATTACTACTTTTATTCTTTCAGTTTTCAGTATGTGCTTTTCCCTATGTCTGGCAATATAATTGTTGTAAATAAGTCCAAGAATGGCTAACATACAGTTGTATTTCAGAACTTAAATAGAGATTGTGAAAAACAAAAAAGCAAACAAAAATGCAACTGACCTTCTGACCTGTATTGCACAGCAAGAAACAACCTGTTCCGTACCTAGCATGAAAGCAAAGCAAAGTTAAAACCACAATGTTTAAAGAATAACCTGTTACTGCAATCCATGAGTCCCCTGTGAGGAATCAACACACCACTTCCTGACCCTTGAAGGTTTTGCTACCATTAACTAATGATAAAACTATCCTCAAAAAGTTGATTTTAATGCAGCCTGAAGCTGAAAAATCTAGTCACATGTCTCTCTCTTTCTCTCTGGCTATTTTTTGTCTAACATTTGATCAAGGAGCAGATATGGCTGAAAACTAAGTGTAAATGCCTCTTTGGTGGCAGTGTTTACCTACTTCAATTTAAGCTGATTATGAGAGTGACTTTATAAAATAAATATTTCACAATATTAAAGGGGAAATTTTAAGAAACTTTGTTCCTGTCACAAAGAAGAGGGTTTTCTTTAAACATATTCCATTAAAAAACTTCTAAAAATGCCATGTTTCCCATTTGAAGACCAAATCATAAATGTGTGTGCATAGACACTCATACAAGAACACAGTTTAATATAAGGAGTACAAAACCGCTCCAACTTACTCTAAGAAATTATTGTAGAGAAAAATGTTCCTTACCTTTTTAAAACCCTCAAAATTAGTATCTTAAACCAGTACTGAGATAGCCTTCAGTTATATTTGGAAAAAGAAATAGTAAAGAAATAACAGAAACAAATTAAAAAAAGATAGACTAATATGTAATCATACCTGTGAAACTCCCATACTGTGTATGTCCCTACATGCTTAGTTAAGCACCTGGTTGTAAATGGAGCAGTAAGTCATTTCAGCAGAGAGCTTTTCCTCCAATGATTGTTTGATTATACCAGTTGCCTGATTTAACTGATCAGCTATTTTAAACAAGGGACACTAGGAGGCTGAGAAACAGGAAAAAGCAAATTTAAAATTCTCCACTCTGAGCTAGACATAGAAGCAAAACTAAGCACTGCAACTGAAATGGACCTTTCCCATCTAGCAAATCTGTGTCATTCAAGTCTATGCAATCTAACTCACAGGCCTGTATTTGTTTAACCTTAGGTCACAATTTAAATGACACTGCAGCTGTTTTAATCTGTGTTTTGAAGAATGTTAAAATGAAACGCCCCCTGTCACATAGAGATTTTCTTCACAGTGACTGTAACTAAATATACCTCAAAAGCCATGTAACTTTAATATCTTCATTACTTTATATAAGAGTCAAGACATGGTTTACTTTGCGGGTCAACACAGTCAAAAGGTAGATCTGCAATTACACGTTAACTAAGAAAGCATTTGGCAGTTGCTTGAAAGAGAACATAATACTTAATTCAAAACAGAGCAGTATGTTTATCATACAACTTTCCTACTAACTTACGTGTTTTTTGCTTGTCCATCTCGAAAACACATTTGCCCAACAAGAGCAGCAGACTGGTCACCCAAGCACTGAAAGTGAAAGATTTTTTCATTTAGCAAATGTCCTCACATGAATTACATATTTGACTATAACTCTAATCTATGAGTAGCACACAGGTAATTGAAAGTGAGGAAAAACCTACAGAGAAAAGCTATGCTTTTTATTACTCTTCCCTCTGTAACAACTGCAAATGAAATGTGTTTTGATACTTACGGTGAACAATTTAAAGAAATAAAAACTAAAATTTACTACCTTTATACATGTTATTGGAAAAAGCTGAGAATTTGCCCTCCATTTCTGGATTATGTATATACTTCTTTTATATATATGAAGTAGAGCTTGCTTCCATTTTGTAATGTTACTCATTTACTTAGAGATGCAATATAAGTTTCCAGCAGCATTACACATATGCATTAAAGCTCTCATTTGTATTTCCAGAGCCAGACCTTAATAATAATGGATCAAGCCAATTAGTAATTCAAGAGTCTACTTCCTGTTTAACCTGAAGTAAGAACCCAAAATCTTAAATCATAGGAGGATTCACTCATCTTTAAAGCTTTTTCCTGTGAAGCTATGTTCATGCAGTCCCAGGTTGTCATGCCAGAATCTAAGTTGAAGTAGGACTTACCCCAGAAATTGGTACACCTGTCAAAGCTCCAGATTTCTGTTTTGCAAAAACAGAAGGCAAAACTCTGAGTTAGCTTTCCATGACTAGAATTGAAGGCAATGAAAAATAAGCTAAACTTCTAATGCTCAAAGGAAAACAAAGAAGGGTCATGTAAGCAACATGGTTCAATTCAGGTGTACACTTTGTTTCAGCTTAACGCAGCTCATGTCTCAACCACTAAGGAATGGAGAGCACGCAATTTAACAAATATACTTTATGTGACCTCAAAAGTTCATAGCATAAATTTTCTTAAAATATTACTATACAGCAAATCCAGTTCAGTGTAATCTGAGCAGTAAGTGCCAAGTGTAAAATGCAGAAGTGCAAAATGGCAAAGTGACTAAGAAAAAAACCATGACTGTGGTGACATCCTAAGCAAAGACAGATGCCTGATTTTAAGCTACAGTGTTTTAAATCTCATATAGAGTTTCTTCCAAACACTACCAGAGTTACTCAGTTACATTACTGTTACAGAATCATAAAATCATTTAAATTGGATAAGACCTCTAAGATCATCAAGTCCAACTGTTAAGTCAGCACTGCCATGTCCACCGCTAACCCATGTCCCTAAGCGCCACATCTATACATCTTTTAAGCACCTCCAGGGATGGTGACTCCACCACTTCTCTGGGCAGCCTGTTTCAATTCTTGACCACCTGTGAAGGCTCTTTTTTTATCACTTGTTACCTGGGAGAAGAGACCAACCCCCACCTGGCCACAACCTTCTTTCAGGGAGTTGTAGAGAGTGGTAAGGTCCCCTCTGAGCCTCTTTTTCTCCAGGCTGAACACCCCCATCTCCCTCAGCTGCTCCTCATCAAACTTGTGTTCCAGACCCTTCCCCAGCTCTGCTGCCCTTCTCTGGACTTGCTCCAGCTTCTCAATGCTTTTTTTGTAGTGAGGGGCCCAACACTCAGGTTCAAATCCTGAACACAGGATATGAGGTGTGGCCTCACCAGTGCCGAGCACAGGGTGGCAATCACTGCCCTGGTCCTGCTGCCACACTACTGCTGATCCAGGCCAGGTGCCTTTGGCCTTCCTGGCCCTCTGGGCACAGCTGGCTCATGTTCAGCTGCTGTTGACCAGCACCCACAGGCCCTTTTCCTCCAGGCACCTTTCCAGCCACTCTTCCCCAGCCTGCAGCTCTGCCTGGGGTTGTTGTGACCCAAGTGCGGGACCCAGCACTTGGCCTTGTTGAACCTCATACAATTGGTCTCAGCCCATTGCTCCAGCCTGTCCGTCTGCAGAGCCTTCCTGCCCTCCAGCAGATCAACATTTCTGCCCAACTCAGTGTCATGTGCAAACTTAGTGAGGGTATCCTGAAAATTTTATTTAATTATTTAACTATTTCCTGACAATTTCTACTTGTTTCTTTAAATTGTTTCTTTGTGCAATTGTGAAAATGCATTTTCAGTAAAGCCATGCAAGTGTATTTCCAATCTGAATTTCTTTTTCTTTAATGCTCATTTCAATTAACTGGATTTAAGATAACTGTGTTTATAAATGCACTAAAAAAATCTACATGAATTTCATGTTTCGGTACCACAGAATTAGTATTTTTAAACAGAATGGACAGGTTTTCTCATTTATAAGATGTTATAGCTAACATTTATTAGCCAGTAACTGTATTTTTAGCTCACTATAAAAAGAAATATTCAAGTGTGGAAATTAAGACACATACATTGAGATAACATTTTAGAAATAATTTGGCATGAACTCTAATTGTATTATCTCAGATTTGGAAACACACAGCAAATTTATTGGTCTAGGAAGTGCACTTTTACTAATCCTTAAACCAATGAAAATGCACAGCATCTGAGCAGAATGGGCAAGATATACGTGGTCAGCCTAATGGAAGCCTCTACTCACCCGGCTAGGACAGATTTTCTACAGCCAGCAAAAGGAAGAAAAAGAAAAAAAAAATGGAAAGAAAGGGGAAGAGAAACAGAAGTTCACATTTAAAGTGATGAGCAATTCTGTTCTGGTGGTCAGGCAGTATCTTTTTCCATTTACCTTGCTCATTCAGCTTAATACAATTCACTCTTATCTGACCTTCACATAAATTAACATCAGCGATGACTTCTAGTGGCATTTCCATTAACACACTAGCAAAATATTTACATTTCAGGGAATTTAGAGTTCTATTTAAAAAAAAAAATCTTGTAACTTTTCTTCATTACAAAATGCGTGTATTTTTATTTAACAATAGCTCAAATTACCAGGAAAAAGAAGGCAAAAATCACAACATCCAGTTTATCCAATCTTGAAGATCATTAATTAGATGCAACTGTGTCAGAAGAGTTGGTGCTGCATTAAAGTAATCAAATACTCAACTTCCTATAATATTATATAACAGTAGGTAACAGCATATCAATCATAAATCAAACAATACTGGTCTAGAAAAAGCCATTAGTCCTAATCTATAGAATCTGTCAAATCCAAATGGATACAGTTATATTTTTACAAGATTAATTTCACACAAATACCGGAAAACATACCATCAGGCCATAAACCTCAGAGGAGCTTCGTACGTTTGGAAGTATTTCCATAGGAATATCAAAGAACCTGAGCACAACAAAAAATTATGTATATTATATGTTCAGTGCTAAACCAGAAAGCATTTTGCATTTATTTCCTTAAATAAGTCTAAGCTATAAAGAAAAAAAAAACTATAAAAGGAACTTTTTTCTAGGTTTTAATCTATAGCTATGTGTTTTTCCACTTGTTACAGTGGACACTGAATTTTGGAGTAAAACAGCATATATTTCAATTTTTGAGGAATATCCAACTCTTTTACACAGAAATTTCATTCTTCTTCGAACAATATCGTAATAATACACTTGTTAATAAATTCAAATTTAAAATACAGACACTATCATTCTAGCTGCCTTACAAATTTGATTAAGTAATAAAGAAACTATTAAATCACAATATTCTGAGTTAGAAGGGACCCACAAGGTTCACTGAGTCAAACTCTCAAGTGAATGGCCTGTACATGGATTGAACCCACAACCTGGGCATTATCAGTATCATGCCCTAACCAACTGAGCTAAATTGTTTCCATAAACCAGGCCTCCACCTACAGAAAGATTCTGCTACTTTTAGTTAATCCAGACCGTTATAAATTGGACATCTGGAGAACAATGAATCTTAGTCATTAATTTCAACTGTAAATAGAACAGTACCTGCTGATCTTAGTTCAGATAAGTGATTCTTACTTTTAAATGAGTTAGAAACTATTTAAATAACAGTATTACTGAAAAACTGAGCTTACTTGCAGAGCTCAGGATCCCATTCCAAGGAATGAATGTTGAACAACATCGTTCTACTGGCATTGGTGACATCTGTACAGTGAATGCCTCCATTCTTTCCACCTGTCAAACTCTGAACAAAAAAATAATGGCATTTGTCAAGGAGAGATATAGGTTTACTTCAACAAACTACAAAAAAAATTTCAAAATCACAAAGTTTTCAGCTTGGGACTGGGAACTCTGGTATTTCTGCAACAACCAAGAGGCAGGCCGAATACACCTTTCTAAAGTCCAAGGTTTTTCTGAAAGTGTGAGCAAAATTTTACAGCAACCTTTAATGGTAAACTACACATAAGCATCTAGACAAAATTATACTGGTACAGAGACAGTAAAAGTTCATCTTACAAGGAACTTTAATGGAATTTCTTTAGTGGCTTGTATTGGCATCATTGTGTCATCAGTGGGCATCGTGTACAACATGCACGGAGACTTGCATGATATGGAAATTGATTGTAAAAAGAGTGATAATAAACTCAAAAATACACACCCATATAAGCCATGAATCAATAGTCCCAAACATAGCTCTTCGATCCTCAACAGCTTTCCTAATCTCTTCCACATTATCCAAAAGCCACCGAAGTTTCACTGCACTAAAATAAGTGCTAAGTGGAAGACCAGTCTTAAACTGTAAAATTAAAAAAAAATCATTTAAACACCATGCAAGTATCTTTCCCCTAAATACTGTAGTTACATATAAAAATGGTGATAGTAAGGGGAAAAAAAAAGACACAAAACTCAGAGAAATTACACAAACTTGTTATTTAAATAAGTACTAAGCACACAACACACAAGTCTGAAAAAATCAAATGACCAGTGGAATAATGGACAAAGATCAAAGCTGATCTAAATGCAGTTCAAAGATCATTTATGTGGAAAAAGTTGTTTGCAGAAGGCCTGTCTTATCTAGGATATCTCTGTATCATTAAACAATAAGTAACAACAACAAAAATAAGCAGGACAACACAGGAAAGATGAAATTTGTATTCTACTAGAACCTGAAAATCTAGTTTATATACTAGTTTATATAAGTAAGTTTATATACTTTTTGACATCTGTTTCCTGCCTATAGGAAAACGTATAAAAAATACATAATACTTATACAATCAGTAAGAACAATATTAATCAAACAATTGCAACACCTTTTTGCAAGCAATTAGTTTCCAAATTGTTATATATTTGCTCACAAAAAAAGAATGAATTTGCTCTTTATGAATGATCTTCCTAGTTCTCAGATTGGATGCAATAATTTCAATATTAAGGCATGAGAATGCATAATACATTTCATACCAGTAAGTTATTTCCCAGTTTTTTTCTACTTGATCTCAATTTTTATGTGTAATGTTTCCTTAATATTGGCTAGATACCACAGGATTAGGTCTCACTATTACTGATTTAACTTCTCTAGTGAGAAATTAAAGGACTGTTAACCATTTATTTTAAGGAAATAAAAAATTTTCTAGTCTCAGATTGGTGTCTTAGGCCCATTTTTTATTATTTGACAAGCTAAGAAGAGACTAGAAACTACAGATGACTTTGTTTTGGGGATTTTTTAACACATAAAACCAAAAAAATACAAATTGCAGCAGCTAGCATTTAAATGTTCTGGAATATCTCTTACCTTAGAAAAAGTTTTGTTTTTTCCTGGAATTCTTTTAAGAAGACGTTCAACTGTTGACTGGGTTCTCAGGTCAAGCCACACTAAAACATGAATAAAATTAACTGATCAAGTGATTTAATACACAAAAAAATGACATGTTCAGCTTGCTTCTATGAAACCACAGCTCTTGCCAGTAAATTCCTGTCTCTTTTTATCTTTTCACGTAGTTGAAAGAATATTGTATTGCCATTGTATTTTAAAGTTACTGTTGTAAAAATTAAAAATGGTTAGATAAATTCATTTGATTTAGAAGAACAAACAATTTGAGAAACAAACAGGATTTACCACAAACAGGACATATACTTTATCAGAATATAAGCAAGTGACTAATGCTACTTTGCAGCAGATGAGTGTGACTAAAGCACATAGCAGGTTGATTATTTACTATTTCTATGTAAAATCTCAGCTAAAAGACTACATTGGAGTTATCAAGGCATAGCTGGTTTTAAGACAAAGCTGTTAACTACATATATTTGACTACAGAAGAGTCCTGGTTTTACAGTCATACTATGCCAAACTACACCTGGCACTTGACATGACCTAAAAAACCAATTCTAGACAATTAGCATTTTTCAGCTGACAAGATCTGAAAAGCTAAGGTAAGTCAAAAATAAAACTGAGTATTAATAAGTATTCATTAAGTCATCAATAAGTATTCATTAAGCCTACTTAGCATGATTTTCCTTTAAAGTTAAATCAACAGCATACTGAAAATTTCCAAGGAAGTCTTTGGGTGCAAGTCACAGCATTTTGTGCCAGGACCCCCTCAGGAACATTGGGGTGGTTTTTTTTGAAAACCAATAAAGTGATTCATTAAGTAGTAATTTTTATGGAATATGCATTTTTAAACTGCACTGCTGTGTATACCAACACACATCTTACAACACAGATACCAAAAAATCCAAGAAATTACTAGGCTAGGCCACAACCAGATCTGCACAGGAAAATACAAAAGCATTTTTTCCACAACATGTTCATATTATGATATTACATATTTAGAAAGTAGCATAGTTACCAATAGCATTATAAAGAGGTTCTCCAGTTGTCTTGTCCCAAACCACTGTTGTTTCTCTCTGATTGGTGACTCCAATGGCTTCAGGACAAAATAGAAAGTATCCTTTTCAGAAGGTTTGTTTTCCCCTTTTGGGGGGGGGTGAGGGAGGGAATGGAGAGGTGGAGAGGAGGGAGGAACAGGTAAGGAGAAGAGGAAAGTAAATGGGAAATAAAAAGCTTCCAACTTTTTCAAGGTGTAATCTAGAAATATTACTTCTAAGAACTCATCTTTGCTGATTAACCTATATGCTATAAACCTCTCTCTTTTTCGGCCACAAACTGAGACAACAACAACACTGACAGGGAAAACAGCTTTCCTGAATTAAAATCCTAAATTAAATTTCAGAATTTCTTCATCACCTGTCTCTGCGATTTTACAAGCTTAGGCTAAGTCTACTTTGTCGATTCTGCATTGCGAATATACACAAGGAACTTATTTTCTTACTATTCCTCCCCCAAAAAATGCTTTCAAATACAATTTAACGTTTTGTTTGAGGCTGGCACATGCTGCCACCTTTCTATTTATTAACTTAAAAACTATGGTATCTGAATTGCTCAACCATGAGCATGTTAAAGCCCTCTACCCATAAGTACCTCTTATGTTACCGATGTTTATGTTCAGTTGCTTCATTTTCTCACAGGTCTTTTCCACACATTCATAGACAGAGTTTAATATTTCCTTTGGATCTTGTTCCACCCATCTTTAACAAACAGTAAACACCAGTTAATAAAAAATAACATTAAAAAAAGAATACTAGTCTGAAAAACAAGCTGAGCATTTTAACACAATTATAGCTACAAAACATGTTTTACATACCTACAAAAAGTAAAAAGAATTTCAAACCCTTTTTAAACTGTAAGCTGTATTTTCACAAAAAAACCCCCCAAAACCATCTGCAGAAAACAATGAATTTTGTTTTGTTTTATTCTATACAGAGGGCATTGGCAGCAAATGGTAGGTCAGTTAGGAACAAACAAACAAAACCTCAGAGAACAAACTAAGATATTTCTATGGACCAAGCTGAAAACTGTGGTTCAACTGTAAAAATTACCAGCTTTATCACCTCAAATGAGATGTTAAGTCTTATTTAAACTTTAGTTTTAAACTTCAAAGTTTAGATGTTATGTATGTAAATGAGTGATCAGAGCAAAACACTAAGTACTTTTAGCTTCTGTAACTCAGGGCACATTCTGGACGCCAAGTGGGAGCTATTTTATGACATTTTTTCTGCCCAGTCTTTTATAGCAGATACTGTGCTACTAAAAATTATTAAGCAGCTTCAGTTTTGATGACTCAGATAAAAATATATAAGCTCGACCAAAATGTACACAAATGAAAAAAAAAAATCATACCCTTCTCTAGGGAATTCTTGCTTTATTTCAACTTGATGGTGACTCAAGAGCTCTGCTGTTTTTGCATTAAAAACCTGCAAATAAATTACATAATGGAATTTTGTATGAACACAGAAGTTTAAACAACAATAATTAACATTTATTCTTTTGAACAAATGCAGTGCTGTGACAATGGACAGTAATTTTCTATCATCAACACCAATATCTATATAACCAGGATTCAGATATATGCATTTTTAAAACTAAGGTAGGCAAAGATTATTTTGGTAAACTTTGCTGTCAATCTGTCAATTTAAACTGCTTTTTTTTTTTTTCCTTGGTGGGTTGGAAAAGAACCAAATTTTTTCTTGTGGTGGTTATAGAAGTTAAATTCCTGATTCATTTTAGAATAGCTCTCAGTAAAATACCCACTGTTGTTGAAAATAACACCTCTTTAGCTCCTGTTGTGCCACTCTATTGCTGGAGCTATCTGTGTGTTTTCTTGGGTTAGCTCACTTTTAGGAAGAGTGAAAATCTGTGACAAATTATAGAAGGGACTAAACTGAAGAACAAGAAAGTACCTAGGCAAAACCCATTTTGTTTAAAAAAAACCTACAAGTACAGAGCTCATGAACAATCTGACAAGAAAAGAATGCCACTGCAGCAACACAACACATTAAAAAGAGAAGAACATGTAGAAAAGTAACTTAAATTTGGATATACTACAATAAAAACCAGCAGAGTAGAGAATCACGAGGACTCTATCAATGGGTATTCTTAAGGAATCACAAGTTAAGAGGTTCTGCCTTGCAGTAGAAGCTCATCGAGAATGCAGAACAACCCTCATTAAGCACCAGCAGCCTGTTCCCAAAAGGAAGCTCTGCTGAGGCCAAGCTCAGGGACACCCAGTGAAACATTCAACTGAAGTGCACACTGAGTAAGCCAGAGTGCCTGGCTGGGGTGGTGGCATTCCTGTGGGAATGGCTTTCTCCCCAGGACCACGCAGAATCTTTTGTGGGAAGAACATTCTGGGACCTAGAAAGTAAAATCTAACAGCAGGTTCAGGTGAACTGCAGAACATGTCAGTGGCACACCATCCTACCTTTTTATGGCAAGCAGAGGTAAGCCAGATTTAGAAACCACTCTCATGCTAAAGAAACAAAATTCAGTTATAGCCATCCACCCTATAGGATACAACTGAATATTTTCTATACTTCCTTCTTAATGCTCTCTTCTCGTTCCACAAATTTTAGGAATTTCTCTTAAAGCTTTTAATCCACAAACTCTTGGTATCGTTTAGACAGTACACTTTACTCTGAAACTATCAGAACAATTCTGACAAAAAGGAGATGAAGTTCTGATTCTCCAGTTTCTTTGGAACCTTAAAGTGTATCTTTAGAGTGAAACTTTGAAGTTTAGAAACATTCTACTTATATATTAGAATTGCAGAATAATTCAGGCTGAGAGGGACCTTGAGACATCTCTAGTACAACCTCCTGCTCAAAGCAGGACCAGCAATGACATTAGATCATGTTGCTCAAGAACTTTTCTAGGCAGGTCTTGAAAACCTCCAAGGATGAAAACAGCACAAACGCTGGAAAACACTGAAAGCTCCACTGCCCAGAAAAGAAGCCTTAAAAAGGTACATGATCATTCTTTTCTGCTATCAGTTGGAAAGGTTGCATAGAAAGAGCACCACTGAATTCTTTTTACTATATTTACTTATCTGTGTTTCATCCACCAGCTCAGGCTTGACATGAATCTATCCTAATAAAAGAGAAAGCTCTGTCAGTACTACACATTTGGAAGGAACTTGCATAATGGGATATAGGTCTTAAAATGCTACACAACACAGTTAATAGGACAGGCTGTTTTGCATGTATGCAGCAAGATTTTTTTACCTGAAATTGCCTTTCTGCCAAAAGCATATTCACATTTACTAGGTTTTTAGAATAAAGACAGAAAGACAGAAGATTTTTTATTTAACATGTATGTATATTTCTGACATACTAACAATGTTAATTATCATGTGGTAATCATTCATCATTAATCATTCAGTATTTCTTGAAACAGAAGACAATGCAAAGGATTCCTACTGGAAGCAGGAAGTCAGATTCAATTAGACAAAGTCATCAAGTGAAGGTGGATTGTGTGACTTGCAGACACAGCAATAAACTGTGACAGCAATACATTTTAAACAGAAGCAATAACACAATAAATGCACAGATATTTTCATGTCCATAGAGTAGAACTAGGCAAACACACTTCGCTAATGCATCACAAACAAACCTGCAAGCTTCTGACATTCTCAACAAAAGCAGTAGACAGTCCCTGTTATTCAGGGCAAGGGATTAAAAACTATCACTGGGAGCAATCCCTGTTTGAGGCCAGGTTGGACGGGGCCCTGTGCACCCTGGTCTAGTAGAAGCTGTCCCTGCCCATGGTGGGGGGTGAAACTAGGGAATCTTTAAGGTCCCTTCTGACCCAAATTATTCTATGACTGTGATTCTACACTCATAAACAGAATTCTGATATGTGAAAAGATGCCAAATATGAAAGAGTCACTAAATTTAAACCTACAAAATGATAAATAATGTAGGGAATAAATAGAACAAATGGGACCTCAAAGCCTTCCTTTCCCACTCCTTCCAAAAAACCACTACTGTTGTAAAAAAAAATTCCCTATACAGTCTCTGTTTGACAGTGGAGAGATAGAAAAATAAGTGAGAGTAAGTCTGAATAATTCAGATAAGGTCAATACATCCCTGTTGAAACAGGTTTGAAGTGTATTTTTTGTAATTTGTTGGGACTAGAGGCTTTCAATCCTCCATTAAGAACTGATCCAGTTTATGCTACTGATCTCTCAGTTGTTGTGTGTGGCAGGGGGAAAGCCAAAGTCAGTTTTGCCCTAATTTTATCAGCAGTAGTCATGAAGAATTGTCTAGGCTATTTGGACATGTACAGTTGTCTTGAACAGAGATGAAAGTGAAAGCCACCAGATACGTACTGAATTCTCTAGTGAGAGATTAAAGAAAAGGAATAAATAACATCCTTCCTCTACTCCCAACAAAGAATTAGACCTTGAGCCTTGAGTCTCAGGACTGTAGAGAAGGAAGACCTACATAGGTGTGCTATATGTGAGCAAGCAGAGAGGCACAAGGGCTGATCACTTAATTCAAGCTTTTTATAGGGTCTTTAATAGAATACATCACACCATATGAAGGGGTGTAGTTACATATTGTTACATATTATTGTGTATTACATTCATGTTTTGTTATCTTAATGGAAAAGAATTCATATCAATCAGTTGTAGCAATTTTCAAGGAATGGCCATTAATATGAGGTTCATGGAAGCGATGCAAGAAGCTGCACAGCTGAAAAGACAATAATGAAAACAGATTTTAGAAGTAACTCTTCATATGTCTCAAGCTTTGTCATGTAACTCTGCAGAAAAGCTATTTCTGTTGTTCTATGGTGTATCTTCATGAGTTTCTGTCAAGCTGGAACAGCCACGGCTCTGCAGCCAAACAAGCTCAGAGCTGGAGTTCTGAAATTTCATTGAAATCAACCCAGCTGGAAAAAGGATAACAAAAAAAAAGAAAAACAATAATTCCCTCTTTAGTACTTAACTACGAGTAGCAGGCAGTCAGAATTTATGAATAAGTACAGTTTAACAAGTCTCCTAGAAATTATCTTTGTTGGAAGGCTCATGATGAACAGATCTCCCTCCATCATCTAGAAGGTGCTTACAATTATGGGCTTTACAGTAAAACTACACTGTATTTTAAGTGATAAGAGTGAGGGGAAAAACTGTATTTACAATATTTTTAACCCTTCTTGCTAGTTATACAATCAAGTTTTTTTCTTTCCCAAAAGGTCATGTTACTTCAGTAGAGGGGTAAAATGGTTTCCCCTCTGAAGAGAAAGCTCAGTGGGTATGAATGTCTTCCTTACCTAAAAATCAGTTTTTGTTTATTGAAAAGAATGCTTGCAGTGTGATATAGCTTTATTTGAATGTTTCTTCTAGAGAAAAGTAAAGGAAGAAAGAAATATTTCACAGAGGTGGAAAAAAATGTTCTGTGGCTGACTGACAAAACTAGAACGTAAAGTACTGTATAGGTACTTCACTGTGTATTTCAATTCTTGCTATTCCTGGATAAAATGACAGAAAGACTATCCAGAAAATATCTTTCAAGAAATCAAACAATGGTTCACTTGGCCATTAGCTTCTGATCCTAAGACTTTTCACAAAAGAAGCTATAGGGTATTTTTTTATGATTCTTGAATAATATGAAATGGAACATGAGAGATGAAAGTATTAGGTGAAAATATTCAATGAAACATCTTGGCCAGAATTCAGTCATCTGGGTACACTTGTTTAGCCTACCCAATTTATTTTCCTGCTATAAGAAAATGAGCCTTAAACAATTGCACTGGTACTCGAAGCACTGTGCTCTCCCTGGTAACTCTGAATCTGGTTCCCGGTTCAACCCAACTTAACAGAAAAGTTGCAATCTCAAAAATAATTACAGCTTATTTTACAAAAGTAGCTAATAAAAGTAAAGATCCAAAATAGGGTTTGTGGAGGGTAAAGCTACAGCATAAACTACCACTGTATGTGTGCTGTGTGAGAGGCAAGGCTAAATAAGGAGTGACAGTAACAGAAATGCACCTGAGTTCTGGTGCTTCTTTAGCCTCTGTGTTCATAGAGAGGAAGCAGGAGACTCAAAACTTGTGTCTGCGCACAGGATAATTTCTCTGAATCTCAGGAGTTCGCCTAGCCTAAATCGCTGCTCAGGTAAGCCTAAATTTAAGACCAAGCTGTTCAGGGTCTTTTCTAGTCAGGAACTAAGCATCTGCAAGGATGGAAGTTTGGAAGTTCCACACATTTTCTCGGCCCCTGATCCAATGTCCTCATAGTGAAACATTGTTTTGTTACATCTATTTGAAATTTCACTTGCAACTTGTGTTCACTGCCCGCTGTCTTTTTCTGTGCCCATCTGAGAAAAGGCTGGTTCTGTGTTCTCCACAAACTGTGGTTAGATAGCTGAGGACACCCCTTAGCCTTTCTTGGGAAGAAAGAACCCCCGATCTCCTAAACCCTCCTTCCACAGCTTTGTGCTGCAGTGCAGGGATCTTTCAGGGACCCCTTGCCTGGGTGAAATCCAGTTCTTCAAACTCTCTCATCTTCTGCAGGGTCCAACAGCAGACACAGTGTTCCAGATGCCACCTCCTAAGTGCTACACAGATGGTAAGAATTACTTTTTGAACTTTTCTTATGTGCACCACCACAAGGATGTCTTGCTCACATATATCTGACTTGCTGTCCAGCAGGAGTGTGTCTTTTTTCACTAAGCAGCTTCTTAGCATTCTGTCCCAAGTGCTAAACTTTGTTTAACTTTATTAATATTCTGGAAGCCCCCTTCTCCAACTGGAATTTCAGTCAACTGGTCACTCCCATCTGAGAGAACATTCCAACCCATCCCCATGGCTGTAGATGAAAGTACTATGGGGTATCAGCCCTTGCTACTGACTGCTAAGGAACACCATTGGTAAATCTGCCACCTGTAATAGTAAATTTACACTCTGAACTGCTGACACTACTCTTTGGCTCCATTGGACCAGACAGTTTTTCACCCAGAACTCTTTAACCCAGTCAAAAATCATATGTCTTCCGCTTAAAAAATTAGGTAACAGTTGCACTGAACTACTGAATACACAAGTGCAAAGTAAGCAGCAAGTTGATTTTGACTTGTGACTTGGTGAAGACAAAAACTTTTGGAAACATTACATTTAAATTAACAAAAAGTAGATCAGTGAGAAGTGTAACCAAAACAACTAAAAGCAAAAGACCAAGAGGTAATAAGAAAGCCAAGGAAACAATTTGGGCACAAACAACAATACATTACATTCTGACTTAAAATATTTCAAGGCAAAATCTCTTCTAACTGCAGCAATCCCCTTCCAGCACAGAATTCTCCAGATACATGTGTTGTTATCTGAATGACTGATGTGAGCTGTAGCAGATCTCTGCACATTTTGCCCTCTTCTTCCCCTCTCCCCCATGTTCTGATTTAATTCAGTGATCATGTATCTTATTTCCTCAAACCCGTGTAACTGTATTATCATAACGACATGATCACACTGCCAAGTTTAATACAATGCTGTATTTTGACATGAATTGAGAGAAACTGAGATGAATACAAGAAGAGACTTGAAGAGTGACAGACCCAATACACTTCTTGGAAAAATTAGGAATCATCTGAATCCTCATGTAGACAGGCAAAATCTCCCTGACTGCATAAATGCCATTGATGGATGTGTCTAGTGTAAGAAATTCCTTCTAAGAGGAACTTGTAAAAATATTTGTATAAAGAGCTTAAGTTTTACTTCTACTACTATTATCCTTTTAGGATAAGAAAAAAGTTAACTTGGCTTATACGTGAAAGCAGATAGAATTTATCTTCAGGTGTTACAGGGATCTTCTTCAAGTTTGTTCCCAAAAAGGACTCCTGACTGGCATCCAAGACAGCCCACTGGTGTCATTTGTCAGTTTGGAGTTTCTCTCCACCCCCAGATCTGTGTTTTGTCATTTGACAATCGCATGAAGGTCATGATATTGAGTAATAGTGGTAACATAGGTCAAGAAGATATTCTAGTCTCCTGCTTCATGAAGGAATGTTCCATGTGAGGGAAGCATTAAAAAAAAAAGCAAGGACAAACCAAAACATTCACCTTCCCAATTAACACTTTGCTCATTTGACAACATTTTTATCTAGATCTCTCCTTCCATGGAGGAAATTGTCACTGAGATTTAATTAAGTCAATCTACCATGACCTAACTGACTAGGGGACATATATTTGTAGACATTTGCAAGCAAAAAGTACCTATAGTAATTTTCATACATAACAACATTAGTTACAGTCTATTGCATAATATAGAAATAACTAGATCCTTCAACTAAAGGGTCATATATAGATGATTAATATATTAATCCTCCCATCCTTATATCTTCCTCTAGTGTTTAAACAAATCAGTGTTTCACAAGGTATGCAGGTTCAGCCACCTGAACACCGACAGTGCACAGGATGCACTGGCATTAGGGCTGGAACCGCAGCAGTCATTCCAGCAGGCCCCGGGTAGGTTTTAGCGGGGAACACAGCGGAGTCATCGCATTGTTTGAACACCAGCTAATCGCAGTCACCGAACTCGCACGGATCTATTTCCCCAGTGCCCGAGGACCTTGTCCACTTGATTCCACTCGGGGCGAGACACCCGACAGACTGAAAACCCGGCAGATGGCAAACGCAGCCTGCTCGAAACAGCGGGACCTCGCAGTCCCCTGGAGCAGCAGCAAGAGCCGCCGGTGCCCCAGACCGCTCCCCGCGGGACGGGCGCTGCTCCCCGCGCCGCGGCGGGAACGCGGCGGAGGGACAGCGGCGGATCCGGCACCCCCGGCCCGAGCAGCGCCGCTTCTCCGGGAGACAGGAGGCAGCAGCCGGGACCGCGCAGCCCGGCCCTGCGGGCCCGTTCCCCTGCCCTTCCCCAAGGGCACGGCAGAGGCCCCCGCCGGGATGTAGGGGAATAAAGGCGCGGAAGCCGCGGCTCCACTCAGGCCGCGGGGGCGCCGCCTGCCCCCGGTGCCGCCCCGATCGCCGCGCTGTGCTCACCAGGAAGCGGGTGGAGCTGGTGCCCTGATCGATGGCTCCCACCAGCGGCCCCAGCGCCGTGCGCTCGGACGCGGCCATGGGACCCCTCAGCGCCCGCTCCGCTCCCCGTAACGGCCGCGCCGGCACCGCGCGGGCAGCTCGCGGCCGGCGGCGCGGGGCGGCCGGGGTGAAGCCGGCGGGGGCGGGGCGGGGGCGCTGGCTCGCGCATTGTCAGCCCGCGGCCAATCGGCGCCCGGGGCGCGGCGGGGGCGGGGCGGGGGCGGGGCCGGGCTCGCGGGAGGGGACGCAGGGGGTGTGTCACGTGACGCGCGGCGCGCGGCACGGCCCCCTGCCCCGCCCCGCCCCAGCGGCCCGGCGGAGGGAGGGGGAGGCGGGAAAACTGCGGGGGCTCCTGAGGACAGCTCCGGCCGCTCCCGGGAGAGCAGCGGGACCAGGTCCCGGGAATGCTTTTCGGGTAGCTTGTGCTGCCTTGAGGAGGTGTTCTACGGAGCGAAACGTGTCTCGCTCGTTATCGGGGAGAGTGGAAAGAAACCCCACGGAGGCGGTACCCCGCTGGGGAGGTGTCAAGCCCACTTATCCGCTGGAAATCTTACTAGAGCGAATACTGCCGAGAAGCCGTGCAAGGCTGAGCGATCATGGATGACCGAGATATACATATTTATGATACAGCCCCAAAGCGGCTTCTTCTATATTTTAAAGCTTTATCCTGCGTCATGCAGATATTCATTGGCTTTAAAAAAATGGAATCTCGGTCTTCCTTCCTTACTGCGTGTTGGTAACTCGTGGTTCAAGAAAAACCGCTGGTGTTGTAAGAGCCGGGATGGAATTGCAAAAGCCGACAACGCTGACTGAACGGCCTGAAAAGTTACCAGTGACACGCGGTGCCAGTAAATCAGACCCCACAGACAACATTAAAATAGATATGCCTTCGCCATTACTCCACATTACTGGTGCTTGGCCAAACTCGGGGTGTTTTGCCGCAATTGCTCCGTGATAAGCAAAGTCTGATTGCTGCCACTTGGGAATGCTTTGCAAGATACCTTACCCAGCTCTCCCGACGTTTCCCTTCTTTGTTAGTGCTTCAGCTGGCATCGAGGAGCCTTGGATGGGGCGGGAACAGCACTTGCTGCTCGTGTGTAATAGCAGGAATTTCATTGCAGCCTGTAACTGCAACATCTGAAATGAGACAAATACAGTCTTGTGGTAAGATCCACATCCACATTGTCAAGACTGACAGTAAGGAAACAATTGGGCCACTTGCCAAATATTATCAAAGATTTTCTATTATTCTCAAATTTTATAGCAAGACTGGTATTTTTTTGCTTGGAACTTAACTATAGCTAAGAGATTATCTTGCTCAGGAACATGCTGCAACCCTTAGAGAAGGTTCCACAGAGTTTGTACTAGAAGGTCATAATATCCTTTCTGGCTTTGCCAGAGATCCACCCTCTACTTCCCTCACTTGTCACAGGGAGCTTCTACTCTAAAGCCATGGACAACAACTGCAGTTTGTTAGGAAAATTTATGCAAGGCTACAGCATCTCCATGTAGATTAGTAATTCAAGGAATTAATCCCATGGGATTTTAGTTAAATCTGAATTAATTAGTATAATTCCTAGAAAAAGTGTGGGGTTTGTGTTATTTCATTTGTCTCTTTTAAAAGCTGCAGTATTGTGTTCTGAGTGTATTCTAAGATGTGGCTGTTTTCAACAAAGGTTGAGGTCTCTCTAGATCCAAGAAAGGAGAAAGCAATATCATGACACACATTTATGTAAGACATGAAATACTACTGCCTTGGTAAGGATTACTGAGTTACAGAAATTCTCTAGGAGGTGCAGATCTGCCATTTCCTTATGTGTTTAGCAACGCCTATGAATGTTGATAGACCAGGAACAGGAGGGGTGACAGTAAATAACCTATGATATTTCCTTAACCCTCAACAGGCATGCAAGACAGGCAGAAGGGGGAAATATTTTAGTTCAAAACTAGAAAATACTGAGTCAGGGAGAATAGTTTATTCTTCCTAGCTCATTCAACGGTGTGTTCTCTCTTCCTTCACGTTCCTATTCAGTGTTTGAACAGAAGATTTTTCTCCTGTGGTATTTATTGTGCAACACTCTTTGCAGAGTGGGGATAGAGGGTACTGTCCCAGGGAAGCCTGCAGGGGAAGGAAGGACGGAGCTCTGGCCGTACCTTTACAGTAAGATGGGGTGAGGCCATGCTCGGGTGAGACACTTTTAAAGGAATTAGCTTCCTTTAAAGGAAGGAACGTGGGTACCCACGTGGACTGACTTCTTCTGCTTCTGGCTCAGATCTCACTGAGGCAAGTTTACACAATGCAGCTGAAGTTGTTAGCTGTTCTGTCTTCCTGATGAAGAACTTGCAAAATTGAAAAAAAAAAAAAAGAAAATAAAGCTCAAGTGCTAGTTGAGAGCCTTGTATATATTTTTTCCATGACAGAAGGAGAGATTTTGGAATTTAGATATACTTGCTGTAAGAATTTCCAGCCTGGTAGAAAATAATGGAGGCTCCCATTGATTTTGGGGGACTTAATTATAAGAAAGTTGAATTCAGTTCCTAAAAATGTAACATTTATAAAGTTGCTGATTATTTTCAACTGCCCACACAATGCAGATTCTTGTAAATGATGGTCTTTTTCCACATGCAGCTTTTTGACCTCTTGTTCTGTATACTGAACTAAAGTGGAAGGTTTTTCCATCTCTGAATACAGCCCCACTGCTTTTTTTTTTATGTGTATTTTTTAAGGTAGTGGCCACATTGGAAGACATTCATTAAGCACATAAATATTTGCAGTGCATTTTTCAGAGCCAACAATTTAGTTCCTAAAGAACTAGTTTCAGTAGCATATAAACCCAGTCGTTTGCTTCGGTTTGGGTTTTTTAGTTTCAGTTTGATTTTTGTCTTTTATCTCAGCAGAGTGAAGGGAAGTTGTCAATTACATTCTGCTCTTTCTGGCCAATTCTTCTTTACTGACCTCAAGTTAAGGACAAAATGTGACTCTGTCAGGCTACTCCAAGCATGTGATACAGTGTGAATTAAAGAGAGGATGCCAGAGGTCCATGTCTTTCCCTTCTGCCTCTTAGTGACAGAGAAGGCTTGGCCATCAAATCCTGCACTTCCTTACAGATATCGGATCCTTGGGTTCCCTCAGGAGGGACAGAAGGCACATATTTGGAGCTAGGCTGGAACAGGTGTAGCTGTAAAGTGTCCAGTGCACCAGGGCAACGAGTCACGCTGTCACATGCACCCTTTTGCCTGCTGGGAAGATGAGTGGTATGTGTAGGGGTGCCTGTGCCCGCACAAGTGGATAAACCCGTCTCTCTGGCGCAGGGAGCCAGCACAAACAGGTCGTGACCTTGGCTGCCAGTGCCTTCACATTTCTGTAGATCATCTGCAGCACCCATGTGCAGGGAACCTTTCCGTAGATCCCCAGGAGGGCAGGGCGATTGCAACGAACCACTCTGTGTTCCGTCTGCTACGTTTGTTTTGGAAGGTGTCCACATGCAGTACTCTGTCACCATTTGGCAAGAACTGTTCTATTATGAAGCCATGACTGTAGCGATGCAATGAATAGCAGGATATGTTTTACTTCTGACCTGGTATTAGACAATAGTTTTCCCTGAATGACATTTTATATTTAGAATCACTCTCACAGTGTTCAAATCCTGAGTAATCGTTGTTGCAACTTCTGTCTTTCTCATGTATAATAAAATAAATAAATAATAAAAGTAAATTCACATTTTGAAGACAGCTAATGCTAAGTCCTTTGCAAAGCCATTATTAAGCCAGTAAGTCTTTACAAGAGTCATAGAATCACACAATGGCTTAGGTTGGAAGGGATGTAAAGATCATCTAGTGATAATTTCCCTGTCAGTGAACAGGGACACCTTTCCCTAGACCAGGTTGCTCAAAGCACTATTATTCAAATCAAAATGGAGAAATCAGAAAAAAAACCCCACAATAATTTTGTATAGGTAAATGTTCTTGGGAATTAAAATGAATAATTCAGAGAAATATAAATATTCATTTGTGGTATAGTAGTTACTCATTGCCTCAAAATCCTTGACTGATGTACTTGGTCTTCTAGCTTCCATAAAAAATTATGGCAACTTACTGCAAAATTTACTCCTGAAATTATACACTGCACTGAAGGGACATATTAAAAATGTGTTAGCTTTCTACTGTTTTCATAACAACTGTATTTTGCTAGCTTTTTTTTTTTATTATTTTTATCAAATGAGTTAATCTAATTAGTGCTCCATAAGATGACGATAGGGCCAATTTTCATACGCTCATTCTGTACGTTACTTTAGCCTTAAGTTAGCAGAGGCAAGGCAAGTGCTGGATATAAAGGACATCTTTTCACTTTTTAGATTTTTTTGCACCGAATAGTGGATATCTCCAAAAATAAGCTTATGTGAAATTGCTATGTACAATAACAGGATTAGAAAACAGGTGAATTGCTCTAAATACTGATATTTGACAGTTTTGCCTCTAAATCCGTGTTGCAGGTTGAAAATCTAGTGATGTACACTCCAGGCTCTGGTTTTCATGTGGTGAAGATATTAAAACCACAAAGCAGCAGTGGAACTACATGAAGACCCTGAGACTGTTGCTAAAACAGGTTTAAATTTTGTTAATCCTGCACAAGTCTGAGCTCTTACATCATGTAGAAGAACTAAAACAAAGGAAGAGAATATAAAGTTTCAAGTGGGAGGTGCTGTATGTCTATAGGGAGTACAGACGGGTAGTTTTTATTAAAGCATACTGTCAAATATATATTCTACTAAGAAAAATACATACTTAATAAAGAAAATATATCCCATGTTTTTGGTTCTCTATTTCAGTTTGGAGATGGTATGCTGAATAACTGTGCAACACCCTCAGATAGGCATTGAGAATTCAGTACTGATTATTATACAGTGATCCAGTCATTTACTCTAGGTAACTAGATGCCCTCAGGAACTGCACATTTGTCTATGAACATCAAAGGGTTTTTATGTACTATCTCTATGAAGCCTCTAGTGAAAATATAATGCCTCTGGCATTTTTTTCACAGATATGGAGATGGGCCCAGAGCAGCTAAATTACAGGCCAATGGTCACATAGCAAGTGCTTAGCAGAGCAGAGGTAAAGCACAGCTTTCTCTGAGGTCCAAAGGCATTGCTTTCCTTGGCCACTGCCTTTCTCAGGAATCAGTAACTGCATTCCTGTTGCCCTTAGAGAGGACAGGACTGAATAAACTTGTAATAAGTGGCAGAGGCAGGATTCCACAAAGTGGATCTAGACTCACATAGACTCATCCTCACTAAAGGATGATGTTTTTACCACTACCATCCTGATCCTGCCCATGCAGTTTCTGCTTGTTGTGAAAGGGGTCTGGTTTTTACTGGATCCTTTCTTGAGTCCTCTGAGCTCATTAATATGGCAGAAAACATACCCAGACAAAATAAAAGCGGATTGTTCTCTGCCAAGAAGCTGAATTGACTCACTTGCTGTAATGAGTGCCAGAGCTGGTGGAAAAGCAGAGCTTACCACAGCAAGGAGCATGGGAAAGGTTAAGAATAAGTAGGAGATGATGTGGAGGAGACTGGAGACAGTATGAAATATTCAGCAGCTGCAACCTCTCAGATTGCCTCAGCTGCTGACAGACCTTCAGCCTCCATATCATCAAATCAAATGTTAGCTGTCTATTAGGAAACTCTGGAGATGTTAATGGCTGCATTATTATGAAGACTAGACTTTACTGTCTGCTTTTGAAAACAACTTTAATACATTGATGTTTCCAATTTTACATCACAAAACAGGTGTATCTGTCATAAAACTGATGGAAGAGCTCAGCTACACTGAGGTCTTTTGGAGATTCTTTATGCTCTGCTTATACCATAAGGCAAAATGGTGTTAGTTACCTGCAGGTGGAGTTCTGGGGGACTTGTAGATAACGTAGACAGCTGCTGAGAGAAACGTGTTTACTTGGCCCTAGGAAGAGACAGCCTAGGGGACATCTCACTGCTGCCTATAATTTTACCTATTGGGAGAATATAGAGGAGATGGATCCCATCTCTTGTCTCTTGGAATGTCAGTGAGCCTCTCTGCATGTAAATCACCCACTTTTTCTATGCTTTTGTTATTAATGCTGTTGTTGTCACTGTTCATTTTCTTATCTCATTGCTGTTTCCAGTAAATCATTCTTATCTCAGCCTGTAATCTCTGCCTTTGTTTCTCTCGATGGAGTGGGGTGTCTTGTGATTTTCTTTTTAGTGGGAATACTAAATTGAGCAATAGTATTCCTAACCCATGACAGCTGGAAAATATACCTCACTGGGGACACTGAAATGAACACCAGTCTTGCTGAGCTTCATAAAAGATGCCTTGCTGTGTTTGTATTGAGAATTGAATTGGATTTGAAATGAATATGGAAGATATTGCATAACATGTACTTCTTTCTGTGGTTGCCAAAACAGAACCTCAAAGCTGTGCTCACGGAGAAAGAAAGTAACAACTCTGCTCTAGAAAGAGAAGAAACTCAGATGTAATCCACTAAAATAAACTCCAAGAAAAACACAGAGAGGACGATAACTAAGCTGTCAATGAAACTGCCCAAGAGATAGAGGCTTTTCAGTAGTGGAGGATAACTGAGTTTGTGAGATAAACTCTAAAATATCCTGAAGAAAGCATGAGAAAGCCATGTCATATCTAGTAGATACCATTAAGACAAAATGCCCACTTACCCAAAGAGAAAGTGGATGTGCGGACTGATCTTTAAAGACTGAATTTGACTTTTTGATGATTTATTGTATGCTTTCTGAGCATCTGCTGAGAACACATATTTTAAGCAATACTTAGGAACGCTGATCTAAAGGATGCACTTTCCCGGTGCACTGGTGGAGGAGCATGACACACAAAAAGAAGAAAACTGCTTGTCTGAAACAGTGACCAGTTCAGCTCTTGCTGCTACAATTCTGGAAGGTGAGGATGAACTGCTGACCATACTGTCCCGATCCAGCACAGACACCAGGCCTGTGTCAGTCCTGGAAACCCAGGGCAATGCTGGGGTTACCACTTGCTCTGTCAGAGCCAGCTGGTTTACAGCCAAACCTGCTGGGCAGGATGCTGGAGCAGAGGCAAAGATAAGGGGTGTCTCTCCCTGGGATGACCGTAAGGTAACACTTAGGCGAGAGCATTGCAGGCAAGGAGAGTGGTCAGGTTTGCATTCTGGACTCTAAAGCACAGACACTTGTGCAGCAGGAGATCTTTGTTACAGGCTTATACATGCAACTTGAAGATGGCTCCACCTCTGCTATCACTTATGGCTATTTCAACAGGTTGTTGTGGAGTTTTATACATGGTCAAATTATGTGAAGTTTATACACTGGCTGAATGGTTTCCCACCAGCAGGTTCCTGCTTTTCTTCAATATACCCCAAAACACAGTTTCCTGCTCAGGTTTCCTGAGGTGAGTTCTTGATAACTGTGGCACACTGCAGTCATGTTATCCCCTCGTATTCCAGGGCCTTTGACATTTCAATCTACCTATCAGTGGTTTGTTAACAGAATGTACGTCTATATCCATATTGCAGCTCCTTGTTTTCAACCTCTAATTGCAGTAATGCTCTTGGTCCATTATCAGAAGAGCTTATTCATAGCATTTGGTTCTTTCCAGACTACAGCGCTCTTCTGCAGGAGCAGAAGCTCCTTGGGGGCAGAGTTAGAGCTGGGGTGGAAACTGTCCCAGCTGCCTTATTTCTGAGTCATCCCTGTGAGTACATTAACTTCTTTTTAACTGCATTGATTCTTCTATGCAGTTTAATAAGATTCTAATGGTTACAAAAGAATGATTTGTCCATATATACTCCTTATTAAGGATATTAGGACAGAAGATAATAAGGGCATAGATAAAATCATAAGGCTATAAATTCACGTGATGAACATCCGTGTAGCAATGGTAAAATTCATCTATTTATTACAGAAGTAGAAAAATTATCTTTCTAACGACATAAGTTTCCTGTTATTCCAAGATAAATTTATATCTGGCTGTTCATTCTGTATGAAATTAATTTTGGTATAATAATACAAAGAAATTAAATTACTAACTTTAGCCTCTTTTATACATTTGTTTCTACAGGGAGTCAGCCTGAGGCAACACACTGCTCAGTGTTTCATATGCTATGTATGTAGTTTATTCTTTCTGTTCTATGGAGAAATAATTACGTAGATAACGAGTGAGACACTGCACAGTGAGTGCACTACAGCTAAAAGCTTCAAAAATACTTTAGGAAAATTCTTGCTCCCCCTGCAGTCAAAGGAAGCTTTTGCAGTGAATTTAAGAAGGTGTGGAGATGAGCCTTTCTTCTGTGGATGCCCGAAAATGGGCTCTATGTGTGTGTTTGCTTTGCTTCGTCACTGCTTACTTAAGAGAGAAACGAGATGAAAATGTTAACATAAAAATGAGTTTCTTTCTGTTATCTTTGCTTACTGTTTTGTTTGCTGTACTTTTGTAAACAACATGAAAACAGTGAGTGAACAGAAAAGACCTATGCACATGGTGTATTTTGTACAGACTTCTCCGGTGGTGGAGTGTGTGAGTCTGCTAAAACAAAAGAGGACTGAGGGTATTAGAAATCTTGGAGGCATATGAAATGTAGAGAAATACAGTTCTATTACTTCACAATAAAGGCATGAACTTTGAAAATAAATGGTGTGTACTCTAAATAATTATAATTAATACACATATACATAACACATAATTGAGTAAATGTCTTCTATATATATGTAGTAAAAACAGGGAAAAAATTTTGTATAATATGTCCAGATATTATATTAAAATAACATCACAGCATAAATAGTAAGTGGATTTCTAATAGTAAATACCATTATTTTAATAAAATAATTTAGGTTGGGAGGGAACTTAGAAAGTCACCCCATCACCCTCTTCTAAGGTTGAAAGCACCATCTGTTTTTTGCCTAGAGATTCAGTTATGCTATGCCTTCAGTTATCAAAGGACACAAAATCCAAATGAAAGAATTTCTTACGTATCTTCTCCAAAAAGACTGATTCCTATTTTCTTTATGCCTCTTCCTCTTTAAAATTTTGTAATAATTAGAAGCCTGATACAAAACACAGAGCTCTTCTGTGGCTGAACATGAGCAGAAGGTTTCACTTTTTTATAATTTTGACAACTGAGACAGTGTATGTAAAACAGGTGGTCCCAGCTAACAAAGCATATTTCTCCTGAGAGCTTTGTGGGCAGGAGAGGAAGGATTTAAGAATGGCACACTATCTTTTTGGCTATGCAAAAAGTCCTCATCAGGTGGACTTTAAAAAACCAGCCTCCCAAAGTAATCTGATACGTAATCACTCACTGAGGAAGACGTTGTTGTGGAACAAAGGTGAGAAGATACTTTCCTTGAATGTGGTATGGCCTTCTGCACTGTCGTGGTTTGACGTGGTAGAGCAGCTGGTGTGTAGATACTGAACTTATTCCACAGTTGCTCTGCCTCTCATTTGTTGGTTCAAATTCACGGGCTGTCTTGATTATAGGCAATTTCACCAGTTGTGAAAAGTTCATTCTGCACTTTCACAAGCAATGCTCAGTTCATTTACCTCAGAAGGCAAAGAATGAGGAACTGGTCTGTGTTCTGCAACAGAAGCAGTTCAAAGGTGGAGTGTCCATTTATTAACAAATCCTATAAATTCTATCTTATCTCATTAATTCAAATCTTAAGAGGCCCAAATGTTCCTTCTCATCTTTGTGCCTTTAGACATGCACCATGGAGCAGGTCAGTCCAATAATATTCTGTGGCTGTGGGCCTGAGGGCTGGAGAATTAAGGAAAAATAAAAAGTCAAATGTTGATTCTTTCCAGTCTTCAGGTAAAACAAGTTCTCAATTCTCAAGTGGTTTCATAAGAATACATTTTTTAGAGGACAGGACAAAACTCCTTCCCTCCTGCTCTACAAAGATACCCACTGTTCCTCATGTCAGGTTGATGTTTATTGCATGAAGAAACATTCCACCCTGTAAGAGGTATGTCTGAATCATAAATAATTCAATTTAACACTTAAAACAGCAAAAGTGGTAACTTGGCTTCTCCTCCCCTCCCCTGCCCTCCAGAGCTGCCAGGGTTGTGAGGGCCTGGTAGTTCTGGTAGGTTGTCCTTTTTCCTGGGCTGCTCTAAGAACCCGCAGAGTTAATGGGAAGTGCCCATCCATTGCTGTGCAGAGCTGGTCAGACCTGCTCAGTTCATCCCAGAGGTCCCAATTGCTTGGCAGCAAAGCCAGAAACATAATGGCTAAAGTTGTCTCCTTTCTGTCCTCTCCTTAACCACAACTGGAAGGCAGCATGGCAGTGACCAAGCAGCCTCTGCTCTTCAGGATAGCTCGTGCTTCACACTGAAGATACAGCTGGGTCTGCAGAGAAACTGTGGCACGTAACTGGGGAGATATGGAGATATGGTCCCTTCCCAGTCTTCTCTTTAGAGTGACTTAGGTGATTCAAACACTTCAGTAAAAAAAAAAATGTCCAACCCTTCAGGGCAGTCATCAGAGATCAGGACTGTTGACCTTAGCAGTCTTACTTTAGAGCTCCTTAGGGCTTCCAGAGAGCATTATCAATAATATGCCCACTTTTCTCTGCAGTCTCTGGGTGCTAAACAACCTGCTTTGACAGCAAGCAGCCTTAATCCTGAATTTTGCTGAGGCATAATAATATGGAGTTCAAAGTACTGTTCTAGTAAAAGATACAAATGTCCATGAAAATTGATTGCATCATGTATCACACATGGGTGAGTCAGGGATGTTGTGAAATATTTTCCAGTTACTGGTAATAGTAAATCCATAGCAGAATGTGAATTATGCTCTCTAAGTGCTCCTTATCATGGTATCTGGTATGTATAATTATTTTACAGACCTTTTCTATTATTTTATTTTACCCTGTGACTTAACACAAATGGCTCTTGAGTTTGATGAGGATACAGATGTCTGATAGTTCACTATAATTTTTAGGCTACAATTTCTGTGTTGTAAATAATAATGTTTGTGCAGCTTGATGTTATGGGAGATTAAAAAAAAAAAAAAAGCTAATACTAAACATCTCTAATTTCTGATGATTTATCTAGTTCTTCCCTAATAAATAGCATTACCAAGTCGTTAAAGATGCCAACTACCTAACATGAAATAAAAGATTAACAATTTAATTAAAAAAATGAAGGAAATAGCCAATTTTACTTGACATCACAGACTTACGTTTTTTCAACATTTCTTTAATGCCCAGAAAGATACAAACATTCGTTAATACTGACTTAGGAGTCATCCACATTGTCCTGATCTTTAAGTTTCCTGCCTCTTACCGGTTTTCAGAAATTTCTCCACTCTTTTGGGATTCTTGATGCCAGCATTCATACCTTTTACTATGAAAATGTAATTATTTGGCCTGTGGCCACCACTTTTGGTGTTTTGCTTAGGGGTTACTGAAATCACTTGAATTTGTTTCCGTTTTTTGTAATCACACCCAAGAGATAGTCTTGTTTCTCTGAAAGTATTATGTAAACTCATGCTTGCTATTAAGTGATTTTATCAGTTGAGAAAATTAGTCACGTAATATTTACAGATCTCATTTGGAAACAGAGGATTTTGGCAGTGTTGCCAATATAGCCCCAGTTATCAAATATCAAATGCTGCTTTGAGAATAAAAATATTTCTTTACCTTTAGTTTCCATTTTCCTCCTTTGTGGTTATTCTGCTACCACTTTGTCTAGTTTTATATCCAGCTTTTGTCTACTGTGTCATTGTGCTTACAGTCACACATATTTGTATATTTCGTTGTACTGTATTCACACATCAATGCTCTTTTATGCTGTAGTAGCAACAAAACTTTGCAGAGGAATATTCGTTGACTGTTGTATCAAGTGCTGTATTTTCTACATCCTTCCTATTTGGGATCACAGACCAGCTGAGGCAGGAAGGCAGCTGTGAAGATCCTCTGGTCCAAATATGTGTGCAGTTTGCTCAGGATGGTGTCCATTTGGTTTTGAGTATCTTCAAGGCTGGAGCAGAGTGGAAGGATCAGCTCTCTCAAACTGTAGACAATGCTCTATCTAATGCAGCACAAGATAATATTGGCCTTCTTTCTACAATGACATATTGCTGGCTCGTAATTTAAATTTTTAAATTTAAAATGCTCTATCTTATTTCAAAATCTTTGTATTGTTTCTGTGCCAGTCTTCCTGAATATGTTTATGCATCTTCAGTAAATTCCCTAAGTACCACATCAAACATACACTTTTCATTAACTCACTGAGTTCCACCTTAGAGTAAATGTATTTGTTTTCTTCAGAAACCACATGGGATCCATTTTTCTGAAATTGTTTTCCTCTTGTTTATGTAACTAAATAACCTTTTCCTACCAGTCTTCTTTGCAAAATTCTGGTTGCAGCCTCCATCTGAAAAAGCTTCCCTGGTTCTCCATGCCTGGGCAATTGCTCAATTTCGTGTTTTTCTGCCCCTTTCCAGCAACCACCTCTTTCAAAAAAAAATCAACTCAGTGACCCTTTGCTTTCAATCTGCTTTTCAGAAAGTTTTTCATGATAACATTCCTCCCTCTCACTCCATTTGCCAGGTCTCTTGCCCCTGGATAATGCTCAGCAGCAGCAAACTGTGCTGAGCATCATTTCTTAGCAGATGGAACCAGTGATTTGTCCACACTTGTTCCAGACCCTCACATTTTCTGCTTTTCCTGTTTTTCTTTACTCATGGCATGGTTGCCCAGGATTACCTAACTCAAAAAAAACCCCCTTGGACAGTGATGGCTTCTGGTTTGCATGGACCAAAGTGGAGGAGGGTTTTCTATTATTAGTTTGTTAAAAGTACTCAGCAGATCAACTGCTTTTTCTGTTGCTGCTTTCAGACACAATTTTCAAATGAATGTTACTGACATAGAATTTGGAATAACTGTAAAAGTTGACTGCTGAAAAGATGAAAGAGTAAGAAAGGGAGGGATGTAGAAATCAGTGTCAAATTAAGAGCCAGTACTTGAGAAAAAAAATACATGAAATTCACCCAATTATCACAGGATGGCTCTACCGAGAAACTACTGACATGTGCCAAGACGCCTAAAGTAACCAGACCTCTGTAATACCTCTTGGATTTCTTCAATTTTTTGTGGTATTTTGATACACTAACAAAAAAAAGTCCCTTCTTAGTAGTCCCTGACTGCCTTCAATTTTATTGTTACACAGAGATGTAGTAAAAATATAAAAAAGAAAGCCCTCATCTATTGCTCAGTCCTGTTTTACAGATAAGAGCTCTTTGCCTGATCATAAAGCCTCACCACCAGTGAGTAGTTGTCACTGAACCAAGAAGTACATTAGCAGCCAGATGCATGATTTATTTTTAACAGAGACCTATTGCAAGCATTGGAATTAGAGTATGTATCATATGACAGGATTTTATACAGGTAGGCAGACTTTCAGACAATCGTTATTGTTCTTGGAAGTGACATTTGAAACTTTTATAATATAATTAACCAGTTCTTCCTTCGGATTATCCTGTTTTATCCCACAGGGTGTCTGTAGCCACAGTGGGAATCTAGCAGAAAGCCAGGAAGAAAACTGCGAACACTGTACTGCACTCATCCTGCAGAGATGAATAGTCTTCCTTGTCCTCGAGGTGCAGCCAGGTGAAAGAACAAGCTCCTCCTCTTATCAGCTGGGTTTTGCTGAGGCTTAGATTTTATTAGATGTGGAGACCTGCTGAGAAGGGTATCATGAGCTCACCCAGAGGCAAAAAAGCAGAAAAAGATTCCTGTGAAAAGAAAGTCAAGCTCTGTCAAAATTGGTAAAACACTTCAGCTCTGCTGCCTAGGATGGTGTGGGCTGCTGGAATCTCTGCTTTAGACACTGCATCTGTAAAAAGACTCCTTCAATAGAAGGTGGAAGCAGCAAAAATATTTCCTTCCCAACCTACTAGTTAGTCTTATCGGTAATCCAGTGGTACACCTTTCTATCTAAGAGGTAGGATGCAATTAGCTTCTACTTAATTGAGCATGTGTGAGTTATCATTTCAGACTTGTGAAGCCAGGAGTGCAGTGTAACATCCCTGAGGGTTTCCTATGGTAGGAAGTGATCTGCCATAGTTAGGAACTCAAGCCCTTTTTATTCTGCAAGAGATGCTTTGGATTCAGGGATCTGGGGTATCTGTTTTATTTGTTTTCTACCTGAAATACTATTTTTGATCACTCCTATTTGCTATGCACACTCAGGTTTATAAAAAATTTGGTATTTTTTACATTGCTGAAATGATTTATGTGAATTTCAAGCATTTAAAGAAGTTTTCAATGTATGAAAACCATTAAATCTAAAACTGAGATAAACCACAAAACCTTCAGTGTATATGTACATATTTTGAAAATTTAAATACTTACAGAGGAATGATACATCTTAAGCAAAAATCACCCCTCCTTCAAGAAAAAAAAAAAAAAGTAATTGCTACAGCAACACTTCCTCTCTGAAAATCAACTTTTAAAGGAATGATGGGGCCTACCAGAACACAAATTCTGTGAAAGGATCAGAACCAATGTCTGCATCCCGGGAAACTTAAAAAATGACCCCAGAAGACTGTCTAACAAGATCTGGAAGGTACAAACATGGGAGTTAAAGGTGCTGATAAAGCCTTTTGCAGAGCTGGGTGGTGAGCTGGGGAAGAATATGCTTCATTGCTTGAGGAGTGGTTGTGGTTTGCATGCTCCCCAGTGTGCTGAGAATCAGGCTTCTCTCTGCTGCTGACTGAAAGGCATCATTCCCTGGGGTGTTTCAGTCAGCAGCACAGAGCAAGCCATGCACAGTATCTGTGGTATGCATCAGGATTTCAGGAAATATATTTCTATGTATCTGCACATTGTAGACCACCTCTAATGCACATTGTTATTTGAGGGCGCCAGAAAGTAGGTGGCATTTAGATATTCTTGGATGTTAGTTTAAAACCATCCATTTCTAAGTTATCAGGGTACTAGTTAGAAGACAAAAAAAAAAAAAAAAAAGATAAAAGAATAAAAAAAAGAGAAGTTTTTGGCTTCTGGCCAGACACTGACAGTGGAAAGAGGGCAGCTTGCCCAGCCTGCTGCCTTCTGATGCTTTACAGGCCACTCATGATTCATGCTCTGCAGTGCTTAAAGGCTTATATGCCCATGTGTGGTTATGCATGGAAACCTCAGGACAGTCTCTGCCATCAGTGGGATCACTTGTACAATAAGGTACTTTGTTCAGGATACATCAGTGCATTATTTATGACCATTAGAAAAAAAGGATATGGGCAGAACAGTTTGATCACTAAAGGTAGATAAGGGGTTATGAATGAAGAGAGGTTGAGACTGAAGGGAAAGATTTTTGAACTGTGACAAGATCAATCTCCTATTTCATGTAAATTAGTGAGAGAAGAAAAAAGACATGAACTGAAAAGACTTCATTAATTGGCTACTTGTTACTACAAAAGACTAATGCTGGGAACGTAATGTAGAACAGCTTCAATATGCTATATCCAGTACTGTCATCTGTTCCCAAAGAAAACTCCCCTTGACCTTGGAGCTTTTATCAGAGGGTGCAATGGTCTTGTTTATAATTTTCTCATATCAAAGGCCTTGCTTTTGTTTCCTTGATTTGCACATAGATTGAACCTGTAGAGATGTCTGCATATAACTAAATATTTATGTGATCCACAAAGGAGAAAAGAAATTTAACATAGGAATAAATTGTATATTTAATGGACTAGAAGGAGCATGAAAAGCAGCAAATGTTCCCTATTATTACCCTATTTGTACTTGAAGTACAAATGCCTCTCTAGTTAACGAAAAGATTTTGTGTGATGAAATGATTGCTTCATTTTGAAGTATCATGCTCTGGGTGCAGAACTTGATGGACATAACTACATGGAAGGTGCTGTGCTCCCTGA
Organism: Corvus hawaiiensis; assembly: GCF_020740725.1. Taxonomy (NCBI): domain Eukaryota; kingdom Metazoa; phylum Chordata; class Aves; order Passeriformes; family Corvidae; genus Corvus; species Corvus hawaiiensis. The sequence continues at coordinate 112,275,005 of NC_063214.1, read as the reverse complement.
TTTCCTGGAGTTAAGGCTCTGGGCCCCAAGGACAGCCAGACTTCTCACTACTGCGTGGGCAATCACTGGCCATGGGCAGCTGGAAACAGCAAATATGTTTGGGCAACAAAACTCCTTCATCTTTTCTAGAATGGCAGGGCTCTCTGTGCATCCATGGTCTTTTTTTCCTCCTTGGAAGTGCATGGCCAAGAGAATGATTTCACAACCACTTTTTTTCCACACAACAGGTAAAGGGCTGGAGTAATTAATCCAGGAGACTCCCTTTGGCCTGAGATATCTCAAAACCAGACTTGCCTGGCACTCATTTGGAAGATGGGAATCCTCACATTTTACCCAGAAAATTCTACTGATCTATTTTCTACTACCAACAATGAAGGAGGAGGAAAGAAAACTCTGTGTGATGGAGGTTCTTCCCTGTTTAAAGACTGCTGGTTTACTCAAATAATTGATTATGCTGGTGCAATTAATGCATTGAAAACTGGGCTTTCAGGTCAAATGAAGTTAAACTTCCACATATACCGGGAAGCTTGAAATAGATCTGATTTTGCAGCTGTAAGGAATATAAATCATTCATGATTGTTTTTTATGATGAAGTACTGAGTAACATGCTTATCTCCTTCCCATAAAATCTTTCCTTCCAAAGGTCAAGAGACTTAAAAATATCCCTGTTGTCCTATTGCAAAAAGTACTTACAAACTAGGTAATAATCTTAAGGTGGTATCTTTAACCTTTTTAATTTCAAAATTCCTGGTTAAAGGTATAGACATATCAAATAAAAATACAGCTAAAATTGTTTGATAACCAGAGAGAGCTTGCTGTGTACATACCAGCTTGAGTATAAGTACAGGAAAATTGATTTATTTTATGCACTTATTCCTACTATTAAGTTTAACAAAAAGCCATGGAATATTGTCTTATCAAAAGATCCCAATATATCATTAATAGAATACAAACATTTTGCCTGCAAATGACAGGCACTGCCTTTGCACTCTCTGACCAAACAGGCCCAGGCTAAGCAGAGGCCAACCAAAGCAGAGTGAGGGCAAACAACTAACACATTTGTCTTGAAGATAAACTCTTGAACTTTAATAAAAAGCTAAGGATCAGAATTACTTAGGATCAAAATTAAAGCAATTTCCTCAAGGAAATTCCTTTTGAGTATATAATGTGGTAGAGAAGGAAACAAGGCAATTTACTTGAAATATTTTTATTTTTTTGGGGGTGGAGGTTAGGGATACACAATCTTGATGCATTGGGCTTGCTGTAGTGAATTACACTGAAAAAATAATTTGGCATGGCCTCAGACAATCTGAACTACATTTACAGATGAAGAGACTGACTGAAAGACTCCCTAAGATGCTGAAGCTTTCTTCTCTTTCATTCTCTTTGTTTCGCTGGCTATGGGAGGCACAGTGCACACGGGGATCTTTGCAAAAGGGGTCAGGTGCTGCTATGTTGTACCCAGCTCATTCAGATCTGGATCTGGCCTCAGAGTGCTGCACTCAGAGCAGTTTATAAGCCACATGGCAAAAATTCATATAGGACAGTGCTGGTTAGCTGAGGATAACTCTTCCAAGGTCAGGAGTGAATGTGGAAAATGTCACTAGAGTAAGTGGGTGTCCTGAAAGCCTAGACTGTCAGTATGTTGATGGGCAATTTCGGTGACAAGAAATGACAGTTTTACATCTGCCTTCTATAGGTACACAAAGCTGTTGTGCAGAAATGCAGGCAGTGTTTGAGTTCCTCTAGAGAACTGGAAACATTCCACATGCATGACAAAAAAAGGCGCCTTATTTTATCCAAATCTAGGTGCCTGAAGGTAAGTCTTAAAATCCATACTTAGTTAAATCTATGAAAGTAGATTGATTTTACAGTGGTTCTGGGTAGCTGTGCTATTCTGGCACTGGAAGCACTTTTACTTTAAAATATCTGTCCATTTGTATCTTCCTGGTTTTGCTTTGATTTAGATTATTAAAAAAATATTTTGAGAACTCTCTGAGGACCTTTACAGAAATGCTTTTTTATACTACCAAAGTTTTTTTCTCAACAGTCTAACTAGAAATATTGAGCTTCTGTGAATATAGAGCTCTCTGAATCTACAGAAGAGATAAAACCTCAGAGATGTTTATTTCTTGCTCCCCTCAATGCATTTCATCCAGGTAAAGAAACATGGAAAAAAAGTGTTGGACCAGTATAAATTTGACAAGACCTGAGATTGGTCCATAGTACAAATGAGAGATCAGAGAAAAAATTACAATAATGTTAATGTTAAGCATGAAGAGTTGATCTGTTACGGCAGTAGCTTTGTTTCCACAGGGAGCGCTTTTATAGCAAAGGTATCTGATAAGACTTGCATTAAACTGCCAGTGTTGTCCAGTTTTTGTGCTGTTTAGATGCTGTTGATCCTAGCCTGGCATATGACTGGGTACAATATTACTTATTAAACTGTTGTATAAATTAGCTACAGACGTGTAGGTAGGGCCAGACTGATATTTTTACTTTTTCCATACCTGTGCCTTAGAAGATTTTGGAAATGGCTTTGATATTAGTCCCAATAATATGTTGCATCATAGTGAATATTTAGGAAAATAATGTTAGTAGAAGTATTGTTTCTGGCTGGCAGAGTTGGAGGCTTCTGAGAAAAACACATGGTACTGAATGAGGAAGCTAAAATTCACTGAGAATTAGAATATATTTCTAGTATATTTCTCTTATTATTGCAATGTATGGATGCATAATGATGCCTTTAAAAGCAAATTCTGTATGTCTGATTGGAATAAATTCAACCGGTCTGGTTATGTGTTTCAAACAGTATTTGTCTTCTGCCCCTTAAGGAACACTCCAACACCAATCTCAAAGCCAGATTCACTGTTCGCACACCTCACACTCGGAGGATGAATTCCTGCTTGCCCCAGGTATTTTCATCCACTGCCCCTGCTAAGACAAACTGCCTGGGTATGGTACTGAGTGCTAAAACAGACAAGGCCTAACTTTCAGGTCTAACTTTTGTCCTGGCAAGTGTTTCCAAGTTTGTCAAAGCAAAGCCTGATGAAGGAGCTGTGCTGTGCTGTTTGGTGGAAAATTATATGTGCAAAGGTCCGCAGACAACAAAGTAGGCCTGCTGTGCAATGCATTTCTGCTTTGGCACCTCACTCTTCTAACTTATTTGGCATGGCAGTCTTGACATGTCAAAATGTCTCACTGTGTCAGCTAAAAGGAGAGGGATGGATAGTGGCTGCAATGGGGTGCACTGTAAGCTGCCAGCAGATGAACTGTTTCTCTAAGATTGTTTTGAGTATTTGACCCAACAGAGTTTTTCTTACAACAGTCCATCTGCCTGGACTGAGTGTGGTGCAATCAGTTATTTTAGCAGTACACAGTTTCACAATGAAGTTTCATTTGGACATAAAAGAGGAAGCAAGTTCAGTGTGTTGCAGTTCAGTCAGTTATAAAACCCCCTCATCTCCTAAGGGACTTTCTTTCTATACTTCTTTGCTCTAGAGGGTTAGAAGTAAAACAGATGTTATCTTAGAAGTGCAATTAAAAAGGAAATAAAAACAGAGCATTGCATTTTGGGGTAGGACAGACTCATAGGAAGCTTCAAACTAGTAAGAAGACATCAATTTTTCTGTACCTGGTCAGCTGCTGTATCTTTGGAGGTAAGAACTAAAATATACTGCACATTATAGAAATGTATGAAAATGTTGCTTTTGCTTATCAAAGTGTCTTGGTTCTGTTTTGTGGGACCACAGCTGATAGCTGGTAAAATGAAGATGCACTTTTTCTGTTTTAAATGCACATGTGTTTGCAGAGTCTCAGCCGCTGTCCACAGGCAGTTTCTGCTGCCTTAAGAAGTGATGAGAACATTTCCAAGATGCCATCTTCACAAAAATGACCAACTGTGGTTGCAATGAGACTTCAAAATGAAAACAAATAAAATTTCTCCTCTGATATTTTTAAAGACTTTCATAAAATCAGACTAAACAGGCTTTTCAGACTATTTTTAAAGTGAGTCTTACTAGCTGTGTTGCATTTATCATAATTAAGATATTGTTATTGAAATTTCTGTGCATGTTACTGTACTAAGTAAAGTCCTCCAACTGGAGTACTCTATTTGTAGATTATAAATAAAAATAGGCACCAAAATAGATGAATATGGGCATCATATATTAAAAAGAAAAATCATAGAAAGAAAGATGAGACTTCTCTGAAAGCACGATGAAGTTAAAAATTATAAACAAAGAAACCTTATAACTACATTTTCCCAATTTTCAGTGAATTTCCTGGTTTGCTGGAAATTCTCAGCTCAACATGGGTGTACATGCACAACATTCCTCCTCTCCCCTCTTTTTCATGCTCTACAGCAAATGTGACTAACATTTCAATGCCTTTTTGTGGACCATTTCCATCACTCCTTCTGGGAAACACCTTCAGCCTTTTCTGTCTTTCTTGATTTACCCTTTATTCTTTTCATTTCTAGAAACTGTATTCTCTTCTGTAAGAGTTCCCGTGGATTTATTGCCCCTTTACTTCAAATGCTTAGATACAAAATACTGTAGTACATGTAGTTCAGTCGTAACAGCTAACAACTCATTAAAATAAACACAGACATCCAGAGACATGAAATTATTTCCACCCCAGGAAGAAAATAATAAAAGCACAGGGTAGAAATACTGTGTAGCCAAGTCTTCCTTGTGAATATGGAGCCTGATTCATTCCTGCCTCAGATTTCAAGCTGTTGTTTACAGCTGTGGATATGCGATGCAAAATGCTATTGAACAAGATTGATGGGGTCCTAAACCAACTTTGTCTAGGTGTAGATGATGAAGAAAGGTATGGAAAATGAACCAGGCTTGGTCTCTATGAAGTTTCTAACTAACTTGGATGGGAAACTTCCAGAGTTCACAAAGCTATATTTACAAATATACAGTTTTCATTGTATTTTTATGGAAGCATGTCCCCACAAACTCAACTTAGAGATACAACAGCATTCAAAAATACACTGAGAATGTGTTTCTAAATGAAAGAAGCTGAATGCTCCTGAAGCTCATTGTCATCCATTTAGCATGATCAAAACTGAGTAGGCACTTGTATAACAAGAGCATTCAACAGTATAGTAGACTTCTTGGGGAAGATGTCTCTCCTCTCTAGCTTCCTTTAGCCTGTACTTTCAGGAGATTCCCTCATACTCTTGATATACAGGATTATTATCATCTCAAACCTACTTGTTCCCCTCAAACCAGCCCACATTCCCCCATGGGTGAGGAACTCCTAGGTTTTCTGCATATCTTCAACTGTTGACATGTGAATAAAGAAGATGAGCAGGGCTTATGTTTTCTCCTGTGGAAAGACCAAAAGATCAGAGTGAAGAGAGCTGTGAGGAGGGAACAAGAATGGTTTGGCTCACAGTGATTGCTGAAAGAGCCTCATGGTGCAGCTCTGCAGGCACCAGATCTTCCAGAGCCGCAGCAGCAGCAGCAGCAGGGAGAGGAAGTGACACGTAGTGGGCAACATTCGGATGCTTGCACAAAACCACCCCCTGGCTATTCATCTTCTCCTCTGCTGTGGGCAAAGTGAGCCACTCTTACATCAAACAGCAGCCACTGCTCTTGTAGAATCGTAGTCAGAGAGCAGCATAAGTTGGACAGGACCTCAAAATATCATCTGATCCAACCTTTCATGGGAAAGGAAGCATACATGAGATTATGTAGAACCTTGTCCAATCCCACCTTGAAAATAGTGAAGGGGACTCTACCATGTCTCTGGGGAAGTTGTTCCAGTCATTATTTGTTCTCACTGTAAAAAATTGCCTTCTCATATTGATATGAAACCTCTTCCCTCTTATCCCTGGGAGCATTGAAAATCATGTGGATGTGGCACTTGGGGACATGGTTTAGCAGTGAACATGGTGGTGCTGGGTTAAGGGTTGGACTTGATGATCTTAGAGGCCTTTTCCAACCGAAGTGATTCTATTCCAATGCAACTTGTGCTCATTGCCACTTGTCTTCTCCATGTGGCTGCTTTTGAAGAGAGAGCCTCTGTCTTCTTTGCAGCTGCAAATACTGGAATACTGTGATGAGCTGTCCCCTTCCCCCAGTCTTCTTTTCTCTGGGCAGAAGAGTCCTAACTCCTTCAAACTTTCCTCACAAGGCAGATATTCCAGCCCTTTGATCATCTTCTTGGCCCTCCATTGGACCCTCTCCAGTCTGTCCACACCTTTTTTTATATTTTGGGGACCAGAACTAGATGCTCCAGGGGCAGCTTGACAAATGCTGAGTGGGAAGATCCCGTCTCTATCTCAGCCAGCCGTGCCCCTGTGGGTGCAGCCCAGGATCTGATTTTCCTCATTACTGCAGCACTGCACTGCTGGCTCAGGGTCACCTTGCTGTGCACCAGGGCCCCCAGGTCCATCTCAGCAGGACTCCCCAGGCACACAGGTCCTGTGCTGGGCTCTTTGGTTGTGTCATCCCAGTGCAGAGTTGCCACTTGCCTTTGTTAAACCTGATGCTGTTATTGCTGGCCCACTTTCCAGCCTGTGCAGGTCTCCCTGTAACATATGTCCATCTCACCACAGTTTGGTGTCATCAGCATTATCTGTACCCAAGCCAAATGAGGTTCAGATACCAAAGATCTGTAGGTTTCAGGCATGAAAGAGAGCCTCTACTTATCCATGTGCACAGCTCATTATACTCATATACTTCACTATCCTGGTTTCCCCCCTCTGACTGTCCTGAGGCTTCCTGGGAGCTGCTCCACACCAGCCCCAGGGGAAGGTGAGATATAGGTCCTGCAATACTTGTAAGCTTGCTGTACAGACTATCCTGCTTGCCAGGACTCCTGCATGTGTGTCTGGCAATCTCAGGTAGATCCCACACCTCACAGGGGGGATCTGTCTGTATCTCCACAGCCTGGAAAAAACGTCTCTTAAAATAGGGAAAAAATATTATGGATGGATCCATAGGATTTGAGTGCCCTCGAGACAGGGAGACTGTCATCTGGGATCCCATCTAGTAAATCAGATAGAACTCAAGGTATACCCTGTGGTAAGACTCAAGCTCCAATCCCCAGCAGCACAACTTTAATGCCAGTCAGAGCCCTGCTCAGGGAACTGAAAGTCAGACACATCCAACACAGATTGTCTCTTCTGTGAGTTTCCATCCCCTCCTTTTGAAATGCAGAAGAATGTCCCTTTCCCCACGGAACTGCGATCGCAGCTAGCACCATGTAGTTTCCATTCTCTCTAGCAACTTTTCATCTTGCTCAGGTTTTTGAACAGGACACAATTTCTATCTCTTTGTGTTCACTTCTCAGGCTTTCCATAAGTGTTTTGCTTATCCTGGACCAAGAACTCCCATTCTGTTTTCCTGCTCTCAGACTGTAATCTGAGGTCTTTATGCAAACACTGGCACTGTGTACGAGCATTACAACCTAGCAAATTTGCTGCCACACACTGGTAATACCCCTGGATTCTCCATGTGACTTTAAACATTCATCCTGCCTTCAGGCTTTTCTTCTGCTGAAGAACTGAACAAAAACCTCAGGCAAGACATATGAGTTTTAAGATCATCTGACAGTAATAAAGACTATGTCAGATAGAAAAGACAGTGTAAACCAGACAGTTTTCTCCCTCTATCTCCACTAGGCTTAGACAACGTAGTCAGTGCCCATTGCCAGGGCAGTAGCTAAACAAGGAAAATGTCTTTGTTCACCTCACATGCAAAATGTGCCAGATCAGAATTGTAAAAGGGACTGGTTTTCCTTGTGCAACAAAAAGTTATGCAATTATTTTCAGGCAGGTGAAAGGGAAATCTGGATTTGAGGAGCAAGAAACCCAAATATTAAAAGATATTAGATATAATCCCTGTGCCCTTGGAATTGTGGTGTATGTGTGTCTGTGGCACAGAGAGGTGATTAAGAGAAGAGGCACGAGAAAGCAGAATTAATGAGAACTGCAATCCTTATCAGATTTAAAATGCAAAAATTAAAGGTGACACAGTTGCATGACTTGGAATGACGGGATAATAACTTGACAGAGGTATATATTATATTAAGTACTAGGACAAGAGACACTACAGATACATGTGCCTCCCTTTTGCATTCATGCTCTCAACACTGCCTATCAAAACTTCAGTCAGATTTCCTTGTAGAGCTGGGAAAAGCCAGATTAGTGTGGCAGCCTTTTCCAGCTTCAGAGGGTAAGCTTGTAAGTCATTCAGCAGAACACACAACTCTGAGCACAATGAGACCCTAATATTTTTGAATTTGCCAGTTCTTTTTTTTCCACTTCTGTCTCAGACAGCATGCCCCAACACTCTTAAAATAAGCATAACAGAATGCACTGCAAAGAAATGAAACCAGCGGTTTCATTTCCCTCATGTAGCACCTTATGGCAGAAACAACTCACATCTGGGGAGCAGGAAAGACCAAAGTGTCATGTGCTGCCCAAAGACAACTGCCTTTGCCTACGTTGGTTGAGCAGTGGACAGTTCATAAGTTACATTTCCACTCATTTCTCTGAATCCACGTTAAAAATAACGTGTGAATAAATGTATAACAGTTCCAGATTCAAGCTAGTCACAGTCAGTGGTGACTTTGCAATAAAGACATCTGGACCATAGATTGCTGGGGGAAGGGAACAGCCTTTGCAAAAGAGGGGAACAGAAGCAGAAGAGAGAGTTGACAACCTGAGCAGCTCTAGCATTTGGCTAAGATTTCTGTGGGGGCATCTTAATCAAAGCTAAAACCTAAAGTGAGACAACAGCAGCATACTGCAAGGACTGCCAAGCCCCAAACATTATTTTTTTCCCTTCTGTGTAAATAGGTCACTTTTAATTAAATGTTACTGCCTGTGAGAAATCACACAACTGCCAGCAACAAAGAGAATCCAGGGTCAGCAAGGCCAAACACCAAGATGTGTTTGGACACATCTAATTCCCATTAATATTTCTGCCTGAAGGAAGGTTATTTGCCCTTCAACCTTCTTCTTCATGGTGTGGAAGTGATTCCCTTTCCTCAAGGAAAGTGTTTTCTCACACTGTCTCCTTCCTAACGTCTGTGGAAAGTCTATCTCCACGCTTAGACAGGATTTAGCCAACAATTATTGTTGTAGCATTTTTCACTAGCAACTGTGGCACATGAAAAGCTTTACTAAGAAATGAGAGTCCCTTCACTCTTGGAAAAGACAATTTGTATTACATAAATAATTTTAATTTTAATTTATTTTCACTTTAAATCTGCTTTTTCTTTGCTGGACTAAACAATTTATTTAGAACATCTTTCCCATTGATTGTATCCTTGACATCTGTTACAAAAAAAAAAAAAAGAGAGGTGGTCTTAAAACAATTTCGGTGATAGTGGAGCTGCTAAAACTTGGGCAGAAATTTACTGATGTGCAGATGCATGTATGTCCTTGCTAGCAAGTCCTGTCTTTAATTACTAACATGTCTGTGCAGCTTTCGGGTCTGAGCTGCCTGCTCAGAGAGTGGAGAGAGTTAGTGACTGCTGGAACTTGATTGTGCCTTTGCAGAAATGCAATGAAAACTGATTCCAGAGCTGTGGTACGACTAATCCCACAGTGAAAGAGTGATCTAGAGTACTTCTGAAGTGTGCACTTTCCTATGCATTGCACTGAAATCTGTCTCTTCAAAAGTACCCTGCAGATATCTACATCTAGGATCTAGTTTAAGATCCTTTTATAGCAGCTGGAGAGTGGTAAGCAAATCTAGGGCACAATTCATTTCATTTTGTTTTAGGTGTCTAAACCAGGCCAGATGAATCATGCCTCCAAAATGTTTTGCTTTTTCCACTGACATTTTCATGTCTAAAAGTTGGAGACAATTAATTCCATCCTGATTGCAATGCAGAAGTGCAAAGTGTAAATTTAATGGTCTAAGATTTTTTAATGAAAAGGAACCACACCTACAGCTGTTGACTAGTCTGGAACAGAAGGGGTGATACTCTCAACATGAATCTTAAATCATCATAGTTCAGAGGCAGCTGACAAGCCACACACAACAAAAGTTGCTTCAAATCATATGAGAAAAAGGGGGAAACCCCTGGCTTCTTAAAAGCGTATGAGAAAAGGGGGAAGCCCCTGGCTTCTTATTGAATTCCAGAGCAAAATTAGATATATTTAAGTGTAAGCTATTACAGCAGCTGTTCCACAACAAAAGACTTCTTGTCTTCTCGCCACAACTCACTTGCCATTGGATGCATTGGACTTGCCACATCTTATTTTATACAGAATATGATTGATGAGATTGAGTTAATAGCACAACAGGGAGACTGGCTGATCACTTCACTCACTGACTCAAGACCTCTAGCAAGACAGAGACACTCTTGTTCATGTCCAAATTGGAGACTTCTCTTTGCAGCCAGTAACAGACTGGTGAGTGTAATCACAGCTCAGTGAGTTTAAAATGAACTTTTTGTAATTAACTTCTTCTTATCATTTTTCTGTCTTCTGGTGATTCCTTTCCTTTGGAGAAGGATGCTGTCAGAAGGTTATCTTCATAGAATCACCTACTTTTGTGAAGACCTGAACCCTGCACCCTACAAGAGTTTGCCTGATGAAGGGGTGTATGAAATGAGGTCCATTAATTATTCTTCCACGTGCGAAGCACAAGGAAAAAGCCTCCTTCAGAGATGCAGATCTGCTGGCAAGTGCATTTCCTCAGTCTACTCTAGAGGTAGCAAGCACAGCAGAAGGCAGAAGGATAATCTCCCACAGCCTGTCCAGCACCCAACACCCACAGGGCAGCCACCTCCAGCTACACATGTCTGCGACGAGCTGATGAAAAAGGTCACCTACCTGGTTCCACCTTCCTGCAAGAGCATTTGTAAGAATTACAACGATTTGCATATAGCTGGGGACTATGTGGTGCCAATTAGCTCAGTCACAACAGATTTTGCTTGTGACAGCGGCATAGGCCCCTTCTTGGAGTCCTCAGAGATTCCTCCCGCCATGGAGTCTGTGAAGGCTCCCCCCACAAGTGACACTGTCCGCAGGCCAGTCCAAGGCTACTCCTCGTGCTGGCGGCTGACGAGCTTAGGGCCCCACCTGCAGCCCCTCTCCGACTCCGCCCTGAACGACTACCTTGAGCAGAAGCTGGTGGAACTGTACAAGCAGTACATCATGGACAGCACAGCAAACAGGGCATCCCCCACCCAGATCCTGGCCTCGGAGCTAATCATGACTAACGTGGATCAAATCACCATGCAGATATCACGGGAAAGGAACATGGAGGCTGTCAAAGCCAAAGACATTGTCATTAGCCGCTTCTTACAAATTGCCAGTGGGAAGATTTCCTCAGAAATGAGCACACCTACTCTGCATATTTCCCAATATAGTCACATTAATGCTTAGTGTTTGAATGTTAGAACGTTTGTATATTTTTCAAAGTCAGTTTTTAGTTTAAGATACTTCTTAATAAAAATGTGTTTACCATCCACCACTTAAATAAAACCTTTCAGTACATATTAAATAAGGAAAACTACAGATACTCCTGTCCTGTGCAGCTCCTATTGTGGACCAGTAAGTTGTTTGTTTTTTTTTTTTTTAAGTGTTTTTAGTGAACCTCAGACATTAAAAAAGTTTCATAGAAAAATGACTAAGAGCAGGTGAAGCTCTTCCACATGCTCAGGTGTTTGTTTTCTTCTTTCATACTTAATACATCATTTCAAATTTCCTCTCTCTGGCATCTGCCATCCTACCCTGGGTCTGTGCTTGTGCAGGCTGACACTCATGCAAGGACAAGCAAGCACAGTGATGGCACAGCCACAGAAATACAGAATTTAGGATGCCATCTAGTTCACCTCCCTGCCCTTAAAGGCTTTACTTAGGACATCCTTCCCAGAAGGTTTTATAATTTGTTCTTAAAGATATTGAGGGATAGACACTTTGCTGTTCTTTCTATGCTAACCCTAATTATTTAATTGGTGTCTTCCTGTTCAAGAGTTTCCACCACTTTTTGTGAAGGACAAGCTCTGTTTCCAAACAGACATCATCCTCAGGAGTGTGTGTGTAAACCTCTGTGGTTTGCACTGACTTGAACCCTCACAATGAGCACTGGGGACCTGTGATCACAGACAGACACCACTTTTACCAGGTACTTACACACCTGACGCCGTGGAAGGGACATGTGGGGACAGTGGTGGTAATAAATAGAGAAGAGGAAGGAGAATTCAGCTTTGTTAAAAGAATTGCACTTTAAAGAAAAACGGTTACTCCAAAGTCCATTGGATTAATGTGATCAGTGCCCTGGAATGCAGAGGAAAAGCTGAAATGGAGGGTTCAACAGCATGGCTGAACACTTATTTTGTTAGGATTGTTGTGTCATAGGTCAAGATCATTTGAACCTGATGTATTTCTGATAGAAGGTCCTATTTGGAAAAATTTCACCAAGTCTTAAAAAAGAAGAAAAAACAAATAAGCAGAGCTGCCTCATGGCAAGGGTTGGTACCTACTCTGTGTTCATAATGTAAAATGTATTGACAATGCCAATCCACCATTGGTTGAAGCTCTGTCAGTATAATATAAATACTAATTTATAGTAAATGTTCATAAAATGATTTTATGTTATTGTTTCCACAGTTCTGTTTTGGCTTTTGTGTGCTTTTTCTTTTTTTCTATTTTTTTTTTTTTTTTAAATTTAAGGCAGGTTTATATGTATATTTCAAAAACAAATGTAAGGTGATAAACATATCAGTTTATTCTATTGCTGCTGTTTTTCCAGAGATTACTAGGATAGCTCAGCATATTTTCCTGCATGTGCAGGTATACAAAAAAAAGTTGCCGTGAGAACCTGTGATGCTCGAATCCAGAGGGTGTGTCTCTGTTGCCATAACAGCCTACCCAAATACTATTATTCAGGATTTCAAGACAGACAATTTCTGGCATGCAATATTTCTAGACTGTGATCAAATGCTATTTACATATACAAAAAAAGCTATTTTTAGAGGAAAATAGCAATCATGGTAATGCATAGGCACACACATACATTCTGCATGCAAAATCCATTAACAACAACCTGGAAAATGACTTGCAGAGGAGAGCAAAAGCAAGGAAGTGTAACAGTTTTTATTCTACAGATACAGATTCAGGCTTTTCAATATACGAGGCTTTTGTTCATGCCTATTGGCATTCACATCACTGAGTTTTAGTTCCAAAAGATGTAGTGGAAAACAACTTGCAGAGTTGAATGCGTAAATCAATACCCTTGCTGAAAGATCTGACTCCTTTATCAGAGGATGCAATCGATTCTTGCACTCAACTCTTCCCCACTCCACAGACCTCGTCCTGCGCAAGCAAAACAGCATTTTATCGTCTCTTACTCAGAAATCCCAATGTTTATTTCCCCCCCAGACACGTGGGCAACACCTGGCCACCACGTCCCCTTTCTCAGAACTGAAGCAGGAGAGAGGGAAGGTGGCTGGACAACAGGAGCCAAGAGCTCTGCCCGAACCCGAGTGGAAACCTCCCCCAGCTGCTGTGTCAGGGGGCTGCAGCCAGAGCCAGGGGCTGTGCTCAGAGAGCAGCAGTGGAGAAGAACAACAAATCTTAAACACACAAAAGCAGGCTCATGCATATGAAGGACATGTTTGATATTTATCAGTCAACTACAAACCGTTCCGTTCTCAGGCAGCTTTCTTCCAAGCAAATCACTTACTGCAGTCATATTGACCTTCAAGGAAAGATCTTGTTTTGTATTGTCAGACTGACATTACTAATTTTACTTTATTTTATAAAAAGGTCATAATCACTGCAGAAGCTGATTTATTCTGGAAAGATAGCATCAGCCACTTCTTCCTCACATATGGTTATTTTATTTTCTCTGCCTAAATATAAATGCCCATTTCACTTTGAGCTCTTTAGTGTGCCTGTTTCTCACATGAATTACATACCAGCCACATCCCATTATCTGAAGAAGCTCTTGGATTTCAGGTAGTTTCTACATAAACAACTATTTCTTACATTCCACTACACTCAGATGAAAGTGCATTTATATCTCTGTCCTTCTTGCATTTAAAACTAATCTTGCTCTGCACAGGTGCCTCTCTAGGTGTGCCTGTTTCCTGCTGAAAGCACTTGGATAGCATTTAGGCTGCTATTACCATGACTCAGGTTGTTATCTAAAGTGATTATCATATTCTCTCTCCTCTCTTCCCCATCCCCCTTCTGCCTCAGGGTCAAACGTTTAAAGAGAGAGATCCCAATTTTTTCACAGCTCTCTTAAATAACTAATTTTTAGTCAGGGGCACATCATTTCTTGGCACGAGCTTGTCAAAATGCTGATAAGAGCCCTGGTGGCTGGGGAGTGTGTGTTGGAGAGGAGAGTTTGAATTCTGCCTCACAATACCTCCTAACATTATGGCTATTTTAATATGACTAACATAATTTAAGAAGGCAAAGAAAATTGTGATGAATATTTCAGTAACTCTTTGGTTGATATTTTGACCAACTGTCAAGAAACTGTTCTCAGAAGGATAGTTTATAGCCACCTTCAGCATACTCCAGCAGCTTCCCTAGGCGTTTTTTGCAGAACATATTACTCATTGCTGACAACATGATTACAGCAGCTAGGAATTTTATTGTTTATAGATGGTGCGACTGTGCCTCCAAGAGTCTGAACCCATCACTGTGGCAGATGAACATTACCTGTGGACTCTAGGAAGCCTGGACATGCAGTGTGACAAGAAAAATCTTTGTCAGAGGGAGGAAAAGAGAGGGAAAAGGGGTTTGTCAAATTTGTTGGAACCTGTAGGTCCTGCCTTTGGTTTTAACCCCTTTGCTGGCTCTAATTTCTTGTCTGTACCAAGAAACACTGGAGGGAAGAAAAAGGGATATAAAGTGCAGACTGGGCTTTGTGCTGAATGTGAAAGCAAGCATTTCATGTTCTGGTTGCTGGGTTCAGATGAAGGCAAAAAGCCAGGCATCTAAACCAGAAATAAATGAAGTTCTACAGTGCTGACTCCAGCCAGGATTACTGGTATTTCACCGTGGGGACGCTGGCTCCTCTCAGCACCCCAAGGTTCATCTCATCTTCCTTCTGCTATCTTTTCAAAGATTGAAGCAATGGGGATTTATTTAGGACTATCACTTCCCTGAGCTTCTTCCCACCACAGGTTTCTTTCTGAGACAGGACCTGTTGGGGTTTAACCAGCTGCCAGTATAAGTGGCTTGGGCAGGAGGGGGTAAAAGGGACTGCAGGTTTTGTTATCTTGATTATCAGAATTGCTGTAATGTCTTACTGGTATGGACAGTATGGGCTGGGAGGCATCCCTTGTTCTCCCAGATTCAGGAGGGATAATTATCAATTAAGGGAGATCAATCACCATGTTGCAGTAACATCTCACTGCAGATTTTAAACCAATGTTGAGATACGAAAGGATTGCTGCACTTTTGGTAACTTTGATGACTGGTGAAGTTACTAACTTGCCACACACCTTGTTAAATGCAACCTGTATGCCTACAACAGCTGGTGTGTGTCTGCTTGGCACTTCTCTGTTCACAGTCACCCCCTCTCTGACAGACTCATACAACAGCTATGGACAGTGCTCAGAAGGGACATGAATTTCTCCATCTGCATTAATTACACAGAGTGTGAGCACAACGAGCAGCTTAAGTCAATATATTGGCATCCAAACTGACAGGGCTGGCCTCTGGCTGGTGGAGACATGTCAGCTAATATGGACTGAGACCCGGTCCCCAATCTGTGTTGTGCTGGGTAAAACCATCACTGTCTTCAGAGAGCATTTGCAGTTTAGAAAGATGTAGCAAAAAATGACTAACGTAAAGGAACAGAAGTTTAGGTCAAACCAGAATTGTTCTGTGCACTGCAGTGTTACTTCTGCTTCTGCTGTACTGGGAAGAGCTGGCTTACTGTCTCTTAGGCATTTCTGCTGGCAGGATTAGGATGGCTTTTTGGAACATTAGGCAGGCTTTCTAAGGGCTGAAGGGAAAAATGTTCCCGAGGCTCATTCTCAGACCTGCTTACATCTCTTTCAGGGCAAATATTGAATGAACTACCTTGATTGAAGTGGAAATCCCCTCTAGAAGTATTAAAAGTGCCTCATTTTGAGTTAACATCTGGTTATTACTGAGCCCTGTGCTGCTGTCCTTCACAATGTGACATTCCTGCTTTAGCTTTCCACAGAGCTGGTCACTGAGGGCTCCTGCATTTCTGCCATGCCAGAACCTCCAGGACTGCCCCAGCGTTTCCCTCCATCCTCCTGCCATGCAACCCCACGTTTGGTGGTTTTGCAAGCTGCACTCCTGTGCTCTCTAACCTCCCCTTGCTGCTATAATCCTCCCTCACAGAAGATGATCCTGGGTCCCCTGACAACCAGAACCACCAGTGCAATGGCAGAATCAGATACTGAACTGGAGGGAAGCACTGGCAAAGGGAGAGGATGATGGGGAGACCTAAAGTGGTCTGGTGATAGCCTGAGTTCCTGTGGGAGAAGTGAAGGACTCCTGTGAAGGTGGAGGAAGCCCTTGCAGACCAGAGTTTGTGAAACCTACTGGGAGATGGTGGGGAGCTGAGGAAAGAGGTTTCACAATTTTCCCTGTGAAGACAAGCCTGAGGGATGGCAGCATTTCCAGCCACTCCCTGGATGGAAGGAGCATCTCTGTATCTAAAAGACAGCAATCTCCCCAGCTCCACCCATGGCATTTTTCAAGCATGAAGAGTTGTAGAATTCAACATGGGGTTTCATTCCTTCCCTCTGCAGCCACAAGGGGCCTCTGGCCACAGCAGTGCCCATCAGCTGTGCCAGACAGATGTGTTCCATTCTCTGTTCCTGCTCCTGGGGGTCACAATGGGGACTGGAGGAGCTGCTGGTGTGGCAGGAGCAGTGGCCACCCAGGCACTCCACAACCTTTCTCCAGACTGCCACACTGGCTTACTCAGCTCTGACCACCAGGTATTTTCCCCCTTCACTGAACTTTGCTTGCTAAACACAAAGTGGGATAGGAGAGCTCTCTTAAGAACAAGCAATGAGAATGGGAAAGAGGGAATTACAGAGTCAGGCCATGCAGTGGCTTTTTTTACAGATTAATTTTTCTGTAACTAGAGCTAGACTATATGAGTAAAATCATAGTTGTCAGAGCTGACTTTGATATTTTCACTGATGCAGTTGTGCAGTGTTCATCTTTCCAGACAAACTCCCTTGCCTGGAAATGGATCCTGTTTGGAGGGTAGGGGTGGAACAGGATAAAAAAACCAGTCAGTAATAATTTGATCTGTACCATTTTAACACAGGTGACACATTCCAATGCATTTCTACATCGAAATCATTTCAAAAGAAAAAAAAAAGAGCTTAACAAAGGTAGGCTCACCAATTTTAAGCAAGAGAGGTTAGAGGTTTACAGTTCCAGCACTTTTAATCTCAAGGTTTAATTGACCTATTTAGCAAAAGCTGGCTGAAGTGTCACTTCAAAAGTCCAGTGCTTGACTAAAATACATTCAAGACCATGAAAGTATGCAACTCTAATTGTTATTAAGGTGCTTAATTTTATATAAAGCTTCATGGTTCATTATAGACAGATGTGAGACTTGGAATGGGTGCAACAGTAGGAAGAAATTTATTAGTAGAAAAAAGAACTAGTTAATTACTTTTAATTCACAGAACTAATTTCTACTTCAAACTGTATTCTTCAAACCCATAGCATCAAATTTTCAGTTTTTACTCCAATGAAGCTACCAGCTCTTTGTATATATTTGCTTTATCATCTTCTCTTATCAACTTTGATTTGTGAGCACTTAAATTAATTTCATTTCCTCTGGTCTTGCTATTTTCTTTTTCTGTTACTTTGTCCTTTGGATATAGTCCTTTGGTCCAGGCAACTTGTGTGTCCTCCCTTAGCATAACAGCTGACATTACACAACTGAATCAATGGTGATACACAGAGCAGCCCTAAGGTAGCTTTTTTCCCCTTCCTACTTTTAACTCAGGCCTTGACCAGCTAAACTTAGATAAGAAGCTAGAGGTTTAGTCATTGGAAAAACTATTAAAATGAATCTATTAGAACAACATAAGCTCCTTAAAACAAGCATGGTAAAGTTTCTTATTTCTGTTAGCCTATGACTTATTGCAAAAAAAAAAAAATTCCAGACTGAACATAGAATCCAGAGCACTCCTGTGGAAAACAGAAGGTCTATTAATAAGTGTACTTTTGAAGACTGGAGCAAAGCAGAATGGTGCCTGATAGAATCATATTCATTAAATCAATTTGAAATTATTAAAATTATAGAGTCACCCCTTTGTAAAATAATATATTACCTTTCAGCCAGAAACATGATTATTTACTAATTATTTCGTCATATTTCTAAGATACTTGTGTAAAAATCAATTTATCTGATGTCAGCTGTCATTGCATACACTATAAAGGTTATTGAACCATTGATATATAGAAATATGCAAGTGAAGATCAAAGGCAGTTGTAAGAAGATAAACCAGTTTGAGATTGCATTCTGTTTGCATGCCAGTTGTTATGTACTGTGAAATGAAGCTCACCAGTGACCTGTTTCCTTATTCTGCTCACAATGTGAACAACAGCATATGGGAAAAATCTATGAATCGTATTCTTTAATCTAACGAAGTCACCCCTGATCCTTGACTGTTAGATGTGATTGATATATTTTAAAAAACAGTGAACCAAAAGAAGAGGAAAAAAAAGTGCCATCTTTCAAATAAAAATTTTAAAATAATATTTAAAAGCCAACTTTTTTTATAGACAAGTTACATCATCTTGGCTCCAATCAAATAACAGTTTCCTTTGCAAGTCATGACCTCAGTGGACTAAGTCATGAAACAAAGTATTGCTCAGTTAAAGTAAGACACCAGATGCAAGCCTTTAATACAAAGAAAGAAAATTTATCCAAAATATATGAACAGTAACTTCAGTGATGTGACTATAACTGGTAGAGAAGCTATCTGTTAGATGTGCCAAGTTAGATTGAAGTTTTCACAATTAGACATTTAAATCTCATTATCTTGGAGGTAGTGTGTTTCCATGCATCATTTGTTATTGTTATTATTATTTATTTATTTATTTAGCTTTTGATAGATGGAATAGGGTTAGGCTGTGAGGAGATGTAACACTACTTTTATTCATGTTTGATGATATGAAGGTAGGATAGCAGTGGAGGAATGAAGAAAGAAAAATTATGTGCTCAAAATTAGGAAATAGTAAAACAATCTTTGTAGAAGGGTAGGGAAGGCAGAAATGAATTAGTAAAGGATGTTGTAGTGCTTGAGAATGCAGTGTTGTAAAGTATTTAAACCTTGATAGTGTGCCCCAGCCAAACCATTTTTAGTTATTTTTACCAGTGCCCTTAGAGTGGGACCAGGCTGGAATTACCCTCACTGGCTTCACCTGGCCTTTCCACCTTCAGCTGCAGCACATCAGCCCCAAGAGGGTTTTTAAGCTCCAGTCTGAAGGCTTGAGGGGAGAGGTGGGATAGGCTTATATTGGCTCTTTGTCAGCTTGTTTGGCTTTCCTGGACTAACTTGGCTGCTGATCACTGGATGGGTTTTGTTGCTGTTAGCATCTCAATGCTGCTTGCCTGGATCAGGAGCCCCACCTGTTAGAGCCCTCAGGAATTCATCAAGGACTGAAAGGTAAACTGTGCTGAATTGGGAAAGAAGAAGCTGAAAAACTAAATACCAAGACAGCAAGGAATTGATAAAAAAGAACTGTGCTGTGCTGGATTAAAACCAATCATATTATCAGAAAAGTGTGTGTGGAGCTCATGGACAGAATAGAGAAACCAATCAAGCAATGTGAGATTTCATGCACAGCAGTTGCAAAATGTATATGTACTGTATCCTGTAAAAGTAGGTAGAATGCATAAGTAAGAAAATGTAAAACTAGGTATTATATATAAATAGTGTATTATGTATGAGTAGGTAAAGTGTATAAGTAAGTAAAATGCATAAGTACTGTGTTATGTAGAGGTTGTAAAAAGTATAAGTAGAGTGATATGTATATGTATAAGCAGTATAAGATGAGCAAGTGAAATGTATAAGTAAGCAAAGTGTATAAGTAGGGTATGATATCAACGTTGTGAGGTGTGTGAGTGGAGTGTATTTTAAACAATAAGAAGCTTCTGCGTAATCATATTGATTCATTAATCAGAAGGCATGAGCTCCCACAATGCAGAAGCTGAGAACTTGGACAAGAGCCAGCTGTATTTGTTGATGGACACCAGTTGTAACTGGAATGTGGAATAAACTGAAAGTAAAGGGACAATTTGCAGATGTAGTTATTGTGAAACCAAATAGAATTAAAGGAGGTTTTTTAAATTGTTGTTTAGACAGAATTGGATAAAACATCTTTGAACTGTGAAGGTAAAAATAGAAAAGAATTCAGGAGAAATGCAAAAGAAATGGTACTGGAGACATGAAGCTGTGAAGACAAACAGACGAGATCAAATTTAAAAAGGAGGGGGAAATTGTACAAGAAAAATGAGGGCATGAAGAAGTAAAGTGTCATGGAATCGAGAGGTTAAAATGTAATTTTAATTTGGCATGCTCAACAGTTCTTTTATCAAGAAAAATAATGAAGGGGGAAATACGAAAAAGTGTGATGTCAGGTAAAAGATGTGAAAAGATCTAGAGCTGTGGTCAATGGATTTGCAAAAGCAGAGTAATTTGTCTAGGAGGACTTAGGAGTCATGGCTGAAACAGGGAAAATACACAATTATGCTCATAGGAAAAAGGAAAGAGAATAGAAAGGAGATATCTTTAGATGAAAAAATGTTATTGAACTGGGTGGCCATATAAAAGTTTGCAGTCCTGTTGGCTAGGGACAAGTGGGAAAGAAGTACAGAAAATGACAAGATTGGTAAAACACGAACAGTGAGAGATCAGAAGAAGACAGTGTTTGGTGAAAACAGCCCTGGAGACCTGACTGGGGCTGCCCAGTGTGTGGTGAAATGTATGGCAAAGGGTTTGTGTGAACACCTACTGCAGGAGCTGGAGGCAGAGACTGGAGAGAAAAAATATGTAAGTAGAATGAAATTGGGGAAGAAGACTCATGGGTTCAGATTGCAGGAATTAGGAGGCATGAGGACAGAAGACCTTAAAATTTGTATTTAGATGAGAAGAAAGAGAGGAAAGGGAGAGAATGGAAGTGTTGAATAAGAGAGAAACCTGAGACATCCAGGATGCACAATGTCAACTTGCAAGGAAAGGCAGTTACTTGAGTACCAATTTTAAAGACATAATTCCTTAAGAAAACTAAGTGCTTAAGGAAATGTCTAGAGGCTCCAGATGCATGCTAACTTTTATAAATGGAGTGGTTACTCCAGAAATGGTAAGAGAACAGAGGGAAATAAAAATGAAGAAATGTAATTGTTCTGATGTGGCTTGTCATTCTGTATATCCAGATTCCACTTTTTGGCTAAAATGCAGATTGCTACCTTTCAGCATTTCCTCTAGAGATTTTTCCAACAGTGAACTCCAAATATTGAAGAGACTTACAGCAAGTAAAGATGTCATAATAATGTGCAAAGAGTATACTGAGCTATCTAGGACAAGAAGAGAGACTTTCAATTTTATATTATTGTTCCAATTTTAGTTTATGGAGTGAATTAATAATAAAAAGAAAGGAATGCAGTTGAGAAGTATACTAGTGTTATGTAGACAAATCTATATTCTGGGTTAGGGATATTTTTGTGATGTTTAAATGGACTTTTGGATGCGAGCAATGGTTTGAGTATGTAAGTGTGCCTAGCCCTGAGAATGGGCTCCCAGTTCACCCTCGGACAGGGAAAGCTGGCAGCTTTCCTGCTGGCTTCCTCTTCCTCTTGAAGATGAAGATGGAGAAGAGAAATAGCTAGTCATTTCTTATTCCTTACTCACACTTAAAGGAGAACAGTCACACTGCAGGAAAGCTTTTCCTAGGCAGAATGCTCTGGAGATTGTTTTTAACTACTTGGAATTATTTAAGTTTCTTTAACATGTACTACATACCATGCCTGACTTCTCTGCTTCTCAGTTTCTCACTGGTGTGGGTGACTTGATGTGTCCCAAATGAGCACAGCTGTAGCATTGTTTGTGTCTGCTGTAGTGGGATCCAGAAAAACAAATGCATTTGAAAAATCAGGCCTCTAGATTTCAGCTGACTGGGGAGTAGTATGTGGAGAAGCAAACACAAATGAAAATGCTTCAGAGCAACTTGTCCTGATTAAAGGCATGCAACCACAGAGACCCTGGTATTCAACTTTGTGGAACCCCATCCAGCATGCACATGATCCTTACAGCCTACTGTGGCTGTGTGCTCTTTTGCAGCCTTTGAAGGAACAGATTAATTCAAAGCATAGATTGATTTTGCATTTATCTTCATTTCTACATTACTGACAGCTGTAGCAACGTAGGCTATGAAATGAACGAGGCGATGAAATGAAAGCCACTGTGTCCAGATCCACATGCAAAAGGAAAACATGAATTTGCTCTTGAGGCAGAGAGACCTGTAGACTCCTTGACACTGTTCTTTCATGGTGCAGACTGAGAGATGACCTGAATGAATTTTGAGATTTCACAGCACTTGATGAATGAAGATCAGTATCTTTGACTGAAAGAAGGGTCATAAATTTGGTGTTCCTTGGGTGGCAAGCCTTGTTAAGGGTAAGAGATATTCTGCTGTGTAATTCTGAATTTTAATAAAACCAGAAGCCATGTTTGCTGTCTACCTTGGCAAATACCTTATTGATACTGAAGAAAGAAAATAAGACAGTTTATTGACTTTTGCCTGTGAGCTTTAAGGGGAAAGAATCAGTATGCAGCACTGTAGACAGAAAGCATACAGAAATTACTGTTCTTACCTTTTTTCTACCTGATCTGAGTTTGTAGCTGGATGCGTTTTTATATAAAATGTGTATTATGAACAATATTTTGAAGCCATATTTAGTACTGTTCCTTTTCCATGTCTTGACTAAGGCTTAGTTTTGAAGTCTTCCTGATGCACATCATTAGAACTAATTTAAATTAGCTTTTTTATCTTTTTTCAGTTTGTCTGTAAATTAGCAGAAGAAAGGCCTAATATATCTAGCATGACATATTTTGATGAATGTAAAATGTCATCTGGAAAGCTTCTTATTTCTTCAAAGTGGAATTAACTCTTCAAAAATACTCTCCAGAAATGGAAAACCTGTTGGGCTGTCTGTAGAAAGAAGTAGGAACATGGACTGATCCATAGCACCTTGGGAAATAAAAAGACTTTGGATCACTGAACTGTCATCTCTTAATTGTATACTCCTGTTCCAGAACTCCTTATGAAAAAAGAATAGATAACCCCTAATTAAAAATAATTATTTCAGACATATAATTTTTTTTCATACAAGTAAAATACAAGATGGTATGGGAATGAAAAGGACTTTTCAATCTTCCATTCTTCTAAGCAGTTCTTCAGAAGTGTATTGCAGTATGGAAAAGGACATAATTTAAATTATCTGACCTCCATATTTTTTCCTTTCTTTCATTAAATTTAATCATGAGTGCAGTTTTGCTCTATAAGAAATGAGAAGAGACAGCAATCTAAAGAAAAAGATCATTATAAGGTGAAGATTGTGGGTAGACAATAACCACTAAGCATTTTTTGTGTCTAACCACAGGAATTAAAACAGGCCCAAACTCTCAAATTAAGGTAAAAGTGAGTGATATTTAAGTTATGCCAAGGAAACACAGTTGGGGAAAAAACCTTAAAAAGTTGCCATCGGAGCCCTTCCACATGCAGATTAAGTAAAAAAAAAAAACCTCTTCTTGAACTTTTCAGTCTTACACATTGAATTTATCTTTCACTCTTAGGAGGGAAAATATAGACTCTGCCATTACTTACAGCAGCATTTACAATTTATCTGGACTAATTGTGAAGCTGATATGCTTGAAAATATGATAGATACTTGATTTTTTATTCAGAAGGGAGTGTGTACAATAAAGTATGTGCATACTTTTTGCATAGCTTTTGATTCAGACCCAGGCGAATTTTGAAACAAATATTGTAAGTTAAACAAGAAAGAGGATCTGAATTTTATATCTGCTTCAAGTGTACAAGCAAGGAATAAAATAACCTCTGAAGATTAGACCTTTATATTGAATTATTTGAGCAAAGGGTTTTTAGAGAAGACCAGACACATTTTCTGTGACAGTATTCAGTATCTCAACGATAAAAAGTATTCCATAATCACCTTAAATAATTAGCCGGACAATTCCTGTTTCTGCTTGCAGAAGGTGTAGTGAGAATGTTATTTTCTTGCATTTATTCCACTGAAATGATATCTTAATAATTTCCTATTGGCATTTTATTCCACTGTGAAAGGACTCTGAACAGCTCAGTGTGAGTTGTCAGCTGAAATTCAAGCTGTGCCTGCTGATTGACCATATCAATGGAGTCAGGGAGCATTGATTTCTTGTCCTAATTGCAGGCTTTCCATAAGCTACCAGGACATCAAAACACTCAGAAGGATGCTGGATTGGATTAGGCAAGTTTAGAAGATCTGAAACTTCTCCTGGCCATACAAGCCTTATGTGCAGCATCTTTCTTAGAAAGAAACAAATTAGAGTCAAAATTTATTGGTTGGATGCAGAGTTTAGGTTTAAATTTTCCCCTGACCTTTCTGTGCAAAGTAAAGGAATTCCCCTAGCAGTGTCTGGGCTGTTCCAGGAGCAGATGTTTCCACCTGGGGCTCTCCAGCTTCAACAACACCTTAAACTAAATGAGCCTACTCAATGCCTTCAGTGACACAGGCATGTAAGGCTGGGATAAATGGAATGTGATTAAATTATCCAGTGTCTGGGGGTTACAAAATTGTCCTAAGCACTGATCTCTTCTCTCTGGTGACCAGTTTCAGGATTTCATTTGTTTAACCTCTTCTGCTTCCTTTTCACTGCATTTGGTGTCACTGCAGAGTAAATCTTCACCTGCTATACACCAACTCCACCTGTGAGTAAAAAAATTCCTAAATTTGCATCAAAAAAGCTAGCTTTGAGTCAAGTATTAATTCAGTATGCACACTGGTGCCTACTGAATTAGGTAGAGGTACCATTGCACACAAGATGAAGTGACTGAGTTCTGACTGAGCTAAATCTAAATAACAATCACTAAAAGACATGCAAAAACAAATCAGACAAAGTTATTTATCTTTTCCTTTTTATGAATGAATGACTGAAGAACTAGTGAGCATTTAGTCTGTGAAAGATTGAAGGTTGAGCAAAGCAAAATGAGAAGTCTTTTCATCAGAGTATTTAAAAGTTTAGTTTTATCCAGTTTTGGGGGATTTCTATACTTGATCTTTTCACTTTTGGGCCTGGTGAACACATTGGACAAAGGGTATTAAGAAGAAGCAGAGGTTTTTGTCTGCTTCTCAGAAATGGAAAAAATATATTTAAGGGATTTTAGCATTAATACATGCAACAGCCACAATTGAATTTAAGAACCAAATGACTAATTCTGAGGAAATATGTAAATAATCTTCCTCACATAAACAGTCTGATTTAATACTGTGGTTGTATTTAGGGTAGTGAAATTATATCTTGATGCATAGCTAAAAATGTATGAGTGCATGATTCAAGTAATTTGGTTTTAAATTCTTTTTATAATGTTTAGGCCATAATAAATTTAGGAACATGTTAGCTGTGCAGTGGTAATGTTAGTCCAAAGCTCCTGTAATTGAAACACATTGCACAACAGGGTTTTAAAGAAGGAATATTTCTTGGCTTAGCCATGTCCTGATTGTAAGATCCAACTCAGAGCAATTTCATTCAAGAGCTTTAATCTCAGATCACAGTTTTAAAACAAACCTCTTGTCCTCCCCAAAAGTTGCATGAATTTAACATCCCTTTTTCTTATGCACAAGTTCATAAAATACAGCAGTGGGCATGCTGTTATGATTTATTTATCAACTAAAGTGCAAGTTTGACTGAAGCTAAAAAGTGTTTTAAAATGAGCAGTGGATAGTTGAAATGAACCATCCCAAGAGCTATGGGAACATGTCTTAGCCTCTGGTGTGGTCATGTAAAAATTACAGCCAGCTAATTGAAAAAGATTTTTCTTTTTCCTTTTTTTTGTAGAGAGAGATCATGCAGCAGAGTTTGAATGTGACTCTACCCAGAATTTCCTTATCTCTCTGAGTCTGCTGGGAGTCTGAAAAACTGCTCTGAGCAAAGAAGTCAAGTATCAGCCATTTTCAAAAGATTTTTGATATATAGAACAGAAAAGGGGAGGAAGAAAGAGTCCAGAAAAATTCATCTGCTGCTGTTTCAAACTCGGGGACAGCAGCCCTGCTTCAATACTGCAGAAGGTATGTGGGGGTTCAGATGGTGTTGGAACCCTGGATTCTGAGAATTTCAGCCTTTCAGTGCTGAGAGGCAGTGATCCTCAGAAACACACTGTATTCGATCCAAAACCCTGGGAAAAGCTTCCTAAATTGTGTGATAACACTGAGGCTGTTGCTGTGTAATTAAAAGTTATGTCACTGGGTGAAATATGTAGAAATGTAGAAAATTAGATTTAGAGCATATAGGTAATAATAGGTTACAACATGGAGAATTTTGGGTGTGGATTTATGCCTTCTTCCTTCTCCTTCTTCACAAACCTGAATGGTCTGTCATTGGGTCAAAAGTTCTGCACTGCAGAACATGAAAAGTTAGTAATTGGATTGTAAGTAAAAACATCTCATAATTGGTTAGTTTAGACTTTAAAAAGCTTGGAAAATTAAAACTCATGGCCATTTTCCACCCTTCCAACAAAGAGGCACACTCTGTGCAGCTGTATTACTGATAAGATATAATAAACAACTAAGTCCAAACAAGAATTCTTGATCTGTGTCTCAATTCAAACTGTGAGGAAAAGAACTCGAGATGTAAAAAAAAAAAAAGAATAAAAAGTAATAAGATGGCACCTCCCTCAGCTGCCCTAGTCCACTTTTAAATGTCTTCATCCACGTACCCACTTTCATTTCTGACTGGTTTCACCTCATCAAGGGCCGGGTGAGTCACAATATTTGGTATTTCACCACCACCAGCAGAAGTGTTTGAGCAGCACATGCTCAGTGGCTGGGCTGCAGTGGCAGGCAAGGGGTAAACAGGAATGACTGGTTGAATGCAAGGGTGTGGAAATGGAGGCAAAAAACAAAAGGTGCTCGTTACATTTTGAACATCTCTGCTCCACTTCAAGATGGTAAACCTGAGCCCATGCCATCTGGTTACTTGCCAGGTACTAGCTCAACCCTGGATAATTTTCTGGAGCTTTTTCTGTGGCTGTGTTTTGAGGGGAGGAATTCTGAGCTCTAGAAGCTCTAAATTCAAGCTCAAATATTAGTGCCAGGCAGCCTGTGGCAAGGAAAGATTTCATTTTTTTTTTGTCAGGATTCCACATGTGTCAGGGGCTGTAGCAAATGAATTGTAAGAGGCTGGTGAAAGGGTTCATCTCATCTGCCATGCAGTTCACATGTCGCTTATGTTAAAATGCCATTACTTCTCAAAGGGGTTTTACTAGGCAGGCAGATTCTGGAGGCTTTCTGAGGGGTTGACAAGCAGTGTCACTGATGCCTGAAGCTTTCAGCCTCCAGGTATTCCCAAAATCAGACCACCCTGAACCCCTAGTTTATGTGGTGGAGCAATGCTACCCTGAGGATTGAAGTGGCTGCAAATCAGAAGATTGGTAGCCCAAGGAAGCAAAAGGTCAGAAGAAACAGAGAGATTTGGGTACTTTCCAGGAACAAGAAATAAGAATATATTTAAAGGATTTTAGAAGATTCGGGATTTCATTATCTACTTTTGTGTTTAAGGTGGTAAAACATTAAAAATGCCACAGGTGTAGTTCACAACAGGGCCAAAGGATGTTAAATCTATCTCCAAACTCACAATAAGGATGGTTAATTCTCATTTGTGAGCTGTGAAAGTGCCACTCTTTATTAATTCCTTGAACTTTACAAACAGAAGGTAAGAACAAAGCAAGAAAGGAAGTCTCATTTGTTGTTTTTTCTCTGATGTAAAAATGAATGTTCATCAACTCACTTTAATGACTCAATGAGACAGCAAGCAAGTAAAAGCATCTCATTTGCTCTGTACATCAGGACATAAATATTCTATTTCCATGACACTGTAATAAAGAGTAAAAAAGCACATCCCTTTTTTTGGAGTTGCCTGGCTGTTTCAGTGTGCATAAGCATAATAACTGTTATTTTCTGTCATTTTCCAGCATTTTTATGTTCTCTTAAAAGCAGGCATGCAGGCAGTTGAGCTCCCTCATCTCTACTGAAAGTGGAAACCCAGAAATTGTCCCTGAAGTCAGTGACCGATGTAAACTGAGTGAATACAGAACATACATAACAGGATGCTACACAATGGCAATAAAGCACAAGTACAATGATCATGGAAAAACTCTCCTGCCTGTGAGCTTTGTAGCTCTGCTGGATGCAAGAAGTATTCCAGCACCCAGGCGAGCTGGGCTTCAGGTGAGCCAAGAGGCATAAATAAATGGTGAGAAGAGGATTGGCTCTTGTGAACTTGCCCTTGGCTCTTCTGCAGCTACAGGAGAGCTGGCAAAGCACAGGTGTAACTGAGGGCTGGTTTAGTCTCTGTCCGTAGAGCAAGTTTACAGGGACTGAAACTGGGAGGTGTAAATTGTCACATCTTTGCCCTGCTGAGCAGCAGTACCCCTCCCATCAGACAAATCTCCCAGTGGCACTTCACTTACCGGCCCCTCATGGATGATGAGATGCAGGATGCCTCGTGTCAGGCTGTGATGTTTGAAAGATGGGAGATGAAGCAGAGCACATGCCAAGGCCTGCACTGCAGTCCTGAGCATGACATGAGGATGGGATTTTTGGTTTAATGTGTGTTAGAGAAGCTCTGTGATTTTTTGGGTGTGCACTGCCTACAGCAGCAATCACTTAATGCATCATTAGATCTTGCAGTAATTGGTGAGTACAAGCTCCTTTACAAGAGGAGAAGTGCTTTCCACATTTTATGTAAGTGCACTATTAGTTATGTGCCACTGCTGATATATTTGACTTATTTGTTGTCTAATATTTGAGGTGAATGCTATTTAAGATTTATTTTGTAATTTCCACTGTGCCAATGTAAAACATATAGTTTGTTGCCATCAGGTTGGAAAAAAATTACCTCTTGATGCAAAAAGGGTGTCAAGATTTAAAACTCCCCAGTGACAAACGACAGAGGCACCAAATATACCTTGTTCCCGTATATCACTTCTTTGATGATGATGATGTGCTTTTTATATAACATTGTGGGTTTCATTCCTGTCCCCAGAATACCCTTGGAACTGAGTACTGCTGTCCCAGCAATGTTATTATGCTGACAAAAAGATTTTAATTTTTAGACTGTTATAAAATATATGAATGCAGGCATAATGTTTTAGTTGCATAATGTAATACCAGGAATAGCTCACCAGTCATCTTAATCAGATCATAATTCACTCAAAATCCCAGTAATTTGCAGTATAACTTGTCTAAATGGAGGTCAGAGAAGATACTGGTAAGGTCAGTAATCAGTGGTGGTACTGCAAGCTGGCACTCAGTAGATAGGAAAATATTTGTAAACAGTATAAAGTTTGAAATGTTTTACTCAAGAGGCTGCTACAATCTTGGGGTCTTTTTCAGTTTGTAGGAATTCTCATCCACTTATAGTCATTAATGCTTTCTGATTTGAAAAGATCCACAAATTAAAGGAAGAGCTGCCTTCAAGTCATTAGCTCTCCAGTCTTTTGGAGTTAATAGCATTGATATAAAATCACTATTATCAAGCCTTCTAAAATCTGATAAGAACTCTAAAGTGTCAGTGCACCACATCTGTTCCATTCAGTTATGACCATTTAAAATAATTACAATAGAAATTCCTCCTTACTGAGAAAACTCTGGACAGCTGGAGTCTTCCTTTTAACCTGCATGAAACAAACAGGCATCACATCTTTCTTGTTAGCAATTCTGCACAACATTTCTCCTGCCAGCCAGTGCAATTTAAATCACCTGGTTGCCTGAAGTAAGGTCAAGGACATTGAAAAGAAGAGCAATTACTCTGAGTGTTTTTCAACAACATGAATATATTAGATAAGTGAAAACATTTATTATTCACTGCAAGAATAGTTACAGAACTATCTTGGAAATTTGCTGTATTCCTGAATAACAAGGGTCTAAATTATTCCCATCATTAGAAGGATGCTTTCAAACATTGTCAACATCAAGAACAATTTTAGATTAAAGATCTAAGCAAAAACTTGTAGCCGAAAACTTAGCTCATCAATAATTCAAAGTAGTTCTGGGAAATGTAATCTTTTTCTTGGCAATGCTTTATCTAAATCTGTGGCTGTGTGGGTTTGATTGCTCTTCTGTGCCACAAGGTGTCATTGTTTTACCATTATCAGCTTTTTAAAGCCACACTTTAGGAAAATTTGCAAAAATTCCTTCGTCTGGCATTTTAAGAACTTGGAAACAGACACAGATAATTATCTAGGTTTTAGTTGCCTGAGAAATGTAGAAAATAGCGACCTGTCAAAGACTAAATTAGAAAGATCTCTTTGACACCTACTAATGTACCAGCAGGCCTTCAAGGTCTTCAGGCTTGTTTTTCCCTTCCTAGTGTAGAGGCATTTTGTGTGGCCATTTGATCCCCTTACCTCGATAGCAGGTAAGGAACTTTAGTTCTTTTTTGATGGCTCGGAGGATGACGTGCCATTTGGGCAAACCCATATTTCTGTGCCCTCAGGCGAAGGTCAGGTTCCCTTCCACTGCATTCCCTGCCTGGCTGCTTGCCCTGGGAAGGCTGTCTTGCTGCTTGCTTGCTTGATCATGGAATGATTTGGGTCATCTTTAAGGGTCATCTAGTCCAGCCCCTCTGCCATGGGCAGGGACACCTTCCACTAGGCCAGGCTGCTCAGAGCCCCCCCCAGCCAGGCCTTGAATGATTCCAGGTATGGGGATTTTACTACTTTTCAGGTCAACCTGTCCCAGTGCCTCATTACCCTCATCATAAAAAATGTCTTCCTAACATCTAATCTAAACCTCTTTCCATTTAAAGCCATTCCCCCTTGACCTATCACTGCAGACCTCATAGAAAGCCCTCCTCTGTCTTTCTTGTAGCCCCTTTAAGGTACTGAAAGGGGCTCTAAGGTCTCTCTGGAGCCTCATCTTCTCCAGGCAGCCCCAGCCCAAGCTCTCTCAGCACGTGTAGCTGTGCTGGTATAATCAAAGCAGAGCTCCATGTGAGACTGAGCCTGTTATGCAGACATCAGGTATGACACTGCAAAGGAGAAATTCTGCTATTAAGAACATACAGGAAAGAATGGACTCAAGCATTAACACTGTAGTAAACCCCAGGAATATTTATGCATTCAGGAGATGCTCCAGATAGACACCTAGTTGCCAAAAAGTGGCTAGATATCTCAGGGAAAGTCTGGGGGAAAATGGGTATCCATCACTTTTACAGGGCTTGTCTGGTGCAGTGCTGGGAGTTGGCTGCTCAGCCAGGATTTCTCTGTTTTAAATGGGAGCCACGTAGGGATCTCCTCAGCCAACTGGCTGTGCTCAGGGCAGCCAGAAACACTATTTCCAATGAGGTCATAACGCAAAAACCTTGAGAAAAAGCTAGGTGGTGAGAGAGGGGGGGAAAATGAGGGAGTAAGATGAGCTGGCTCACAAATACAGCAGGAGAGACCTGACATCCACTTGCAAGACTGGAAGAAGTGCTGGGAAAGAGGACGTAACAAGAAGAGTTGTAAAGGAATGCTGTGCAGTGAATGAGGAGCTATTGCTTGGAATTTTTTGCCCAGGTACTTATGACCTTGGGGAGGACATTTGAGGTTCCCACCATGGGATGGTTTAATGGGAAATGTTGATGTGTCAATAGGAACCTGTTGGTGTACAACACAGGCATTCAATACTGAGATCAAAGACTGTGAGCTAAGAAGGCCAGATACAGCCATCCTATGTGTATCCAAAAATTATAAATCTAGCAACATACTGCTGAAATAAAATAAAACAAAATAAGATAAAATAAAATACAAAATAAAACAAACCAGATATCCTAGGCATTAAATCATATCACTCTCACCTAAAAATGGATGTTTAAAATGGTGAGTAGATCTTTCATTTTGTAATTGGTCTTGGAAATCTCAGTGGACCTTCCAAAACTTCAAAACCACTGGAAATATTTCTTCATCCTGGGATGAAGATTACTGACAGAATGGCACGTGAAAAGTTTGCTGGAAATTGCTGTCTAAATCACTATCTTTTCTGTGCAGAAAGAGTGACACACTGAAGAGTGTTGAAGTGTGGAAAAGAGGGGATTTATCCACAGGAGTTTGCTGGATTTCAGAAAGACGTTAGTCTGTGTAATTGCCTCAGTCAGTTTGCTGTAGGGAGAGGAAAATATGACTCTGTTGCATCAACTTTTCTTCTGAATTTTATCACTGGTTAGTTAGAGGTACATTTTTTGAGCAGCCAGAGAGCTGTCATTCAGTGTTGATACTAAAAAAGTCAGTAGTAAAAAAGCTTTATTCTCTCTGGGCCTCCTGCTTTTCTTTTCTTACCAGTGAATGTACCAAACATAGATTTTTTTCTTCGATTTAATACACAAAACAAGTCGCATTTTTTGTGCAGTATCTCTTACCAGAAGTTCCTGCAGGTGCTGGCAGCAGAGGTGAGCAGTGTGGCATCCACTGCACTGCGTGCTGCTGTCTCACCCAGCTCTGCTTCCAGCTCACACTGCTGCACATCTTCTCTGACAGGTTTCTCTGTGTTTAGCTATTTCATCCTACTTTTATTTCTGCTTTCATTAGGTTTCCCTAGCCAACATATGCATTCTTTTAAGTATCTAAACTGAAAATCAGCCTTCACAGAACCAATGTTGAATCTTGTACTGTCAGTCAGAGCATGACTTGTGTCACTGGGAGAGAAGGTCTTTATGAGGAATGCCTTTAGGACCTTTATGCGCTGTGTAAAACCTTTCCCCAGGCTGCCAAGGGTACCTATCACCTTTGCTAATGATTCTGCAAATGTCACCATGTTAATGATCTCTTTCCAGCTCAAACTGTAAGCCATGGATGTCTGTTTCTCTTGAGAGTGATAACTTTTGTATAAACTGCACCTCAAACCAAATGGAAAATAATAAATAGCAATAACATTTCTGATGGAAAATGCTTTCTAGAGAAGTGCTCAAAATGTCACATAACAGCTACAAAGATAATGTTTCCTCTATTATAAAAAACTCCCATCAGACCAGGAGCTTTTACTGTGCACTTTATTCATTGA
The DNA here is from genome assembly GCF_020740725.1 of Corvus hawaiiensis. Classification (NCBI taxonomy): domain Eukaryota; kingdom Metazoa; phylum Chordata; class Aves; order Passeriformes; family Corvidae; genus Corvus; species Corvus hawaiiensis. The sequence goes on along the minus strand of NC_063214.1, from coordinate 112,241,733 downwards.
TCCTAGGAAGAGGTGAGGCTTCAGCCTTCTCTTTTGCCTCCTTGGGTGCCAGTGCAGATGCAGCAGTGGAGACTCTGTCCACTGATTGCAGCTGTGGCTGTGATGGCATTTGGGGATTTCTGGAGCAGGACCTCAGTCTGCTGCTGGCCAAATGTCTCAGCCTGGCCCTTCTTCCTCTGCTGTCCTGGGGAAAACAGCTCAAGTGCCCCAGTGCTGCTTCAGCCTCACTGAAAACACTTCTCTGGCCTTCAGAGCAGCAAGGGAAAGAAATGCCCCGGCTCTTTTCAGTGCTTAACAATCCTCATTTCATAAAAGCTTTTTGCGTTTGCCAGATCTGCAGCAGCTGATTAGGAGCTGCCTATGAAGGCACAGCTTGGTCCCTGAACACACTCCAGGTAAGGTGTCACCATGTATCCTGTTTGTGTGTCCTGCTGGATGCACAGTGGGGTATGTGGTAGATTCACTGAGAACCCTCAAGCTCTCGTGCATCAAAGAAAAGGACAAAAATCAAAGTATTTGTCCTTTCAGAGTCCTTCCAGGCTAAACAGACTGCCCACACAACCCCCCAGTAAAAACACTCAGTGCTTGGTCAGGTATTTCTCCTGAAATATGTATCCATGTAGAATAACCACCGACCATACTGAAGGCTCACATGAGTCACAGTGTTATGATGACAGAATTATCAGGGCAGTCAGACTGCCAAATTTTGGTACTCTTTGTCACATCACGCAAAACATTAGACCAGAGCTGTATGGATGCCAAATGCAGAAGCAGGTAAGATCAAAATTATCTTCAACATGGGGAAGAGAAAATCAGTGAGATTAGAGAGGACTTTCCTTATAGCCAAGTTTTACACTCACCAGGTTTAACCTGCATTTTCAGCTCCAAATCAGACTGTAGTGATTAATTGGACAGGTCAGTCAACTGTATGATTTTTCTCAGTGGAAAAATAAAGAGAAAAATGATGTGATCCCTTAGAGTATCTTGTCTCAATATAAAGAGGTACTGAAGACTGCATAAGAAGCAGGTTTCTGGTGACCAGAGTATTTTTTGTTCTTTCCCACTGTCATTATGTTAATCAAGAGATACGGGTGCTCATCTACCAATGTCTCATTAATGTTCAAAAGCACTTAACTCTTATTTTTGCCTTTGAAATTCTCCCCTCAGGGTACCAAACACATTTCCAGCAGTCCGTCATGCTCAGTGTTTATCACATACCCAGTAATCTCTACCTTCTCCAGCTTCTGTGCTGACAAACATTAGCTCTATATTTCAAAAAATTAATAACCACAGGGACACATTCAACTTAGCAGAAGCTCAGGGTTGTCTTGGTTTCCCACAGCAACCATTAGGAATACTGGAAGAAAATAGGTCAAATGAAAACGTTATTTCATGACAAAATCAGAGGCAGAGTTATCATAGCGTTATTTCTGAAAGCTGGTTGCACAATTGTTAAGATGGGATGTGCATTACACACCAATTCCTCAAAATTATTTTAATTTTTTAAAAAAAGATTATACTGTAGGAATGTTTGACTAATTTTGGATAGAGAGCAAAATTAATGGGTCAAAGAAAAGCAACACTTTCACCTTTGTGTGGCATTTTAATGATACATTTTCTAAAACTTATGCACAGAACAAATTCTGTTTTTCCTGTTTGGGAAATTGTTATAACGATTATAAATCTGACAGCTGCAACAATCTATAGTGCAGATAACAGAAAAATATTGATCTAGGATCAACAGGAATTTAACTTTAGCCTAAATTTCTTTTACCGTTTCCTTGGTTAGTAACATGTGAATACATCATAATTTTCTACTGCTTTTCTTGCTGCTATTTGTTATTTCATCCCAGAAGCATCTGGGAGAGTCTGTGATACTCTAGAAAATTCCTGTATAGAATACAGAGAGCAGAGGAGACTTTTTAAAATCATTATGATCCTTCCACAAAGACCATCTGTTCTTTGCAAAGGATAAGCTAAATGTGCTAGTGAATGAAGTGAATCTCTGAGAAAGTGTGAAGCAATGCAAACAGGGTTTAAATAGATCACGTGCTTGCATAAAAAATACAGTAGGACTAAATTTAGAAATAATTTGGTTAATAAATAGAGAGAAAATCCCAAATTTTCAATCAAGTGGGTCAAGTTTGAGAAAATATATGCGTTTAACATCATCACCTTATTTTGAGTAGGAATTGATTGCAATTAAGACAGTCAGTGTTCCTCTTGATAAACAGGCAAATTGAATTTCAGAACCTAGATGCCATCTTTATAAGCTCAGGAGAGCAAAACACTTCTCTCAATATAATGTATTGCTTTAGTTTTCCTCAAAACACTTTCTGTGGGAGAACAGAATTCTGTATTCACTGGATTGAATAGTGTGAAATGTTGATGAATGGTAGGGGTTTTGTTTGTTTCTTTGGTGTTTATACCTTTTTTTTTTTTTTTTCCCCACCTGGAAGCCATCATAGCACCCAAGTCTTTTATTTCTAGTTATGTGCATTATGGACCCAAGCTAAAGTTACCTCTTTCTTCTGCTGGTTCTGTTCAAAATCGCTGCATGATGAAATGTGGCGTTGAAATTTTTAATTTGTTCATTTTGGTTTTGCTAAATTCTATTTCCATCCTTATACTTTTCTGTCTTCTGATCACAAATGCTAATTACAGAGTTATTCCTCTTCCCCTTTGGCCAGGTCCTGGCTTAAAATTTACCTCCTACCTAGGAGCAGCCTGGATTGAGTGGTCTTCTCTTATGGCACTGATCAACTTGTGCCACAAGACCTGTTTCCCTCCACCACTGGGCCCTGCTCAGCCTCCATCCTACCTCCACAGAAACCCTGCCATAGTTCTGAGTTGAAGTGAGCAAAACCTCTTGCTTCTCACAGACTCTTATCTGGAGTGTCATATCCTTTATCACAAACAGGAGACTTTGTGCTGTTCCATGTCTTTCAGGCATATGAATTTGAGATTTTTTTTCTATGCATGATTTAATACAAAGAGCATGATAGTCTGCTTTTACAAATAAACAGGAAGGAAATTAAGCATTAGATGCCAGCTGTTGAGTTTACTGTCAGCTACTTTGGAGCAAACTGTGACTAAATCTATGTAACAAGGGAACTTGCTTTAGAATTTGCTTTATTCTGCATTATAATGCAAATCTCTATGTCCTGTTACTCCAGCTACAGTATTTTATACCAAAATAGCTGATGATGCAAACCAGATTTCACTACTGTTGAGACCTTGCTCTCTGACATTTCTTCCATTCATTTGGGGAAAAAGCCCACAATTTCCTTCCAAATATCTCCCCCAAAAGCTTTTAAGAGATAAGCATTTTACCCCTGCTTTATTCTAATGTAAACTTGAACCCATAAAGTTTCATCAAAAGAGTGTAAATCTTTCCTCTCCAGAAGTTATCTGCCATGTTTCTTCTTATCCTTTGGATGACTGCAGTAATTTTTATGCTGTGCTGCCGGGAGTGTAATGTTAAGTGCTTCATTAATGATGATTTGTGCCACTGAAAAGTTTAAAATGGGCAGATCATGGCAAGGACCTGACGTTATTTATTTTCGCTCTTTGTATTAAACTCCGAAAAGAACATTTTAAGAGCAGTTTTGCTTCTACTTGGGGATGCCATAAGCAGTATTTCACATGCCATTGCCTCAGAGACAGCATTAACCAGGACAACAATAATAATGGCTGTACACATTGCTAATAAATATTTGCATAAAAGGGATACATTTCACTGTGTGAAAGGAAGGAGATAAGTAGAGAGATGCTTGTCTGCATTTGGAATAAATGATAATTCCAGAAATTTTCTGCTTGAAGGGTTAAGAACTAATAATTGTATCTCAAGGACTCAGGCCCTGCAGAGTGTGGTTCAGCAGTGCAGCTGAGAGCAAATATAACTGGGAGCAGAGAATTGCCCTAGGAAACAGTCTGGGGCTCCCTGGGGTACCTCGCTACAAATGAAAATGAAGGGATCTCACTTTGGATGTGGGGAGGCACAGGAAGCAGCAGGAGGAAGGAAGGGATGCCTCAACACTCCGATGTGTTGATGGATTTAGGTCCTGACCTGGCTTTTGGTTTGGGACCTGGTCCTGGGTTTGGGGGTGTCCAGCTTGTTGCTTGCCTGGAGAGTGGACCAGGGGGCAGAACTTGTGCTAAAATCCAGGTGGGATGATATAGTCACAGCACAACTCAGTACAAGAAAACTGAAAGACCTTTTTAGCATTTCACTATCTGTTTTCTCTTTCTCCCCACACTATATTAGAATATAAGAGGAAACAGAGACTCAATTGCTAAGCAAAAATCTTTTTTGCTAAGACCAGCACAGGGTGATATAATATGGTTTCTGTGCTCAACTACAATTTTTGCAAGATGTTGAAACAAACATAAATTTGAAACAAATCTGGAGGAAATGTAATTTTTTGTCTATTTGATATATAAATGGACATTTTGCTAAAGCTAACATTTCACATGACCTCATTTTGACACCAGGCACAGGGAATGCCAAATGGTAGGTAATTTCATTTGTGTGTTTTAGCTCACCAGGACTGTATTTCTCTAGGCAGACTGGAGCTTAAGAATGTACATTGGGAAACTGAAGAGAATTACTTCTGAAGATTTGAAGCCCTTGTCTGTGGACTCCAAGGTGGCTTTCAGAAACAAATGATGAGAATTAGCTGCATTTCACAGTCAAAAAAAAAGGTTAAAAGTACAGGGTCCCAAAAATCAGTTTTAGGAACAGTATTAAATAAATTTGTAGGAAAGGAAAGGTCAAACATGGTATTAAAGGGCTCTGTATTTAATACCCTAGAGAAATTAAATTGTTAATAAAGACACTTAGAGCCCCTTTACAATTAGTGTTTCTTGGAACTTCGAAGAGACCAGATTGCCTGCGCAATGTAAAATGTCACTGCAAAAATATTCATTTAATCAGCATGGATTAAAATATATGAATCTTTGCCTGGTTCAGCTCAGCTGCAATAATTTTCCAGCACACATCTGTAGCAGTCAGACATCAGCCTAGATGAGTTTGGTCTTTGTAGTTCAATCATTCTTTGGTGTTCTTGTATGGGAAAAATCCAGAAATTAGTTTTATAGAGTGAAATTTTACAGGAATTACAATTCCCACAATAGAAATGTAAACAATAATTAGATATAAGGGGCCCTCACCAATTCCAGTGACCAGACTGCTACTTATTTCAATATGTCTGGAAAAAAACCCACACAAGTGGGTTTATGACGCAGGAATTATTTAGTACAGATTGTATTTAATTTTACACTTGATCAGCAAGCATAATTTAATTTAATGGCAGAGAAACAGAGCAAACAAGGAGGTACTTGCCATGTGGGGAGGAAGAGACCCCATGAAGAGAGGAGTCACCAGGACGGAAAAGGAAGGAGGGAAGTCTAGCTGGAAGAGCACGCCAGTGCTGGTGCCTGCAGGGATCCCTCACATCTACCACACCTCTTCTGACAAGAAATAGATCAACTTCTCACTCTCTCTGCAGGATGCAGCAACCTTGACATGCTGCTACTCTGTGGGATGATGTAAAAGACAATAAAAGAAAGAAATGCATTCACTCTAATTGTCAGGGGAAAAAAATAATGAAGAAGCAAAGAAACTTCTGTGAACCAAATCTTATTGGGGTGCAGGCTCACCTTAGGAGTTGTCCAAGTGGTGCTATTCCCAATAAATCAAACTAATCTGAAGTATTGATGTTTATATCCAGGATTATGATGACCTCGCATGAACAACAATTTGCTGGTAGTATTAACAGTGGAAGAACTGATACTGAGAAACTCCCAAAACATTTAAAGCAACACAGATGTCTTATGTCTACTCCCAGTTAGCAGTACAAGACACTAGCAAGCTCAGTGATCCGTTTAAAAAAGTTTTATAAATCCTGTATACATCCATTTGCCTTCTGAATAATGAAACTGCCTTGTGGGTTCATTTTCCCCTCCCATTTTCTCCACCTAAAAGCAGCAGTTTGGGAGGTTCATTTCCATTACAGATGCTGCATGTGCATAAAAGGAGAGTGCCTGTGGAGAAAGCTCCATTTTAGATGTGGTCCCTGTGGAGTGCATTTTTTATCAAAATCCATTTCTGATAAAACATGCTATTTGAGCTATTTTTCAGTTGTAAAGAATCTCATGCAAAACTGCTCCAGTTGGGCCACAGCGTGCAAAGTCTGGGGTGCCCAAGACTTGGTGCATGAACTGAAGCTGCAGCAGTGCTGGGTAAAGGTGTGGGGTCCAGCCAGGACACTGCAAATCACAAATACAGCTACATGGAATTTTTCAAATATATACATTACTCTCTTGAAATATATCTATAGACAAATCAAAATAATTTGTCAATATATGCTGAGTTTCATAAGTAATTCAGCCTTCCACACCCTCCCTTCTCCCCAGGTAGAAATGAAAATTGTTTTAGACCTACTTTTACATAATTCTTTCACCATAAACCTGTATCTGTTTGTAGATTTCAGATTGTCCACCTTGTGGAAATTTCAATTGTTATATTTTAACATATTAGGGAGCTGGATAGATAAGAAAAATACTTTATAGGCCCACTTTGAAAAAAGGTTGAAGTAAATATCCAGTTCATGTGAAGTATCTGAGGCTCCATACACAGAGAAAAGTGGATGCCTGTCCCAAAGGAAACATTTCAGGGAGAATTAATGCCTCATCACCTTCGTCACCAGAAACTCAACACAACTAATAAACAATTAATCCTGTGGAAGCCAAAACTCATTTGGAGTTCCAGTCCTCATGACAGTAGAATCTAAACAAAGCTTCCTGACTTTTATGTCAAGTGATTGTAGAATTGTAGAATGGTTTGGCTTGGAGGGAACCTTGAAGATCATCTGCTTCCAACTCCCCTGCCATGGGCAGGGACACCTTCTACTAGACCAGACCCAAGGCTCCATCTAACCTGGCCTGGAACAGCTCCAGGGATGGGGGATCCACAGCTTCCCCAGGCAACCTGTGCCGGGGCCTCATCACCCTCACAGTAATGAATTTCTTCCCATTATCCCATCTAGAGCTACTCTCCTTCTGCTTAAGACCATTCCCCCTTGCCCCATCACTAAACATCCTTGTAAAAAGTCCCTCTATTTCTCTCTTGTAGGCTCCCTTTAGGTACTGGAGGTGCTCTAAGGTCTCCTTGGAGCCTTCTATTCTTCAAGATGAGCAACCTCAACTCTCTCAGCCCATCTTCATAGGAGAGGTGCTCCAGCCCTCTGATCATCTTCATTGGCCTTCCCTGGACTTGCTCCAAGAGGTCCATGTTCCTCCTGTGCTGGGATCCCAGAGCTGGACGGATTACTCCAGGAGGGTCTCACCAGAGCAGAGGGGCTGGATCAGCTCCCTTGACCTGCTGCCCACTGCTCATGTAAGGCAGTCCAGGATACATTTGTCTTTCTGGGCTGTGAGCCCACATTTCTGGGTCGTGTTGAGCTTCTCGTGAACCTTTGTCACCTTCGTGAAGGCAGCAATTATCAATCTTAAAAATAATTAGTGTTTTTTGTCCTTATCAATTACAGAAACATTACTCCAGTGTCCCACCACTCTGGACAAGTGGGAAGAAAACAAGCAGCAAACAAGTAAGGCAGACAAAATTGGAAGTAATCATGAAAATATAGGGGGTTGAGGGGGTGGAAGGGAGGGAGAAAATGTTATCCTCATCTGAGCGGAAAAATTTAAAGAAACTGAGAAAGATGCTAAAGCATGACACAGCACTTACAGTCAGCAAATGTGGTGTTGGTGCTTCTTCTATAAAAGGAGAAATTTTGGGAGCTGATCTTTGTCTCACAGAATTGTTTAGAGGGGACAAGGAAATAAAGGAAGGAAAATCAGTGCGCTGTGGCCTAAACTGAGTATATATGTTTTTCCCTAAATTAAGACAGGGTATTTTTAAATCTTTATTTCCTAATAAGGGAATGTCATGGTTTCCTGGCAAACCTGTGAAATATGAGTTTGTTAACATCAGTGATGATTTTGACAGATAGAGTAAAACATTTTCTGTCATACATTAAAGAGAAGGAAGTTTATTAAAGGAATTTTTCTTCCAACTTTTTTATTAAGTCAGAATAAATTCAGTGGTTTTTGGCAGTTTGAATTAAAAAAAACATATACTGTGTGAATCAAACTCATGTCCTCTTTCAAACACTGGGAGCTTTTCTTTTGAAAAATATCTATATTTGTGAAGACTGAATATTTTGACATACTTTGTCTACAGAAAATGCAGAAAGCCATACAGGTATATCAACATGCCACACACATGAAATGACCACGTGTCTACTTTGGTATTTTAGTTTGAACCAGGGTTGCTTTTATGTCTCCTCTTTATGCATCTCACATCAGAGATTTGTCTTGGAGGATGCAAACTGGATTCCTTGATGAAAGTGAACTGGCAGACACTGTCCTGGTGGCTACGTAAGGCACTCCAGCTGCTAATGAGCAATTATTCCATAAAGCCAGAGCAAAGCTGTTCTGGCATAACCCCCTCCCCAAAATTCTTACGGTGCATATGACACATGCTCAGCATTGACTGCTGCAGTCGGCAGATCTGCATTAGCAGTCTTGGTAATGGAAACAGCTTAGAAATGCCAGCACTCCATGCTCAAGTGCTGCATCAACCTGTGGAGCTAAAGTGCATTTGCCAGTCCTGGCTCTGGATGCTCAGCCTGGTCCTGTTTGGCCTCTGTGCCATGGTGAGACCACAGTGGCAGCATCGCAGGGAGATCTGGATCCACAGCCAGGGGCTGAGCTAAGATGCAGCTCCCCAGCTCCCTGGGCTGGACAACTCAGTGTCAGGCAGGTTGGGTCTATTATCCTAATAGAGACTGCCTGTCCAGAAGTGTAGCCACAGCTGGAGACAAAAAACTGCCCCTACACTCGGAGACTCAGAGGATGAGTTATTTGGGGTTTGTTTTTTATTACTCCTGAGAGCCCAATGTGTCAGTCTGCACGGTGTCTGTCTGACAAATTAAAGCTCTGCTCCTGCTGCTTTTCAGAAGTCACATCTGCCTTAGAAAAATAGGATGTCTTACCTGAATGTGCATTCCTATAAACTCTACTTTAAGTTCAAATTAAACAGATAATGCTTGAGAAGCCATAAGTTACTGGTAATGTGTAAAAGGATGTCGTACCTTCTTCAAGGCAATTACAAAATTAAGGAAAAAACACAACAAGGAATACAGAGAAGGCCCCAATTTATTAATCTTTTCTTTTTTTCACTAAAAAAAATGTCTGCCTTCTCAGGTGTAAGGCCCCATTCCAAGGGCTTTATTTTTAATGAAAAGAAACTACCTTGAAAAAACACGTAGTAGTATATAACCATACTAGACAGACAGACAGCTTTGTTAAATGATTTTTCCCTTCATAGATTTCTCAGGCATCTTAGACCATATGTGTGAGCAATGTAGCACATACAGAAAACAATTTTATTCTGGACACAGAAGAGGTCGAACACACATCACCATATTGACATTTGCACTCACTAATAAATGTACATGTATACTCACATGCACAGCCAAATAATCTTAAGCTTCTGCCTTTTGCCATTCTGGTATGTGTACAGCTATAGAAGTATCAGTATCTATATAATTTTGCCCATCTATATTTCTTTCTATGTATGATAAATAATTAGTGGTGTAGCTATAAAGCTTATGTATTTCTAGCCAATGACACCTTCAAGGTCCCTCTGCTGCCTACTGCTTGACCTTGGTTTAAAAGCACACAGAATGGAAACCTTGAAACCAAGATCAGCAGGATTCATTCTGACAGAAAACAGATGCAGCACAATGGAGAAAAATACACATTTAATTTTAATCCTTCTTTTTTTTTTAGCAGCCTGACTATTACCAGTTCTTAAAAAAAATCCTAAGGTACAGACTGTCCTTCACAGAAGTATCATACATTCTAATACTCCAATTAAGTTTTGATTGGAAAACATTGTAACTGCAGTCACTAGCAATGTCTACATTATTCCTCCCTTTGGATACGGTAGCAGGGGAACACTGTGGAAGTAAGATAACAAAGGGCTGCGGCCTTAAGATGAGCCTTCTTAATGGAAGATTCCTGACTTCATCAAAGTACAATAAGAGGCATTTTATTTCATAATATTTGGACAGGAAGGTTACAAAACTGCAATATAGATAGATGACACACAGTGATGTGACCTTAAAGATACTGCTTTTGTCTTACATTACTTTTCCATTTTATGTTCTGTCTCAAGCCACCTTATCTTAGGTAGGGCTTAATAGGCTTCTTGTTTTCTGAAAGGGAATGGAAACAATTATCTTTACAAAGTGAGGAACAGTACTGAGGAACAGTCACATGTCACTGGTGCAGGACCGTATGAAATGGACAAACCTATGCCTGGCTCTCCAGCAGCACTTGTCCATGGGAAATGATCACTGAATGGAAGTCTGCCTGAAGTCTTCCCACTAAAATGACTGCTTGCCACTGCACTGTTTGCTGCTTTTATAGAGAAGAAAATATAAACCTTTGCTGATATTGGTTGTCAATTGGTGCTTTTATTAGGAAGAAAAGATAAAGCTTTCTGGCTATTTTTGGCAACATCACAAAAATGAAAGGGTGCTTAAATAATGAAAAAAGGCAGATCACGTATCCTGGATTGCTCAAGCTATTGGTGACCAAAGAAGGAATGTCTTAATACTGCTAAAGCATGAAAAAAAAGAATACAAGACAAGCTTGTATTACAATACAAGTGTTTAAGATTGTTCTGGAACGCAGCAATACTTAAAAGAACTAACTTAGTATAATGGTAAGAAGGACTGGCATTATATTTGAATGGAAAAAGGGGGACATCCTAAAAGGATAGAAAAAGATACTCATAATGGTTGTAGGAACAACGCTGGCAGACAGTGTAAATATCCAGAGTCCATTCTTCATAAGAGTGTGTGGGTATGGTTTGTGAAGGTCTTGAAGACCTTTCTAGTGATGTGTGTAATTAAGAACCACAATGTGAATGTCTGATTTTTGGAGACAGATGAAAATTGACTACATTCCACAAATGCTTAAAGACCCATAATAACAATAAATCTTGAGCCTACTTTGACAAAGCAAAAGATGGCTAACAAATTGGAAACGTGGGAGGAAAGAATTGTTGTGACAATTGAATCTTTCTTTCTGTCATGCCACAAGACATTTCTGCAACAGAAAGGACTATTCCTTTCTTTTCCATGAGCATTAGAAGATCTAGTAATGCATGACTCAGACTTTCTCAATTTGTGAACATAGAACCATTTTTCAGTGTACATGCAGAGACTTCTAATAGTTTCATGTAGAAGATTAAAGATAAAGAATTTCTGAAATGGTGCCATTCCATAAATAATGTAAAAGCAGTAAGCAGGCTTCCAGAAGTTTCTTCATCACACATTAAGTATCACACTGTCTTCTTTTCTGTAATGGACATCTTTATGGACCTCAAATCACCAATGTGGTCTCTTCCCAATCCCTTTTTCAATGTTTCTGTTTATCCAATTCAGTTCCAGCCTGGTGATGGTCTTAAGCCCTGTGATTAAGCCCTGAAAAAGCAGGAATTGCCTGATGTTTCAAGCTTCCTTCTGGTGTTTTCAGGCATTTCCATGCCATGGCTGGTCTCACAGTTCAGCACAGAACAAACCTCTTTTTCACTTTTAATAGGAGATTTATTCTCCGTTTCTTTAGGGATCACTGCCCTCAGGTATAGCCAGAGAGTCTTTGTCATGCTGATTTAGTAAGCTCTCTTTCATCTTTGCTTCCATTTCTATGTGCACACATACTCAACGTATATTCATACCCATACCTGGATGTTTCAGAAGCTCAAAAAATTTGATCATAGAACTAAGTAAAATAGAGGAAAGGAACTGCTTTATTTATTCGGGGAATACAATTATGCATAGTTGAATAGGAGACTCTGCTATATAACTACACACAGGTTTTTTTTTTTTCCTTTTCTATTTTCTTCTTTATAAAATTGAAAGTTTTTGTGGGGAAATGTGCGGATAATAATGAGAGCTCTAAGCACAAAATGTCTGATAATGACAAGAGCAATGAGAAGAGAAGCAGGATGGATAGAAGAATAAAGACACTGAAAGAAAGGCAGAAAAAAAATCCTGGAAACCTGCACACATGCTTGGGAGCATATTATTGAATCTGAACCATAAACTATATTTATGTAATTTTATCAAGTGCACTTAATTACAAGAGTGAATGCTGGCAGAGATAGAAAATACTTCACTGAATTGTCATGCTTATATTTCTCTCTCCTTATTTCTTTTTATTGTTAAACACTTTGAATTAACTTTTAGTTAAGACTGTTTAATCTATAAAACCATAAATGCCCTATAGCATGTTTTGGAAGGCAAAATAAGCTCTTAACCTGAGAGATGAGTAAGAGGAGCCTGAGGTATTTTTATCAAAGCAGCCTAAGAAATGGTGCATTGCAGACCTCAGCTAAGACAGTGCAATTAAAGGGAAAGTCAATTGATCACAGGAAGAGAATTACAAATATCAACATTTTCTTTGTTAATTAGACTTCTAAATTATTGTGTCAGATTCATGGTTTGGGGAAAGGTTAAAGCAAGAGATTTTGTAATGCAAGAATATATATCTCTTGGGGAATTCATTGCTGATCTTCTGAGCAGTTTTCCACCCTTACGTTGCTGGAACAAAGCCTGGGGACCTCAGCGGCTGTTGTCACGCTGGGTAGGATGTGTCATTGCTTCTGACTGTACTAAACCACCATTAATTAGGTAGAAAGGGATGTATTTCACTCTTCAAAACAATGACATCAGTTAGAGATGATGTTTTGGGGTTTTTTACATGAACTGACCTTCACAGGTTTATCCACTTGGCAAAACCTTTGCTTTATATTTTTAGTTTTAAAACGATTCTTTAAGCTGCTTGAGCATGAGTAGAAATTTCCCACTGGAAGCTTCTTCTGTGGTTTTTGAAGAACTATTCATGAATAGGGCAAGTGTCATTTTCTTATCTTTTGAAGTGGTGTATCTCAAGGAGTCTGGTTCAGGTTTAAATTAACCTAAAGTTCCTGTAGGCAAACACAAAGCATTGACAGTTCTATGAATAAAGAGAACTCTATAAATAAAGAGATGGCAACTATTCATACACTCTGAAATGTATACTGATCACTGAGAAATAAGAAATGGACTTCAGAATATTGAAATACCTAGGACACATGGTCTTAATTAGATTTCTGTATCAATTTAGAGCTTAGAAGAACATCAAAAGGTTTGATTCAAAAGGAAAAAGCCAATACCTCTGATTTTCTAAGTAACAGCTGACAGTTTAATTTTACTGCCATCTTCTAGATTGTAATTTGGCAACAGGTTTTTTTTTCTATTTTAAATGAGGTTCTATAATAAATCCTACATTACACTGAAATAAATAAATTTGGCTTTGTTCAAGATCTTAGGCCAGAAAGTGAAATTTTTCTATGATTTATCTTGAAATTAACATATCCAAGCTACTGTTTAAGCAATAGAACTACCTTTCCTTCCAAAATAATATGATTTATGTATTACCTGAAAATGTGGAGCAAAGCGTGAGGATCCTGCTTATTGGCTGAGTTAAGCAGTTCAGCGAGTTCAACTTCAAGCATTTAGAAATTTTTAAGAAATAAACAAATTGAATCTACACTTCCTGGTCAATATGTATATATGGACTTGGCCATACTTTACTGACAGTGCAGGTAGCTGCCTCCCTTGTCAGTGCTCACCTCCACCCAGGTAATAGAGTGACCTGGATCTGAGAGTCCATAGTTAAACATAGCATTACATGTATTCTGCATTTACACAATAATCATAAGTCACTTTGGGCAGTCCATTTTCAGAAGGTGACTGCCTTGCTCTCCAGACTGAAATCTCTATTCTCTCAGCCTTGTGACTCATAATGCACCTTTAGTCATATTTTAACCTTCAGTATTGCACTCTCTGTCACATTTTATTGCTTAATTCATGCTGTTGAGCACAGCAACATCACACCACCAGATAAACCTCAGTGACTTCTGCATTAAAAACAACTTCATTCACCTTTTTAATGAGTTCCTTTTAATTTGAATGCTTAATATGAATGTTCCCCTTTGATATGAATGTTGCATTCATGCCCTTGACATAATTGCTCGATAACAACAACAATACTGTCTGTATACAAAAGCGTAAAAAGGGATATTTTTTGCCATATTATAAAACCATGTTGGTTCACTGGGTTTCATCTCATTAGTCTTAATACCTCCTTTTTTTTTTGAAGTTGACTGAGCTATAAAACACAATAGATTTGGGGATATTTCAGGAATGACTTGAATGCCTTTATATTCAAAGACATTTTCCCTACCATTGTGTATCTGATATGGAATTTAATGGAATAATGCTATCTGGGGAGAGGTAAAGGAACCCCCAAATGCAGTTGGTATTTCAGATGTAGCAATAATTTATTCTATGACTTTACAAACCATATGGATTTACAAACCTATATTCTATGGCAAACAAAAGGTCCTGGGCTTTTTCAAAAAAGAGAAGGTATCGAGCAATGTGATATGGAGTTGATAATCCTCACTGGTCAAACATCCCATTAATAAAAAGATAATGGGATTTTATCTGACATAATCTTCAAAGGCAATTTTTTTTCAATTTGTCTTTCAGTTGTTTTCACCCTTAGCTCAGTGTTCACCTCAAGCATAATTCCACTCAGATTTCAGAACCTGCTTGTAAGGATTTAGGGAGATTAATTGGTAAACCCCCTTTATGGGGAAGTGTATAAAGTTTATGGAAGTGAAAAGGTGATAAGCTTTACTCGTATCCTAGTGAGAGACAGTGAGAAACTGAGTGGGATACTAGCAAACACAGACTGACCTCTGCAACTGTGGCCAATGAAAAGCATCATTAAATTCTCTGGCTTTTGCTTCATTAGTAGTTAGCACTTGCTATGGCCTCATTTTCACACCACAATAACCAGGAATGGGAACTTGGCCAAACCTCTGTAGAACTGGGCACAGTGTGGGGGCACAGACCACATCGATTCCCCTTGGGTGACCAGCCAGAGGCAGCTCCCTTAGCTGCATTTGTTTGCACTGGTGTGTCCTGCAACTCCAAGGGTGGAGATAATTTATTCCCTGCTAACTCATTCAAGTTGCATCTTAGCTTAAAGCACAGTCCCCAGCTGTTAGAGTGAAACTCCAGTGGCTGACAGACACTGCTCCTTCCCTCTTGCCATGGGCTACAGCACCACTACATGCACCCAAACTGAGTTACTTATAACCTCCTTAGCAGCCCTTCAATTAACTAAAAGATTTGCAAACAGCTTTCTTAGCTTTAATCTGCTTGCTTTCATCCTTTTCCTGCTGCTTTGATGGATTGTCCAGACAGGATAAGCAAGTGGCAAGACAAATGCTTTCAGAGGTGGGAAAGTATTGAGTTCACAGTGCAGAAAATACATGTCTGACAGTGATGGAGTCTAAATTTTAATTTAGCAACTCTTATTTCTGGGAAAGAGTAAAAGGATGTCACATTTCATCCAGTCTACTGGATGTATTTAAATTAGCATTCTAACTTGGATCTGGAGTAAAATCTTGAAACTCTGCGCTCAGAGGGTGAGCGCCAAGTCTCCAGCTGGAATGGTTTCACTCTAGGGATTGTTTCCTGTCTGACCTGATGTGTGTCTGTAAACAGGCACAACATTGTGAATGTTCAAAGCTTGGACAGAGAAAGCAGTTCTTAGTGATGCTGCAAGAGAGCTCTTCTGCTGCTTAGGTCTGTTAATGTATAGCATGAATACATAGAGATACCCCAGGCTGGAGCTGCTTCTATCAAAGGCAGACTTTGGTAGCACAAATAAAATCCTAAAGTGAAGGGAAAAGTCAAGATTCCTGCATGGGGAAAGCAAATCTGCTTTGCTTTCCACATTTGGAACCAGCAGCATTGCTATCAATGGGACAGAAGGACCTGTGCTCTTTTCTAGCTGTGTCCGAAGACAGCGCACAGGCACCACCAAAAAGTTCATCGGTAGTGCCAAAAGTAGTTCCTATTTTCTTGCTAACCTTGGAAGACTCCTTCATGAAATCTGAGCTAATTCTGGGCTGCATTTTTTTATTTTTTAATTTTTTAAATTTATCATCGATCAAAATAATGTAAAGAAATGTACAGCAGAAACTACAAAATATCAGCTTCCTCTGAGTATGTTTAATGACGCAAATGGTTACTCTGTGCAAGAAATTTATTTTCATGCATCCTGAGAAGGTGGTAGCAAAGTCAGCCTGCATGTCTTGAGCCATCAAGGAAGACTGTGCAAAGTATGTCCAGTTCCTCTTTAGACCCACAAGATCTGAGTGCTCAGCACCTTTCTGAAATCTAGAGGGGATGTATCAATGTGCAGCAGACTTCTGGTGATTAAATAAAAATATGTAAAGTAACTCTAAAATGCTTTCCAAAATCTGCTTTTACAGACTTAATATTCAAGGCTGAAAATAACTTCGTTTTTTAAAACCTGAAATTCATTAAGACAGTAAATAGTAAAACAAACACTACACATTAAATGAGGATATAAAAAATGTTGTTTTATTCAAAGTTTCACCTTAGAGAAAAGCAACAATCTCCTCAAATCACACAAGACTTGCAAGTACTGGAAAATATAATAAGAGAGAACTTGAGAAAATCATGCAGATATACTGTTTCACCATATTTACCCCTAATTGGAAAAAGGAAGGTAAAAATGAAGAGTCCTGTTTCCTCTTCCTGTGTTAAATGAAGAGAGATGACAAATAATATTGAACTGGATAATAAATAATACTCTCTGTAATCTTAAAAATATCCACTACAATGCCATGAGACATTTTAGCTCTAATAAACAATTATTTGGAAATATAAACTTATTTTCTTTTAGTTCTATGGGATTTTCTAAAAATGAAAGTATTTTTGATATTATTTAATACAGTCCAGAGAAAAGTTATTCTTTCTTAATAGAAGTTTCAGGGGACTTAAAGCTATCAAAATACTAATCTTTCATATGATGCATCATTAGCAGAACTAAAAATTCTCGTATTTTACAAGGTTTTGGAGCACAGCTCTAGAACACCCAGAGCACACCTCCCAGTAGCAGAAATTAAGCAGCTGGTTGCATGGTTTTGGATAGATCCCACCTCTATTATTCAAAAGCTTGCTTGTTGGAATAGAAATTTCACCCTTTCTGGTGAAGTGGGTAACACTCATTTCCAGCCCATACTTATATTGTTTGCTGGATCAAGACTGTCCCTGCGGTTCTTGATTTTCAGCAAAAGATTATATTTCAGAGGCAAATGGAGAATCAGTGAAATAGTACTGACTTTGTAGCAGCTATATTTATTTAAAAAAAAATGCTGCTAAATTATTTTGTGATCTTTGGAAAAAAAAAAATCAAAAACTTCCCCCAGGAGCCTTTTTCTTGGTAGCCCCAAGTGCTGTGATTTGAAATAGGGCTTCAATAATGTTCTCAGTACAGAAAATTCTGAGTATTCCACTGGATATTAATAAAAGAACTAGAAGATTCCTGTTAAACAATGAGATTTTTAAAGATACAAAAAGAATTCAGGCCCTGTTTATGAGGCTGAGGAGAAACTTGTGAAGGAAAATGCTTAATATGCAACTGTCTTTTTATAGTTGGAATAATCTCCTGACTCTTAAATAATTTCTTGCGTATCACCTTGTGCATGACAGAGGAGAGAGGAAGGAGAGGGAACTAGCTGATTCCTTCCTTTCTCTAGAACTGTCTCACTGCATAATCCTAAAACAAACTAAGATGCAAGGGACCTCTGAAGAGTACCTGGTCCAGGCTCCTGTATAAAGCAGACTGATTGTGATGTTCTTTTATTCTTATGTTATTTTATAACACTATAATACTATATATGTTATTTTATAATATTATGATATGTTATTATTATGTTTTTTATGGTTATGTTGTTATGTTATGTTATGTTATAGTATTATCTTGATGTTATTTTATTTATTTATAATTTCGATGCCCAGGCCTTGTCCAGCCACCATGTCCCTGGGCACCTGGCTACCAGCAGCACCAGAGAAGGGGGTGACTACTTGGCCCCTCCTAACCACATCCCCAGGCTGTGTCTGAAGAGGACTCTCAGAAAATTTACATCCCCTTGCCTCAAAGGATCAGAGAAGTTTGAGTCCACTTCTCTCTGCCTATCAGCTCCATATAGGATATTTCCCCTGCCTCTCTGGTCATGTGAAAGAGATTTGGAGCTCCCCCTCCTCTTCCTATCCAACACAGGGAGGACCCTGTCCTGCCATTGCACACAGACACATTCCTGCAAGCTTAGGTAGCACAGTTTGAAGAGGTAAAAATTGCAATCTCCAAGGCAGTCGTGTCAGCAGGACACCCCAGGGAGTTACACTTCTACTGCCAAAAATGCATTTTAAAAATATAGCTTCCTTTCCTCAAAATTCATGGCTTTACTGTGCTGCTTTTCTAACAAAAACAAGCCACAGGCCTACCAATATAACTGCAACTGCCTTCTGCCAGGGAAAGCAGACCCTAAAATAGCTTCTTGAAGATAAACAATACAATTTCTTCTACAAAAATAATGCCTACACCAAAAATTATACCCATATAACTGTACAGATGGAGCGGTAAGATTCCTCAAGATTGATCCTTCCCTGCAATTTCAAGTCTGGCTGCCTGAAGTTAGATCTCTCAATCTATTTTCTGGCACGTAGACAGGCAATCAGATTTTCATGAGTGCTCAGCACTCATCAGATTCCCGGGAAACAGTTTACTTTTTAGTCACTAATGCCACTTCTAGAAACACTGAAAGACAGACAAATCTGAGTCAAAGGGTTTCCTCCAACAATTTACAAATTGTAATTTTTTTTTCTGGTCATCTTGCCTAAAAATAGAACGAATGCTACTGATTTAATGAATTTGAATGCCCTAAATTAAAAAAAAAACCCCACCCTTTTTTTAACAGCATCTCGCATTCTGACTTCAGAATGCCTCTGGGCATGGTACAAGCATGGGAAATGGTACAAGCAAAATGATATTCCTACCCCATGTGACATATGATTCCTCCAAGGGAAGAAAGTCGAGACCACAGATAACACATTCTCTCTTTCTAATTTTTATAGACGTTATTTAGCACTGCATGCAACTTTTTGCTCAAGTACTTATAAAGGTCTTCAACGAACTTTAAGGCAGAATGCTTCAAAATGAAAGCTACCATTACCAGGGTTAGGTAATGGAGAAGAAAATAACAACTACAGAAGAAGAAAAGTGGGATTTATGGATTGTTTGTTGTTAATTAACTAGAATACATGTGTGCACGCTCTCTCAGGAAGCACAGACCAAGAAGAGCAGTGGTGTGGGATTTGCTGCCTTCTGGTTTCTTTCCTGGGGGGCACTAGTCTGATCAGGATATCTGCTTGGGAAGGGAAGCCCAGACTGTTTTCTGAGAGGAGCAGTGGGTGATTGATATGGTTGGGATCACCAATTTGCTCTTCACTTGCTAATGTGACAATGTTAATACCCATTGCCCTTCATTTAGGATTTCTGGCACTGTCACAGCCTAGTCCTGATAAAATATGAAACAGTGCATTGTAGACTGTTACTGCACAGAGATTTTTGGTATGGCACATCCATATCTTTTTATGTCGTTTTACTTGCTGATATTTGAACACAATGAAGAAGTCTGCCTGCTTGCTCTAGTTAGCATTTGTAGTAGGGGTTTTTTAAAGTCATTTTTGACCTTGGTAATGTTGTTTAGTGTCCTTGAGCTTAGCTTTAATCTTAAATAAAAGCACAAGAAATGTTATGTTTTCAAAGACACAGCTGAAAAGCCATTGACAACAAATATTTGCAATATTTTTATTCCACTTTACTAAACTCTTCTACTTGTTAAGAGCTCTGATTCAACCAAGTTAACAAGGTTATCAGATGATATGTCTATTGTCTTGTTATGACTTCCTTGGCTGAGCTCCTGCAGCAAACAATGCAGGAGTGATGCTTTGTTCGAGCAGCAGGATGGAGGGAGCAGGGAGGAGGGAGCGGGGTGGGGATGGGGGTCAGGGAGCTGCCAAGGCCTCTGCAGCAGCCAGAGCTCCACCTGAGGTCAGGATTTATCAGTCTGGCTCCAGGGCTCCAGGCAGTCCCTGAGGGTCCGTGACAGCCCAGGACTCACCTCTGGGAATCTGCAAAACATCCTCGCACAATAGCAGGGATGCAAGCAAGCAGGACACTGAAGGCATGAGTTATTCAAGCTGACACATGCCAAAGACCTCGGAAGAGAGGTAATTAAAAGCATTTTAAGGGATTAAATCTATGCATTAGCTTAAAAATACATTTCCACTCCCCTCAACCTATGCCAGTGCCCAAGTTATAAGAATAACTGTTTAAATTACCTGTAAAAAGGCAAGATCATTTCATGCTCCCTTTTCTACTCTTCTGTATAAATGCCAGGTGCATTCAGCTTTCCCCTAAGCACTGTCATAAATTTGCTGTCTCCCTGCTGGCATAATTAATATATGCAACTGTTGCTATCTAAAGAACAGAGGGTGCCAGGGCAGCAGCTGCACAGCTGGAGGACTCTCATTAGCATCACGCCAGTTGGCTGACAATTCTAATCACTTTTGTACTGTCATGATACTTTGAGAAGCAGAAAAAATATTAGTTCCTTCTACAGTATCAGCTGGTAAAATGGAAGTAACCTCATGTGGCTACTGCAGGATTTACAGCATAGTTCAGTATTCAATTTTTTTCTAGAATGGTATACGTGGTACATAAGACACTATGGAACACTTTGATGGCCTTTTCCCTTCTTCTTCCGGCTCCCAGCAACTTTCAAGCAGGTAATGTTACTGTTTATGCTCCTGCCAATGACTAGTGATTAGCTGAAGACACCAGTAGATCCCTTGAAATATTTTAGAGGTTTTATTTAACACCTGTAAAGACTAAAATCTGAGGTGTTTCTTTGAAATTTTGATGACTGAATGATAAGAAAACTCACTCTGCTTAGTTCTCCACTGACAATTAAGTTGTGGCCAGCATCCTGCCTCTGAACAGGATAGTTCAAAAATTGATTCAAACCTGATCTCGGCTATAACATACCGAAGTTACTGCTGCCCCTATGAAAACCTTGTGCTGGCCAGGGCCAACAGCACCATAACTCAAACTGTGTGTGAAGCCATCACCTCCAGCAGTGTTTTAGCAGGTGTGAGTACAGTGCCAGGCCCCAGCATCTTCTCCCCTAAAGGTGTGTGCCTTCAGCTGTGTCTCCAGCACTGTGCCCTCCACCTGCCTCCCCTGTTCCTCCTCCTCCTGTGGCTGCCACTTGCCCTTGCAGTACCTGCCCAGCCCCACATGCTCTTCAGCACCTCTTGTCACTTTCTTATACATGTGCTGATTGCCCCTAAGTTGCCAGTATGTTTCTTCACTGTCCTCATTTTCTAAACGGTCTCTAAGCCTTTTTTAAATGCTTTTTCCAGGGGATGCTGCTTCAGTTTCAGCTTGTGGCTGCTGAAGTCTTTGCATGCACTGTGTGTTCCTCCCCTTTTTAATTCAACTGTGCCTCAAACCCCATTCAGTCTTTCATGTCACTGTAGCTCTTGGCTTCACTTAGGAGAAAACCCCAATCCAACCCAACAATAACCCCCTGATGTTTTATTTCAGTGGGGTGCCTTCAGAAGGATGTAACCTGGCAGGGACAGGGAGTGTGGAACAGCCCTGCTGCCTGCAGCACTCTGCGTGTGCCAGTGAACCTCAGAGCTGCTGTCACAGAATTCAAACTCACAACCACCAAGAGATTTGCCAGAATAAAACACTCAATTGCCTTCAAAGCTAGGGGCAGACTGGGGTACTCATTACCCTTTTTGCTCCTCTGTTGTGTGGCAATGTTGGAGGCCAAAGGTGGAGAGAAGCCAAGAGAAAGGATGGTGGATTCCTGCCCATTCCCTGCTCTCCCCTCACCTGAGAAAGAGGCAGCTGCTCTGAAACTGTTCGTGTCCTTATCCAGGTGTGCCCCTTGTTAGGACAAAATCTTCTCCACTCAGTAAAAGCCTACTGTAAAATGCTAATGAGGGCACTTCCAGACTGCTTTTTTTTTGGGTAGCAAAAGAAGTGTGTGTGTGTGGCATGGAAAAGAACAGATTTATAATTTCAAAAAAAACCTTGGCTCCAGACAAAGATTTGCTATGTCACATTCATTTCAGGCCACTGTAGTGAGGTATTTAACTGAGGATGTTTGATGTTGCTTGCTTCCTAGAACTTCAAAATCAGTTTTACTTTCAGGTCAAATACAAACAGGGCGTGCACTGTTCATTACAACAAAGCATATGTTACTGGAATTCATACAGAGTCAAATGTGACTATTTCAAAGGCAAATGTCAGAGCATCCAGAAGGTTTTTGTCTGTATTTTTCTTCTAAATGCTGGTTTTCATCAGAACTTCACTCTTGACAATTTTCTTTGTGCTAGTAAAGTTTCAGTGAATAGAGCTGAAAACAACTCTCATGGGGACTCCACTAAAATGTCTTATCCCTATAGGAGCAGGTAACCAGGTCCAGTCTTTGTGGTTCAGGAAACAGTGATCTACACAAAGGGCACCAGATGCCTCTGCAGAGCCTTTGAGTCTCCAGATCCTTTGAGAATTTTATTTTCAAAACACTGCTGTGAAAGAAACATTTCAGTAACAGAGACACAGGTGACTAATCCACCACTGAGGTGTACAATGACACCTCAGTCTTCTGGGTTCCACAGGCTGAAACCCCTCTTGAAGAATTGTACTTGTAACCTTTCAAATCAAACACTGTGACATCCCCTACAACAGCTGAGACACATCCCCTCACCATCCCTTGCCTCTCCTCCATCCCCCACCAAAAAAAATAAAACAAACAAAAAGCCAACCCAAAACCCCAAAGGACAAAAAAACCCAAACCCAAACTCTACAAAACAGAGAGAAAGAGAGGGAGAATGAGAGAAAAGACCATGTTTTGCATACGGAACTCCTGGATAGCACCTGACCATCAAAAATGTTCTTGGGACAACAGTGGAGGACAAATTCAGTGTGAGTCAGGAATGCCATGTTGTGAAAAAGGCATACTAGAAATTAGGATGCATAAAAAGCACTACTGTTTTTAAGGCTTGTCAGACTGTTCCATCTTTACTCAGCATAGTGGAGACTTGGCTGTATCCAACTCTGGACACTGTGCTCAAAGTATAGAAAGTGTGCACAGAAGGGTAATAGGATGATCAGAATGATTCTTACACTCCTGGTATGGAAAAACACATCAGGTGTGTGTATTATTCTCCATTCTGTAAACAACAAGTCATTAACTTAAATATTCATAAAAAAAGGATGAAAAGACTGGATGGAGAAATGTGTACCAATAAAGCAAATTGGTTTTGGAAATCAAGGGAATTCTATCCATGTAGCATTTTAAGAGCAAGATAGACACAGCTCTGGTAGAAATGATATATACAGTTTTGGTTTCCTCAGGCAGAAGAGGAAATCTGTGTAATTCCCATTCTGCATAAGAGTTTACTCAACAAACTTCCAGGTGAAAGAGAACAAGTCATGTTTTGTGAAGTCTGCTTCACATGCTCAACTGAAAGGGAGGCAGCTGGGACTTTGCTGAAGGGAGTTTTCAGATTTCAACTAGACACTGTCCAGCCTAGGGTCTTTTTTAGCATACCCTCAAGTAGCTTCTATGTTCCTGTGAATAAGTATTCGTGAAAGCTCGTAGGTTCAGATTTCTCAGAGGTGAGTTGAAAGCAAGCAGGAATTTTGGAGGTATGAACTTTGGATGTGGTTACTTAGCAGAATTTTGGTTTCCCTGCATCCTTTAGAGAAAAGGCTTTCTTGGAAAGGTCATGGGCAAGAAGGAAGACCCAGGGAACTACAGAATCAGCCTGACCTCAGTCCCTGGGGTACCAATATTTTTGGAAGTCAATTCCAGCCACATGAACCAAGAAGGTGGATTTGCTAAGAGCAGATTATGCCTGACCTGATTTATCTGAGGGGCCGACTGACAGCGTGGATGAGGAGTGGATGTTTATCTTGCCTTTAGCAAAACCTTTGTCAGGGGCTCCTGGAGTATCCTTAAACTGGTGAGTTATGGATTGGATGGTGAGTTACAAATTGTCTGGGCTGTTGGGCTAAACCAGGGATAATCAGCAGTACAAAGTCCAACCAGCAGCAGGGTAGTAGCTGGTGGTCCCTTCTAACCCAGAGGGCCCTATGCAAAACCCTGGACTGGAGTTTCCTTAGACAACATACTTAACACAGTGGGTTGTTTTGTAGATCAGGATGACTAAAGGACAGTTATAGCTATGTAATCCTTCTAGTTGAATGAAAACTAAATTTAAATGAAAACTAAGTGACCAGGCTATTGGGGATTAAGATGTTTTCCAGTGTTGAGACCGTGGTCTTGTAGTGTAAGTGAGCAGGGAATGTACAGTAAATCCTGGTGGGACATCAATCTTACTGGCAGCTCACCCTCCTATCTGCTTCCTAGCTGTTCTTCTGGGAGGTATGAGAAGAGAGAAAAGATCTCTTTGACAGCAGATGTTTTCCTTTGATGTTTGGTTAGGTGTCCTTGAATTTCTTAGCCTTTTCTCTCCTGGCAGCACGTTGGTGTGCATCCTGTTTTTCAGGAGGCAGTACATGCCTGCTAAATGCCAATCTCTCCCCTGCTTTCCTTCCATTATGGAACCAGGAAGGCAATGCATGAGTCTATAATTTATTTAACACTATTACATAAGTTTCACAACAAAGTCTGGCAGACTTGTCACAGCTAAACTACCATTCTTCAGGATTCAGCAATGATAAAGTGTATCTTGTACTAGAAAGAAATTTTAATTTGAATCACAAATTCTTTTGTGTCTGATTTATCAGCAGTATGTAGTGTGGTAGGGGTATTGGGAGTGAATCACTTTCCAGTCCAAGCTGTAAAATACTACTGGCCTATTGAAATTATATATAGAATACCCATTGGGCATTTTAAGTTACTGCTAAAATTTCAATGGACAATTCCAAAGCATGAAATATTGTTAAGATGAGCTGGTGCTTCATTTGAAGTTCATGTCTATCAGCCAGAAGGCACAAAGCTTTGAATATAAAAATTATTTTAAAATAATCTTTTTAAAAAAGTTTTGGAAGGATGACAACTGAGTCATTTGTGGTCGGACATAGACATCATGCCATAACCCAATCAGAGAGGTAACATCTTCATCAACGTACTATAGAGCTCAACATCTCAACTGGGATAACCAAACCTTTATAACTCAAGACATGCAGGACTTATAAACTGATTAGGACTAATCTAACAGGTGAGATCTCAGCTCCTGACATGTCTTAATTCAAAACTCAAAGCAAAGGAAAAAATAACCATCCTTCATGACACTAGAGTTTGGTACATTTTTTAAAATTTTCCAGCATAATTTCCTAGCAAAACATAGCTTTTGCGAGTTTGTCTGTTATTCCTCTTTAAACATTTTTTAAATTCCAGTAACAGCAATAGACATGTCATGGCCTCAGAGATGTGTTTATGTCATGGCCCACATATGTTATCATTCCAAGCTATTATTTCTCATTGGTTTCATGCAGGATGGGCTTCCTGGGCCAAGAAATGCAAGACCAGAATTTCCATGAGACATGACATTTCAAAACCACCCCCAACAAGCCCCACATGCTATTCTGTAAGACTCTCAGCCTATTTTTATGTATTTCATGCACACACACAAAAATTTTAGTTGTTTCTCAGTGTTCAGTGAAATCTCAAATACAAGATTTAGTCATTATTGTTCCTGGTTTTAGAACAGAGCTACTGTTGGGATTAGATACCAATAAATATAATAATTAAACACTATAAAAAATTCTGCAAAATTCTGGGTAATGTCTCTGTTGTCAGACCTCCCCTTCTAATTTCTCTCTTTTCTACTTAAAGTGTAATCTTTGCAAGAATGGAACTCTCTCAAAATGCATTTTTGTAAAACCCTTGCCAGCTTGGTCCTCTGGGCATGAAAATAATAAGGAAAAAACTCTAGTAATAATATTTTTTCAGACTATTATGTGGGAAAAGCCACAAATCCCTTATATGTGTAGGATTAATGTTCTGTTCGACTCACAGCTCTATCTCGTGTATGCCCGACTCTCTTGAGTAACGTGTTTGCTCTACTGAGCATAAGTAGACTTCTGTAAAATATACAAAACAGAAATCTTAATTTAAATTTCAGGAAAAAAAAGTTCTTATTCCAGCCATTACTCTCCCATCTTATTACAATTCAAGTCCTCAGGAAAGCCAAAATAAATCTAGGTAGTCCAGATTGGTTTGCATAGTGCTATTACAAAATATAAAAAATGTAGAAAAGAAGAAAATTAAGGAGAAAATAATTAATGACTAGTATCCCTTAGAAATGAAAGTGATTTAATGAACATTTTTAAACTCCTTAAGTAATTACCCATAAAAGAGGTGTGCCTTTTGGGAGAATTATAAATTTTAATTGTAGCAGTGTGATAGGTTTGACCCAATCACCTTGTGGTGTTTTGTTTTGTTTTTGGTTTTTAGAAATAGATTGCTCTTAGCCTGCAAACTCGTTGGGATTAGATCTCTCTTGCAGTCCAGTGTTTGCAGAGCCTAGCAATAGGTAGTAAAAATAATCATAACTTAGCCTAATTTATGCAGTTATAAATAAGGGTGGTTGATGGGTCATCCTGTCCCAGAAACATTTTCCTTACCAGTGCTGATTTGAAGCATTTTTGGCATTTTGTTATTACTTTTTTTCTGGTTTCCTTGTGAGTCATTTGCCTGGGAAAGATTTCTTGAGGGGATTTGGCAGCAGGCTTGACTGCTGGGCTTTATGAATGACTTCTTTTTCTCATCAGGGATATAAAGGAACAGGGCAATGCTATTTCATATCATGTCAGTTTTGTGGGACCAGAGCTTGGAAGTGCAATATTCAGGTGAGCTTCCATGGCAAGTTAAGAAATGAAAAACCTGTGTTCTTTCACTCTCTCAAGTGCTTAAGATATAAGTTCTCTAACTTTGTGCAAGGTACTGAGAAATTTTTGGCAGTTATGATGAATTAGACATAGTACCCACGTATGACTTCTGACATTGGCTCTTTTTCTCTGGAATTTGAGAAGCTGAACCAACTCAAACTTGTTTAACTTAATCCCTTTCGCCTCCCATGGAAATCTTTAACATGCTTCAATGTAGTTGTGGATTTGAAGGTCTTTCCTGCAGCCTTCTGGAAAAGTCTGTGAAGTCACTCCCTGATTTCAAGGTATATACAACAGAAACAAGAAAGAAAGAACCCAAGAACCAAGGAGGAAGCACATTTTTATATCTGTCTCCTTCCTTGCAGCACACCAAGGCACAGGGTGGAGGATCTGGGCACGTTCCAAAAGGTGCTGAACACAGCCGTGACGTCACCGCGTGAGTGGGATGCGTTTTTCTGAGACAACACTCTGTGGGTCATGCCACACTGCTGCAGCCTCCAAGATGTGTGTTGTCCCCTCTGTGATACACTCTGTAATGTCCTATCTTGTCCTTTCTCACCCTGATTGCTGTGCTGGCCAATACAGGCAGGTGGGAGGATAAGTGTATAGTTAGATAGCAACAAAGTGTACTTGCTAATTTTTCAGTGTGCTCAGTCCTTCTCTGGTGACGGAAATATGGCGATGAATTAAAGTTTTTGGTTTGGTTGGGTTTGTGGTTTTTTTATTTCTTTTCCTTTGTCTTTTGCTCGTCTACTTACGTCTTTTTACTGAAAGATATAGTCAAAGGCAGATCTGAAACTCCTTCCCTTTTTCCAAGGTCCAACAGACCTGAATTTTGTGCATGTTAAAAATCAAAGCTGTACCTAAGAATGATAAACAATTCAAATTTTCCAAATAATACAATAAAGAAAGTTTTTAAGCTGGAACAGTGCACACTACTGACATTGGAAAGGTTGGAGTTGGGGTGAGACAAGCTGATTTACGCTACCTGAGAACCTTGATCCCAAGCTGAAACCAGATTGTGACTGATACTACTTGGCTATGTACACCACAAGTTTCTTTAGTTTCTTGTCTGTCTTTAAACTGAAGTCCAACAGTGATTTTGTAGGCTGCAAAGAAATCCCAAGTCTTACAATTCCATCCTGAAAGACGCTGAACAGAACACACAAATTATTGGTGTTCTTCACATCAGTAGTAACACATCTTTTAGCAGGTTAATGGCAGCTTCTGAGTGTCTTAGTACTGGAAGAGAAATGACACTGAAGTTAGATTGTCTTTCCTTTCCTTTTTAAAAAAAAAAAACCCAAAATATTTGTTTATTCACCTTGAAAGTCCTTCAGAATAACATTTGCATTTGTTTAAACTGTGAGCAAAATGTAAAAGGTTAAGGCACTATTAGCCCATTCTACCACTTATGCTCAGATTTTCAGTTTTCATTATCTCCTGCTTCTTACAAGATTAACCAGAAAAGAATTAATTAGAATACCAAAGCTGAATAGATAACAGTGTTAATCCAGTGATTTTTTGTTTGCTCTGCTTCATAATTTTTATTCATCTTAAGAACTGACAAAAATTCATACAGATACAAATGTTTAAGGCACTGAGCTAGCCTGTGATTTGGAGGCTCATTCAGTTGCTTGATTTGAAAGACACTTCTATGACCTGAGGCTCTTGTAAAATGAAAATAATAGCACTCTGTAGCTCACAGAATGTTGTAAGAATTAATACATAAATATTTTGAGATGCTTCAGATGGATAGGGATTAGCTGGGTAATAAACGTAAACCAGCAGGTGAATTTATATCTATTTCTAAGAAGTAAATTAACTCTTTTAAAAGCACTGAGGGGACTACTTCAGGAAACCTCAGTTTTACAGTTTTAAGTTCTTGTAAAGAAATTTGGAGCAAAAATTACATAAAACCACAACAGTTATAAGTTTTCAAACCTGCGGAAAAATAACCTCTTTTTTTCCCCTTGTTCATATAAAATGTGAAAGAGGGTTTTATTGCAATGTAAAAATAATTCTCAAGATTTTCAAGGTGCTTAATACAATTTCAGATTTCTCAAGCAAGTTTTTCTGTAACACCACAAGTAATTTAAAATGTATTTAGACTCATGTCCAGATACATCCTAGGTCAGATGAATCTGAAGACTGGAATACAAAGGTCAGCTTATTTGTTCCTTCAAGCATTAAACAACAAAGTTTGGAAGATCACAGGAGACTAACAAACAGCAGATTCCATAAAACTTAGAGCTCAATGCAGAAGCATAAAACAAATGCCACAATATACTGAAGAATCACAATTTGTTTTAGAGACAATTTCATTTGAAGGAGTCCTGTTAATACTTGTAACTGATTCAGTAATGGCCTCAGCATATTTGTCAGGGGGAATGTGTTGGGTTGACCCTGAGTTGATGGACAGTCTTTAAGACCAATTACGCTTCTCACAATTTACATATTTAAACCGCACGGAAAGGCGGGACTTCCCCTTTTTGGTCGGAGCTCGCCTGCTGGAAGGTGGGGGGGGCTCCGAGCCTCCCAGCCCCGCTGGGCCGGGCCGGGGCCACTGCCCCTTTCCCCCTTTCCTATCGCTGCGGCACGGACCCTGGGTCACTGAGGGGGACTGTCCCAGAGCTGCAGGCAGCTAAAACCAGCCATGGACTGCTCACAGCTAAACTCATCCAGCGCGGCTTCTGGGGACAGGCGGGTCCCTCTCCTCTCCATGCGGAGCCGGCGGAGCCAGCGGGAGCCGGCAGAACCTCCTGTCTGCAGCCAGCACACTCCGTGCTGAACTGAAGAGGACACCACGCAGCCAGCAGCACAGAGGGAGCGAGGCTTTCCCCACCGTAAAGCCCGAACAAGAACACCCTTCAACACGGCGGCTTCAGAGTCAGAGAGAAAGAGAAGTGAGTCCCGTGGGACGGAGCTGAGCATGGCGACGGGAGAAAAGAGGGCGGTGCCGCGATTCTGGCGCGCAGCTTAAAAGAAACCTTCTTGCATGCCGTGGTAAGAAACTGTAATACCACAAACTGTTTGTCTCTTTAATCCATTTGAAGAACATGGGGGGGGGGGGGTGGAGAATCAACGTGTGCCTATGAAGTTTGTGAAGAGTGCCTATGCCAGGCTATATAGAAGTAGTAAGAGGCTGTTAGAGACTTGTGGCGAAGAAAAGCCTCTGTGTGCAGGCCAAAATAACTTATCCTTAAAAAGATGAATAACCCCATGTGATGGCCCATGTTCTGTAGTGTGAAAGAACTGTGAAATTCTTCATGGGAGAGATGTTCTACACACAGCAGACTGTTTGTTTCCGGGCGGGTCTGCTATTGGTGGCAGTTTGGGAACCACGTGCAACTGAAGGAAAACCCTTTTTTCCTTAAGCATAAGAGAGAGACTTTTCAAGAACTGCAACACTGACTAACATCCCATGTTCTGTTATCCCTTGTGTGAGCTGGATAAAAGGAGAGAAGTGCTGGAAAGAGGGAGGGGGGGGAATTTACTTTAATTTTGTTTTGTTGTTTTCTCTTTACTTTTAATTCTGTTAGTAATAAAGCTCTTTCATTGTACTGCAACTGTTTAAGGTTTGTGCCTGCTTTGCTTTTCTCCTAATTCTTATCTCACAGAAGGAAAATAAGTAAATAATGAATATTTTGAATCAAAACCACTACATTTAATTAGTGTTTCCGCCCGGTTTCAAACTCAACCCGCTACAGGGAAAAAAATAATAAGCTTGTTTTCATGGTATCTAGGTGAACAAGGTCGAACTGAAGCATGGAATAAGATAATACCAATCCTAGTGTAAATATGAGAATGCTTTAGAGGCCAGTCAAAATACTGTGATGACTTTTCCAAAATGCACCTCTCCTATAGGAGGCTTGAATGGTATTTCTCTGCTGTCTTCAGGAGTATGTGTTTTCCATAAGAAACCCCAAAAATTGTCCATAATAAAATGAAAATGTTGTACTTCCAAGAATAATCAATATTTATGGTTTCAACAATCAAACCTTGCTGTTCTTTCTTGTAAAGGAGAAGTGCTGGTTTCTTTCAAGCCCTTTGAATTCTTTACTAAGCAATGCAGCTGATGATAGAGTAGCAGAATGTGCCTACTGTTGCTAACAAGGGAAATAAGTAAGGAGATGGTGTTTCCTAAAATTTACTATTGAGTACTGCTGTCTCTTAGGATGGAAGAGAAACTGCAAAGTAAGGCAGGACACAGCTCTCCCCATCCTCACCAATGTGCTGGCTCAGTCCACAGCCAGCTTCAGCTGAAGGTCCAGCGCTTTGTTCTGTAACATGACTAATATGAGCTTATAACATATCATGGTGAAAAGATAGACTTTTGGGGTCATGGCACTCATTTAATTCTCCAAATTATTAAGATGAATAGTTACGGTAATTGCCATCTCAGCTATGGCAATTGCAGATGCTGTCCTTTGTATGTTGGAGCTTTTAAAAATCTAAATCATTTACTTCAAGTGTGTGGTGACCGGTGAACATACACTACAAGGAACAGAGTAAGTAAGACAAGTCCCCAGTACCACAAGGACCACTTCATGTTAGGGAGACCAGGAAGGTTTCTCCCAGGATGCTTGTTCTGTTATGTTAATCTGTCCCAGTTTGGATTCCCCGGTTGCCTGTCAGCCTCTACCCCTCGTCACTCCTCCAGAGTTCCCCATTGGTCTCCGTTCCCTGGTCCCACCTTTTCCCCACCCCCAGATAAAACTGTGAGTTTTGGGATCATGTTTGTATTTGCCTCTGCACCCTTCGGCAGTGTAGCAGCAATAAATGCTCCTGGCAGAACGCACCCAAATGCCCTTCTCGGCTCTTTGCTGCCGACTCTAATACTGAACCCACCCGTGCGTCTGTGGGGGCACGTGGGACCCCACGGAGCTGGGCAGGGACAGTATTACAAGTACATTCTATTTTGGGTTTATTACCTTCTGTTTTCATAAAAGGACCTCTTGTCCTTCAAAGCAGAAGGGCTTGGTTGGCCTCCTCTGTTTTTCTCATTCTGTTGTATAACTGGCCCATACCTTTTTAAAAAAATTAATCTTTTAAATCTTCTTTTAAATGGGGAAACATGCCCCCTTCATTTCTGTTCATCATTCCATAGTGTCCTGGGTTGCAGTGTATTCTATTACCATCCTCATGAGCTGTTGAAATCAGGTGGGGCAGTGTTTCCTTGCCTCCTCCCCCCAGACTATCTTGCTGTTAATGGCCCATCATTGTCCTGCCACATGACTCAGAGATAACTCCCTCCGGACTATCTTCTGTTAATGAGCCTAATCAACACTTGGCCTCATGACTCATTACCCCATTGTGAGATGCTCCACCCAGAGGGAGGAACCAAGCATTCCATCGTGGATATAATCTGAGATTTTGAACAGCAGAGAGAACCCTTTCCATTGGATTTCCAGAGGACAGGAGCTACACAGCCACCACTGAACTTTCTGAGGAACAGCAGACCCTTTTTCTACAGGATCACTGCTTCCAGAGGACTGCAGCCACCATTCTACCAGACTGCTACCACCACCCTGCCTAACAGAGACTCAGGTTGTATCTTGACTCTGTCAGTTTGAACCAGTGTTTTCTTTTAGTTTTTTTCCTTTTCTTTAATTTCCCCATTAAATTGTTACTCTGACTTGGTGCCTCCCACTGGTTTGTTTTCAAACTAGTACACATAGTGTCACATTTTAATTTTTTTTTTTTAGCTTGGTTTCCTAAGGCTTGCATGTGAACTCACCTTCTTTGTAGATGCCTATATACCCTCATATGTTAATTTATAATGATATTCAATACATTGACCAATTTTATCTAAATTTGTCAAGGGACAGAATCTCAAAGATGATTAGTTTCCTATAAATAACTTTTGAAGAAGTGTTAAGAGAAGATAGCAATGTGACCTCACCTTAGCAGACACCAGAGAATTCACAGCTGAAAGGGCCTGAGGGTGTTCCTGGGGAAAGTCTCCTTCAGAGGAGGTCTGATGCCCACTGGCAGACAGCTGCCAGGACATAATGGGAGTACCTGTTTTAATGAGTGGCTTAACGGAGAAAAGAGGAGAAATTGAGGAGCTTCCAGCATGTACTGGAAAAGTACTTGCATTTTCCCTCTTCTTCACTATAAATAGCTTTTGGAATTTTGTGCAGTAAGGGGCAAAACCCACTATGATCCTGTTCCTTGTGAGTTCCTTCAATCTTACATGATGACCCAGCTGTACCAGCCCCACAGGGCCAACCTCCTTGTGTGGAGCAGAAAGTAAGCCCAGAGCAGCTCTCAGGGCACTGGCTGCAGCCCAGCACAGGGATGATGTGAGGAATTCACAGCCCTGCAGTCACCCTTGTTGTTGTTCCTGCTGCTGGGTGTGCTTCGTGTTAGTGCTGGAATCAGGAACCTGCTCACAGTCACAAAAACCCCACAATGGCAGTGGGGGCAATGTCAGGGAGCAGGAGCACTGAGCTGTGAGATCAGGCTCTGGTTTGGTGTGTGTTAGGAGGTGTTAAACCCTAGAAATGGGCGCTACCTCATAAGCATATATTTATTTTAGATCAACAAGGTCACATTTTCGTTTTCACACTCAATATATCCTACCCTGTTAATCCTGTAATAATGATATTAATTCTATTTTGAGTGTTCAGGAGAGTAAACAGTGTTTGAATTGGAAATTTATATTGTTCAACTCCAGCCAAACTGGAAATAGTAGGGGAGGTCAAAGAGGATGATAATGGTCTCTGTGTTGCTTATATGCATCCTTAGGGAATATTTTGCACTTTTTTTTCTTTTCACCTACAGTCTGTTATTACCACTACTATGAAATTTCAGTGTAGGGAATATGCTTGATCATTCCTAGTACTGCTAAATGCTTCTTCGTGTTAATCTCCTACAAGAGATGACTCCAGTGAAAAATAATTCAAGGACAGGGCCTGTGAAACTGAATAATCCTCTCTAATGTGAGCAGTGTCAAGGAAGAGAATTTTCCTCATGGCTGACAATTCAAGTACTATTTGCTTTGTATTAAAAGAAATTATTTTTTTTGCTTGCTCTCCTTCATACAAAACCAGTTCTAACTGCATGTGCTGTCTGATAAGCAACTTGATGCTTATTGAGAGAGACTGATCCCCACCATACCAGCTGATCAGAGTGAAGAAGATTCCAGTTTCATATAATAGGGGAAAAAAAGTTGCCTATTTCCCCTTGAACACACAAACTGCTTTCACCTTTGCAGTCACTAATACTCATAAGGTGATGTTATCAGTTACTAAGGTAACATGGATCAAGAAACATATTTTCTTATCTTTCAAGGCCAGAAGGTTTTATCAGTTAGGAGACAATGTTACATTAACCTAAACTTTCTGCTGCAACAGAAAACAATCTGAATTGTGCTTGGAATGTTTACTATTAGTTATACAAAACAATACAGCTTTAATTCTAATGATATCAGTTGTGATAAAAACTTCTAGCATGCAGTGTATTTAAAACTATTCCACCCATTTGGATATATATTTATAATTGACTTTTATTTAACATCAAACATCCTTTAAAAACACATAATTCTCATGTTTGTTCAATTCCTATAGTGCAAAATTTGCCAGATGGGCCCCTCCTCAAATGCCAAGGGATGTTTAAGATTGGTCTGGAAGCCCCTACAAATGGGAAGGGTAGAGCTGTCAGCCACATCTCTAATCTACCCTTTGTGCAGATCTGCTCTCTGCAGGGGCTCTGCTGAAATCCCAAAGTCAGTCTTACCAGCCTGTTCAAATAGGCAAGACTGTCCCTTCTAGGAAAAAGAAGTTAGATTTGACTTCTCTAGCAGTAGAATTGAAACAATTTTCAACGTAATTTTTTATTTTGACAATTCCAATAAATGTCTTGCTCACAGAGATGCTTCTGGAGCCACACACCCTTGAAGAACAATTAGGATGACTAAATCCATCAAAGTACCCTGCAAATCTTCCAAAAAGAAAGTAAAATTCATAGGAATAAATATAATTATCATGTTACTATCTTCACTGGGGTAAAAAAAAAATAAAAGGCGTTTTCTTTCAAAAATACGATTAGGATCATAGTTGCAATTGAAGCAATATTTTCACAATTAGAGAAATTTGAATGTAGGGGTTCTTTTCTATAACTAAATTTAATAATTCTGCCTAATCTCCACAGAATTTAATAGAATCAGGTACAAAATCCATCATACAGCAAAGTTTTCTTTGCGCCTGTTTCCACAACTTGACATAATTTAATGCAGTTTTGTAGAGACAAATGCCCTGCTGCTCCAATGTCAGAGCTATCCTAAAGCCAGTGCTTCTGTAGTTGACTCCCATTGAGGAAATCCTTTATAGCATAAAATTCTGAGTATAGAACGAAACATTAGATTTTTCAGTTTTCGTACAGATGTCCAGGAAGGAAAAAAGCATTCTGTTATGCCTATATTAAAATACTTTTGCAACTGTTTACTTGAGAAGATTTATTGCTTAGGTCTTAGAACAGTGACCTTAAACAGCGCTGGAGGGCAGCTCTGCCACCAAAGCTCTGCCTACCATGTCTAACATTCCTGAATCTGGAAAAGTTTAAACAAATAAGAAATCACATGTGTATGGGTTTCAAAGATGTGTTATCCAAACTGGCTTAGTTAGAGGTTATCAGTCAGGAAATAAATTTGAGATTTCTTTGTACATGGCACACTTTGCTGTCCAGAGGTTAGAGCATAGGTCTTCCTGATTGTGCTGATCTTTGGCATCAAGTATTCATTTTCCCTGGATAAAAAACTGGAAAGAGGCTGTATATCCCCATTAAGTACTCATCCTTCTCTCTGGCAGGACTTGAGCAATACAGAGGAAAACAAAGAGGAAGCAGTTTCTCATTTTGCAGTACTTTGATTTTTAGAAATAGCAAAATCTCACATTTAAAGCAAGGAGCACTGAAAAGGATTATATTTATGGAAAGGTGAGCTAGCACAATTCTTTATTTTTCTTTTTGTCTTTTGCCAGCACTGGGGAAGTGCTTCTTGGCTGATGATATTGCTCATCAATTGCTATTGAAAGACTGATCAGGTGGTGAAGATACCCTTCAGACTGCAAGAAGGATTACAGTGACAATGACTGCTTTTGGGACACAAAGTAAAATTAACTTCTAGGTTATCCCCGTCAAGGACCATTAAGTCCTGAACTATGAGGGACACTGTGAACAAGTAATATTTTAACCTCCTGTGAGCACAAAAGCAGGCAGGTTCTTCTCCTCCCCCAACAAATCTGACCTTCACTGAAATTTATGTGAAAATGAAAAAATAAAAGAAAGCTGTAGCCCTGCCAAACTCTCATGAAGTGACTCATTTTAATTACTGGTATTTGGAAATTAAATGGCCTGAGTTTCATTCTGTAGTTTGCTGCAGGAAGAATGATTTAAGCAAGCTCCGGAGTTGCAGCACCTTTTACAGCGGGTGTGAAACAAGGCATTCATTTTTCTTTTAAGGGTGTCCTTGTAAGCGTAATAACAATTAGGAAGCCAGGGCTTCACATCAGAATCTCCTGTGCACTCTGGCATTACCTCCTTGGGCCACTTCATCACTTCTAATTTTCTCAACAAGTTCCTCAAACAAGAGCTTTGATAAAATGACACTGAACAACATTAGACGTGGACAATTTCCCTAAAAGCAAAACATGTAAGAGACACAGACAGCCAGAACACATGCACTGCTAAAGGAAGTTTCTTAATTGACTGGACTTCTCCACCATGAATGCTTCCCCCGATCAGCTTCATTAAGCCAGAATATCCACTGCACCCAAG
Organism: Corvus hawaiiensis; assembly: GCF_020740725.1. NCBI lineage: Eukaryota > Metazoa > Chordata > Aves > Passeriformes > Corvidae > Corvus > Corvus hawaiiensis. The sequence continues at coordinate 112,204,944 of NC_063214.1, read as the reverse complement.
CAGGGATTCTTCATTCTGTGTATAGAATTGCTGAGGAAACAAGAGCTGTCTTATGATAGCAGTGCTGGGTTTCCTTGCTATTGCTAATTTTTTACGTAGTATTCATCTAACAGAAAAAGAGAAAGCATCAGAGGACTGTATTGTAGCAATAGTAGTACTGCCAACTACTTCTTATATATATTATATATTTAGTAGATCTTGAAAAAGCACAAATCAGCTTCAAAAGATACATGAGTTTGCAGTGCTATCTCAAAGAGAGATGGTGAACTCTCTTGAAGAGAATTTTTCAGTACTGTTCAGTGTTTCTGATAATTTTTTATCCAGAAATATAAATTCTCACTCTTGAGAATAAGTAAATGAGGCACAGCTTTCAGATTTGAGGGGTGAAGGGAAGCTTAAAATGTTAATTAATTTGTGATTCTTAAGTTTACTCAGGATCCTGGAATAATTTAAAATATTTTTAAATATGTTTTGACTATAATTTACACTGATCATTTTGAATATGATACTAATTATTTCCATTATTTTTATTAATGAGGAATTTCTACTCTTTTTATTAATGAGAAAAATGTACTATTTCAGACTATTAAGTACATATTGTTGTCAGCTTTTGAAACTGTATTCTATACCTCATCCAGTAACAGTAGGGAATAACCAAGGTATTTAAATCTGAACTTTACAATGATAGATAATGGAATAATTTCAGGAAGATGCTATTAGAGGGTACTAACCTGTATGCTTTTAAACTTACATTTTGAACACCAGTTAGGAATTAGTTATTAAATTTTCTTTATTAAGTATTAAATTTTTATTAAATATTAAATATTTATTAAATGAAAACATTTACGAAAAATCAAACACATTTTACTACAATACATAACTATCTCACAATAAAGAAGAATCTTTCATCCTCAGTTTCATACATACTAAAACTTCTTTAAATGGTCTTCAACACTCTTGAACCATTTAAAGGTAAATTCTAAATAAAATTTCATGAGGGTCATACTGGCTTAAGTAGAAACCATGGAATAATAAACATTGCATCTGACTCCAAAAGACTGCAGAGTCCCGAAGATTCTTCTTTTAAGATAGTTTTTGTCCACATATTTTAAAAATACTGTGACTGGCTGAGATATTTTCTACCTTCCCTGGTGCTTCTTCATAGTTAGCAAAATTTCTACCATTATTGTTTCTTTGGGAGATCCTCCTCATAATACATCCACTTGAAGGCTGCTACTACAGGAATACATTTAAATTGTTGGTGCTCTAGTCCCAATAGTTGTGGTACAGAGAGCTTTGGAAGTGAAGTGTACTGTGCCACATCTCAGTTATGGAGTTATCCTGTAAGTCTGTACCCAATTGAAAAATCCAGAATTATTGATGGTCTAGTTCATCAGAGCAAAGAATGTCTGAAAAACAAATTACCCAGGAAGGATATGCAGTACGTACAGATTAAGGGAAGGTGCAAACAGATGTGCTCTGGAATGAGCAAAGTACATGGTGCACTTTAAAAAGGGGGATCAATGTCAAATGGTGAGCAAATATATAAACTGCCATTTTTCACAGAAGTATTTCTGTCCACTAATATGAAAAAAATGATGGAAGTGAAGACTGGAATAGGAAAAGGTAGAACAGAGATGGATATTGTAACAGTGTTGCAAGTACTTAGTACTGAATTTAAATTATGCTGAAACATTACCTTGTTTTAGTGAAGTAAAAGCTAGTAAATAGAGAAGCAAAACTATGCTACAATAGTTTCTAGAGGAAAAGAGATCTCTACTTCTCTGTAGCATTGTTATTTTCACTGTTATAACTACATCAGTATTTCCATTCTTGCATTTTTGGAGGGCTTTTCCTGGTGTACAATATAAGTTTTTGGGAAGGCTAGCACATAAGCACAGAGGAATGTACAAACAAAATGAGGTGAGTCTGTTCTATGGCAGATCTTATTCTGGGTTAATGGCTCCCAGCTTTCAGTGTGCACCTGGTCTGCTCCCTATCACTACTGGGCTTGGAGGAAAAAAAGGAGAGGGCAATATTTCATAGTCCCTTGGGATGGAGATGGATTAAGTAGAAGCTTAATTTCCTGTATACAAAGGGCAGCTTAATCATTATTCTGATGACTCTACTTTGACAGCTACATGCTCCATTGATTTATAATTTACTTGTATTCTTTGGCAGAAAGAAGTTGATACTCAATTTTGAACTGAGTCTATAGTCTGGAAAAAGAGTACTAAGTCTGATGATTTTGTTGAGAACAAGATTCATTAGTGTCAGGCCTTGTGATGCACACACCTGTCCTCTAAAGCTGTAACTCTGCTCTGAAATCAAATAACTGCATAATTCACAAAGAGCCACTAATACAAGAATGGTAGGATATGCTTTCTCCTCTGGTGACATACAAATTAAGGTATTCTTTAAAAATCATGCTTCCATGTATCCTATCACTTGGAATGTCCAAAGACTGTTATATTTATCTTTTCCCATATTTTCTATTGACTTTTAAAAATATCTAATTCAGCTCTTGTAATGCAAATTTTATCAGGAAGAAAAGGTATGTTAGAGGACCCAGCCTGTGTTTATTGACATAGTGCTATGATGAGATATAGCCTGTCAATGCCAGGTGCATAGTTATATGGCCATTCTGATGACATGCACATGAAAAGAATGATTTTGCACATGAGATAATCACCTTGAATTATTCAAAGTGCAGCTTCTTCCTTCCATATCTATCATATATTACTGCTGGGTCAGGTAAGTCGGTGTTAGATGATGGTGACATATTTCAGTCCAAAGTGGGCTTTTAAAGATGAATTATGAACCCCTAAAAATAAAATAGGAGTTTATCATGGGACCTTCAACTGCAGAATCACTAGTAAGCATAATTAATACTGAGCTCAAAAATGGGCAATATGCTGCAGTCCTCCACTGGAGAAGGAACATTACATGAATTAGAATGCCTCATGTAATGAAGAGAAAGAGATCTATTATTACCATAAACTTTCTGGTTCCATTATCTTCACCTCCAAATCTGTATCAAGTACCATAGTGGTATCTGTGGAAGGAATATGATCATTGCACACACGGTTGTCTCAGGAATTCTGAAATAAATACAGTCTGTGCTAAAGTTACAATGCATACTGAGACACCAGACTTTATTTAATGGTCATAAAAGAAACAAGTACCAGAAATTGAGGAAAGGGTAACATCAAGGGTGAACTTGGGATAATTCTACCTGTGCTATATCTTTGTGGAGGAATAAAAGTGGACTGGCCTTGCCACTCAAGCTACAAGGACTTGATTAGACAAGCTGAGAGCAGGTAACAGAAGTACTCTTAAGAACAGGCTGACTCATAGCTCTTTGGAAAAAGCCCTTTTAACAAGGATTTATAAAAGAGGAGCATCTTTTGTTTGGCAACAGTGGAACACGATGTCAAACCTACCCTGATCCTCCTCTACGGATTCCTGAACAGTGGATTCCACTTATACTTGACCCATCAAAATACAGCTCTGAGTTTTTCCACATACCTTGCATTATTCTTGTATTCATATTTATAGTTCTATATGTACTATCACATATATTACTCACAAAAGACAGAGGCAACATTTTGCTTTATTAATGAAGAAACAGAAGCACAGCTCAAGTTTGTTGCCAAATTCATTTAAGTCAGCTGTAGATCTTTATTACCATTCACAAATATTAGCACAGGCTAACTGAAATATCTGTGTAAAATATGAACATTTTTTGAAAAATGACATTAATGAAACACAAAATAATTATTTTTAGACATGTCTACATATTTTTCATCTTTTCTTTAAATTCTCTTTAAAAATGGAACATGGGGAAAATGGGTAGTAAATTTTATTATTTGGAAAAAAAAGATATAACAAAAAAAGCTTTCATTTCTTTTCAAAAAATACATCCTCACCAGTCTCTTCTTACATCTCCTGCTATCTCCACATTACATGGAGTGTGTGGTGTAGGTGTCCCTCACTTTCAAGAATTTATCTGTTTTAAGTGTCCTTCAAAACTATTTTTCAGTTATTATTTATATTTTCCCTGGCCACAAAACACCAGGATTGTCTCATGTGTTTCAAAAATAGAGTTATCTAATGTAATACAACTGAAGAAAATTTCTTTAGATCATTATAGCTGTAACAACATTGCAACTGCAAAATTGCAAAGATGGAAGTAAAAAAATATCCATAAAGAACAAAGAATCTCAAACAAGTACCTGATTTTTGAAGGACATATTTTATATTTATGATATACTAGTGGGCAGGAAATACCAATGTTTATTTATTTTCCTTGACATCCCAGTTGGTTTTAGTAAAAGATTTGTCTCTAGCACTATGCCTTGCTTTTATCCATCATGGCTGTAGCAGTGCTACTACTTTTTGAATATAGCCTTCACCTTGACTGAGGTCCATTTAATTCCTGATTTCTTTATTCTTACTGTACGAGTAGTGTGAGGAGTGCTGAGTAAGCATGGGGGTAGGGAAGGGCTTGAAGTGAATTCTTACCATGGAAGGGAAATAGGGGCTTTAACGTGGACATTTCAGAAGTTGTGGATCTCTGTCCTTGGAGACAGTTTTTCCTTTAAAGACCCAGCTATGCAAGCCCCTAAAAACCCAAACTCAGTGTTGAACCTAATTTGAGCAGGAGATTGGACTAGATGTGTTTCAAGGATTCATCCAAGCTGAGTGGTGCTGTGAGTCAGTGACAGCTGCACATGTGCAGTTCTGTAGTGGGAGCTTGGTAGCAGAAATGAGCCAGGCCAGGTTGGACTGACTGTGCAGATTGATCTGTTCCAGCAGGTGAAGTCCTGTCCTTACCACAATTATCAGGAAGGCAGTGAGATTACCAACACTGTTAGAAAGGACACTGTTGTGGCACAGGAAACTGAGTATTCAAGATGCACTGCATGTATGCAAGGCATTTGACCTATAGAAGCAACAGGATACAAAATTTTCCACTTAATCCCACATATTTTATATCATCTGTGGTCTTGGTGACATTCTGCCCTTTGCTTCCTTTCTCCCTGAGTCTGAGAAGCTCTGGACTGACAGACTACCCTCTGCATCTCTGACACACAGCCCCTTGCTGTGGAAGGGCTTATGTATATTCCTCCTCCATAGACAAAGCTGAGAACCATTTTTCTATTATCTACTGCTTTTTTGTCTTTTTTCTCTGTGCTGGAACTACTAAACTGGTATTTTTTAATTTGCTGCCTTGTTTTTATTTCTTGACGCATTTTTCAAGCTCTAGATACTGCTCCATGTTCTCCATCTAACTCTTTCTCTCTTCCACCACTTGATGTGTTAGTTAGCAATAACTTTCCTTGTATACTTCCCTGCTCCAAAGCAGTTTTGTTATTTTGCATCATTTAAAGTTTTTTTAAGCTTTCTTTCAAGGATTTTCACTTTTCCTTCAAGTTTTTCTCAGTAATTTTTCAAGCACACCCGAATGTCACAAAGTCAGTTACATAGAAGGGTTACCAATGTAAGAAAGCAGTTTAGTTTGTCACCCTTCTGGAGGCACATCCCCACCTGTGGGAACAGATTGTGTAGGCCATATATGGCTGCAATACTACTCAAATTTTATCATATCTCAGGTAAGACACTGTAGGCCACAGCCTTGACTAGAAAATTCATAATGAAATGTGATGGAGGAGATGGAGAACCCTGTCATCCTTGTATTCCATATTACACATTGTCACCCTGTCAAGTTGAATCTAATATAAATGAATCACATTAATCAGAAAATGTGAATTTCTATTTGACAAGCTAAAGGAGCATAACGTCTTCAATTAGACTGGCTACCTAAAATTAGCTACTGACACAAGCAAATATACATGGTCAATTTGCCTGCCTGAAACTGAAAATCAAGTAAGACATATTAGATAATAGATAGTCCCAGAGTGAATGCAAGGCTGTAACTCACTCAGTGGGCCACACTGACATCAGGTGAAACCAAAATTAATTCAGCTATATATCCAGTTTGGGGTCATCTGTTGGTGTCTGATTTACAGTACATATTTTAATCTTAAATGGTTTATATTCTTCATCAATATTTCAGTTCTTTGGTTTGAAAATATGGTAGAAGCTGAGGTCCATCTTTGAGATGCATTCTTAAATCCTGGGCTGCTCTGAGATCCCAGCTATGAAAAAATGATAACAGGCTGGATAGGTCTTTTATTTTTGTTGGTTTAGTGCACAGTAGAAACTTATTTTCTGCAAGGTTATTAGGATGAAATAATGGGAAGAAAGGAAAATAGGAGAATATACTTCAGAGACACATGGGCAAGGGCATAAAATGCTTGAGTGTGGAAGATAAGGAAGGATGGTTTCTAGGTGCCCTCACCCTGAAGCTGAGGCTGGAAATTGCTGAGAACCTCACCAGGTAGGGTGCAAGCCCATGACCAGATGATTGCCCTGTCCTTGCAGAAGTGTGGGAATGTGTTTGTTCCCTTTCCAAATGGACAATACGAGACCAGTTCTTGGCACCCCTGTGCACCTCAGTATCAGTGTTTAGACAATCATTAGCCAATTACTGACTTAAAGATGCACAAATCTGCTTCTCGAGGCTAAATGAGCTCTAACTATCAGTGTGGCAGAAAGAAATTAAATACACACTAGAGTCTTAGCAAAGATTATCAGATATTTCTGACCTTCACAAGGAATGAGAGCTCAATTCAGAGATTAGATTAATTGCTTTTCTTAGCATTTGCCTTCTGGATCTTCAGAAACTTAAACAAAATATATGAAGCTAAAAGTCTCTAACATTTCCATGTTTTAAAAAATCTATCTTCCTTCCATAAAGATCAGGACTATAATAATTATAGAAATAATAAATAGCAATTACAAGCCAAATAATAATCCAGCACTCACAGCATTAATTTCCTCTAGGCTTGTGCAACCATGATATGTGATTGACACAGAAAGGTCTGTAACAGTTAAGTAAGTATCTGCTCTCTCACTTTTCTAGTTCTCTCTTGTCAGGTTTCTCTTCCCTCTCTTTTGCATATTCCTGGTGGTTTGATGTTTTTCAGTTCTCTGTCCTTCTGAGAGTAAGTTCCTTCGAGCTGTTACAATCAGTTTTATCTGATATGGGCTACTTCTATTTCCATAACAGTTAAAACTCCCTAATGATCCTAAACCTCAATTAGTCTGGCATCTTAATCACATCTAGAGAAATAAAATTCCAATAGAGAAGAATAAGCAGACTAAAGATACATGGATTTTGAGACCTGAGGGGAACACAGTGATGATGTGGTTTGACCTGCTGCACAATGTAAATTATTTTCTACTGATTGCAGCATCTTCATCAAGTTTTAAATTTCTCTCTGTAGTGATGTGTTATAGAGTGAAGAGCTTTTCCTCTAGTTAGCTTTTCTAATGTGTCACCTCTTCCTCCTGTGTGAACCTTCTCTTTAAAAGGAAATTTGATAAATATCACACCTTGTCCTGTGACATTTACAGAATGGTCCTGCTAATATATGAGGAAAAAACAATGGCCACAGGCAGAGATTAGATAGTTTGGGCATAAAGTGAACAGGAAAAACATTGTTTTCCTTATTGTAACTGGACAAAGACAAAAGAGAACAGGTGAGTCCAGAAACAGAACACAGGATGAGACTGTACATGTTTATTGGGCAGATGGAAACCCCCTCAAATGTCTGGCTGCATCTGCCATATGACAGAAATGCACAGAATGGGGTAGAAGGCATAAGGAAGTGACTTCATATGCCAGAAATAATGCATTAAGCCACCTCTGTCCACTTCAATACAATAGTGAAGGGACAGTTGGAGAACAGAGCATGAGACCAGTTGTTTGACAATTCTTCTGGTGGATTTATCCATCCTTCAGGCTGCAGACCAGTTTGAAGAACTGCTTCAGGGCTCAGGCCCATGAATGACTTACAGTAGCCCATCAGGAAATTTTCCAGAGTGAGTTCATCATTCTTACCCTAGGACAGCAGTTTAGGATGAGATGAATGATGGCAAAGCGTGCCTCTGTCCCTGCGTTGGCTCTCTGAAGGGAGCCCAAATTACTTTGATTAAGTCTGCCTTTGGTTTGAGATGAATTTCACCTCATGAGGTGCAAGCTCATCCCTGTTGTACTGCTCAACCTAAGTATCAAAGGTCTGCCCTGAATAAAGGAAGGCCATTGTGCAGCAACCCTGACACAGATGATGAGCAGTAACATAATAGGAAGCTACAATCTGACTGTCAGATCTTTACAAAATGGAGTTCTGAGTTCCTAAAACCCTGTGAGAATAAATTGGATCTTTTTGCGTTGTGTCATCTTTGCTTTGAGAGCAGAAATTCTTTATAGATAGCACTTTCAGCCATAATTCACTGTACTAGCAAAAATAGATAATGAAGACCTTCAAAACTATATTTGTGGTCTGAAACCAGAAAAAAGACTTTTCACAACAACATCTTTTATCCTTTTCTTGGCATGGGTGTGCAATATTTTTGGAAAGCTCCAGAAAATCCCACAACTACAGGAAGAGTTTGACCCAGCTTGGATCCCGCAGTTGAGTCAGAGGAGACTAAAAATCTCACTGGAAAGTTTGCTTTAATCTCAGGGAATTCTTTTTTCCCCATGTACTTGACTGGGAAAGAACGATAAGTTGAATACATATAAAAGGAATGCTATCATTTTCCATTTCAGTACCTTTACAGTTTTTAATTAAATACCTCCAGCATCTTTTGACAGTTTTGCTTACGGTTTTTAACAAGTTAATTGAAAACAGAAACAGGCTTCAACTTTTTTTTTTTTTTTTTTTTGTTATTCCTTTAGACTTAACCTTCTGTATCTCCCACAAATATAGAAATAGAGTCATAGAATATTCTGAGTTGGAAGGGACCCACAAGAATCATCATGTTCAACTCCTGGTCCTGCACAGGATCATCCCAAAGTGTCACATCATGTGCCTGAGAGGGTTGTCCAGACACTTCTTGAACTCTGTCAGGCTTGGTGCTGTGACCACTTTCCTGGGGAGCCTGTTCCAGTGCCCAACCACTCTCAGGCTGAAGAACCTTTTTCTAATACCCAACCTAAACCTCCCCTGACACAGCTTCAGGCCATTCCCTTGGGGCCTGTCACTGTCACCACAGAGCAGAGATCAGTGCCTGCCCCTCCTCTTCCCTTCACGAGGAAGTTGTAACTGCAGTGAGGTCTTCCCTCAGTCTCCTCCAGGCTGAACAGACCAAGGGACCTCAGTCCCTCCTCACACAGCTTCTCCTCAAGGCCCTGACAGTACCATTATTATGAACTTCTTACTTCTAGTGTTTCTTTGGCAGATTGCTCTTCTCTTAGTTTCTCTGAAGTTGCAAGATGGATGCAACTTCCTATGTGGAAGTACAGAAGGAGGTGCCAGAAAGCAAATGCAATTTATTTGAAATACTTGTGAGTAATGCCATTTACTTGTGAGCTATTCAGCAGATCACTTGAAGAGGAGGCTGTCCAGGAGTTTGCAGTCGTATTTCATTTTACCACAAAAAATCTTTTCTGGTCAAAACTCTGTGACTTTTTCCAAAATCATAATTAACTGTGTCATTAGCAAATTAAAGAAATTTATATTGTTTTTACATTAATTTCTACAAGTAGTAGAAGTTTTTCATGCCTGTTTTCTGAGTGAAAATGTAACACAAACTTTTCTGAAATTGGGATAATATATATGGTAATGTAAATAAGATGCCTTCTAAGTTTTCTTACACCCTGTAGAAAGCCATTTTATATTTCATTAAATGAAAATAGACATGATTGTTTATCAAAAAGAAGTTTCTAGTTTTGATTTTTGTATTTCTTAGACTGATAGTGCGATTAAAATAATATTAAGAAAATGAAGAGTTGACATGAACCAGAGCCAAATGTTGTTTGGGGCTCAGTTGTTTGATTGTTACTGTACACAGAAAGGAGAGGATACCATCTATACAATAAATCATGCTATTATTAGCATGGATCATTAAAATATATGTATATCTTCATTCCCCAGAATTTTTTTGATAAAAGAAAGGATAATTCTTTATCACAGATATTCTCTGGTTTCAATCATGAAGGTCAAAAAACAAATGTTTTCAATTAAAAAAAAAAAAAGGAAATTCACATAAGGCATTAAGAAATAAGATTTTGAGTAATTTTCTTTCTGCCACTTAGGTACTGACTGTGCCATAGACTTTCACAGCTGTACTGGATATCCCTCACCTAAAGAGGGAAACACATAGGGAGAGTGCTGGCAGGCCCCCAGAGCAGCAGTTATTCCTGTTTCCTGACTACTGTACTTCTGTTCACATTCTTTTTTACTCCCACCCAATTGGACAACCTATAATTCAATTCCTTTAATTCAAATCCATTACCACTGTGTCTATCTAAGGATCTTCAGTTCTCCCAGAAACTTGGAATCCATTGGCAATGACCACATGGATTAAATGAAAAAAAAATAATTAAAAGAAAAAGACTTAAAACCCAAAAAGCAAATTAGCAGCAGCCACCAATATAAAAATAAACATAAAATTCTGTCCGGAGTCACCTCTCATCTGTCAAAGAAACCTGTAACACTGCATAGTGATGAAAGATTTAAAAGTGAACTTCACAGACTGGATGCATCTCAGCCACTGATAATGCAGAAAAGATACTGGGCTTGTTTACTGAATAAACATCACATGAAAATCACAGAAAGCCTTGGCTTGACTTATGCAAACATATTTATTTAGTTCACCTCACTCAGGGATTTTTCCATTGTAGGTTTGACAGGAAACAGATTAATTTAATGAACTTTCCATGCATTTACTGTGTGATTATTAAGGGCAAATGAATGTTTCATTCCGTCAGTCTATGTACTTCAGGTACTAACATCTCAGGACAGCTGTCAGCTTCACTTAGAATATAATCTTTAATTATAGGACAACAAAGAATAGACAAAAGGTGTAGATAGCAAGTACAAACCTTTTTTGCAACGGATGATTTGTCTGTCTTGGGCACTGCAACTTATCTAACCTCTTCACCACCCAAAAATCCATATATTCTTTGGTCTAGCCTCAGTTTTCTCTTGCTACCTTTCAGAACAGAGGCCTGCTCAATAATATCCCTCCATAGGATGCCGGCCTTTCCTGCTGCTTGCTCAAACTGTGTTTCACTCACCTTTAAAATGTCTAATAAAAACTTTCTTGTTTCTCCCAAGATCTCAGCTACAGGAGGAGAAGACAAACAATGCTGATTTTGATCTTCACTGCTTTGAGGGAATTCTTGCAAAATGGAGAACTGCTGAAGCTCAGCTTCTACTTTCACTTTGATGAAAGCACTAGGTCAGTGATCTTTCCTTATGGCAAGGCTAGTATTAAAAATCACAGAAGAGGTTTTTACATGAAAGAACTTTATTAACTCACAGATTATTTGGAAATTTATAGTTGATATGATTTATTCAGCCTTGCAAAAGCAAAGCAATGAAGTTAAACCACCTGGTTACAACTTATCCATTCTTCTGACCACAACATGTTAGAAAATAGTAAATACTTGTAGTTTTATTTCTCCTTACTCAGCCTTCTCATCATTATATCCTGAGGAAGCTATTCTTATCAGCTGCTGAGGAATCTGGCACAGAAACATGTTGATGTGAGAGAAGACTGAATGGGAGAGGAAATCACAAATTTTAATGGTCTTATTAAGATTGTTTCAGCATGTGTGAAGAAAACATGCTGTTTTGAGACTCTGGCATTACTGCTCTTTGCAGGTAGGTTCTGTGAGTAGTTTTGAAACCTTCAAAACACAGTTTGTCATATATACGTTTTTAGAAATTTTTAATGCTTGGTAAAATACTTCAGACCTACTGATGAAGATGGATAAAGATGTTGTGAGCAGCTTGGAAAAAAAGAGCAACAGTGATCTGGAGATTTACAGACCAAGAAGAATTGCATACAAAGTCTCTGTGATGTATGTAAAATGCTGTTTTGCTATTTCTATCCAATGCCATAATTCTGTGTGAAAATTCACAATAAAGGTTTTTCAAGAACTACATTTTTGTTTCACAGAAAATCTATTCTGAAATGCAACTTTAGCTGTAGAATCACAGAACCTTTTGATATCTCCATATCTTTGCCAGTCATCCTCCTCAGCATATTGAAGGACACCCACTCAATCCCTTTATTTTAAATAGGACACACATTATCACCTCTTTTTTCCACGCTTTGCAGAAGTTTGGTCCAGCAGAGGCTCAGTTGCCTTCTCAGAGGAAGTTACACAAAAAAATTTGAGAAAAGCTTTTTTTAGCTAAAACTCAGACACTATTTTTGTTTCACACTGATTACTGAAATAGTGTTCAGCATTCATTTTCAAAGACCAAACAGGATATTCTCAATCTTTTTATGATTTTTCATCTTGTTTCTAGTATCTCTAAAAAAAAAAAAGCCCAAACGAAAAACCCCTTCAGAAATCACTACATTGGTACTTACATTTTACTTCCCCCACCATCACTAGGTCTGACCCTGACAATGAAATATATACTCTGTTGAGAATATAAGCATATGAGCACTTTAGTGTTGTGGTATGGCAGTGTAAAGAAAAGATCCTAAGTTGTTTGTAAACTGATGTACTTCCACTGAAATAATGAAATTATGTTAGCTTCCTATTGATTGTGAAGATTTTTTAAAATAAATTGATTTAGAATTAAATGAGTTTACATACAAATTGGAAAAAAATAATTAGTTACCATTTCTTTCAAATAAATAGCATTGCCTATCCTTAACGTAATCAACCTTTTTAACCTACCACAGCAGAGAAAGATATTTTTAAGGTCATTAACAATGAGCAGTACCTGGTATAACACAAGCTAATCAGGCTGGCACCATGAAAATAGTACCTCCCTGAGAAAATAGTGTTTGTTGACATTATATATGGGGGAAACATGAGGAACAGGTGACTTTTTGAAGGACTGTGCTACTTGCAGAAATAGTTCATCAGTGCACACATAACCTATTGAAAGATAAGAACATGCAGCCTCTCACAGAAAAATATAGAACTTATATTTGATTAAGGCCTCAGCAAAGCAAAATTATTTTGTTATTTACTCATTGAAAGAAAATCAATTGCTGCAACATAATCCTATTGACAAAACCTGCATGAATGTATGCCTATCAGCAACATAAACAATTACAGCACTAAAATAAATAAGCATTCAGACATTGAAAAATACAAACTAGTCATTTTGGTTTTATTGTTGAAATTGTCACACTCTTATGCCAAACACCCACCAGGTTAACAAGTATTTATTTCAATTATTTCATGAGAATGAAAAGAATTCTGATTCATCTCTGCTGCCCTTCAAAAGCACTCCAAGCTGTGACCAAAGGACTCTGAACACTGGTTCCTCCTAAAAAGAATACTACTGTTTGTATCACCAGTATGTAGCACAGAAAGCAGCAGATGAGTCCATTTTTACTGGATGCAAGCTGAACTGACCAGCACTTTCCACATTAGTCTTTCTAGAGTGGATGATTGCAGCACAGAAATTTCTTAAGTTATGTAGGACTTGGACTCTACAAGACAGCTCTGTGAGCTTATGCAGAAAAATATTTTAAAGTAGATAAATTTTGACTATAATCCATACAGAGATGTGGGGCGGACAGAGATGTATAAAATATTTGCTAGTCCTTTATGAACTTTTACTCTACCTGCATTTTAACTTGTATCTCTATGGGAAAAAATAATAATTAGGCAATCACCCTAAATTTGCTCACCAGTCTGTCTAGCTGTTCTCCATCTCAGTAACTTTTAAGTCATGAAAACACTCCATTCCTATAATATGTGAAGTAACTTGACGCAGTGGGAAGGAACTCTATTAATGGTTCTACTTAAAAAAAAGGCTAATTTACATGTTTCTGTCTTTTTAGACATCAGAAAAATCTGTACTGGTACCTACTCCTGAGACCCAAAGGCAGACCTTTTTTTATTTTTAGTTGGCACTGAGAACACTGTGTGGGCCGTGTGCTTGTGCCACGAACAGGAAGCATTTAAACATTCCTGGGGCTTTCGCCTTTCTGAACATTTGAGAAATGCCTCACTCTCTGATAATCCTGGAAATGCTTTTGCAGTGTCTGGATGTTCTCCAAGAAACTTTTCAGGCAGCCTTGGAAGAAGTCATCCAGAATTTCATTTTGCAAGAGAGTATGATACTGAACATGTTTCTTAATGCAGTAATTTAGCAATTCCCAATAACGGAGATTTCAGGACTATACCCACAAAAGCTAATAGGTGACATTAACTTCATCCCCAGAAGTAGAAGATGACTGGAGCAGCACTTTGTGAACTCCATCATCACAGATCCCTGGAACACATTTGCACTGTACAGCACCTATACAAAGGTCATGCATAGACTTCAAAGCTGTCTTCACTATAGAAGTCTTGTTTGAATCTTTGACCACAATTAAAATATTTCTTGCCTTCAGTAAAAAGATGAAGATTCATTATAAGATTTCACTGATCTCTTTTTAAAGACTTTTGAAAGGGAGTAACATTAGGTTTGGTTACATATAAAGTAAAAAAAAAAAATCAATAGAAGCCCATCAGCTTTTGGATAAACGGTGTGAAAATTAGAAATTCAGCCATTAAGTGCTATCACAAAGGCAAAATTCTTACAAACAGTAGATTCTAAGCATAATTATATAAAATTACAGTATTTACTGTGAATCCAATACTTGTATTCCTTCATTTCCTTGCACTACCTGCTCAATGACAAGTTCCTGGATGATTCCAGAAAGTGCTTCTGTATTTTCCACACCATGAAGGGCTTTGGGAACATCATATATCTGTTCATCATACAAGAGAAAAAACTGTACTTAAATAGCAATCTGAAGATGGTGTTGCATCCATCAGAAATTTCTACATCATCAATAAGAAATATAAAAAGATGAATAGGACAGCTGGGAATGCATGAGTATGTACAGTGTTGGAGATCAGAAGCTTCGAAGAAGTAACAGTGTGGGTAGTGTAAGGGTGACTTTGAGAGTTAAGTTTCTTATTAACTTTTAAAATTAAGCCCTCATAAAGTGAATCATGGAAAAGTTTTTAATGGCTCACAAGTTTAACTGAATTACTTTAAAGTGCTGTAATATCAATTTATTCTTTTGTGATTTATGTCATGCAAGAAGCCTTTACAAAGAAGCTGTTAGTATCTGTTGATCAGTCATTGGAGGAATAACATAATTTAGGGGGAGAATCCATTTAGAGGAAATATTAAGTGACATTAAAATCAGACTTTTAAGGCGATCTTGAATTTTGAACACAGCTACAGCTGCAACTGCTTTCCTCTACAGAGCTGAACCTAAACTTGCATGCTACCAAAATATAAGAGAAAAGAAGGATGAAGGTGAAATTTAGGAAAAATAAAGCAAATTTTAAGATGGGTTACAAGATATTATACAAATAAATGACACCTAAAAAAGATGAATTCTCATGTTAGGGAAAAAAATTTTGCTTGCAGAAGTTGTGTTTTGTTTATCAAAATCCAAACTAGAGTATCATTATTTTTCCCACTAACATCAAGTTAGAGTGCATTCACTATTACCTACCCACTGTGTTTAGTTGAGTCTGCCAGCAGAAAAGAACATTTCAAAGTTATTTTTATATAACAGACATCCTCAACATTACAGGAGTAAGGAACTGAGACATAAGCTGATGACCTGATGAAATCACTTATTAGATCTAAATAAAAAAAATTCTATAGGTGTAAATTTATCTTAGAAAGACCCTCTCATGAAAGGGGTATCAAAACCACTCCACATCATGTCCTTTCAGGAAAGAGGGAGGATTTTATGTATTGGCAGGATTTTCTATCATTAAACACTGAGGTCTTTTTCCCTCTGGTAAGATGCAGCTTGGCTCTCCTGGGAAACTTTTCCACATTTAGTTTTGTCATGAGGGTCTTAAGCGTAGTACAGGTACTCTGGGACTGACACTTGTAGAAGTGTAAGTGGTATCTGTGACTTGGGAGGTCACCTCACAGATCAACTCTGTGCCTGCAAATACTGACACTTTTGTGCCAGCCTTTGATTCAGAACTCTTGCTTGACAGCAAGTTATTTTTAACACACATTGAGGAAATTTTTATGAAACTATGCATGATGATTGATGCTGCTGAGAAAAACTGCATGCAGGGGAAGAAGCAGTGCCCTTCTATGACTGTCTTTAACAGCTTTATTCTTTCTAAAACCAAAATATCAGAGAAAGAAAAGATGTTCCTGGTTTCTTTGTGCGTTTATGCTTTTTCTGTTCATTCAGTTTCCGAACCCTAGCCTGGTCACATAAAAATGCTGCTTTTCTGAAGAGTTGTCTCCTGCTGCTGACTCATCCCTCACAGGAATCCAGTTTATTCTCTTTTTCTCTCTGGGTACTCTATGTAATAGAGCTCCAAGAGCATCCTCAGCACTGAATGATTTTAGTTGTTGAAATGTAGCCTTAACCTTCCTTCCCTTGGAAGAATTCTGTCTCTCATCTGCCTCTTACTGGGATTTGCTACAACAATTGTGTCAGGGGTAGATGGACAACTTTCTGTAAAGTGGGAAGAGAATCACATCGTAGCCACATTAGCAAGCACTGCAGTGCAGCACAGTGGGAGGAACCAAACAGTGCTGAGGATTCAACAGCGATGTTGTCTGCATTCCAGGGGGTTTCCTGTGGGTTAACTCCAGTCTGGTCAGTTGAACCAATCCCATTAGCACTTGGGAGAGCATCAGGTACATTCCTGGGGATAACATTTCAGTCTAGCTTTGCCCAGAAGAATCTAGTTTGCACAATCCAAAACCACTCTGTAACGCAGTCTGCAGGAATATTGAGCTGAACTGAAATACTGACTAGACTGCTGTATTAGGTTGTCAGGTTTCTGCGTGCTAGCTCAAAGAGAGCCCAGGGGTCTGGCCGCAACCCGACTGCACTACAGCAGGCACAGCCACACACAACAGCACAGGCAGACGGGGGTGCGCCCCTCACCCGAGGGAACTGTCCCTAAACAGGGTGTGAAGGCACGCAGAAAGAGGCAAAGAAGGGAGAGAGAGGGGACTCTCCATGTAATTCCTATGTAGAAGGTTTATTGATGCAAGACAATGAGGGGACAAGATGGAGAGCCAAGGATCTGACAAGGGTCCAGGGATTTTATAGTGGGGATAGGAAAGGCGGGGATAAGGGGTACAGCCAATGGGATACTTGACAGGAGGCAGGGTTGAGCACAAGGGAACCAATGGAAATAACACAAAGGAGGGATTTAGGGAAGGAACCAATGGGGCATCGAGGAACAAAGAACTTTCTAGAACTGATAGATATTAAGCTTGGGAAATGAATATACACAACCTCATATATAAAGCAAGGAGGGAAAAACATTAACCGGTCAGGGGAAAACATGCAAACAGCAGAACAAGGAATCATGGGTTCTCACCATGACTGCAAAGTTACATGCTAAACTTGGGTTGCTGACCACCACAGCTGGTTGTTTGGGCTCTTCGAGAGACGGCGGTTGGAGCCACCTGCACTGCCACATTAAGTTTCTTTCTTCCCCACGTTTCTTTGTTTTTCTGAACTGGATGTGAAGCAGAGATAAATAAATAGCAATAGCAGCTGTGATGGTGGAAGCCAGAGCTGAGGAAATATTTTTAGCTCTATACTTCTCTTGATTTTCTGCTTAATATTTGCAGAAGCACATAGTAAAGCACTGTCTTGAATATTTTTAAAATAAGTGTCATGCAAAGACACACATCACAAGACTAGAAGAAAACAGCTAAGTCATTGTGAAAGAGTGTACACAGGAAAGCAAAATATATTTCAAATATCATCTTTAAATTTGACATTTATTATGCCTATATACTATTTCAGATGTTTCTGAACTATTAGGGGTGGCTTGTTCACTGGTATCAGAGAACAAGCTGTTTCTTCAGAAATGTGATCAATAAATTGGCAGAGCTGTCTAAGTTAAAAAGAAAGAAGACTAGTGAATACATAACTGTCACCAAAAAAAGTTAGGAAGGGATGAAATAGCATCAGCTATTAAATGAAGCAAGATTTTTAAAGAAGATAAGCAAGACAAAGATAGTAAATATTTATTCATTGCATCCTGGACAAGGCAAATGAATCAAAGTTTGCATTTTAGCTGATGTACACGGTATGAAGAAAATAGAAAAGTGAGAGTGAAAGTTGAAAATTGTCACTTAGAAGTTCCAGAAAATAAGTATGTCAATTAATATACGGACAAAGGTGATTTTTAAAGTAAGTCTGTAGAGATGTAAGAAAATATATTCCCTTGAAAAAAAGACTGATCTGTAGCTTCAGAGAGAGGCCTTGAAGCTGTCCCTTGAATGAGTTTGCTCTTCTTACTGAAACTACTGCTTTTACTTTTCGTTTCACCTGCAATCAAACACTGATGAACCCAGGAGGGAGAATGACAAAAGAGAATCCCAGAAAACGCTAGAAATAAAGTGGCCATTTTCATCTCAAATCGCTGCAAGAAATTGTGAACACACCAATCAATTAAAAATGAATGTGATTACTTTATTCTCCCATAAATGTCACTGGCTTTATTACAATGTCACAATTTTTTCTTACTGATAACGTAATTTATTTGTAAACAGTTTTGTAGAAAAAAATATCTAGGTTGAAGCAGTAAGGAAAAATAATACATCATGAGACTGCACTGCAGTAAACTGCCTTGTTCTGGGTATCAAATTTGCCTCTTACTCCCTCCAAAAAAATGGATATTCAGTGCATGGCTTCCTTTGGATCATATAGAAGGTGTCAGCAGAGACTCATTATTGAATGCATGCATGATAAACCTGTATGAAGCCAGTATCTCTTAACTGGTCAGGAGATTTGGCACTTCCCTTATGAGTTTTCTGCCCTCTCTTACCTTTCCTTTTTAAAATCCGTAGTTTCCAAGCAAAAATTTAGAATATAAAAAATTACACAGTATCATGGTTTAAACACGTAAAAGACAATTCAGATTTCAAACTTCCAAAAACCTCATGAAAACCTTACATGTGTTTGCTGCCGCACCTTTTTTGTGTGCCTAAACAGGCTGAGATCAGGCTGTGCTGAAGAAGGAAGGAGATTCAAAGCACAGGCTTTGGAAAAAGAGAAAATAAGATTCAAAATGCAGCAGTGCACATGCTCTTCTCAAACGATAAAAAGTATAAATTGGCAATAAGTTTTCACAAGAAAGATGAGGTCAGCTTGCCCTTGTGTGCTGTTGAAAGCTCTCAGTCATATAAAGCTGAGGACACTCTAATAGGTTGTACTTGTTGGTTGAAAAACTTTCTCCCTCAGTGGATCCAAATTAAGATTTTCCTGACCTTGACAGAAAGAAGCAATTAACTTGGAGTTTTCACTCATCTGCAGCCAACTTAAGGTTGGTCAGGCATGCTGTTATAGTATCTTTGTGAAGAAAACATAGCAAAAATAGACGAACTAGTGAAGAAAAAAGAAATACTGAATGCTAGGAAACTGCCTGTATAATTTCAAGACCTAGGCCTTCCCAGAATTATTTTTTTCATCTGCATACAATTTCACAGTTAAAGCAAAAAATTCTACAACTCCATTTAGCCCAAATAATACCAAGTTCTTTTTATGTATGAGAATTTGCACAGTAAAACCCCAAAAGTAATTAAGATTTCTTATTCCTAATCTCTAATCATAACTAATTTGAAATGGAGAAAATGAAACTAACCACATCCAAGAAAAAAAATTAGAAAACATACTCCTAATCTACAAAAGATGAGATGTTTACTAATTTAATCAACTAAAAAGTTATAAAATAATAATAAAAAATAATTTCCCTCAGCAGTTTGTACACATTTTCATTAGTGCAGACCTTAAACCATATCCCTCTATCTGAGAAAAAAAGTGGTCATGCTCTTCAGAAATTCTAAAGCACAGGAGAATGAAGGGCTATGTACAGATATGAAAATCTGAAATCACTATTAGGAGCTAAAGGCAGTGTGAGATTAAGATTTTTGCCCAGCACAAATGCACATAGCACTGAGCCGGTGAGTGCATTTATTTTTAATGTAGTTTTTCCTTAGAGCAGACTTGGAATTTGAACAATGTTCCCTCCAGAAACTTGACTGAGCAATGTTTACACTATAAGCACACAGTCTAAGGGGAAAATACCCTTGAGTTCCATCCAGTCATGGTCTGCCAATATTAAACAGTAGAAATTCTTAACCCCTTAAAATATTTCAGTCCAACCTCTTCCTATGTCCTACTGACAGCTCATGGCCAATGCAAACCATGGATATCACAGTGACCCATGGTATTTTTCGTCTAAATACTGGTGTAAGAAAACTGGCCTACAGATAGAAGAAAAATTTACAATACTAATAAAAGCAATGAAGAAAGGGATCTGGTGAGGTTCTCCATTGTCAGCTACCCTTAGGGCCATTTTAAGCATCTGGGCACATTATCTTTTATGTGTATCTATCTCAAAATATGAACTCCACCTAGATTTGCTTGTAATGCTTAAAAAGAAAGGTTAATGAAAATCAAAAGTTTGTAAAGATCAGTAACTGAATTTTCCGTAACTCAGCGCATAGTTTGGGATCACAGTTCCAGTTAGAAACCCATCGTGAAACTCATGAATTTCATCTGTCAGACAAAGACCCAGATGCAAAAAAGCTATATTAGTCTGAAACATTTGACAAAAAAGACTGCTCATATTTATTGTCAACAAGGTGAAAAATGCCTTGCAAAAGTTGCATTTCCTTCCTTCCTGCCTTCTTTCTACTGGGGGTAATTTCTGACCCATACTGACAGACCAGTATTACAGCTGGTGAGGGGTCAGTAGCTCTGACCAAGGAAGCTGTGACCAGTCAGGAGAGATGGTCCCAAAAGGAATCGCCTTCCCGAGGCCCGGTGTCTTCCCTCAGCTGCTGGCCAGGAGGGCCTGTGCAGAGACTGTCAGCTCTTCAGTGATTGTCAGCTCGTGATTCCAGCTCAGCTCTGCAGGTCAGCCTCCAGGCCAGACCAGGGAGAGACAAGAGGCCCGTGTAGCTGTTCCACACAAAGTAACTTTATTGGTCTGCACTCTGGCGAAGGGGAACTAGGGATGAGTGACTCTCTGCCCTTGCAGGGGCAGGGGGCAAGCTTTATGGGGGTACATGGGATGGGTGTCGGAGGGTAAAGGCCAATGGGTTACAAAGGATCTGCATAGGGTCTCCCAGAGGATTCTGGGTCGATCTTCTTCTCTCAATAACTGAAGAGTAGCTGCTTCCCAGGGGGGGTCCTGCTGGAAGATTGCTCCATCTCCTTATCTCAGCAGACATCCCTCCAGGGCAGTGGCTGGGCATACCCTACAGACCAGCACATACTTAGTGTTTGTATTAAAAGAGGAATCTTCAACACTGAGAATTCTTAATCAAGAACAAAGTATAAAACCTGTAGTTCCTGTTTGGAGTGTACTCTACAAAGACATACTTTTATATTTTGAAGTCCACACATGAACTAGTTTCACAAGAAGCTGTAAATAATTGCCCTTTTATACTCTTTTTAAATACAATGCAAATCCTTATCCTATTTGGGACTGTTTTGGTGACCAGGAGCTCGTAACACAGTCTGAAATAAATTTTGAAAAACTATCTATCTCTGCAGTGTGGCAATATTTAGGTTTAAATACATTTTATAATTGGTCTTTGCATGGAACACCTGTTACAGAAGGTGTGATACCAGTAGAGCCCTATATTGTTACAACCACTTACATTTTATACACCACCACAACTTTCATATTGCCAACGATAGCATCTCTGATCCTCTTGCAGCTGTTTTTTAAAACGATGCTGTCCTTGCAAAACATGAGGAAAACCAAATAGAGCTGCCAGAAGATGGACTCTTCATAGCAGCTAAAACCTTTGGCATGCTTAGGGAACTGCTCTGAAAACAAAAGGGAAAACATACATGTTAAAAAAAGCCATTATGTTCAGTCATCAAAATTGTTGACTTAAGGCCTATCGAAAGGCAGAGGAATACTTCAAAGTTTATTTCTGGTCACTTTCATTAGCCACCAGTCTCTTTTACCTATTTCAGAAGCTGGGTGTGAAGTAGCACCAAAGCCCAATACTGTCTGATCAGGTTCTTTTAGATATTCCATGGAGGCTGTAATGTTTAACATCAAATGTACTTATTTAAAGGTTGTGTTACATGGGAATTCTGATTTGTCAGAGTCATACAAAATATACTGCACAGCACAATACAAACGTAAGTTACACTTAGCCAAATGCATTTACAGGAGCTGCAATAAGGAGTTCAATCACAATACCAAAGTGACGGGTTCAAGCCACCTCAGCCATGGGTTCAAGCCACCTCAGGCCTGTTGCTCCCTTTGAAACCATTTTGTTAGTTTTTCAGTTTCTGTACTCTGTGTTGAAGTAAGTCAGTATTCATTCCTCCCCCATGCTGATCTGTCCAACTCAGGGAGACATTCCCACTCTTCCAATGACATCAAGGACAAACATTTACAACGCCTGTTGATCCACTCAACTGTTGATAGCTGTTTACCTAAAACAAAGGCCATCCTCTGGTCCCCTTTGTGCTAAGTCAGCTTCTATATAACAGCTTTGGTCATTCAAACCCTGCATTTTTCCCAAGCTTCTTGGGGAAATTTCCTTGCTCATCTCCTCTGCACCTTCTTCCCTTGTTGGGGTTTATTGGTCAGTCTCAATTAGTCTTAATTTACAGACTTAGAAAATCATCAAGGAGACTAAATTCAAATACAACTAAAAAATATGAAGCAGAAAAGAAAGAAAGAAAAAGAATAGTATGAATATAAATATGATAAAGCTGGATTTCAGCCATGCTCTGAGGTGTTGTACAGGAGCAGCCAGTTCTGGTAGGTAGAACCCCTCCTTCCCAGGCACACTATCCGTAACCTGTACCACCTCCTTGCGTTGCAGCTGGTGGAACTATCAAGTATCTGTATAAGCCTCCCTGAGCAACTGTTTCTCTGTCATGAATAAACATCACTTTCAAAACAGACCTCTGCAGCAGGAAGATATTTAGTCCCCTTTCACAGGCGGGAAATTGAAGTCTGAGACAGACTGTTTTATCCAAGGTCAGGCACAGTATCTGCTGTCTGAGCTGGGAGATGAGCAGAGACCTGCACAGCCATGCACCAGCACTCTGCCAGCATCCCATCTAGTTCTCTCATTATGTTTGTATTGAACATGACCTTAATTTAGACTTGCTATCAGTTTAAAATAAGCTGCTGCCTGAAAGCCTCCTCACAAGCTTGTAAGGGGTTAACACTGCGAGGCTAAAACTTTCAGTAAATACAATTTATTTTAATTACAGCCCTCCACAGTATGACATTTTTTTCTCCAAACAACAAGAGCATAAGTCTCAATGCAATAACTTTTTCAAATGATTAATAAGAAAAGTGGGTCAATAGCAAGGATTAAATGGTACAGCAACACAAAGTTAATCAAAGTTAATATTTCATTCACCAGGAGAATAATCCTATTTTTTTATGTTCCAGACGATATTTTTAAATATAGTGCTAATATAGAAATAGAATTTCTTTTCAATTCTTTGCAATTCTAACATGAGCTCTGTAAGGTCACATCTTCCATTTCTGTTAAAGCACATAATACCACAGGGTCCATGTTTCCTGTAAAATAGTAAAATATGTAAGATCTAAATATGCACAGTAAAATATGTTAGATCTAAAATCTGAAATTAATAGTGCCATAATTATATTATTAAGCTGACTATGTGGACCTTTATAAGCAAGGTAACAGTTACAACTCTTTCAGTTTGTATATCCATAGTTTTCATTTTCTTTATATGAAAAAAAATCAGAAACAAAAATTGCCAAAACCTTTTACACCACACTTTAGGATGGTGATTAACTAGAGAACCATTAACATCTGGAAGAAATAATTTAGCATCTAATGGTAAGCAGAAGGATGAAACAGGTGGTAAATGGAAATAAATAAAGGTTCTGTTAAGAGAGCACAAGAGGCAAATTAAATTAACATATTATTGTGAGATTCTTGAATTGCTTCATTGCACTGCCAGCATTTTTGTTAAACAATGCCCTTTTTTTTCCTCTCGGAGAAACATTTTATTTCTATTGTCCTTGGTATCTCTTGAAATTTTGTAATTATGAAATAATTTTAGAAGAGTGTTTCTAGTGAAAAGAACACTTGGCTTGTCACTGTTCTTTGCTTTCTGAATAATGTACATCATGTTTTTAATGGTCATAGATGGAACTTTTAGTAAACAAGCTTTTCTTTTTCCCCTTTTTTAGGTGCACCAAGTCATAAACATTTTTGGTTTTCATTTGTGTTTACCTGACAGTCAAAGCACAAACACTGAGATAGAAGCAGGGCTGTTCTGCTTATGTTTGTGCTCTGCCCATAACCCCTTTAAAGCTCAGAAAAACAAACTCAAAAATGTTTTGATACAATCACTAAGTCAAGGAAAGCAAGGAAATTGAAAAATAAATTAGTAAGTACAGGATACCCTTTTTCATTACTGAGTTGTGGGGGAAAAAGGCAAATCAAAATATTACAAACCAAGTTGTAGTCTCTGCTGTCACTACATGTTATGGTGATGTAGCTAAAGATGGTCACAGGAACCTAGGAACTCTATGCACAATATCCAAGCAAAGCTCCATTCATGCTAATGGAGCTCAGGGTAGCCCAGGACACCTTTAACAGATGCAATAAACTCCTCTGGACAGCAGCCTGCACTTCTACAATTCTGTGAATTAACATGTAAATTTATAACATATTAGAAATTGTCAGTATCATATGTCAAATATGAAACACCTCTGCTCTGAAGGCTTGCTTTTCATTAAAGAAAACATGTCAGACTTTTGTGTACTTTAAATCCCTGGACCTTTGCTCTTTTCCCTTCCCAGCAGAACACATTGTGCGTGCATGTGACAGAATGTATCTGTGTGGTGTGCTTGAAACCCTTAGACTGACAGCTACGTGCCATAAACAGCAGTCTGAAAACAGCATTGATAATGTGCTGAAACGGTGTCTTGTTGAGGTAATTTAGAGCTGTAACACATTTCCCTTCACCTTGCCTGTGTCTATGCTCTGTGGTGCAGTTCTCAAGCACTGCAATTCCATTGCCCGGTGACCATCACAAAAGAGGGTATAGAGAAAGGTGAATTTCAAGTAAGCAGAATCAACAAATTCACTCAAAGAACTGTGTCATAAAAACAATGAATGTGGTGTGATAGACATGAGTCAACAAGGATGTTGTGCAAGGTAATCAGAAAAAAACAGTGATTTTATGCACAGTTCATGAAGTATCATCGGACAAAAAAACAGAAGAGTCTCTAATGTAATAAGAATTTAATTGCCTATTCTGTTGCTTAAATTCTCATCCTAATCTGGTGGATAGATTTGGTTTTAATGCCATTATAAAGAAGATACAGTTTTAAATATCAGATATTATTTTCCAAAGTCAAAAGAGGCCATAGTCTTAGCAGTGCAGGATTTGGCATGCTTAAGACTTTAATGATCTACTCTGAACAGTATTTGTGAGTATGTGGAGGGCCATGCTGAATATTTTTTCTAGATATTGATAACCTCTTCACTAAGACCACAAGCTGCTCATTGCATTTTACAAAGCATATCATCCTCCTGTGAATCCATTGCAGCTTTCACTGGGGTATGGACCAATTCTTTACAAATGGAATTTCAGCAGATAACATACAGACAATAGGTATAGAAGACTGGGTACTCAGAAAAGGTACAAAGCCATCTACAGCTGTCTATATGCTTGCACCATGCAGGTTGGTAGTGTTGTTTTTGCACTTATGCGCATCGAATTTGCCCTTCCTTTGCTGATGTTTTGAGAAAAGTCTCACAGGCTTGTAGGAAAGCAGGAGAAAGCCAGCACAGTTTCATCATGTGCTGCTGATAAGAATGTCTGAAATATTACAGTCTATTTGGGAATGTCCTTGGAGTTTTAACTTAAGCTTCTCTAGGGGAAAGAGAAGTCCTAACAGATCATTCTTCTAATAGTGATGATAACAAATAGAACTTATATCAGTCAGCTGTTGTATATCAGGAAAAATTACCTCCTGTTTATTTTAAAATGACACAGTTGAACCACATCTGCACTGCCTTATCACACATTTTCTGGACAAAAGGCTTCTCCTTCTTGTTATTTAGTACTGGGATAATAATAGAAATAAAAAAAAAATAGTCAGTGGAAAATGGGCAGTAGAAGCTTTGCTGAAATAACCTGTGGTTATTCACAGTCTCTCTACCCATGACAACACTTGAGGTGTTTGAGACAGCAGGTGAAACAAACACTGTAGTCCTGCTTCACCAGTGATGCATGATACCATCTGTATTTCTGTTTATCCAGTAGTGACAGGAACATATTACTGCCTACTACCTGAAAAATGGCCCAGACGTTTTTGTTTGCTGATGAAATTTTTATTTAAGGAATAAAAAAACCTTCTCCATATTGTGGAAAGACAAATTGCTTTGAGATAGTTTGAGTTAGGCCTGTCTGGCTGGACACAGATTAGTGTCACGCAAGTGCAGGGACAGGGAAAGAAACCAAAATTGATTAGTTTATCAGTATTCTTTGATTTTTTCATACACAACATGCTGTAGTGTTTCTTTAGTCTGAATTCTAAGTAACAGAGTGGTCCAATATTGTAATGGTTATGCAAATTATTGCAGAATGCTACTTCTGCATTCTTCTGCTAGAGCTCTTGTTGCTCTGAGATCCTCTTTATGCCATTCCCATCCATTCCCACTACATGAAGCTAGGACAGAAAGGCACAAATAAGGCAGAATTTCTTTATTTCACTTTATTCCACTGAAAATGATTGACAGCAGAAGTGCAGCCAAGAAGGCAGGAATAAACCAATCCAAGTATCCAAATCTATTTGAGTAATTTGATTTGAATTTAGGTATTATTGGACTAAATTGCAAGGTTATGATAAAGAGGTGAACTGATAGGGAGAGGTTTAATTTAATTTAATTAGGAGTCAAAAAGGCACATTCTCCAACATTCAAAGATTTCAAATATTATGCTCAGGGCAGATTTCTTGAATTTTTGTAAAAAATCAGATTTTTTAAAGTTAAAAGCACTGAGGTTAAAGTTAAGCAGTGAGAGAACTCTCCATAGGTTTAGGTCTTCTAGTGATGCTGTTAGCAACCATGGTAAAACACAGGATGTGAAATGGAAAACTAGGGACTAACTCGACCCTGGAAAGGTGGGATGCAATTTATATGAACACTGGTCAAGCTTCTGCTCCCCCTGGTTACTGGCTGAGCATTACAAAGACTTGGCTCACCTATGACCTCTTCATACTCTACAGAATCTGAGTAAGAGAATAAAAAAATCACCATAACTAGAGCATTTAGTAGAAATTAACTCAAAACCATAAAATATATTAGTCATAGAAGAAACTAGTAGCTATGAAGGGAAAAGGATGGATGGATGGATGGCTCTCAGAGTCAAAATAAAATGAGCTACAGGGCAAACCAAGGTGTTCACAACCTCTCAGAACAACTTTCTGATAAACTGTATGTCTGAATCACACTGTGGTTCATGAATATTTTTCAGTCACTCATGTTATCCTGATGTTTTTTACTGTCTCTTCTTAAAATAATCTATTTTCTTGGACTTTAGATTTTTGTTTGTTGTTGTTTTCCTTTTCCCCTTACCCAGTTATTTTTCAAAACAGCAGGTTTACTTCAGTCATCTCAAATTTTTAACCAAAAGATGTAGAGCATCCTCAGATTGGTAAATTGAACATTGAGCTACAAGGTTCAAACAATTTACTTGTTCATTTTCAAAAATACTGGAAAATGGATTTGTATTCTTATTATACACTTGTATGATCTAAATGAAAATGAAAAGTAAAGCTGGCGGAGAAGGCGACATTAAAATATGTGAATCTGATTGTGAATTGAATGAATCTCTGTTGCTCTGTGATGGTCTCTCTAGTTGCTTAGAATATTTTAAGGAAGCAATCAACTTTTCAGCAGTCATCAGATCTTGAAACTTTCAATTCATTAATCCAGCCATGGTCTTCTTCAGAAGCCCCTGCATTGTTTCAGAATGAAAGCACATCCATATGGTAATATGTATGAGCACGTATTTCTGAAGCAAATTTAATATAATCCCTGCTATAAAAATTGCTATAAATTTATTGGTATGTAAATTTATGGAAATAGCTTATTTTCTCTTGACACAAAGAAAGAAAAGTAGAAAAGCTGGTTTGTTCCTTGAACTGGATTTTCTTCATTGCTCTGAGGTTAACACTGAATTCTCAGCAACAGAATAAAGGGCTAGGAGTGTAAGATCATATGACTATAAAACTATTTAAATTAGAGCACAACTGCACCATTTTACTGAAAAAAGTCAACAAACGTCTTCAGTCAGAATCACTCATTCAAGAGTGAATTTAATGGAAATAAAAATCACAGACTTCTTTCTTATTATTTACCTTTTAATTTAAAAAAATCATCACATTACTCTTGCATACAGTTAAGTATCAAAGATTTTGATATAAGCAAACAGCCTTACCTAGTGGGAAGCTGCAGACATGCTTTGACTCTACAAATTTTAATCTTCCTGTCTATTTCTACCCATCTTGTTTCCATTCCTTTCTGCATGACTCTTGGCCTGCAATGAAGCAGCTGAACAAATGTAAACCTGCTAAAGCAAAGAGGAATGTTTTCTCTATACATAACTCCAAGGTTCATTATTTTTATACCTTTTTTCATCAGTTCACCATGGGACTCTTAAGCTGTAGTGTTTCACTGACCAAAATCACTTGACTGAGAAGTTACATGCCCTGATAGTAAATATGGGATGTATAGCAAGGCTTTCATGCAGGGACAACTTTAAACAGGGAAAATAGAGCCTCTCCCTCTTCATTAACCCACGATTTATCACTGGATTAAAACACTAAAGTTTTCACTCCTTTTTAGCAGTCAAATCTAGGATAACAGCATGCAAATTGTGTGTATTAAGTTGGAGTCTCAAAATGCTGGCTTTTTTTTCCTAGACAGTGTCCTTGAGGATGTTAATCATATTCTTAATTTCATCATAATGATAGGTTTCAACATAGGAAAATTATCTTCTCTTTCACTTGATCTTCTTCCTGCTTGTTCTTATTTAACTTCAGCAATTTATCACAAAGAACTAAAACCACTCTGATGGCTTTAGATGATTATGAAAGAACAGGCCCTCCTATCCAGCTTTTCTAAGCATTTTTTCTTCTCCCCAGGCCCCACTCCCCAGGAACAGTAAATGCTTTCAATAAATATGACACAGATGTGTATCAGTATCTTCTATGTTTTGGAGAAAACTACTACAGATATTACTGGATCCTGAAGTTAGGGGCCCTGTAATGCCTACAAAAGCATTTTCAGAGAAAAACTTGGGCTTTAGGGAATGAACACCTGCATGAAACCACCACACAAGGAAAAAAAAGAAGATTAATGAAAGTGAAATGGCAAATTTTGCAGAATTGATTCTGCACTGGACTGTTTACTGGGTGGAAAGGGCTCTGGCACATCACCAGTGGTGGACAAATAGGCAAATGTTCCCAGCATTGATACCAGAAATGCTGACTACTCCCTTTTATGTTAGCTTCCACTATTTCTCTGAAAGTGGGCCTTTGACCTGGAACATTTAATAGCCAGCATGATCTTTTGTGAATACTGCTCACACTTCTCAGTGCTTTACTGGTGAGGAAATTGGCCGATCTCTGTTTCAGCTGATTAGAGAACCAAGTTTCCAGTTTGGTTTTGAATGTTCAGCAAAATGAACACGCTGTATTGAACATGGACTGCAGTATTTTAAAATTAAGGTGTATGCTAGGCCTGGTGTGGAAGGGAGGATAAATTGGGAAATCCGTAATATGTGGGATGAACCTTGACCTCATTGAACCTTTGAGAAAATTTATTGCTGGCTTAAACAAACTGGCAGATTTGCTTCACAATTCAGTTTTTGATTTAATAAATAATCTCAGGCAAATAATGTCACATCTTTGTTGCTTGTCCTCTCTGGTTTTGATCCTCTTCAGCCAATTGTGATAATCCCTGTGCCAAACTGTTGATAGTCTCTTATTACTAGTCAGAGATGCACACTGACACAATGGCACACTTATCTCAGTCTTTAGTTATCATCATCCCACATAAACAGCAATATAAAAGCAGACTGTATCAGGAAATCCATGAGCACTCCTTACTTTCACTGGGGCCAGTTGCACAATTGCTGGGGATAATCACTTACACATGAACCTTCACAGAAGAATCTGTTGATGGTTACAGACCACAGCAAACACCTAATACAGAAAACTGAAGTGCTGAGAGACAGGCAGCATTGAAAACAATGTATTGATACAAAGTACCTGTAAACCAGACACGGGGAGAGAATTTAGAATAGGCTGTCTCACTACATTCTCTTTCTTGCACTTGTAGCACAGATTACAGAGGATATGTCTGTTTCTGTGTCACAAAGCCTACTGAATGACAACACTTACCCAGGGCAGGGCAATTTACTACTTGAAATATGTCCTTTAAGTTTCCTTAATTGTCAGACTTTAACAGTTACCTTAAATTTAATTCTGTTGCATTTAAGGTCCAGCTTTATGATGATATAATTTATTTTGGACATTACTGGTGACATTGCTCTGCCTGTCAGTGGAAACCTGAAAGAATATCATCATAATGAATATCCATGGATTTACATAAATCACTCAACATACTTCAGATATGTACAGAGATTTTCCATTGACCCTGTAATGACTTTATTAAAACTGTTTCTACATGAGCTGTGTCAGCAACAGAGACATGAAATGATGGTGCTTCAGCAACATCACCTCAGCTTTTAAATGTTTTGGGAAAACACTGTTAATTTTCTTTTAGTAGTGTATCATCCTTCCCAAATTACAGTCTCAGAGAAGAACACAGGCTCCATATGCTGGGAACACACAGGATTTCATTCTTCTGTTGCTTCATAACATCAGGGAGTTGTAGTTATCACTGGGAACAAATCAAAGTTATTAAGAGTATGTCTACTTATCAAAATGAAGATGTGAAGCCACTGCAGGTTTAATTTAACCATTAGAATGAAGGTGATATAGTTGACAGCCTAGAGGACTTGGAGAGTGACTGTTGTTTCATTGTCATTGCTACTCCTCCTAGACTTAATAAAAATACCCTGGTTTAATTTTCTGGGATGGAAAAAACTCTAGAGGACTTGAACAGTCTGAGGCACCACAATTTTACATAGACGCTAACACTGGTGTAATTCCAGTGATCAGAGAAGAATGTCAGGAGTCAGGGTGGAGTTCAATAACTACTGTGGCAGTGGATAAGACTCTTCATATCCTCTAGTAAGCAAGACATTGGAAGAAAACTCACTCAGCCAGTTTCTGTTACAATAAGGTAATTTTTCTCTCTCCTTTCCAAATTTTTAATTGTAGTCTGACCTGCTTCTAAGTTAAGCCCTCTTTCCTTACCAGGAAAGACTGTCAAAAATTCAGACTGGCTATGACAGAAGCTTTTAAAAGACCTGAACTGCCAAGGGATTTGGAGGTGGAGGGGAAGGAGGCGGATGGGAGACAAAGGTCTCCAGGGAACTTCTGGGATTTGTGTGTGTAAAGCACTAACCCTTGCTAAGTTTGGTAAAGGAAAGCATACAGTTTTGCTTTAGGAGAAGTAGAAAGAAGCCACAAAATATCAGATTAAGTTTTCTATGCTTTATGTGAGAACTATTATTGTAAGGATAGAACATAGTTAATAAAAAGTAAAAAGTCATACTTCAAATCAAAAGCAACCGTGACTGTTTTACTCAAACTAACCCTCATGTAATTGGCGAAAGTTTTAAATATTAACATGTACAGTCAGCAACAGGTTGGATTCTCAGAACTACTGCAGTTCTGAGATTAAAAGGACAAAGTAATGATGTGATTTACTGTGCTACAGATGTGCAGAGAAAACTTAACTGTGAAAAAAGTGGAAGATTTAAACTGAGTATGTTCCTGGAAGTAAGAAATAGATAAAGAAGTGTCAATGATGACATTGTGGGGTGGTTTTTTTCTCCTTTTGAGGTGGACCCTCTGCATGGTGCATACCAGTAAGCAAAATAAACAACAAAAGTGTAAAAGAAGGAATTTGCAATCAGCTTCTTCTTCTGAATTTTCAGAGACAAAACCTAGAAAGATGCTTTGATAGGATAGAGAAAGTAGGGACATAGCAAAATAACCACATTCTGGTGAAATTTCACTAAAAAGAGAGATCTATGTGAAGTATGGTTTGTGCGAGAATAAAAGGAAAAGTATTTATCAATCTTTCGTATTTCTATGGGACCAACTGTCTTAATTCTGTCTATTCATGAAACGTATCCATCCCCTGTAAGTCATTCTGTATTTTCAGTTCTTTTTCCTTTTCCTTTCTTTATTTCTCATCACTTAATAATTTCTTCTTCCAGTTTTCTAAGCTAAAGTTTTCCTCTACATGCTCATTTTCTATGTCACATCTTATGGCTACTCTATCATCATCCAATGTACTTCCTTTATTACTAGATTAGTATTCAAGGCAGAACAACCAAAACATTATTAAATTGATTGTCTATTACATCCTTATTGACCTCTAAAATAGCATATGATCCTTGATTTGTCTGAGTTTTTCAGTGACATTTACATTATTGATTCCAGTGTTATTACCCCAATATTTAGAGGTTTCAGAATGTTTCAAGAAGTGGACCTAAAAAAATGCAACTCCTACCACACAGGTCTTTAGACATGAGAAGAACCAGAAGATTCAGACTCACAATTTTTTCTCTTCTTTTTTTTTTTTTCTTTTTATCATAAAATACTGTATGTATCTTTCTAACATAATGCATTACATGAAACTTTTCAGTTATGAGGAGCCTAAATAAATTTTCTAATAAAAAGATGAAGCCTAAATAAATTTTTGTAGTTGTGCACTGTAATATTCAACTCTGTCTATGTCCAGCCAAAAGTAACCACTCAGATACAACATTCTTTATAATTCTGGTAAGGCATTTTTCTGAGTGACATGACATACCATTTAAAACATCAGCACTATGCTGTAGCAATAACTGACTTAAGAAATTTAGAATGGAAAAACACACTGAGGAAAATATTTCCATCTCCAACTCGATGGATATGTAGACGTTCATGGATGAAGATGAGGATCAATGGTGATGAGGAGAAGCAGTTGAAGGCCTCCCCTTGAATTGCTGGACCTGTTCACATGGAACACATTATAATGCAGCCAAATGCAGAATTGAAACAAGAAAGACATCCTATCTCTGCTAATGAACAGCTCATAGAAATAAGATCAGAAAACTATGTAGGAAGTCACAGCAG
Organism: Corvus hawaiiensis; assembly: GCF_020740725.1. Taxonomy (NCBI): domain Eukaryota; kingdom Metazoa; phylum Chordata; class Aves; order Passeriformes; family Corvidae; genus Corvus; species Corvus hawaiiensis. The sequence goes on along the minus strand of NC_063214.1, from coordinate 112,171,577 downwards.
AGAAGCAGTATAACATGAGTTCCCCGTGCAATATGCAATTAGGACCCCAAAAGACTAATGATTCTTTAATGTAACAGCCCAGAGTAATGAATGTGAGTTGGGAAGTTACTATGTCTCTTTCTCTGGCACTGGTGAGAACAGCACAAGTGGAGCCCTCTGTGAAGTTCTGATGTCCACACTTCAAAGGGTTTTAGAAACTGTCAAAAGCATTGCAATGGGCACAAGGGATATCAAAGAAACAGGTCTTAAGAGAAAAAAGACCTTCAAAGTTTTAGCTTGAAGGCTGTTTATAAGATAAAATATGTTTTACTTGTTAAAAAAAAGGTGAATATTGACAGGGATTATTCCTGTGCCTTTAAATTAATAGGGAAATATGTATCAGGACCCTAGAAGTTAGAAGCTGAATCTGGAAAATAGTAACACAGTGCTAATTTTATACAGTAAGAGTGACAAAAACCTGGATAAACAATGAGTAGACTGGTGGCCTTTAATGTCTTGGACTGAATTTTCAAACTGAGATTGAATGGTTTCCTGCTGAGGCACAGAGCTGAGCAGAAGTTGTACTTCAGTCAGCAACAGCTCCTTCCGTGTTTAACAGTGCCCTCAGGAAATCAGAAAGGGGAATTGATGGTCCTCCTCAGCCTCAAAGTCTGAGTCACAGCCCAGCCAAGGATGCTGTCTGGCTGCAGCTCGGACAGATTAAGATGTGAGCACTTCCCACTGTACTTTGGGCTATCAATGACTGCAAGTACACCAAATGTACCAACAGAACTGCTGGGTCACTCCCTAATCCGGCTGTGTGGAAAAGATCTAGGTGAGAAAAATCCTTTCTTTAAAGAGGGTAAGCTAACATGATTATTTCAACAAAACTGAAGATGCAGTCTGTCTTGTCTGCCAGCAGACAGCAGAACAGAATGCCAAGTGATTTCCCTGTTAGCTACAGAATGGGTAGAAAATTTAGAAACCTGGTGAATGGTGATGGGAGCAAAGAATGCAAAGAACTGCAGAAGTTATTTGAAGAGCATAAGTATTTGAGATACAGATTATAGATGAAGCTGTAAATTAAATATGTACCTTTCAAACTCATGTTTGAAGAATAGTAAAAACCAAAGAAATACTTTTTAATACCATTACACAAATTATATATATATAATAGATATATTATATATAATTATATAATATATATTATTATATTATATGTATATAATATATATTATATACATACATATTATTATATATATTTTTTATATAATATATATTAATATATATAATAATGAGAAATTATATCACTGATTCACCAGACGACAGTATTTTTAAATATCCAACTTGTGTGAAATATGTATGAATTAAAACCTATGGAAAGATGTATGGATTTTTAAAACCTGCACATTGATATTCAGATAAAATATATGCTAAATTATAGGACTATTTGAATGTAAATTTGTATTAGCAGAATGTCCTATGATATCAGTCACAAATGACAGTGTATTTGTGAACTCACCAGTCTCAGACAATTAGAGGCAGTAACATACAGAACTTTAAGCTTAAAAATTGGTGCAATGGATACATAGTATCCTCCTGCCACTGTAGAGCTGGAATGTGTTTTATTCTTTAAGCCACAACCTTGAACAGTATCTCGCTTAATTGAGCTTTTTGCCTGTTACCCATTTGTTATTCTGTATCAGAATGTATTCTTCAAAGTAAGTAACTGAAAGCTATTTCTACACTAATATTTTATAACACACTTCCCTTATTCGTGTCATCAGCAAGAGCACAGATCAATTTCGCATGGTATTTAAAAGAATAATTTAAAACCAAAGCTTGCTACAAGCCCTCTCCTAACACCTAATTTTTTCAACTGTCAAGCTTTAGGGTTTTACCTTCCTGAGGGAGCAGTTCCACTTGGTGGCTGAGAGGTGTTGCAGCGGGGATTACTGCAACATGCGTAAGACAGCGAGGCCCGTGGAAAAATAGGGACTGATTCTTGGTAGATGTTTTTCAGAGATGTTTATTTTCCAGCCACATGGCCGGGGTGCAGCCCAAGAACTGTGTCCATCATGGGACCAGCAGGGTCCTTCCCGGGCAGGGGAACACAAAACAACCAATGAGGAACAAGGTTGACCGGGGAGTAGGGAAACTCCGTAAGCCCTGCCTCTACTCCAGGGTCCCCCTCCCCCTGGACCCCACACCAGGCTAGAGGAACCCCAACACTTCACCCTTTTGTTTTAACTAAAAGAGATTTAAAACTTAACATTGGAAAGAACTGGAAGAACATAAGATAACAATTTCAAAAGAAAACAAGCCACCCTCCTGAGTCTCTAAATGTCCAAACAGATTTTTTTTTTCTTCTGGAACATCTTAGTGCTGGCAGAAGGGAGACAGGACTCTCTGAGCATGCTTTGTGGGGAAACTGAGGCAGGAGAGGGTTTCTTCCATTTGTACCTGTTGGAACTCTAAACAACAATAGTTAATTTCTTCCCTCCCCTTTTTCATCCCCACCTTGGTATCGGAGAGGAATTGTGGGGAAAGGGAATTATATAGGGAAGCCATGGGGTGAAAAACAGATTAGGAATAAATTGGGGATGGGGTAAACTTAGGAAAGGGTTCATACTGGGTATAGGGTAAAAGGGGAAAGTAGGTTGCGGGTAGGGAAGTTGCTGGGATGGATATTGTTTATAATTTTGTGCATAACGGCTGCCTTTGACTGGAATACCTCCAGGCCCAGTAACATTTGCTGCTTGAAAACCCTTCTTTCCTTGCACTATATAAAATTGTACAGCTTCTCCATCTCCTACACTTTGCAGGTAATTTTTAGGGTTATTCCTTTTAATGGCAGTTCTATGGATGAATAAATCTTCTCCTGTATCATCTTGTGTTATAAATCCATAGTTGTTTTTTACATTGTACCATTTCACAATTCCTGTGATTTTCGTTGCTACAACTTCTCCTATCACCTGCTTGCGTGTTCGTCATGGGTGCTGGTCCTGCGCGGCCGCTGCCTTGCCGACTCCAAAGTCTCTGTCAGGCCCCCGCATTGTTGTTGCTCCGCACTCTCTGATCGGTGCTGCTTCGGCGTGTGTCTGGGCTCTGCGCGGCCCCGCGTTGCCATCGCTGCCGGCCCCGCGCCCTGTGAGCGGTTCCGCTCCGCAAACTCCACGCTGCTTTGAGAGGGGCCCCGTTTCGGCTCGGCGCTGCGCGGCTTCTCGTGTCGCTGTGGAAACAGCCGCTTCTCCCTCCGCAGGGCTCTCCGAGCCGTGTGCTCAGAGCGGGCTTCCACGCCGACCCCCGGTTCCTGGCTGCTCGTGGGTGCCGGCTCTCTGCTGCACATGGCCCACGGCACCCGCAGCGCCTGCGGCATCGCTCCCTCACTCGCGGTCGCGTGGCAGGGGACCCCGAGACAGGGATGGGGCCCGCGATAAGGTGTGCGTTCCCGAGGGGGCCGGGAGCATCCAGCGCAGGCACCTCCACCCACACGGGCACGGGAGATCCTGTGGCTGCAGTCACGCGCCCCTGGGATGGCTGCCGTATGGTTTCAGCCATGCGATGACGGTCATCTTCTGCCATAGAGGTAAAGGGACCATGCACGTGCTTCTCAAGAACTTCATTGATTATAGGAAGTGCACAGAGAAGTTCTATCATTACAGTATGTTTTGATTGAGCCATTACCTATCTATGATCTCGGTCCAAAAACTGAAGATACTAATTTTAGGAGGACTAACGTCAAAAAGTAAATCTCGAGAAACATAAGGGAAATTTTTGAAAAGCCAGTCAAAAAAATGTTCCAGATATCCTGGAGCAAGTTTCATGTTCTGCTGTGCCAGGATTTCTTTAATTTCTAGAGACATTTCCTTCTGTGGCTTAGACAGCCGCATTTCCCACGATTCTTCCATAGTCCAGAGAGAACAGCCAAACAGAAGGAAGAAGAGAAATCCAGAAAGTTTCTTTACTCACGAATGCTTGGGGATCTTCAAAATCTTGATAGTTTCAGCCGCTGACTCCAGGGAATCGTTATCCCCAGCATCTCCACCATTGTTGCAGCAGGGATTACTGCAACATGCATACGACAGCGAGGCCTGTGGAAAAATAGGGACTGATTCTTGATAGATGTTTTAGAGGTGTTTATTTTCCAGCCGCATGGCCAGGGTCTTGCCCAAGAACTGTAGCAATCACGGGACAAGCCAGGGTCCTCCCCGCGCAGGGGAACACAAAACAACCAATGGGGAACAAGGTTGACCAGGAGTAGGGAGTGGAATACTGGTTTGCAGCAGTATTTCCTACTCTTTCCCCATTGTCCTGAAAGGGTGGTAAGGCTACACCTTTCCACTGGCTCTGGCACCCATTTCAGCCATAGCTGAATTCAGTTCAGTTCAATTAGCAGAAAACCACATTTTTTTCCTTGATGTGTTTGTTTTTTGCTGCCTCACCAGGCACAATTCTGCTGTTTCACAAGTGTTCCAACTTCTCAGGTTGGGCAGAAACTTCAAAAGTATCACTGGGTAAAATAAAGCACAGAGAGCCCATTTCAAGGTATCTCATTTTTCTGCTACTTTTCTTGTACTGGCTGTTACAAAAATGCTGCCAGATTAGAAAGAAGATTTTGCTCACCAAAGAACAAGGTGTGTGCCAGAGCTGGGGCAAGGAAAGCAGTGTCAGCAACACTCCTGTGGGAGTCACCTCTCTGAGCTCCAGTGAGCTGCTAGATTGGCTGAGGAGGGCTTATGGGACTGCAACCTTAACCATTCCACACTGGCAGATATTTGGGAGCCCCATAAACCTGCTTTGGACCAAAATACAAGTTATTACTTGCCTCTAAACACTGAAACCCCAATAGCATATCTAAATATACAGTTTCGGATTGCTGAGGCCCACAGCTCTTTACAGATCCCAAAGATCAATTAATCTTTTTTTAATGGGAAATAACTGAGTGCCTTTCACTGCAAAAAGTTCACAAGACTGCTTCTTTCCCTGATTTTGCCGACCCCAAAACCTAATTAACCTACTCAGCATTTGCTGAGGGAAATTAGCATATGGGTACAAGAAAAAAAGGTCTGGGATATGCAAAGGCGTCCTTAAATTTGCTCTCTGCCAGTGGAAATATGACAGTGAAGTGTGTGGTCCAGTAAGAGTAAATTGAAATTGAGGATTGCTATTTTTGTATCCAAAATGTCATGGCCACATTTTACAAAGAACTGATCTGGCAACAACAACAATATATTCCCTTTTGCATGTTCTGGTTTGTTTAAGATATGTTAAAAGGCTGATTTTGCACCATTACAGTTTATACCGGATTAGACATCACTTGCTTTCAGGCAGCTGGCAGGAAGGTCTAAACCTGGGATAAGCTCTTTTTTATATACTTTGGCTAATTCCATAGAAGTGTCACCATATGCTCATCCTGCTCCAGACCAAGCACACTGTTGGGGTTTTAGGAGTTCTCCTGTTTTTTTTCTGTTAAAGGAATTTTTCCCATTCGTGTTGCTAGGGGGACAAATTGCTGGGTATTTAAGAAAAACAAAAGACCTGGCTACAGAGGTGGGGTGCATCTGATTGCTCTTTATCACTTGGGTTGGTGGGCAGTCAGTTCCCAGCGTTTGGACGGAGAGAGAGGCTGCTTCTTAGGCTGCTTTCCTCCTACCAGAGAAACCCCGGGATCCCAAGCCTGCCTTCCCTGCCCGGCTGGGAGCTGGGCTGCAGCCGCCCTGACCCCGCCACTGCTGCGAGCCTTTGCTACTCTGTAGCCCTGTCGTGCCCTGTCGCGCCCTGCCTGCCAAGATCTTCGAGGGGTTCCCACCACAGCTTCTGAATTTGGATACATCTTGTCTTCCACCCGGGATTTGTGCTCGTCCCTGCCGCTCCAGCCTGCTGTTCCCGAGGGTCTGGCCGGACACCGGGATTGGCTCCCCAGGGGTTTGTGAAGCCTTTGTCCCATCCCTTCCCGGGATCCCAGGGCACCAGAGCCGCGGGTTTCCCGAGCTCGCTCCGGAGCGCCCCCTGCAGCCGCGGGGGAACCATCGCACCTGCCCTGCTCACCGGGAGCCGCCAGCGCCCCTGCCGGCTGCGAGCGGAACTGCACCCGAGGGGAAAGGGCCTGACAGCCGAGAAGGCCGGGACTGGGTTTGTGATTGTTTGCTGTTACTGCCGTAGCTATTGTTGTTTGTTTGACTGGTTATACACATATAGATATATAATAGTAAAGAACTGTTATTCCTATTTCCCATATCTTTGCCTGAAAGCCCCCTTGATTTCAAAATTATAGTAACTCGGAGGGAAGAGGGTTGGTATCTGCCATTCCAAGGGAGGCTCCTGCCTTCCTTAGCAGACACCTGTCTTTCAAACCAAGACACACACACTGTTAGGTGAGCTGCTGGTGGGATACAGGAACACTGTCAAATCACAGCCTCAGGGAAGCTGGAACAGCTCTGGAAATTCTGGTCAGCATCTCTCAGCTGGGTCCATTTCAACTGTCTTTGCCTCAGGCTCTCAGTATGCTCCTCCTAAGGAATCCATTGCCCATCCAGGAAGGGGGCAGCAGTGCCATCAGGAGTATGTGGTACAACACATAGGTAGAACTACTTTTCCCTTAATCCCCACTTATTTCAAAAAACACCCCAGTAAAATAGGGGAAATATGAATGGTGGTCAATCTAACAAATGGATAGTCACAATGAGAAAAGCATGAAAAATACAAATATACTTCAATTCCAAAACCTTGTTTTAATAAAGCATTTATTTTTACAAAAGACATACTGCTAAACATATCCTTATAACAATATGCCACATTAAACTTTGTTTTTCTGTAGAGAAAATTTAACATCTCTTGAACTAATCACCAAATTGAGTCTATTTTACATCTGATCTTAAAATCAAATTTTATTTTTAAGCACTTATACTAAAAGGAAGAGTGTATATTTATAAGACATGAGGATCAAATTCTACACTGGAAAAAAAGGCTTGTCTCATCTAATGGTGCACTGAAGCACTGATGGCATAAAAACAAATGCTTATTTGGTCTTGTTCTGAAACTGAAGTCTTGCCCTCTGGCCAAGAACCAAATGTGCTACCAGATGAGTGATACAGAGACACTGAGCAGCAACATGAGAGAGAGGCTGTCAAGACTGCACTCTATCACCTTCATATCCAAGGCTTTGTCTGAGTTAAAAAAACCCTGTAACCACACACGCACACACAAAACCAACCCAAAACAGAAACAATCAAAGAAAGCCCCAAACAATACAAACAAGTAATCCTTTGTCTGGAAGCTTGTAAACCCATTCATGACTGTACCACAAGGAGCTTGGTAATACCCATGCAACACCAGATCTTCCAGCAGAAACCAGGCACTTCCACTTCATGCTAAAAGGATTTTCATGCGTTTTCCATCAAATAGTTAGGTGTCTGTGAGGGATTTTGTTTTCTTTTTGGTTGTGAATAGAATGCTTGTTGACTTTAATTTAGCTTAAATGCTATGGACAGGCAGAACTCAGATTTTTAAATAAAGACTATAAATTGCTAAATACCAACATGAAAAACACAAATAAATATTTATGAGACATTCATAATGTTTTAGCTGGGAAAGAGATTATCTAACCTGAATAAAATAAACTTCCATGTACATCAGAATACATTAAGAATTAAAATGAGAGAAATGAGTGCTTAAATGCACTTGTCAGAGAAGGAAGTACACTTATAACTACAGCAGTGTGATTTCTGGCACTGAGTAGTAAATCAAGTTTCAGTTTCAGTGTGGGATACACATTTTGTTATCAAAGACAAAGACTTTTTGTATAAGTCTGTTTAGAAAATGAAGAGTCAGAAAAATCATTATATAACAGAAGAATTGCATCTACATTTCAGACTTGTTTGAAAGAGAAATACCTTGAAAAATTAAAAACCTGCAACCAATATTGCTACATCAGGGAAAGAAAAATCTATTGTAGACTTGGTATAAAAGTTAAATATTTCCTTTGTCTATCGCCCTGTGTAAGCAGCATCCTCCCATAATAAGCAGAACACTCCCACAGCTGGAGTCCAAGGTCAAAGCTGCAAAGGCAATGATTCCAGTCTCAGCTGTACCATGCTTTCCCATAGATATTTTCCAAGTTAGACTCATAAAAAACACATCTAGATTCCACAGTCAGACTACTAATCTGTACTTCATAGGAGAAATGCTACTGAAGACAACTAAAAGCTTTGAGATGCTCTTTTTCTAAAAATTGGCAAGATTTACCTCTGAAGTAAGTGAACAACCCCTCCTCCCAAAAAAACTAAGAAGGAAAAAGACTAAAAAGGCTGAAAGAAACTATCTAAAACCCTAATGCTGAGGAAACACTGATGACTATAACAGGAAACAACCTAGAATGGCAAAGAAAAATTCTAGACAAATAAATGACTGTTTTCCCTTTACCAATTACACTATTCAAATGAAAAAATTGGTAATATTTGAAATTAATACATTTGTTTTGGATGTCTAACATCTTTTTTTTCTTAGAGGACGTTTGGTGAAACAACTGACCTATCAGCAAAGTGCAGACATCACTTAATTGGTGCAGTTCTCTGCTACTGCAAAGCCAGTAAAGGGCTTTCTCTTGCTAGGGTCTGTGGAAAAGAAAATGCATTTCACAGGTAAAACCAGAAGTATGATAATCTAGATTTTGGACAGTTTGCATTTGGAAACAAGGTTTAGTTGAGGCAGGTAGCCCATCAGTGTTTTATATAACTTTATAGAAAAGTGCCTTACAAAAAGCACAAGCCATTTGTAAAAGACTTTTGTAAAGAATATCCCCTCTGAGTCCAATTGTGAAGAAACACTTGGAAAAGACTATATGACTCTATGCTTGTGTAAGCTGATAGGGTAGGATTGACTTCACAGGGAACAGAAATTGCCAAGATGTAGCCCAAAATTATTTTGTTTCTACAAAATCCAAAGCACTCAATGGTATTTTCTTAAAAAAACATTCATAAGGTTATGGAAAGAAAATGCAGCTTTCCAAGGGTGATTTAATCTTCTCTTGGTAGAAGATATTAGTGGAGCAGGTACAGAATTTTGCTTAAAACCGGCTGCTTTCTCTAACTCTGTCAAGGCTCTTCCAGATCACATGAACCAGAAAATGTTTCTGTTTTAACCCATATGCAGCAGACAGAAGTAACTTTACTTTCTGTAGTGTTTATTTACTCCTCTTTGCTGCACCCACTTTTACTTAGCTTAGCTGAGAAGGTGCTTATTTTTCATTCAAAAGTCCACACTTGGACAATCACTATTCCCCTGTCCCTCCTGTGTAAACATCAAGGCCTGGAAGGATTATCTCCTTGCTTTGGAGTCCATATGTTACTCGGAGGAGATGGGTCACTGAAAGTATCTAAGAGGAAAGATTCATGGAGAAACAGAGCCTGAAGGGAAAATGAAAATATTTTAAATGCATGGATGGGACAACATGACATCAGAAAGATGGGCCATGTGTTGAAAGGCAGAGCAAGGGAATTATTAATGGGAGTGGTTCGGTGGGAGATCCCCGTGGGTGCTGCAGCGGCACCAGCCTCAGGGCACGCTGACAGAGCCTTGTTTGCACCCCTCACAGAGCACCCATTTGGGCAGGGACATGTCCGATCCTCTCTCCCCGCAGGGCAGCACTGAGGAGTTCAATTGGCACACAAGGCATCACTCCTTAGGGCAAGCACACACAAAAGTCCTCTGTGTCATTAGTGGTGTCACCTTTTACTTTCCTGCGGGAATTTAATTATTTGGACCAATTCAGCACTCCTTTCTTCACCAATACACATTTCTCTCTCCTCCCCCAGACCTCTCGGGTACTTGTGACGGCGGTGGGGCCGGTTGTCATTTCTCGGTGGGGTCCCGCGGGGATCGCGGGGGCGGGAGCTGCTCCCTACGGTGGCAAAACGAGAGAGCAGCGGGAGCTGCCCTGCCCTGCCCTGCCCTGCTCTGAGCATTCCGGCATAACATCAGCCAGACCCCCTCGGAAAGTGGGGCCGGGAAGGGGCATCCCGTGGCCTCGCGCTGGGCGAGTAGGGTGCAATTTGCCGCTCATCACGCCGCAGCCTGCGGACAGAGGTGCCCGGCTCGCCGGCTCCCCCCAGGTATCGCTGTCTCAGCTAAGGAGGAGGAGGGTTTGGTTTGTTTTTCATCCCCCCTCCTCTCCCCCGCCTCTTTTCCAGCCAGTAAAGAGTGTCTGCCCCTTTGAACCGCCGGTACGGCGCCTGCGGCTGCACACACACCCCCAGACACAGGCACACACCCCCGCCGGCTATAAATAAGTTAAAGAGCCGGGCAGAGGGCGAGCAGTGCGCGTCCGTCGGCGGGCCCAGGAGGCAGGGACCGCCCCGCCGAGCCTCCCAGGCGGCTCAGCCCGGCCCCCGGGCGCCGGACCCGCGGGTACCATGGCGTGCGTGGAGCGCTGCTGCCGCTGCTGCGCGGAGGGCCGGCGGCACAGCAGCATCCTCTACAGCATCCTCCGCAGCGAGGAGCGGGCGGTGCCGCCGGCCGGGCCGGCGCCCCAGGGCTGCCCGTGCGGGTCGCGGAGGCGGGTGGCCCTGCGGAGCCCGCAGGTGGCTTGCAAGGCGGCCTCGGCCGTGCTGGTGAAGACGCTGCGCTTCGTCCAGAACGTGCCCTGCTTCCAGGAGCTGCCGCTGGAGGAGCAGCTGCTGCTGGTCCGCAGCTGCTGGGCGCCGCTGCTGCTGCTGGGGCTGGCGCAGGACCGGGTGCAGCTGGAGACGGTGGAGAGCGCGGAGCCCAGCATGCTGCAGCGCATCCTCACCGCCCGGCAGCAGGGCGAGCAGCCCCCGCCGCGGGCACCGGCACCGGGCCGGCCGCAACACGGCCCTCACCTGCCCTCGGCCGGCGACATCCAGGCTATCAAGAGCTTCCTGGCCAAGTGCTGGAGCCTGGACATCAGCACCAAAGAGTACGCTTACCTCAAGGGGACGGTGCTCTTCAACCCGGGTGAGTGGCCGGGCGGGGCAGAGGGGTCTCTCTGCCACAGGGCAGCGGGGAGGGCGGAGAGACCCTCCTGTATCCCCAGGGGAGCGGGGCAGACCCGGGGCTTTCCTCAGGCTGAAAAAGGTGCTGGAGGAGAGGGACGCGGAACAAGGTTTCACCCTCTGCGCCCTCCTCAAGATCCCGGCCGCAGGCAGGAGGGGGTCCGGCAGAGGCTCGGTCTGGGGTCCTGAGGGCTGGCGCCCTCCACAGATGCTTTCCACGAACAAAGCGAATTCCAAGCGCCTGCCAGTTGATTAGGGAAAATTGGGAGTCAGCAGCGGCTCCTTGCTCGTTTCCCTCAGGGGAGCGGCGGGACCTCTGCTCCACCGCCCGAGGGCAGCGGGTCTGCCCGTGCCGAGCCCGGCGGTCTGCGCGCCCCGGGGAGCAAGGGAAGGCTCAGGGCTTCCACAACAAAGTGCTGTTTTGGCTTTTGGTGTAGCACTTATGATCGGGGTGTTTTTTGCCATTTCTCTTTGTGGAGACTCCCATGAACGCAGCTCTACCAAGGGACATATTATCATGTTGGTGACTTCGCCTGAAAGGTAGCTGTCAGGCTGGATATGGCACTTCCCAAGTATGGCAGTGCCCTGTTAAAGTGGGACAGGGCTCTTCCAGCACTCCCACAGCCAAACTGTTAGTTATTGATGGTTAGGTTCCTACAGTAGTACTTTGCATTTACCATCCTGCTCCTGTAGCTTTGCTTCCTATACAGGTAAGAGAGAAAAAGTTACAATGGTGAAGCTTATGTTACACAAGGCAAATTTGGAAGCTGGTCTAATGTAAAATGATAGAGGCATTGTTCTGGTAGAAAAAAATTTATTCTCTGAAAGGGTGGTCAGGCTTTGGAAGAGGCTGCCCAGGGAAGTGGTTGAATCACCATCCCTGAAACTGTTCAAAAATATAGCTGTGTTGCTCAGGAACATGGTTTAGTGGTGGACCTGGTAGTGTTAGGTTAGTGGTTGGACTCGCTGAATTTGGAGGTCTTTTCCACCCAAAATGATTCTGTGGTCACATATAGCCCTAATTCTGCACCTTCCATCTTTCAGTATCCTTACTATGGTTCATTGGGAAACTTCTGTTGTATGTTGGAGTCAGTACTTCTTGCCACTTATAAACTGGAGTAGAAACAGTTGTCAAAAGAAGCCTTAAATGTGAACAATGCATTTTTGTAGAAGTGAAAAACTGAAAAAGTTAATTTTATTGTCTTCTCCACTGTAATGGTGTTTTGGAGAGCATTCTTCAATCAAAGTTTTAATCAGCTAATTTGTTTAGCACTTAAGTGAATGTTGATGAACATTCATATTTAAGGTTTGTGAAGAAGAGTATGATATGATAAGAATTTGACGTGCCCAATAAAATTTGGCATGTTGACTTTGCATACAAGAAGTCCTCTAGCAATTTAATTTCCTTCTTTCCTTGTGTGATAATTACAATCTGTGGGCTGTTAGGAGTTGTTCTGTAAGAATAATGTTGTTTTATAAACAAAAATTATGTAAACGAAATAATTTGATTTCCTTTTCAGATCTACCTGGACTGCAGTGTACACAGTACATTGAAGGGCTGCAGAGGGAAGCACAACAAGCTCTAAAGGAACATGTCAGACTCGTTCACAGAGGTGATGAAGCCAGATTTGCCAAGCTGAATGTTGTTCTCTCCTTGTTAAGATCTATTAATGCTAATGTGGTTGCTGAATTATTCTTCAGGCCCATCATTGGAGCGGTGAACATGGATGACATGCTTTTGGAAATGCTTTGTGCAAAATTATAAAGGTGTGTAAAATAATGAAAATAAGTCCAGTGCAAAGGAAGCCACAGAGCAGGATAGTGTAAAGTATTGTAAATAAACTAACTTATTGTTTTTACATAGATAGTATTTTTGTATTCCATAATAAAATATTCTTCAAGTTCTGAAATTAATTTTTATTAAACACGGTGGTTTTGGAATAAGGTTATGATCATCAAAACAAACTTTAAGGTTGTAGAGAATGTTCATATCCAAAGCTGACTGGCTATTCTTTTACCATGTCTCTGAATAAAGAACATATTTACTATATTGTACTCTCAAGGTGAGTAATCCCTGCTTTTTCAAAATAAGCAGTCTTACTGCGATTCTTACTACTATTGACTTTACAGAATCAGAGTCTATGAAGGTTATTAAATATTCACCTAAGGTTTTCTTCCATATGGGGAAGATGTATTAGGAGTATTTTAGGCTTAATGAACCTTAAAGTAGCTTCATCAACTCTAGTATTTGCAGTAAAACATTCCATTCAACATACTCTGGGCTCCAGGAAAATAAAATAAATCTGTTCCCCAAAACAACAAGCAAATAAAAACCACCTCTAAAAATAAGCAAACAGTCAATGCTGATTAGGGTCAGGAGAACTAGCAGGGTGGACTTCACACTTATTTCAATAGCTGCTAACTGGGATTTCAATAGTCAGATTCTTCAGACTACTTATTCCTGTAGAAAAACAAAATTATTATGCTGAAACATGAGGTACCACTGGTACATCCATCACAGTTTGTCAGATCATGTGATGATGTCTTAATTAAGCATTGAGCTTAAACTTTTTTTTTTTTTTTTTGTCTTGGACTGGATCCTTTCTCCCAAAGTCATTGTGTTTTCATTGGAAAAATACTGTTTTAAAAATAAAATCAGAAAGGGAAAATCAGTGATTTAAGGGGATTTGTTTAATGGATTTCCTTTCTTTGCATGCAGTTTTCTAGCTTTTCCTCAGGGGAATATTGGTAAAGAAATAGAAAGTGAAGTGTGACAGTGTTCCCAAAGTAAAAGGTATCAGTAACTCCATGTATTGTTCAGACATATATTAACCACTAGCAACAGGTGGTTTTTGAAACACAATTAATAAAGTTGAAGGAGTTGCTCTCCTTAATAGGGGGTGTGCAGGGGAGAGAGGAGGGAGTTTGAAGAGCTTTCTTTTGCTGCCACCTTGCACAGAGGATAATCACAGGTCCTACACTAAGGTAAGGAGCAGGGACACTTTTGTTGGCTTGTACCTACCCAGATAGAACTTAAGGGAAGCAGAAATTGTTTGAGAAGTAGCCAAACATTCCTAGGTGTACAAGTTCATTCATAAATATCACTGAGATTTGTATTACCATGGCAATAAGAATCTCCTCATGGATTTGACACTGTCACTGAGGAAACAAAACCAAGTAAGAAACACAACCATCCCAAAAACCAATGGTGGTCTATAAATGAACAGTGTTCTGGTGCTCACATAACTGTGTATAGGCTTGTATACCATGTGGAGCTTCCCAAAAATTCAAAAGAAAAAATATGTACATAAAGTGATCTTACCTACCAGTCCAGACTTCAGACCAGTTCAGATCATAAGAGAGCAGGTTTTGTTTTTCTATTAGCTTGGTCCTTTTATATGTACACACATGCTTATGCACACCCATAACAAACATCTACATATGGATAATATTTATTGTGCACGTGTAAATAGTCTGTGAGTTTACAATAGTTTTTGAGCTTACCTAATATCTCTGTTAACATAGCTATGTATATATATTTCCCTCTTTCTCTGTAGACAGCATATGACCTCACAGCAGTTAACTCTCAAGGATGCCTGACAAAGAAACCTGTTTCCACAAAAACACAAAGCATGACGCTGAAACATTTAAATAGTGGTTAGTGGCAGACGATGAATCTTGGGTAAGGACTAAAAAGAACTCCAACAGCCTCAGATTACAACAACTTTATTGCCACACAGAATTCATTAATACTCACAGTAGTGTTCAGACTTCTCTGCTAAGTGGCAGAAGAGACTTGTTGGCAGTACTCCTAACAATTAATTGTAATAGCTCAGCCTTGGTCACAGGCCAGTATTTTCAGCTGAACAGTCACCTTGAGACAGCGTGGGTCTATTGTGCCACTAAATACTGTAGTTTTCATGACTGAGAGGTACCTGCTTACATCCCCAGCTTTGATGTCTCAACAAATTCTATATTCTGCTTAATTTCCTGAAGCTGTCATGAAAAATATGCACTTCAAATCCACCTTGAACTGTACTCTATAATATCTGTCTTGGACCAGCAATACTGTTAGTCATTTGGCTGTTGTCTATTCTAATGGAAGCACCTGGGAACGGTAAGTAGGAAATCTGAATGGGAAAAAAAATTTGTCAAGGCTTTTGCAGAGAACTGGCAAAAAAAAAATGTGTCTCTTTGTAGGCCAAAGGAAGAGGAATGACACAGCAAGACATTTAAAAGAGATTTGTAGGAGGAACCAAGCTAAAGACTTGGGAGAACTATGCAAGAACGGAAGAGAAGGGTCGGGTGTGGTTCTGGAACACAGTAGGGAAGGGTCTGATTTTAGTGTGGGGACAGTGTGCCAAGAGCTGAGTAGAAGGAGTTGGAGAGAGATTGTAGCTCACAAAACAAGCCAGAGACTGAGCCAAAAGGTTGCTGTGGGAGGATCCTTCTGTCAAGTCCAGAAAATTTGCAGAAGCTGACACTGAAGAAGACACAGGCATCCTCACTGACCTGCTGGGACAAGTGGCCTGTTCTCTCCACTGCTGCTGCTGCTGCTGCAGAAGGGCAGCTGTGCAGGTGTGAAGAGTGAGCTGCTCAGCCTTCAACAGCATACAGTGCTCTCAGAATTAAGGAAAACCACTTGGTTGCTCCAGATTTTTGGCTCTGGGTGCTCTACAGCACATTTTTTTTTACTGGGTAGGAGAAGTACTGAAGTAGATCCTTTTCTGTCCTGTGCAGGGTGGGTGAACTCTGGCTGAGATAGCCTCGGATGGCCATGGCCACTGCCGTGACACAAGGGGTGATCTTTCTGGATATCCTGAGCAGCAGGGGTAGGACAACCTGCTGGAGGCTTCAGGGAGGCAGGGGCGAAAGGAAAGTGGCCATTAAAGGATGCTTCTTGGTAATGTAGCCTTTACGAGAAGAAAGGGGGCAGTTCAAGACCCTCCTACAGCCTCAGGTAACACGTGAGAGCTCTGTCAGCTGCCTGCTTTTGACTCCTGCAGAGGACAAAAGCCTCCAGGCCTGCCTGCTTCTGAGCAATACTGGGAGATCTGCACTGTGCTGGGAGCTCTGCATTGTGCTGAGAGCTCTGCACTGTCACGTGCAGCACAGAATTTCTCCTCATGTTCCTAAATGTCAGCATGTTCCTAAATGTTCCTAAAAGGTCCTAAAAGTAGTCCTAAAGACTACTTTTCAGATCAGATATTGACATGGCTTCTGAGGATATTTTAGCATTTTCTCTGTTTGCTCTCTATTCCTGTCATTCCGGGCATGAATCTCCTCAGGAGTACCATTTTTTTCAGCCCTCCAGGGTGTTAGAGACATTTTAGCTAAGAGCAGCCTCCCAAGCAATTTAATCCTGTGATCCCCACAGTGAGTGTCTCAGGCAGAAGCAGTGCTGTACAAAGAGCCATTCCCACTCACCTCTGCAGAGGTTCCCATTGCTCCTGGTCAGGACTGCCACTCCAGCAGGGCTTCTAATCACAAAGTACCATGTGGCAAAGTAGCCTTGCAATGTCCTTTTCTCTGCAGAGATCGGAAAGAGGATAATTTGAACTTGCATTTCCAGTTTTATGAGTGTTTCTTTTAGATAAGGAAAAACATAGCATTTATTTATAATCTTACTTTTCCAAGTTTAATTTATAACCTTTGTTTTGGTAACCTTTCTAATAGTTTGCTTTAAACTTTGCAGCATTTTGCTGTTGTGGGTAGACTGTGAACGTTGTTAATTGCTAATGAGTAATAACTTTCCTACCAAAGTTGGGATTCTGCAACTTAAATTTTCATGTTTTGAATTGGCCTCATATACTGGCTTGAAATTATGGTACTGTCAGTCACTTTAATCTCTTTTCAGAGAGAACTTATTCCTCTAGTGGACCTTCTGAGCATTGCAATATATGGCAAATAATAAAAATAAAGTAAAATAAAATGTCAGAAAACCAGTTGGCGATCAGTTTTTAATTCACTAAAAAAAAGTCCTGAACGGTGTAAGCAAATAGTATATCAAAAAATTTTGGAATTTCAAGATACAGCTTGAGATTTGAACGCACATATTGTCTTAGGACTCCTAATATTTATTTTAAATTATGGAAGTGTAATATTTTAAATCTGAAGTGTACATGAGTAAGATTCAATAGCTGAGAGAACTAGAGACTGTCAGAGGAACTTTGAGAAAAATATTCCTAAATCTACATGCTCTGTGAGGTCACAGAGCTATAACTTGTTAGCTCTATGCAAATCCACGAATCATTCACGTTGTTGACATAAATCACATTGTTGATAGGAATGAGTAGCCATTTCACTGCTTGTGTCAGTAATGAAATTGCCCCAGCTTCATTTACATATTCACAACATGCCTAGATGTAGGTAAATAACCACACAAGTGTTATGCAAGCAGAAATGATACACAGACCCTTTTTCTTCTGTGTGTACGTATATTATTTACTTATTTTATATAAGGGAAATTACACTAATTTCAGGTCCAGAAAAAAAGAGCCTCTTCTTTAATTGTATAGAATCACTTAATGTTTTGTCACACGAGGTTAATTTCACCTTTCTGAAACTAAACTGTCTGAAAATTTAACGTCCAGCCTAGTTGGGGCATCTGGGCTGTGTCTGGAGAGGATGGAGAGGCACAAAGACCTCCAGGTTCCTTTTGATCCCAGCATCCCTATTTTAGGGTGGCATCATGGATTCATAATTTGCAAAATAAGGCTGGATTCAAGTTATACACTGTACTGTCAATCACTACAATTTGGTAAAATGAAACTTTGGAGTCACCCTCACTTCTGCAAACCATCAGCCATCTTCTCCCAGCTGAGACCATAGTGAAGCTTCTCACATATGCATGTATCCGTACACATACACATAGCAAAATGTAGCAGGACAATTCATATTCTCTTCTTCTTGTGGGACTGGGTTAATAGAAATAACAAGAAAGTCAGTAAAGCCTGCAAGAGTAGAGAGGTGTTTAGAAAAAAGCTTTTGTACATGTAATTATGTTCACCCTCGGAGCAGGCCTGCTGCTCCAAGTTTTATGTATAAAACTAATATCTGCCATCTCTAAGTCAGAACTAGCTGAAGAAAATGAATCCATTTTTCAAAGAAAGAGACAATCCAGTTTATTTTGTCTCTTTGAAACTGGAATGAGTTGTTGGGGTTTTAGTTTAGTCTTAGGTTTTCCTGTTAAAGGAATTTTCTCCCATATGCATGTTGCTAGGGGACAAATAGCTGTACTTAAGAAAGACAAAAAGGGGGGTGGGGCGGGCCTGGCTACTCTTTTGTCTACACCTGGGTGTGGGGACAGTTCGCTCTGAGCGTCCGGAGAGAGAAGCTGCAGAGAAAGGAGCTGCTGCTTCTTTCTTTTTGGCCGTTCTTTCTTCCTGCTGGAAACAATGCCGGGACCCCAAAAGCCGCTTTTCCCTGCCCTGCTGGAGACCGAGCTGTGGCTGCCCTGCCCCGCTGCTGCTTCGAGCTTTCGCTACGCTGTAGCCCTGCTCGCCCTGCCTGCCTGGGCCTCCGTGGGGTTCTCCCATCTGGATACATCTCGCCTGCCACCTGGGATTTGCGTCTGTCCCTGCCGTTCCAGCCTGCTGTTCCTGAGAGCCCGGGATCGGCTGCCCAGGGGTTTGTGAAGCCTTTGTTCCATCCCTTCCCGGGATCCCAGGGCACCAGAGCCGCGGGTTTCCCGAGCTCGCTCCGGAGCGCCCCCTGCAGCCGCGGGGGAACCATCGCACCTGCCCTGCTCACCGGGAGCCGCCAGCGCCCCTGCCGGCTGCGAGCGGAACTGCACCCGAGGGGAAAGGGCCTGACAGCCGAGAAGGCTGGCACTGGGTTTGTGATTGCTGTTACTGCCATAGTTGTTGTTGTTTTGTTTGACTGGTTATATACATATATATATATAGTAAAGAACTGTTATTCCTATTTCCCACATCTTTGCCTAAAGGCCCTTGATTTCAAAATATAATAACTTGGAGGGAAAAGGGGTTATATCTGCCACTTCAAGGGGGGCCTCTGCCTTCCTTAGCAGACACCTGTCTTTCAAAACCTAGACATGAGTAGATAGGCTTGACTGATCAAATGACCAAAACAATCAGTACTGGAACAAGGCGGTTTTATCGTTGTTATTATAGGGGGCTTAAATTTTTTTTCCATTTTCCATGCTATCTTTACCAGGTCAAGAAGATACAGGAATGGATGTGACTCTGCCTTCAAAATGTTGCAACTTAGCAGGCAGCAGCCATCCAGTGTACTGCTTCTTGTCAAGGACTTTTGTGTCCTGAAGAACCAGAGCTGGAGGAGATCTTTAAGAACTTCCAGAAAGATGAGGAGCAGTGTTGCATTTCTAATGCCTAGAATAATTAGGTGGAAATCCTGCTTGTCAATTGACTGACTCTCAAACAAGGTAAAGAGAAAAACCTATTTCAGGTGGGATCTGAGCTCATCTGAGCTGAAAACTTCAGCTGTTCTCAAACAAGATGAAATGGCTGAGATAGCATTTATGTCTCATAATTTATAAGTTGGTTCTAGCTGATTTCCAGACACACTAATCTGTGCAGAAATTGAGGGCGGTAAGAATGATGCCTGAGTGGCTTCTGATAAAGAAGTACCAAAACTCAAGAAGTTACTGCCTTTAAACTGATCCTCAACAGGTCCTTTCTATAATTTCTGAGATTTTTAGTTGTGAACAGAAAACTTTCACTGACATTTGCTGTGGTCAAATTATCACAGCCCAGTTAACACTTTGAATTAAGGTGCATCATACAGCCGAACTCTAAGACACTTAATGGCCATCAGCTGGAACTAGTTATTCTCTCTAGAAATCATGCTCAGAAAGAGCTTAGACTTTAAGAGTCCAGCTCAATTAGAAATGTGCCCTCCTGTGACCAGAGGCACACCCAAGCTACAGCCCAGGTCTGCTCTGGGATGAAACCAATGTGGTGCTTGCAGTTTCCTCTCTCAGTTCTCTTCCTCCCTCCCTCACAGTGCTTTGGTTTTTATAGGACGTACATCAGACATGTAGGCTGAAAGAAGTTGGGGCTCCTTCCAGTTAGGTTGTTCTGGACAATCACACACTGCATCTTGCCCTGCTTACTCCAGCTGCATCGTGGAAGTTGCAGATAACTTCTTTTCTCCTTTTTATTGAGAAAATCATGTTTCTGTTATCCATGTCTTTCCCTCCTTGTCACTATCTTGCACGTCGCGACAAATATCTGAAAGTATTTTCTACCTTGTTTATGGGACAAACCTAGAGCCCTTATAAGCATAAAGCAATTACTGATAGCATGAAGAAGGCACTGCTTACTTAGTTTTGCCTGGCTCCCAAAGAGTCCAGTATGCTTGGAGTTGCTATGGTCTCAATGTTTCCTTAATATAAACCATAGAAGTGATTCAGCAAAGAACCCCTTTTCCCATCAGTAATTTTATTACAGAACAGTAAAGGTGACAAGAAAAAAAATAGGAAGAGAAGCAGTAAAGCTGAAACAGGCTATAAATTACAGTGGGTGTATATTCTGTTCTTCTACATAGTCATATAGCTGGAAGGGATTTCATGTGATCATCTAATCCATCCTCCTGTCCTGACAGGATGAATTGTACACTGTGTCATACACGGCAAGAGCTTGTCTAATCTGTCTTTAAACATTTTAGTGATGGGAACTCTGTGACACCTCCATTCAGTCTATTTTTGTGTCACTACCCTTAAAATTCTAAAGTTTTCCAGGCATCTGAGCTGACCCTTCTATAGTGTAGCATAATCTCAATTTTTCTTAACTTATTCACCAGCCACATGGACAAACTTTGTGGCAGAAAAGTCTCACATATTTGAAGGCTGTTAATTCTACAATTTGTGGAAAGCTACTTGCGTGGATTCTTTCAATCACCCATGTTCCCTGGACCTCTTACCTCCTTTACACACCCATTTTGTCAACATCTTTCCTGAACTGCAACTCACAGATTTTCTGCTGGAATAGGAAAAAAAATACAAATTATGAATTATAGTCCTCTATGATCCATTTACACTATCATGTAATCATTTTTTAAGTAGCACAATGGACCCTTTATAGACATTTTTAAAAATGCTTATTTTATATCTCTTTAGCACTTTCTGATAGTCAATAACCACAGTTAAAGCATATTTTCCAGCTTCAGTTCTAAACATTCTGCATAGATACAAATTGTATTTATACTTTTCTAACCTCATGTTGTAGTATTGGATGTTATATGCAGTTATATCCGAAATATCTCTTGGATTTTCGTTTTTCAAGGTGGTCTTGACTCATGTGAAATTTAAAAATAAGACTGTTTAAAACACTTAGAAATTCCCTAGAGGGACTGTTCTTAAACTGTCAGTGTGGGTGGATGAGCTTGGTGGATGGGTAGTTTTCAGTGCCTAATTGCCCTGAGTCTATGAAATGCAGCTCATTGCATCATCAGCGCATGCCATTGTCTCAATGACCATTATTATGTTTTCTTGGGACAAATAGGTTCCACTTTACAGGGGATTTTAATTTACTTGTTTAAACTGTCTTAAACAAAGAAAGGAAAGGGAACCAAGTGCATGTGTAACACAGCAGTTCCTCTGGAATTAGTATGCAGAGGATATGAAAGGAAAACAGCTAATCTTGTTTGCAACATGCCCAAAGAAGAATGCTTTACATCAAAAGTGAAACATTATAATTTCTGCAGATCTTTTACTTCACAAACAACACAGGCTTTTATACATCAGGAATTTTGCTGGAGAAGAGGAAAAATGAAATAAAATAAAAAGAAGGCAGAAAGATTAAAGGAGCATATGATGGCTGCTACAGAGCCTGGCAAAATCTGCTACGCAGCAGGTCTCCCTGTGTCTGCTATGCCATACTCTGTCAAAAGCCGTTCCCAAATGTGGTGAAGGAAATGTTAACATTGCTAATCTTGGAAGCATTCAATGGTGCCATCTCAGTTTCATCAAAAGCCTATAATAAAATACATCCAGAACATTTTCTCTCATGAAAGCTTAGTGAAACACAGATGTTGCTGCTCCATATTTTCCCAGAGACCCTCACCAACTCCTTTCACAGGGAATCTGGGCTTCCCATAACCCCATCATTGCCTCTAACAGCAGCCTGCCATTTCCATCAACATTTTGCTCTGCAGAATTGCTGTTATCGTGCAACACTGTGCTTTTCAGCACATTAAACTGGTTAGAACTGAGGCAGTAGAAACGTATCATTGCTATTGCTGGGGAAGAAAGCAGATGCTGTTCATATGCATACTAAGAAATGAGAAGAAAAAACCCCAACTGAAGACTGTTTTGAAACTTCCTTAGAGAAATGTGAAAAAAAGCACAGCCCAAAAGGCAAGGAGATTACACTAATCAGTATTCACCTTAAGCCTGTGAAAGAACGATTGGGATCCATGCTGACATTATCAAAAGCTTTCTTTCTTGCTCATGTATTTTTCAACAACAGACTTATTTTCTCTCTCTCTTGGGACTGGAATAGCCAATTGTCTTGGTTTGAAAGACAGGTGTCTGCTAAGGAAGGCAGGAGCCTCCCTTGGAATGGCAGATATAACCCCCTTCCCTCTGAATTATTATAATTTTGAAATTAAGGGGCTAATTATATGAGAAATAGGAATAGCAGTTCCTTACTAGTATATGTAACAAGGCAATAGTACAGAAACACTGGCTTAACCTGACAGTCGGGAAACGACCTGACACCCTGCCGGGCAGAGTGGTGGTAGCAGTCCCATTAAGTGGTGGCTGCATCCTCTTTCAAGTGGTTCTGGTGAAGTGGTGATCCTGTAGAAGGGTCTGATCCTCCTCTGCACATCCAGTGGTGGTTATGTATCTCTTGTCCTCTGGGAACCCAGTAGGTAAGGGCTGGCTGTGGTGTTCCAAACCTCAGATTATACCCAGGCAGGAATGCTTGGTTCCTCCCCCTGGGTGGGGCATCTCACAACGGGATGATGTCATTTTATGAGTCATGCAGTGAGGCTGGATGGCCCATTAACAGAAGATATCCTCCAGAGGGAATTATCAGGGATGTGTCTTGGAAGAGATAAAGAACACTGCCCCACCTGGTTTTAACAGATGGTGATAAAATATATACTTTTGGTTACATCTTACATTGTAACCTAAGACACCAATTAAGGTTTTTAAACATCTATGGATTTTTTTGCAGTAATCTACAGAATGAATATAATCATCTTCCATAACTTACAGTGCTGCTTCATGAAAGTCAGTATTTTTAGCTATTTTGTTCTATGACATCTTTCAGTTTTCCTTAAAATCTGTTTTTTTACTCTCTATTGATTATTTTTCCTTAGTTTTAAGAGTTTTCATATTTTGCATATGAATATTAGTATGATTCTTGTTGAACACTTTCCAGTACTATCACAGGCACATGCATTCATATAAATTTTGTGTACCTAAGCAAGTCCTCATTAATGTGCTTAGTTATTAATTTAGAAGAGCAATCATTTCTTAGACATGGAATTTTGAAAACTAGACTCTGTAACTTGAAAGACCTTCTTCTATTTGTAACTCAACTGTCTGACATTTCATTATCTAACAATTAAATGGCAGGGTATATTAAGATATATTGATGCATTTGAATAGTTTTAATGGGGTGTTTTAAATCTGCACACTGTGGCTGTCAGCACCAAGTGAGAATCTCATGGCTATCATGGTGACCATTGGACTCTCAGGGTAGACATTTCTTCTGGCAAGTGAAATAAATCTGTCCTGTCAAAGGAAAGGACTGCATTCAGGAAGCTAAGTAGCAGACCTGCTCAGACTTGTTGAAAACTGGTGGTCATTATATATCTGGAAATTCCAAATATATAATGATAAAGTGTATCATGCTGGATCTGGCAGCTCAAGGAAGACAGGGCTGCTGCCACTCTGTGTCCCCAGGTCCAACTGATAACGAGGCTGAAAAATTATTCCCAGCAGGCACAGGGCACATATACAGAGAGCTGGCAGTGCAGGTCATCGACAGACACCCAGGGCATTCCCAAAGCATAGGCAGCACCAACAGCCCTGTCCTGCTGCTCTCTCTGGCTGGGCAGGACAGCAGACCATCAGTGGGAGTCCAGGAACACACACATGAGGTGGATCCAGCTGGCAGCAAGGCTGCTCACTCTCCCCAGCTGAGGGCACCTGGACATATGAGCTTCCAAGGATGCAGCCCCACTCCAGCTGCTGGGACCACAGATTCACAGGCAGGCAGGCAGACAGGGACACACACAGAGCAGGTGAAAAGTTCCTTACTGCAAAGCAGTTGGAGGTGGACTTTAATAAGTAGACAAGAAGACTGTGATGATCAAAGGCAAGACAACTGCACTGACCAGACCATGCTTATGTGTTAATGGACCCTTTTGCTCCCTTATCACGCCTCAAACTCCCCAAAACCCTTTTTCTCATCTTTGCATCCTCCCTAAGAATCCCATAGAAAACCCTGTGCAATCCTAAAACATTCTTCCCCTGCACCCCGTGATGTATCCCACCCCTAGAAAGGAACCATCCTTAGTCCAAAAGATGATTCAGAGAGTTGCTCCCAGTGACTCATGGTGACAGGTTTCACACCTGGACACTGGGACTGAGGCTTTGCTGGGACAGCCCTGGGTAAGGGCCAGACAGGATTCCTTTCCCTTTTAATCTTGAACTGGGATTTCCCCCCTGCCTGATGTTGTCCCTCTGTGCTCCTCTGGGTTTGTGGCTACAGGGGTGGGCTTGCAACTGGCTAGACAGGGTGTTATTTTGAGTCTCTCTGCTCCATTTTCTCTCTAGGCCCTTTTGTGGGTGTGCAGGTGAGCTTTTATCAGATAACCTAACATGTTCATTTTGTCTTGTAACTACAGGGACCAAAAACTCAATAAGACTGAAAAAATCTCTCAGCTGTAAGAGAATAAAAGAGATCCTGAGCTCCTGCCTTCTGAGATATCCCATGTGATTTTTTTTGATATGATTGCTTGGGCCATTCTACTTCAGATATAATTTACATGTTAGATTGCTTTATCTCCCATCTCTCAAAATGCACTTCTACAGCTACAATTTTTTTTTTCGGTATTTCTTTGAAGAAGTTCAGGATGATAACATCTCTTGATTAAATTTTGGTAGATCACAGATATTTTCACGAAAATTACATCAGTTATCATCCTGTCTACATTTGTTAGTTTTGGGGGCGGGTTACTGAGGAGATGTGATGATGGTGTGTCAATGGGTGCAAAGGCAGTTTTTGATTTCTAAGCACTTCATAAAAGTAATGTTCCTGCATGTAACTTCACAGTGTCACCCTTACTTCCTTCACTACACCTTGACCAATATGTTTAACCTGTAAACAATGTGAATCCACTGTGTAATTACAAAGCAGTGAGCAAATTCAGGCTTAGATGAGGCTCTTTGTTGCTATATATTCATGCAACTTCACTGATTTTTCTGCAGGCTGGAGAAGCAACTTGAGCAGAACTTGGCCCATGGCATGACTGACATTTCACACCGCCATGGTGCCACTTCGCCCACCGCCTGTCCCCAGTGGTATTTCAGCAGAGCGTCTGAACACCAAACTCACTCTCCAGCTTCCTTGCACAGTTGTGGTGTGAGAGAACTCGGTAAAAACCTCCTTCATGTTTGAAGAGCTTAACAGAGTTTCCTAAGCGGCAAACGTGTTAGAAGTGGATCTGAGAGACACCTACCCTGGACTGCAAAGTAGTGTTAAAACCAATGGGTAAGAAATGCTGTTAAGCACCTGAAAAAAAATGACCTTTTCTACTCTGCCCCATACCATTCCGTATAAATTCTTGTTCAACATTGTGTCCAGTGGGTGAGCAAGTGCTGCATAGAGTACATAAGTTGTAAGTCATGTTATGTTTACCTGCATAACATGATGAAAGTGTTCCCAGCTGCAGTGCTTGAACTTTTAACTGAATTCCTCTAGCACAACTGAAGCTGTAGTTTGAAAACTAAAGCTTGACTTGAACTGCAAGATAAGGGAAAACTTGAAGAGATTATAGAGATTATACTATCAAAGTAAGTATCCTAAATTTTCTCAACAGACATGTATAAAAGTGAGTTTTTGCAGTAGGTTGTGATTAGTACCCAGAACAACCCCCCCCTTTTCTTCTAACACAGCCTCAACTAATTCTCTGCAAAATGCAGTCATGGCTGTTTTATATTGACAGCAGTCCTAACCTTGCTCCTTTTGAAAATGAAATGGGAAAAAGCAGACAGAATGTAATGGAATTGCTTGAGCTGGAAGCTAGACATAATATCAAGGCTAGTAGTGAAGAACATACAACAGGATTTTCAACTGATAAAGAACTGGATCTTAACTCTTATTTTCAAAGGAAATACCTCTAACAAGCTGGCATTTTCCAACACAGTGAAAGGCAGGGATGTAAGGAGCAGACCCGAGGGAAGCATGCTGCCTAGTGAGTTACCAACACCTACACACTGCAGCATTTTGATTTTTTTGGAAGCTTCTCACCCAGATACTATCCAGCCCCATCTGTGCTCAGCTTGAGAGCTCTGCTGCAGCCAGAGCTCAAAGCTGCAGGCCAAATTGGAGATGCATGAACTGATCAAAATTTCCTCTAATCCCACCTCAAGAATAAGTGACTGAAATGAATTCCATCAACTCTATACATTTGCAGCACTGCCCCTGGCACATTCAAGCTGATTGGCTTATTGCCATAATGGTTTCAAAAATATACTGCACTATAAATGCATGAGTTCTTCACAGCAGTGCATTACAATCAAAATTCCTACACATCTACACCTGCTATTATTTAAATTGCTCACTGCAACTTCATTGAACATGGCACTTTATTACAATGGATGCTCAGCAAGAAAATCAAATAGAAGAGGACAAAGGGATAAAATCGCAAGAAAATGAGAGCAAGTAATCTAAGGAAAAAAAAAAATATAACACTCTGGGATCTCCACTCTTATCCTCACAATATTAAATCATTCTCTTCTTGTCAGTAGGGGAGAATCTGAATGACTAAGAAGGCTAAATGTGAGTTTGCAATGCTGAAATAGACAGTAGCGGGTGAAAGAAATCATGAGTACTTAAAAATCATCATTGAGCCTCCCTGCAAAATCAGCATAACTAGGATTTCATTCCAAGTGACTAAAAGTGTCCAGAAAGAATTCCAAATAAGTTTAATACTTTTTTTTTTTACCTCCTAATTTGGAGCACCATGTAAATCATACCCTGCCTCTAGAGAGGGAGAATATATTCAAAAATATGATGTATATCAACAGTATTTTTCAAGGCTACACAGTCCAATGTCCCCATGGGGCCCATTCAGCAATCCAGCTGCATGAAGTCTTCTGCTTCTATAGGCAGCACAGGTGTGTGGCTCAACTGAGGCTTTTGGGTTTTTTCCTAATATGTGGGCCCTAGTGGCTACCTTTCTTCAGATTCAGCTTCTCAGTCAGAAGAAATAAATTGTCTGAGATTGTGTGATTCTATCAGTATTAAAGCCTCAGGAATTGTGTGCATTTGATAGGAATTTTATTTTAAAGGACATCTATCAATTTTTTTTATAGTCAAACATCCTTCTTAAAGGCACTGAAAAGAGATGCATTTTTTTTCAAATTGCTTGTCTCACTTTGTTTTTAACTTTACATTTGAGCTTTGATGTGTATCACTATAAAGTAGCAAGATGTAGGTTTGGTTGACAGACAGCATTCTTCCCCTCCTCCCCTAAATGAGCTCCTTTACAGATTGTGTAAAAAAAATTCTGTGTTTGATTTAAAACAAAGAAAAATTTGAAATTCTCTGTGGAACAGAATTTCCGTATTTTATACAGCTTTACCATTAGACACTTTTTTTTTCACTAATGGCAGGTGAAATATTTGGACACACTTGGAAAATATTTTCCATTGGATATACTCTCCTGGCTAATAACTTTTCAGTTAGCAAATATATTACCTTAAATTGGCCTCTCCCAGGCATTTTGAACTTGGAAGAGACTCCTCAAAGTCCCAGAGTAAGAGAAATTGTTTAGTTTAAAACCTGTGGTGGTAGGGTTTCCCATGGCACATTAATACTTAAACAATAATAACCACCTTTATACTGACTCTTCAAAATCCATCTGACTGTGCTCTTTTCTATTTAACTACACAATTGATTTTTAAAAACAAGAAGATTATTAGTGAAATCTAAATTCTATACATACCTAATTTCAGTGCACCTCTTACACCAGCTAGCAGAGAACTGCATGACTGTGTAATAATCTGATGTATGCCTCTTCCTTTTCTACTTTCACCCCCCCTTGTTTATGAATCCATCCATGTTCTCAGATATATAATGGGAACTTATCATTCTGTGATATCTGTCACTGTTACACTGCTGTGCCATTTTTGCTGCTGACTGTTCTTGAAGACTCAAGGGCCAGAGTCACTTTGTGCCCACGTTATAAATCTTAGGCTGAAATGACTAAAGCTCAAGATTTTTTGTATTAAGAAAAACAATTTGCCCCTATCTGGATATCAAATGCAAATATGTCAGCAGAATATGTCAGACTCCTTCTCAATTACTAAATATAAATTCTTTCTATACCACATACAAACGTTCTATATCTCAGCCCTTTCCAAGTCTTTTTCTATAGGCAGTAGTCTCATTATTCAAAGCTTAAACTGCAGGCATTTATGTCTCAGTAATATTCAAGTAATCAACTTGAAAACTGAGATACTTCTCAGTTTTAGTACAAGCCTCTCTCCAGGAGCTGAAGTTATGTTGATGTTATATTGCCAAAAAAAAAAAAAAAAAAGAATGTGACAAGTTGCTCTGTTGTCTTTGTATTCAGTAAAATCTTTGCTATATTTACTTCCCCCCAGCCCTGCCCCCCATTTCTAAAGCACTCATGGGCAGATCAAATACTTGACATCTGAATTGTTTAAACTTTGCCATGAAAGAAAGTGATATTATTACTTGAACAAATACAATCTGTGACTTGGCAATAAAAAGGGGCTATAACTGAGATATATGAATTGCTAAACATCATTTGAATTATGCATACAAACTTTATGGATCAACTTTTCAACAGATCATCTCCTGTTTGTCATTTGATGCATATTAACTTTATGAACTACTGCTTCAGCTGCTATTTCATTAGAATGTTTACCGACGTTTAAGGTATATTAATTCACAACAAAAATAAAAGTTCTTACAAGCTCGTATTCTTTTCCCTTCAGCATGTGTAAAATTTATTTCCTTCAAAATTAAATACAAGAAGATAATGACAATAGAGTTATAACTTTTGTGGTTATGTAGGTATACTGTTTTCTTTTCTTCCAAGTTTTTTAATGTAAAAATCAATAATGGAAAAAAAATTAGAACCTGCTTTTGAGGTTTTCTTCTGAATATTAATTTTTAAAAATGTGTGGTAATGGTAAGATTGGAACCAAGAGAATTGACTTGAGTCAGGGAACACATAGGCATAATTATTTCACTCAGAGTTCCTGTATTTTTTAGGCCTAAAGGAGAATTAAATTAGATATCTGGAATTCATATATATATGAAAATATATCTATATAAGAATATATACCCTACCCAAACAAAGTCCACCCCCAATCCATCCTCAGACTAGTTTAAAATATCTGCAGTTTTTGAAGTGATATTTCAAGAAACAAGTAATTTTGCTTTGCACCTAAAAAATCTCTTATTTCTCTCAATATGGTGCTGGATGTGCAGTCCTGTTTTAAAAAAAAGGCTTTATCTAAGTGCTCCAGTGCCTTCACATGGTATAAGAGTAGTCATCTTTAGCAGCATCACTTGGATTGGGAGTTTATCTTTGAAAGGGAATTTTCCAGTCACTCCCATTTACCATGCCTTGGCTCACACCATGGAATAGTCTTGAACAGCAGGAGCGGATTCCCTTCAGATGAAACTAAGATGGGAGGTGAGCTCACCTGCTTGTGGGCATGCAGTTCATGGGACTAGGCAAGAGTTATTTAAAAGTAAAATATCTTTTAGGCCAATAGTGTGAATAATAGGTCTTCAGTACACTTCTGTGTTGCTCTACTCCTATGTAGGCTTGCTCTTTGACCCTGCTGTGTCCTACCTTCTGCCACAAGCAGGTTTTGCTGCAGTTCTGGAGCCTGGATTCTATCCTGACACTGGTGGGGAAAACCAAACAGAACCAAACCTGCTGTTAGTTGGTTAGATTAAAGCTTTACTAAATCTGTGTTGGAAAAGCCAATACGTCAGGTACTCATTGGTCATAGAGACTATTTCCCTCCCTTGGTTCTAATTTTGGGGCCATACCAAGGAAAAGGAAAATTAAAGTTCCTTTGATATTTGTTATGCCCATTTCATGAGAGAGGGAAGACAGTCTTTCCCCTGTATTGGATTTGCACGGCCAGGTTTGGTAACGGAGGGGCTACAGGGGTGGCTTCTGAGAGAAGCTTCCAGAAGCTTCCTCTGTGTCCAGCAGAGCCAATGCCAGATGGCTCCAGGATGGACCTGCTTCTGGCCAAGGCTGAGTCCATCAGGAATGTTGGTAATGCCTCTGTGATAACATATTTGAGAAGGGAAAAGAGCAGTTATTGTGCAGGTGTAACTGCAGGCAGAGAAGAAAGGAGTGAGAGTATGTGAGAGGAACAACCCTGACACCAAGGTCAGTGGAGAAGGAGGGGCAGGAGCTGCTCCAGGCACCAGAGCTGAGATTCCCCTGGAGCCCATGGTGCAGCCCATGGTGAAGCAGCTGTGCTCCTGCAGCCAAGGGAGGAGACCCAGGCTGGAGCAGGTGGATGCCTGAGAGGAGGCTGTGAACTTGTGGGAGGCCCGTGATGGAACAGACTCCTGGTAGGTTTCCTGGTAGGACTTGTGACCCTGTGGGGGACCCATGCAGGAGCAGCCTGTCCTTGAAGGACTGACCCTGTGGAAGAGTGACCCACATTGCAGCAGTCTGTGGAGAACTATTGCCTGTGAGATGGACTCACACTGGAGAAGTTCATGGAGAACTGTCTCCTGTGGGAGGGACCCCACGCTGATCAGGGAAAGGACCCCTCTCCTTGAGCAGCGGCAGGAAGAACCTGTGATGAACAGACCATAATCCACATTCCCTGTCTCCCTGCACTTCTGGGGGAGGAATTAGAGCCGGGAAGAAGGGAAGGGATGAAAGAGGTATTTTTAAGATCTTATTTTACTTTTCATTATCCTGCTCTGGTTTTTTCAGTAATAAATTCAATTAATATCTCTAATTCTGGCCTGGTTTTACCCGTGATGGCATTTGATGAGTGATCTCTCCTGGCCCTTATCTCAACCCATGCATTCTTCTTTATACTTTCTCTCCCCTGTCCAGCTGTGGAAGGGAGTGATCGAGAGGCTTTGGTGGGTGCCTGGAATCCAGCCAAGGTCAACCCACTACAGCCCCTCTCCTTTCCTATTACCTTCTCAGAGTGTGTGCACAGAACACTCCTTGCAGTTGATAACTTCAATAATCCCCATAACATTACGGTCCATCTGGCTTTGTGCTCAGGCTGGGCCAAAACAGTTGTGAATCTTCTCCTTCACTATGGGTGTGATTTGTTATCGCCTTAGCATGATGGATGGAAGCTGATGCTTCCAACTGACAGACTTACATGTCCACAGGGAAACACAGTTACAATGTCTACATAACGAGGTGACATCTACATTTGCATGATTTTCATAAGAAATTAGAAGAGAGGGCTACCAGCTACAGAAAATACATAAATAAGGAATGTAATCTGGAAATCTGAGATAGCCTGGGGAGAGGAGGGAAGGGAATGAAGCTTTCTGTAGTTGAGCACCACCAGTTCTGGGGGTTACAGGGCAGGTGCAGATGTGGACCTGATCAAAGGTCACCTACAGGTCACCCCATGTTGGCCAGAGTGGCCAGGTCACAGTGGTTCCCTCCCTAGGAATTCCACTGAAGGTCACACAGGCTCCTACATCAATGGACTTTTCTGTGACACATTGATGCTAAAGATCCTAGTAGTAAAGAAACCCTAAATGAAAATCTGTTGTAACGGCTGGACTCTGCCTAGCAGGCTGCAGCTCCCTGAGAGCACAGCGGGGGTTTCCCTGGGCCGTGCAACTGGTCACATCCCGGAGTCCATTTCGGACAGCCCCGTGATCTGGCTCCGGCAGCCAGCAGTGTTACAATGCAGTGGATGGTAAAGAAGGCAGAGAAGAGTCTCTCATGAGGGTTTGGGATGGCTTTAATCACATCTTGTCCCCACGATGTTCAGAGGTAGAGAGACAGCACGGTCTGGGTGGGACGGTTTTGTCAGGGGCCCAGGGGCGATCCCTGGGCGGGGTTGGGGTACAGAAGCAAATAGGGGGAAACCGAGGGAGTGGCCAAGGCTGGGGAGGGAACAAGAGGAACATACAGAATCACGGGGTTAACAGGTCACCACAAAAGTCCTTTTGAAAACTGTTTTGTTTTCATAGTTGTGCATAAAGCCAGCAGTTCCCTGTACTGCATATACTTCTATAATATTAGCCATATTCCAGTAAGTGAAAGAAGATATGCAGCTGCCATCAGAGAGAAAAAAGGTGTGAAGGGCAACATGCTAAATACAATCACTGTCCTCTGAGGGAATTTGTGGTACTTTTCTGTCAGGTTTTAAACCAATACAGGGTTTCTCCTCAAGCAATTTGTCACAAGGGAATTTAATTTTTTTTCCAGGCAGTATTTTGTGGCTGCTGCTTCCTGTACTTCAGTGGAACACTAAATTTCATGGAAGTCTGCATTTTCCTTCCACTTGAAACATTAGGAAACAGGCTGCATAGTCTTTCAGAAAAATAAGAAAACCAAAGAGCTATTCTTTTTTTAAAAAAGTATATTTATTCTTAAATATAGTCATTCCCAATTTTGAATTAAAATTTTATGTTTAAATTGCAAAGAAATAGTGTCTGAATTTTCTGTTGTGAAAAAAATAATCTTCTTGAAATATTCCTTTTTACTCCAATAATGTTAGGGCCAATGATAAGCACAAAAGGCACGAAAGACATAACAAATCAAATTGCATACCTGGATCAGGAACATTTTAGTTTTAATTCTGTATCCTCAAACGAACAAACCTGACATGAAATAGTTCTGTAGTGCCTACTTCTAACGTAGAGAAATACCTCAAATACAGTTCACTAAATGAGTGTCCTGTGGAGTATTGTTTTTTAAATTATGTAGAAAACAAAGTTCTGAAATTTCAGTCATTTCAAGATGAGCATATATGTATTTGTATACTTACATTTACTTTTTAAAAATACAAATATGTAATGCATTTATGTAAATATAGCTATATTGAATTTATATAAGGCTATACTTTTGCATAGATTTACATTAATATGATGCCCTTGCAGTACATTTTTATTCTGGATTTAATTTGGGTGGTATTACATTTATATAAATATACATTTATAAAATGTATAAATAGTAAGTGGCAGGAATAATGAAATAGCTGAGCTTCTTGTTTTGGCCTTTGCAGCCCAGACCATGTGCTGCTGCACTGTGATGAGGAGGTCTGGCCCCTCGCAGGAGCAGAGGTGCAGCACATCCCCTGAGCCTCTTTTAATTGTTGAGGATATGCCAGGTCTTGTCCTCTCACTCTCCTTAAGGTCTGAGAGCTCTGTTTTAGTGGCAGAGTAAATTTTGCTTTGTTTTCCCATAGGAGCATCATATATATTCTTCCTCTGTGTAACAGTGATGAAGGATGATGTCACTAAACTCTCTAAGCAAAACTAGGACAGAACTTATCACCTGCTTTGGGAACCTGAAGCCATGCAATTTGTACACCTACATCTGAATTTTTGATTCATGTCTTGCTCTGAATAAAGGAACTACCTTACACAGCCAGCTGGGTCCCTCAAAAATGTAGAAATGAGCTGACAGTACACATGTGTTTGCATGTAGAATAACATGGTCTTATAACACAATTTTACTACACAGTTCTGGTAAGGATCTGTCAAATGGTACCCCTTGGCAGACCAGCTGCTGAGGAACAGGATGCTTTAGTTTGTGCTCAAGGGTTAGAGGAGAAGGTTGAGGGATGCCTTTGAAACCTCTGCCTGAATTGTCAGAGGATTCGTCTGAGGATTCTTGTTGGGCATCCATTCATTACCCATATCAAAGCCTCTCTGCTCACATGAGATACTGTGCTCTCAGGTCAGAGATATAAATTCCACTGTCTTGCCCTCTTGCCAGTTTTCAGACACTGATAACATCTTTAAAACACTAATTTTCTTGTAAGCTGTCTGTAGCCTACTGAGAAAGTACAATGATCCTTGCTGCACTAGTAATAAAGAAAATAAAAATGCATTAAGAAGGTGGCAGAGGAGAGAACGGATCAGTGCTTTTGGGAAGCACAGTTAAACAGTCTTCTGTGCTTTGGTGTGGCACATGTGAAATGTGAAACTGGTGAAAAGCAGGTTTTGTACCTTAGGCAGTGCTTTGAAGACTGAGCAGGTGAAAGAGTCACTGGAACCCTGGGAAAATTTGGAACAGGGAGCAAGAAGCAGGAGGATTTGCAATATCAGCTTTTGTCTGTATTTGAAAGCACCGTAAGAACAATTTTGAGATAAACAAACAAATAAGCAAATATATCCTAAACCATGAAATTTACTGAAAACTGACAAGAAATGCTCATTAGCATATGCTAATAAGAATTTCACAGATACATGGGAACAAAACCAGAAGTAGTACATGGTATTATTAAATAAATTGTTTATCCTGTTCATCTTATCTGATCTCCTGTTCATCTTCCTTGATGTTTTTAGATGGCTTACTACAGCAATAAATACAAATTCTGTATGCTCAGAAGGATAAAAGATGTCTCTTTTTCTTCTCAATCTTAAGAATGCTTTTTATTATATACAATAGTATTCAGGTCCTACCCTTTGCAAGCATCATTATTTGACTCCTCACAGGAAACTGTCCAGATTTTATGCTCATTACTGGCTTTGATCTATTTTGTAAGGTAGGCAGGACAATTTTTGCTTTGTATTAGCTTCCTAAATACATTTTTTTCCCCATTTGATTAATTATTCTAATAATTTTTTACAGACTTTCTAAGAAAGAGTTGTTGCAAATTATTACAACTATTTTATTGTCTTATATTATTGTCTTCCTCATAAATTATTTACGGTACTGCATAATTTTATTACTTTACCTCAAAGCTGTCCTGCTTATACTAGTAAACTATCCTTCCCTTGAGAAAGTGGTGTTCTATATCTACCTTCTAAGTCTAAAATTTTTATTAAAAAAAAAAAATCAGCATTTGCACATAGCTGGAAAACTTTCAGAACTCAGTAAGCAAACATTTCAGAACACTATGAAATGTCAAAAACTATCAGAAACCTAAGAACAGTTTACCATTTAGAAGGAAAGCAATCAACCTAACCTACAAGGCAACCACCTTGCTGGTTGCTAAATTTACCAGACACCAATGAGAAAAGCACTCTGGGAAAATCAATGTCAGAATACAAAGCCATACTGAAACATCCAGTGACACCTGCAGGGAACACTAATAAAAGAGATGCTACTGGGTCAGAGGCAATCTGAGAAACTGAAAAATTTGTCATGATTATGTCACTTTTCAAAATAATGTACTCCATTCTAATTAATTACTGTTTTTAAACTACAACCATGTATGTGTGTATATATATATATAATAAAAAAATTAATATAATTAAGTGACTTAAAAACTCAATTTCATCAATTTTAGTCATGATCCTGGAGATCAACACTAATAAGTCTAAAAATTTTGGAGCACGTTTGAAGAAATATTATGGTAAACAAGGAAGGTAAATTAAACCAATCTTGTGAGAACAAGCTTAATTCTTTTCAGTAACAACAGAATTATAAAGAAATTTAACTTTTCTTCTATCATCACACCAAACTCATTTTTCCTGAATATTTCATTATTAGTTAATTATGACTGTATTATTTTTATAGACTGTAATGCATAAAAGCTTTTATTACCTATTATGACATAAATTTAATGAGTCCCCATTTTTAGTAGACCCTCTAACTTTTCAGTTTTATGGGTCCACTATACTTTGTAGAATAACTGCCAAATACCTAATCTTCTAGAGGAAAATGTAAACAGTCTAAGGGTCTGCGTGGTATATGTCATTAACATAACAAGACCTCTGTTTGCCAGCTGACCTGGTATGAAGGCTTCATTCAGATTCCTTGGTAAATCTTTTCATACAGTAAATTAAAAAAAAAAAAAAGGAAAGAGAAAAAAGGAAAGATATCAGCAATATATCAGCAATGTATGTTTATTGTAGATTGAAAATGTCATAAAGCATAGCCTATTAAGCTAAGTCCAGAAAGATTTCTGTGTAGGAATATGCAAATTAACAGTAAAGATATTTAACAATAAGGTTATGTGAAGTGCTGCTTTGCTGACCCTGCACCTTTTAAATCTCATGTTCAGTCATTTCCTTATGCACATCTCCTTAGGCATTTCAAACCTCTTTGTGGCTGACAAGGGTTCACGCTTTCTGATTTGGAGTGGCCCAGCCTCCAGCCTGTGAGCCACAATGGCTTTATGAAGCTGCATCCTTTAACCCCTACGTATTTCAGCTTTCAAGGCTTACAAGGCATGTGCCAGGGAATAATTATCCATTGCTCAGGTGGCACCTAAAAACTACTTTTTGAAGAGGCTCCTTTCCTGAGTTCTGTTAGTACGGGGTCGTGTTACCTGAAGCACCACTGTATCCATGTGATAAGAACGGATATTAAGGATAATCACCACGTGTTTCTGAATGTTTTTAGAAATGTTTGTGCTAGTTGTAGATCCTGGTAGTTCATACTGGCTGTTGTTCCTAAAGATGGCACCTCATTCCTAGCAGGTGTAGATAACTACTGATGAGAAACACCAACTTGTGTAACCCAGAGTGCACAGCATGCCTTGTGAAATACAAAGAGTTGTTTGCTCAGTCCTTCATAACTTTTAAGTTTCCAGCATAAGGAGGGCAAAAATTCTGACGCTGTTGAAGCCAAATATCTGTTTTGCTTTTCCTCCAGCAGGGCCAGCTGTTAGGCTCCCTATTTCCCCTAGGAAATAGGCAGCTGCATTCCTGCCTGGAACCAAAGCACAGATTTTCAGCTTAACTTTGAGATAAAATTTCAGAAAGAACATGCATTCACACACACACACACACACACACATACACCCCCTGCAGACACCCACACAAAGCAAGTGCATATTAAACATGATGGTGAGGTCATTTATTTATGGATAACGGAAAATATTTTAAAGAAGGAGATTTTCTTCTGTAAAAATGGAATTGTAATAATGACATGGGAATGGAAGTAAAAAATTGATGATTAGTCAGGAACACATTTGGGTGTGGTGAAAAGACATCCCCCTACCATTTATTTCAAGGTTAAACTACCAAATGTTCAAATAGGTCTGCAACTGACTCAACAGCATTGTAGATGAATTGGCACTATGCAATCAGTATACATTATATCCCTACAGAGGCAGTCCAGGAGGAATGATGCTGATAAACAAGCCCATATTAAGAGGAGTGACAGAAAGACTAAAAATAAAGGTTTATTACAATGCAAAAATACATTTTTCTAAATATTTTATTGGAAGAATGCAATATTGGATCTGCCAGCACGAAAGATTATATAAAATTTTTGGATTTCAGGTTCTACTTCTTGTTCTGACAAAGTATCTGGCTAAATTACAGCATGAAGCAAGTATTTCAGGATAGAAATCAGACCTCAAACCAGCTTAAATTGTCCTGGAACACTTGGTGTGATTCTTCTCACTCTTCCCCCACTTTTCCACTCCTTCCCAGAGAGGTTCAAGGGAAGGCTGTGGAGGGCTTTTTCAGCTGACTGTAGGCTGCTTCCATACGTTTGGGTTTTCTTTCAATCCAAGCTTCTCTGAATGGTACCTTGTGCTGCAAAGGCTCAAAAGGGGCAGAATCAACTTCTCAATGTTCATGTTTTCTGAGTCAGATTCCATAATGTTATCTCTAGTCTGATACAGACTATAAAATAAAACCTTTATGTGTAGTTTTGGCTAGTGTTAGCTTCTCTGGAAAGTTATTTTCCTCCTGCTGCAGGAGGAAAACAACTTCTGTAAATTTTCTATTCTTTTTATATATTTATCATATAGTTCACATGCGAAAATTTTGAATAACCAAAAGGATATTACATTAAATTGATAGAAAAATGGACCAAAGAAAAGGTATTAGACAGATGAGAAGGATCAGAGCAAAATCACCAGACCATCAATGAGTTTATAAACTCATCTAGGGACCACATTCTTGTTCTTCAGCATCTGAGCCTTGGGTGCCATATAACAAACACTTTGCCCTAGGCCAGTTTGGGTTCAGTTGTGACTGCAACTGGTTTAGTTTCAGTTCCAGTACAAACTCCTCAGAACTTGGAAAAAGGATTTGCTTTTTGTTCTGGTTTAAGCCAAAAATAAGAAGGAAAAAAAGACTACTATTTGTTCAACCCCATTGCTCTACTGTTCACTCATCCATTGTTCTAAAATCAGACTTTTCAATACGCGCATATTTTAAAGTGGGCTCAGTGATAGGGCACTTCACTTCTACTAACCCTTCTTTAATACTTGAGTCTGTGGATTGTGTACATCCAAAGAACACTTTGGGTAAGAGTTGGTGTGGCCCAGTATGGATGAGATGACTAGATAAGTAAAAACCTCTTCCACAGAGCAGGTTTCATCATATCTGAAATTGGCTGCATATTTGTCAACTTGAAGATAATGGAAGAACCATTTACAGCTCCTGCTTTTATCTCAGATTTTTATTCCTGCACCACTCTGAAACACATCCCCAATTCATCAATAAAAAGTTGAGCTTACACAAGTTATTTACTGTCAGTTCCAGTATTGGAGATTTACCTTTGCGTAGTACTGAATTCTTACAGTGGTACAAGTGGTGCTATGAACTTAAAAGGGTCAAGGTAAAGCACTGAGCTTCACTAAAGTCACATGCAGTAGGACTACTATCCATCTTTTTCTGCCCCCAGTCTGATTTCTGAATAGTTAATTCTCTTGCATATCTCCATGTTTTAGCTGTTTTCACTTGGCATTCCCACCCAGAATGGTTGCTATGTTCCCATTCATAGCATCCAGGGAATATGTGAACAGTGGTGAAAACAGCAGCAGGAAATGCAGAAATGATCCTAAGCAGCATATAGGCAGAAAAAGCAGGATTACTTTTTAAGCTACCAGAAACGTGCACCAAAAATTTAACAAGTCTGTACGCAGCAAGAAAGGTGGCACATCATCTTTATTGATTACCACTTTCAGAGCAGATATATGTAGTTCACAATAGCAAACATACCCTGCATTAAATTTCAGTTTGTCCTAAATCCCTAGCAGGGATAAAAGAGTTAGGGAAAAGGGCATATACAGACCTTGCAATAAAAATGGTCATTCTGTACCCCTACTGTGTGATCTAATGATAATGTTGAGTCAAACATGAAGAGTGGAACAAAATTGGCCTGGCTAAACAGAGATATTTGGCTGGAAGTCAGGACTAAAAAGAGAGTTTATGACTTTTGGAAGACAGGGAAGGCTACACAAAGGGACTACAAGGATGTTTTGAGGCCATGCAGGGAGAAAATGAGAAGACCCAAACCTTGATTGGATATTGTCTATATATATATAGTCTGATATGGCTACTGCTGTAAAAGACAATAAAACCTGTTCTATTAATACATTAGAAACCAAAGAAGGGCTAAGGAGATATAATACCTTTTATTGGATATGTGGCTGGGGGGAACACAGTGACAAAGGCTGGGGAAAAGACTGAGGCACTTCAAGCCTTGTTTGCCTCAGTAGTAGTAAGACCAGTTGTTTTCTTGGTGCTGATCTCCCTGAACTGGAAGACAGGAAAGGGAAGCAGAATGAAGCCCCCATAGTCCAAGGGGAAATGGTCAGCAGCCTGCTACACCCCTTAGGATACACACAAGTCTATGAGGCCTGATGGGATCCACCCAAGGGTACTGAGAGAGCTGGTGGAAGTGCTCACCAAGCCACTTTCCATGATTTACCAGCAGTCCTGGCTGACCAAGGAGATTCCAGTTGACTGGAAGGGACATAATGCGATGTCCATCTACAAGAAGGGCTGTAAGGAGGATCCAGGGATCTACAGGCCTGTCAGCCTGACCCCAGTGCCACGGAAGGATATGGAACAGATCATCCTGAGTGCCATCATGTGGCACAAAAGGGACAACCAGGGGATCAGGTCCAGCCAGCACGGGTTTAGGAATGGCAGGTTCTACTTGACAAACCTGATCTGCTTCTATGACAAGGTGACCCACTTAGTGGATAAGAAAGAGGCTGTGACTGTTGTCTACCTGGATTTCAGTAAAGCCTTTAATACTATTTCCCACAGAATTCTCCTGGAGAAACTGGCTGCACATGACTTGGACAGCCGCACTGTTTGCAGAAAGTGACATATTGGGCAGGAAGGCTCTAAAGAGGGATCTGGACAGACTGGATTGATGTTCCAAAGCCTCATTGCATGAGGGTCAACAAGGCCATTCTGCACTTGGGTCACAACAACCCCAGGCAGGGGAAGAGTGGCTGGAAAGGTGCCTGGAGGAAAAGGGCCTGTGGGTGCTGGTCAACAGCAGCTGAACATGAGCCAGCTGTGCCCAGAGGGCCAGGAAGGCCAAAGGCACCTGGCCTGGATCAGCAGTAGTGTGGCAGCAGGACCAGGGCAGTGATTGCCACCCTGTGCTTGGCACTGGTGAGGCCACACCTCAAATCCTGTGTTCAGTTTTGGGCCTCTCACTACACAAGGGACATTGAGAAGCTGGAGTGTGTCCAGAGAAGGGCAATGGAGCTGGGGAAGGGTCTGGAGCACAAGTGTGATGAGGAGCAGCTGAGGGAGCTGGGGGTGTTTAGCCTGGAGAAAAGGAGGCTTATGGAGGACCTTATCACTCTCTACAGCTGCCTGACAGGAAGTTGTGGTGAGGTGGGGGTCAGTCTCTTCTCCCAAGTAACAAATAGCAGGAGCAGAGGAAATGGCCTCAAGTTGTACCAGGGAAGATTTATTTTAGATATTAGGAAAATCTTCTTCAGGGAAAGGGTTGTCAAATGCTGGAACAGGCTGCCCAGGGAAGTGGTTGAGTCACCATCATGGGAAATATTCAAGAGATCTGTAGATGTGACACCTGGGGACCTGTTTTATTGATGGACTTGGCAGTGCTGGGATAATGGTTAGACTCAGTGGACTTAAATGTCTTTTCCAATCAAAATCATTCTATAATTCTATTCTATGATTGCCAGTGATGATGATGATGAAGGGAAATAGGGTGACATCTTACAAACAGCATAAAGCCATAAAGTATTTCTACTTAGAGCAAGCTTAGCATAACCCTTGTCCCTTCGTAGTAATCAGTAGTCCTACTGATGTCAAACTGAGATAGGGCAGTAAAATTTGCATTCTTTTGATTAGAGAACTGAGATTAACATTGCAAGTCTCCTCTGATTATATCTGAGATGATGGGAAGTTGTATGAGAACTCCAGGGGGAATGTGATAGCCTTTAAATGAACACAATTTAAATGGAGGGTATCAGGTTTCTCATTCCTTTGAAGACAGAAAAAAAATAGCTTCAAACTGGTACCATGTGAATATCATGCAGCTTATCTGATGTTCACTAACCACTTCTGGACTGCTGCCATTGCAAAGGCTGAGGCAAAATGTGATAGTAAGAAAAAAAAAGAAAGTGCAAAACACTGGTGATGGGCAGCACACCTGTGTCTGCTCATAATAGGGAAAAATCCTGAACTGAATGAGAGAATAATAGAAAGTCACTTTTAAGATTACTTGTGCTGATCCATTTCATGAGTAACAATGCTTTGCTTTTAGGCATAAAATGAAATGAAAGAAAATACATATTTCTTAGTCAACGACTTTTGATGAGTTCTACATCTCTGCTGATCACAGACTCCTCGTGAGTTTAAAGAGCTGGGGCAAGTGTAGGAAAATGCTTATTTGGGTTCCCCCAAAAAGGAGTAATAGGCCTATTTATGTAATCCCTTTTATAGATTCCTTTTATAATTATGTAATAGAAGTGAAGAGTGACAAGGTTCATTTACTCATTCTCTCACGTCTGTTGCAGCAGGCTTCTCTCCCAGCCTGCATGCCTAAATTTTGAGTTGTTTGTTTTTGGAAACAATCAAGCAAGATAACATGATTTTTTCTGATATGTTACAGTGAAGAAGGTTCCACACATAGCCCATTATTTTGCTTAATGCTAATTATGATTTAAACCTTTATTAGCCTTTTTAAATTTTTTTTTTGTATTTGAGATTTTAGTGTTGTATTAGGATTAGTTCCTGCAAGCACACTCAGATATTTCTAGAAATAGAACTGTAATGGATGCACTGAGTGAGGTGAAAGTCCGCTGTACTTGGTTATCTTCTCCCTATTGGTAGCAAATACAGATGTACAGAGAACAAATACAAGAAACAGTGCACAAGAACTCACTCAAAGGGACTCAGAAATTTAGAGACTTCCTTGCAAAAATGGCCCCCAGATTAGTCCTATTCCTAGCATATAAGGACCAGCTGTTCCCATCTGTGCAGGGGTCTAACTCCTTTCTGAACACATATAAATCCAGGCTCCATGGTAACATCTGGCAGTAAATTCAACAAATCAGTGTGCTTTTTGTTTATTAATATTCTTCATAGTCATTGCTTTGGTACCTACCAGGGACATTTAATCTTCTGGTAGGACATCATGGATACACATTGCTCATCTGAAATCTCCTCAAGCCTGAAGACTTTTTTTTAATAGATTTGTATTATGGAAAGAAGTATTTTCCTTTCAGCATTGAACCCTCTTGCTCTCAGAGCACATTGCAGCCCTGCAGATTTCAATTCCAAAATAAAGTACTCTCCCTTCTTCAGAAAAGCTGTCAGACTGTTGGGCATGCTAGAAAGAGCCCATAACCAGAGGAAATAATGGAGAACAAAATTTATTCTGTGTATCCCCAACAGGTAGTCAAATACATATGGCAGATTGCTGAGAGACCCTGCTTTAATTATTCATGTCTGCGTCTGCAGAAGAGGACCATAACCATCCCTGTTGAGGGATACAGGGATATAGCCTGTAGATGGCACTGCTCCCTCACTAGTTTTCTTCTCAAGCAAGCCGTGACTCACAGTTTGTACTGAAGACATTATTTTTTCTCCTAGGGACATGTTTACTTTGTGCATCCTGAGCCACAAACAGAAAAATGAGCTCTTCTTCAATGCAATATTAGCAATGAAAATCCTGTTAAACTGTTAAAGATTGGGATGGGTCATGTTTCACTTACCTTTTGCACCAGACTGCTCATACAGTTTAATAAAATTGCTCTTCCTGGTTCAGTGGACTAAAGCCCTTGCTTTCTGTCCAATTTAGTGTGGAGTTTCTTTGTTTCTAGAAAAAAAAAGCCACTTATAAAACTTACAGACCTTGCAATAGCATGAAGACCTGGATGTTTCTCTAAGAAAAAAAATATCTTTCAATTGATAAGCAAACAGGTTAATTGATTAAGGAATACATTTAAACACACACACACACACACAGAGAAAATAAACAAACGTGTCCTACTTCAGGCAGCAGCTTATATTTGATAAGGCTTTCACTGCAGATCCAAAGCTAGCAAGTAAATTGAACAAGGAAGAGTTTTCCTCTCTGTTCCCTGCAGTGTGGCCCCTCAGTAAACAATGCTGGGTAGAATTTAACACCAGACTGTGGCAAGGGAAGCAGCATGCTGTAGTAATTTGGTGACTGCATGCTCTCCTTTTATCTATCTGCAGAGAGAGCAGTAATGCGTGCAGCTAACATTTCATAATGTTTTCCAGACTAAAGTTAGAAAAAGAGATGGTTTGCCTAAGTTACAGCATCTCCTATTGTTTCTTTGAAGAGCATTATTGTCTTTGTTTTTTTAGGCAATGGATTTCAATTTTCTCAGGGGACTAATCTCAAGGACATGAAGGTGGCCATTGCTTCTGCTTGATTGTTTACACTGATTTGACCAGCTTATAAAGCCTTTCAAAAACCATGTTCTTACATGCTTAGCAGAACTCTTTGGAGACTGGCTGTAAAAATCTTGCAGCATTCAATTTGTGCTAGGCATGCACTCAACTCTACAGAAGGCTCTGCAGGTATCTGTCTGGAGCAAAGCTTAAAAAATAGGACTGAAGACTGCTGCTGTAGGTACAGCTCCTAACGCTGCACAGACAGAACTGCAAAGCCTGCCTGCCCTCCGTGAGCATGCATGAGACAGGATGCCAGCAAGGGATTTCTACACCATGGCAGATCTCAAGGGTTTAATATGAATAGTAGCATTTAAGGGCTCCTAACAAGGCAGTGAGAGACAACCTATTTGATAAGGACACACAGCTGGAAAGGTGTGTACTCTTTTTGCTCCCCGTGTACCAATACTTAGCACTGAGTAGGCTGTAGCCACTTTTCCATGTTGCATATCACAAGGAGTTTGCCATGTCTGGGAAAATCCATCATTGTTTCTGCTCCTTCAGGTACACAGAAGAAGGGGAAGCCCAAATTCTTGACTTGTTGCATCTGTTTCAAGTCCAGTAAATTATAAACTGCTAGCTAATTGGGAGGCATGTCTCCTGTTAAAGACAGAAACTCTAATGGTTAATTTGCCCACATCTTAGCTAGATACAACTATAATTGAAGTCAACGAGCAGACTAAAGCTCAAAGCAGATCGAATCTAACATATTCCTGAGGAACTGCTAAATAGTTCCATCCTTTGCCTTTTCTCCTCACACTCTGGCTACGCTTTTTCTGCTTGCTGCTTGATTCCCTTT
This sequence comes from Corvus hawaiiensis, assembly GCF_020740725.1. Taxonomy (NCBI): domain Eukaryota; kingdom Metazoa; phylum Chordata; class Aves; order Passeriformes; family Corvidae; genus Corvus; species Corvus hawaiiensis. Next base: position 112,126,788 of record NC_063214.1, on the reverse strand, counting down.
TTTTCTTTGTGTTTGCTTAATGATGGCTGCCATTTCCCCTCTCCATGAACAAACAAGCTCACCATTTTCTTTAATGTTCCTATTTGAATGATCTCTGTAAATTTACCAGAATGATAGAAGTGTTATTTTGCTATCTACCCCAACTGTGAGTCTTGCTGATTTAAACTCAAATATGCTAAAATGAGTTTTAGATGAGGATTCTTTGTTCTATTGTCTCTACAGAATTCACTGTTCCAAATGTGTTACTTTGAGGAGAAAAAAAAAATTAATATCCTGTGCTCAAGGCATTCTTGGAAAAAGCCAGTGGCCTATACGTATAAGGGACAGATACTTATCTGAATAAAATTATGTCTGTTAGACTTATGAAGACAGTCTCTATGCATTCTCCTTTGAAAAGCTGTCCTAGTCTCACCCACCCCACCTCATTTCCCTCTGGCTCATTCAAATCTGACTCCTCTGAAGTTTCCTTGACCTTTCCTTACTACTCTCTCTTGACTTTTCCATTTCATGTCTTTATATAAGGTAAATGAACAGTTTTCTTTGTATCTCTGACAGCTTTTTCTCTATAGCTGCCCCTGCGGTTTTGAATAGCATTTATCTCTGGGCAAAAAGGCTTTTAAATGGATTATTTAAAAACAGAAAAACAACAAACCAATTTATATGATGTTCCAAACTGAACTTTTTAAGCAAGAAGGAGAAGGAAAATATTTATCAGGGCTCAAAAGTAAGCACTTCAGATAATGAAAGCTGATTGACAATTACTGCTGTATTTAAATGGAACAATTGGACTGAGGTATTTGGAACACCTGTTGTATGAGCTAATATTACAAGAGAAAAGCTTGAATTGTTGATGCACTAACAAAGCTAAGTGCTAATTCATTTTTAAAATGAATAGGTTTTAATACTTAGGAAAAGAAAGTTGTCAGAGGACTTGACAAACTATGACACACACAGAACATTGTTTGGTAAGTGATGTATTTAGGGTTGGCTTCAAGCATGCAGAAAAAAGGCAGTAGATCACATCAGCAGAGTAAAAGTAGGGAAAAGGAAAATTGCAAAGTGGCCGTGCCCCACTGATTGCTCTGCTGTGGTCAAGGTGAGAAACTTTGTGGATGTAGGGCAGTAAGTGCAGCTGTGAAGGAGTAAAACTCCTCTTGGAACTATCAGTTATTTCTGTATCTTTTGCCCTACCTCTGGCTGCAACAGGAGCAGCAAACCTGGTTCTCCAGAATCCGCTTGATTCTGACACTTTCAGGAAGGAAAATGTTTTTCTCTCAGCCCTCCTTGGATGCCACCCCCATAGTTCTGCCTCTGCCTCTGGCTTCTTCTGTCCCTGTGGCAAAGTAGACCCATCTTGGCTCTATTGCTTTGCAGAAGCAAACCACCAATTCAGCTCGACTCTGGATATATATCTTTGCAACTGCTGTGAGTGCATTACACACCATATAGAAATAGATTATCAAAACTTCCAAGTCAAAGTCAAAGACATAGTGAAAATTATTGGCAATTTTTTGGCATAAATCATTCCAGAGCTTTCTGTGGAATGGGATTTGGCTCCTTCTCATTTCAGCCACCACTGTGATGATGTGACCAAAATAACTGTCAAGCACTGAGATGCATTAATGCAGATAGCTGTGGTAAACCCTGTGAGGAAGTTAATAATGCTTTATTTTCATAATGGGGAATTAATAATGCGCAGTAAAAAAAGACACAAGGACACTGTTAAACAGAAAATATAAATATATAATATATAAATACATAAAAATGCACACAGAGGACACATAAATACATAAATATATCTATAAAATAGTTGATTCAGTTAAAGAATCATCTATTGCTGTTAGTTGCAGTTGCAGTTGGGTTCCTTTGGAAAAAAAATGAAATGTAAATGTGTGTGCAACATGTAAATAAAGATAACCATATCTGCAACATCCACAGCTTGCAGTAGAAAAATAAAACATACATGGTACCTAATTCTTACCCATTCATTAACAATGATCTTTTGCATTTTTAAGCTTCTTGAGTTGAAACTGTCAAAGTTATAAAAAGAAGCAAAACAGAAAAACAATCATCCAGCTACTGCAGTCTGTGCCTCTGTTCCAGACACCTAGGCCCTCTGAGCTGACAGAATTTTGGATAGAATAGTTATCCCTTCCTCAGCTAGGGGCAAGATGCTCTACAGCAGGTTTCACAGTTATTGGCTGATAGCAGAGAAACCTAAAACTGGAGTCCTGTTTTCTGTTCCAAGCTCTGGGCATATGTTCTGCTGGGTATGTCTTCTTCTGCTTGTTTCTCTCTGGTATCATCACCTCTCCCGTCTTCAAAATTTTCCTCCTCAGTCCTGTCTCCTGAGATGCCTCCCCACAGTCTCACTTCACAGGGGATCATTCCCTGGTGCTGTGTTGGGTGTCTCCCTCCTTCCTGCATGAGGCCATTCTGCATTTGACTTTGCAAGAAAGTGCAGGTTTTAAAATCACTCTCACAAAGTTTGAGAGAGAGAGGAGAGGACAAACTTTCCACATTCAATTTCATTACCCGAATTAATTCCAGCATTCCTAGGAACAGTCCCTGCAGGAAAGATGTTCTCAAGTCCTCTTAGCCCTTTGCTGCAAGCTACTTCTCTTCCTGCAGAGATGGTGCACTCACTTCCCACCTGTATGAGTTGAGAGGGGAAGAAGTTATTTCCAGCTGAACAATCTAAGTAATTCTTGTTTTCAAAGGCTGATGTTAGTCCAGATGTCAGTGTATTTTCATGAGAAGGCCACTCCTGATATTGCCAAATATGAAACCACAGCACAGACACAGCATTTCAAATAAAATATTTGCATATTTTTTTAACATTTGCTAAACAATGTGTTTGCCTTATGTGGAATAGATCAAATTATGACAAAATACTACAAGCTCCTGAAAAAGTCCCTCCTTACGGGAAACACTGGACAAGTTTAACAGTAGAAGTTTCCACCTCCCCTATGTCTATTAATTAAATTCTGATTAATTTTACTTGCACATCTTTTAACATTTTCTTTGATTTTGGAAGACACATTTCTGAACACAACTCTAACGCTACTGGTTCTGTCCCATGGAAAGAAGAATGTAGCTTTGTAGATAAAGAACTAGAAATGAAAGTAGGAAATTAAGTTTTTAGATCTCACACAAATATAAACTTAAAGATGTCCTTTAATCTTTCCAATCTTTGTTTGCCAAAATACAAACAGTATTCTATACACAGCTTATGTCAGACTTCCAAAATAAAGACCTCCATAGTTAAAGGAAAGACAAGTTATTAAAAACTGAGCTTACTATCCACAGTTAGATGTTAGGTACCTCATTCCTTTATGTCCTTTTTTCAGTTTATAAATCTAATTTGCAAGCTTTTAACAGGAGTTACTTTCTGTATTTATTTGTGTTTATTTATTTGGTTTTATTGTCCACAGCTTTTTTCATTCACGGGAGTAGAGAAATGCTAAGCTATGCTTAGACTGACTCCTAATGTGAAATAAAAATAGACAACTTGTAATTGCAATTGCAAATTTTGAAGTATGCTATATAAAATCTGCCCCAAGATGTGTATTTTCTCACAAGAATATGTATATCTCAAAAATACTGTCATAATTTTAGACATTCTGCCCATAGTCCTCAATATCTTGGGATTTTCACTCTTTCACGTTTCAAAATATCTTTCTTTCCTATCTTAAGTTATGATATGAAAGTCAACTGTACTCCATAGTAAGAGGACGATTTTGTAAAATTATTATAAATCAAATTACAGTCTGACAAGGTTGAATGATTTAAACTACCTGACTTCTAGATTTATCTACCTGTCCTTCTGCATACCCCACTAGGTAATATCTGAGTTGCAAGAAAAGCAAAATATTTCCATGATCCATTCAGTCAATTATGCAATGTCCAACATTGTGACATTATCCTCTGTAGTTGTAATTTTGTGTTATCTGCAAATTACTTCCTTTGCTATGCCTTTAATAAACCCAGTACCAATAATGACACATACTGTTTCCCTGAGACAGGCTGAGGCTGAGAAGTATGCAGAGCATGATTAATTAACCAAGTGAAAGAAACAACCCAGCTGACAAAAGTAATCATTGGCCCAAATGACCTTTGATGTCTCAGTGCTTTTGGCCAGAGGGTTTGGCAACTGCAGGAGGGGAAATGCTAAAATAATCTACAACTAATGCATGAATTAACATCTGAAGATGCACTATTTTCACTGCAGAAACCACGGGTCTTAAGAGAAGCCATTTCTGTTCTTATAAAGCCTGGTAGATTCAGTATTCTGGTAAAAGATAGAGGGACTGGTGCCTTAGATTTTAATATATATTCCCTGTTTCTACAGTAAAAAAGAAACACCTTGACTTTTTTTTATTGGTCATGTATTTTTTAATAAAATTTTTACAGAGTAGTTTGCTGAGCATGCAGTCCAACTGTCATCCTGTGATTGGCCATGCACATCCCACAGTCATTCCCTGGTCTGCACATCCCCCTTTGAGCCCTACTGTTTCAGTGGCTGAAAAAACACCCTAAAGGTATCCGTACAGGGTTTGTACAGACTCAGATGTTTGCTGGGATGAGTGCCTTCCCTGCTCTGTCACTCAGCAGTTAACCACATGCATGACTAAATCCTTTTCCACCCAATGTCTAAGTCTCATCTCCTTTCTGCCAATTCTCTGTTAAATCACAGTTGTGAGTATGAAGTGCCCTGAGCTGCTGTGAATCTGCATTGCTCACCCACCGTATTTAATAAGAGTCTTGGTTTTTATTGCTACTGGCCTCTGCCTTCTAGCCTGCACGGTGTAATGGAGAGACATCCTAATCTGTAAGCATTTAAAGAAAATGGTACCACTTGTGACAAGTGAGAAAAAAGCACATCTAGCTTAAATTTGGACTGTGAGAAAGATGTGGCCACTGTTAGTACTCCAGCACCTCCTCCTATACAAAGATGGTCCATGAAAGCATGAACATAAATGTATATACAGCGACATATACAAATTTCAACAGAGTTAAACTCATTTCCTAGGAATGGCTGACTTACAAAGTGCAGCTCAGACTCATCCTTCCCTGACACAACTTAGAAACCTTTTTTTGTGAAAATACTAATCTAATACTAAATCTAATCCAAGCACCTAAATGAAGCCTTAATGAGGCAAAAGGCAGACTTCGAGAGAAGAGGGTCAGGTGGTATTTTTACTTTAAAAACTATAACAAGCATCAGCTTTAATCTTTGCTCAATGTACTGAGGGAGGATATCACTGTCATTCTTCCATTTGAGAGCCCACTGCCACAGTTATACACCTTTTATCATCCCTCGGGACATAGATGCAGTCAGTCTCAAGGCCAGCAGGCCCTGAAGATATGCAATGCAGGAAATGCTGCCCATTAGCATGCAGCAAAGAGAAACTGCTCTTTCACTTGCTTTGCTGCAGAAGTCACAATTCTTTAAGGCTGAAAACATAATTATTGTATTATATGCTAATAAATACAACATATATTGTTAATAAGATCCTGAGTAGACCTGGAACTATAAAAATCAGATGGCATGATGTGGATGTTCTTATAAACCACCACTTGAGAAACACTGTCTTATTTTAATATTAGTAACTGACATTTTGTCCAAGGAGGATTTTTAATTAGTAAATTGGAGAAATTAAAAATGCAGTGCACCAGCTATTCCTGTCCAACACATCTCTGATCCTTTTTTTGGATGACTTATATCTCTCATTTGCTACCAGAAATGATATAGTGATGTCCTTGGTATTTAGATAAAAGCAAAGCACTTAAGTTTATACGGAGGTGGTCTTCTCAAAACTACATTTTCATCAATACTTTTGAAACTTGTGGCACAGCTGACAGCTCAGCATTGTTAAGCTAACAAAGCTATTTTCCCTCTGAGCTTAGGACCACAGCCCTTTTATGCTGCCTGGTTGACCTTGCTCCTTTTTTTTTTCTTTTTTAGAAAATACCTAAAATTCTTTAAATAATGAGGTCAAAGGAAGGCCATTATTTCACTTACTTTAATTGTGCCTCTGAGTGTCTATTATTAACTCCTTTCCTAAACAAACTGACCCACCCCAACCTACTGCTCAGATTTTTTTTAACTGTGAGAAGATTCAGCAGAACATTTGATGTTTTGCTGGTTAACCAGAGCAATACTTCAGACATTCTTCCTAATATACCTACAAAGCATCTACCTTGTGAAGCAAGTGAAAGAGCAGAAGGATAATTAGGATACGAAGAATTCCACTATGCCGATGTAATCCAGACAGCCATGTCTAATGAATGAGAACACAAAGGCATGCAGCAGCTGTCAGTTGAATGCATGCCACAGTGCAGAGCAGCTCTATAAATGCTTCTGAAAGGTTTATAGACTTCTATTTCTATTCTGGTATTCTGAGAGCGTATGTTATTTGGAGGATAATGTAGGGGGAGATGGGATAAGGATGGAAGAAAATTAGATCCCAAATTAGATCACAGATTAAGATGAGGAGTAAAACTGCTCATGAATTATCATGGGCTCATAATAGAGCTACTGTATACTCAACACCCGAGAAAAGCACTTAATACCCTCTGCTCAGTGCCAGGGCGATTTTGGCTAAAAAAATAGAAATTAAGTGGAATTACAGCTTGCCTTCGCTAAGTACACATCCAGTAATTAATGCACATTTGGAAGCACTGCTGAGGGCTTTGTTGCAGTTGTGAGGCTGTTGGGCTGCAGTTCTGCAGGCCTGTACACTGGGGCACACATCCATGTGTCTGTATGCACTCCTGAGGATCCGAACAGGTGTCTGCTCACGAGGCCGTGTCTGCAGGAGGAGTGACTGACTGAAGCATATGGCTATGGAAGATATATTTGCTTCTTCTGAATTTTGTTTCTTCTCATTTCTGTCTGACATTCTCTGTCAGGTTTCCATGCTTAGCTTTGTCAGTCTTCTTTTCCCTCCTCAGGCTCTCTGGGAGGAATTCAACTTGGGAAATCACTCTCTGGAACTTGCTAAAGCAGAGCTCAACTAAAACGCCTTCATCTGCACCTCATTTTTTTTTTTTTTTTGTGACAATCAGTTAGATAATAGCTTAGGAAAGGTTACTATCACTCTGCACTAGGCCAGGATATACTCTCAATATAGAACCTGTGTATGTTTTTTGTTTTTTCTAGTCTGCTCTGGAGTATTCCTAATGGTAGTCCCCCCCAGTTACCCCTCTTGGTAGAACTTTCTGTTGTCTAATAGTCCTTGTTTTTAGCATTTTTATTCCTTGTGCGTAGCCTAAATTAATTTTCTTTCTTCGAGTTTCAGCCACTGATTCTTATTTTATTGCTCTTATAACTTGAAATACTTCCTCCCCATATTTTATGTTACTTCTCCTGAAGTAGTTAGACACACTTACCATATCTGCTCTCTGCCATTTTTCTCTTAGCTGTACAGGTTGCACTCCTTTCCTGTCACATTTTAGATTATGCCTGCTAAACTATTTATTATTTTTTACCATTTTCTCTAATTTGTTCCTGGGTTTTGTTTAGTCAGGAAGCCCACCATACAAATCCTGTGAAATAAAGGAAAAATGAACATGGAACTTCATTTTTAATACCCATTTTAAGAGTGTTTTGAAGGTTTATCAAGGTATTACATACCTAATTAGTCACTTTTACAAGTACTGGAGCACTGTGCTCTGTATCAGCATAATTAAGTTATGTTAATGAGTCTAATAAGTAGTTTGAACAATCAAACTATTTAAAAGTAAATATATCATTTCATACACAATTTTTGTTTGGTGTCCTGGCAGAATAATTCAAAAACTAACATGATCTCATGAATACTGCTGGATTTGTAATTATTCTGAGTTACACAAATAGTCTTGGAAAGAAAAGAAATTTCTGAATTAAGAAGGCTGCAGATGACATTCAAGGGGAAGAGACCAAATTCTTGGGTAACAAAAGCCAGTTAATGTCAGTAGAGAAAACTGCATCTCTGGCAATGAGAAAGCAGCTCTCATTTATGTTGAAAGTATCTTTCAAGATTCTTCAATCTGAGAAACAGTAATTTTTCAGAGAGGTTCTTACTGAAAAATAAATGCTATATAAAAGTAAAGCTTTGATAATCTGATTTTGTATGACCTTATTTTGTCCTTGGGCAGGCATTTTCAGAAAGCTGCAATATATTTCAAAATTGGTAGATGTGTTTTAGAGCCACACCAAGAACCAGCAAGGTGTCTGACCATCAGCACTAACAGGGCCCACAGCAAAAAGGCTCTGAAGACCAGGGGATTGCTTCTAATGCTTCTTGAGCAGTTTCCTATAATCCAGAAGAATTTGGGAAGACTTAATGAGGACAGCTGTGGTAATTAGGCATTGTAGTTGCTAGATTTAGTTTAGCAGGCTGCAGCTTTCCTGAGAGCTCAGCGGGGCTGCTTAGGGCAGTGTGACCATGGTCGCCCTCCCATAGTCCATTTCGGATGATCCCGCGATCTCGCTCCGGCAGCTAGCAGTGCCACAACGAGTGATAGCAAAGGAGGCAGGGAAGGGTCTCCCATGAGGGTTTAAGAAAACTTTTAATCACATCTTGTCCCAGCAGCCCTCAGAGACAGAGAGACCTCAGGATCCAGTGCGGGAGGGTTTTGTCAGGGGCCCAGGGGTGGTACATGGGTGGAGTTGGGGTATAGGAACCAGTAGGGAGGAACCGAGGGAGTGGCCAGGACCAGGGCAGAGGAAAGAGGGAGGGGGGTATATGGGATCAGAAAAGCAGTGGGTAGGCAGATCACCACAATTAGAGGTCTGGTGTTATTGTTGGACACCAACATCAGGACATGCCTTTCACCACAAACTTTGTAACCTAAACCTAAGAGGACATTTGGACAAACTGCTGGTTACGGCTAATTAATTCTGTCTCTATAGGGTAGGAAAGAAAGGTGGGTTCACATCTCTTCCACTTGTAATCTTGGTTTGTACTACCATAGGGGAACAATGGTATACTTACAGTATCCTGGAGTGTAACAGAGCCCAGCCGGAGCAGGAGATCTGACCTGTCACATGGGAGAGTGCCATTGTGCCATTGCAAAGGACATGGGCTAAATTCTTCTTCACTTCATGTAAATTGCAGGAAAGTTAGTAAAAAAGACTTCAGGGATTTCTTTTTCTGGTATTCCAAGAACAAGTATGGTAAGAAGGATGAATCACAGCTTTACCCCCAAAACTGTTGGTTCTAGTGACAGGCTCCAGGAGACTTCATTGCATGTCTGTGATCAGAAGAATGACTGTGTTTTATATTTTAGAGAAACAAAACCAGCAAGACATGCTGAAGTCTGGCTAAGCTTTATGAATTTGCATTTTCATAAAAATCGATTGTGTTTTCATAAAAATCATTGCCTTCTTACACATTTTATGTACTTTTGCTTTTGGGTTTTTTTTTTTTGTTTGTTTGGTTTGGTTTTTTAAAATTATTTTTGAGAACTAATGCACATGGAGACTTCCACATTGTCTATATTTCACTGGAGTCATGCCCTAAACAGCATCACTTAAATAGGCCCCTTACAAAAAGGTGCAACTGTATGGTCAGTCCTGCAGCTCAGAGAATTTGTGTAACCTCATTAGGGAATAAATTGTAACTTTAATCTCAGGAGCATTTAACAGTCCTTCAGTTACACTGCCCAACCCTTAGAAAGGCCCAGCTGTATGTGACAATGTGTTATGTCTTCATGGAAATCTAGACTATAGTATTTGCAACTGCTCTGCATGGCATTGTGATGTACTAACCATTCCACTGCTGATGAAGACATTCATTCCAGAGACACATTCCTGTTTGGCTGCTCACTGGAGCCAGCCCGACCTGAAGCATATGCTGTGTGGACGAGGGAAATGGGATGAGAGCATGTGGGTGGGAGACCAGACTGATATTTTCCAAGATTCGGGTCCTTAAAAAAGCAGGGGGAACATTTAATCTAATTTAGTGGCAGAGTACCATGCTGGCAGCTTGCAGTCATTTCAGAAAACACAGTTGAGAGAAATGAAAAATCAACAAATATTATTGTCCATTTGAAAGGAACTATAGTTCAGGCAGTGCTCAACAAATGGATTATAGTTAGCTAGGATCTGGGGAGAGCTGCTCGTGGTGTAGGGCTGAGCTATACAGGCTGTTATTCCACAAAAGCTGATGTGTTTCTCACCTGACCAGATCCAGATTCACTTTCAAGAACAGCTGGTTCTATCTGTAGCTGTCAGGCTGGCGCTTGCTTGCACATACACCATTAAAAAAATAATGTATTTTATCATGCCCATTGGAAAACCTGATTGTCTCAGAAACTTAGGTCCCAAAAGTGCCCTAAAAGCATGCCATTTGGCTGATAGTCAAAGTGAGAATTCTCATTAGTTTGGAAGAGAAAAGTTTAAGGAGATGAGCAAGAATTTCAATGTTCAGCAAACAGCAAAAGTGAAATTTTAATGCATGCTAAAGTTAAGTTTCAGTAGAGCTGCTGAAATGGGAGGTATGGTGTCAGAGACTGAAAATAGTTATTGCCTCAAACATTGATAAAGTTTTGCTCATTATAAAGAAGCTACAACCAAAGAAGCCTCCCTGAAGAGTGGGACTTTGGACTGAAAGTCAAACTGCTGATTAGATAAAGGGAAACCCATTGTTCAGTCATCTCAGGCTGAGGGAAAGGTGTGCATCCACAAAAGGCCAAAGCCACCAGCTGCAGCTATCCCCGGCTGAGTTTGGGGTGGGGGGAGAGCACAGCTCACAGAAGCCAGGTTTACACAGACTGCCCCCAACCGAGGGGGGAGGAGGAGGTTTTGGGTGTGTGCAACATGTTTTGAATAAAAATCTCTACATATGCTTCTATATGTAAGTCTAAGATTGCAAACCTCATGGAAGAGCCTGAAGGAAAAATCCAAACTGGAAAGGAACAGAACGTGTTGTGTGTTTCACCACCGCTGCAACAATAAATGATGACTTCCCCTAGGTTAAAAGTACCTCATTTGGAAAACTGCTTTATAAACTCATTAAATGAAGAAGTTTTGATACAGTTTCCTTTTGATTAATAATTTAGGTAAATAATTTACATGAGAAAACAGTAATTTCTGGATTAAGAAAAAGAAGGTAAAGAGGTTTTGCTGGATAATGTTCTAAAACTTCTTTAGTTATTACTGTTAATTTCGTCTGTCATTGTGATCTGGATACATTTTTAACAGTATTTAATTGTTTCATTTCTGGGTATTGGCCCATGTGTATTTCAAACATAGGATGTATATTTCCAAACTTGTAATTAGTAATGATTTTAAAACTACTTTACTTTGATCGTGTCACGATTTTTCCAACATTCATCCTGTTTGGAAATACAGCCTCAATTTAATTTAGATATTTGAAAATTTAGGATTGTGCTGTCTTTTCAGTGCCATAAAGCCGCCCTGGAATTGGTTTCTTCCAAATTTTTATGCATGTATTTATTTACCTTGTACTCAACTGCTGTAGTTCTGATAAGTAACTAAATTTGAATTTAAAATAATCTTTGCTGAAGGCCTGGGGTTGGCAAATGTTTTTCATACAAATAACAACTGTTTCAATTTAGGTTTTCATTATTTCTGATAGAAAAGAATTACTAATACACTGGAACTGTGATAATGAAAATTGAACAGATGGAATTGGATGAATATGGCATAAATTTTTTTAATTATATCTGGTTTTTGACATGGAAAGGACTTAGTTGTTTTAATGAAAACAATGAAGAGGATTTTGTAGAAGATAATAGGATATAATCATATTTAATATGAAATAAAGCATTGCAAAGTAACAGTTGTCATTGAGAGTAACTTCGCAGGGAAGTCCTTCACTCTGCTCTCTCTCAAGAATACTGATAGGTTACAAAAGAAGCAGTCTGTATTCTTGCAAAGTTTTTTGATATTTCCACAATAAATGTTAATGTGTTCATTATGTTTCAAAATGAAGTATCTTTTGTTTTCTTTTTCATGTTCCACAAACTTGAAAACACCAATAAACAAAATCAGATTTAGATAGTAAAATCTTTCAGAATGATTAAGTCATGATTGTGCTCTCATTTGTGCCTTTATAACAACATATATAAATCCAAATATCCCAGTGTACATTATTCTTAGCTTACATTACAAAAGAAAAATTGAAAGATCATTTGCAGTTTTTCATACTATGCATTAAGTAGAAACCTTAATGGTCTATTCCACAGAACATCTGGAAATCTCAGTTAGATAAAATGTTCTTGTGTAAGGTTCTTACAAACATACTGTTAGGAAAAGTCCAACTCCAAAGGAGCTCTCACTCTCAGAAATGCTTGAGGATGGAAAAATAATGATTCGCTTTTTGTAGCTGCAGACACAAATCACAGAAAGGTGATGTGACTTGCCCAGGGATATACATGCAACCTCTGGCAGAACTGGAATTTATGCTTTCATCTTGCTGCTCAGTACCTTAATCGGAAAACCTTTATTCCTCTTGCAGCCTGAAAGTGACCAGCTTTGCTGCAAAACATTCCTGGGTCTGAGCAAATAGCATTGTCCAGCCCTTCTGAGTCCAAGTGTTCCATGAAATCTGCCTGCAAGATTTCCCAGTCTCCAAAATCTCCCTAGCTAAATTTGAGCTTTTAATTTAATTTAATTTAATTTAATTTAAATTTGAGGGTCGATTAGCAGAATTCACAATACACATTATTAGAGACTGAGGGGTTTAGCACAACTGTGGCAATGTATTTCCAGCTGGCATCACACGCATTAGCTGTAAGTGCTGTCTGAGATCTCTCAATTGTTATATTAAAAAAAGTGACCAAGTTTATTTTAAAAGCATTTCTTCATCTATACTCATTGGTAATAGCTCTTCCCCAGTGTTCTTTGCATGCTATCCTTTTCTTCTGTAATTAATAAATTTGTATCCTCTAGAATATAACTGTGGGGTTTAGTTATTACAGTGTTTCCATTGACTGCCAACCATAGCATATAGTGAGGTTTGATATCATGTTGGGGTGAGGGGGCTGAGTTTCTCTGTGGGTAACGTGCTAAGAGCAAGGTTTGAAAGAGCAGATTTTTAAAACAGTGAGCAAAATTATTAACATGAGACTGAAGGGCAAAGTAATAAAACTTTAAAACCATTAAGTCTGGAGGCCATGTCAGAACAGTGTAGTAGAGGCACAGATGGTGTGCATACTGATGAGCAGGAAAACATAAAAGAGTGAGCAAAACTGTATGGGTAAATAGAGAATTATGTAACTTTTACTGGGGCAACAGATTCATTATTTTCTAAAGCAAAAACTCACTGTAGGCAGCAAAGAGAAAATCAGAAGGAAATCTACAGTAATTTCACTACCAAAAGAAAATCAATGGGTGAAGCTGTGGAAAGAAAAAATAACATAAATATAACATAAAGATAGTGACATGACAATGGGAGATTTTGAGACATGGAAAGGAATTATGCAGGGTTAGCACATCTGGGAGTGTGCCTCTGAGATTTCAGAATCTGCATTGATGGTATTGAAACTCAAGGTGTCTGTAGTCACCTTGTTGGGATGTCAAGGCTGAATGCTGAATTGTTGTATCATCAGTCCATGGCCTGTTTTCTTCTCATCTCCTGAAGCTGGTGAGCTTCTTGTCTTCTGCCTTTGGCTCTGAGCAATGTGTGTTGCTCTAACTGATTACACACAGTAATCACTCTGGAGGGAATTTTCTAAATCATCCCTTTATTTTCAGTTCAACTAAAGTGTTGATGACTTCATTCGTAACAGTAACAAAAAATTCTGCCCTCCTGCTCTCCTAATAGTGGTATATTCTGGATTTTAAGGTGATAGCTTTTGCAGTCTACAGAGGTGAAGCTGAGTACAGCAGATAAGCATGCAAATTCTCTGCAATTGCCTTGGAATAGCTGTCTCTGAATCTGGGTTTTCATTCCAAAGGTTATGTATATCTGCAACATCTACCATCATAAATACTCCCATAAATAAGTGGGAGTAATAAATGTATTAAATGGGATTAATAAAATGGTATTTTTTTCTGAATCCATCCTGCCAGAAAGTTCTGTGATCCACATAGTCCTGAGATCCCCATTATAATATAGCATGCTCGTCTACTTGAAACGCTCAGATCTGGATAGGAAAACATCCCTGGGGACATTAGATGGATGTGTGGGAAGCAGAGCAATGAGGAAGATCAGGCAATCACAGAGGCTGCTGAAGCAACATTTCTCTTGTTTCCAACAGATCTTCTGAAGCACCTTAAAAGCCTCTACCCTTTGGTTAAACTCTTAAATGGTTGCTGTCTCCAGGGAGCACCATCAACAGATGCTAATTACGACTCTTGGGTTGCTATTACTTAATCTAGCCTATCAAATGTACTACTTCACAGCAACGGAAAAAGAAACTGAGAAAGTATTCCCAGTCCTTCTGTACAAAGACTGTCAGTGTGGTTTTCTTCACAGTCTTTCTTTGACACATCTCATTCTGGTCACCGGCTGTGTTCAAATCCTCAAAATAATTTCCTAATTTTCCTTCATCTTTAAGTTTATCGCTGTTCTGCCAAAATGTAATCAGTTATTTTATTCCCCTTTACCTTGTTCAGTGTCGACAATTTAGAAAACATTAAACATTAGTGATATCACCCCTTCTGTTCCCAAGCTGACACAGCATTCCTTGACCCTTGGGTATTTTCTGAGTTTCTCAGCTCTGCGTCTGAACTCAGCATGAGAAAGTGCCATGCACAACGGGAGAAGCAAGGAAAGGTGAAATTAATGCCATTTCACAGTCATCTAATATTATACTGATAGAAATTGAGGCATGTCCTTATGGATGTTGCACTTGGGATCTGCAATTGGATTGTTACCTTATAAAGATGACTCCTGTTTCATTATCCCTTAACTATCTAGGGTTGAAAAATAAATTGCCTAGTATACACATGTAATAAACAGTACTGCTGAAATGATGCAAAATCTTTAGAGATGTCATTGTGGTCTGTGTTAATGGATGTGTTTTCAGTGGAATTTTATTTTTATGTGTGCCTTCAAATTTCACAGCACTTTAAAAAAGATTAACAATGTTAGAAACATGGGTGAAATATACTTAATGAGCCTATCCTGTGCCAAAATTAAATTTTTAAAACAGTGAGCAAAATTATTAACATGAGACTGAAGGGCCCTTAATTCAGTAGCTGTAACTTCTGCATCTATTCAGTATTTTAGGCAGGGGGGATGAAACTCAGAGACCGGACTTGGCCAGTGGCATGTACTGAACTTTCTGCTATTGTGAAGCCATGTTCTAGTGGTTTGTGTGGTCTGAATGCACTCTCTGATCCCTCTGTAGAGAAAGTCCAGTCAGCTATAGTCCTCTACCTTCCACACGTAGTGGATATACAGCTCACTGGGCCATGGCATCACTGCTCCTCTAGATATTCTGAAAGGCTTTCAGCAAAACCGTTTTTTTTCAACAAGTTACCCGGAGCCTGCTGTGAGATGTGGTAGACAGCAATATGAGTTGGGCTTAAATAGCTGAGATACTTATTAAAAATATAACTGTATAACTTGCTTGATCCTTCTACATGGTGTTTCTGAATTCACTGAACTATGTTTACTGTGCACCTTACATTAATAGACAACACATTTCTATTCATAAGCTCTCAGTTCTAAAAGGAAACACAGGACACTTTGTCAGGAGATGAAAGCAGCAGCAGTATATCTGAATGATTGCCAGGTGAATCACTCCTCTACCACAACACTGACAGCAGCATCTTCACGTGTTTCTCCCCTTGCAACAGGCTCTTTGTCACAGGCTTCCTCTCCTCCATTTATAATTCACCCCGTACAAGCTATGTCAGATGTCTCTACTCCCAGCAGCCAGCAGTGCTTTTGGGCAGTCCTGCTGTGTCAGGGCTCACTTGGCTCAGCTGTTGCAGTGCACAGTTTAGTGTGAGAGCCTTCTCCCCACCAGCCCCTGACCCACTGCCCTCTCACTGCTGCAAGGCCATTAAAACTCAGGGACAGGGCAGTGAGCAGGACACCAGAGTTACTGAGAGTGTCTTTCTTCCTGCTTCATTTTTTTCCCTCCAAATGCATTTCTGCTCTCTGGGTAGTATATGGTCATTTGTGTTGAATGCTAAAGTACTTTGTAGAAGTACTTTGGAGAAATCCTGGGTTGAACTCTTGTATGCACTGATACGTGGGAGTGGTTCTTGGTGTACCCCATCACCATCCCTGGCTCAGCTCTGCTCCTCACAGAGGGACCAGGCTGCCAGGGAGGGTCCTTGCTCCAATCTGTCCCACAGGCTCCTTTGGTACCTGCTCTGGCCGTGCTGCACCCTGACAGGAGACTCATGGATTGCAGGAAGAAGTCCAAAATGGGCACAGGCAGCTCTGTGGTCCTCACAGTCCTGACTCTCTGCTCACAGTGAAGAATACTCTGTGGAACAGTCACACAGATTTGCTTTGTCTTAGCCTTCCTTTCAGAATTGCTTCTCATGGTGAAAGGATGATCTATGCAGGCTGGAGATCATAAATAACACACAGAAATAAGAGAAAAGCATTGAGGGTATGTATTCTGGTGGATATTTATGGCAAAAGAATGGCATTTTAGAGTGGATTTTGCTGCTTAGTTCATCCAGCTAATAACCTTCTTTCCCTGCTTGAGTATCTTTCCCAAGAGCTCCTCAAAATCCATCTGCAGGCTTGACAAACTGCTCTGCTGGCAGTGACATCTCATTCTGTTTTTAATTTTTCCTGGGGGCCTTGTGATTGCTCTTGATTGTACAACATACCCAGACAGGAAGTCATAAAGGAGAAAGGAATAAATGGCCTTTGGAAAGCTAAAATCTAGGAAGGAGATGCCTCTGTCATTGCCAAAACAATTATTCTGGGTCTTCCCTGAGATTCCCAGACAGAGGCATCTTGCAGCAGTTCGTGTGGATTTCTCTGCTGGCTGCAGCTCATTTTTGGTTGCTCTGTGCTCTGGTACACTTCAGACATGGGCAGGAATCAATACCATGATGAATGGACTTTGCATGGAAACTCTGGAAATGTTACAGTATCCCTGTGTACAGGGTTCTCCATAGAAAATGTTTATTAGCTCTTTCAGATGAAAATTGAGCAGCACTTACCTCTAGCAGCCCCTAAGAGCTACCTCATCTTTAGGTCTTCACAGTGCCAGGTCCCAAATACCCAGCCCAATTTCAGCATTTCCTCAATTTGTGAGGGGTCCAGTAAATACTTTGTGTTGAATTCCATGGCTGAAAAGAAACGATACCCTAAAATGCTTATCTTCTTTAAGTTGCTTCCAATTACTTAACTATTTCCCACAGGCTTTTTTTCTCTGAAAATAACTGTTAGGTTCCCACCTATTTGGGGCGTTTCACTTTTACTGTGCAGGGATGGTTACTTGGCTAAGCATTGATCTTTACTTGTTAAAAAGGGTTTTATTTGCCACTAATAAAGTTAAATTCAACATTAATACAGTAAAAACTCTACCTTGTTGGTGTGTCTGTGCTATGGGTGTGGGTTTTTAGCTTACAGCAGGTGAATTTAATGTGCAGATATTTTACAGAGGTTTTACATTCATCATTTGTTTTAAAGATAAGTTAATGAGACAAATAATAATAATTTTAACACATACAGCAAAACAACTTAAAACCAAAAGGTTCTCATAGCTAGAGCTGATGAAGTTGTAGGGCTGTGTTGCTTTGAGGAAAAAAGGAGTAAAAAAAGAAAGCCTTGGAGTGAAAATTATTCTTGGATCAGAAAAAAGACACAAGGAACCATGCCAATTAAAAAATTAATTGTGCTTGCCTTGTGATTATTCCAAATTCTTTATGAGCCAAAAAAATTACGTCTAATAATTCTAAATATTCAACATTAGATCATATTGTCCTCTGCAGAACACAACTACTGTTTCCAGCTGGTTCATACCATGACTTCCTAAATGCTCAGCCTTCCCCATCTTCACACTTGATGAAGTATAGGGAATACATAGGTTTAATATGTTAAATATTTTAGGCTAAATGAACTAATTACCTTTGCTTAGAGTCAAGATATATATATATATAGCTATATATATATCTATATATACTATATATAGATATATGTATCTATAAACATCTGTAACTATTGGAAACAATAGGAGTAATGAGGCCAAGTGTTATGTCTTGGGAAGCACTTTCTTCAACTTTTCAGGTAACATGAATTGTTTACTGAATGTTACAATTACATAAATACGCTGCAGCTATAGGACCGAGCCTCCTCAGTTCTCGTGTTCCTTTGAACAGTGTGTCTCTTCTTAAAATATAAGATTTTGAAAAAGCAGAATAAAATATTTAGTAGGAAAAATATTGAAAAATATTGATTTATGATAACAATATTAATAATTCCTATGCTAAACCAGAAATTTTCATCTCTTCATAAAGAATTCATAGGTGAAAGCAACATTTTTAATTATGCAATAGTTCGTACTCCTGCCAATGAAAATTCAGTTTGTGCTTTCATGTTTTTACAAGGTACATGCTTTGTATCCAAATATTTGAATACATCTCTTCATCCTTTCTCTGCATCAATATTATCTTGATATTTATTTTCAACCTTCACTTGGCACTTCTTTTTTTCTTTTTAAACATTGGGGAACTGATTAAAAAAGTTAGCTTCTTTTATATGCATTGTTGTTTACTTCATTAATGCAATTCATGAAATCTTTAGTTTTTTGCCAAGAAGTGAATTTTTTAATTAATTCAGAAGCATTAATGGAAGAAGAATTGCTTTTCCTTGAGCAATGTTGCAGAAAATTCAAGCTTCATTTGCAAAAAGTTAATCATTGTTGTCTAAAATTTTTCTTCATCCCTGTTTTTAGATCTTGTAATTAGAAATATCACTCTTCTCCCATTTCACAAGCCAAAATATTATTATCTTCTATTTTTGTGATTATTGTGAAAAGTATTTTCTAGCCACCTTAAAAATATGAAATATAGCCACAGCAGGATTTTTGAACAACAATTTCCCTCTGGGAATGGGAAAATATAATTTATGTCAGCATTTTTATTGATTTAGTTTAGTATGAAGTTGCAGAGATAACCAACCCTGCTAATATTTTTCAAGCTGTAGGGTGACCTGGTTTGTAATGATTATCAGAGCTGTGGAGTTTGGGGAAGAGGTACCTTGGGTGCACTTCCTTGCAGCTGATGGGACCTACCCAGGGGACCAGCTCTGTGTGTCTGCACAGGACACCGTGGGATACTCGCAGAAGAAAAACAATGAAGGCCTAACAAATTATCCTATTTGTTTGTAAATGTGGGAAAAAATGAAATAGACCTGAAGCACAGAGCTCAACACAAATTCCTCTGGTTTATATTTCCCAGAGGAACTATTCATGAAACAGAATGAACAAGCTTTGATACCAGCAGCCACTGCCACACAGCTTTACTGATCTTGTCAGGGAAGGTTTCTTTGTCCCAGTGTCAAAGCAAAATAAGTTAACCCATCTGTGAAGTCCCTCAGAAGGCCAGGGGGCTCTCAGAAGTATCTTTGGAAGAGAAATGAGAGTGGAGAAGAACATGGTAGTGATTGAAGAATCAGCTGGTCAGTGGCAGTGACTGATGCCAGGGCAGTGCAGTACAGCTCAGCCCTGACTCAGCTCAGTCCATGACAACAGCCCACACCTCACAAAATCATAGAGTGCATCCAAGTTGGAAGGGACCTAAACAGATTATCTAATCCAAGTACCCTGCTCGAAGTGTGCTTCAGGGCAGACCTCCTGTAGGCGGATGACTGCAGTGAAAACAGCGTGCATGCTGAGATCCTAAGGGACAACTCCTCCTGTATTTTGTTATAAACTATGAGTTTCAAAATGATTACTCCCCTGCCTATGGGTGTCTTGGAGGTTGAAACAGGCATGGCACCATGCCAAAGAGTAGACTGAAATATAATTGCTGCGTTCCAATTGAGTCAGAAGTTATTTCCAATTGACAGCAAAACTAGTTGCACTATGTCCCAGTTAATATATTCATGATGATCTCAGATTTTGCATTATGGTGGCTAGATTCCCTGAAGGATGTGAATGACAGAATTACAACCCAGTACACTGATTTATGATCTTATAGCAGGCAGGGCAGGCAAACCAGCACATCTATTATAGTAATTTTTCCTTTAAAAATTAATCTTATAACTACCCCTGACAGTCTGAGTTTTTGTGAGACAAGCCACATAAATCCATGCTGCTGGTTCAAATATTGCTTGATGCACAGCAATGCAGGCTGCAGATGGTTGGCTGGGCATGCAGCAGGAAAACCTGCCTATAGCATCCCCTAGTGAGGGAGAAGCATCTTCTCCAGCAGTATACTGACCAAGTCCAGAGCTGAAAAGTCCAATTCCAAAGCTGTTGGACTGAACAGAAAAGTTATCTTAGTTCTCCCAGGGGTTCTGACAAAATGATCCATACCAGGATGTTACTTTACAAGATTTTATTTAGCTTTCTCCATATGCCTGTTGTATTTGTCCTTCCTGATCTATGGAAAAGTGGGATGACACTGTCATCTTAAAAGGCAGTAAAAATGTATGTTAAATAGCTTTGGTTTTTTTCTTTTTTTTTTTTCAGATTTCTGTGGCATACCTTCTGCATTCTCAGTTTAAATCTGAAAAATTAAAGACTCCAAACACACTCCTCTCCCAGGGGTATAGCTGATGCAAAAATATCTAAATGTCAGTTGAAACAACATCTAGGAGAGAAGTGAGTTTCATAGACCAAATCATCCCAAACTTCTTGCATAGCATACAGAGTTAGTATGCTTAAGTCTGCACTTTCTGTTTTAGACTGAGGTCTTTCATCACCCTTCTGATACAGGGAAATCTTTGTTGTGTGCTAGGACCTAGCATTTTGAGATCAGTCCATGCAGATCTTTCCTATACAGAGAGCTATTTCAACTTCTAGCAAGATACGGTATTTTCTTTTATGCTCAATCTAGAATGATGAGGTTTCTGAACAGAGAAAACTAATACTAACTGGTAAGGAAGAGCAGTGAGAAGTATCCTAAACATGATTCTACCTGTATGTCAGTTTTGCCTTGATGATTTTCAAAAGGGTGTCTGTACACAAGCTTGCCCTTATACCAGAAGAATTTGACCTTGAGACCTGCTTGGTTTACTCCTTGCTGAGAATTTTATTCTCATGCCACACTTGGCAGCATCTAGAAACATTTGTTTCCTGAGCAAGTTCACTTACCCTCCAGGGTATACCAGCTGCTGCTTTTTTTTCTTTAAGGGAAGCAAGAAGAAACAATCCTGACTCTGTTCATCCAAAACACATTTTTCCAAATAAAATTAATTATATTGTGGCTGCTGGGTTTATTTATGTTTCATGATTTCCAAGTGACTTCCCAAAAATACTGCTATTTTATTTAAGTCTAAAGCTACCAAAACAAAAGTTAAGAAATTAAAATTTCAGCAAATTATCACAATAGGGTTTATCTGTGTTGTACTGAAAAGTGATAATAAACTGACAAACCTATGACCAGAGTCCAAATAAGGCGCATTTCTTCAAAACCACTTACAAAAAACTGTAGAAGAAAGAGCAGATGCAACAAAGCAAAACCTTTATTACAACACTCCCAGTCTGAATACAAGCATAAAACCCAATCAATCTGCTTTTTAATTCTATAGATTTTGGTATGATGCCAAGATAATTTCCAGCTCATTTTTTCTAATATTAAAATAAAATTGCACGGCAATCTTCTCCATGGTAATCAGGAACACCTCACATCTGCATTATGAAATAGACAACTTAAAATATTTATCTTAAAGCCATAATGCAAGACAAAGGGTATCCTGTGTATCACTCATCAAAACAACAGGACACCTGACTGCAAAAAAAAGAGATAATCTCATCAAAAAGGACAGCTGGCCATCCTCCTCTAACATTTGAATTGCTGATGTGCTTCTCATCTTCAGCATTATCCTGTAAAGGCCAGGAATGCCTTCTCTTCTTTACTTTATTTTTGGAAATGGGATGGCTTTGTCCAAATTTTAGAAATGTTTCTTGGTATCACTTTAGGCACTGCTTCAGGACATATCGTGCTTGTGGCTGTGTGGAGGCAGAAGGTGTGTGATTCACAAGAAAAACCAAGTGTAAGCTCTCAAATTGAGGGCATCTCCTCTGGCCTGGGAGCCACCATTCCAGGCTGAGATTCTGGAGGCCAGAGGGACACTCCTTGAAATTATCAGACAATGTCTCTCTGAGACATTGCCCTGGTTCTGTTTCTAGTGTTGGACCAGGATGTCTGGGATTTTGTGCTCATCCAGATTCCTTGTCACTGAAGGACAGACGAAAGATCCACCTTCACAGGAAGGCTGTAGGGTCCCTTTCGTCCCTTTCTGCCTCAACACTTGGGTTTGAAAGGAGTTGTCATTTAGTTACTCTGCATCCTGATACAAAAATATCCTCTGGATGCAGATGGATTCAAATTGACATTACAGACAAAAAGAGGGACTAAATCCCAGCTTCAGCCTTCAACAAATGAGCTCATTGTCAGCCACGCTGGAGCTGCCTGAAGACTTTTTTAAAAATGATCATCACACCTCTAACTTCCTCCTGGAACGATTTGACTGTTAAAAATGTCCATGTCTAAGGGTCTATCAGGATGTGGCATTGGTGGGACAGGCAGTGGCAGGGGAGTGGGACAGGGACCTCCTGCAGTGGCCCCATCCCAGAAGAGGTGCAGGGATGGTGACCAGGGCAGGTGAGTGAGCTGCCTGGGCTGGCAGGGACATAGCTCAGGCCAGGACCAGGAGAGGTCTGAACTGGGGCAGCTCCTGGGCAAAGAGGATGAGAGTACACGAGAGGAGGATTCTGGTGAGGCTGGTCAGGGCCATCAAGACAAATTAGTGCACTCAGGGCCCTGACAATAAACTTGATTCAGAAATACTCCTTAGAGTCAACAAGAAACCAAATATCCTTTTGTCTGCAACCAAAGAGTGATGCTGGTAGGACAAGGAATAAGGCAGAAGACACTGAAACTTCTTGCCACAAATGCAAATTAAAATATGTTCAAAGCAAAACGTGTGCATTAATAAAAGATATCCTACTGAGATAATTAAGCTTATGAAATTATCTGTACAAGAATGCAACCAACTTTTTCATTTTCATGTAAAATGAAATAAAATAAAGTCTTTTCAGATCAGTATGTAAATCAAAACCTAAATAAAATCATGCAGTTGTAGACCATCTGCCTTCAGAGAATGTTTTTGACTGTGATAAGCTATTAATGATGTTGCCCACACTAACAATGCCTATGAATTAGAGGAGTCATGTGCCTTGCAACAATATGCTCTTATGTGCCTTTTCCTAAATACCTTTATTGTTGCTGTTACACCCTGTCACTGGATTTTGTCCAAAGCAGGGTGTAATTAAAGCTGGCTGAGAGCTTGGTTCTCAGAGCAGAATGTTGAGCTTGGTCAGATGAATGCTGTTTCATGCTTTGCCAATGATCACTGACTGATATTTCAGCAAAAGGCAATATTTAAAATAATATAATGTACCTGGTCATGTTTTGCAATATGTTCTATGGCTTATAAATTTTTGTTTGAACCCAATGTGATTTACTTTATCCTCTGTCACATGAATTTTGATTATCCAGCTTATTATGCATAACTGCAAACATTGCTCATAAGATTATCCACTCCTTCTTAAACTCAGCTGTAGCACATGAAGGCTTGAGCTTCTCTAGCAGTGGATTGTGAGAAGTCTACCTAAAAATCATAAGTTATATTCACTTTAAATACACACATTTGTTATTAAATACATAGCATGGCTTACATGATTGCAAGAGAAACTGAATAAGAGATTTTGAGTTTTCATTTCAGGACACAATATGAAAGAAGGTGATATTACTGCCAGCACATGCCAGCAGCTAAAGCAAGCCCTAGGCTCAGGGACCCACCTTCCTGGGAAAAAGAGGAATGTCAGCTCCACATAGCAGGGCTTCTAAACATGTAGATAATACATAGGATTAAATTCTTCAGATTTATCTCAAATCTTCCTAGGATAGTTGTGTTTGTGCCTATAGAAGTCACATTGTTGGGTTTTACTAAAGAGTGGGTTCAGTCATCACATTACTATCAAAGGCAAAATAAAATGAAATGAAGGGTCCAGAAAAACCCATCTCTGAAAGGGTTCTGGTGCCAACACATCTCATGAATGCTACAGTCAAGTCCTTCTGATGATAGTTATTTGCTTGGCTGCAGTAGAGGTGAACAAAATGTCCCCAACAGTACTATAAACAATATGAAATATGCTTGTTTCTTACTTTTCATTGCAAATGAAATAATTCCTGTGATTTCCTTGAGATTCACAAAAAGCTTTTGAGTGAAAATGGGTCTTTGTCAAGAAGAGAAAAATTGGTACTGATAGCAAAAGCATTGAAAAAAATGCTAGTCTTTGCTATTCTCATGTGAGAGACTGTAAAACTCACCTGAGCTTTTTCTCATATTCTCTGATCCTTACGATGACTCTCAGGAGTCACAAATATAGGTGAAAAATGAAACATGAGACTCTAAATGATAACTTATCACATTTCACCATGCTTTATTTCTACAATTTATAGCTAAAATGGTAAGAGAGGAGAATTAACTCATTAAAGGGATAGAGATAATGCCTTAAAGAACTTGAAAAACCTCATTACTTTCATGTAAGATAGAGAGGGCCTGATTTGCATTTATGCAAATCCTCTGGAAAGGATGCAATTATACTAGCATAACTTAATGTGAAGATGAATCAAACTTGATGTCTTTCTTTATAGCTTCAGGGCAAAAAGCTGAATTTCACAAAGACCTTTAAGATGAAACTTAGGGTTTCTAGTTACTGAGTTATTCCAATGCTTTTGCCTCAGGAAAACATTTAAAATCATCTTTATTTTATTCCTTTTTGAAAGGTAAATTTGGGGACTGAGAGTTACTTTTAGGTTGTGTGCATATTGGTCACATATACTCTGTAACTCTGGTTAGCAGAGCTGGTCAGCAAAGCCCAGGTTTTTTTGCTTACTGGAGACATTATATGATGTTCTTAGTAACAGCCAGTTCTCTGGAGAACTTCAGAGAGGGAGCAGAATTTAAAGAGCTGTCACTCATTGAAACAACATCTTACAGTCAGCAAGGAAGTAGTTATCTGGAGCTATATTATTTTATGCATTTCAGATCAGACCTGTAAACCCCCATTTCTCAGAACAGCTATGTTATCACTGTATATCAGAAGCAAAAATTTCAGTAAGTACATTGGGAATACTCTATTCTATAAATAAGGGCCAGGGAAAGGATGCATTGTCTCCAAAAGATCTGACCTGAACAGATAGTGATGTATAACTGGTTGGTACCTTTTAAAGATACCATCCATCTATCTATCTATCTATCTATGAACACATAAACAAAGATATGTCAATATCTTTCAGCAATTAAATGTATCAACATTTATATATATGTGCCTATATTCATATATCAACAGTAATAAAATATGGTAAGTGAGAATAGAATCAACTTTTTAAAGTTAGATATTTTATACAAACAAAAAATACAATTTTTCATTTATTTTAGGGGCAAAAAAAATGGCCATTAAATAATCTCCAGCATAACAGAAGAACATTCAGACCAGCAAAACAGAAGAACATTCAGAAACTACCCACGAAGCTCTGAAAACATGATTACAGCAAGAAGCACTAAAAGGCTATGTCTATGCTTCAGTGTCATCAGCTTTATATCAGCTTAATTCAAGTACCAGAAACAACCTCATTGCCACAATTTGGGATTTCCTCAAGGTGTGTGTTGCTGAAGATACCCTATTTTTACAGCCCATACTCTTGTGTTTATAGCTAGCTCAGCTGTCTCTAGGTGAGGGTAAGGCATACGCAGTTCCATCCTTTTATATCCTTTTAAATGCTTGGTTTAATGCATTAACCCTAGGAAAAGAAAACCTAATGGGTATCCTGTCCCAGTTGCCACAGCACTGCAACAGCACCCTTGAAGTCACTGCAGAACTGAATTGGAGGCTCCTCGTCTTTATTACTAATTCAGACACAATTTTTTGGCAGGAAAATTTTAACAGGTAAGTAATCCTGTACATGATTTATACATAATGTCAGAGACATAATAATTTGTAATGCCAGAGGCATAATAATGTGTATAAACATAACTAGAAGAGCACTGTAGTTTGTTGCAGTTTGGGAACTAAATGGGGATTAAATTAAGTAACAGCATAAAAATCAACACTAGGAATGCACAAGTCACTTGATCCCAAATTACTACGTTACCTCTCAGCATAATCTCATGCACAGAATGTCAGATTTAATTATGTTATACTAGTTTAAAACTTCCATCATTTTTATATGTCCTCTTTAATTCATTTACCACTCAAATGTAGCAAACATGCTTATGAAATTTTCATAGAGATTCCTGTACTGCCTTGTACAAGTAAACACTGTGTTTAGTTGTTTTGACTTGTGAATTAAGAAAATGAAATGTGAAAATTGTGGTAGGATAATAAATGCAGTGTCTTGCAATGCCATTTTTACTGACACCGAGGTGTAAAAATTCCCTGGTTTTGATCTGTAACAGATAAAACCCAAAAATGTCTTTTCCCAATGAAATTTTTGGTTTTAGGTAATTGCCCTCTGGCTACCATGCTTGCTGGCTGTCCATATCTAATAACATGGGATTAAGGTAACCTAGGAAACCAGTGTTAACAGATGTAAAGGTCTATTATTTTTCATATTTTCCCATTTCTGCTCTTATCTCAGAACCGTTGATATGGTACATAATAAAATTCTTGCTATTCCACCAATACATACATAAAGATGTTAGAGTACTCAGACTACTGGGGCAAAAAGGTCCTTCTGCAGGTGTGCAGAGAAGATATGAATTGTACTGGGGATTCAGAACACACATCCAAATGGCTGCTTCAGGAATGAATAAGGAAAATGTTTTTAGGATAGCTGCAATCACTGACAGTTCCAGCTACAAATAAAATGCTGAAAGTAGGGAACAGAGAATGGTTTTGTTTTACTAGAAGAGAATAGATATAGCTGATTAGTTTGCTCATCATGCACTAGTGCATGGGTGAAAATACCTTCCTGTTGATGATAAAGACCAGATTCTGTGGTGTACAAGTTAAAGAGATGACCAGAATATTTTTTCAAATACAGCTCTTCTTTTCTAAGTGACTCTGCCAAGTGGCTGTGGTAAAAGAAAGAACTTGGAAGTTTGACTGAGAGACCTCTTGCTTTCAAGTGAAGGTGGAGGGAAGGCGAATGGACAAATCCAAATGTTCCCTTACTCCTCACAGAATTTGTTCAAGAACAGAATAGCTAGCTACAAATTTCCTGACTTGTCCTGTCTGAGTGACAGTGTGTGTGCAAAAAAAAATGTTGCATGTCCCACCAGGAGACGTCTCTGGAAGCCACTGGATCTCTGTTGTTATGCGCTGACCAGTTTCTCTGTCCTCCTACTTGCCATGGTAATTACTGTGCCACCAGGAACTGGCAGCTTACAGCTTGATCTCAAGAGCAGACTGACCAATTTCCTTTGCTTAGGCAGAGTTTTCAAATAATTTTCAAACTACCATAGCACAACTGAACTGCATGTTCTACTTGAATATCTCCAGACCCAGAAAGGGTCCAGAAACATAAAAGGCCGAAATGGAGATCATGGCTTGGTCTCAAGCTGACTGTGGTTTGAAATGTTGCACTTCACAAATTTTGGATCTTCCCTTCAGCCTAAAACTTGAGAAGGACACCCACTAGCATACTGTTCATATCCCAGAAAAGATCTGAGCTTTCCTTGCATCTCACCAAGGAAGCTGCAAAAAACCTGGATTCCCAAGGTTTTCAGTTCACCTTAGGAGAATATGCTAGTCAAACATGGGGAAAACTGAGTTCATGTAGCAGTACAATACAAAACCTCTGCTTTCAAGTTAAAAGTCTGGCCACAAACATCTGCCACTCTATACCTACAGAGTTGACCTGTGAGATTTTTTAGATGAACAGGAGATAAGACCTGCAGAAAGCTACAACACTCATGATACGTCTTTTCGGGAAGAACAAATAACTGGTACTGGTGTTTATTGTGGCAAAAGATGCTGGAATCCCATTTCTCCTCCTCAAGAAAGCAAATACAGAAGACTCATGCTCAGTAGTGCAGCTAAGGATTTCTCTTTTTTGGTAAGCAAGGCAGCTGAACTAAGCAATGAAGTGCTGTTTGTGTACATTATTTGGCAAGGCAAAAAAATCCCAGGGAGCATGGGAAACCTTTTAGTACAGTGCCAGAAGACAAGTGGGGGAACTAGCTTCAGAATAACCTTCTCTGACCTCCATCTCAAGAAAATCCACCCTCTCACCCAGTAAGAGGAGACTGTGGGAGGAAAGAAAGGTCTGACTCACAGCAGAAACAAAAAAGTAACGCAAAAAGAACAGCCTGCATATGCCTCAATAAAGAGATCTCGTATATCTTTAATTAGCTCATTATAGAAGAGTGTAAAGCACTAAAGGAACCCAATATGGAATTATCAAATCAAATGGTTTTAAAAAAGAAAGCAGGGAAGCAAGAAGTTGCTCATGGTACAGGTTTGCTGTTAGTGTGCTGTTCTCAGCAAAAGGGAAAAAGAGGAAAGAAGGAAGAAACAGAATAAAAAAGTTTGGACATAATCTGCTGTAATGGAAGTGTCCATAGGAGTGAGTGGGGAGATTATACTACTGCTTCCATCATTTTGTGTGCGTCTGCATTCCTAAAGAGGACTTCTCTTTCCATATTCATATTCATATTCAGCTCTCCAAACAATCTAATACCCCAGGTTAAAGAAATGCTAAAAATTTAGGTGGTATAACACAATATGTCAAAATGTAGACATCAAGTGTAACAATATCCTGACATTTAAAGATAAATGACATTAATTTCACACTGGATCTACCTCAGCCTCTCTGATGTGCAATTCTGCAGCAAAAGAAATGAGATGAGCACTTTAGGTACTGTAAGTGGTGTGGCTGCAACTCACCATCAGCCTAAGTTTTACTTTCAGCTCTTTTCTCACAGAAATGACCTGATATTTTGGTACATGTATGCTTTGCACTTCTTTATATTCCCTTGAGTTGCCAAAACAGAGCAAAAAGACAAACAGGCTTTAGAGACCAAACAAGCTCAGCAGCTTTTCCAAAAACATTCACAGAACAGTGTAAGGAACATGAAGAACTGCCTTTGAATTCATGCATCTCCTCTCAGTGCTAATGGAGTGGAAGTGTGCTATAGTAACCTTCTCTGTGCCCCTTGATACGAGCTGTGCGAGAGAGTGGTTGGCATGATATGGATCCTAAATGGTATTTATTTACAGTACTCTCTGCTGTCTTCATTATCAATCAGAGTAGCTGAAATAATGAGTAATACTGTAAGAATTACCTAAAGGGAAGAAGATGTAAACTCAGTCAAAGGTGAGGAAAAGCAGGGGAAAGATTACAATTCTTCCCCCGGGGTGCAACACTTGGATGCATGATACAATGCTCAGCCATTCCTGTTAGACCCTTTACTAGCTAAATTACAATGCTGACATCTTTCTGGAAGGAAACATAGAACTTGCCATATTTTGGGTGTGCACTTTAAAATCAATGAATACATGCTGCAAATATGAATAATTCAGGAACTGACTTGTGAATGCCATCTCCTACATTTCAGTATGTTTGACCCTGTCCCTCTGATACATCTCATCTTGGAGAGGGACCATTTCTTGAGGGTAAGCTACATGGGAGCTAGCTAGTTTCTTATGAACATATGATCAGCCAGGACAGGTGACCCCAACTCACCAGAGGGATATTCCAGACCATATGACATCATGATCATTCTACAAAGTGGGGGGAAGAAGAAGGAAGGCGGGGATATTTGGAGTGATGGAGTTTGTCTTCCCAAATTACCATTATGTGTGATGAAGCCCTGCTCTCCTGGGATGGCTGAACACCTGCCCAGCCATGGGAAGCAGTAAGTTAGTTCTTTGTTTTGCTTTACTTGTGGGCATGGCTTTTGCTTTCCATAGTGTTTAAAAGATGCTGAGTCCTGGTTGAGGGTTTCTGTTGTTTTCACATCTAATGACCAGACAGGCCTACCACACTCCATTTTCCCACATGCAGTCAAAATCACTGACTTCTCTTATATAGAATATTATAAATAATTTCCAAAATTCCTGCAGCTATAGAACTTGATGAACATATACATTTATTTATACAGTTCAGTACCAACAGCAAGGACCCAGGTTTGCTGCAGCCCAAGGTGTGGGCAGTGAGCCCTCACCCATTTTCAGACCCCACTGAATGAATGGGAGCACAGCCCCATATCTGCCTGTCTGAATGGTGTCAACTTTCATCCTCTTCATTTGTGCCTGTGCAGAGCCAGCTTGAAGTTGTCTACACATTTCTGTTGGGAGGAAGCTCATTATGTCTCAGTGGCTCTTATCTGCATTCTTGGCTTATTCTTTCTTCCTCCTGTCAAACATCCTCACAGACCACAGGGTCAGAGGAACCTGTAGAAAGGCGCCCTGTTCACTTCTCACCCGGCTCAGACTCTAAGGCAATATCTCATTTACCTTAAAAAACACCCCAAAACTCTAAAACCAAACCGAGAGAGAAAGAAGCACAACCTTAATTCTAGAAAAAGGAAAAATCCCAGATGCTTTTAGACATTCAGAAGAAAAAGAAAAAAAAAATTTGGTAAGTCAACTTCTAAAAGACCTCTGTCTCTCTAGAACTGGTGAAATACAAGGAATTTGTAATGGCTTTTGAAACCATGGCACAGAGCTATCCTATTTAATGACCTGTGAGATACAGAAGAGCAATATGAAAAATGTGAGATAAATATCAAGGGCTTGATCCTGCCCTTTGATGCAGCAGTTGAGCATGACTTCCAGTTATTGAAAATCATCTTCTTACTGCATATGCCCTCGAAACATGGGAGGCAAAACAGGAAAAACTCCTTTGGCTGTGCATATTCGCACAAAAGGTGATGGATTTTCATTCAGGAATTGCTGCAAGTGACTTTACCTTATTCTGTTATGTAGGAAATCTGGTATTGGGCTTTCATTTACACTGCCACCACAGAGCAATGCCACCACAGCTAAAATGTAAGAAAAGGTTCTGTAAAGAAAACAATCCCAACCATCCAAATTAACAGTGCCCACACAATGCACTATCTCTCAAAATCACTGGCACTGTACTGATTTTCTCCCCAACCTTTTTCAGAGATGCTGATTAGAATTTTTTATCTTGGTGTTCATTTGTCACACCACTGAGTTTCCCAGACGTACATGTTCTCAGAAAGATAGTTTTAAAATTACTCATAAAAATAATGTGGAGTCATAACAGATTTTTTCATATGCCTGCATATTCTATTTGTTTCCAACCCTATTGACTCAAAGAACTCAAAAACATCAGGCTTTTCCTATATGACCAACATTCCATAATATCTGCTGTAGTGGAAGAAATATAAAAAGAGAAAGGGAAAAGGAATGATCAAAAGGAGAAGGGATACAGGACATAATCAGACAAGCAACACTAACAAAATACCTAAAGTAAATAAAGGGGAATGAGATGAACAGTATAGAGAGCAGAACAAATGATGTACCGACACAAGCTAAACAAAGGAGTTAAAAATCTTCTACAGGAATACAGATGACAAAAAAGCAAAAGAAAAGGAAAGAATTTAGTAAAACAAAATCCCAGAGGAGAAGGAGAAATCCAAGTACATCTTCCTTTTTTTTGTAACACAAGCACTATTTTTCCATTTACTTGGATGGGAATCAGATAAGACTCTTAATGAAAAGCAGAGAAATGGAAAGCTTTCATGAGGATGAAGGAATGACAAGGAAATGTTCCTAGAGAAAAAAAAAATTAATTCAACATTTTGAAGATGAAATGTACTCTAAACATCATACAAATTATTATTGGGAATTGTAAAACTGAAGAAATTGGAAAACAGAATTTATCACTCTCTTTCAACAAGTTACACTGGTTTCTATTTCTGTTCTAGAAAAGAGTCTCTGAAGAAGCACTGTAGTCAAAGAATCACAGCTTACAGTTCTGCCTCTTGCAAATGTTTGGCCTTTTGTCTCTTCTTTCCTCCCCCCATCCCCAACAAAATGAACCTCAAATGGGTCTCACTGTATGGAATTCCCCAGGCACCTTGATCACCAGGATATGTGACATTTTCATGCTCCTAAAATGTGCTCAGAGGGCACAGGAGAAATGTTTGCCTCTCTACTTCTCTGTAACAAATCTGGAAAAAAGATCAGTCCTTGACATGCCTGTGGGGCTGAAAGTACTTTAATGATTCCTCTCCTATACAGCAGTGTGGCATGTAAACAGGATGAGGGAAGGCATTTTATTACTGTCAGGAGGGTCTCAGGAGTCCAAACAGAAGGTTCAAAATACACCCCAGCATGGCCCTCCCACTTACTCATGGATGTATTTCTGTATGTATATTTATTTATATATTTTATATATTTATTACGTATATGCTCTTATATGTATATCAAAGTTCTGCCTTCCTCTTCCCATTGACTTTGTTTCTCCATAATAACAGTTTCCTCTTTTTTTCCTCTTGTAACTAGTTTATTTCTTTTATAAAGGGTGAGAGACCACCAAAAGTAATCAAAGACATAGAGAACTGACCACAAAGGGGCAAACATGACATCAATGGTTTCAGAAGTCATGCAGGATTCCCTTGGGAGGGGAGGAAAGCAATGGACATCATCTGAAAAGTCAAAAGCACAGAAGGCAGCAGAGCCTGAGTTGCAGAAGGAGGCACAGAAAACAAGTTTGGATCATGCTCCTTTGCTGAGAGGAATGAATATGAGCTGGGTTTAATGACAACACTATCAAGTGAAGTGTTTCTGCTGCAGCCAAAAAGCAAAATGTAGTTGGAACACATGTTTTGCTGGTAGGGACAAGAAGAATGACTGGATTTCACAGATATATTAGAAATAGCAGCAGGATTTAATGACAATACTGAGGGGAAAAGAAATGAAGGGAGAAGTTGAAAAAAAAGCACCAACTTTGTGACACTGATGACTACAGGAAATGAGAGACTTGCCAGTGGTGATAAACAAAGCAGAGGATTTATGTGAAAAATGTGTAAGTTAGCCTCCAGGAAAATTTGAAGTTTCAGCAAAATCTGGTAAAGGAGGTCTGTATTGGATGATTCATCTTGCAGGGGATCTTCTAAATGTTGTGGTAACTAACTTGAAGTCCTCAGTTTCAGAATATATTGGACACTTGCAGACCTGAGTTTTGCATTATTCCCTGAGTAACCAACAAAACTGTAACTTGAGTTATTTTGGTTTTATCTGTGTGAGTTCCTGGGAGTTGGGTAAATTAATGAAAGGAAAACAACATCACAGAAGCTTGAACTTGAGAAAGATTAGTCTGGTACTGAAAGGAATCACTTTAAAATAGCTCCCACTGTTTTCACTACATTTTAGTCTAATGTAGAGGTTGGCTAACAGTCACCCCTCCTTAGTGACTTGGTTTGTCTGTGTTTCAAGTGCTCCTTGTTGGCTTCCAACTGCCATTACTGCTATATGGACTGCTGTCTTGTGACAGGAGAGGAAAACAGTTATATGGAATGTCTCAACATGGCATTTGCTTTTATTCCAGATGCATGCATGAGAGGGAATTTGTGTTAGGTTTGAGTAACTAGATCTCAGGTAATGAAAAGACATTGGACGTGATTGGTGCTTTGGGCTCTGGTTCCTTCCGTAGATTGCAGTTCTGGAGAGGTATGAAAGCAGTGTGAAATATTGCAATCCTTCCTGGGGAAGAGTCCTCTAGAACAGAAGGTGTGGAAATAGTCAGCAGCTCTGTGAAATCAGAAGTTTTAATGACTTCTTCTGCCTCAGTTTACCATTTGAAAAAAAAGGAATGCTAATTTACCTGCATTTTAGAGGTACTGTGGGAGGTAATGTACTTAAGGTTTGCAAACCATTTTCCTTTATAATTTTAAACAGTGTTATTTAGCTAAAATGAGAGCACTTGTAAACAATTGTAACCATGGGCTTGAATTCATAACTGTGAGCCATCCTTTGTTTAACAAATTCACACTCAGAACATTTGTAGCACCTTCACTGGTTTCAAGCACGTTAGTGAAGGTTTCAGACCAAATATTTGCCTCCATCTGAGTGAGAGATGCTTTTCCTCTAAATCTTGGCTTATGATCTATGGAATAACAAGAGTAATAGTAGTAGTAGTAGTGACAGCAATAATAGTAGCAATAAATAATGTCATTATAATAATGATTAACTCTGGGTTTGGTGACTGAGAATCTTCTCATTGGTTTCAATGGATGCTAGATATACGATCAGCTCATCTAGACTTAACCTCCTTGACTGGAATTTGGATAAAATTTTGTGTGGAACTCTTGTTGTCACTGTAGCAGCAGGAATTCACAAAATTTACCTTTCAAAGTCTAATGATCTCCAAAGATGCTAAAAGCCATTGAGTCAATTGAGATGTTAGTTTTATGGCACACCGCAGTTTTTCCCAAGCTGTTTCCTGATAACTCAGTGTTCCATAGTTGATAATTACCAATTTCTCTTTATGTCCCACAGGAGCTGATGACCTTATCATCGCTTCTTTTTCTGACATCCCCTTTTTCCTGACTGGTGTCATCCACATTTTTCTTTCAGATTGTCTAATTGAGTAACATAATTAAATTAAACTCAGAGCAGGTATTTCCAGTTCAGAACTGCTTTGAAATTGCTATTTCAGAGCTAAAAAATATCTGTTATCTTCATCTAATTTTTTTCTAGAAACATAGACTGTATTGGTAGTTCAAAATGTGTTGTCACCTTTCTAAAAAACCTCAAAATCTCACTCATTGAAATCATTATCACCCTAATTGCATAGAACAAGAACAAAAAAAGAAGACATATGTATCCATATTTCAGATTTAATTCTGAGGTATTCTGAAATGTTTTCAATAGTCCCAGTTGAAGTCTGAGCACTGTTATTTAAGAGAAAAATGGGAAGGCCCTGTTCTGTAAATAGTCACACTTTATATAACGCAAACAAAACCCCCAGAAAATGGAAATGCCTGAAGGTCGTCGTTCAAGGCATCAATTTTCTGCTGAAACCTTAGAAATTCTGTATTTCCTATACATTAGTACAGTTGTAGAAAGAAAATGACTAGAGGATATATCTAACACAAAAATGTAATCATACCCAAATTAAATCAGAATTCTGATTTAGGTCTACATGCACAAATGTACATATCATCTTACTATGCTCTGTCATGATACTCGCTGTGACCTGAAACAAACATTTTCGAAACTGCCTTCTGTGACTCAAGGACAGGATGAACAACAAGAAAGTACAGCAATGTAAAGAAAAATCATGGTTTTAGCTAGCAACTGTTTGCTTGTTTGTTAGTTAATTTTCTACATAGCTTGACAGGGGTTTTTTGTGCTACTATCATATATCAAATTCTAAGTTAGTAAATGATCTGGTTTTCCAGCTATGACATTTACATTGTTGGTTGTCTTGGTTTCCAGGAAATACTCTTTCTCTGCTGTTCCTCGGGGAAGTGAAAGAGCAACAAAAAGAGAAGGCATAGTTACAGTTTCTCACACCAGAGCCCAGCCCTGCAGCTCTGGAAAGTGTCTGGCTTGAAGAAAATCTCTGGGAGCAGCACTGTCCCCAGGGGAGGAGTTGCCCAGACCTTGTTTATGCCCTGGGCTTGGTGGCAGTTCATGGCAGCTTGGCAGGATTGCCATCCTGGCAGTTTCTGCTGTCAGCAGATCTCTCAAGACTGAAATACAGCCCTGTGATTACTCTCATTATATCCATTATCCCAGATCCATCCAGCTCAACACAGGAATAGAAAAAAAATGATGCTAATTACTCCCTAGTTATGACTGTTGTGGGGTAACAAATCCTTTCATATAAGTCATATGAGGAAAACTGGTGAAAGTTTAATAATATAAAGTGCTGACTTCCTTAGCAAATAAATTGTGTTTCATTCAGCTTTTTGAAGAGCAAAATTAGCAAGAGCAGACTCTCCCATGTGTGTATGCACGCCAACTCCATTTGCCTATTCTTCTGGGGAAATTGAATATCCACTAACCCTGTTTCTGAAATATGTTTTATTTTGGGACAGAATTTAGATCACAGGCCTCAATAATAATTTTTCCAGTGTACCGTGAGTGACAAGCAAGGGCTTGGTAAATCCACCTATATCAGCTAGGTAATGATTCCCTTCTCCATTTTAAATTTATTTACATTAATATAAGAGATTGTAACGCAGAGATATGGGCCTGTGACAAACATGCTACAGACTATAAAGTTACAGACAGGCAATTAATCTGTACTTACTGCCCTGGACAGACTCCTCTCACACAGTGTATTATGGGGTAGGAAATGTTTTCTCTCAAAGGCAAGAAACTTAACAAGAATTGCATTTTCCAGTGAATAACTGTGCAAATGACCTGGCTGTGTAAATTCATTCTCTAGCTTGCTTTGTGGTAGGTTGTTCCCAATTCATATACTAAAGCCTGACTACAAATGAATCTCCGCATCTTCATCTCTCTTAGCAATGCAAGTTGATTATGCTGGGAAAGTTTGTATGGTACAGTGGGAAGGTTGTACCAGCAGGAAGCACTGGTATAACTGGCTGGGATTGTAGCATTATATTACTAGCCCCTTTCATGTTGCAATCAATGCAGGCTAATGTAAAAATTGTGCATAGATTGGATCTAATATATATGCTAATGCACAATAGAACACTGCCACTCCTCTGCTTAAAATGATGAAATACTATGCAGAACAGATCACCTCCTCAAGCAAAAACATCACCATTTAGCTTTTGAGTGGCCCCATGATTACTAGAATAAAAATGGATTAAAGTTAATTTGCACCTTGTCACCTTGATAGAATCGACTGCTTGTATTTTGTATGTACCAATTTTTTTTTTTTGTAGATTAAATACAGACTAATTTCCTAAAATTTGATGCACACTATATGACAGTAAATGAACACACAGCTAATAAGCCCGTCATTTTTCCTCACTGAAAAGCAAACAAATGCAAAATAAATAATTTTCTTTATTATTTGAAGGGGGACTAATGAACTGGTTCATTTCAGATTATTTGAAAAGGAAGCAAACTGTTTTACTTTACATACTACAAGTACCAGCAATTTAGTGGTAGACATAGTCCTGATTTCAGACCTGGTGTTTTGCCAGTCTAGCACAATGATCTCAAATGGATAATGATAACATTTTTGGGCACCACAAAAGATGCAAAGAGCTGCAAAATGTAAAAAAAAGCAGTACTTTTACATTTGCCTAGTGCCTACTATACCAAGAAGAGGAGAAGTTGCTGCTAACACTAGCTACAAATATTTATTATATAAAGATATGTCAAGGGTAAAGTGAAGTGCCTTGGAGTGCTGCTCCTGGTGTAGCTCCCACAGGGAAGAGGAGTGAGCATTTACACCCACGTTGAATAACTGTAGAGTGTTCTCACTTTCCTGCCCCGGGTGGAGCTGATCTCCAGCCTCCACAGATAAGCTGAGATGGGGTTGCTCCTATGAGAAGTCTGAGATGCTTTACTACAAAAAGCCAGGCAAATGGAGAAAAAAGTCAATGGCAGTGACAAGTACTTAGCACCTTGGGCAGTCAGGCCAGAAAATATTCTCTTAATCTTCCCACAGGTGGATTAAATGGGAAAGAGACCATGAATAGTTCAAAGCTTTAGGAAGAACAAGTATACTTTGTCACTTTTTCAGTTCTGTGCTCTCCTCTCACCTTGCATTTTTGACATCTTTTCTAACTAAAACAGTAAGAGGAACAGCCTGCCCTGAAGCTGGTCTCTCTTGTTTAATTAAAAGCTTTATTTCAGCTTTGTATAGACTGTGTGTGCCAAATGACAGCAATTTCAGCAAAGAATAATATTGTCTGCCCTCCCAACAGTCATCTCCAGGTCAACTGCATAGGTATGGTCCAGTGGAGGAACAAGGACAATTGAGATTACTTTCCAGCTCCAGTCACTTGCATCTTCTGTTTCAACATCATATTTGTTTCACTTCTTCCTTCTCCGTTTTGTAGAGCACAAAATCTTTTGCTCTGCATTTTTTTTTTTTTTTTTGACACCCACTCCCCCAACAGCAGGATCAGGGAGAGAATTGGAAGGGTAAAAGCTGGAAAACTTATGGGTTAAGATAAAGACAGTTTAACTGGAAAGCAAAAAGCCATGCACACAAGCAAAGAAAAACAAAGTGCTTCCCATGGGCAGGCAGGTGTTCAGTCATCTCCAGGAAAGCCAGGATCCATCACACATGATGGTGACTTGGGAAGACAAAACACCATCACTTCAAACATCCCTGCCTTCCTCCTTCTTCCCCCCACTTTATATACTGAGCCATGATGTCACAGGGTCCAGAATATCCCTTTGGTCAGTTGGGGTCACCTGTCCCAGCTGTGTCTCCTCCCAACCTCCCAGACACCCTCAGCGCCCTCTCCAGAGTGACAGCATGAGAAGCAGAAAAGGCCTTGGCTCTGTGTGAGCCCTGCTCAGCAATAAAAAACATCCCTATATTAAAAAGAAATAATAATAATAAAAAAACCCAACGCAACTTCAATTGTCTTCGCATCCTAAATCCTGGTCAATCCTTATGGAATCTAACTGGCATGTGACCATGCTCCATACGGACTGTATGTGTTAAGAATATCTGCAATGTTTGCAATGACAGCATCCCAAATGACAATGACAGTTCCTGATTTGAGCCCATCACCTTCAATCCTTTGCTCCACTGCAACTCCATTTTTTCCTGAGCCATGCAAAGTTCTCATTTTGCCATTCCTAAAGCTGGATGCCAAGTATGATGGACTATCTTTCTTCTCAGATTTGATATTTTCTCACTCATAAGCACCCAATATTCGTAGCTAGCTGTGAATGCTAACCTCACTATACAATGGTAATTTTTTTTTGTCCCAAATCTGTTTACTTTCTTAGTTTTAAAAGTGAAAATTTGGCCTCAATCACACAGATTAGTTTGAATAGCATTTATCTTCAGATTGATCTTCTAATATGCAAAAAAACTATTGAAAATAATCTTTTGCAACATACAGTAGAGTTTATGACATGTACAAGTGGATTAAAAATGGGCATTTTTTGATGGACTAAAAATCAATAATATATTAGTTATGCAAACCTTTCTGTTGTAATCCATTCAAAAGTCATCTCAACATGGTCCTGAGCAGAGGGGTTGGACCAGATGGCCTCCAAAAGTTCCTTTCAACATCAACCATCCTGTGATTCTGTGATGTGCCTTGTCCCTAATGACACTGGGGACACGAGACACTTCATCATATAAACTCAAGAACTAAAGGCTGCTTCTGGACTTAGCTGGATTAAACAGGCGTGGATGGAGGACATAAAAATTCAAGACCCTGGTTTGAATGACAGAATTAATTCAGAATATCAAACTGTAGGTTTCCTATCTTACCACTCAGGTACTGACTGCTACTGTCTCCCGATGGATGGTTGGGTGGAGGGGAATTCCAGGAGATCGAACACCAAATTAGAAATATTTTCCAACATTTTGAAACCAGCCAGATTTTTTTTGACATATCAGCATTTCCTGTTTAAAGATTTATACAATATTTTCTAATTGCTAGACAGTTGGGATTTAGGGGGGAATTGTATTAGGAGATTGTTACAAAGATCATTAGTGTTAGTTACTATCCTAAAAATTAAATGTGTACAAAACTTTTACTTCAAAACTAAGACAAACAAGACACTTCCTACCTTTACATGGTATTTATTTAAGACACCAAAGAGGTTAATTTTGGAAGATATTTGAAAAGATGTTCTTTCTAATAACAAGTTCTATGGTAATCAAGAAAAAAGAAAAAGATTGTCTGAGAAAAACCCAGATTTTAGGGCAACTGCAAAATCACTAAAGACAGGGGTAGACACACATTACAAAATTAAACAATTAGTTGTAATTGTTATAATGATTTTGAAGTATCCTTTTCTGATTTCAGACTTCACCAGTGATTTTGCCTGGGAAAAAAAAAACCAAACAGCAAATAAAGACTGAAGAATCTCAACCACTTGCTGCCAAAGCAGAAGAGCCACAAAGGTGACATTATGAGTTACATCTTAGCAGTGTCTTCTTCAATGCAACTGCTATGGTTGAAAGCCCTAAGTGCCACAGATCAGCAATCCTATCCATTTAGCCCTGCTGGCAATAGCTGAAAAATAGCCATGGTGAATACCTCAAACAAGAACAATTATGATGCCTTCTGTGAGCTGGTTCATCCAAGTCTTACCTATACTGAATAATAATTTATTTCAGCTGGTTATTTCAGGAGAAGTCCTGCTGACCACAGAAGCAGAGCTGGTACATGCAGTGGGATACAGTTGTGTCTGTATGTGCAGCTCCTTGCACAGCACAGGGGCTGTAATGAAAGACTTTGCTTTGCTAAAAGCCAAGTTATTAATAGCTGGAGGTGCACATGAAAAGCAGAAGTATGTTTTAGGTAACAGAGTGAAGAGCAAAGCAATGCTAAAATATATTTGTGACTGAGATTGTACCTCACCTCAACAAATTTAGTCCCAGATGTGTAGGTGTGTTTTCAGAGAAGTCAGAAACCAAAAGCTGACACTACAGCTTGTTCTGTCTCCCAGTCACCAGCCCATCCTCAGCCCTTGTTTCTGCTGCAGCCCTCTTGTCAGGTCCCCTTTGCCACTCCAGCTGCGATAATCTGTTTCAGTTCTACATCCAAGACAGATTTATTTTTTTTCAGTTTCAACATCTCCAGGTGAGCATACCCCATTTCCTTTCCTACACATCTTTTGTCTGTCCAAAGCAGTTTTCATTCAGGGATTGGAAAGCATTTCTCTCAGCATACGGGTGTCCTCAGTGCTACAAAAATGCAACAGTGAGAGCCTTTCACCTCCCATTGGCTTTTTCTCCTAAATGCTGATAACATTTATTTGTTGTCCTAGAGCAATGTACATATTTTTTGAGATGAATTGGGGGTGAGAAAACTATTGAATTCCTCTTTCATCAGTCCCTGCTCTGCACTGCTGTCACAATCAGATGGTCACGGTGCCAAGTTCATTCTCTCCCTCCCTATGACACACTTGGACCCAATATTCCCAAGTTTTCTGGAGGAAAGGTTTAGTAAATAGGGAATCTTCTCTCCCTTAGCCAAACCCATAGAAGCCATTTTAGGAGCAGGTAAGGAGGGTGGCAAAAATCATTGGACTTGATTCACTGTTCCCAGGGAAGTCCATCTGATTCTGTGAACACACAGATACTGATGTTATCAGTGACAAATGAAGGCTGGTAATAACAACTAAAATTGCATTCAGTACTGTTTTGCTCAGGTGCAGTGGATTTTATCTTCCTAAAACAATTGCAAATGACTCTCTTTAATTAAGTGATTAAAAAAGACCTGGTAATAACATGAAGCTGTGTGCAGCATGTGCTGTGTTCAGAGTGCTGCCTGAAATCACAAGAAAAGTTCAGTTCAAGACAAATCATATTGAAAAATAGTTCTGACAGCATCAGATACTCCTCAAAGTGTTTGAGAAGATATAAATTACTTTGGACATTGAAAAAAACCATTGTTTTTCTCTCTTTGCAACATAATTTGTTACTCTCAGTACATAATCAATCTAAAGGCTTGTTTGAATTCATAGAGATGTGCCTTTGGTCTGCATCAGAAAAGATTTCTCATTCCAAAACATTCCCCATTGCTCCTCCCCTGCCAGAAGGAAAAAGTGGATAGAACAGCCTTCTCACTGCCTTCTTTCTCTTTCTCTAGCCAATTATTTCACATAAACCTGAAGACAAATGATCTGTCTCTTTTCTCTCCTCTCCCTTCCTCCATTTGCTTTCACTCTGGACTGTATTTGGTACCTGAATGACACAAGCCTTAGGAGGGTGAAGGAAACACACAGGGCTGTGGGGCTGCCTCAGACAAAGCCCTGAGTCTACTCTCATCATTGGTGCAGAGTCCTTGCACCACATGTGCTCCAAAAGAAAATTAGCTTTGGGAGTGGAAATGCCACAGTTGTGTCAAAATGGTGCTGCAGTGGGGCTAGGAAGCTGTGCTCACTGGGACAGGGATTTTTATCTCACGGATTTGCTCCTTCTCTGACACCAACAATTGTCTCTTGAGTTTCAACAAGGCTGCCCCTGCAGGGAATTTCCAGTGTTGGAATACCAATCTTTGTCGGTATGCAAATGTCTTAAGTGGTCACGATCTTGATTACTGCAAATGTATATACATATAAAATAAGTATAAATTCACACACATATCTATGTACACTTTTAGGTACATACATATGTATATACTCACATCTTCACACACATGTGCATCCTCACATCCTCCCTGTCAGCTGTGGTGGCACAAGTAAACCAACTTTATGACCAGTGAGACAATTTAACCATAGATAACATGAACAGAGGCATAACCTGATGAAGTGGAACAAGGAACAAAGGTAAATTTTCAAATTTGAGAACATCTTACTGCACTTAGTATATTAGACAGGCATTCTGTTCCACCATCTCTTCCATAATGCAGCTAAGTCTCTCATCGATTTGTACTTGGAAATGTCAGAGTTCATTTAAATAATGATATAGAAGGGAGAAAAAACTTCACAGAGATGGGATTTAAAAGCATTTACAAGATGGAATGAAGGAGAGGGTGTCAGTCAACAGGATCTTCTACAGGGAACTGTAATTCCTGTTCAAGCGACACCTCCTATAACTGTGAAAAGAGACTTTACAGAGGGAAAGCGCTTCTACAGTGCAGAAAATCAGCTTTTAAAATTGAATCTAAGAAGTTAAATGTTTTGGTCTGGGAAAGTTCTTTGGTAATGTTTGAGGTTTTCCTGGCCTTTACTTGCCTAAGGCAAACTTTAACTGGAATAAGCACCAACTGTGTATACATGCATCACCATATAGTATGAAATAAAAGCCTCTTTTTATCCTTTCATTTTTGCTTGTGGATTAAACATTTATGAAAATTATACTACTTGATCTGAGGTATGATTTGTGTCTTGTTTCATGAAAGAGACTGCAGCTCAATTCATGCTCCATAAAGCTGCCAGATTTGTTAATAGAATCTGCAAATATAAGATCCTGGTATGTGCCAGGAAATATTTTTTAATGGCACAGGAATTTGAATAATAAATCCAAAAGAAATCCTCCTGTCCTGCAGACTTTACAAACAACCTCATTAAATGTGAAGGCCTTTACACCCAGGAGGATTTGTGGAATCCCCAGTGCTTTTCCCATACCAGATGTTATCAACAAAATACTGGAAAAGGTTGTAGGATAGGGAACAAGTCTGCATAGGACAGGGAATAGACTGGTAAACTGAATAGTCTTTGACAATGATGAGATACCATCAAAAATCTACTGGAGATTACATGAGGGATTTAGAACAAAAATACAGTTTTAAAGAAATTTTAGTGAAGGAAAATTTTACAATAGATTCCTCAAACACTGTCTAATATTTTGGTCTGTGGATGACAATTCAAGTAAGAAATGGAAGTCTTCCATTGGACAAGAAGAATCTTTGTGAAGGACATCATGCAGTAAAGAAAAAAGAATGTCAGATTTTATCTTTGATTTGAGGAATATACTTTTGTTGCATCTAACGATTATTGAAATCTAAAGGAAGATTTTAATCCCGTAATTTTTAGTTATGATGAAGACTGTATTAAAGTTTTAATATTTTATACTTATGTTTGAATATCATATCACTTAGTTTCTATGAAGTCAGGATAAGACTCTTAATGAAAAGCAGAGAAATGGAAAGCCTTCTTGAATTTGAAGGAATGACAAGGAAATGTTCCTAGAGAAAAAAAAAAAAAAATTCAACATTTTGAAGATGAAATGTACTCTAAACATCATACAAATTATTGTTGGGAATTGTAAAACTGAAGAAATTGGAAAACAGAATTTATCACTCTCTTTCAACAAGTTACACTGGTTTCTATTTCTGTTCTAGAAAAGAGTCTCTGAAGAAGCACTGTAGTCAAAGAATCACAGCTTACAGTTCTGCCTCTTGCAAATGTTTGGCCTTTTGTCTCTTCTTTCCTCCCCCCATCCCCAACAAAATGAACCTCAAATGGGTCTCACTGTATGGAATTCCCCGGGCACCTTGATCACCAGGATATGTGACATTTTCATGCTCCTAAAATGTGCTCAGAGGGCACAGGAGAAATGTTTGCCTCTCTACTTCTCTGTAACAAATCTGGAAAAAAGATCAGTCCTTGACATGCCTGTGGGGCTGAAAGTACTTTAATGATTCCTCTCCTATACAGCAGTGTGGCATGTAAACAGGATGAGGGAAGGCATTTTATTACTGTCAGGAGGGTCTCAGGAGTCCAAACAGAAGGTTCAAAATACACCCCGGCATGGCCCTCCCACTTACTCATGGATGTATTTCTGTATGTATATTTATTTATATATTTTATATATTTATTACGTATATGCTCTTATATGTATATCAAAGTTCTGCCTTCCTCTTCCCA
Organism: Corvus hawaiiensis; assembly: GCF_020740725.1. Classification (NCBI taxonomy): domain Eukaryota; kingdom Metazoa; phylum Chordata; class Aves; order Passeriformes; family Corvidae; genus Corvus; species Corvus hawaiiensis. The sequence goes on along the minus strand of NC_063214.1, from coordinate 112,082,253 downwards.
TTGACTTTGTTTCCCCACTTGAACCTCTGTTCCCACCCCAGCCTATCTCCTGCTACTGCCTCATAAGCCCTTAATCCTCTCCAAAGCACTCCAGACCAGCACCTCTTCCCCACCAGAAGCTCTCTGAATGGCCTGAGCTTGGTCCTACCATCACAGTGTCAGATCACCCCTCACACCCCATCCTGCCCTCCTCCCAACATCCCCTGCACATTCTGTGACAGTGTCACCATCTGGGGAGCCCCTCAGTACCTGCTGGCCTGCACCAGACCTGTGTGCTACACATAACATCATGGATGGGTGTTTTTGGGTGTTTTATAACAACATACACACACACATGCACGCACACAGACACACCGATACAGTCTGGGAATAAAGGATGTGTGCTCTGCTCTCACTGATCCTGAGAGGCTGCAGATGTGTCTATTTTATGGTCAGTGTCACGACTTTGAATATTTTGTCATGCTTTTGAAAACTTTCAGTCATGAAGGATATTAGTCTGCATTTTCAGACTTTAGTCCCAGAGTCCAATGCAACAAGATGCAGAGGAGGGAGAGGAGGGAGAGGATGGGCAGTGTGAAGCATTAGACACAGTCAACCATTGTGCAATGTGTGACACACTCCCCTGGAGAGGGAACAAAAAGTTACAGCTCTGTAAGCACCTCCAAACCTTGCAGTGAGTGTGTACCTGCTTCCTGATGAACTCGCACAACTGCTTTGTACTAAGCTTGAAAAACCCACGTGACCTACTCACAGGACTTTTTGCCTTTTTTTTTTTTTTTTTTGGTTTAAGAATATAAATCATATATATCGTATAAATTCTCCTGTAAGGATAGGGCTTGTATCCTCAGGTAATGGGATCCTTTAACTTTGAAATTCTCCTGAATCACTGAAAGCGTGTTAAATATTTTCTAGTAATACTTTTCAAAATAAAAGTAGAAAGGTCTTAAAACAATCCTTTGGACAATGCTCTCAGGGACATGAGTTGATTCTTGGCATGTCCTGTGCAGGGTCATGAGCTGGACCTGGTGATCCTGATGGGTCCCTTCCAACTCAGCATATTTTATCATTTTATGATTATATGAAGTTTGCATGGTGATACATTTTGGATCAAAACACTTAGCCAAAAATGTCTACTTTTTTCTCTGTCATAAATCTTTGTACTCCAGTCCTTTCAATATTTCAACTGTTAAAATGAAAGGAAAATAAATGAAATAAAGTAATGGGGAAATAAATAAGAAAATAAAAATCAGATAATAATGAGCTGGAAAAGTTTGAATTAAACAGTGTGGAAGCATTATATTTAATTTGGTTAATTTCTCTTAGGAAACACACATAAAATCTTTCTGCTTTAAAGGGAAAATCACTACAAACAGTAAAATTTTTAATATGCTTGAGGTTTTGCTTTTCAGCAAAGTGATCATTGATGGAAAAAACTATAAACAGTTCTTATTCTACTGAAGTCTATACTGCTTAGTTTGAACCACCACATGAATTTTACAGATTAGCTATAAATTGTCTAAAATAAACATTTCCTTTCATCAGTTTAAAATCTGACACTTTGTATTTGTGTAAGTGACAATACAGAAGAGTTTTAAAATTATCCGCCTTATTTACCAGCTATGTAAGTTTTTATCTTCAGTACATTTACACAAAAAAAGTGCTGATCTACTTAATTAATGTGTTTGCAACTTTTTTTACTTTTATAATGATTTTTATTACTTGTCGCTGAACAGTCACAATTTATATAATTTATATTTAGTTTGGATAACCAGAGCAGTGCTACAAGTCTGTGATCACACCCCACCATTACCCCTTTTTCCCTGCTGAAAACTGACTTTTTTTTCCTACTTAGTTTTCTGTCTTTAGCTTTTCTTACTCCCCGACAGCACTTTATCTTTCATATCATGACAACATAAGTTCTTTACTAGCTTCTTATAATGTACTTTTTCAGAAGTTTACAAAAATCTGATGAATCACAGGTTCAGACTGCTCTCTGAATATGCAAGGTCCAGGAAACAAAAAGGGAATTAGTACATAAAAGTAATTTTGAGTTATGCCATTAAATCCCAAACTGACTAGATTGCTTACCTAAAGAAATACTCTGCCTTCTGCAGGAAAGACATGGACTCTGAAAAATGACATGGAGTCTGAGGATTTTATTTTGGCGTGGGCATTAATACACCAAATTGCTGATCTCTTTAAAAAAACAATTGGAAAATATCCCACCTAAAAGTCCAAATTGGTTCTCTGTTCTAAGGTTACAGACCTGGGTCCGTGTGCCTGATGAATGGTGATGGGAAGGGGATGAAAACAGCATGGAAACTAAAGAATGGAGATGAAACATAGTTCTCGTACTGTCTAAGGCTTATGTCCACAGATACTCACAACTGAAAGCCTTTGACAGGAGATTTGTAGAAACACGATGGGAAATATGATTACTGCCATGGGTAGGCTGTACCTGACTGACATGTGATAAACTCTTAATATTTACATTATGGTAGTGCTTGGGGGTTCCAGTTAGAAGACAAGTTGTATTTCACAGTGTGCCTGCATATAGAAAACAGGTGTCCTGAGGAATGTTTCAGCCACCTTAGGTTTGGAACCAAACCCAGCATTTCCTTCTTCCCTGGCACAGAAGTGGGAGCTATTTTCTGTGCTGGGTTCAGATGGAAGCTAAGTGTCACCAGAAATCAGAGCGACAAACTGAGCTAATTAGGAAACAGTTACCTTCTTTCTTCATCCCCTTCTCTCACACATCAGAGAAACTGTGGCTAAACCCCCAAACAGTAAACAAATCCATGAGGAAGTAATAAGTAGTTTACCATGAGATGATAACACCATGTCATCTGACAGTTGTAATTCATGGAGGTGAAAGTCTAGGTGACCCTAAAGGAAGCAAATATTAAGCTATCTTTCTCAAATCTACTGTAGTTTCCTTACTGTGATGGCCTCTGAGACATTGTCGCCCCCGAGGTCCTACAACCAGAATGTGTGAAGGAGAGGGAAACCCAGCACAGAGCAATTTGTTATGGGAATACACTTGTCTTTCTTCAATTTATCCTTCAGGGCAATTTAAAATTTCTTTTAAGCCTTGAAAATTATATTCATCTCCCTTCCATTGTTCCTTTTCTTTTCAATGTTAATTCTGTAATGAGATCTTCTAATGCTCCAATTCTCCTCCTAGTTTTTTTCCCCTGTCTTCCGTAGTACTTATCAATGCAAACTACTAAATGAGAAAAATACAGAGAAGGCTCCCAAAATAACATCTGCAGTGGAGAACCTATAGTAGCTGCAGATTACATAGGTATACCCAAACTAGCTCTAAAATTTGCACATTTGGATGCAGCTAAGACTTATGCAGCAGCTTCTATAACACCTGCAGAGCCCTTTGCTGCTACTGCAGACTCGCCCTTGTCTAGTGCTAAAACTGCAGTGAGTATTCAGTTGGACATTGTGACTGCACTTCCTGGAGGTGCCATGGTACCTTTGGCTACAGTGGAGACAGAACCGACAGTGATGATAATTCACTGCAAGCAGCAAAATTGTCTGCAAGTTAAGAATACAGAATGAAGCTGTACTCACCTGCAAATTTCCATTACAAGGATGAGAGCTTTTCTAAAACATAATATTCTTGAAGGATAAAAAGACAGTGGTTCCCATGGTGATGAGAAAAAGGATATTGGAATGAAAATGTGGAGGTCTCTTGAAATAACTAGCAAACAAATCTGTAAAGTTGATGATATGGTGAGTAAACACAGAACTATGGAAATCAAAAGAAAACTATTGAATCAAAAGAAAGGCACAATATATGGGCTGCTCTAAGGGTCAGGAAACACTTTGTTTTGTGGTGGTTAGATATACATGACTTTTATGTGTGGGAAAGCTATGTTAAATTTTGAATAAAATGTATAAACCTAATTTTTATTGCTAGAGATGGTTGCATATTTACCCCAAATTTTTTTGGGGTTAAAGAAAGAAAAGCTTTAGTTTTCCATAAGAGTCGTTTACACTATCTTATTAAAGGGCTCTTTTAACTTTTCAGAAATTGCAAAAATTATATTGCCTTTTTGAATGTTGTCAAATATACTGAATCTGAATTTTCATATCCAGAATTTCAAGAGATCATAGTGGTGGTACAAAGTTTAAGATCGATCTTGTATTCTTGAATATACTAGCATATACTAACGACTAAATATCGTTAAGCAGATATGTTGTTAAAAGAATATTTCTATAACATATTTTCCTCTTTCTCCTAATACTGTCCCTGCCCGGCTCCGTGGGGTCCCGCGTGCCCCCACAGATGCACGGGTGGGTTCAGTGCTGCAGTCGGTAGCAAAGAGTCGAGAAGGGCATTTGTGTGCGTTCTGCCAGGAGCATTTATTGCTGCTACGCTCTCAAAGGCTGCAGAGGCAAACACCAACATGATCCCAAAGCTCACAGTTTAATCCAGGGGCAGGGAAAAGGTGGGACCAGGGAACGGGGGCCAATGGGGAAGCTCTGGGGGAGTGACAAGGGGTAGAGGCTGACAGCCAACCGGGGAATCCAAACTGGGATAGATTAACATAACAAAAAGGCATGCTGGGAGAAGCCTTTTTGGTCATCCTAACATAAAGTGGTACTAGGGACTTGTCTTAGAGAAAACTCCCTGTCCCTTGTAATGTATGTTCCCCGGCCACCACATTCTCCCACGGAGTTAGTGCATGTTTGTAGATACAAAAATGCTGCTAGCAAGGATTTTCTTGCTATTTTCTAAGTCCATGAGAGACTTTTCTCTCTCACAGAAGAGGTAGCAGAGTTATGCAAACAACCAAACACCTACAACCTTGAAAAGTCTTGTTTATGGTACAGTAGAAAAATATTTTGAGAATGGATGTTTTAGGATTTTAGCCAATCACCCCAAGGGGTGGCTGATCCTTTGTCCAATTAGACTATGAAGAAAAAAAGTCTATAAAGGAGTTTGTAAAATAATTAAATAAACCAATCTTGCTGTACAATTCCTGCCTGCTGGATCTTCTCTCCTCCTCCTCCCTATGGCTGTGGGTCATGGTGATATACCCTAGGGCACAGGCCTGCGGTAATACATGTTAGCGAACTTATGTACATGGACTTCCAAAACAATGCTACAGCATGGCAAATCCCGATCTAATTTTCAAATTTTCAGACATGTTCAATCATCAGATTTGATGTCCTATCACCAGATTTTATGATCAAATGCCAAATGTGAGGCATAATGAAAGAGTGAAAAATCATTCTGTGATTTTGCCGAAGAAATAAGGCAAATGAAATATAGGTACAAAACTATTTGGCAAAAGAAAAATATGTCTTCTAAAGGAAATGTAAAAATGCTTCCAGTGTGGTTGAGAATATGACCTGAGAAAGAAAACAACAAGGAGAAAGAAGAGAAGAGCTACCTGAGAGCTGTATCCCTAACTAGTCAAAAACTTCACAGATTTATCTGGGCTTAGACAACATAAGAAAAGTTTGGTAGAAACACATATCACTTCTTTGAGTCTCTGACAACCTGGGGAGAGCACTGCAGGGGGTTGGGTTAGCATGAGTGCTGTACTATGCCTTTTAACTGAAGCTGGATCAAAATGTACCCTTTAAAAAATATTAGCAACTTCCTTACTTGCCTTATTATTACTCTTGGAAAAATCCACTCAACTTTGTCTCAGAGTCTGTCAGCTGCTGATGGATTTAACCAGGTAGCCTTATTCACATCTTCCTGCTTGTGTGTTCTCCAGCTTTTAGGATCTCATGCAATTCCAGAGAGAGAGTATTTAGAACTAAATCTATCAAATGACCTCACACAGGAAATAATCCATTTTATTCAATTTCCTTTGCCATGGATTTAGCTTGAAGACTTGATACACAGAATCCTCATTTTTGGTGTACTAAACAAGATCAAAGGTGACTCTGACTATTCCAAATTCCTTTGAAAAGCTAATATGAATCATTATGCTTTAGACAACTTCTCTCCTAGGAGGCTTTTCTTTAATGAACCATTATTCACCATAGCACAGGATCTGCTCAACTAAAATAAGCCCAAGCATCTTAGAATTTTACAGCTTCTGTAATTAAACCAACATTTTCAGACCAAACTTTTCTAAAATCTTGGAACTTAATTTTTTTTTGTTGTTACATATATGTATTAAATTTACTGGATCAGTCAAGAACATTTTCAGAAATATTTTAAATTGAGATATAATTATCTGTTGCCAATATGCAAAAATTGAATAGGGAACCTAACCTAATTGAGTGTTCATTATGATTAAAAGCCCTTTTGAGTTCATTGCTTTGTTCAAGCAGAAAGCAAGAAATGGTCTTATGAAATGATAGGGCTCAATCCAGTGGAACTGAATTAAATAGAATTGAAAATGAAAGTGAATTGAAATCTTTAGGCTCTTTGTCTTTCAGCAGGTAATGCTGCAGTTAGAGGCAGCATTAAGAGCATCGAATTTCTTCTGAAAATATCTCTGGCAAGGATATCTCTTTAGTACTCCAAACATGGTAGCTGTAGGTACTGAAACACTCAAAGTATTGTCATGAAAGTATTCATAAGACTACTGGTTGAAAAGACAAGAATCCATCTTCCGTAAGAGAGTCTGATTCCATTATCTGATTTCCTTTAAGAAAATATGTGGGTAAGTTTTCATGTTTATTTATAGCTGCTGCTTTCATTACATCTTGCTTTCTTATGTGCCATTTCATGCATTATGCAGGAGTGAAAATGAAACAAGACCCAGTGAAAATTAGGCTACAGAATATCCCTGAATTTCACCAGCTTAAATCCCCTGAAGTATTTGAAAAAGTGTGTATTTTGTGCTGCTGGTGAGAGAGGCATGGGCTGAGCTGAGGTTACCCAGGAGCAGGCAGTGCTTTCCCATCTGCTGAAAAGGAGGACGGCACCAGCTCCCATCCTCTGGGGAGTGCATTGAAAAGGCAGCATCTAGGGGGTTCACACACAGCCAGCGACTCTGTGGCAATAAATGGAGAGTCATGTCTGAAAAATGATCATTTTTACATACACAAGGGAACAAAACTCAGTGGCTTTTTCTCTCGTTATCCAGACAGTTTTAAAATGCTGCTGCATCTAGTCAGCTGGACAGAATTTCCAGTTGCAAGAAGTTGATGTCTCCTTCAGCAGGCCATTGATAAGGTGCCATTGACAGGATGCATTTGTAGATTAACAGCACTGGATATGATTGACCAATTCTTACAGTCCCTTTTAGAAGTCTAAGGACACCCTTTGATTTTAACATTGGTTTAAAATAAACATTTTTTCTCTTTTCATTGGCTAACTTCTAGGAATTAAAAAAAATCATCCCCTCCAAATTCACATGACTCTATCTATCCTTTTTAATACATCCAGACTTCAAGATAAGTTTTATTCTTTTAACATTTGGTTTCATCACTCTTCTGTACATTTTCTGTAGGCTGAGAAAGCTCCATAAGGCATTTTATTGCAGGTATTAATATGACATCTGATTAATGCAGCCACCATTATAATTAAAAAGCCCTTGTTCCAAGAAGATAATTGCATTTCCTTTTCTTTTGATTCAATTATATTAGTATATTACCCTTACATTTCAAATTTTCATTTTTAAGGTATTACATTCTTATAGGTAAGTTTGATTTCTTTGCAATTTTGAGTGATTTTATTGGTCACAAAAATTAGACAACCGACAGAAAGCACACAGCTCTATATAGAAGAATTTGCTGTTACCAATACTACTACCAAATTTTTTCTCTAATTACGGACTTCAGCCAAAATTCACAAGAGGAAATGAAGTGCTGAATAAATGTTAAAAATTAATCACTTTCTGCTACATGGCTACTGATACTGAGCTTTCTGAGAGAGCCTGTCTGAGGATATGGCAACCTTCACTGTAGCTTCTCTGAACACAGCAGATCTAAATAATCATTTCTGTTAAATATAAAAACATAACCATTAATATTTTAATATAAGCAAAGTGATAAAGTTACTGAGAATGATGTCTCATCTTCAGCTGATGTCTTCTAACCATAGCTACCGCTCTCAGGCTAGAATGGTGCTTCAAAAGGCATATGCAGACACAAGATATTTGGGGAAAATCCTAAATATAAATAACCTTTCATGGAATCACAGAATAATTTATGTTGGAAAATAACTCTATGATCATTGAATGTAACCCCAGCACTGATAAGTCCACCATAAAACATGTTCCCAAGTGCCACATCTACATGTCTTTTAAATATCTCTGGGGATGGTGGTTCAACCACTTCCCTGGACAGTCTGTTCCAATGCCATACAACCCTTTCCCTGAAGAAATTTTCCTGATATTCTCCATCTAAGCCTCCCCTGGTGCAACTTGAGGCAATTTCCTCTGCTCTTGTCACTTGTTACCTGGGAGGAGACCAACCCCCACTGCCACAACCTCCTTTCAGGCAGTTGTAGAGAGCAATGAGATCCCCACTGAGCCTCTTTTTCTTCAGGCTAAACACCCGCAGCTCCCTCAGCTGCTCCTCATCACACTTGTGCTCCAGACCCTTCCCCAGCTCCATTGCCCTTCTCTGGACACACTCCAGCTTCTCAATGTCCTTTGTGTAGTGAGAGGCCCAAAACTGAACACAGGATTTGAGGTGTGACCTCACCAGTGCCAAGTACAGGAGGACAATCACTGCCCTGGTCCTGCTGCCACACTACTGCTGATCCAGGCCAGGTGCCGTTGGCCTTCCTGGCCCTCTGGGCACAGCTGGCTCATGTTCAGCTGCTGTTGACCAGCACCCACAGGCCCTTTTCCTCCAGGCACCTTTCCAGTCTCTCTTCCCCAAGCCTGGAGCGTTGCTTGAGGTTGTTGTGACCCAAGTGCAGGACCTGGAATTTTGTCTTCTTGAACCTCATACAGTTGGCTTTGGATCATCCACACATCTTGTTCAGATCCCTCTACAAGAGCCCTTTACTCTCCAGAAGATCAACACTCCTACTCAACTCGATGTCATCTGCAAACATTCTGAGGGTACTTTTGATCCTCTCATCCAGGTTGTCAGTAAAGATGTGAAACAGGATTGGCTCCATTACTGAGCCCTGGGGAACACCACTGGTGACTGGCCCCAGCTGTATGTAACTCCACTGCCCACCACTCTCTGGGCCTGGCCTCACAGCCAGTTTTTATCCAGGAAAAAGAACACCCATCCAGTCCAACAGCCAGTTTCCCCCAGGAGAATGCTGTGGGAAATAGTGTCAAAGGCTTTACTGAAGTCCAGGTAGACAACATCCATGACCTTTCCCTCCTCCAGTGAACAGGTAACGTTGTCATAGAAGGAGATCAGGTTGGTCAGGCAGGACCTGCCCTCCATAAACCCATACTGGCTTGGTCTGATCCCCTGATTTTCCTGTCCACAATAGCATTCAGGATCCTCTGTTTCATATCCTTCCCTGGCACAGAGGTCAGGCTGACAGGCATCCTCCTTCTAGACCTTCTTGTAGATGGGCATCACATTTGCTGAGCTCCAGTCAACTGGAACCTTCCAGGTTATCCAGCACTCCTGGTAAATGACGTAAAATATCTCGGTAAGCTCTTCTACCAGCTCACTCAGTATCCTCTGAAGCTAAAGCAGAGTTAAAAGACTGTCCCTTGGGGGATTCTCAAACAGTCTCCAAAACAGGCCAACATCTATCCTACAGAAATCCAAGGTGGTAGTTGGGCTGAGCATCCTTATGCCTCTGAGAATTGAGAATTTCTGATCACAAGATGGCAGCCAAATACCATTTCACCCACCAATCCTTCTCTGTTCACAAACAGCAGGTCCAGCAGGGCACCCTTCGCAGCTGGGTCCCTCACCAGCTGTATCAGAAAGTTCTCCTCCACACACTCCAGGAAACTCCTATGTGGTGCTGTATTTCCCCCTTTCCCCTGCGTCTAGCCCTGGCCACACCCTCCGGTTCTCCCTGTTGGTTCCAGTACCCCAACTCCGCCCATGTACCGCCCCTGGGCCCTGAGATCATTGGTCCATGTGTTTTCCCCGCCTCCCTCCTCCCCATATAAACCTTCAAGCTCCCAGACTACAAGGTCTCCCTGCCTCTGGGAATCGGCTTGTCATCCTGCAATAAAGGTTCCTCTGAGGCCCACATGGAGGGACCTTTCCTGTTACTGTGTTGTGGGGCCAACAGCTAGAGGGAGCAGGTATGTGGGGCCATCCGGAAGGACTACGGAAGAGTGGAACTGCCACTCTGTCCTAACCAGCCTCACAGCGCTTCCCGAGAAGGCTGCTGCTTGCTAAACCAAACCAAGCAACGCAGCACTCCTACACTATTTCCTCTCTGCTGAATTGTATTTCCAGCAGACGTCTGGTAAGCTGAAGTTCTCCATGAGAGAAAGGACCACTGATTATGATACTTCTCACAGCTGGTTATGGAATATTTCATCTTCCTCTTCTTCCTGGGTGGGAGGTCTGTAACGGTTGTGTGAGTCATCCCACCATGTCTTGTGTTGACAACTATATGATCATTTTCCAGTTGCACAATAGTTTCCAGTTCCTTCTGTTAGTTGCCCATGTGCACTAGTGTGGGGGGATTTCAGCTGGGCTGTTGTTCCCAACACCCTTTTGAATGCCTAATTGCCCTAACTCCTGTGTGATCATTCTCAGCCACTTCCACAATTCCTAACACATTAATAACCCTTGTGTCTTTACTGTTTCATAGATCTCCAGCCCCACTGAGGCAGTAGACCAAAGGACCTCACCAGCAACTATCCTTCAAATATTGGTGTGCTTATCTTGAGTTTGGTTTTATCCTTTTTCCCCTTCAAATCCAGTTAAAGCTCTTTCACTGACCCCTGATAACTCCTGTGCAAAGATCTTTTTCTCTCTTTGAGGCAGGTATAACCTGTCAAACATGCAACCTGCACTTAAATCTCACTCACTCTCAAGAAACTTCTGACTGTGGCAAAGCTTTAAAAGCCAGAGACCTCATGAGAGTTAGTCTGGGCAGAATCAATGATGTCTAGATTTACTTAAATTAGCACAATAGCTAGATGATTGATGAAATTGAGGTTGTAAGCATCACACACAAGTTAGATATTTTTTCCTTTTACAACTTGAAAGTTTTCCTTTTCCTTCCTGCCTACACAATCATTTTTGTTAAAATCCTTCCACAGGGCTTTCTGGAAAAACATGAAACTGACATTTTGGAGACATTGCCATCTCTGCATGTGCACAGAACAAGGATCAGCACAAAAAAAAATACAAATATCAAGGTACTGCCCCAGAAATGAAGTGTCAGTCTGACTCTGAACATTTATAAATCAAAGAAGTATGAGATTATTATCCACTTGGTTCTTTCTCCTTCAGGGTACCCAGAAGCATGCCAACTAGTGCCAGCTGTGCTGACAGCTATTCATTAAGTCTCTGAGGAAACTGTGCTGAGATTTAGGGGTTTGATTAATTCCTCTAAAAGCATCAGAGCAGGTGCTTTACTCATAGTGGGAAATCCGAATGCTTCCTTTCAAGACAGCTCATATATGCTTCAGTGTGGTCAATAATAATGTTTTTGAGGGTTATAAATGGTGGAATGCATTGCTTTCTTTGCTCTTGCCTAATGAAATAAGCAACAGGCACTTACTGGCACTCATAGCCCTGATCGTGAGTCCTCTCTGAATCTCACCATGCACATCTTGCACCTGAGCATGTGCTGCAGTCTGGTCAGGGATACGTTCAGAACAAGCAAGCAAGCAAGATGACAGTAAAAAAATTTCCACTCTCAAGGATTTTTCTTTCCTTTTCAGGAGAAAGCAGATGGGATTCTCCTCCCTTCCTGCTCCCCAGATGGGTAACCTAAGCACCGGCCAACTGACCCTATAGAGACTACTTTCTCTTGGGGCAGTATTTGTCAGTGCAGAACCTCAACTATTTTCTGTTCTGGGATTCACTTGGATACATTCTCCATTAGCAATAGAAATTACAATGGATTCTTTTCCTCTTTAGTTTAAGACATGAAGGATGAAAGTTAAATGCTTGATCCTTTTTCCTGACTTGCACAGTATGGATGTTATTATTATCCACATAAAGATAAAAGTTTCCTGCGTGCCTTGCATCCCAGTGATTACATTTTCCTCCAGAAACAAAGGAGCTCTTCACCTTGTATCCAATTTTTACTTAATGTCTCTCCACTTACTCTGTTTTATGAAATGTGAATTATTTGTAATGGCATCTGTTATTTTATGTATCTCTTTCTCTATATGTGCTTTGTATGTATTTTTATTACATGGCCTTTTTCTTGTAAACACATTAAAAAGGCTTGTCCATTGAAGTCAATCACAAATAATTAAGTTTTATAAATAATTTTTATTTCTTTTCTCTTAATTACTTCCTTAAGACAGAATGCCTGAACTGAAAATACTATTGGTACTAGGAGAGCAACAATAACTGATGTAATCTAAGAATCTCCACCTAAGCTTATCTCTATTTTTCTTATTTCCTTTTTCATGTTTGCAGAATGTTGGAGTTAAGACCTGAGACACAGAAAACAGTTTGCCTCTGAAAATAATGTATGCATGGGTGATACTTTTTCTTCTTTTTTTTCTTTTTCTCTTTAACGAAGGCATTTCAATTTGCTTTTATTCATTCGTATACCAAGAAGTGTGAATTAAATAAAATGATTCCCGTTGTGGTTTTGAAATCTCAGATTTTCCAAATCTTTCCAGATGGGACAGGCATATTTATTATTAATAACCCTAATTTCACAGTCTCCCCATTTGCACACCGCCATGATCTTACATAGCTTTAACTGAAATTTGTGTGTATATACACATATATACGTATGGGTTACATGAAATTAAGAACTACCTAATAGTAATGGTGCATTTTTTCCCCTGAAATTACTAAATATAAATATCTAGCATGATATAATAATTTCAAAATTAATTGTATAACTCTTCAGGACTCACTGTAAAATTCCCATTGACACTTACAGGAGCAGAGTCAGTTGTGTGAGCCCAACGCTTCCAAAAGCTTTATGAAGACTCCATGTTGTACAAATGTTTGCAGGAACTCTAGGAGGAACCCAAGGCTTTTATTTTCTCAATCTATAATTTGTTAATGTGTTAGTCTGTGTTAGCTCTGACTTTTTTTCTTCTTTATTGATGTTTATGACAGATTTTTCTGTCACTTTTCCTCAGCACTGGAAAAATAGACAATGTCAGAAAACATTTTACTGTCCAGACAAGTGTAATTGATATCTCTTTTTGTCTAGAAGTTAATAAAGCTTTGAGTTTTCCACATGAGAAATGCTTGTAAGGGTTTGGAATGGGGCTCTGTCCATCTTTATCCAACTAAGGGTAACTCTGTCCCTTTCTTGACAGCATATATTGATTGTATCCATGTACTCAGGTGACATTGTATATCCACAAAAGAATTTATAAATATTAGAGGAAAACTGTGTTCCTGCTGAGAAATGTTAAAAACAGGAACTAGTTCTGAGACTGGCAATGTTTTGTTATAACCCTGAACTTTTCCACTGTAGAACAGTGAGTTTCAGCTGATCAGTTTATCTGTGAAATACTTCCTTATGCCATAAACTATAGGGGAGGATGGATGCTTTTCAAAAAACACATGGATACTGCTGCCAAAACGTCTTTTACTTAAATAGGATTGGAGTCCACATTTAATGATGAAAGTGCTTGTATGTGATGAAAGGGCTTCTACACTTGCACTGCCTTTCTGATTAACACTTCCCACAAAATGAACCAAAAGCAATGAATTTTATTTAACAGCTCCAAAATTATGACAGAATATAAGATTTACAGTGCTTTAAGTCTTTCTTTTTCTCCTAAAAGAATTAAATGATTTGCCTAAAATACTAAAAAAGTAATTTCTTAAGTTCAGTTGATAAGGGCCTTGAGAAATGAGGTTTCCAATCTTTTAGGAACTAAAGCCTTGGGTAAGGTACTTTGTCCTGAGGCTCCCTTTCCACAAAGGGCTGAGAAGAGCTGTCAAAGGCAGCTAAAAAGAGAAAAGTAGGTACCTCATTCTGGCTGTGGTTCTTTCTCTTGAGCCTGATTTGAGGTTATGAGCTCATGTCGATCCTGTCTTATGATATACAGAGACACATGTAGCTTTTGAAGGAGAGACACAAGAAGTGGGGATGGGCAGAGGAATGAGAATTTTAGAAACCCACACCACTATGGTCCACTTTACTCAGGCAGGGACCCTCTGCCTCTGTGCCTCTGCCTGACTTAGTACAAGAATATATAAGAAGTTAAAGGAATATATAAGAATATACAAGAAGTATAAGAATAGCTGAAGTCTCAGACCCTTTATAGCCTACAGGAGCTTATGCACTGATTTTAATGGAAATGGGTTTTGAGTCAGAACTAGAGAACTTTTTTCACAAATACATTTATTAGATTGGAATGTAGTTTACCATAGGAAGTGTCAAATGCAGTAATAGAAATTCACTTCAAAAGCCTTTTTCCATTCAGCTTCTGTCATCCTATGAATATTTTGGTTTCCATTTCAATATGAGACTAAAAACTTACACATGTTAGGTGCCCTATTTGGATGAACTCTGCCTTATTAAATATCACATATTTCACCAGATTAAATGATGCAACATTTTCTTTAACAACCATGAAAATAATAAGAAAATAGGCAGAGTATGTATTTAAACATATAGCCACAGTGCTAGACCCAACTGATAGGAGAATGTAGCAAAATGGTATTTATATTCTAAATAAATGTAACTAAATGAAGCATTTCAATTTATATTAAAAAAAAAATCTAAATTTTCTGTAGAGGAAGTAATTAAAAATTTTCTAACTAGCACTACTTCAGAAGACTTCATTTATGAAGACCATTATTCTGACCTCATTTACCAGCACAGAATTCACTTCAAACCGATTATAGTAGCAACTTATCTGTCATGCTCTTTTGAAATAAAAAGAACAAGAAAAATTAAATCAATGTAGTAATTATATTAAAATATCTTCATTTTTATAATTGGTTTTATATGTTAACAAGAGAGAACAATGTAACCAATGAAGTAATTACTTGCTTCTATCTGATCCCTATTTTTGTAAGAATCAAAGTTAAACCCTGAACTAATTATTTTAAAATTCTCCTTTTACCCAGCCTTACTTTTTATTTTCTGGAGCCCCAAATTGATGTTTTCAGTGGAATAATTAAGTTAAATGCTCCTCTTTTCTGCATGTATTCATGTAATTGGTGTTGAAGAGAGGAAACAACAAACAAGTCAATGAACAGACTACTGTAGAAATTGAAATCTTTCTACTCTTTCCTGCTTGGATAATCCTGCTTGGAAAGTAGGCTGAAAGGAAATACAATTTGATACCTTTACTAACACAGCTTTAGATGGGGTCTAAAGGCAAGGCTCTTACTGCTCCCTTTAGCTGAGGCTAAAGGCAGTTCTGAATCTTACTGCCTTCATAGCTGCACACATGTTAATATCAGAGCTAGGTGAGCCCTGTTTGACTTCTGAAGTGTATATAATCTCGTTGTGTCTCAGAGACATGGTAGGGCATTTTGAATTCAGCAACAAGTCAGTGTTCTGGGAGGTCTGGTGGCTTGATTTCTATTTCAACATCGACTTAATAACATAGACTACCTCAAAATGACTTCTTTCTTCAAGAATGTAAGGAGTTAAGATACAATAGTCAATTCAGCTTCTTCAGTTTGGAGCTGTTCCTGAAAACTAACTTAGATTCAGTCCTAAGCCAAAATTTAACTCTGTGAATACCTACATACATGTATATATATACACATATATTCTATACATATATAGATCTTTACATATACACACGTGGAAACATGCCCACTCATGCACGACAAAGACTGCTATTACCCTGGAATGACAATAAAGTATTCAACTTACTGACAATTGCCTTTGCCCAGCCTGGAACAGCCATGAATTTAAATCAATCGTTAGTCCCTGCTCCCCTACAATGAATTCCTAACTCTGAATTAATTGTCATAACCTTGCAACTCCCATGTGTCTCCCTTAAACATTCCTATTGTCACTAATCCTCATTTTAGTATTAGAATTTAGGATATTCCCCATGTAGGCACTTTTGACTGCAATTTACACTGGAGCCAAATTACCACTACAGCAGAGTACCTCATTATCCCCTTAGCTGATGGTAATACATCGTTACAAACCCTTACTTTTGTCCTGTGGTATTTGAGCAACAAACTTGGCATTTCAGGTTCTGCTGAGTCCTAACTCCAAATTTAACACCAACATCAACATGAAATTTGATTGCTTCCAGAGGTGCAGTAAATCATACCTGCTGTAAGAACTATGCCACTTTTTGCACTTATAAACAGGTTTAATGTGAATCCTCATTCCTTGCACTTCCTAACAGGAGATTGAGGTCTCCTACCTTTAACCTCAGCCAAACCCATAATGTAACTGTAAACATAATTAGTCTACAAATTTCCGTGGGTTACTATCATAACCCCAAAAATCAGATTTTCAATTATTTGTTTCTGCTGATGCCTCTGATCCCTGTATTAACTGCTTAAGAGGATCTAGAAATTAATGTACCTAATCAACTGCTTGAGATCAGCTTGAGAACTGATCCATGTTATACCAAAATCATGGCCTAGATACACCAATACAAGTTGGGACCATAAATCATAATCTCAGTTCCTGCTGACACCCAGGATTTTAACTCTATAAATTTGGAGTGCTACAGACACAAATCTAAGTCCCAAACTGTAATCTATCTCTGATCACCAAGTATCTTTCTTTGCTTTTCTGAACTCTAACAGCCTTCATTTTCTTGTTCAGAACTACCCTTAAAGTTGAAACTACACCATTGCAGCTCAGCCCAACCCTACAAGCCTTGTATCTTGCTCCTCTCAAAAAGCAATTGCTCTTAGTCTTTTGCTTAGTCTATTGCTCTTAGACCAGAGAGGATCATATTCCTCATTACTAAATGTAAACCTTTGTCTGACCATAGCAATAATCATATCTATTCAGTCTTTCCTGCCCTGACCCCTGAACTGAAGCTGAGCCACATCTTCTTCATCCAGAATTAATTAAAAAAATTAAGATTTTCTGCAAGTTTTCAGCATCTTAGCCACAAGGATATAGGATGATTTAAGCAGTAAAACTATTTATTTAGACATTACTGACTTTAATATATTTTGCTGACAAGTGAACCCATCCTGGTCCAGACTACAATATGATACTTATTTCTTTCCACCAGAGCATTTTCACCAGACTTGCGTGACCCAGTTTATTCATTATTCTTCTTTTTTCTGGATTGTATTCAAGACACAAACTTTAATGCAATATTTAAAGCAGTCCTGTGACCTAAACCCTCTTAAAATATAACCTAGCCTAGTCCTCACTCTGAAACAATTGCACATCTTAGACCAGTAATTGTGTCACGTCTATAAACACTCTTCCCTCCTGCTTTGGCAAGAAGATGAGCATGGGGTAAGATCAAAGAAGTTGTTATAGTTTGGACTGGCAAGATTTGAGTTAGAACTTGATTTTGCTTTACCACTTAAGACAGCAGGGCTTGGGGAGAATGAACTTTAATATATGAAGGCCCTAACCTTCAAGTTAACCAGCATTAGGGGCTATCTAACCAGTGGTGGCTCAGAAGATCAACAGGTATAAACATATCATCACGTGTAAATTGGAAAGTTTTGTGGACACTTGGTCTTGATTGTGTGTCAAAAAGAAAAAATAGAGTTTTCTTTCTTTTCTTTTATTTTGAGGTATTATGGTTAGATTGCTGTTCTTAAAGCTATTTATATAAAATGCCAGACAAAGTGATATAAGTGGAAAACCGGTGGGAAAAGTTTATCTAACTAGCAATACCTGTGGTTTACTAAAGAATAAGAATCATTCTTCTTTGTATAAAATTACAGAGTCCAACATTTGTTTGACTTTTGCAGGAACCAAGGAGGAGCTAGGTGTTTGATGGGAGGAATGGTTCATTGATTATTTGTGAGGCTGTAATTTGACAATCCAAACACTACTGTTGGTTCATTAAATAAAGCTGACTACCATTTCTGTTAAATATGCTTGGTTCCTGCCTTTATGAATGTTACCTGGGTCTCTTTCTGAAACTGAAAATCTGAAAGCACATGTTTCTGATCCAGTAACTTGCTTGATTCTATAATGCCAGTATGACTGCCTCCAGGCTATCTGTGGCTCGTGACTAACATGAAGCCTAAGGACTGATAGAGAACTGGAGATATTGATGATAACACTAGGATTTTATCCAGCAGAATTTGTTTTAGAATTTATGATTAAGACTGGTGCTCATGACTGCTGCCCCTCATGAAGGAGGATGCATGGTTTTCCCACTGGAGCCTGTAAGAGAAAGGGGAAAAAACTGATATGATAAGCACATAAAAGTTACAGCCTAACTCTGTGGATCTGTCATGATATAGATACAATTTGTTCTTTAAATCCTGTTACTTCTAGTCTTAACCCTAATGAAATTACAGTGCCACCACTCATCAATTCCTAACAGTGGCTTAAAACATTTACTTGTGAAAAACTCCTACCCCAGCCTTACAGGAGTGAGCAATAAATCTCCCAGTGTCTTCTTGCTCTCCAGTCCTCTAACTCTAGTCTTAATCTCTTCTTGACAATATACAGCAGAATCTGTCACTGGCTCAAGAATTAACATTAAGCTGCACGTTAGTACTGTGACTGACTTCTCTGAAAATGCCCAGTCAGGACAGTTTGTCAGAACAGGAGCCGTCAGGAGATCCCTGCTACCACTGCTAGAGCAGCAGTAAAATTTAGAACAGTGGAGACAGCTGTATATTTTGGTCCTGCTAAGATCAATAAAGGTTGTTGCTGACATGGGCAAATACCTTACACAGAATTCAGGAGGAGAATGAATTAGAATGGTTTTCATTATGGCTCTGGTTAGGTGTGGAACGATCCCATTCTTCTGCCTGAAAATGCTGCATGTCTAACGGTGATGAGCAATCCTGGAACTGGGAAGGTGAATCATGGGGTGTTTGAGGACTTCCAGATTATCCCTAAGAGAGGAAGAAAGGCTGGCCTGATCCTGCAAGATGCAGGGCAAGGATTATTTTAACCAAGAGTTAGAACTCAGGATAACAGAAACTGAAGAACTAACTCCTAGATTAATTCTTCCAGATTCAGTGTATAATTTATTCTGAGACTGTGAGGGGTGAGGGCTTTGTTGTGTTAAGGCTATATTTAGGCCTGTGGTGGGGTTTGGAACAGCTGAAGTAGGAGAATTAATATCAAGTATGAATTCTGCATGCCACACAGAGCTGGGCTTTTAGATATACTTTGTTCTGGTCCTGGTTAGATGGAGCTAATAAACTACTGTGTTAAATATAGGTTTGGCATTAGGCTTTAAGAAGAAGAATTATTGTATTGTATTGTACTAAGTAGGAGTGAATGCCAACAGAGGGCTGCTGGTTGACTCTGTTAAAGGTAGTGTTATATTTGAGTCAGACTTAATGTCAGTCTTTAGGAAAACAGCCTGAATTTGTCTGGCATTATCTTAATTGCTTGCCTACGTGAGAATAAACTAGCATGAAGTAAAAAACATGTTTTTGTCTTTAGATCTAGGTACTGCCACTGGAAGAAAAGTATCACTGGAAAGGAACAAATCAAGTGAGCTATACATTTGTGATCATTGCTTGAGTTAATCAAGTTCATGACAGGATCTTGTTTTTATAGTAATGTCAGAATCTGGTTTAGAAGTAGAATCAAGTCTGACCACTGTGGTTCACTGAAAGATCCTACAAAGGCTGCAGAGATAAGATGAAGGTCAATACCAGCAGTGGCATTTGGCATTTGATTGATATCAGGACTGGGGAAGGTCACTGCACTTGTGTTTAATGGTTGTGTTAGGGCAGGCACCTGAAAGAGCAGAGCCAGGTTTATTGATTGAATTTCTAAGATTAGCAGGGCTAGGATGATATCTTAAATAGGTCATACTTAGTGCAGGGACTAACAAGAATTGCTGCTCTTCTGAGTTAAGTTTGTGATTAGCATTTGCTGTGTCAAGAACTAAAGAGCTGAAGCCAGTAGGCTCGAGAGGAGTCAAACTGAGAAGGTTGGCTTGTTGTTTGTTCTGGATATAATTATCTCTGGGCTGTGAGATACCTGATAGGATAACTATGTAGATGAGTCCCCATTTAAAAAAAAAAAAAAAAAAAAAAAAAAAAAAAGGGGGATGGGGACGACTGGGATAGTCCAGGTGATGAAAAGTTCTCAAAATACCTGTGCCTTTAAACTTATTGCATAACCTTACTTTTTTTTTTACAATTTATAAAGCTCAGACTACCATGAATCCCCTCCACTTCGAAGCTGGAAATGTTGCATAGCTCAAATAAATGTAGCAAGAACAGATTTATCCTGCTCAGGTAGAGCACTGGATTCTAGCTAATAAGCCTTCTGAAATTTAGAGCACTGGAGAGCTCTGGCTGAGCAGAGACTCATTCTGCACCTGAGGCACATCAGGACTTATTGTTTCAGATATAGCTGAGATTGCCCTGAAACATTTTGCTGTTTTGAAGCAGATCTCGGGGAGAAACAAAACAACATGAATCAAACATCCCCCTAATAAAATTAAATCCAACCAAAACACACAAATCTGATGACACAAAAACTGAGAGAATAACTGCAAGTAAATTTGGACTTGATGATCCTTGTGTTTCCCTTCCAACTCGGAATATTCCGTGATCTGGAAATAAAGTTAACAATATGCTACTTTGCAACCACAGTGTGACTATTTTAACTAAAATGCATGGTGTTCAGAGCTGCCTTCTACATATATGGATTTTTCTTTCCTAAATTTCTTTTTTGAAGGTAAACAACAACAAGAAGGAATTACATTCATAGTTCCCCTATGGAAATATTAATAAAATATAACTATCTACCTTTGTTTCAAATGGAACTTTCAGTTTAAGAAAATAAAACAAGTATTTCTAAAATCCCAGAAATTTAAATTTTTATTATGACATAAATATTCAATATCTAGCCATATAGCAGTTGAAAGGATCTGAATTAATATGTGAACTCATGTAAAAGCTTTGCAAAATGGTTTTGAACAACCATTTTGCTCTCTTTTGCTTTAAAGAGAGGTAAACTGAATTAAAATGAACTACTTGCTAATTTTCTCCATTAAATAAAAGGAATTACTGTATACTCAGAAATAATGTGATGTAATTTTGGGAAGGGTGTGCAACCTTTTAAATATACTGACTAGCTGAAGCCCTGTTTCAAAACCAGGAAAATTCAACTGGCTAACCATTAGGGTTTCTTTGCCTTTGGTTCTGTGATAAGTGAGAATATATACTTGCACTAAAGCACCACAGAAACCTTCATTCCTACCTTAGAAACACTGGATAATCACAGGTGTAACATTCCAGGTAGGGCAATAGGATTTAATACGGTGCCCAAGGCAGCAGTGGTTACACTGATTTTATCTTTTCACTTTTGCAGTGGTACCCACAGTGTTGGAAAGAGGTTGGTAGAGCAATGAAGGTCAGGAAATGCCCCGAGGCTTACAATATTGTACAAGATGCTGCTACCCAATGGCCCACAAGAACCTGTTTCTTTGTTGACTCTGGTCCCATCTGAGCATCAAAAAGCAGCTGGTGTGAGCATTTCAAAGCAGTCAGATTATGAAACAGCATTGAAAATGATGTTTAATTAATGAGGTCTGGGCTCATTCTAGACAAGGACAAGGCTGGGAAGGAAGAAAAGCTGATGGTTAATGGTGAACAGCTTTGACCTTAGCTCAGAAATCTGATCAAAAACCCATTTGTGTCAATGGAGTAATATCATATATGTGCAATCCTAATAAATTAAAAAGAGGAAAGAATTAGGACTTGAAAACGGAAGCTAGCACTAATGAAAATATTTTTAAGGGAATTTTTTCATCCACCACAAAAATTTTAAATAGACACTGAGAATGGGACTTTTCATACTGAACTATGGTTACCTAACTAGTCAGCACATATTACAAGTTATAATCCCTTTTCAACTGGAGAGATAACCATCCTCAGAATGGGATTAATTCCTCCTGGTTTATCTCTTGAATGATCTTTGGATGAATTACTCTCTGGAGACATCCTAGCCTCCCAAGCTTGTTTAAAGTAATAACAAGGTAGGGAAGAAAGTGTGTGTTTTTATCTGGAATTACCTGTTTGTCTGTTGAAATGGAACCATAATATTTCAGTTGCAAGCACTCCAATATTAGAATGGTAACAAGTTCAAAGAGGTCATAATCCTGTCTCTGACATTTGGATAGTTTTAAAATTAAAAAAAAATCTGAGCAACAGGACATATTTTTTTGATCTTTAATGTAGACACTCAGCTAGATCTTTTGCAGCCTACTTCATTTCTCTCTCACATTATTAGTGCATTCATCATCTTACAAGTGCAGGCAAGTACTTTTGAAAATACCATATGAGGGTTCATGGGGTCTGCTGTCTGTAAAATCATTCTGTCTGACATTTTTATAAAAACTTCATCAAAAGTGCTCTCATGAGCCTGTACCCATTTAGATGAGGTCAGTATGTTCCTGTTCCTGTCTGGTAAACCTACTCATCTTTCTGAATATGAAATGATTTTCTAAAAAAAATGTCAATTGTAAAACAATCTTAACTGCAGTAATGCAGCCTGTGGTAAAGATGGTTGTTCTCCAACCAAATTTGTGAGATCTTGTTCACTTAAGTGAAAAGTAACATGCATATATCTGCTTTAATCTTGATCTTTGAAAAACATCAGTCCAACAGACATTAAGCAATCCTTGTGAAACTAATTTTATAAACAGACATTTGCATTTCATTACATGTACATTAGCATAGAGTGATTGACACCAAGTTTTTCCAGGGTTCATGTTCTCAGGCATTCAAATTTCATAACAACTTTATTTTGTAACCACAAAGAAGGAAAAAGAGGGATTATGTTTCTTTTCCCCAGTCAGGTTTAGCAACGTGAACAGCCCTGGAGAGCAAACCAGACAGTGCTGAGTACCCCACATCCAAACCAGACAGTGCTGAGTACCTCATGTCCATGGTACACCCATTTCAAGCACTGGGAGGAGGAGGAGGTTTCAGGCCAGCTCTTGTCTGATTCCATGGCCTGAATTCTCACTCACACAGGGGCACAGTAAGCGAACACTTGCAGAGTTCACTGAAGTTCAGTTCCCCCCAAAGGGAATTCAGATCAAGCATGCTGACCCAACTCCATAGTGTGCACCAAAGCATCATAAGCAGGGAGCATTAGAGAAACATTTTGAAATAGTATTCCTGATCCAAATGAAGCAGTAGTGCAATGCTCAATGAGAATAGATCAGGAAACTACTAATGAAAATAAACCAAATGTTGTTTTCACTTGCTTTGAGCTTTGAAGACACAAGAGTCAATTTACCTCTCACCATCACCAGCTAGCAGCTGAGATGAAGCAAAAAGATTCCTTTCCTGCTTGCGAATAAAAATTGAATTATCTTAAATTCTGCTTGCTGCGATTACAACAGGAAATTTTGAGACTTAGACTAACACTGCTAATTGCAGACAAGATACCAAAACATATCCAGGTATGGAAATAAAACCCTTATTAAGTGAACAGCTGTAGAAATAGTCCCTTTCTTATTGAACAACTTGCTGATGCAGAGAGTCAGGTTATCCTCTTCTTTCATTAGCAGCAGAAATTTTAGGGGTAGCAAGGCACTCTGGGACAACATTACCAGGCGCCCAAGCAAAGGTTTTTCTTTTGTGAACTGTTGAAAAGCTAATGATACCTATTTTACCTGTTCTCACGAATCTTTGTTGAAGTCATCAAACTGGTAGCAACTAAAGGAATATGTGATACAAGAAGCAGAATGTCCTTTGAGTTTGATGTATAATATATGGCCTGAAAAAAAGATTAAAATATGAGAAAATGAATTAAAAATATCTTAAACAGAATAAATACAGACCATGGAAAATATCAATGTGAAAAAGCCTTTTACTGATTTAAAATTTAATTGAATTTCAAAATGTTCCACCTCAGTAAAATGCTGAGGAAGCTTTGTTGTGTATTCCCAATTTCCTGGATTTCCTAGAACTGATTGATGACAAGCATGTTATAATTTTGTCACAAAAGACAGTTATATATGAAAAGAAAAAAGAAATATTTTCTCAGCACGAAAACTGCAAGTGTATTTAGCAAGAGACTTGTTTCTAATATGGTGTCGTTGCACTTTCTTAATAGGTAAGACATCCATGATCTATCACTTGGGCCTTAACACTCAAATAGATTTTGGAATGCTCGTGTTCAGCAGTCTAGCCCAAAATTACACCAGGGATACGAGTTTAAATGCTCTCATTTAGGTCATAGTAACCTATTATGGTTTAATCAATACACAGAAGCAATCGTTTACTCTTTGTGATAGTTAATGTTGTTTAATTCTGAGAATTAATGACTTGCTTAAAATGAAGAGTAAAAACCATATTCTAATTTGTGAATAAGGCAAGTTTCAGTTTCATAGAACTGCAAACTGTTAAAAAGAGTGAAATACAAGAAAATACCACTTCAATCACTACAAGTACATAATTTCAACTTGGAGGGCATTTTTTAAGTACTGCAATAGGAAAAAAAAATGGAAAGAAAATTTGTGTTAGTCAAAGCACAAACCAGGTTTTTAATGAGGTATAAAAAAGGTCTCATAAAAACCACTGGAAGGTTGTTTGAAATGTCCAGTTTTGGTTCATAAAATTTACAGCTCTCAAGGGCATTAATTTGAAAGGATTTCACATGACTTAGAAGTCATGTAGCCAGACATAGTCCATTATGAAATTTGAAGTATTAGCATATTTACCAGTTAATACTGGAGACAGAATCATGGGGTTTATCATGAACACACCGGGTTTTGTGCCTGGTTTCTTTTCTCCCCCTCTGTGGCAAGACAAGTTGAACAGACCATAGCCACAAATAAAATAGCAAATAGTGTTATTGTTTTTCAAATACTGAATCATACTTGCTACTGCTTCCATTTAAACTTCCATTTTCTCTTCCATAAACTACTGCATTCACATGTGATTTGCTATGAGCTTGGTTAGCGATCAAAATAAATCAAATGTGATAATGTGTTGGAACTGGATTGTCATTGCAAATATGTTAGAAGTACTATTTTTAGTTTTATAACTGTAAGTCAATAAAAGCAAGCTTTATATGCCACAGAGTGTCAAGAAAAACAGATAAATGAACAGGTTTTTGTCTCTAATGTAGAAGAAAAATATAAGGTGCCACTGTGACTAGGGACCTTCTAAAAGACACTACACCCGTGCTTTTCAGGAACTAATGGATGTGAACATTTTTGTTATTTTAGATTTAAACTTTAGAAGATAGAATAAAATCTGAGGAACTTAATCAAACACTGAAATTAAGAGGATTCTGATTTACTTTCTCCTCAACAGAGACATTAACCTTTCTTTACAGCAGGTGCTCCATTGGAACGTTTCAAGTCAGGTTCCTGCTAAGAAAAAGCTGATCAGTGCCATGGTACCAGGGTATGTTCTCAGTGTCATGTGTTTTGTCTGGATGTTTTGTGTGTCCTCTGTAGTATGAATGGTCATAAATAACAAATTCCACTGGAAGTTGCCTCCCAGGTGGGGTAGGCTGTAGAGCAGGACAGGTGGGACAGCCCAGGCCATGGCTGCCTGTCTTGCTGAGAGGCACATAAGGCTTTCTTCAGGGTCCTCAGCTTTGTCACAATAGTCCGGAGCGGGGAAAAAAAAGGGTCTCTGAAATTCACTATGTTCCTAGAATCTAGAACAGATATCTTTCCAACTTCCCATATGTGCCCCAAAGAAATAGGTGTGCAAAATCTAGAAATGAGAACGTTTCATTTTTTCAATGCATTATATGTAAACTCTATGTGCTTACATGCAAAAGCTGTATAATTATTCCCATCAGTTTTGTCAGCAGGAGGAAGAATAAGGTTGTGAAAATGAGTAAGGAATCACGTGATTGCACAAACATCTTCATGATGACCAGGTTATTCATGTTTTTAGAGATTACCTGTACCTACAGTGAATGCAAATCTAAGTTGAAGAGGACTGTGGAGAAAAGGAGAGGAGGGGAGGTGAAAGCTGCACTGTTGCTGCTGCTCTTCCCAGCACCTGCCCACATCAGGGAGTGGCTAAAACAGGTTTCTGCCTCTCCAAAACCCTTAGGCAGATGTGCACTGCCTGGGCATTCAGGGGCCTTCTTCAAGGGCCACAAGGCAATCTTTGCAGGCTTCTGTGCTTTCACACTTGGATGCTTCCACTCTAATTCATAAGGATGAAGGTAATGGATTAAACACAACCTTACAGTAAGTTCTCTGAAGTGAAAACAAATCTTTAACCAAGGATTTGAAATGAAAAATATTTATCCTTTATTCATTACCAAATTCCTCCAAAAATTTGGAAAGGTATTGCTGTCCAAATATTAAAGAGAAGCTAGTCCTGGAGACAAAAATCCAGAGGAGGCAAACTGAAGGGGACAAAAAAAGGGAAAAAATTGGTATGGAGCTGAGGTTTACATTCTCTGCAATATGTATTTGTGCCTCAACTTATTTTTAGCCACTTTTTCTGAAGATAATGTAGATGTTCCTTTTATTCCCAGTAAACCCAGAAATGTTACCTTTATCTCAGCTTCACCATTATTGTTAGGTGTTCTTGAGGGATAATTCTCTCTCTGAGCTTCCCATAGCATAAAAATGGAAGGATACTGTCATTGAAGCTGAATTATATTTTATTTTTAAAAAGTTATTCATATTTAATCCAATTATATTGATTTAATATATATCATGTATATTAACCAGCTGTATATACAACCTAATTTGCAAAGAGATTAAAGAAAGCACTGATGTGTGCCCAGTGTTGGGAGTGTTCCCAAAAAAGACCTGTCACATTCCATCATTTGCTCACGGCACACAGCCTGAATTCAGCGGAGTTCCAGCTGCTGACAGGCCCAATGCTGCTGTAGCCAATATCAGGGGGTTTCTGGGAAAGGCTATGACAGTCTTCTGTACCACGTGCCATCTCTGCAAGGGCATCTCGAATTTTCACAGAGTGCCAGGAAAATCCATTTGATAAGCATGTGCTGGGAAATTTCCCAAGCGACACAATATGCTGGCAGTTTTCTTAAGGAGCTGCTAGCATGGATTATTCCAGAACGTGGCCCCAAAGCAAATTCGAAGAATATAGAAATACAGTAAACCTGGTAGGTATCCTGTCTGCAATAAAATTCACAGCTTTTCCAAAATATGACCATGAAAGCAGTAATAACAATCAACTGCCCTCTACACACACTAGAGAACACTCTGTTTTAGAGACCATGATACTCCATTTCAATTAATCCCATAGCAATGCCTCTTTAAGAAACATAAGCAGACACAATAAAAATTTAGTCCATGATATTATGTACACATTTCACCTGAACCACATTTCCTGTTACCTGCCTGTTTTGTTGGACCCTGGATGGTTGCATAAGCAGTAATGTGGTTGAGAATGAGACCCACTGTGTTTTACACTTCACACAATTTTTATTGTTGTATATATGGAACAACAGGTGCATCTGATTCTTCACAGAGAAAGACCTACTCTGTTCAAACTGTCAGCAGTTTCTGTACAGCTCTTTCAAAGACTGGGAGCAATCAAGCAAATAAAAAGTAGAAGTTTCTGAAACTTGGCAGTGGATACAGCTTCATACTGAAGATGACTTTCCATTCCTGATCCTTTGAGTGCTTCTGTCATGGCCCATAACAAGGCTGCTCAGAGCCCTCATTCTATTTCTCCCAACCTGTGACCATAGTGTTTTAATCTAGATGGTGACATGGTTTGTGGTAAGAGTCTATCATGATATTCATTACTTTTCTGAATTTAGGCTCTCATCAAAGTTGTGCCAGTCTGTTTTAGTGAATGTATGTCACCTCCTAGTAAGGATCATGTCTAGAGTATTACAGGGACTAAAAGATGTGAATGCCTACTCTGTTGCCTCTCTCTGATACAAACCTAAATGAAAACTGCAAAGAAGGGTTTAGTTTGTTGCTGCTTTTTAAAGGAATAAATGCACATAAATAGTTAATGTCTAGTACCCTATGCCACTTAGGGTAATAATTTTGAGAAATATGCTGTGTTAGTAATATTTAAAGTCACTCTGGTTTTAGTTCCACTTTTCTACATTGCTCAACTGAAGTTTGGATTCTTTACTGTTGTTGAAAACAGACATAAACACTGACAGAAAATGATTAAGCTATTTGTCTAGGGTAACTTTATGTTTTGGAATTTTAGAAGGTTCAGGTTTTAAATAACTATAACAACCTCTTAAAATTGTATAATTATGCATTTAAAATTCTACTAATATTTAAGTTTCAAATTATAAAAGCAAATAAATTTTCTTAATTTGATAAAAGTAATTAAACTAATTTCAAAATTCATCTCTAAACTCAAGAACATGAAGTTTGCTGTTGAAACAAGTGAGACTGTTTCAATCTTAGGTCACATGTGTGTTATAATTTGGTAATTGCTGGAAAATTAGTTTGAGACATTCTATTAAAGATGCTGCTGAAACACCATGTACTGCTCATTCATGTGATCACAAAAAATGAGCACAGAAAGAACTTATGACTTTGTTTATATTACTTATGGAGGTGATGATTTAGGTTATTCTTTAAGGTAGTTGGAGAGTCACTCTCCCTCTGTTACCAAAATGGATTTTTTCTTACCAGCAAGAAGATGACATTGGAAGATACGGAATAGGGAGGGGGGAAACAAGGGACAGATCAATGTTATATGAAAAATCATCCATCTGAAAAATGAATGAACACAATTCTCGACAATAGTCTCCTATGAATTACCTTCAAAGTACTTTGTCTGTTGTGAAATTTCTCTGTCCTAGAGGGCAGACTCCAATGTCAAGCCTGCCCCCAGAAGGTGCATCAATATTCCTTACTGCTGGAGCAAGAACCATCAGACAGAAAAGGAAATGTGGATGCTGAGCCTGAATGTGGACCATGAAATTAGGAAAAAAAAAAAGCAATTTATATATATGTATGCATAGATTTTTTGATTTAGTTTTGCTGAAGACTTAAACTAACAAGAAATTATGTACCCATACATAATGTTACTTAGAGCTGCTTTAGAGCTCTGTATAACATTCAGACCCTTAAAAAACCGACCATTTCACACCTAAAATGCTTTAGGTTGATGCTGCATTTGCTCAAATCAGGGTTTATTCTTTTATTCCCTTGGAGGTTATTTTTGGTGAACTTTTCACATGCCTGCTTGTGCTGGTTTTGGCTTGGGTAGAATTAATTTTCTCCATAGTAGCTGGTATGGGACTGTGTTTTGGTTTTGTGCTGGAAACAGTGCAGAAAACAGAGGGATGTTTTGGTCATTGCTGAGCAGTGTTTGCACAGTGTCAAGGCCCCCTCTGTTTCTCACCCACCCCACTGGTGAGGAGGCTGGGGGTGCACAAGATGTTGTGGGGTCACAGCTGGGACAGCTGACCCCAACTGACCACAGGGACATCCCAGACTGTCTGGGATATATGACTCAGCATGTAGAGCTGGGGGAAGAAGAGGGAAGAGGAGGATGTTCAGAGTGATGGTGTTTGTCACTGCCATGCATGATGGAGCCCAGCTTTCCTGGGATGGCTGAACACCTGCCTGCCCATGGGAAGCAGCAAATTAATTCCTTACTTTGCTCAGCTTTGCTTATGTGCATGGCTTTTGTGTACTCATTAAATTGTCTTTATCTCAACCCATGAGTTTTTCTCGCTTTTACGCTTTTGATTCCCTCCCCCTTTTGACCAGGGGCAAGTACAAGAGTGACTGCAGGAAGCTTAGTTGCCTGCTGGGGTAAACCATGACAGTACTACAATAAACTTCTTGTTGTCTTGGTATGTCATGTATTCTGCACCATACAGATGCCAGAGAGCTCCAGCTGAAAGATGCTATGCTTGGTGCAGAAAACATTGCTGAAAACACAGTGCCTAATTTAAGCTAGGTATCTGTCAGACCTGAGCTTGCTTGATAGCACAGAGCCTCGACAGAGTGTGTTACAAGATATGCAAAGCCTAACATGAGAAAGTTGAGCCTAAATACAGACTTTACTCAATTTTCAGGGTCTCTATTTGTGGGGCTAATACAGTAGTTGCCATTAACATCAGTACAGCACTACCAAGAAAACAAGAAGGTAAGGATAGTATAAATAAAGGTTTTTCTGAAGATGTTAAGTCAGAAGCAAGAATTTTTGCCCTGTTCTCACAGTCTATACCATTGTCTTCTTTAGTGCACCTGCTATCTGTGTCATGGTAGGCTTCAATAAATTTAAATTGCTGTGCTTTCTCCATGTATCTGAACCCAATAACAATGAAAGCCCATTAAGATATCTATCTGACTCACAATACATTGCAAATAATTATGAAGTCACTTCACCCACTTTATTATATATCAGTACTTTTTGTTTGTTTGCATTACTACTCCTGTCATATATTTATAAGTTACTTGTTCCTGTTGGGTATACTTTTTCTCCTTTAATCTTTCAGGAAATTTGGAGAGGGAGAAAAACCAACAGTATTAAAACTAACCCATTTAATTCCATCCAAAGAAAAGGGCTAGCAAGAGATTCCAAGGTAAGGCAGACAAGGAGGGAAAAGGGAAAAGTTTTTTATTAATAGATGTGAATCATCCTTAAGGGTAGGTAGTCTTAATACAGTTTTCCTTTTCATGTCTGAACAACTACAGAATTTTTCTTAACTTTGGGGTCAGTAAATTAATGAATAAGTATGTTTGACAGGTTTTTATGAAAACCTTCAAACTTCACAACAACAAATAAATTAAATTGAAGAAAGAACAATAAAGTAGTATAAGGAAAAGAGAAGGACTCTAGGAACTTTCTAACCTTTAATCAAAGCTGTAAGAAATTCCTTCTGTTTGAGACATGTTCTCAGACATGCTTCTTGATAGCCAAAAATCCTACCTAAGGGATTTTCTGGATACTCACCTCTCACTGAAATCTTTGCATGGTTAAGTATCTCTTCTCAGGTATTAATCTCATAATCTGTTTTATCCAGGCATATGTTATATGGATTTACGATGAAGTCATGAGAGACTTCTGAAAACTCAGCAATAATCTGGTGTCAAGTTTGTAAAAAAATTGTGTCCAGGCTTTTTTCTCAATCTTCAAGTAGAAAAAAACCTGCGGAAAACCCTCCTACAAGTATTATTATCTTGTCTTAGCAAAATAAAATTTGATGCTACTACTTTACTTAACTGCTTTGGAAAAGTGTATGAAGCAATATGTGACTGAAACAAAGAGAACTGCAAAAAAATATCCATCTACAAAGCAAAAGGAAGGCTACATCCACTGAAAAAACCCCAGTACATTATGAGATCTAATGCTTTGGCTATCTCTTGTTGGTTGGGAAAAACTAATAGTTAATTTGCTGGAGAGGTTGAAGCTGCAAACTTTAGGCAATGCCTGAAAGGAATGAAGAGGGAAGGTAAATGAATTAGGACATCTTCATAAACAAGCTGCTTACCCACAAGCTACAAAGTCATTTTCCTATGCTTTCTTTGGACTACTGAATATTTAATTACTGTATAGAAAGTAGAATGGCTTCAATGGAAGGAATCTCTCCAGCCTCAAAAATCCTCACCTGGTAATGCTTAAATCAGTCCCATTGCCCTAAGCAGAAGCAGAAAAGAGTGAAGCCATCACAACCCTTGCACCAGTCTGAGTTTGAGAAGTTTTCATAGACACTCAGCTCAGGGGCTAAATTTCTGCTGGGGACAGACAATCTGTGTTGACCTCAGGGAATTGTCTAACTCTGAGAGAAAGGCACACTTTATTATATGTGTTTGTTCTCACAGTTTTGTATCCTCTGGCATAAATGCTCATTACTCCATGCACTATTTTCTGTGATTTGCCTTCTTAAACATGAGATTTTATTCCTGTACAGAGCAAAGAACATAAACCCTTAGGAAGGGCTGTGAATGTTGCCAGGTAACTGTGTACCATAAAGTTGGGCATTGCACTGTCAGTCTGCATTTTGAGATTAACTTCTCCTGAGCTGTTTCAAATTCCTCCATAAGGACACAGCATACACCTGTGTTTTGACAGGTGGCAGTGATGCTGGCACTGAAATAGCCAACGATGGGCAGAGCATGCTAGCAAAATGATAATTTTGTTTTTCCTTCTCCATCCAACTTGAGGTACCAAAATCAGTCTTTTCCAACCTCCTTCTTCATTCTTTGTTCTCCGGGTCAAATCATACCCCTGTGTATACTTTTGGAACCCTGCTTATTTCCCCATTCCCTTGGTGACAGCTGTATAGTCACATTACCTTCATTTAGAGTCAGTTGTGGCACCTAGGCAGCCCCAGGGCATCAGCAAATTGGATCATTGCCTCAGATTGCATTCGGTGTTATTTTGTTTATTTCTGGGGAGAAACCTTCACTTGAACACAGCTGTAGCTGGCTATGCAGGAGTGATAACAGCAGAAGCAATAAAATCTTACATTTTTAACCACATTTAACAGATAATACTTTGAATAAGTAACATAAATGATCCCGTTTCATAGGTAAAAATGAAACATTTTTAATTTAGGTACTTTTGCAGCCCTGTTCTCTGCCCCAGTACCTTTCAAGAATATAAGTTGACAGAAGATAAAAAGATTTAAAATAATGCCTAACACATCATCCATAATCCTTACTGTGGTGCCATCTTCTTGCCCTCTTTTAATTTAGTTCAATACACTGGCAGGCAGCAAGGACATGTCAGGTGCCTTCACCTTAGATTTCTGGACCCCCTTAGAGTGCTGGGGTAATTTGTATTTCATTGGTACATTTCATACTAGAAAGGTACTTCCTCCTGTGTGGAAAGACAGCAAACACAGTCATAAAGAACCAAAAAAATGAATTCTAAACTGTTGTATGAGGCTATGTAGGAATTAGGATAAATGAAATATGCTTCTTCCAGGTGAAGCAAACTGAAATAATGTTGAATCATCTGTGCACAGATTTTACAGGGGAAGTATTGAAGAGTCAAAATTCAGTTAAAAGTACCTTAATTGGTATTCCTTTGGCTGTGATTATTTGGTTGATATTAAACCTAGATAATCAGTGCTTTCTAGAGAACAGCAATCATCTTTCAACATAATGCTGACTATATAAGCACTGAGCCTCTGTAAATTGGCACTATTTTCCTTGGGAAATACATGCAGTGACAACTTAGAAGAGAAACAGGAAAACTTTCCAACAAATGATGAGATTAACTCGTTGCAGATCACACTAATTGAATGTAGTGGGTGTACCTGGCTAGGTTTTGGTTGCAGGGAATCTGTGGCCCTGTGAGAGACCATGCTGGAGCAGAGCTGCTGGCAGGGCCTGTGGCCCCACAGAGGACCCACGCTGGAGAAGTTTGTGAAAAACTGCAGCCTGTGGGAAGGGCTCATGCTGGAGGAATTTTTGGAGGACTGTCTCCCGTGGGAGCGACTCCATGCTGGAGCAGAGGAAAAGTATGAGGAGAAAGAAGTGGCCCCTGGGGCTACTCAGAGAGAGGAGGTAGAGAAGTTGGGAATGAAGCTGAACCTGTGAAGAACAGAGATGTTTATAGATTTGTTCATATTTCTCATTATTCTACTCTGATTTGATCCTTAATAAATTAAACTGACTTCCCCAACTTGAATCTCTTTTGTTAATGACAGTAATGGGTGAGTGATGTCTCCCCTGTCCTTATCTCGACACAGAAGTCTTCCATGAAAATTTCTCTCCTTGTTGTGTTCAGGAGGGGGAGAGAAAGATCAGCTTGGGGGCACCCAGTGGTCAGCCAAGGTCAGTTCACCATATGAAAATAGAGAGAAAATCCAAGATTCTACAGGAACAGTTTCATAATAAACAAACAAACAAACAAATAAATAAAATCATCATAGCAACATGGATTAAGATATGTCAAATAAGAGAATTATTCGGCAATCCAGAAAATTCAGTTAAAATCAAAAGAAAATATCTTTAGTGGACTGTCCTTAAAACATATCCTGAAAGCTGCTAGTACAAGTAATAGTTGCGCAAGTTAGCATCTCAATAGTTCCACTACAGAAAAATGTCTCACAGGAATAGCTGCTTCACAGTGATAGCTCCACTTTTTTTTTTTATACTTAATTATTAGTGTGTTAATCCAGATCAGGAACTTTCTTAGGATACTTAAACTTCTTTTCAACAGATTCAAATAGCATTACCATAAAAACATGGTATTTTTGAGGCCTAAATCATGTCTTGGAAAGGCTTGTTCAATAGTACAAAAAACAATGACTGGTGTTTCAAATGCAAAGTAAAAGATTTACTAACATGTACTAGCTTTTTCCCTTTATTTTTTTTCTCATATTGCACTACTAATAATGTATTTTTGTTTCAACTTGTGAATTAGCTGAGTCGCATTTTCATATGACACAGAATAAACCTCATGCTTTGCTTTCTAATTTTTTTTTTGCTTGTAATTGGCTGTTCTCTCAAACCCATGAAACGCACATTTCAAATATTACTTGTGTTGTTGTTTTGTGCTTTCAGTTGATCCATAACCTGTCATTGTTTGTTACTTCATATCAGAAGTTGCTGCAGCCTTTGAGAAACTTATGTGCTGATTCATGTTCCAGCTCTGTTTTCTCCAGAAAAACACTCCAGATTATAATTGAATTAGGTCAGTAGTTGGACTGAAAATGCAGAAGAAATTGCTCGAAACACCTTTCTTATTTCTTCAGTCTCGATTAAACCTGCTGGTATAGAAATGAGGAGAAAATAACAATCAGGGTTCAGAATACCTTTTATTGAAAGTCTTGGGTGCAAGTTGTAAGTGATATTTTTTTCTCCACTCGTAAATTAAAACAAACAAACAAATGAACCAAAACAACAAAACAAAACCACAAAACCAAACCAACCAAAAAAGGAATTTTTTTTTTTTGTTAGAGATAGTAAAACTATCCCAAAATATTTCTTTTAGAGTCTTTACACTTTAAGATATACTCCAAAATATGTGAAACTCATGATAAGATTGTGAGAATTAACAACTTTCTTTGCTCATTTGCAGGGAATGTGCAGGAAGAGCTGGGGAACTCAGTGACTCATCTACATGAGTTAATTAAACATTGCCTGTGGTGCTCTACTATCTTACTCCCATGCTGTTAAAAGGGTCTCTGGCATGATTTTACTCTGGGCCACTAAGGGCTCTCCTAGTCAGTGCCTAAGCAAGTCTTCATGATTGTTCCTAATAGACAATTTGGATAAGGCACCTCTTTTGCATGCCAAAAGGGTTTTAATTGTATCGATGCACCAGTTGGCCCCAGGGCCGAAGAATGGGCCAGTTACCATTTCCTTTGCTACTTTCAAGGTGACAAAAGTGAGGAAGCCTTGGAAAATGTGTAGGGAAAAGCAGTACAGTCCCTGGGAGAATCCCCTCCTCATAAAGAATAAAAAAATATCTAACCAAGAAATGTAAAAAAAGAGATATACATTTGCAAAGAGAACTTAGAAGTCTATGATCAGATAATATCAACAACAGCAAAAGTCAAGCTGATCTAGAACTCACAAATTCATTTATACCATAAAAATAGTCATTTAAATAATCAGGAAAAAAAAAAGATGTCCCATCTCTACCCCCATGCCTGCTATATGGTAAGGATAGAGCACAGTATAAAGGCAGTGTTGGCATGAACCCAAATGTAAATTTAAAGTTTTGTCTTTTTTCTGGTATGCTTGATGAAAGAGATTAGCTAACTATCCCCCAAAATAATAAGAGGCACAGTAGGCAAGCAGAATTACTAAATCTAAGACTGAAGTAAAATTCAATTTGGAGATATCTCAATTTGGAGATATCCATTCCAGAGGTGTAATAAACTTGCACTTTAAATCTAAGTCAAATACCAAGAATGGTTAATACATTTATAAGATTGATAACTTACCTATTGGCTAAACAATTGGAATTCTACCATCTACATTTAACAAATGGAGAAAGAGCAACAGCTTAATACAGTCCTTTATCTGACTTAAACAGTAGACAGGGATTTGGATTATTGAAAAAAAAAAAAACCTGCTGAGATGTCTGGAAGCATATAAAAATGACAGTGAGTAGTGTGGGTCTACCATCTATGCATTGTGCCATACCATCCAGGCAAGGCCTCTTAGAAAATGAAAATAAAATATAACTATTTGTAGAGGGCCAGACCTATGAATGCTTTGTCTCAAATTCTGACTGTTATGACAGGAAAAATGGGATTGGAGCAGAGGGTTCTGTGGAAGTCAGGCAATGCTGGTCTCAGCCAACTTCCTGCTCTGCCTTAAGTCTCATGCTCAGCTCCTGTCACGCCCAAATCACTTCCTGGAAAAGGGCTGGCTGGGCACACACGAACAAAATGCATGAAAAGTCTAATTTACAGAAGAGGTGTGCACCTGGTGAGCTAGATAAGGGAGCAGATTGTGTCCTCTCTTGCTCTTTTCCTCTCTTCTCTTTCTCCTCTCCTTTCCTCTCTTTCAACTTCGTTGTCTAGCAACTCCAGCTCTGAACCATCCACACGGCAGGACCAATGTGGGATCTAAGGGCTGGTGACGTTCTTTGTCTTCTGAGGAAAACTTGTTTATCATATTTTACCCCATACTCCATACTGAACACTGTCATTGGAGCAGGGGGATTATGGAGATGTGTTGTGACTTGTGAGCCAGAACCGTTGAATACTGACGTGTACTTTACAAAATTAAAGGCTTGTTTGCCTCCACTCTTGTGGAAATCCATGGTATAAATTTAAGGGCTTGTTAACCAATGTCTTTCCAGTTTAAACAGTGGGGTGGTTGCCAAAGTTATGGTGACTGTAATAAAGCAAAAGAGTTCCCTGATAATGTGGTCCGGTGTCTTTCTTCAGCCTAACAAGAATTTACCAAACACCTTGCACTCCACCAATGGGTCGTGACACTTAATCAATCCAGATTTCAGTAAAACATGCATGAGAAATTATTAGACAATACAGATGAACTGATAAAATAATAGAGAGGATTATGTTGGACTATACTGAGAGCAAATCTTTCAGTCAGGAGAGGCCAGTAATGGAGCTTTTAGACCAGTATTGTGGACATTATATTGCATCCTGCCCTTGCTTTAAGTTGGAAAAGTTCTGATTCACAGCTTTGGGATGCACTGTCAATAAGTCTAAGAATAACACACACAAACAACAGAGGTCCTTAAGACTTAACTAAAGCCTGGAAGCTGATGAGGGATTATAACAATTGCATCCAGAAAAGAACCACCAAAAATAATGACTACGCCCAAGGTCTTATGTATAGAGCATTATGTATAGAGCATGTAGTTCATCATTAGGCAATTCTCAGTCATTGTTCTAGAAATTCATTAAAAGAAAAGATTATTTTAATCAGCAAAACTACATGTGAAATAGATAGACGTATCAGTGACATTTTACAAAGCATTGGTGGAAGATTTCTTGTAGGTCCTCAACAGCATACCACACCAGAACCATCATGGAGAAACCTTATAGATGCTGAGGGGGAAGAGAATTATGGGAAGACCAGATAATCTTGTCTTGTTTATCTTAATTAAAAAAAGGCCAAGATGCATGGGTGATACATAATACCTAATATTTTCTGAGTAAATGCAAAGAATGAGAGAATTAATTATGCCTAGAAACAAAACTGGCACAGAAAGAGAATATTCAGATTAATGTATAATGACTTCTGGACAGTAGAAATTGATGGCCCAGAGCAATAAATCTAAGAGAGTAATAATAATAAAAAGTCCTACTTGGATTTCAGTTTAAGAAATGTACCACACTGGGTACTTAGGGTACTGACAGTAAGGACTGGACTTGACAGCCAATAGCATTTGTCCTAGTGCAGTATTTGTAGGACTGTCCTTTATTTCTGCTCTGTGGCACCTTCAAGAGCTATCTGAAGTAGGTACCAAGTCCTTTTGGGCTTGTCTGGACTTCTTTTGTGTCATGTCTTTTTTTATAACTAATAAAGGAGATTTACATTTCTACTTCACACCTTCACAATTTATTTTCCACATTGGCCATATCCTACAAAGTATTTTAAGACAACAAGGTTCTCAAGAGAGAAAATATTTCCCCAGAAATAAATTCACAGTTTAAGAACGTGTGGGGAAATTACTTCACAACTGCTGTAAATTCATTCATAATTCTGGAAAGAGGGTTAAAGTCTCTCCCTCATATAATTAAGTGACCTACAAGTAGTAGTCAGAAGGAAAATCGACTTTTTTCCTGTTGTTCTGAGTGGATTTTTTTAAATCAAGACTAATATAGGGATGAACAGTTACTAAAACTCCTGATCTGTGAGTGCAATCTCTTCAGGAACAAAGCTGTCTCTTTCCACACTGAAATAAAATCTTTGCAACTCTATCCCTTGTGCTCCAGATTCTGCTGATGTACAAAGCATATTAGATGTCAAGTCCTAAAAATTGTCTGCTTAAAGTTAAGCCAGCTTCAGACCACAATAGTTTTTGTAAAGTACTCTGTACAAGTTTGAAGACCAGACCTCATTTCTCATTTCTCATTTCTCATTCTCACATTAAAAACTCTGAAGGGAATGTCC
This sequence comes from Corvus hawaiiensis, assembly GCF_020740725.1. NCBI lineage: Eukaryota > Metazoa > Chordata > Aves > Passeriformes > Corvidae > Corvus > Corvus hawaiiensis. Next base: position 112,043,653 of record NC_063214.1, on the reverse strand, counting down.
AGGAACTGGCATTTTATTTTATTGAGAAAACAGAAATCAAGGATAGAATATTCTTCTGGTTTGTTTACAGCTGATGTCTTTTGTCACTTTTGAATCAAATCTTTGATAGTATTTAGTATTTGTTTAAAAGGATTTCACTTCTCCCATTTTTAATTAAAAGTTATAAAATCTGTTATTTACCCAGGAGATTAGATCAGAGCCATTTCATCCTATTTACAACAAAGAGAGTCTGTAATAAGCCCTTGAAACCCCTTCTAATCTCTAATATAAATATTTATTTAATCAGTTTAAAAATGATAATTATCTACCAGAGAGACTGAGACAACTTCTACAAAGTTATTATGGATGAAAACATAGTTTTTGAGGTTTTTTTGAAAACTTAATAACTTGAAACAGTTCCTTTAGAAGATGCTCAAATCTTTTTGGCAAATGATTATTTAGGTTGCTATCTTTTTATCGTATTTCACTTACGTGTAACCTAAGGGCAATTTTTTCCTAGGCATCTATTACTTACATTAATTGCTAATTAATTATTTGCTTGGAAGAGTATGTTTTGTCATTTCAATCATTAGAATAAATGCTGCACTTCGGTCCTGGTTTCAGCCTTAAAACTGTGACATCTTCTTATGTTACTATTACTACAATTTCAAACTCAGTCTCACACCACTTGTACTGGGTTTGCATGGCAAGGTTTTCCTAGGAGGAGAGCCTTAGGGGTAACTTTTGGGAACTAGAGGGGTAACTTCTCTGAGAAGCTGCCAGAAGCTTCCCCCATGTCTGTCAGAGCAGACGCCAGCTGCCTACAAGAGAGACCTGCCACCGCCGAAGGCTGAGCCCACCAGTGATGGTGGCAGTGCCACCAGGATAGCAAAGAAATGGAGGAAAAAATCCCAAATGTGCAACAAGCAGCAGCAGCCAGAGAAGAGAGGAGTGAGAATATATGAGCAACAGATCTGCAGGCACCCAGGGTCAGTGAAGCAGAAGCGGGAAGAGGTGGTCCAGGTGTCAGAGCAGAGATTCCCCTGCAGCCCATAATGAAGGCCATGGAGCTGCAGCTGTGCCCCCGCTGCGCATGGAGCTCTACAATGGAGTAGTTATCCACCTGAAGCCCATGGAGGACCCCATTCCAGAGCAGGTGGATATCTAAAGGAAGATGTAACACCACAGGAAGCCTGTGCTAGAGCAAGTTCCTGGAAGGATCTGTGGACCCATGCTGGACCCATGCTGGAGCAGTCTATTCCTGAAGGACTGCACCCCACAGAAGTGATCCATGCTGAAGTTTGTGAAGGGCTGTAGCCTGTGGGAAGGACTCATGTTGAAGTAGTTCATGGAAGACTATGTCCTGTGGGAGGCAACCCACTCTAGAACAGGGGATGAGTGTGAAGAGTCCTCCCCCTGAGAAGGAAGGAGCAGCAGAGACAATGTGTGACGAAATGACTACAGCCCCCATTCCCTGTCCCCCTGCACTACTGCATGGGAGGAGGAGGAAGAGAGAATCAGGAATAAAGGTGAGCTCAGAAAGGAGGGAAGGGTGAGGGGCTGGTGTTTTAAGATTAGGTTTTTATTTCTCTTTCTATTACTCTGATTTTGATCAGAGTAATAAATTAATTTTCTCAAGAAAAGTCTGTTTTGCCCATGACGGTCATTGATGAGTGATCTTTACCTGTCCTTACCTCAACATATGAGCCTTTTGTTACATTTTCCCTCCCCTAGATGAGAAGAGCAGTGACAGGGTGGCTGGGATGGGCACCTGGTGTCCAGTCAAGGTAAAACCACCACATCACCAGATCCTCACTTTTGTACATCCAAACAAATTTATACTCTTTATCTTTACAACCAATTCTTCATAACAAAAATTTCCTCTTAGATTTGAAAAAACAGGGTATCAAAACCAAAAACTGAAGACAGAAATGTAGTGTATTGATAGCACACAAAATTCCGTGGCCAAGTAGAACATATCATAATTAGTTACAGTTAGGGGAGTTTTGGAAGTTAACTTGAAGGAAGTCACCTCTTGCAGTGGGGAACACAAAGGTGTCTGAACTGGCACTGCCTGGAGGTGTTCAAACATTGTGGCTCAGCATTGTCTATTCATTTGTGGCCAGAAACCAGGACTGAGCAAGGCCTGGAGGAGGCAACAAGCAATTTATCATGTGGGATGAGAAGTCAACCAGCATAGGAGCAATAGTTCTTTTTCTTGCATCCTCCTTCATAGTATATTCTTCCTTTAATGCTTTTGTATTCTTTCCATTCTCTCCAGTAGATGTGGTGCTACTATCAGGTGCAAGATGATGCTCACTGGAGAACAAAAATATTGTGCTTGTTGTTGGCAGGGTATCCAGTGCTGCTGACAGAAAAGCCACAGTATATTCCCACATCAAATATTTGGGCTGTGTTGCTTTTGACAGCTGTCTCCACCACAGCCAATACTGAATCTGAAGACAGTCAACACCTAATTTCTCAAGACAGAAATGAGAGTGCTATATAAAGTAATCATAAGGGGCCCAGGCTTTGTCCTGGCTTTACCTTGCTCAGTGCTTATTTCCCTGCAGTATAAGTACGGAGAACAAGCTGAAGATTCATCAGCGTTCAGAGAAGAATAGCTATTTGATTTTGTGGTGTGCATATTGATTTAAAAGAATGAACCCATTCTGCAAGCAACCGGAAAGTAAAACACTTTAAAGATCTCTGACTAGTTTTCTGGAGCCTATTTTTCAATCTCTAGATAATGCATTTGGACATCACTTCTACACTGCTGTCTTATCTTCTCTGTTCACATTATTCTCAATACTCCAGTTCCTGTTCTGCAGAAAATATGTTTACTGTTCATTTTACTCTTGGAATTTGTTTTCACTGAGCTTTGAAATTAACCTGTGTACAATCCATGACTCTGTGTGAGGTAAGGGTGTATTTCTCAGAACTTCTGGAGTGATTTTGAAAACTTAAACTACAATTACAGATCAGTCTTGCATCATAATGTCTCTTGTTCTCAGCATCACCTTTTATAGTATATGACTATCAGGGTGCCTTTTACATTTCTTGCTTAACAGAAGCCCACCTCTTAAAATTCTCCTGTTGAAATAAAACAGCTTTTTACTTGCAAACAAGTTTTATTCACACTTCAGTGGATACTGTAAATACCTGAGCATTTAATTTTCAGTTATGTATGTATTACTTCAAATGATGTTCTGATCTCCCTAATCCAACAGTTGACATGCAGGCTCACAGCATGTGAATAGTTCCATTTCACAGCTCTGTTCATAAACCTGTTTCAATTACAGATACAACACTAAATTCCTAACAGAAACTTAGTACTTAAATGATATACTTTTTTTATTAACTACCAAAATCAATTATCTGTGCAAAATAAAGTAAGTATGAAAAAAACCCCTCCCAAATAAAAAACATATGTTGGGAAAAATAAAAAGTGGAAATAAGTACTCATAAAGAGAGGGAAAATTGAATTTAATCAATCAATGCAATTGATTATAAGAATAACTCTAAGTGGTCCATGTCAGGGGAATCTAAGAAAGATGTCCAGAAGTATTCTAAATAATTTGTTCAGTTTAATGCTTTTAGTTGGTGCTTTTATTCTTTCTGTTTGTTTGTCTCTGTCTTTATTTATTTTTTTTTGAAACCAAAACTCCAGTGCTCTTCAAGCAATATTCTTGTGTACTTTTTTCATGTGATGGTCCCTCTTCAAGCATGCAGCCCTATGTGGCTTCCCAGGCTGTTCATACATGCATGATTTTGGGAGAGAATAGCAGCAATTAATAAAATCTTTGCATTTTTATTTGTCTTAGTCATGTGTCTAAGAGTTTCAAGGAGTGCAGAGCAATGCAGTAAAGAACAGAGAATTATGTTCTTCAATTCTTTTTTATTAATGTCTGTTAAATAGCAATATTTAAAAAATGTAACTAAATATACATAAATATTTTTTGAATTTACAGTGGATACCATATTTCTGTGCACGTCACATGCTGGTAGTTGAGTAATCATAACTCTTATGATGTCTAATTTAATGCTAAATGCATTTCCTGCCACCATACGAGGCCAATGAATCGTGTTGATATTGGTGAAATCATGATCATTTATTCAAATGATCTTACTGATATTTTGTATAGCAAAGATAAAAATCTCATGAGAAGTAGATGAAGCAGACAAAGTTCAAAAGGGTAACTGTCTGTAGAAACAATATTTTTTAATATAGTTCACCTTGACTCCAGACTCCAGACTGCAGGTGCAAAATACAGTAATATTAAAAATGCATTTTAATATGAGTTGCTGCAGGTAAACCAATTCAGTTGTCACATCTTAAAAGTCTTGTGATACTCATGAGCTACAGAGACACAGGGTGGTCTATGGCCTGGGCTTCTGGAGCCAGAAGATCACCAGCTCTTTTGACAACTTAAGCTCCAGCTATGGCATACAATAGACCTTTGTAAGAGCTGCTGTGCACTGGTGCCTGTCTCTTATTGCAAGGCCCCAAATTCTTGTGTTACAGACGTTCAAATTTGGAGCAATTCCCCTGGCATCTGAGGAGAATCACGGCTTTAAAAAAATAACAAAAGAGTGGAAACAAGTTCAGTGTTTCTTACATCTTTTAGGACTTCAGAAGGTGAGGGTCTTGATAGGAAGGCCAAAAAGAAGCTGATTGCAGTTCATGTGAGTGGTGTAACATGGGTATAAACCCATTGCCTTGGATAAGGATTTATGCCACTGCAGTTTAGAAGAGAACCACAGAGCTTACAGTCTGTTCGGAAACCCAAGGATGGAATTTGTCCTGACCCAGGCATGATGTCATATTCAACAAACTTAAAAATGAAAAGCGTTCATCCATTTTTTTCAGTAATGCCCTAACCTATGACATTGACATTTTCCTTTTTGTTTTCATTGGTACAACGACAACATTGCTGTGATTTGAGCTCCTTCTGTTCCACTACAGTTTCTCTATCAGTCAGGGTCTTCCATGCTGCTCACACAAACACCACACACACACACGGACTGCTAAAAATTATTCCCTACCATGGTACTCTATTCCCCACCATGTTACTGTATTCCCCTGCCACCCTGTGGTTCCAGTGGAGCTAAACTGTCACAAAACTTGAGCGATGCTGTAATAAATCAAACACATATGCACCACCCACACACAAACTCTTTGCCCCAGAAAGTTATGAGACTGCACTTCTTGCCTTACTATGATTATATCCATAACCCTTAGTGCTTCTAAGAAAAAAGAATCCACATTAAAAAATTATAAATCCTAAAGAAAATATCCTTATGAATTAAAACAGCAGAACAAGAGGAAGCAACAAGAAAGAAAATATTAGAAGTCAGATTCTCAGCTGGTGTAAACTGCAGCAGCTCCATTGCCTCCAGGGGAGCTGTGCCAGCTTATCCAATGCGTATGCTCTGGCCCAGTATGCCCTTCTAGTCAAATCACTGAACTGGTATCTTTAAAGCCTTCCCTATCATGCTGTTAAATTTGTATTGCTACTAGCAACAATTTCTTTCAAAAAAAAAGTTTGCATACGCAAATTATTCACATTGCTTTATTTTTTCTTTGTCAGTTCACAAAAAGAGTATTTCAAGTTGTCATAACCTTGCATTTAGTCACTGAAAGAGTAATCTTGAAAGGAGAACATTGTTTTACAAACTGGATACATACCCTGTTTATTTTTCTCTAAAATTTGCACACTATAAAGCAAGTGGGGTTTTTTGTTTTGTTTTAAAACTTTCTTCATATATTATCATACAAAAATATTCATATGCAAGTAATAAAGATTTTTTTAAACATCCAACTTTTTTAAACCTAAATCAAAGTCACACCAAAAGGGTTTTTTTTTTGTTTGGTTTTGTGTTGTTTCGTCATTTTTTTTTTAATCTAGACAAAGTACACCTTGTGCTTTAACAAACCTATGGCATCATGTGCTCTTTACAAGGATTATATTGAATAAGCTCATGTGTCATTAAATAATGTAAAACTTGCCTACTTTTGTGGGTTTTATTTCCCCTAATCCTCTTTCTCCCCCCCTCTATGTGTTATTTGTGTTTGTATATATGTGTGGAAAAGTTAAGGCAAGTGCAATCAAAGTTACAAAAAAAAAATCAATATTTCTATTGCTAACATGTGCAGCATTCCTATTTAGTGAGTGATGTCTTTTCTCCCGTAAGAATAAAATTGATGAAAATACAAAAATGTTTAATATGTTATCGTTATTACAATAAGCTGTTCTTTTTTTTTTTTTTTTTTTTTAATACCAGGCTTGGTGAATTTTCCAAAAGCTAGGATAACATAAAACATGTTCTTTTTAAAGTAACATACACTGAAACTAGGTAACATTTGGATCATGACTGTCTTTCTTCTCAGCAATAAGTATAGTATTACTATAAAAATGCAGTTCCTTTTACCTATGACCCATCTCATTTTTTAAAAAATAAATATAAGTTAATCTCTTTAGGTAAAATCTTCAATATACAGTAGGCATAAATATAGGTTGATGCATTTCTACTTAACTGTAGTGCTTCTATTTTAACTTTAATGATTTTGAAAAAAGTATGTAAAGAAAGAGACATATTTTCCAGTTTGTAGTCATACCTGTAGCCTTAAAGAAAACCTTGACAAGAATGCATATGATAATTTATGGTTTATATGGCAATAGTAATGGATGTTTGGAAAAGGTAATGATGCTGAATCTTCAATTATGTTGTAGAATAGCCAGAAATTTATTTCCACAAATTCTGAGCCTGATTCTGCTCTTTATTTTGCACCAGTTATACACAGCTGCACTTAATTCTGCTGACTTCAGTAGAATTTTTTTTTTTTTTACTTTAATCAACTATTAAGCAAATTAAGATAAAAGGTGCCAAAGCCTAGCATGGCACTTCCTTTTTTGCTTCCATCAATGCAAAATTAAAGATGGTAAGTATACATTTATATCTTCAGTGTATGCACATGTATTCAGTAGGAGCTACAGAGCAGTTCTACTCTGCTGGTTCCTGAGATTATGGAAGACCAGCTGAGAGCTTTATTAACAAAGTGCTTTATCAAGATGCTTATCCAGGTGTTAATTTTGAATAGTGGGGTCCCAAGAAGGGACTAATGCTTTTTGAGTTGTGTTATGCACTCTGCTTATGGACAGTGAGCTCCTTCTGAGATGAATAAAGTAACATAATAAAATTAAAGAAAATTAATCCCCTAGACAAATTGCTTTATTTGTATTACTTTTGCAGCTTTTTTTATGAAACAGAACATGATGATTTTTTTCTTCTAGTGTTTCAACTAGACACATGTTTTTTCTGTTAAAGATCCTTGTGGTTATTTTGATTTCTTGTCGTCTGAAGAAGGTGCAGAACGTACAATATGCTAATAAAAATATTTACTTGTGAAATGGTGCATATGCTTAATTTTATATATTATGAACAGTCTCATGGCACTAGTAACTGCACAGAATTTAATTGTATGCTTTTCTTGCAAAATTCATATGTGGCTCGAAACTGCTGCAAGTGACAGCAGCAGATATTTAGATGCCATGTTGAGAAGATAATTTAACTCCCTTTTCCTGTAAAAGCTAAGATTAGTATTTTGTCTTATAGCATCCTCCACTCACTAATTGTTGTTGCTTCACCACTTCCCAGCACGGGGCAGCTGCCTTCTTTAACTTTATTAGTATGCTCAACATGAATCATTAACAAATCTGCAAAACTTTATGATGAAGATGTTATATTAAACTATTTATGAGTTTGCTGATTAATGTAAAAATAAAAACATCTTAGGTCATATTTTTACAGGACATGTAAAATAAATTACAGCAAATGACTATCTAGGGCAGAAGAACCGTAAGAGTTACAGGAAGAAGGGGCAGATATCTGTGTTCTGGTAAGTTATTTGAAATAACTGATGATGATTTTGTACATTTCATAGATTCACCTTGAATTTGAAATATTTGATTTTATTTTATTCTCCAAGGATTTGGAGAGCCTTAGAAAGCTAACAAATAGCAATCAGAAGGCTGGAGGAAGAAACCTCAGCGTTTCAAAGAAAGCTCATTTCTCAGTGAGCAGGGGCATCAGACTCACTGTGCCTGAGACTCAGGTATAATGGCACCTGAAAGCACCATTTTTCCTTAGTTGGATTGGCTATGAAGTGGAGAATTTACTGAAGTGGGAGCTAAGGAAATCCAGCAGCTCTTTGAACAGCTGCCATGCGCATGGTTAGGAGATTTTCAGCCTTGTTTATGTCTGCTTTACTCCAGTTCTCTGGACTTCACTCTGTTCTTTCTAATAAACTCATGTAGTGCAATGGTATCTCAGTCCTGATGTCTCCTTATGAAAACAAAGCAAAATAAAGCAAAGCAAAGCCAAACAAACAAAAGCACAATTCAAGGAGCTATGAGGAATAAAAATATTCTTGAAAATTAAATGCATGTGGTTCTCAATCTGTGTCCAACTCCTTATGCTCTAGATTGCTGTTTGAAGGGATCTTGAAAGACATATATCTGGTAAGGTGCCCAAGATGACTAAAAGGGAATTTTTCTCCAACATTCCCTAAAGAACAACTTGGCAAGCATCATTTCAAGCAGGTAGCATCTTTGCTGCTGCTTCTCAATCTTCAAATAACTAACAACATCAAAAAAATGTAGGAGTGGTATTTGCTATGTGGCACTGAGAGCTGTTCACAAGCTCTTTTGTTTAGAATAGTGAAGAGGTAATCGGAGAAAATAGGAGATGAACTTAACTGACACCATTATTTACAATAGGAAATTTGGCAGATATTCAGGTAGGTCCTATTACCTAGAAAAGAAACATTTTCTGCCTCTAGCAAGATTGTATAAATGGCTTCAGACAGCAAACAGGTGGTGAAGGAAGTATCTGATAAATTTGGGTTTCCAGGCAAAGGATATCTGTAATTTCCTGTGGCAGAAGGACTAGATGAGTGCTAGTCGTGTTCACCTACCTGGTCATGACATGACCAGAAAAGATCTTCCCTGTACCTCTCCCACCCCGTGTCACCCCAGCAATGTATCTGTGTCACATTATCCCGGCAATGGCTTGGTTACAAGTTTGTCTTCTCCTTGCAGCACATGGGAAATGTCATGCCATGAATAAACCCAGATTTTTGGGACTTCCTTGATTTTTTATGAATGCTACTTATTTTATTTTTTGTTGCACAGTTCTGTAATTAAATGGTTACAATTTAAAATACCTATGTACAGGAATAAAATTGTATAAAGTGCTTTTTGTGATGTGACTACGATTTGAGAGTGCTTATTGCAACAATTTTGTCCCAGATATCTGCACAGTTTGCAGATTCATGCGTTTTGCTGAGGTAGGCATAGGTTAGTGGTCTCAAAGAAGGAGCCTGATGTCGCTGAACTATTTTGCTGAGATAGATGGAGAGACAGTTGTGTCGCTGTTCTCCTCACTGCTTTGTATTTACATAATTGTTCCATTTGAAGTTGCCTGGGTCTTAAGATGACAAATGTACAATGTTCCAATGTGATGATGAAGGTAAACTTCTAATACTAATTGTTTAAATTTTCTACTGAAGTATTCCTAGGAACTCAGGGCTGCAGTTAGCTGTTCACCAGAGAATATTAACTCCAGCAAACAACTTCTATATCTGTAAATTCATTGCCACTTGTGTTTTAAACTTACAATGAATAACGAGATTTCCTAAACAAATCTCTCTATGATTTACCTGTCATGCAAAGAATGGAGAGAAAATTTTGAAAAGTCTCTTACTTAACTTCCTACAAAACATCAGGAGGAAACAACCTTCCCTTTAAAAAGAATTGTGTAAACTCAGGTTTAAACAGGTTAAGTAATTGCATTGCTAATTTAATTTTCTTTATTTAGGTTTGCTTTTCAAGTGTGTGTGCAGACTTTGCAGCTCAATGGAATATTTTGAGCCCATAACTGATATTTTCAAGACTTTCTTTTTTACATTGTAGAAGGTCAGAATAGTATCAGGATGTTGCTTCATATAAGTAGTCTATGTGGATGTGAAAAATGGTGTGCTAACTGAGAAAAAAAATACAACCTTTTTTCGACTCAAAACTGCTCCTGTAACTCTCTTCTCAGGAAAGAAGACATCTACTCACCCTAAACATCTCTGCATAGAGTTTTCATGTGGACCCCAACCTTAGGCCTTACAGCAAGCTTTAAGTGCTTGTACTTCTAATTCAGTCTGCAAGGTAAACGGATATGAGAGGATGAGATGGGACAGGATAGGATGGAATGGGGCAGGATGGGATGGAAATTTCTGTGAGAGTGCTCAGGTGTGGTGTTAGCTGATTGAGATGGCAATTTTCTGTAGCTGTCATTTAGTGGATTGCACACTAACCTGGCAAGCTGACCTCTCTCTATGCTCGGTGCTGGTGTTTACTTTGAACATGGAACAAATGGGAAATATTGTCAGCTGTTCCTGCTCTTCTGGCTGCTTTGCCATAGGGTATCTGTCCCTCCACATCTGATGGTTCTCATGTTTATTTTCATTAACATCAGTAGCAACTCACTGCCCACCTTCCCTGTGTGTTGCCTACCGCAAGTAGGACAGTGGTGGTATATCGAGCCCATGGTTCCTTCTGCTCCCACCTGACATAGGAGTAACTAAACATGAGGCCAAAGGGGTCTGTGCTCTCCTTCTCCATGCACAGGAACACATTTTCCCCACTGTGGAGCTTTTCAGTCGCAGACATGTGGTGCAGCCGCCTGTTCTAGCTTGCACTTCTTTATGAGTCACAAAATGTGTTTTGAGAGTATGGGCTCAGTAGGTATTAACTACTCCTGGATGATTTTGTATTTTTGAGGGGGGCAGAGAGAGAGATAATATTTGATTAACAGAAAAATAGAAGGTTAAAAAACATATCCATTTTATTTTTTTAATAATTTGTGTATTCCTTTTGTCATGTCTTGATGGTTAAGAAATGTCTTTATAAAAAGGTATCAATAATACCCCCCTCAAATTCTTAGCTCTCACATTTTGCTTCAAATTGTTTTCCTAATACTAGTGATCAAGAAAAGAAATGTTTGTACTCTCTGTAAGCTCAGTACTAGATAACCTATTTTATTTAATATTGAGATCCTAGAGAATAATGTAACTCAGTTCCCCCAAATAAAAATATTTGAATTGACTATTGAATGTTTCTGAAATGATGTTATCTAAGGTATTGGCTATTTATTGTTAAGAATGCTGATAAGCTTTTGGAATGAGACTGGTTGTAATTATAAGTTGAATACTTCCCTTTAAAAAACCTCAATCAAAATATACTCATTTTTTAGTAATCTGAACAGCTTCAGAATTGATATGTTTTCCACATAAGGTATCAGAGCTGCCTTTCTAATTTCTTCTCTAACTACTTCATGACCCTGTGGACTCTAAACCTAACCCCAGAGTTTATTAGTCCAGAGCAAAAGTCAAACTTTGTTATGAACAGGATTTAAACAAACAAAGAAACAAAAAGGCATAGGAAAACTCTTAACAGCTGAAACATTTTTATCATTTTCACTCCCCAGGGCAACAAGCCTGAGTTTTGGAACATCAAGTCAAGGCTGTTTGGTGAAGTGTGATGCTGCCAACATCTTCTTGGAGGATAGAGCCAGAGTCAATGGAAAATGGCCCAGCAAAATTACATCATAAACAGTTCAGTATCCATGCTAAATTCATTGAATCTGAAATTAAAGACACAATGGTGTTCTTCAACCTCCACTCAGTGGGCTATTTAGGAGGTGAAGAGATGAGTTTATACAAAAAAAAAAAAAAAAAAAAGCAAGGGAGAACTTGCAGCCTTCATAATATAAGGAAACTCATGAGGTTGCTTACATTTTTTCTGTTGCCAGCCACATTAACCTATTTCTCAACTGGGTTAGAAAAAGTGTTCTAATAACGGCACAACAGATAGGGGGTGGGAGTGAAGGAATATAGTTACTCTAGTTAATAAACTAAGTCTGTTACAGAGGTTTTTTTTAGTGCTGACAGATTTTTGCCATCCTCTTGATCACAACAGAAGACAAACAAAAATCTCTCTGTGCTAGACTATCAACAAGTACAAAATCATTCGGAAGTGTATTAGACATACAGGGACATATTTGTGTTGCTGATCTGTCTGGATGGCCTCCAAAAAAGCCAGTTGCTTGATGTAGGTCAGCCAGAGTACAGAGCTTTGCATGACAAAAGAAACCACAATGCAGTCAAAAAGCAAGTGGGTATTTTGCCCTTTATTCTTCATTGGCCTCTGTTCTATTTTGAGCTTACTTTACTATGGTGGGTTTTTCTTCCTTCTTTGGATTTTAATTAAAGTCTCCTTAGGTTTACTAACTTGATTTTTTTTTTTTTTTTTTTTGGTTATTTTAGTTTAAAAATTAAGGACTCTTGTTTACTAGGCCACTTTCCCCCAAATCTCACTGCTTTATGTATAATTTAATGTGTCATTAATGCACAATATCCAAATAAAACTTTGTGAATTTTGATCAGGCGGGTATAACAAGCTTTCTGGCTATTTTGAAGCTGATTATCACCCATTATGTAACATATACATGGTTTTCACAGCTGTGCAGTAATAGAAAAATCTTACTTTGTATCTAAGCCTAACAATATTTAACTCTGAACCAGATCATATTGAAGGTGTTTGATGTTGGCTGCCAGGTGAGAACTGGGTCCCCACTAAAATTCAAAAGGCATTTTGGTGCTCCTTTCCTTGCAGCCAAGATTTCATCTTGCCACAGACTGCAAATATGAATTCTTTTTCTCTTTGTTTTTCCAATTTTCTTCTCCCACACAAATCAATCATACACTCATTCAGATTTATTAGATTGACTCTCAAATCATAGTGCTGCAACTGAGAACAGAATCAGACCCAGCAATGCATTTTGCCTTCAAAATAATTGGCTGCATTCTATACAGTCTCCTATTTCTGTCCAGCTATGTATGCTGTCTGGAGAACCTATATGCTGAATTTACACAAGCTGTGCAACAGAGTCCTTTTATAACACGGACTACCCTGATTAGAGAGAGCCTTATAAAGACAGAGCACCACACTTGGATAATTCACGTGCATAGAATCCACATACAGACCCAAAGTTTTTGACCAGGCAGAGTAAGTTTTTCTGATCATCACACTGTGCCTTTTTTAAACTAAAGTGCTATTTGCTTATGGCTAAACCTTATATGTGGCTATTGCATGCACAGTTCAGGCTGCATTGTCAAAAACCAAAACACCTTCATAAAAAATGATGGAGCCTAAGAATTAGGGCAATGACAGTTTTTGTTGGTTTTCGTTTGTTTGTTTGATTTTTTTTCCATTTTATTTTTGTGTTCCAACAGAACTTATGTCAAGCATAGAGCACGTGAACACACAACACTTTCCTTCTCTGTTCCCCACACAGCTGTTCACAGAAGAGGAATACTTAGGAGGAATGTTTCTAAAGCCACAGACAGCTTCTCCATTTATTTCAGGTTTTGTGGTTTGTTTCTCTTTTCTTTTTGTTTGTTTTTCTTATATTTAATATTAAGACAAAACATTATAAGCAAAACTTTCTTTAAGTAGTGTGAGTATCAAATAGTATCTGTCAATCCCTGAATCATGCTATTCAAAGTGCTTAAATCTACACTAAAAGTAGAGGAACAGAAAAGTACTTCCCATGTGGCTAAGGAAACACCTACCAATTGTCTAAATGTGACTGTGGTCAGATAATTTCATCTTACATTTATTCCACATCCCAGTCTTTATACCAGGGCATGTAAAGGGGAAAAAAAATAATGCATTGCTTTCAGAGGATCCTGGGTATTTGGGACTGTTGTGGTTTAAGCCCAGATGGAAAATAAGTACCACACTGCCGCTCGCTCAACCCCTCCCCTTCTCCCCCTCTCAGTCCAGTGGAAACCAGGACAGGCATCCAGATGAATGAAGGAAAATGCCATCAGTGCTTGACAGGTGTCTGTAAGAGCAAATAAATAATAGCTTTCTTGAAGCAAAAATGCAAAGCTCTCTTAAAATTTTATGTGACTTGGCAGCCTAATTTCTATTTTGTGGATGTTTGGCACATGTCCAGAGACACCATAATAAAGAACAGATTGTAGAAAAGGACTTGAGCTAAATCTCAGAGAAATAAACATTTTAAGCAAATAAAAATCGGTGCACACCTCAAAAGTCTATTTTCTTCTTATGCAGATACTGAGATTTCTTGACTTTCACAACAGGAGCACATTCATTTCATCCCACACTGTCAGTACTGGATTGCTCCCACAAACATCCCCCAAACTGCAGTCTCCCCGCTCACTTCTCATTAAGAAGACCAAAATATTATAGGATATACTTTTCTGGTTTGTGACAATCATGATGAGCAAACCCCACATATCCATTATATCGGCTGATATCATTCAGCTGCCATAAAAATATCTAAAGCTAATTAATTACATAAATAGACTCTAAGGTCTGTTTGCCAGGACACCAGTTATGATTCAGTGGGGGTAAATCAAACCCATGACTCTCTGACAGTGTGCTGCAACCTGTAACTCTACCCCAGCTCCTCTGCTTCTGCCAGCAGGGACTAGCAGAGAGCTTGGCCTGAGTATGTTGCAGAGCTGCACCACTCCTCTCTCTTTCTAAAACCAGAAAGGACTTCCTGTTATTTAAGACATAAATATGAGCAAGGTGCTCATTTAAGTTGTCTTAAAGATGTCTGGATGTAAACACAGTGGTGGGCTTTTTTTCTTCCCTGTCAGCCATGGTACATGCATTATTTGCAACTCCTCAAAGATAGAATCATACATAAAAATAAAACTAATTTATTTATTCATTAAAGTGAATAAAGTGTTTTTAATACTTCCAGGTCTGATTTAAATATTAATTTTGTATAAATAAAGTTTATTCTGAAAACAATTATATTTCTGGTAATCATGTCATTTTTTCTGCCTGAGTTCTTACTGAATTCATGTCAAAATTAATAAAGTTTTATTTATCGTTACAAGCTAAAACCAAATGAAAGAAGATTTCTTCGTCCTGAATATATCATTTTAAAGCAAATACAGTTTTTGTAACATTAAAATACAAGGGACTCTGAAACCCACAGGAAAATAATGTTTTGCTCTTATGGTTTTTTTGAAAATAACACTTTCTATAATACAACGTGACAAACCAACTGCAATACTGTCTTTTTTTATTCCCCTTTGGTTTGGAAGTCATCAGTGTACATATCAGCAGGACTCTGCACTTCAGTGCCTATTGCCTCACTTGTCTTACTTGCCTGACATTTGCAAATGTTATTTGCAGGATTTTGAAAGTTGGAAAAGAAAAAAAAAATTAAGTGCTTAAAAAATAAAATCCACAACCACATTAATACTTTCCAGGACATGTTAAAAATAGGGTTGCTTTTATATTTATAAAAGGGATACAACGAACTCATTCTTAAAATAAGAACTAAAAAAATCCCAAACCCAAGAAAGTGAAAGCGAAACCGGCTCTAGTTTCTACACACTCTGTAGTGACTACCGTGAAGCAACTGATACAGATTGGGTATCTTCTTTTGTTTGACAGGTATCTATCAAGTTACATGTTAGATGATCAGACTGTAGTGTTACCCCAAATGAGGGTCTTTGTAAGGGCAGGGAAGGAGCAGTGCACATTACGGGAGTAGAAATGAAACTGGAGCTCTCAGTGAGCGATGGGGTCCTTCTAAGAACAAAAACTTTCCAAAAGAGGTGAGCTGCAGCAGGCATGGCCTTCAGGAATCAGACTAGGCAGGCCAACAAAATGGATGGTGCTTCTGATATCAACATAGCTTTGTCCAAGCATTCCCAAGAGAGGTTATAAACAATCAAACAAAAAGTCTAAAACTATACTAATGAAGAAAAAAGTTTCCTATCTATACAGCAGTCTCTTCATTTAAAAAAAAAAAGTAAATATACAAATTCCAATGACATATAAAACAAAGTCAAAAATGTGAATGGGAAGAGACATGGGTAAAACAGGAAGACTGATGCTACAAAGAAATTGCAAAAACATATGTACAAGACCCTGTTTTTCCTCGTTTATCGATTGTAATGCATGTTTAACAGCAGCAGTCGAGGATGTAGTTCCAGGCACCAGACTGCAGACTCTGCTCCTACTCAAGGGGGTTGACAGCCCCTTGCATGTCGGTCACCAAATGACACTTGATATACTGGTCTCCCGTGGCAAGAGGGGCAGTATGGCACTGTTTGTGTGAGCCTCTTCGGGGTTCTGCTCCCTGTTAGTTTTTGTCTGCGGCCGCTGCCCATTTATTAGTGTCATGGGGATGTTGCAGTAGGTGTGCTGGTTACCTATTGAGGTAAGCGGCAGGGTGCCGGCAGGAGGTACATCGTATTCATAGCTTCGATAATAGTGTTTCTGGCGCATCTGTGAATGATATGTGTTATGAAAGGTGGAGCGCAGGTCTGGATGGGCAGTGGCAAGAGCAGTGGAGGTGGCAGCAGCCATGGAAATTGCGGAGACTGTCTGCAGTTCCCCAAAGGGCCCCTGCTCACTGACATCTAAAACCTGCTCATTTGTCATGGGTTCAATCCTCTTAAAAGGCATCTCGTACTGTAAACGTTTCCAGAACTTGGAATTCAGCTTGTTGCATTTTGGTCCATGCCATTTAATGACAGTGAGGAGCTTGATGGTATGTTTTAGGGCCTCAACCTCCTGGTAGTTCATAACTCCTCGTAGTTCACTGCATTCAATCAGTATCACTTTGATTTCTCCCGTGACTAACATATTTCGAAGCCTCGTTTCCAGTTCAAAGATGCTCCAACCTCTTCTTACCACATAACTTGGAGTCATGACAATGATCAGTCGCTTGCTTTGGTCTACACATCTTGCCACATCTTCAATGTAGGCTACAAAACAAAACAATTGCTCAAAAAACAATCTAAGAAAACAGTCTGCTCTCATACATTGGTGAGAAAAAACCGAGGCAAATCCCTGCTCCCAGAAGATCTCACTGAAGTATGCAAAAACATCAATGGCAAATGTGCCAAGCTGGCCTGGCAGAACATTGTCTTGAGCAACCTGCTCTATATGGCCCTGCTCGAGCAGGGAGGTTGGAAAAAGATGACCTCCACAGGCCCTTTCCAACCTCAACCATTCTGTGATCCTGCAAAACATCTATTCCCACACGTGCTATGAATTGTCAGTGTTTGTTCATGAGCTGTGGCTTTGTATCATCTATATCACTATTGGAACAAATATGCCCATCATGATTTTTACCTTTAAAAAGGCAAAGTCACCCAGTTAGACAACAGAGCAGCAGCCATGTGCTTCAGGACCTCAGTCTCAAACCCAAATTATACTCTAAATTGTTTGCTAGGCTTAGATCCTGTTTTGCTTTCATGGCACTGCCACACACATTCATAAGAACAGTGTTGTCTCCTGTAAATTAGTGTTTAGTTTGCGGTGGATTTAAAAAATATCCATGAGATTGTTTGAAGTTGTATGTTGTGCTTTGTCCATACCAAGCATCCTTTCTTGTATCTTTTATTAAAAGTATTGAACTTAGTCAGTGTCCATGTGGTTACACCTAAGTCATGAAGAATACTAAAACAACTGACAAAACATTACTGTACTTATGTTGGAATATGTGAAAGAAACATGAAAAAGATCTACTTGTACCAGCTGGAATCAATTCTAGTTTCAGTCTCTGACAATGATCAAGTACATCCACTACACAGTGGTCTGCAGTGGACACTGACAGAATTCACTACTTTTGCCTGGTGTAGAAGTTATTACTCAGCCATTGTCTTAGTCCAAACACAACTTTTTCCTTCCTATCTGAATTTCTGCAATACTCAGAATCAAGGATATCTTTCCAAACAAAATCTAAGGAACTGAAAAGAAAGAACTCAGTATTCATTCCTAGAGATTCAAGCTCTTAAAAAAACTGAAAAATGTTAGTCTCTTTCATTTCCTTTACTTATGCATGCCCTTTCTGCACTGTTTTACCTTCAATTAAAACAACACAATTACTAAATAATAATCCTCTTATCTGGGAAATGCACATTAATGTTTGGTGTCTTCACCATTCTCTAAAACATGGGAGAAAAGATGACATTCTGAAGGAGTAGGTATATAAACAAGACTAAAACAATCACTGCAATCACTCATTTTCTCCTTCAAAACCACATGAGGATAATGACATTACTTACTTCCTGTGGGAATCAAATCTCTATCTGGTATGAACAACTTGTATCCATAATGCTTTTCCAGCATATCTGGTAGAATCTCAAGAGCAAATCTTTCTTCTTCTCCAGTTTCTTGATTCCACTGGTCAGGATCCACTTTGGTATAAGATAGATATGCATCATAGTCTTTGTTGTCTAGGGAAAGACAGAAATTAAGTTAGTTTATTCCTTATTCTAGCAGTTTTCCCAGATATTTCCCCAGGTATTACTTCTGGGAGACTTTTCCAGGAATAGGAAATGGTTTAGATTAAATGGCAAGCTTTCACCCAATTTACAGATATGCATCCGTTCAGATTTCCTGTTTCACCTGGTAGACATAATCCTTAGTTACACAGATGCAGGGAAGGAGGGGTCCATATCCATAGACAGAAGTCAGTTTATGTAAGAATCCAGATGAAGAAAATCCACTCAACTGCAGGGTGACAGCTCATAGCACAAAAGTCAAAAGTCACTGTGAAGAGTTTGCATTCTTCTCTAACATAAAAGGGGAAAGAAGAGCATGGAAATTCCTAAGCTAATGTGCAAATATCTCTGCTGCACAGTACAAGCATTTCAGTCTTGCCAGAATTTTACTGTAAATTTAGGACCTGGGGCTGAAATGCTCTAATTGTACGTATAGAATTCCTTGTAAAACTCTTTAGCTCTCCAGGTCTGAAATTATTGCAAAGCTTAAATCTTTGCAGCGTCAGCTCCTGATAACGCAGTTTAAGTGTCTTGAATTCTGTGCATTTAAATTTGCAAATTTAATGTTGCATTAATGTACATTTCATTACTTAACTGTGCGTTACTTCACTTCAATATGAGAAATAACCATGCCTGTGTTTTAAATGTACTTGAAAGACTGAATCAAAAGAGCCACCATTAATTTTCATTAGGAGGTCAATAATACCAAGTGCTCTTGAACTAATTCAGTGGAATAAGAGGTCACGTTTTGACTTTTGTTGTGAAGAAAGCAGAGGAAAATCAATGGCAAGAGTAATGAAATGTTA
This sequence comes from Corvus hawaiiensis, assembly GCF_020740725.1. Lineage (NCBI taxonomy): Eukaryota > Metazoa > Chordata > Aves > Passeriformes > Corvidae > Corvus > Corvus hawaiiensis. Next base: position 112,024,465 of record NC_063214.1, on the reverse strand, counting down.
ACATCCTTCTAACTCTCTTGACAACATTATGCACAGACTACTGAGAATATCAATTGCTTGTAAAAGAGATCTGATTGAATACTCTAAATACGGTGTGTCATAAGTAATGTTATATTCAATCAGTGCTGACTTCATTTATTCATTGAGCTGGTCCTTTCTTCATTTTGCACCTTTTTGTAGTCGGGTAGCATTATTTAGAAAAGCCTGCCAGCTGTAGGGTGGATGCAAAGAGTGTAAATGAAATTAATTGAGCGGTGGTAATCTTGAACAGTCCTCTCTCCCTTCTGAGGAACCATGTGCACGATGCTCATTTGCAGATAACAAAACAAATTTGGTTGTACTATTACTACTTTTAAACTTTCTAATGTACTATTACTACTTTTAAACTTTCTAAACCCTCAACCATGTGCTCATTCTGTGCCCTGTGCATCTTTTGTGGGATATTATCTATTGGATTGTTATAGCCACAGAAAGAAAAACCCAAAACAAATAAAAAACAACAACCAAAACACAGCCAAAAAAGGAAACTAAGAAAAAGAGAAGCCCTGCCTTTTATGGTTAACACTTTCCATGATTTTTTTGAGTATTTGTGAAAATGTGTCCTTTAATGACAGACAAGCACCTGCTGCCTTTGACAACACATTAAAATAAGACTGATTGGATCAAGTATGATATAGAGGGAAATTACACAGCAGGTTTTTGTTTCTACAGTAGGACAGTGTTAACCCAGCAAAAGAGTTGGCACACAGTGAAGTCAACAAATATGTGGGGAAGTTATTACAACTGGCAAAATGCTGGTGCTGCAATGCCATATTCTATTGTCACCTCAGTAACGGTCTTGACCATGGTACATGCTTGAGCCCAGTGTCGCTCTGTTCAAAGTCTTTGAGTAAAGATGAGAATGTATAATTTCACAAAGGGACAAAAAATAAGAAATTATGCAGAATTCAAACTGGTTTAAAGGCTGAGTATTGTCTGTTAAGATGGTTTGCACAATCTTACTTGGAGGGGAAATTATTCATGCTATGACACATTCAAAGTACACTTTTTTCATATCATGGAGGCTCCAGCATCTCCACTAAATACAGCTGCATCATCCTGTATTGCAGGGAAAATATCTTTCCCTCCTGGTTTTATTAGTATTTGTAGGGCAAAGAATGGTTGGGGTCTAGGGTATATCTGAATAGATGTGTTCAGGCATCAGGCATGTGGAAGCTCTGGATTAGTTCATCACAACGAGATCAAATGCAGCCTGTGCTCAGGCTGTGGTGCATTCAGTCCGCAAATGATTCAGTCAGCCCCAAACCACTGCTACAGCAAGACTCCAGGCAAAACAGACTGTGAGTTAGAAACTGTCATATCATTTCAACCATTACATGGGGTTCAAAGTGAGACGTTTGTAAGTGAGCAATGGTCATGGAGCTGTACTCAGCCACAGGTTTAGATAGACCTTAGGGGCAAACACTGAGGGTCAAATCTCAGCTTCATTAATAACACATGGAAAGATTACTTCATTTGGTGGCCCAGGATTTTAGCCAAAGTACCTGTTGCATCACTGGAATATGCATTCTTTAATGCTGTCCATTCCTTTTGATACTCATCCAAATGCAGAGTATGCTATCATACTCCCTGTAACTTTCTACAATGTTAATCCAGAAGAAGTGATATAAATTTTTAGGGGATGAAGCTATAAACGCTTCTTGTTATTCCAAGGATGTGCTCAGCAGCAGTCACTTAAAGGCTCAATGTAAGCATAAAATGAAACCCAGACTCTGTATGAATCTACTTTGTCACATGCAAATGGGATCTTTGGGTAAGTAAATTGCTATCAGACATCTAAGAGCTCATCTGTATGCATGCTCTCTTAACAGCTACACATGAAATGATAAGCTGGTGCCTACATAAAGAAAGACAAAATTTCCTCTTCTACAGGGACCACTGTACAGATTTAACTTCAAATTTGCATTATAGATGTACGTGTTTTCTAATGATTTCCATGTTGCACTGCAAGAAGTCAGCAGTTTGGGCCTGTGAGGGTTTATTAGACTTAAACATTGAAGATATTTCTGCTAATGGGAGCCAGAAAAATTATATGAAAAATTAAAAAAAATAAAAAAACCTTTATAGAGTAATTTTTTATCAGCCATGTTCAAGCCAGTGACAAATTCCGACTTTTAGCTGGCATGATACATTTTAGCACAACACAGATTAAGAGATCAAAACAAGGAGAAATCCTACAGTGTTGCATTTCACAGCGACCTTAATTTCAGTGAAGCCCTAAGACCTAGATGATGGAGTCAGCCCATGTGTCTGTGCATCCTGAAATCCTGAGCGTAGTTTGCAGTGCCTTCAGTAACACTGAGTGCACTGGAGGCAGCTGACCATGCACAAGGGTGCTCCACAGCTCGGTGTAGCCAGCAAGGCTGGGAAGAGCTTTCATTTCCCAATCAACAGGGAACTGGACAGCTGATTCCTTCAGCAGAGCACATGCTCTCCTCTTAAGTACTAGGATATTCATACAGGAATTAGGAGCAATGCACTGATTTAACTCAGTGTTTCAGGATTTCACAGGGAGTTTTTGGAGATAGGAGACTGGATCCTTCCAAATGCAGCAGGGAGGTGCAGCCAAACCGACACAGGAAGCTTTTGTCTTTAAAAAAACATTCTGTGTTCAGGAAAGGCTGCAAAGAACCTTTCAAAATTTCTCAGAGACTGTAGTTGCTTCAAAATTATGGCATTTCTTAACCTGTATTTACTTCACTGTTGTGGGAGCCACATTTAATATATACATTGGGATAGTGTTTATCCTTAATACAATGAAAAAATGTAATTTAAGGCTTAGTTGAACAAAATGCTCAAATCCTAGGTCTTTCAAAATACTTATACTTTTCGTCACACTATTTGCTGTTGCTGATGAAGCTCACTGTAACATTTTCTATTATTTTTAAATGTCAAGCCCTTTTAATGTTAATAAAAAATTAAGAACTACCCACACAATTTTTTCCATGGCATAGTATTTTTTAAATGTAACATTCCTCATGACAGTTCATATCCTTGTGCAGAGTGAGCAATGTTGAATTGCATGGTAGTTTTTCTTTTCTACTTTGCATCTGAACTTTCTAACCTATAACAATCTCTTCATTTGGAATATAAAGATGATTTGGTAATATTTTATTTTTTAAGAGAGATATATATATCATATAGTACACATGCACTTTAAATGCTATGAAATAGGAAGAGAGGAAAAAAAGCAGGAATTTTCTTTTGAATTAGCACATTTCATGCACAGAATCTACGAAACCCCATATTCAGTGGAGACATAAATTGAGTTTTTATTGTTTGAATTGCATTTCAGATGTAAATAAATAGCATAAACAAGAAGAGTTAAAAGAAACAGTTTTCCAGCAATAAAATTGTAATTAAATAAGAGAAAAATCCCTTTTTGTAACCAGTAATGTTTAGAAAGAAGAGAGCTGCATTTTTCTAAGGTGATTTTAATAGAATTTGAAATTGATATTCATAGAACAGGATTTCTTATCGTCACAATTTGCCAATAGCCAATAAGAATATATAAATGAGTGGTGAGACTGCTATTGCAAACTTATTTTGTGCGTCCCCAGGGAAGATTCAGTAATTGCAAAGTCACTAATTTCAGCAGTAATTTCAGTCTAGCTATACCTGCATAGCATAATCATTAACACAAGTGCTTTGGTGGTGCTTAAACCAATAGTAAAAGTTACATTTGAAAGTTAATAACTTAGTCACACAGAAACCTGAAGCATCTCAAAGCATTGCCATTCCTTGCTGCTTAAGAGTTTTGCTGGGATGAAACCCAGGAAATGACTAACAAGTATTTCTTACCTGCTCTTCTCCTGGATTAATATATAATATAGTATTATATTATATTAATAATACCAGATATTATCTGGGAATTCCCATAGGTTCATCCATGAACCCTGCTGGTCTTTTGCAGTTAAATAATAGCAAGGACAAACATCATGATTACATAAGGACTCCCAGGTGCAACAGAAACTTCAGGGAAGAACCAGTTTCATCAGTCTCCTAATTTGCGCATTGATTTGCTTCCCCTCAGCAAGAAGTAGAAACTCATCTCTCATGGAAGGGCAAACAGCTCAGCCATGAAACAGTATAGCTGTCATGTACCAAATCCAAACCAGATTTCCTGAACCGAGAGAGCTCAGAAGCAGCACATTTTAATCTTATTAGGAGCACTTTGCTTTATTTCAGCAATGTGGTAGAAAGAAAAAAAAAGCAGCCACTTTGCCACTTTCAGAACCAAAAGCGTAACTTGCCAGGCCTGGGCCCTGCTACCTTCCCTGTAACAGAGCTGCACAGAGGCCCCTGGCTTCCTTCAATTCACCAAGGTTTCCATGGCAAAGAAAGCTGAGAAGAAGACTGAGGACACCACAATGAGCTCCTGCCCAATATTGTAGGTGAAGGAACCTAAAGGCACCAAGGGTCATTGTGAACCTCATCATATCAGTTCTTAAACAAAGCTCTCGCTTTCTAGCTGTCAGCTGCCTATAGCCTTCTTTTTTTTCTTGAGCCTAAAGCTTGACTTCTTGTCAGCATAGCTGTGAGAGAGGATATTTATGCAACTTTCATTAGAAAACTATTTACAACACATTTGGTCAGATTTTGTCTTCAATTGCTACTTATTTTTGCCAGCCTGCTAGCATAAAATTTCTTCTATTTTCCTTTTTTTTTTTCTTTTAAGATAGTGTTCACCTTTACATATTAATTCTTTGATAAAAAAACTTCCAACAATTTAAAAAGCTAAAAATGTACCCAGGTAATGGTAGTGGCAGATACCTGAAAACTCTTTCTGCTGTTAGCTGTACCACATGCTCTTTCCTTTGAAACTGGAACCTGTAACACCAACGTGTGTGGAAGTTTTTAAGTAATTTTGTCTATCTGACCATGTCCAATGGTTTTTAGCCTGTCATCCATAGACTTCTGGATTTATCCATAACATAAATTAAAACTGGCATACAGATATCTACATATCCACTGGAACCTCTCAGATCTTGAAATGGCAAAAAAAAGTCAAAAGTAGCTGTTTTGGTCACTTTGAGACTCCTGTTCACTCTAAGGCAGGATCATAATGGGCACTACTGAGAGAAGTGGCTCCCCTCTCCACCTTCACTGTGGCTGCTGTGGCTGCCATGCCTGGGGACTGATCCTTGCACAGTTTGATGAGCAGGAACAGTACAACAAAGGAGAAAGTTGTCCCGGTAAAATCATGAGAAAATTTCCACTGATTTTAGGGCGCCTGGAAGTCAGCTCATGTATTTAGATTTCTATACAGTAGTAATATCTCTTCTGATACAAATAGCTTTTAAGGTCACAGAGTGCAAGCTAGAAGGAAACCAGGACATGTGTTGATCGCAGATACTTGTAAATGGTTATTTTCATTTTCAATCTGTCAGTTAAAATACGATACATTTTTCATAAAGTCATTTAAAAACTGGGAATGGCAGAAAGAGAAGGTCCTTGGAAAATAAAAATACATAAAAAGCAACTGCTAAAACACTCCACAGAGAATGAACATGGTATAAAATCTCTTTTGTTGGAGCTCAGTGTACAAAAAAATAGAAGAAATTACCACTTCTAAAAGTGGATTTCGCTAACATCATGTTAGTCCCTAAAGTGTGCTCTATGGACAAGACTTTTTAAAGTAAGCTTTTAAGATTAAAGCTGCAAAACTAAAAGGGTTGCTTGACATTTGACAAAGATTAGCCCTCAGAAAATCCCAGTGAAGTATATATTTCTGAAAATGTTGTTGTTTTCAGAATAGTACAAACAGTTCTTCATTTGCATAGCACTTCAAGCTATCATCTTTACTGCATATGTGGAGAGATCTTGGACTGAATTTTTCCTCCAACAGATTTGGGAGTTTCTGACCACCAAACTGGTAGTGGTGAGTTATGGCTCTGAGATGCAAGGTCATGCCAAACACCTGTAAGTAAAAAAGCCTCTCCTTTGCAAGGGTCAGAGTGCTTCTCTTGCCCCTGTGCTCCAGTGACCCGGGGAGCTCTCGGACATTCGCAGTGAGGTCCCCTGACAGGACATGGGCATGCTATGCTGCTCTGCACTGAAGGACACAATGTGGTGTCCATCACGTCATCCCCTGGGGTGGAGTCAGCTCCCACACAGTTGGAGAGCACAGGCATGGAGTCAGAGGAGAAGCACCAATATTATTATATTATAAATTAGTAGGGGAGGCAGGGAATCAACCACAAAAAGATAAAAGGGGGATTCAATTCCCATTCCCAGGACTGAGCTGCAGTGTCTGCAGGAGAGAGAAAAAACAGAAGTAAAGTCTAGTCCTGAGAATAAAACTTTGGGAAATTCAACACTGTAAATTCAAGAAATGAGGAATCAACAGCTGTGATCACTTGCTTGATCTTCAGTATCCCTAAAGAAAGTAATAAATCGAGTTCCATTAGCTGTAAGGGTTAAATACTTTGTTTTCAAATACTTCTCACAATTTACCCATGCCTCCCACAGAAATGTGTATGTTAGTTAGCCTGAGAAAAACTGATGTGTCTAAGGCTTGGAAAAGAAAAAGGAATAGTGATGAGATTTGACATCCTGAAGGGCTTGTTCTCTGATCAGGGAAGAAATGAAGCATTGAATTTTAAAAGAGATTTTCAACAGAAAATTTTAATTGCACCTCACCTTTAAAGTGTTTCAAATTCTCTCTGGGTACAATACAGTGCACATAAAAAAAAAGACTATGATATTTTGATGTTTGCTTATCTCCATGCTGTCCTGAAGTATGACAGAACATTGTGTAAATTATGAATAGAACGTGGGCGCTCTGCTGCTGCACTGCAGGAGATGCAATTAGAATAGGATTTTAGAGTTCAGCATTTTGTGTCTGTCAATAACAAACTAAGACAAAGGAAGGGATCTCAGTGTAGGTCTGCAATTTATTTCTGCACAAGCCATAGCTTGGGCTCTTGTGGAACATTTTCTCTCTATCTTTCTTCTTTTGCATGTGTAAGTGAAAGAGACAAAGTGAAATGTGCAGCTGAAGTCACTTCATTAGCACAATGGGTTTTATCCATGTTGCCAGCATATTGAACATGGTAGAAGCTACATGTTTTCATTAGGAATTTGTAAGTAGCATTTTTCTTTTTATATTGCTGTGGTTAAGCACCCAATCTATCAGTGTTTGCACTGATCTTCTGAGAATCCATTCTTGACCTTCTTTAACAATGACCTTTGCTCAGAAGGATAAACTGAATGGATATTGGTTTTCCTCCTTTTGAATCACAAAACAGTACACTTTAGAGGTCCCTTTTTTTGATGTTTAAAATGCATAACTCAAGTATTGTTGTTCCCAGGTGACCAATGTTTGGGATGGGACAAGAGAGAGAGGCAGGAGTGTAACACCTGGCGGAGTAAATCTGCAAATGAATTGGAGTGATTTGAGAAAATGATAAATGACAGCTATAAAAGCAAGAATTACTGATACTAATAGAGAAAAAATTGTTACATCTATCTAAACAGTTATTATTTAAAGTGTCTATTTCTGCATATTCTAATATGACTGTTATTAAATTCACACAATTTATGGAAGTAAACGTGCCCATTTAAACTGGCGGCTGCTTTGTGGATAAGAGAGGATCTCAGCTTCTGAAAAAAAAGAAAGAAGGTGTCTGTCAAAATCCTCCATGACTCACAGTCCCTCTGGGCCTCAGTTTCCTCCTTGGTAAAGTAAATAGAATAACCTGACTTTTTTCCTCACTGAGCGGCTACATTAACGCATCTTTTTGTAAATCCCATAGAAGGTTACAAAATGTTCTGATTCTTGGGCTTGTTGTTCTGTGAATTTTCTATTTTGAATCCTTGTGCATTTTTAGATGGGAGGCAAAAATGGGTCATTCCCTAGTGATTTTATTATGGAAGTCTTATATAAGGACCTGTAATTCTGCAACTGCTCTTTTCCTTATCAGTGACAGATTTAGCCATCACTTGCTTATCAGTACACATTTATTTTAATATATCACAATGGCTTCTGCCTACAGGCTGTTACCTTGCCCTGTAAAAAAACTTTAATTAGTATTTCTGCAGGAAAAAAGGTTCTGTCACCAAAGACATAGTGGCAGCACAAAACATCAGGAGCTCTGACCCAAGAAACCAAATCTAATTAATCAGAGCCTGCAGCTCAACCCAGTTTGCTGTTCAACAGCAATTTTGATTAGTAAGGCTAGAGGCAAAGAAGACCTCTTCCTTAAGTGCTTAGAAAGAGAAAGATGAAAATGCATGTATATGTTTGACAGAGCTGGTGCATATATTGTGGATCACTTTTGTTTAGGCTGGATATCCTTGAATCACAGAACAACTTTAATGACCATTTAGCAGCCCACTTCATGATTAAGCAAATGAACTGCAGGGTACATTCCCAAACACTCGGAACAATTTATTGAAACTGATCAGTTTAAACAAGCAGTAAATTGAGATTCACTTCAACCTCTACCTATTTGTTGAATACAATTAGGGAGGACACCCCCTTGCTTACGGAGAAATAAAATTGGTTTTCAGTACTGACAGGAAGTGAAAATCTTTAATGCATCGATGTTGGCAATTTACATTCAGTGTCAGGAATAAAAATCTAAAAGACACGGATGTCTTCTGGAGCTCCAGAGAGCAGCACATACATCAGCTCAGCAGTGATTGTGCTTGTGTGCTGTATGAGGAATGTATATTCAAGTCAGCACCTAAAATTGGAGTTGTTAACACATCTTGAACTGAAATTAAATTTGGGCCTTGGTGGAGAGAAATAAAAGACAGATATTCTTAGAAAGTAGGAAATGTGCTGAGAAGCTGCCTTACCTCCATCTAGTTCTTCAGCTCCAAAATGATTTCTGTAGAAGAGCATAATCTCTATCTTGTAACACTTGTAGATAGTCACTAAACAAACAAGCAGCAGCAGAATAGCACCAAGCCCACCAGCAAGCTCAACTGTGTACATCAGCTCTGCAAAGAATTACAAAATGCAGTAACAACCACATTTCAAACCACAGAAAGATCAGCAACAGACCTTGCACTTTTGTTAAACATTAAAATAAAATAATGAATGATGAACCCCACATTTATGTATTTATTTCATTATAAGACCCTTGAATGAATACGTAATTGATTTTTCTTTATTCTTCAGTAAGTTTTTTTCCTTTGATACACCATTTGAATTGCTCATTTTAAAAATAAATATCACTGGGGAGAAGTATGCAGATAGATCACAGTTTGCTTTACCTAGATAAATGTTGCCATTCGACTTACAATGAAAGCAAAGGTGAATGTTTCCTTTTTGAGGACTATAATGCAAAATCAGCTCTTCCCTTAGTCCTTATACAAATAGAATGTGAACAAACTGGACAAGATTAAGGATTTGATTCTTTTTCCCAAATAAAAAAAACCCCAATATTAATAATAATTAAAAAACCCCACAAAACACTTGAGAGATGTGAAGACACATTATCCAAGGAACCCTACAACCTCACATCTCAGTTATGTGTTAATATTTTTAACACTGTTACCCAGAGGTCTGCAGTTCATCTTTATTCTCACTTTCCCCCAGTGGGCTTAGCCAATGTGTAGACACAGCAAATTGTCCTGACTTGTCTGTTGTGACATTCAGGCCAACCCCCTGGAGTCTTTGCTGCTGTCTGCTCACAGGGTGGATTGAGATCATCACCATGGAGCTCTGTTCCTGAGCATGGGGCCTGGTCAGTTGTGGCTGCCACAAGCGCCCAGCACCACCACCAGAGCCACTTGTTGGGCCAAAGGTAATATGCCACCATGGACTTTTACCTCCCTCAGTTGGAAACGTTGCACTCTCAAGGAAGCTCACAGAGCTCTGTTCCTTTTCATTTGCCTATTGACTGAAAACTGGCGGTGTCAAAAAAGGAGGGTAGGAGGAGGAAGAAACTTGCTAACAATTTCGTAATTTTAAATCACTACATGGCAAATCTGAAGGCCTTCCATGCTTTTCCAAATCACTCAGTTTTGAGGAATGAAAAAACCCCAGATCTTGGAAATCTAAGATACAGAGTTTGCTTCATAAAAAAATCTGTGCTGGAGCAAGTGTTATTTTCACAGTGTCCTCTTCCAGTGGGCAGCTTGTCTGAGTGAAGTACCATGAACCTGGAGTAACCTTTTTTGTGTATGTGTGTGGTTGTGCAGATTTGATAATCCAGCACAATGCAATTCAATTAGAGAAATAAAAGGTTAGAGGAAAAATTGACAATCGCATTTGTTTGACAGCTTCTACTGAGAATCACACACCTTTTTTTTTTATTATTACAAGGCAACTGTAAGAAGATTTCATTGCTCTCTAGAAGACACTAAAAATGTAATAAAATAAAATAAAAAGGCATTTATATTCCATGTCATTCTTTCCAAAACTGTGATGGAAACTCCTTTGTGTTAGATATTTTTAACACTGACATGGTTATTTCAAACTCCCTATACTCTTCTGGTCCAGAGAGGGAAATGTTATTAAAAACACTCAACAAAATATGGTTTGCATAGACAAGTAATGCAGTATTTTAGAATATAAATGGAAATGGAAATTACTCTGCACTGGCTTACTATACCCTGCTTATCACTTTGTAATACAGGTGATGCAGCTGTTCAATGGTAACTAGAAGAAAGACTTTAATATTTTGGGTTGCTAGGCGCAAAATACTCCATTTATGTGCCTGCTGTTATGACTCACTAAAGGCAAAGAAAAACTTTACAACTGGAAAACAGAAGTTTTTTCTAAACTAAGGATTTTTATATTAAATGGAAAGAAATAACTGCAGATATTCATCTGTTTTCTGTCTCTATGCATGAAATCAGACTAATGCACTGCATCACTTTTGCCATCCGAGTCCCCCTTAGTTACATGTTTCCCCATAAAGTAAGATTATGCCTTTATGTTTGCTTCAGTAAAATCTATCTGAAAGCACACAAAACTGTCCTTAATTAGGCAATCGAAGCAAACAACAAAATTCTCTAGTCAGCCTGAAACATACTAGCAATTACCTTTTCATGTGCTGCTGCTGAGCCCATTGGGATCGTACAGAGATAAGGTGGTTCTTTCTTAAACATGTTTGTTTGCAAAGGAAGTTTCATGGTCTATTGATCTAACAGAGCCAGCTTGTATTTTCCTCTGTGCTGGACAGCATCTATCAGCACAAGTTCACTCTGTGTCTTGGGTGCTGTTTGTCAGGGTTCAGAGGCAGAGAGGGGCAGTGATTAGCCCAGCAGGTCGCTGCATCCTTACACCCAGCCCATGAGGTGCGTGAGCTAGCCCCAAAGTGCTGGAAGTGGGGGAGCCACATCCATGCAGCACCGTGGAAGGCAGGAGGGATTGGCCTGGGCACAGTGTCACAGAAGGTTGATTGTTTCCAGGCCTTGAGTTTGTGTTTCTGCAGGATGCTAAACTGTGCCCTAAGGGGTCACTGGCTGGCTCTTAGCTGCCTCAGGGATTTTAGGAGGTGTTCCTCTGTGTTGAGCTGAACTGAAGGTGCAAGAAGCAGAAGGCCTCCACTGTTGGCCCCTTAGGTGACTGAAGCCATTTCCCATTTCTGCGCCTTGGTTTTCCCAATGTGAACTGAGGAAGGTGCTCTGGCTCTTCCCTAGGAGAGGTTACTCCTGAAAGGTGCTCTGTGAGTGCCAAGGGTGCTGGTGATGTGTGTGCCAACAGTTTGAACAATGATGTAGTGACTGTTAAAGCCAAGCTAAAGAGTAGCAGCAAGGTTACAGCCCATGGTTACCTTCATAATAATATTTTTTTCTGCTGCTTTATTCTGCCTTTTACAGTGAGATTTGAGCACAGTTGCTGCAGCAGGCATTACCCTCCCTTTGAAGTGTGATCTGTTTTTCCTGCAAAAATTCAAGTTTCCTTTAGTGGCTACATACTAAAAAGATTCAATTTCAGCACAATTCCGCATCAGAAGCAAGACATGAGAAGTGCAAACCTTTTAAAATCTATTTAGCCCCTGTGTTGTGTTGCTCAAATTACAGACCTGGCCCTCCTTAAGGAGCTGAGACTGAATGTAAAAAATACTTGAGGAAAATTACTTGGCTAACCCTTAGGGGGACAGGCATTCTGTTAAACACAACAAACGAGCAAGTGCCAGAGAGTTACATCCAGAAGCACAGCAATCATTTAGTTACAGGCAATTAACAAGAGTCTTCCACTAGTACAGGAGCAGTTCTACTCCAAGGAAAACACATTGATTTCTGCAGCAGTAGTAGATTGGTTTCTGAATAAATAGCTTCAATTTAAAATAAGATTTGTTACAAGCATTTTGACCAATGGCTACAATTTTTTTCCTTATCAGGAGGCTTTGGCCAAGCAGCTCAGTGAAAGAGACAGCTAATTAAAAGAAGGCATGTGTCCTCTCCAAATATCTAGGACAATATGGCTGGTAATAAATACACTGATTTTATACCTTTTCCTTCCTAATTACTGGGCACATTTGTAGGATATATCTTTAATCTTCACCTGGCTCTAATATTTGATAAACTTCCTTTCACTGTGTCATACAGGTAATTCACTTATCAGAGCTGAAGTTGTAAGAAGAAAGTAAATAAAAGTGTTCTGTCAAAGATTCTTATCTTTTAACTCATATGACATGCTTCAGGGGCTTTACATTTAATGATCTGGAAAAATTTAATATTAATTTTATTCATTATTTAGCCCTCATACAGCTGAGCTACTAAGAAAAATAATTATATTTCAAACACTCTTTTTTCATGATTTATAACTCTTTGAGCAGATGTGATTTATAGCTGTGTATTCAGTTTCTGAGCCTTTTTCAAAATCCAGTTACAGTCTAATTTTGCAATCGCTTACGCAGATTGCTCAACTTCATGGAGTATAAGTAATCCCTCTGAAGTCAACAGGACGATTCACAGAGCTTCAGGTTAGCACATAAATAAATCTTTGCAACTTTGTGGCCTAAACTGATTTCCATTCTCTGCCTGTCTTGGATGATTTAACTCACAAAGAGATAGGGTTTGGTTAGAGGCTGTTCTCAGTTTATTTAGGTATACTTTCACAGACTTCAATTATTAAAGGAACCATAAAGATAATGAATATAATTTTGAAGGAGAGCAGGGACTGATGTGTTACAACATGCAGGTTTGGTTATGAATGGGTGTGTTTCTTCTAGAGGAAGAAGGAAGCTTGCTAACACAGGAACACTTGTCTGAGTCTCATGTCATAAAGAGTAGGCAGAATTTAAGTTAGCAACAAAGAAACCCATATTCACAGTTTTAAAATGAAAAAGTATGGGTTGTTTTCTATTTTCTTTTCTTTTTTTCTTTCTTTTTTTTTTTTTTTTTTTTTAACCTGCTTAGTAGAGTATTTGTTATGGCATGGCTGTAAAACAAATTATCTTCCCGAAGTATAGCATATGGAACCATGGTTGTATACAGCATATGCATATCCAATGCACATATGTATAAAATCTATTCTCTTTTTAGGGTTTCTTTTTCTTTATTTTTAGGATTTTTGTTTGTTTCAATTGCCGAACAAAATCTGGTTGTGCTAGATGGATATGCGTGTATATCCTACATGGATATCCTATATGGATACTGCTGTGAATAATTACTGATTGATACTGTAGGAGAATAGTACTTCTGATAGCAGTAGAAGCGGATTTGGGCTACTTATTAGCTTGATTATGAAATAATTTCTTAGCACAAAGTATAGGCTTTCTGCCAGTGTGGGCCACGTGTGCCCATGGATGTCTGCAGAATTGACGGAAGGTGGCTAAGTTTAGTTATGGTTTTCAATATGGTTTTCAGTGCAGCAGTTTCATTTTATTTATTAGAACTGTTGAGACCTGGCTGTCTTTGTTTATTTTTTGTATCAATAAATAATATATATTCCTGATTCCCTTATGAAAAAGAATTAGTCAGGTTGGGGATTATATATACATAAGCATGTACGTGTGCAAATGCAAGACAGCGATCCTGTTAATCTATTCATTAATATGGCAGGAAACATATTTGAGCCTTGGTGCTGTTGGATTTCCAGTGTTATTAGAAGAGAGATAGTAAATTATTATAATAGAAGTATATTCTTATCAATGAGATTTTTATTTCTGCTGAGAAGTACAGGATACCTGTTCCAGTAGAAGAGTAATTACACTGACTATCTCCAACAGTATGTTAGCTCAAAAGAGGATAAAGTTGGAAAAATATAGATGCTGCAATGTTACTGAAGCTTGCTACATTTAAATACATAACAATGCATTTTAAAGGCAGTTTATGATAAATATTGAAGGAAAAAAGTGTCATGGTGTGGAACTGCAGTAATCTTTGGTTATCTTCCCCAAATTAATGAATTGGGCATGACCTGAAGCCTTCCTGAGTAGGAGAGCTTCTATTTGTTAATTGTACTACAGAAATCAGACAAACCCACACTATTACTCCATTTAGATCTTCTGAAAGAAATGAATGTAAGAGGCAATGGGAAGTACTAAAAATGTGGGGGAAAAAAATTGAGTACCGAGTTCCAAGGATGTAAGATCATAAAACATACTGTTTACATTTTTTTTTTCTGAGGATAGCGTTAATGAATAATTTAGCTATGCAAGGATTATAGGAACAATTTGTGGCATTTTATTTTGAAATATTTTTGTCCTTGCCAATGCAGTTTAGACTTGCACTTAGACATTACATAAAAAGAAGAACTGTGATAAAAGTGGTGCAAAAGTTGTTTTAAAAAGGAATCCATTAAAGAAACCAACTAGTTTGACACATTGTCAGAACTAAGATTTGTCAGAGGAAAGCTAGATTTAGGAACATGCTGAGTAATCTTAAAAAAATTTTCACTGGAGTTATCTTAGTCCAATTTTCTAAAGGACGAGAAAAACTTTACTGATTAAAAGAATGGTCTTATGAAGAGTTTCATTCAGGCAGAGGTCTTTAGAATTCTATTCCTTGACTGATTTTAGATGAGGTTAAGTGTTAAAGGACAGTCACTCTTAGTTGGGTTTGGGACAAGAAGGGAGCTGATATTTGACTTTTGGCCCTGTGTCATGAACCTCTTGGGAGAATGAACCTTTGCACTGCCGAGCACAGTGACAACTTGAAGACCTCTTCAATGGCCATAGGTGAAAAAAAAAAATAAATTCCATCAAATCCAATCCAATTTCAATTCCAATTCCAATTCTACAACCTGATGAGGATCTTAGAAAAGCTTTCCCTGCAGCACAGAATAAAAACCGAATGCTTTATACAGTGGAAGATAGACTCGTGTAATATCTGAACTGACCAAGTGGGTCGGAGTTCTTCAACAGTTTTGCTTCCATTGAGACTCAGAGGTTCACTGCAATGAACAAGTACTTAGGTCCAATTACCAGAAGCTGAAATATAACTCACTGCTCTCATATTTCACAGGATGAGTTTCCTTTCAGAAATTTCAGAAGCATTGTGAAGGTTTTTGGTAAAGGGAGATATAACACCTGGAGTTTCTTTGCAGAGGTTAGAAAAGAACTAGTTTCTTTTCTCTTTTAAGTCTTAATTGTCACTCATCACTACCAGTGTGTGAAATTGTGTTTCACTGTGTGAAATTGTGTCCAACTGACTGAAAATGCATATAACACATTCAAGTCTGTAAGTAACAAACCAGATTCACACTATTATGTCAATGTCATTGCAATTTAAGGTGCTTGTCTGCAATTCTATGACCATCAATAACCATATGAAGATAATTTGGTTTAATAAGCATATGAAGATAATTCTATTCAGAATTTGCTATTAGTTTGTACAGGAAATATTAATATGATGTTTATGCATTAAGAAATGATGAGTTTAAAATAAGGTAATTTTCCTCAAGATGCATTCCATCTAGGAAATATTATCTTGAATATTTTTCAAACATATATTTTCATGGGCATTTCAAACAGACTCTTTCTCTAACCAATTTACTTCAGTGAAAATATATATTTTTTTTCCTGACAGAAGAAAAACTCCAAACTTGTTTTGACTATCCCTCATTAAGTTATAGTCAACAAGATTCATATATGCTCACTGAGAACACCGATGACAGAGGAAAACAAACCAAAACCATAAAAGAGCCCCAGAGTAGGAAATTAGAGGATAATACTGTGTAGATGACAATGGAAAAAAGGGAAGTAAATAGTTTGAAAAAATGCATGAAAGCATATTACCTTAGTTCTGGTGCCTGTCCCAGGAAAAATACCAGTATATTATTAATGTTTTAAAATAATATCAATACCACTTAAAGAATAATGCCAGGATAGAATTTGAGATTATTTTTGCTGTGGAGTTCTACTTGCAGACATGCAGAGAAGCCTTTCAAAAAAATAATCACATAATTAGATAATAACCTGTATTTACAACACAATCTATTATTAAATGAGATTATGAAGACTTTGATCCTGCATGAAAGTCATACTTGTCAATACATAACATTGCAGAAGAGCATACTTTTTCCCTATGCATTGCATTTTTTTCTCCTACATTGATAGACTATAATCTTGTCTTCTTTAATTGAAAAAATTATGAAAAAAATAGAATTATAGTCTGTGATCCACCTCTTATATAATCTGCAATCTCGGGTCTGTCATTAATAAATTTCTGCTTAGCTGCTGTCAGTACCACTCTCAGAATTAATTTCTAGAAGGTTCTTCTACCTGGCTGAAGATTAACCTGTAACTGCTATAGATGATTGATGGCACCTATCACCAGTAAGTAACAAAATCAACCTTAGATTATAACAAGTAGGTTTTTTTCCCATACAAAAGAGAAAATAACTTGATTATTGTAAAGGTGATAGGGATGTGGTCAGAAGGTGGAGGAAAGGGATGAAAGTTAAATCTTCTGGGTTCTGATTGCTCTCTTTTTCCAATCTTTTTGGATAAATTTTGTTGGAATGAATGACAAAAGGAAACAGCATTGGCAATGTTTTGCTTAAGATACTCTACTGCCTTTAGCTTCGAGTTAAATGCTCCCTATGCACAGCATCTGTGGAAATTTAGGATTCCAGAAATGGTTAGCTGGAAGCAGAAAAACATAGATCATAGGTTTTCTCCACTGGTGTCAAAAAATAAAGAAGCTCAGGAGAAAATAAGGGCTGGGCTCCCTGAGATACTGAGCACTGGTGTTTGCACTAGAGGGAGGTACCAGGAGCCTCAGCTTTTCCCAGTGCTGGTTGCTGAAATTGGGTTCACTTTTCCTGCACAAGTGTTGTTGGAGTCCAGGGGCACTGTGTTCTGCTCCCCTCCTGGAAGTTCATTTCAGGAAAGGAGAGGCTCTGGCTTTCCATTCCAATGTCATGTCAGGGGAAGAGCAGAAGCCCCCTTATCCCTGGCTGAATGTGCCAGGCTCTGGTTTGGGCAGGGACCACCCTCAGATGGACCCTGCTTGGGGTTTCTGTGAGGTGAGTGTGTGTCTTTGTTGGGCTGGCCAGTGGAAATATTAAGGACGATGCATCCAGGCTTTTTCTGATGATTTAGACTGTTGACTTCTTGCCCTTTCAGGGCCTATGTAATTATAGGTATGTCTGAAATCTCCCCCTGGACTTTTAAATGTACAGAGACTCTACTGAGCTGAGTGAAGCAGCAGTTGCAATGGTGTTTGAAAGGCTCAAACTTTGTACCTGAATCCCCACTGCAGAGTTTAGCCCTAAATACCTCTTTTTCCAGGAACTCTATTTGTTCAGCAGCAGAGATTTCTGCTCTTCTGTCCCTTCTGATCCTGGTGATAATGTTCCACATAGGAAGTTTAAGAAGGATTATAATTTCTTTTTCAGGTATGCAGCGAACATTCCAGATTCAGCATTTTTGTATTCTTATACTGCTGGGAAAAAATATCACTAACTAAAAAACCAGCCAAAACTAATACATCTGAAAATGTCTTGGTGTTCGGGAAGCAAATTTACCTAATTTTTAGGTCTCAATTGTTCTAAGTCAGCCAAATAATCAGAAATTAATAAACAGCTAACTCATTTCTAGCAGAGACTAAATGTGGATCTAAACAAGGAAACCTAAACCGAAAGGTTGTCATGGTGATATATAAGAGACTAAACAAGCAGTGCAAAACTCCTCTTCCTAGGAGACCTGAGAAACTAGCTCAAATTTTTATCTGTCATGCTTAATTTATCATTTCACTGAAACAGTTGTCAACATGCAAAATGTGTAGAAGGCTTGTATCTGGTACCTTTTGTCTTTCGAGGGCACAACAGATTTTGCTTCTAGATCTATTTCAGATTCAGCCTTACTTAAAGAGGAAAAAAATATTTTTGGAGCTTTTCTGCTATTTTTGTTCTTTTACTATTTATAAGGGCAATTAAATATTGAGATTACTCCCTCTTAAGCATGTCATCATGAGGCCACATACTGTGGTATGTTTCACTTACTGAGTTCTTTAAGAAAGGAAGCAAGGAAAGTAGATTCTTGCAAAATTCATGCATGCACAAAGTTAGATTAGTTAGAAATCTGGTGGTCACAGAACAGAGAAGACTTATGTGTTTTCATTCTTGGAGGTACTGCTTGTGTGGAAGATAAAATAAGGACTCATCATCAGCATGTGACTTAATAGATGCCAGTTAGTTAAGTATTTGTTTTAAAGTAATTTAAGTTTTAAAATTCTTTCTTTTCGGTGTTCCATCAAGAAATTTGATTATTAAGAACAAACTGTTGGATTTCAGTGGTTTTTTTGGGTTAAGCTCTTGCTCTGAGTTCAAATGTCTCTGAACTAGAGTATATAACTACTAGCTGATACATAGTTGAGGTTCAATTACTTAATGTTAATATCTCATCTCAGTAAATTCAAGAAAATAGGACAAATGCTAGTCTAAGCAGAACATCTGGTAATTCACATCTGCATCTTTTAAGAAGCAATGACAAGAGCTCAAAAAAATGGCTACAAATTAAGTTCTATTAAAGTAATTGGAGGTACCCAACAATATGTTTAAATGAATTTATCACAATATCTTGATTTATGTTTTCCTTCTAAGCTTAGACAGATTTTGCATGCTACAAAACTAAATTTAGGGAAGATATCACTGCTTTGATATAAATTGGGATGCCACAAGTACTTCAGCACCCCAGTAAGATCCTGGTTTGCTCACCTTTACAAACAGTCTAAAAAAAACACAGTAATGACAGCAAAGTGCAGACTCTGCTGCTGCTTATTCTTTGCCCTCAAGCCAACGGGAAGCTGCATGAGGGTGGGGAGTGTCAATCCCAGGTATGTGGAGGACCCCCTGGAAGGTAAAGTGGGCAAAGAGGGTCTGGGAGCTTTGATTTGCAGGCAATTCTCCATCTCCCTGTAATCATCTCTGCAGGAGATGGCTGTGGCCATTAGGCAGGCTGGAATCATGGGATGTGAGTGGTGAGGGAAAACAGGAAGGTTCTTAGAAGTTTCTGTCATGGTGTTTCACTTCAGAAATGTTGATGTTAAACAAAAGTGTTAGAAGGAAAATATCCACAGTCAGGCTATGCAGGAGCCCCCCTGGCATGGGGTTTAGGTGATAGAAGTGGAATGGGATATTTTTTGTTTTCCTAAAATTTGATTTTATTTCTTACAGAAAATTATTACAGTTGTATCACCTGT
The DNA here is from genome assembly GCF_020740725.1 of Corvus hawaiiensis. Classification (NCBI taxonomy): domain Eukaryota; kingdom Metazoa; phylum Chordata; class Aves; order Passeriformes; family Corvidae; genus Corvus; species Corvus hawaiiensis. The sequence continues at coordinate 112,004,848 of NC_063214.1, read as the reverse complement.
GGTTTCCTACTATTTTTTTCTCTATTGAGCCTTTACTAATTTTAAAGTTAATGAATTATTAAATGCATCTTTTATAGAGATATAATTAAAAGGCGTTACTGTATTTTTTCCAGTGGCAGCCATAATTAGCGACATCCTTTCTCTTTTATTTTGCAAGTCGTACAAATTCCTGGGGAAAAATAATCATTGACTAGTAATTTGGAAGCCAAAATTCATGCTTGCATCTGAGGGAATCTCTACAAACTGACCACCCCTACATTTCACCCTTTCATGGAGAAAAGCTGCATATTTACCCCTTTTATGTAGAAGAATACTGGCATGCCGGCGTCCATTGCCATTCTCGACGTAGCAGGAATAATTCCCCAGGTCTGCCTCTTCGACTGAGTCAAGAATCAATGAGATGGAAACCTCCTGTTCCCCGAGATGTTCCTTGAGAACCCTGAGGAAAAAAACCAACCATCACTGCTGTTCTGCTTGTACCACAGTGAAGCTTTAGATAATCATGACATAATAATGCTACTTACAACTCACGACTCTCTGGCTTCAAATTTGGCTATGGTTTGATGAAATCTTAATTTAATTATAACATGCCCTTTTCTTCCTCACTTCTAATGAGGAGATTTGGCTTTGTAAATGTTAATGAGAGCTGCAGTTCATTGTCTTCTTTAAGCAGAATGATATGCACATGGATAATGTATCATTGCACACTTTGATGGTGACTCTGATCCATGAAGTCTTGGAATGGTAGAGGAGAGTATATCGAAAACAGTTATTCTGGGGGTTTAGAGTCACACCACAAGTCTGGGCCAAACACAATATTTGTGCTTTTTCTGAGGGTCTACAACACTCTACTCAGAAATAATATATTCATGCCATGGTCTGAGAGATAATTTCTAGAATGCCTTATAAAATTTGATCATGTTTTATCAAACAGTAGGAAGAACTGGTACACCAGGTGCCGCTTGCTCATACAGATTATAAATAAAAGGTGCCACCTGTCTTCCCATTACTTTCTTTCCCTCTTAGCAAGACCATCAGTGGTTTCAGGAACTCAGGAAAGCAAATGACAAATTATTCCAGGCTGTTCCCTCTTGTCACACGTGACAAAAGAAGTGGAAACGAGCTTTTCTGCTCCTCCCTCCACAAAACAAGAAAGTTGTACCAGGGCCATCAGATAGCCAAGCCACTTGCTGAAGGACTTAGGAAAGGTTTCAGCACAAAATGTAGCTGATCTTATTGTCATGTGCCATTTAGTGTATTGATCTTGACTTTTATACAATAAACTTAAAGTACACTGGGGTGCAATACACTTCCTTTTTGCCTGTATCTGGGGATGATGACCTTGAAAATCTCTGTGGTCTTCTTGATTTTGTAATTGTATTGTGCATAACTTCTTTTTCTTGGGTTTTATTCCTCTATCTCTCATTTTCATTACAATTATTATTAATAATGTTTACTATTATAATTAGTATTACAATCTCTTATTTTGTCTCAATTATTAAACTGTTCTTACCTCAACCCACAAGTTTCACTTTTATTCTGGTACTTCTCCCCACCTGAGAGTGAGTGAGTGGCTGTGTGGAACTTAGTTGCTGGCTGAGGGTAAACCATGGCATGCACACTTAATTTGCCTGAATTTCTGAGTTTGAGTTTCTGAGTCTGAATTTCTATGATACATAGAAACAGTGATATACACACATACAGAGTTATAAATGAAAAAGGAATCTCTTCAGATCCAAGCAGATACTTCATATTGGATAGGATTTAGTATGCTATCTCAAGCATGTAATTCTCAATAAGAAACCACTTTTGTCCTTAATTTCCAAATGAGGCAGCACTTTTAGGAGCAGAAGTACACGGCGTGAATTGCCAGATCCTCTCCAAAACAAGTATTTCAGCAGATAGAAGCAGCCCACATAACAGGATGCTTGGCTCTCACAGGCCAGATAACATCCTAGGAAACTCAGATTTTTTTCATGAAGAAATCAAAACATTCTAAAAGGGAAGTCAGACTTCAGCATTTATTTAAGGCTTCATGTTTGAAAATACTTTTTTGAGCTGTTTTTCTCAAGATGTTTATTTTTTCTTTATTTTGTCTTACTAAGTCTATTAATGGTTGTTTTTGTAGATCACCACATTTTGAAAAGGTTACTACATAAATTCCAGCTGGTCAACACTACAGCTCTTTCTGGGTAGCTATTCTGCTTTTGCAAGTCTCTAACATCAGATTTGGCTGAGAAGGGCATTTTTCTGTTCTCTACTGGTGGAGTCAAAAAGGTAAAGCACGGATGTTGCAAAAACAGAGATCAGACCCAAAGTGCTCCTCAGTTAGTCTGTGATAAAAATTATTACATTAAATATAAAAAAAATGGAGAAAAAAAAAAAAAAAGCCTTTTCTTTTACCTAATGTCACTTTCCCAGACTCGACTGTCATCCAAATCTTCAATAAACTTCTCCCCTTTCATCCAGTAGATTAAAGGACTGACGTCTCCACTATATCCAAAAAAAGCTCGGCAGGTTAGATTAGCAGAACCACCTGTTGCAAAGAATGTAAGAAAATATGTTTATTTCAAATTTAAAATCAGTTGCTTTTTAAAAACCAAAATATTCATAGAGCTCCTTGATTTCCAGCTGCTCTTGAAAGTTTCCAAGAGTATCTGCTTGTCTTAACACTAGGTTCAATACATTTTCTGAAAATAAATCCAATAAAAATGAAATAAAATTATAGGTAAAAACAGGATTTTTTTTTTTTCAATAAGTTTTCTGTTTGGTAAGGAAATCAGAGACTATTTCAAAAGGAGATAATTTTACAAAATATTTCCATATTTTCTCTGAAAAAGATAAAAGTTAGGTAAAATAGACATGCAATTACACCTGTGTTAGTTTGGCCTTGCAATGGTTTCTGCAAAGAGACTGGTATTCCTGTAGAGTTCCATTCCCAAGGGATATCTGGCAGAAACACGTGTGCTCTTTGCTAAACTACTTTAGCAGGGAAGTTTTAAACACTGACACTTGAAAAAAAGCACATGAGAACTAATTCTGAACATTGTAAGCCATAAGAATGGGAAGAGCCATTAGCAGAACATGCAGCAAGGAGCAGAAATTTCATATGTATGTACTGCATTACTTATTTAATCATTATAATGAGGATTTAAAAACCTAATATTCCTTTGATTATTTTCATTTCTGAATCTTACATTGTGTTTGTACCTCTTGGCTTTGGGCTTTCATCTTGAGCATGTACAGGGATCAAAATGGCACCTTGCATACATTTTGTGTGTTGGTAAGACTGGATAAAGCAACAGGACAGGCACAGAGCTAAAGAGCTCCCACTCACTGCTGTAAAGAGATTTGTTTCAACATGCACCAACTCTTCTAAACTGCCATGTGCATTCCTATAGTGGATAATTACACAGCAACTTAAGGAAGGTTGGGATTTAAGGTCTTTTCACTCCTGAAGAGAGTATATTCATGGAGTTTATTTTACTGCTGAGACTAAACTCATATTTTATTTACACTTTCAATCTTTTGATTTTTGGACTTAAAAGCTGACTGACCAAAATTCCTGGACAAAAAATAAGAAAAAAACATTGTTAGCACTACTTCATCTCTACCAAGGTGCCATAAATCCATCTGGGTTCAATGAATTTCCTCAGAAATACACTGTTTTGGGGCAGGACCTGGTCCGTCTCAAACATATGATATTCCAACATCTTATTTATTTTTAGCATGGAAACAAATGCAGAATTCTGTGTAACAAGAAGATGAATAATTATTAAATAAATGCCTTATTTATCTAAAATGATTTATCATCTTCTGTAAAGGTATCTGACTCCCCTGTCTGGCTTGAAGCCTCAAATTCATGCCATGAAAGGTGTGGAATCAAATGTTTGTGTTCAAAATGTGCAGCATCAAGCCAAGTACCTTCTCTGCTACTTTCACAATCTTTTTTGGAGCTTTAGGATCTCATTTCCTTTTAGTCATTTCAGGAAGGTTTGGTTGCTGCCAGATTTTTGCAAGCAATGCCTGCTAAGGAGACAGGAGTATCCCAGTACTTGAAAGTAGGATGGAGAGAAGGGCCTCATTCATAATCAAAAAGTATGAAATGGAATCTCTGAATAATGAGAAATTTTAATAATCTCACATATTCTACAGCAAAGTTGCCAAATGTAAAATGAGTATCTTCAATGAGAGGGCAAAAAGTCTCTTTCTAAAGACAAGCATAGCTCCTGTTTTCACACCCCAGGGAGTGATAGTCAGGACAGCTCCCCAGAAACTCAATTTCTCAATTTCTTCACAGCTCAAAAAGTGCCATTTAGAATCACTGGGGGAAAGATTTTTGCAATCTTGAAGCCATTTTCAGGGATTGAGAGGAGCATCGGGACACCACTTAATGTGGGTCAAGTTCATGAAAACCTGTAATGGAATGTGATAAATTTCTTGGTTCCTTGCCCAGGACATGCAAACCTGGTTTCTTAGAGCAGTTGCATTGCAGATATATACCAAGTGGAGGGGGGAGGGTTTAGTTGGTTTTTGTTTTGGGGTTTGCTTTTTTTTTGGTTTTGCATCATAATTATGATACTTGAACTTGTGAAAATATAAAACCTTAAAGGATTATGAATGTCTTGGCCACAGTGGAATCTATTCACTCTTGAAATGGGAGAAGGTACCTGCTCATTTAAAGCCAAAACAGGCTCCTGTGATAATTGGACCTGTGGCATTATCTACCAGACTTAGAGGGAAGAGTTCTACCTAATGCATCACTGCCACTTTTTGGGCTTTTTCCAGAGCTTTCCTACCAAGCCAAGGCCCTGTCAAAACTTTATAGCTTTTAAGAGCTGGCAAGATCACAGCTAGAGAGACTGTAACTTCTGGCTAACTTATCCATGATTCACAGAGATTAGACACCACAGGTGCTGAACCTTCAAAGCTCTCCAGGTTCCTGCAGCTAACAGGTACCCCATGAGAGATGATTTTTGCTCTGAGTGGGCTTCTGAGCCTTTTACAGATGAATATTATGAGCATAAATTTGTTCTTTAAAAATAAACATCTTCTGTTAAGGGCAAAAACTGTAAAAAAAAACAAAACAGAGTTTGTAATCTTAAGGCTGTTTTCCTTATTACATTCTTAAAGAAGTTTTCCCCCTCAATAAAGCATGCAAACATATCTTTAAGCATAGAATCTGAAGTTTCCATTCAACATGAAATAGTTGCAACTGAGAAATAAATTAGGAAGAATGTAACGCCACTTAGTAGTGCTGTGTTGATTGCAGTTACTCAGTGAAGGCCATTAGCATGCTGGGGCTTCAGCTATAAATTACCTGCACTGTCTGTCTTGACCAAACCTCACAATAAGCCAGTGGGAAGTTCATTAGCTGGCCATCAAGGAAGATTCAGTGATCAGTTAATGACCAACTGTGACCATTAATAAGGGGGTCTGGTACTCCAGAGCTCACAGCTTCTTGCAGAGGGCACAGTGCTCCCTTGGTGAAGAGGCTCCCAGCTGCAGGCACATGTAAACAGAGGCTGACTGAAGTGCAATGTTATGAATGGACAGAGTATTTTGGGAGCACACGTTGATCTCTACTCCAGAGCTGCTGTCATGAGAGCGAGTGTGTGCTGTAGGAGGGGCCACATTTTTCCCTAGAAGTGCACCTCTGAAGTGCATGGACAATCTGCTTTTAAAAGCCTCAGATTTGTAGAAAACATACAACATATAATAAATATTAGAGCTGCTTTGTTTCATCTTTAAGCTAAGGTATAAACAACCCAGCAATCAATTAATAGAAATCCCTCATGGTTAACCTTAGGCAACTGTTTGTCTCCATGTGTTTTCTGTACTGAAAAAAAGTAGAGAAGAGATCTGAAAGTCATAGAAGTTTCATGAATGGATATATAATGATTTCTATGCCATCAGTTTAAATTTTTCTGTAACTGCTGGATTACTACAGTTTACAGTCTATTTTTAAAGGATTTTAATTTCATGTTTTAAATTTACTAAATGTTTGCAATTAAATTACTGGGGAAATTAATCTATTTCTGGCCCTTAGCTGCAAGATGTAAATTCAAGTTAATTCCTGGGGAAACTGCTTTGTTTTGGTTTGGGTTTGTTTGTTGTGGTCTTTTGTTTCGTTTTGTAATTTTTGGATGGACCCTGGAAAAGTCCAAAGGCATCAGAATAGAATTATTAAATTAAACTTATAGTCTTGCTATTTTTATTGGCATCCCCTCAAAAAAAACCCCAAGAAAATCAAAACTCCCTAAAGAAAGGATGAAGAGAAAAATAACACTTGATTTGTCAGTATAATTATAAATTTTTTAACTCTGAAATAATGCAATAAAGACATGTAAGAGAACATGTAACAAGTAAATTCAACTGCATTTTTCTTCATCTCCTTATTTCTGAAGATGAATGTGCTCTTACAGTATTGAGCTTAAGTTTGTAAAAATTGGAATGTATAGCACTACATGTTCCTGCTGCTCATTGTGATAAAGTCACACTGTCAGCTCAAGCCAACTGGGTTCAAAATTAATTAGTCAAAAAGCTCTTTGCCATCCAAACTGAGGCCAGTTTTTGTTGCACAATAAGCTTCCAAGTAGAGCAGAATGCAAGACGGGACCACAACAAGGTGTGCTTCCTTGAAACCATCAAATCCCTTGAGCAGAACAACTCAGATTTTGTGTCCATTTTCACGAATTGTCAACATTTGGGACGTTTTGCACACTACTGCTATGGGAGCCTTGGCCCAGCAGAGGGCACTGTCTAACTTCAAAACATTATTTAAAAAAAAAAAGCAAAGTAAATTCCTAGTGTATAAGTTCTAATTAAAAACATAAGCCTGCTAAGAACGTGCTAGCTGTAATTAGAAAATCGTGAATGTTTTGTGGTTGGTGAAATTCCATCTTGTATGGTCAGTCGAAATTCCACTTTCACCATGACTCGTACAAGTTACTGTACAGCACCAGAGCACCTTCCTAACCTTTGATTTGACAGATTCTTCAGTGAAGGGCAACCATTTTTTTTGGCAGAAATTTTAATAATCAGACATGCTCTGCAACCTTTTTTTTAGAAGATCTCTCAAAGACATGTTATGGAAGTATTTGAGAACCATGCTCAACATTTAGTAATACTGAGGGCCAAAAGACTGAAAATGTTAAATGCACTGAAAAGTGGGACTTTCTTTTACTGTGCAGTATAAGCCATTTATACTACTTATGTACAGGAAATACCTAGGCAATACCTACACGCTTACAATTATGCCATTTATTTGTAATGTTAATGTCTCAAAATGAAATTATAAAAGGTCAAGACAGATGCAATCAAAATCTTGCACACAGGAATTAAATACTATTCTTTCCATTCGCATTTGAGAAAAAATACTGTCAAAATATCAGTCTTCCAAGTGGAGGGCTGTGAAAGCTGGTAACTTCCTAGGTGGGACAGATCAGCATTGACAGAAACAAGTCAATGACTCACTTGTTTTGCCAATGTTATCTGACAAGGCCAGTGGGCAGGTGAGTAGAAGCTGCTCTCATTTTCAGAGAAGTCTTGTGTCCTAAAACAATTCAACAGTTCTTGAAATCCTTTATGCAAATGTATTTAAGAAAAAAAACCCTAAAAACCAAATAAAAATGAGGTACCATATGGTTTTCAGCCATGTGACTTGATCATATGATCATCTACCCTTGATCCGTAAGGATTTTCTTAGAGCAGGATGAACTGGAGAGATTCCTCTGGATTCCTTCCTTGCATACACAAAGCACTACCTACTGCTATCTGCCCTCCAGTTTACATACATATTCTTGCCAAGATACCAAGATCTTTTACTCCCTTACTATATTGTAAATGTCTTGCTGCATGTTTCATATAGTAGGTGAGGACAAAAAAAAAAAAAAAGCAAAAAACCAAAGAAACAAAAAAAACCCCCAACAAAACAAAAAAACCCCAAACAAATAATTATTTTCTGAAATATAACCGCAACCTGGGAACTGCAAAATTCTAATCTCATCACTGAGTAGTAATTTTTTCAGGTTCTTGGCAAGCCATCAGGTCTTGCATCCATACAATTGTGGAGATACAATGTGTAAATTCCCTCTATTGTGAATTCAGTGATATTTACATATCACTGAATGTAAGTTTGTAAGATGTAAGTTTGAGAGGGTTGGGTATAATCATTCCACTAAGTGTTATCATGCAAGCATCATACAAAGTGCTGAATGTGATTACGCAGCTATAGTTCTTCATTTACAGGCCTGGCCATATTTTGCTGTGCTGCAGAGTGGAATTTTGATTGCATTGGAATCTAAAGCACAATTTGAATATGTCCTTCAGGCCACAACTGTGTAGACTTAGAGTACAGAGTACCATTCCTCCACAATAAAAAAACATCAGGAGAAGGTTGTCAAGACCAGAGAGAGATAGTACTTTTTGAACTTTTACTGAATTTGCAAATATCACTATTTAGGGGAGAGGTTAAACAAATCCCTTCCTTCAATTTCTGATTATTTTTTCTTAATTGGAAAGAAAAAAACAAAAGCCTAATTCTTGTTCATTAGATTTTTCTTTGTTCTTTTTACTAAGCAGATAGTCCTCATTCACCATAGAGCTAAACTCATTCACCTGTTCAGGGTTAGCCATTACCATATGAAAAGCCCTTTGCCTTCCAGGGCTTACATCTGCCGAATCACAGTTCAGCAGCAGGACACCTAAAGGAGGTGTATGTGTGTTCCTGCTAACAGGTTCCTGCAATCACTCCTAAGATATTGGAGTCTGCAATACTTTATAAGGTGCTGAACTGAAACATACATGGTAAAGTCTAAGACTAACCTATTGATGCCTTTTCCTGGTCTTAAAATCAGGAGTCAAACATGGTTAGAAGGGAAAAAGGGATTTTACCTCTGTATTTATTTTAAGCATCCTTAGGCGCACACCGCCAGGTCAAATGCACCTCAATTCACAGTGCAAAAGATCTGGTATAACATTATAGGTCTTACTAATTAACATATCTATCAAAGATTCCCCAATGAGAGGCTCAAATGAGCCCCCCTCCCCAAGGAGCCTCCCCCTGGATGGTTCTATCACAGTTTACAGAATGTGTTCTGGAGAGGACCTTGGTATCTAGGGCATTTTGATCCCTAGCTATGAAGCTTCTAAAATGTTTAGTCTCCCAGCTTGACAAACAAGTCCAAGAATGTAAGCCAAAAACCACCAAGAATACAGAAGTTGTAAAAAGGTATAAAAGGGGTATAAAAGAAAAGGCAAAAAATTATCATGGCATCACTTATGAATATTAACAATTTTTAGTGGGCTGATGCATAGCTTGTGAAGGAAAAGAAACCCAAATCCTTTCCGCTTTGAAGGGGCTCTTTCACAGCAGGACTGTCAGAGAGAGAGAGAGAGAGTCACTGAAGAAAGCAACCACCAGAGGAGACTGCAGAAAAAGAAGTGATGTATGGGACTTGGGGTTCAAAATGCCCAGAACATCTCTGAGGTACATAGATTGTCAAACTTGCCCTCATTTCACAAGAGGTAACAAAACCCCTCAACCAATAATCTTGATTTTCCTAACAGCAGGTATCTCCTCTTGATAAATAGTAATGTCAGGCTGATAAATTAGCTGTTCAGCAAGTATTTTTCGCTCCTTCCTCTTCAGAAGTAGAGGTTGGAGTGGGAGAAAACTATCACAAGCATAAAGCAAGTATTGCTAAAGAAAAGGAAAGCCACTGCAATTATTTTAGAGGCTTGATTTAACTTTTACTCTAGAAGCTCATATTTTCTACTTTTTTTTTTAGAAAATGCATTTATAAACACTTTTTTACTGTTCCCTCTCTGTGAGATCAAAAGATAATTTGTTTTTAAACAACTTAGCTGTTTTTAGATATAAGTCACAAGAAAATATCCTAGATAACAAAATATCTCCAATTGAAAGAAAAAAAAAAAGAGAAAGAGGGGGCTCTAAATGTCAAACTTCCCATGTTTGTTAGCTCTTACAGACTTGTGTCTTGGGAGCTTTAAATCTGTTCATATCATGCACAGCTCAATATTGTTCAGTGTTTTGTTTCTGGATTCTCTCTAAACCACACTGCCTTTGATTATGCTGTTGTGGTTTTTTGCATTTTAGTGATATTACATGGTAAAAAAACAAGCCTTAACTGACAGCTCAAAGTTCCCATTGCACAAAGGAGTCCATAAGGGCTCCCATAAGGGATCATATGGTCTCTTCCTGTGCCTGGAAAGACTCCCCAAGTCACACAGCTGGTGCTGCCACTGCCCCTCAGCAGTCGCTGATCTCCATAAAAGCCTCGTGTCTTTAGCTTTGTGAAGTCCTGCTCTGAGTCATACTTTGGAAAACTCCTAGAAAAGCAGAGAGGTTTCCTGTTTAAGGCCTTCACATTTCAGAGAGTTTATATTGCAAAAAAAAAAAAAAAAGAAAAAGTTTCAATGTATGTCTCTCTGGTAAAGAATACTGATAAAAAATGCAATTAAGACCTATAAGCTCCTGGCGTTCTGTAGGTGGCTCTGGGCCTCAAGAAACTACAAAGCTAGAATAGTTTCTTTACTAGTAAGAAAAGACAGTTTCAAGCCATTACAGCTCTCACTACGTATTTCTCCATCCTAAACAGAATCCAGAGCTAAAGCAGCAGCAGGTTCAAAGAGGGACTTCAATGGCTGTCTTGGTCAGAACACTCAGCTGTTGCTGAGGAACTACTTGAATAACTCACAATAGCCACTTTATTTTCTTTTGCTTATGAAAACTGTAGATATGATTGACTTTTCCTTTTTTTTTTTTCTTTTTTAACCTGAAGAGTGCTGTTTCAGCAGATAAAAGCATTCAAAACTTTTGCTGTTGAGGTTTTTTTATAAATCCTGTTTTCCTCTTCTTTCTGAACAGAATATAGTGGGTTTTCTTTGGTCTCTTGTGGGTGCTTGTCCATGTCAAAAAACTCTGCTCATAAATCATCACAACCAGTACCTTCTCCCAGTCTCCCTCTCAGGTGCACTGCACAACACTGTACAAAGAATAGCAGATGATGTTCTGGATTCTAGAAAATGATAAATAACATACTTATTTTCTCAAACTTCACAAACAACTTCATATGTCAGATCACACTTAAATGTAAATATCAACAGTCTTAAGGAACAGACATCAATTCAGGTTAAATACAAAATCAACTTCTTGTGGCTCTTTCAGCTCCTAACTGTTCATCCAGTTGATATTTTTGGACACAGAATTTAAGGAAGGGCATTGGAAAATGTTTTTTTACTGGAATGCCTCATAATAGCTGCTCTTTAACTGCTTTGGAAAGAGGGACTGCAGTGTTTGTACCATCATTAGGTAATTTGAGTGCATACATCCAATTCTCAGCTTTGGAGTCACGCATATATATTAAATAATAAGTTGTGGGTTTATTTTCCATTGGTCAGCCTGACTACTCTTTTCCTCTCTTTTCTCTTTCTTCATAAGCAAGTCTACCATGGACTGAGTAGGCTACAGGAAATTATTTGTGTAGGGAGGTATTCTGAAAAATGCTGTAGAGATAGGCTGCATATGGAAGATTTAAAAAAAAGAATAAATTAGAGCCTTTGAAAGTATCATGCACAGTGTCACCTACACCTGGGTTCATGCTAAGGAAACTGAGACTCCAACTTACAAACAGAAAATAATTAAACACTGTCATTCTCTGGTGGTCTTTCTCTTCAGCACACACTTGAAACACTAGCAGTTCTAAGATTTTAATGAATTAATCTGCTCTGTCCGATCAGATTATATGATGGAAAATGTCATTTAGAAAAGATCCAGACTAGTTTAGCAAATATTTGAATGGGGAAAACTACTGCTCCCATGAAGCACTGTGGCACAACAGGATAAATACAACTGAAATAAACCACATCTATTATGTAAATCAAAATACTTCAGTTTGGTTCTAAAATATATGACACCACTAGTCTGTTCAAATTTTCACCAGGAAAGCCATTAAGAACCACTGAAAATTGGAGCCCTGATGAACTGAACCTACTGATTATGAATAAAACAGATAAATAAAATCAACACCAACTTTCAGTTTTACTGCAGTAGAGCCTCTGATGCTAGAAAGGGATTTTATATTTATTCATACTAGGTTTTCTACATGAACAAAAGAATGAAAAAGAGTGATTTATATATATATATATATATATATATATATATATACCTAGTTTAAATGTGCTCCTACTTTAGACCATGGTGTTCCTACCTTATATCAAGAAGGTGCATTGCAATGGATAGAGAAAATACTAATTCTTAGCATAACCTCAGAAAAAGTTTGCCATTTAATTAAGTATCATATGGACTAGTATCTGTTTATATAATTTTAAAATCCTGGCACATCAAATGTTTCTATTGCATAAAAATGGAAATGCATGCTGTTCCTAAGAGCACTAGGCTTCCTGCTTTTACACAGTAGTCATTACATTATGTAGTCTTTCTATTTCTCTTGCATGTGTTAGTCCCCTGCTTTCCTAAGAAAACACTGAAACAAAATCCATTAGAACAAAACCCTCTCGTTCACAAAGATGAAAATGGAGAAACTCATTTGCTTCTCAGTGACAAATGTGCTGTACTCTTGGACCACACACATGCTGGAATATTCCACTGCTATTGATCAGCTTTCTTTCCACGTGAAAGGCAGACAGGCATTTTTTAGATTATACCTCAATATAATTGCAGATTGATAGACAATGCTTGGGGAAGGCAGCTGCACAAATGCCACCAATGGAATAAAAAAATCCAGCTAGCACTGCATAGGTGCTACCTGACTTTAAAGGAAAAAAGTTTAGAAATGGGGACAAGCTTGAATTTTTGATGCTGTACCCTGCTTTCTGACCTGTGGAGCAGAGGACCTGAGTCACAGGATTTCCCACAGGGAGAAAGATGTCTGGCCAAAGGCAGGATTCCTGCCACGCATTCCTGGGCCACACAGCTCCGAGCTCCAGGTCCTCGCTCTGTATGAAAGCTCCTTCTCTATGGCTGTGCCTGCCTACTGCTCCAACCCCTTGTGTAAAGGGGGGTGAAACCAGTCTCATTCTGGTTTTGACGTGGGTGAAGACCAGTGAACTTTATTCCCCTCTGCAGAGAGTAGCTATTCTTGAATCTCACAGGCCAGAGTGGGAGAGTTGTTCTTGTACTCCTAAATAACACCTGACCAAGGGCTGGCTTCATGTTGGCTGTCATTCTTTAGCAGGAAAATGACCTGGCCAGACTGAGAGTACTGTAGGAAAAAGCAGAGCCTGATGTCCCTGTATGTGTTTGAAGTAAGTGCAGTCCTGGGAATCATAAAATGTGATTCTCCCAAAACAACTTCCTTCTCAAGAACAATTAATCATCAAATTATTTTGGTTTCCTGCATATTTTTGTCAGGAGGAGATGTTCTTGAATACTGGAAAGTCTCAACAGCAGCAAGGCTGAAATGATTTATCTTCTTGCAGCAGCCATATGGGCCTAGTTTCTCTAGTTCATTTTCATTCTCCTTTAGTTGAAATTTCCATGGTTTCACACAACAGGGTCCTGCCAGCTAAACTTCTGAGAGATTTAGGGGTCCTGTATCTGAAGCCAAATGCTTGAGGTCAGCAAGAGGGATATTAATTCTCTTTACTTATATAATTGTGAATTTCCCGACCAGTCTGCACAACCTGCCCTCCTTGTGTGGCATGCCCATCAATGCTGTAATCTCTCCTTGTTGTATTGTTTTGTTTTGGTTGTTTTTTGGGTGGTTTTTGGTTTTTTGGTTTTTGTTTGAGGTTTTTTTGTTTGGTTTTTTTTTGTTTGGTTGGTTGTTTTTTGGTTTTGTGTTTGGGTTTTTTTGTTGTTGATGTTGGGTGCTTTTTTTTTTTTTTTAATATTTTCTAAGTGTTCTGAGAGGCATGGGAGTTATGGCATTTCTAAAAAGTAGAAGAAAATGAAGGAACATTTCACCTTGTTCCATTCAAGCCCTGGGAATACAGAGTACTGTCTACAATGTTGTTTGTGCTTTTAACAGTTTCTGCAGGTCTCAGAGCAAGGACTAAAAGCAGGGTTTGAGTGATAATAGAAATATAAGGTACGACAGCTGCTGGTTACAGGAACAGAGACAAATATTCATTTTGCAATATTTATGATACAAACTGTGCAAGGAGAGAGGTGGCAGGCTGGTGTCTGTGACAGTGCAGGTCTCTGCAGAGGTGCTGGTGCCACCACTCACCCAGTCCCCTGCCCCCAGAGCTGAGGCTGCCAGTCACCCCAAGCTGCATGATGGCTTTTTAATGTGGGCACCTGTCCACAAGGGACCAGAGTAACTTTGCAAAACTCATTTGTGTTTGTGGCTCAGAGCTAGAATTTTAGTCCAGGTCTGGGGAGGAAGAAGAGGGTGTGTTAACCCTTGCACTCCATAGCCCATCACCAGCTCTAAAGAACAGCATTGCAGCTACAGGCTTTGATTTTTATTGATGCAATTATTTGCAAGTGCTGTTACAAACTACTGGCTAGTAAAACATTGATGGATTTTTAGAAAGTGCTTAGTACAGTGTTTACTTTCAGTCCTTTGTCATCTAAATGGTATCCATCTCTTTAAAAATGTGTTGTAAATGCAGACATGAAAATTAGTATTATTTATAAAACAGTCAAAAATGGATGGCCTTAAGCGTTAAGTATTGCATGATCAAATACCCAGCAAGTTTCCTGTATAGGTTTAGTGTACACTCTCAATGGAGTGTAAATCCATACTTAAAGGAAGTCATATGGATTATCTGAGGTGGGGATAGTGAGGAGAAAAAAACCACTTTAAAACACTGTAATGGTAATTCAGGATCATTGATCTACAAACACAAAAAGGGGGAAAGAAAACAGTCATCCATACTGAATCCATACTGATCTACTACCCCAGCATCCTGTACCTGTACCATTCAATAGCACGAGAGACAAATATCTAGATATGAGTGTCACAGTCCCTGAAAATAACCTTAATTTTATGATGAAAATTTTGACAGGCTTTAACTACAGCAATGCAAATAATAAAAAGCAATGTCATATGTTTGTCCTTTGTTAGCAGTTAGTCTGTCTGTTCTAACAGGATATGCATATAAAATAGGATCAGGAATCAGCTTCATTAGCACTGGGATAGAAAAAGAAAAAAAAATTAGGCCTTCTGATGGAAGTACAGCAATGTGCTTTTTAAAGAAAACATGCATTTATATAAGAATTTAAAAGATGTAAATTGGTATGATAAGAAGAAGCTAAGTGATCTAATGCAGTTGAGTGCTTTGCTTCTGACTTGTTATCATTTATTTTCTCCACCTCTCAGTATAATCAAAGATAGCTAAAACTCAAGTTTGGAGAGAGCTGTTTGGGATTTTTTTTTTTTTAAATGCATTAGATTTTGGATGGCAAGTATGTTGAACTATACTTCACATAAATTTTTGTCCTAAAACACTTTGTAACGTGAGACATTGAAGTTTAACTGCTAAATAATGAGCTCATTTAAGAAGCATGAAAAAACAGAGGAAAATAATAAAAGGCAGAGGGGAAAAAAGACAAAATTGCTCCTATTCGAGGTGGTCATTTAAAGATGAAATGAGGATTTTTTTCAAGACTGAGATGGCAGGCAGCACTTCCCTGGTGTCAAAGGCAGGTAAGAGGATGGCAGAGGGTGTTTGGTCCTTTATCTTTTCTATCTCCTTTCAGCCAGTCTCTAAAATGAATACCTGTCCTGATGAGTGTGAGGAAAAACCTAATTCAATAGAAACAGCAATAACTTTTCAATGTCCCACTCATTTTTTCCCCCTTACTCTGCAATAAGGAATTCTTGTAAAAGCTATTTTCATTTTGAATGTTTAGGTCTGTATTGTGTGGAAGGAGTAGCTGAGAAGCAGAAAAAGATTTCTTTAGAGGTTAGGACCTGGCCTCTTTGAGGATACGTACATGGAAAACTGGATGATGGTAATAAGGTGCCTCTTAGACATGGGCTACTTGCACCTGCCCACTGACACTGCAGTAGCCTAAATGCAGGTTCCAAAAAAAGGCTGAGCTGAAAGAGGAGGATATTGCTGTTTCTCCTCAAAACAAAAGCCCCCAACACTCCTGTTGTCCCCTGTTCCCACATCCACCTTGTCTCATCCCATCCCTCCTCCCCATCCTAAAGGTGTCCTGCAATGTCCAATACTGCCCTGCGTGGAGGCAACTCCAGGCCTTGATCTCCAGCACCCAGGACAGCCAAGAGAAAGCCTGAACCCTGCTAATATGTAAATTCACCTTACACCTCAGTCTTCACACATAAAGTTAGGAAGGCTGGAACCTGCCAGGTGCCTAACAGAAGAGATCATTAAATATTATGAAATTACTTTGAGGTGTGATCATGAAAAATAAAAAAGTCAACAAAATAAAGCAAAAGACTGCAAAAGAGGTGTGGGAGAACTGGTTGAGAACAGCCACTTTCCTTCATCCTTGAGAAAGATTCTATTGCTGTACATTTAAGAGTGGCATTACTAATAAGAACTAGCTAAGAGCAGCAGTTTTCCTTTCTGAATAAAGTGAATCATTCCTAATATGATTAGCACATGTTACATACTAGAATGAATCTGAAATTTAAGTTTGAAAAGAGCATTTGTCGAAAAGGCAGAAGAAAAAGGTTGACATGACATTTTCTGCATAAATGAAGACTTTGAAGGAAAAAAACCTCTGCTTTCTATATTCATTCTAGAGGTATTTCTAGTAAAAAGCTATTAGTTACTCAAATGTCACTTTTATGAATAAAAACTTATCTTGGTGACATGGGAGATATTGCAGATGAGCTCTTGTTTGTGTAAAGAACTGCAAACCCACAGATTTTCACTAAGAAAGACAAAAAATGCAGAGCTACTAGCTCACCCTTTCTCTAAGTGGGAACATGAAAAGCTCCAATAGATTATTTAAAATTATAAAGGAAAATTGTTAAATTCACTAAACAGGGAAAAAAAAATCATATATTTGATGGGATTTTTACAGTTTTATTTATCAACTGACCATAAATGAATAATTCATAGGCTGGACACGCCGGGTTCAACAGAATTAATTTTCTATATCTTAGACAGGGGGATGAAAAGCAGAGATTTCCAGGAGACAGGATTTCTGATAAAAAAGATTTGCCATTTTATTATATTGATTTTTTTCAGGTCTGCTAGTTTATTTAATTTGAATAGATCAGCACCTGAGAGCTGTTAGACCAGGATAGTCACAAAAGCAAGGCTGGCCTGTTAAAGGAGATTTGAGATCTCTCCCAGGACTTGCAGAATCTGAAATCAAGTGATGCAGAAAGCAGTTTGACAACCCAGTTGGACCTTGACCACCTTCAAGAGTTTTAAAATTCTTTTAAGGAGAATAAGTTACTTGGGGATGGGGATGCCAAGGTTTTCCTGCTAGAAAGCTTCATATCAATGATCTTGGAAAGTGTTATATGTCTTCTGCCTGGAAACACAAGTCTTTGAAAGTCCAGTTTGAGCTTCTCAAAGCTGTAGCTTGTAGACTGCCTCCCTGTTGACCACCTCAAGACCCAGGATGCACCAAGACCACTGGCACACTGGTCATGTTGGACAGTAAGGCTTCTTCCAAGATGAAAATCATAGCTCACAGGAAATTCAGACCTCCAGCTCTACTAAGCAGGTACAAAACATCCCTCATGACTTTCAGTATTCACGACCTGGGCAGTGTAAGCTTGGTGACCTTTAATGACTTTTCAAAAATCTAAGATGTTTGATTTACCAAAATGCTGAGAAGCCCATTTGGTCTGGCTGAGACTATCTTTTCCCAAAAATTACTGACCTCGACATTTAGATGTAATTCCAGCTCTGCTACATGTGTTCTGTAGGACTTTGGGATACTCACTGTCACGTTCTGTTCTAATTTACCTGCCAGCAAGGCTCAGAGAAATTTGTCCTCTAATCCTCTGTTTAGTTTAATTAAATTACAAGGGCAGCAAGTCAATGAGATTCCACAACTCTCCAGCACCAGCTGAATGAATGGGTAGGCCTGGGTATGTCCCACAGTAAGCCAATATTCACAAAATAATAGCTAAAATCCTGAAAGCAATACAGCTGTAAAATGCTGTATTGGATCATCTGTGCTGCTTCTGTACCAGAGCTTGTTCATTCTGAACCCCACTGGTGTTATAAGTGTAGCATGCATTGCTCCACTGGTAAATCTACCAGGCCTGTTTCTTCTGTGCAAATAGGATTTAAATTGCAATGGAACCTCCTTCTGGTGGAGGCCAGTAAGTGTCACTGTGATAACAAGCACTGCTAGTTACATTTGTGATTGCTCATTTCTTCGTTCACTATTCCTTCATCTGTTTTCAAAGAGGTCACTTGCTTTTGGCAGGCTACTTGAAGAAGTGTGAAGAAAGGAGAATATTTATTAATGCATTTATATAAAGGGTGTCAACTTTAATTCAGTATAATCTGTAGGGCAATATTACTTTCAACTTATTAGGAAAAGAATAAATAAAATCAGAAGGCTAGGCACTGGAAAGGTCTCTAAACAAATTGGTAGTGAAACCTTAGCAGAGCACCCTTGTTATCACTCTGGTCTAGGCTATGCTTCTGCAATGAGGAAACTGCTTAACACTCTGTAAGCTCTGAGCTGACTCATATGCTTCAAATAAAGCATTTACATAACTGTTTATAGGCTGGGGGCGTTGCATCATAAGCTCCATGGGGGAAGAGAATAATCTCTCCCATGCTCATTACACACCGAAAACTTCATTCTTTTTCTAGAAGTCTTCCTGCTTCTACTAGGAATATCTTTGCAGTTTATGTTAAAACACATCGTTTTGCT
This sequence comes from Corvus hawaiiensis, assembly GCF_020740725.1. Classification (NCBI taxonomy): domain Eukaryota; kingdom Metazoa; phylum Chordata; class Aves; order Passeriformes; family Corvidae; genus Corvus; species Corvus hawaiiensis. Next base: position 111,986,031 of record NC_063214.1, on the reverse strand, counting down.
TATTTTTTCTTTTCACTACTGACTTGTAGTAAACATAGTGCTTTTGGGATGCTTTTGTACCAGAAAGGCAAAGGTAAAATGAAAAAACACAAAGCATTAAGGATGCAAATCAGGGAAAACCTTTTGCAACGTGATTCATTGTATTAGGGAAGGAAATATATGTGGAAGAAAAATTGGTGCTGGACACTACTCTGTTAATCTTACATTGATACTACATATTGTTGTACAATCTACAATGTAGATGAAAAATTTAGCTGCATATGCTAGAGAAATAGGTATATGTTCTTACATGGATGTTCATGTGCTGCTTAATGGCTCAGGTACTATTTGAATGCATCTTTTAAAATACAACCTGTAAGCATAATTACTCTTGTGAGTAGTATTGTAATAGTGATAAATTTGGATCCAAACACTATAATCTGATGGGGTTTTATTGGTTAGAGAACAGTATTTGCTAGAAGATGAAGATATGAAGAACTGGAAGCATTCATCTCAAAGTTAGGACAAATGCTTGTCCTGTCCACCTCTAATTAAAATCATTCTGACTTCCATGCTGTAAAACTGGTGTGTCTCCCATAAATTAATAGTTCACAGAATCATAGAATATTTTGTGTTTGAAGGGACCTCCCAAAACCAACAAATCCAACCTCCCTACAATGATTAAGAGGGTTCCTATTTTTTCACTGTTTTTTCCTATTGCTGCAATCCACTGGGAAAACTTGGCTCCCCAATTTACATAAAATTTTGTCTGTTTATTTTTACAAAATTATTAGTTTCACATCTTCTTCTATGGATAGCATTTTGTATTTCTGTACTGTCTTTGTACAGACCACTTAAGGTATTCTGCAGTATTCTTAAATAGTACAACAACTTTTCTGATACAAATGGCTGGGTCTATATTTCCTGTTCAGTTGAACACAATTAATACACTTTTATGGTGACTAACATTGTGAGAACTGCTGAAGAACTATCCAGGCTGCCAGCAGAACTCCTATTCCAGTCTGGGATTTCACCCACTGTCTTCACAGCACCACAGCACTTTGCACAGTAATGTTCCATCTGTTTATGGCTGGCAAAATAACCCTCATCATCACCACTGCCCAGCTCAACAGCTGTAATAGTGTAATGAAACATAAAACCGTTTAAGCCTCCTATTGCTGTGAGATAAATGCATGAGGACAATCCATATAACTCCTTCTATGCAAAGGTGCATCGCTTTGGAGCCTTTTAAAATGGGTGAACAGTAGGGGAATGGAATCTGGGTGTTTATGTGGACTAAGAACGAGGAGGTTTAGTCGATCACTCCTCCACGGGTCTCTGAACAATTTTCACTGCTCACAACAATTACTGATGTGCTTCTTGTATTTCTCACTCATGTTACCAAGTAGAGCCCTGTCCAGTGCTGCCTGTCTTCCCCACCAAATACCATTGTGATGACCACAGACAAAAAAACCAGTGTGGTGAACTGGGAAAAGAAATATGACAATAGATCCTTTGAAAGCCAAGATGGATGAGTAAGTCTCAATCAGCTGGAGGAAAAGGCTGATTGTGAAGAGAGAGAAACAAAATTAACTTATGCCTTGCCAGAGAGCATTTCATTTCTGGTGTTAGGGGATGAACACTTCCTGGTAATTTGAAAGGTAGTCATGGAAACATGGCGGCATGGAAACTGCTGCAGCAAAGACCTTTCAGACCACCGAGTCCACATCTTTCATGCAAGATATAGTTTTCATACTTCTAACATACTCAGTATATTTTACTGGAACTTAGCCTAAAGACCAGTAAGAAAGTTGTATAATTTTGAAAGAAGCCAGGACAAATCCTTTTCAATTAAATACTACAAAATTAGTTTATATTCACTATAAAATTCTCTAGAATTTATCCCCTTTATTGGTAGATTGAAATATACTCCTTTTGGGAGATTTTTAGTAGGAATATTTGCCCTCATGAAGTAAATACATATTCCCATTCTCTTCCCAACTGCCTGAGAAAACAGTTGTGGCAATGGTTCCTTTGCCAGCTTTGCCAGTAATCTCAGTGGCTTGCTTGGATACCATCTATACCTTCTTGTGAGGGTATGGCTAATAATTCAGTTTAATAATTCTGTCTTCCTCTTCTGATTTCATGGAAAACATAAAGTTTCTAAACAGTAAAGATATGGTAAGAAAATCCTTTGCTTTTTTATGCATAAAATGGAAGACTGTCCAGAGACTAGAACATCATGGGAATTGACCTATTTAGTAATTCTTCATAACTAATTCTTATCCTTCTAAGAAAGGCATCTTATGTCAGTTAAAAGGTTCATGCATATAAATCACTTGGAGCTATTTAAGGATGATGATAAAAATATGGTGAAATTTGTAATCCTATTGGTAGAGAGGGGAACTTTACAAATGGAAGAAACTGAGTGGGTGAAAGGCAGAAATACCCACTATAGACTCATTTGCAAAGAGAGACAGTCTAAACAGGGTTAATTTGCTCTCATTTAGAATTGTGATAATTCCAGTTACTCAGGAGATGGCAAGGAACAGAATTCCCAGTAAAACACTAGACAGACCATGACTATTCCTACTTCCTCAGATGTGCACAAAGCTTTTACACAATTCACTTTGCCTTGACAGCAATGACTTCTTTTCAGTGAATGCCTAGTTATAGAAAGGAGGAAAGATGTGAAATTATTTGTGAGGGCAGATGAACTTTGGCTAAAGAAGGGTAGAAAAATATCAAGAGAGGTGTTTCTTACATTTTAAAATAAAGTTTTTCTATATTTCTTACTCTAATTTATTTTGGGAAATGACCCACCCTGACAAAGGAAGGATTTTTTAAAGGGGATTAAAAATCTTGAGAGGAAATGCAACTTATTATTTTGTGCTGAAAGACATAGTTGGCTACCCCAAAATGAGACACTGCATGACATCATAGTTACACCAAATATTCCTAAAAAGGTTATTTAATTTCAACCCTAAAATGTGCACTCATTTCTTAGCCAAGTATTGATCCTTGGCAGATTCAAATCACAGGGGTGGAACTGTGCTCATTATTGTGAGAACAGACTTCTTTAATGTTTTAAGTTCCCATATCTAAATTGTCCTTCATATCTTCAGGCAAATGACATTTTTTACAGCAAGGAGGGAGGGAGAGGTATTGCATCTCCAGATACCTGAGTTCTGTCAAGGGGTGAGATGTGTAAACACAACCCAACATTCTGTATTCCTTAAAGCTCCTTAGGCTCAGGTTAAGCTATCTACTCTGAGTTCAAATTTCCTTTGAAATATGCCATGTGAGTGACCTGTGACAGTTTACATGTTTGTATGGTCACTGTCATCTTGTGTCAATGAAAAGCAGTGTGGACATTAAATTACACAGAGCCTAATTAAGAATAAATGAGCATTACGTGCAAAGACAAAAAAACTTAATCCAATAGAATATTATATTTGACAAAAGAAATTATAGGATATTTCCAGCACTGTGAGAAAAAAACCCCCCTATTTTTAAATCCAGCTCAAAATTTTTTTATTTGTGAGCATTTTCATCATTTTTCATTATAGTTTGAATTCATATAGTGGGAACATAACCATGAAAAACAATTTTTAAGTATAATTTACCATGTTAGACATACTGTATATCTGAGTATAGAAAAGTAGCACAATCTTTCCAAAAAGGATGAATGATAAATATTTGGTAAAAATTACATTTTTATGATGATCAGATTAATTAAAAGAATTTCAGGTAATAAAAATATATAGAATCAAATATGTATTCTAAAGTAGACCATACTCTTCTTTAATTAAACATATTTAAGTTGCACAGGTCAAGAAAATAGAAAGAAGTACAGTTTTGTGGTTTAAGCATTGGCTTACTTTACAAATTTTCATAATAAAAAGGAGACTGTCCTTGCCAATCACAAAGTCCCTCCAAATCATTTAGTTATTAATATTGTTTTTTCTTGGTTTCAGAGTAATTCTTTGCAAAAGAATAAATCATTAAATACAGTAAGTCTTCTATTTAAAGATCCCAAAGGCAGGAGCTTAAAAATATTTGGCTTAGATGTGCACACAAATAGAAATTGTATCTGCAAAGAGAAAGACACAATCTGCTTACATGCAGTTTACTCTGAAATATTTAATTTGTAAAGTTCTGGCTTTCAGTGACTAAAGGATAAATCTGCAGATTATAAGTATGTCTGCATTTAATGTGACCTTTATTAAAGTGTGAAACATTTGAAACGACTGACAAAAATGTTATAAAAACCTATTTAATCCTCCTCTATCTTCCCATCCCACCCAGAAAGATAAGAGTCTATTCAAATACTATTCATATATGACACCATTCTTGAAAACAGGCAACATTAGTCTTGAGACCTACTGTCATTAATGAAGATGATATCTATGCTACAAAAAGGGGATTTGAGGGAAATAGATGTGAAAATTTTCAGTTCCTTGAAAGTTATTACTTTGGTTGTTGACCTCTTAAAAAAAAATATTCTTTATAATCACGATCTGGATACTCTGTTGGTTTTATATTATTATAGCAGAAAGTTTGAAATAGATTGACATAGTAGGATAAATACTACCACAATCTCCCTGGGTCTAAACACTGCAGAAATTTTTCTGCTGCCAATATATTCCACAATTTCATCTGAACACCAGATACATTTTAAGCAGGCACACACTCATGAGTCCCTCCTCTTTGGGCACTGCACCTTTTGGCTCCTTCCCTGCTGTTTCTGAGCAACTCGTAATAGAGTGTTCAATGGAAGAAAGACTTCAGGCAGAAGTCCAGAGAAAGAGGCAAGAAAAATGTGGCTGCTATATTTCAGCAGGCTCTAGAGTGTGAAATAACAGCAACTGACTACTGTGGACATATCACTCATGGGGAGAAACAGAAAAGAAGTCTCCTGGTATGGAAAAGATTTTTACTCAAAGTAAATTCTATACGGTCACAGCTTCAACAGCCTTCATTAAAACCATGCTACTTAAAACCCGAAACACATAGAGTAAAAACCCATAGATTTAGAGCACACTAACCCTTTTTCATAGCTGTCAGCACAATCACTGTCAACTAAAGAGAGACTCCACAGTAATCTGAAATCAATTTACATTACAAGAGTCATTGGACATCACTGTCTCATCATTTGTCACGATATGAAGCAATATAATATTCTGCCTTAGCAGGCACTCCACTCCAAATATTGAACACAAATTGCAAATCCTTTCCTATTTCTAAACTTCCTTTGAAGTATGAATTAGGATGAAGAGTGATCTCTAGTATCCCAGGATCCAATCTCTTTGATTTAAAATGTTGTAAACACACTGCTCATAAAAAATGAAAGAAAAAAATTTAAAAAAGGCTCTGCAGAATGTAGAGCAGGGGGACAGTAAAAGGGGAAATTACCTTATGAAGCCAAAAGAAAATTTCTTTACACCAAAGATTTGGATGCTTAGCTACTTCTAAAAATGAGGAAATCAGGAATAGAAGAATTGGATGAAAACACCACCTGTTTTCTAAACCCACATATGGGAAAAGAAAATATAGTATGGCCTTTGACTGATGGCAATTTCTTGTGTGTGACAGAAGGAAAGCAATTGTGAACATATCCAGATCTTGTTCTTCCTCATGCCATGAATATATAATGTGCCTAAATCTTGTTAATTTCTTCTATAGCATTTGTGATATCTGCCCTTTCTGGACATCCCTAACCTCTGAAAATCCATATCTCATGTAATTTCTACACCAGCCTTCTCTCTAGCAGTCCTGTAAAATGTTCTCAACACATTGCCATAAAATCTAATTACTAAGATCTGCTTCTTTAAAAGCAGTTTTATCAAAAATCCTTCATGTCCCCACCTGCAATGTTATCCAAAATAATTTTATTCTCTCATTATTCAATCTTCTTTTTATTTTTTTTAAATTATCTAAACATTTTTTCACTCCTAAATTACTCCAAATAAAAAGTCCAACACAACCTTTTAAAAGGTAAACTTTTTGCTGGAAAAAGAAATTGAAGTTTTTGTTTAAAAATGGAAACAAAACTTTTAAAAGATCCCCTCAGAAACTATGGTGAAAAGTTTTGACTGATCTGATTTATCTTGAGGTTTTAGTTCTTAAAAGCTTTTGTGATTTTGATTTTTTTTAATTCCAATTGAATAATATGGGGGAAAAGTCATTGTAGGGCATGAAAACTGCCTCTCAGTAGTTATGGCTCCTTGTATAGATGCTTCATTTTAAGTGTGTATGTACACTGCCACTAGACAGAAAGTGCTTTTACTACTTTCCTTTCATCTTAATCCTTTCTATTGACCAAGTTAGGAGGGGTTTCACTGGCAGAACAGAAATGATTGATGTATTACTATGGTTTCAATAGATTCAGGATAAAAGCGTAAATATCTAGTTCATAGCTTTAACTTCCTCCTTCCTGCCTCATGCTGCTAGTCTAAGGATTTGTAGTGTCAAGTAACTTGTATTTCTGGATAGAAACTTTTTTAGAGTTTAGCTGTGATAAATAAAGTTTAAAAAGGTTCAAGTTTTCAGTAAAAGAAATTCTTAACTAGAGATTTGAAAGAAAAAAAATTAGAAGCATGATTTCACTGCCTACTTCTGGGCTTTAATCTTCATTAATGGCAGATGGATGAATGGATACAATTTTCACCTATTCATTTACCTATCCAGAAGTAGTATTTCAGGACACTTTTACTACCTTTGGAATTTGGATCTTCTACAGCTAACACAATCCTGCAAAGGTGCACACAAAGAAATGTCTGGAAGGCAGAGCTGACATGGGAACAGACAGAAGGTGGGATATTTAGGGCAGCACACAGAGTCAACCAAGACAAATCATCCATCTCTATCTTGGATTATCAGTAGACTGTTGCTCAGCTATTGATACCATAGGAGAAACCAGACACCAGATCCTTGCTAACTAGGGGAGGATCTGTAGGTCACCATCTGGTTGTTTGCAGAACTTACCTTCCATCTAAGCCTTTGACAGAGAAGAGGTCATAACTCGTGAGTTAAGCTAACATGACCATGTTGGAAATAACCCAAGGAAAAGTGACATAACCTGATTAGCTTTGCTGAGTGGAAATGCCTTTTGTCTCAGACTAGGTTATTACAAGATGGCAGATTTATTGTGCCTTCCACTGTTTAGATCACACATGCTTGGAAAACAAAGACATGGATTTTACCTAAATTCCTGGTCGTCCAAACTCACAGTGGCATTCACTGCACCGTCTTCACATGCTCACTGTTCAAAATGGAACAATATTTTAAAGGTTGTCTCATGAACTTAAAAATTGGTGAGTTAGGAGAACTTCAGCATAAGCCCCCAGCTGGATGGTGTTTATCTCTGTCACACTAAATATGTGATATCTCAGCATTCAGGTTCATGCCAGCATCCCTTCACCCACCACTGCCCTCTTAAATGAGAATTAGTATTTGAACTACTTAGCTGTATTGGTACTTGTGCAGAAATAGATGACATTTTCATTTTTTCCTTCAAAGGATGGCTGTATTGGCTCACTATGGAGTTAATCTCACACAAGTTTATCAAACCTAAGATTAAATGTGAATCATTTAGACCAGAAGTTTTAGAACTGCCCTGTTTTAGTTATCCTGAAATATCGATTTTCCTTCCTAATAAAACTCACTCAAGGAATATTAATATTTCCAACTTTTTTTGAACATAAGCTAGCAGTTTGAATAAGATGTATATAGCTACACCCTTAGAAATGAAGAAAACTAGGCTGCCTGTATATTTTGCAGTACAAAGCTGAAACTAAACATGCCATTTTTCACCAAAATATTGTTTCCCATTACTGAAGAGAAGTGATGGGCCTGAAGGCCTCATGCATTACAAATCTCATGTGCTTTAAATTGCTAGTAAATCACTTGCAGTTTTGCCTTTAGTAGTTTCTGCCGAGCTCAGCATTTATTGCTTACAGCTGAATACAGCCACCTAAATCATCCATCACAATTTTATAACCTACTGTCACTTTCCATTTCATACACCAAAGAACTGGCACATCTTCAGAAAGGCAATGGGTGACCACACTCTATACACACTGAATAGTTCTGTATGTGCAGCTTGGTGCAGTTTTTTTGGCAGCACAGGGAGAGACACTGGTGAGTTTCAGCCATCAGCCTTTGAACTCACCCGAGCGGACAGAGATCCAGAGCAGAGCCTTGCCCACAGGATGGAGTTCAGAGCCCTGGTGCTTGCTGCCATCATGTTGCTTACACTGACATGAACACTTCTGTTCCTCATGGACTCCACACAGGAAGTTAGGTGAAACTTCACCCAGTGGTACCAGAGATACCAATGCCCATGAAACACCGAGCAAACTTGCCTGGACGTGGTTTGCATGACAGGCCGAGATTTTGCCACATTTAAGCTTCTGATTCCCTTGGCAGAACTCAAATATAAGCCAAAGTCTCTCCCTAGATGTAAAGTGTGTGTAGCTGGAGATAGCAAAATGTCTGGTTTTGGCATTTAAATCCCTAAGGAGGTAATACTGAAGTGACCAAATATAGAAAGAGGTAAAATTCAGATCTGTGCTCCAGGCTGGCACTTCTTTATTCCTCTGGGGGTACTGAACAGATCATGGTCACAGAGGAGTTGAGATGTTCAGAGGCTCTGGGTTTCTGGAGGCTAAATAGCAAAAATTCAAAAGTGTCAGTGAAGCCAGTGTTTAACCAGGTCCAAATTTGATGTCACTGTGTAGTACTCATAGATATAATTTATCTTCACCACTTGCTGTTGAAGGTTCTCTTGCCATATACATATTTTCTTGGGATCCAGCCATATTGACTCTAAATCATCTCATTTATGGGGTTATTTCAAACAGGTCTGATCCAGATTCTGAAAATGGATATTTTCCCTTCTCAAATTTCACATTGTCCTTGCATAAGAGCAGCTGAGTTCAAAACGGTGAGGTTACACCTTATTATTCCAACCGTGAGTTTTACAATGAACAAATCATCTGTAGAATTTTCCTGAAAAAATTGCTACAAGCTTCATTTTAATGTCTCATCTGTTACCCTCGTAATAACTGTCATTTCATACTGTGTTGAACTGCCTTTTTTTGCCTTGAATGGCAAACTAAATTCATAACATAATGGACATTTCCACACGTCTGTTATAAAGTGGTGGTTTAGATTATTACAAGCACATTACCTCAACAGCAGAATCATGTCCTGTTTGAATAGAGTTGATAAAAAATTCCAGCAGGAATTAGAGAGACTATATCCAAATGCATGTTACAGACAAATCAAAGGCTCCATCCATTTACCCAACAACTGTAAAGTCACCTAGATACACTCTGAAAGAGAAGAAGGAGCTCATTTTCCTGTAATTTGATTGATCTGCATTTTAGATGCTATGGGGATGGATGCTTACACGAAAAGTGGAATTTATAATTATAATCAATAATTAATAATCACCATTAATAGTCAGTTAATAATTAATAAATAATCACATCCACCTAAGTATCATTAACTGATCAGTTTTATCAACTAATAGTTTATAATCTATTATTATTATCTAAAAGCAATACACCCCGCAAAGGGATGCTTTTCGTATTTTTCAAAACTTCTTTCTTGTTTATTTTCTTCCTCATACTTTTAAAGAGGGAACCCCTGTCCCAATTATATGTCCTTGGAACCTTTTGTTTGGGCCAGTATCAGCCTGCCACAAATTAGCCCCTTAGCCTTAATTTGTCCTGGCTAATTAACTCGTTCCAATGGAAAAATATTCATTAAAAAAAAAAAAAAATTAAGAGTGTAAAAAAAGCGCCAGTCACTGAGCTGGTACTTCACTATTTGAATACAACTTGTGGCATATTCCGAAGAACTGATTGTCACTTCAGGAAATTTCAAGACATCTTCAATCAAAGCCCTTCAGAACCCTTCTTTTTTCAATGTTCTGATGTACACCTTTAGCTTTCTTAATTCTGAGTATCAAAGAAACATCTACAGGGGGTTAATGGGTTGTGTCACCCAGAAATTAGGAGCCCCTTTTCAACATGCTGAGGGTCTATCCAGGCAGAGGCAGCCTGATGCATAACAGATCTCACAGATTAATTTATGGAGATGTGAAGAATAGAGTTGCTGTTTCTTCTAAGTATATCTACAGCTTTGCAGGTATATGTCAGAGTGCAGAGAGTGTATCAGGAAATTATATCTTGTTACGCTGGGCACAATACAAAATTCTTAAATTTGTGTGAGTCATGCTGAACATTCAGGCTGTAAAATACCTTCATAAGTACAGAAATCTTCACCATGAAGACTTTACTGAGGAAAAATAATACTGAGTTTTTGTTACGGAAAAATAATAATGATATTCACTTCCTTTTTTTAGTTTAAGACGCTCCTGTTCACTAAATTCCTATAAAACAGGACACAAACAAAAGGAAAGTTAATGTCATAAAACTGGGAACTCTGATTTCAGAAGCCAATGTGTATTACCCAAGGTTAGACTGTGTTCATAAATGCATGCAATTTGTATTTTAATATCACTAATACAATTTAGTTCCATCGAAAGACCTTGAGTTTCAAAAATCAACACAGAAATCCAGAGAGCTATATGATGACTCATTGATTTAGGAAAAAAAACCCCAACAAAACAAAAAACCAAACCAAAAATGCAAAACCAGACAGATAAGAACTAAATGTGCTCAGAACAAATTCCCATTTTTTATTTGGTTTTCTACAAATAAAATGATGTTTGAAATGATTCTGAGCTGAATGTGGCTGTAGGTAGGTGATTAATAACATGAGGGAGGTCTCTGAATGCCCAATTAACTGACTTCCAGTTGTAGTTTGGGTCTTCTCTTTTTATTCAGACAATAGAAATGCTATAGCCATGCTGGATATGCTTCCAATCATGTTTATTCATCTGCTGTTTAGACCATAGTAGCTTTTCTGGCTATACCTTCATTCGAATAGTGGGAAAAAATAGAAGGAATAAACATGCCTGGTCCACAGCTGGTATAAATCAGTGCAGCTTCTCTGTCTTCAGTGGAATGACACCAATTTATAGCAGCTGAGGATCTGGCTCTTGAAGCCAAGTTATGAGCCAGATGAGCACAATGGGATGCAAAGAGAAGGCATAATGTGGCTATAAATTTGCTCAAAGGCTCTCCACATTTCAATGATAGTCTCTTTGTAGAATTCAATTAGCATTGCTGTTTCTACTCATAAAATATATGCTCTTCCTGAATAATTTTTTTCTTGTTCTTTTACACTGTCCACAGGCCAAATCTTACAGCTGCTGCTGAGACCAAATTCTATTGATTTCACAACATGCCTTCAGTATGTAAGCTGGACTATTTGAATCTCTATGTTAAACAATATTAACTTGGAAAGCAGTCTGGAAATATTCTTTGGAGTGCAGAATCTAACATTTGTCAGATGTCTCAGTCAGTCCCTCAAAGGTTCAACCCACAGTGCTGCCTTTTTGCAGTCATTTTATTTTTGCAATTTATCAATTACACTGTATGTCATGGTAGGTTTTGTGTTCTGATGTATTAAAAAAGGGTGTTTGTTTGTATGAAACGTATGCCATAAATCAACAAATAAAATAAAAAAGAGTCAGAAACAAGTATCTTACTGTATGGTAATAGTGAAAAAAATAAAAAGAGAAAATTACAGGAATAGCTTTTTCAATCTTTGTTGTAAAGCAAGGGAGAAAATAATCTAAAACATTTTCTGATAGTCTGCCATTTGCACACACCACTGCCTTCATAGGTTTATTAGAATTTTCAGTCTGTGTAAAGTTCAAAACTAAGAAAAACAGATACAAACCCCAGCAATATATCATCACTTTATTCATGCATTTTCCTGCCAATCTAATCTTAATAGCTAGTTTGAGCCTTTTGACTGAGTCAACAGCCTAGGAGGAGCAGCAATTTGACAGTCCCTCTCTGCTCTTCCTGGGCTGAAAAGTCATGGCAACTGCAAAGGCCAGATCATTATTTTCCTTACACGTTGCTGCCACTAGCTGCATTATTTAGGTGCTAAATCAAAACTCCTTTCTAGCAGAGAGTAATATCTGCATCCCAAGAGTGGCTGACTTTCTCTAGCCTCTCGTATGTACTGTTCAGAAAGTTTTTCAAAAACATACTGCAGGAAAAGGAGAAAACCACAATTCCTTACACCACCCTAATATTCCCTTGAGGGTTTATGTTTGGTGTTTTTCCAATTACATTTCAAATTTAATCTTTCACTTTGCCTGTACAACTTTCTCTTTTGGTTCATTCTTTTTTCACACAGATGCTAATGCAACATGTGCCCCATCTCTTCCCTTTCCTTTCAAATACCTCCACAATACCCTTCCTTAGAGAACATCCACAGACTCTAACCAGATAGTTTAACAGTACTACTAAGGAACTGACAGGGACTTTAAAAACACTAGACTAGCATCTGGATATGAACGTTTTTAATAATATTAGAAAAGAAAATTTATTATAATTTTTGTTTCTAACATGCCTGTTCAGTCATTGCCTATCTACTTTGTCTTGAAATCTTTAGGGCAAGACCCATGCCTTCTTATATATCTACAGCATGTGGAGTTGGATGTGAGTGCTTCCCGAAGATGGACCATCACAATAAATGACAGATAGTGGTCTGAGTCCTAAGAAGTTCTTGGGCTGGAAACACAAAAACTTAAGAGCATTCCAAAAGAAACTGCAAGAGCTGGAGGATGTGATTACACCACTACAACACAGGACATTGAATCACTGAAGAGAGAATAGATCATAAGGTGTAACATTCAGGAAAAACAAATCCTTCAAAATAAAAGTCTGTAGTATGTTGGGAAATACTTGCTCAACACAGAAGGCTTCAAAAAGATAATTTTATAATCAAAACTAAAAAACATGCAAAATTTCTTAGAAACAAAGCCAAATATTCAACCGTGATAGAATTAAAAATATTCCAACAGGAAAAATAATGATGAAGTTAATAGTGCAATAATTCTTTATTAAAGTCACAGTGAGTTTTAAGATGATCTGTACAAGATTTTCTGTTCTATTTTATATGAGCACCAAAACCTTCTCAGAAAAAATTTAATCAATGAATATAAATTTCCCTTTAAAACACTTCCCCTGATTTGGAGGAGTAAATCAGCCATTTGCTTTCATGGTTTGCAATTTTTCATTATGACTGAATTTTTTTTCCCCATCCAGTCTTTTAATTGTGCAAACATAGAAAAAAGCCTTGTAAAATTTGCATGTTAATTTAGGCTAAACCTGTATTCAAACACAGTTTTTGTTTGCTGCCATTGACTTTGGAAGTGGCCAGGCAGCAAACAATTGCAGCAAATTTCGGATGATAAATTTCTATCTTATTCCTTATCCATACACCAGAAATGGGACTTTTTTTTCTCTTCTCTCACAATATCTGTTACATACATGAACAAATACATATTTTATCAAACAAAACTGGTTATGTTCATGTGATCTTATTCTGGTCTTCGTTCTTCATTATCTGTGGCCATTAATGTCTGTACAGAATGAGCATAATGAATCTAGGGTTTTTGGGCAGGATTTTATTTCCATACTTCTCAGTAAGCCGTCTGTCTATAAGAAACCAAGGTTCAAGAAAATTCCTTCCTCTCAACCCCTTTGTGCAGCTAGATTGCTAACCTAAGGATTTTTCCTCTTCAAGATACTTTCAAAAAAACCCCAAAACTATGAAAATGCAGGTGAAATTCTAGTTTCTGTTTATTTTTATTTTATTTTCAGTGATACTTGTTAGGCTCAGAAAATCCAAACAAAAAAGGCTTTAGTTCAGTTTCCCATCTTAAAAAAAGCTTTAATCCTGTTCCAGTTTCCAAGTGAATTTGTTCTAATGCACTGTCTAGATGCCTAAAAGAAATCGTAGGAGAAACTAAGTATATTCATCAGGCAGAAAAAGAAAAATTGTCTTCTTTTCTCTCATTACAACGTGAACTCCCTCATCTGCAACATTTGCCAAAGACTGTTTTCTAATCCCATTTGATTTTTTAAATCCGATTTTACTAGTTAATAGTTTGAAGACACTAAAAGTAGAAAATAAATTATTCACCTAAAACATCAAAGTCAGGTGAAGATTTATCTTCTATATTTCGCCGGAGGATAACAAAGTCTGTGAATAACGCACGGTTAAAAAACTTTCAAACGACCATAGTAAATAACTGGAATTCAATACTAATATGAATTTATGTCAGTGTTCTATGGGTCTGAATTTTGATCATATGGCAATTTTAAAACAGGAATTTAAGTTGCTTTACCAATTAATTTCCCATAGCAAAGTTATAAATGATTTTGAGTGAAGACTGTGAGTGAAGCTGTCAGTTTTGATTCTCAAACTATTAATATTTGATTAAGTGGAAATTTCAATACATAGTTGTGCCTATGTAGTTACATAGTCACATTCATAGTTGGTTCTTTTTCTGTCATTCTAGAGATATTATTCTATAATTTTTCAAAATAATTATATGCCTAATGTAACTGATTTCTTCTTCTTTGTCAAGGGAGATTCCTTTGAACAAGAAGAGCCTTGCTCATGAGGGATATGACATTTTGTATTTTGTGAGGTGTGAAAGAAGAACACTGTAGGTTATATGCATTCTTAACTGAGATGCTCTGCTAAATGGCATCTGAAATTCCTATGGCTATAGTAACATAGTATTAACAATTGTAAAGGGATAGCTAAATAATATCGGCAAATATTTTTTCTTTAAACAGTTTTGAACTTTCAAGAATGAAGGAAGAATGAAACACTGAATTTGTACAGTGATATTTCAGATCCTTAGAATATTTTAAGTATTATTTACATGTAAATATAGATAATGATTAAGCAATAGTTAGCTAAACTAAAACTTCAATGACCTTTCTAGATTAATAACTGGTTATGGGGATTTTATTAATTTTTTACTTTAGAATCTTATACTTTTGTAGTTTTTGTATCCAATTTTCATAAAACAATATTCATGTCATAAGCCAGTGGCTAGGAATATGTTTAAGTGTTTTCTTCATCAGAGCTCTTAATGTACTTCTACAATCACACAACCTTGTACCTTCTGTGCTTCTTTTGTGCCTTTTTCTTTTCTGTTTTTACTCCCAGATCTGTGACGTATCCTGAGAACTGCAGCTGGAAAAAGACAGCAGAGTGACAAAGCCCCCTGTGTGCTTGTTGTCTTATACTACAGTCCAAGGTTTCCTGCCAGATGGCAATATCTCCACAGTGTACTTGCCTGTTGTCTAGTACAATTATTCCAGGGCACTATAAAAAGATATATATAAATAAATGAACAGCAAATCCAACATTGCAAGTCTGTTCAGATGTTTTGATACGCCTCATTTTTTGAAATCTTGTACAAAATTTGGATTAATAATCTGTTACTAAAGTTTTGGTTTAGAAATTCAGAGAAATATTCTTGTCCACTGAATTATTTATAAATATGATTTATTATTCTTGGGTTTGAGTCTTGTTGCTTATGTCATCCTGTCTTTGCTGTTCAGACAGAGGATGGAAACACTGCTTCTGCACGTGTCGGTATGATTATTTCCAGTCACTGAGTGCCACACAGACTGTGTCATCTTGGTGCATAGGACTCACCAAATGTTTAGGAATCCTGTGTTGAAAATCTATCTCATAACAGCTGGATTCTATCCACAGGCCAGTGATTTAACACAGGTTTCAGACAAACTCTATGCTTTTTCATCTTTCATCCTTTTATCACACTTATCTGCATGAAACACTAGGGACTTTTCCTGACAAGCTATTTCACAACTTTGGCTACTTTAAGTATGAATGATGTTCTAGCACTGGTTTTCAGCTATAGAAGTGGCCTAATTGAAAGACATATGAAATTTTTCCCTAAATACTCAAACCTTTAGGAGGTAATTTAAGGTAAAAATATATTCTCAGATGCTTAGGAAGAGCCTTGACATCATCTTGGTTTCTTTCATTTTCCTACCTAAACGATTCTATTATTCTGTTATGCTGCTAAAAGTTTTAATTTCAGGGACCTGAAAATTTGAAACCATACTATTCTTGATATGGGAAGGATGGGTGAGCTTTTGTCTATAACAAGCCAAGAAGTTTTTAAGGAGGTATAGGCTGGTAATGCAGACATTTCTTTGATAAACGTTTATTACTCTCCTACATAAGGCTGTTGATGGATTCTCAAGTGATGCAAGCTGTCTGATCTTTATGGGAGGGCCCACAAAATGAAGATAGGACAAGATCAAGCAATCTCCAATGGCAAGGACAGAAAAAATTATGTTAATAAGGTAGAAAATGCTGGTGTTCCATGAATAATTCTTAAGATTCTCTATTTTTTATCATGTTTTTTTGGTTGTTTGTTTCATTGCTAGTTTTGATAATTTAATAAGAGATATTGTTTCTCACTCCCAACCTTGTCTAGTGCTTGGTCAGGGCACTGTGAACATTCTCATATGGGGTCCTGTATTCTGAAGGATTCTGCATGTTGGCTTACTGAAAATAGCAAAAAATCTACTTTGGGGCCTGAGTGGTGGGCTAGTAAAGAAGGATGATATTGTACTCCTCCTGCCTAAACAGAAAACTTCTGCCTGGCTTTTCGTGGACAGTTGGGGAGCTGTGGTAACCAACTTGATATAGGTAGGTAAAGCTAACCTAGAGGAAACACATCCATATCCCAGAACAAATTAATCCAAATTAATTTGTGGAGCTTTGTTGAAGGTAAAAATCTGTAATTCTCATCAGGGCTGTTTCTGCTGCCTGTCCTGGGGAGTGCTGTTGGCAGCTTGTTTGTTTATCTTCCATACTGTCTGTGAAACATCTCTTGTCTGCTGTTCAACTGTCTTATCATGAAAAGCTTCATCTTGAGTTCATCTTTTAAGACCATTATCATAACACACAAACAAATTGAGGTAGTCATTAAAGGCGCAGTTTTGCACCTTTTCTGCAGGGAGGAAAGAACAGGTTGGTATTTTACCTCAACAATTAAAAAACTGCTAGTTCTCATTGGAAGATGTCTTTACTTCACTCTATAAAATCTCTGGATTTGGTAATACAGGCTTTAAATTCAACACTCAGTGTGGATGATTGATAACTGGAATGAGCATGCAGAACAGAAGGATTATGGAGAAAAATACTGAAACATGTAAGAGGTCTGAAGGGATTGACATGCAAGAATAGATTAAAATTTTAATATGTGTAGAGTAGCTAAGCAAAAACTGAGAAGGGATTGATAATCATGCAGGGAGTAAACACAATAACTTGAGGCAACTAAAGGAAATTAATCAGAAGAAAAATTAGTCAGAAAAAATTAGGAAAAGTAGAATTGATTAATTTCCCAGAACAAAAGGGGAATTCCCAACACTTCAAGCCTTAAATCCAATATAGAGGAAAAACATAATAGGGTGTTCTCTTGGGAGAATTCCCTCATTGCAAATAGATACTACTTTCTGACCTACTAGATCCTTTTTATCACAAATTTCTCTGTATATGTAATTAACTTTTGGAAGAATGCCAGCAAAAACACTGCAGCAAATCCTGTAGAATACTGTTTTACAGTCACATGGACAAAGGCGGTAATGATTAACCATGACATATTGTAAGAAACATTTCCTAATTCTGTGTTTTCTAAGAAAAAGATGGTAGAATATAAGATGGGCTGGAAGCTTCATGAATATTAAGTTATTTTTTTTCCTTATTGTCCCTAGTTTGCCACCTGTACATTGTAGTATCTATTTCTCAAGAGGCTATCCAGAAACAGGCTTTGGGAATATATTGTCCCTTGAGAAATGTAATTAATTACTATTGTTTCACCTAGCACATTTCAATTTCAGATCATTTATTTTCTAGAGTCACTGATGAGCTGACTGGGAAAATTAAACACTTGAGTTTAATTACCAGTCAAAATTACAGCTTTCTAAGCAGGTACTTCATCTCATACCCTATTTCTATTTGTCTCTTCTTATGATATAATATGTAGTTATATCTGCTGCCTTTCACATTGTTAACATCTTACTACTGCTTTCAAGCCAAAAGGAATGATTTTAAGATGACTTAAGTGTGGCTTTAGAGTGCACTAAACAGAACAGTTTAAACTCTCACAGATGCTTACTTATTTTCCCATGACCAGTGCAGAAATGAAAAACCGAAAGTACTTAAAAATAACACATTGACATTAAAACTTTTAGGTATTTTCAAATATAAGTTTATGAAATATAATGTGAGACAAGGGATATAAACTGCATTATTAATTTCAGTGATACACTACCACAACTGCTGAAAGTAGAACTTGAAGCCAGATTCCCAGTGGAGAGACCATGCCCTCAGGACCCAAGCTCTGCTCCACAGTGTGAGCATCTTCAAGGTGGGGCTACTAATAACAAAACACATATCAACACTGTCAGCCTCCAAAAGACTAAAAATGTCAAGGAGTAATATTTTCATCACCACTGGGTTTATAAAATCAGATTCTTTTCCTGTAAAAGAATAGCTTTCTTCTTCCTCACTAGCTTGCCCAGTTATTTACAGATATTTTATTCTTTACATTGCATATTCTGGATAATTAAATGGAGTTGCATCTGATTAATTAGCTGAACTAATAATTCTTCATATTTGACCTCCATCTTCTATGTTGCCACTCTCATCTTCTCTGGTATGATCTTTGCACCATTATTCTTTCTCCTAAGAGATGGGAGAGATTAATTCAGTGTAGATGAAAAGGAGAAAATCAAATTTAGGAATTGACCACACTACAAGTCTAGCTCAAAATGCAATATTTGGTGTATTCCAAGTAGGAAAATGTTTACTGCTATGATCTATACCTTATAAATGATCATTAATTCTCATATGTATCTAAACATACTTCAGGAGTCTTTACCAGCAATTTTATTTTTTGCAGTTATGAATTAGAATTACTGGAGCTAAGCGAGCTGTTAATGGGATAGAGATGTCATAAAGTTAATAACTGCATATCTTTAAAGATGATCAATATTTTCTTTTTCAGCATGGGTACAATTTATTCCTATTAATTGCAGATGTGAATTAATGAGACAAATACTATGATTTGAAACCATGTTGGGTTTCCATTTGCATCATGTTTTGCCTAGTGAGAGTGACAGAGAGAAGACGTAAGATCAGACAAGTATCAGGTAAATTCTTAGGATGTTGACTAACCATTTGATTATGCACAGTTTACTGAGTTCTAACAAATGCATGCATAAATTAAAATCAAAGATCTTCAGTACTGTTGCTGTTCATCTAACTATAAACAACACTCATTTCAAATTATTGTAATAAGAAAAATCTATGAAGCTCAGTTGTTTGCTTATGTGTCACTGACTACACATCACTTTACTCTTGTCTCCAACAAGAAAATTTTCTGTGCTTTGGTTTCTTTAGAATTCTGTCTCCTCCACTGAAAAAATCACCGACACAAATCTACCAATGACAAAAATGTCTCTCCACATACTATTTATAAATTGATCCATGTTTCTTATTTTTTACGTCTGGCTAATATACGTGGCCACAAAAACACACATAAACAGAAACTGTCTCAGTTATCTCTTGGGTTTTACTTTTTGTTGGTTTGGGCCAATAGGAAAAAAACCCACAAAATGACAACCCAAAAAAAGGACAAAAACTTGCTGAAATCAGCAGATTAGAGATGAGCTAAGGGAAAAAACACACACACACACACACATGCACACACACTCTTACATTCTCTTTCTTCCTGTTTCTCGGGTGTTTATTCATTTTATTTTGATGGTTTGAGATTACTAGGGTTTTTTTCAGTTTGGTTTGGTTTCGGTTTGGGCGGGGGGTTTTTTGTGTGTCTCATATACAAGATATTTCTCAAAGTTTCTCACATATAAAATTTGGTTTCTTGTAGTTAGTTATTTGATTTTCTAGATTTGAGACAGGGTACATGTGTTCCAAGTGAGCAAATGCTCAGAATTGGTAATTTCTCATAATGAATCAGGGGTGTTCTGGGTAATTTTGTCATCCCTTCCTGCCTCCCTGGTATCCCCTTTGGTCTTTATTAGCTTATGCTTTCAAGTTTCTGAAGTTTTATATGTCCTGACTACTAATATTTTTGAAGGCAAAAGTAACTTTTTCATTAACATTTATATAATTTTATTTTTAGAAGACAGAAGAGATTACATTATCCTAGTCATCAAGAAGGATAATAAAATCTTAAAAATACAGGGATTCAAATTAAGATGACAAGAAGAAGCACATTACATGTGAATGTATTAAATTAAATAGAATCCTCTGAAACATAAGGTCGCAGCATATAATACATCTTATAAAATATTTTGCACAGAGAATGGATTATGTGTCTATCCTTCTGTTGCAGTGGGGATCCTGCAACACGCATATATCAAACCAGGAGTCCCGTGGAAAGGAAATATATATATGGACAGACAGATTCTTGATAGCTGTTTCAGAGATGTTTATTTCTCCAGCCGCATGGCCGGAGCTCTGCCCAGGAACTGTTCCAGTCACGGGACCAAGGGTCCTTCTGCCCGCGCAGGGAACACAAACCAACCAATGGGAACGAGGCTGAGCAGGGGCAGGGAAGCCCCGTGTCTGTGCCCTCAGGGCCCCTCTCCCAGGGCTACACGGCAGGGGAGGGACCCCAACACCTCACCCGTTTTATTTTAATAAAAGGAGAATGAAAACAACTGGATAAACATAACAAGAACAGTTTCAAGACAAAACAAGCCACCCTCCTGAGTCTTTAAATGTCCAAACAGATTCTCTGGAACATCTTAGGGCTGACAGAAGGGAGACAGAACTCTGAGCATGCTTTGTGGGGAAACTGAGGCAGGAGAGGCTTTAACTTCTTCCCTCCCCCTTTTCATCCCCCACTCGGCATTGGAAAGGGATTTTTGGGGAAACAATTGGCAAAAGCATGGTTTTGTGAGGGAAACCATGGATGAAAAAACGGATTGGGAGTACACTGGGGGTAATAGGATATAGGGTAAAAGAGAAAGGTGGGATTAGGAAAGGGAAACTGTAGGGGGGGCTTACAATGGAGATATTGTCTAACATGACTACGATTTTTTGCATATATACTGCCTTTCACAGAAACACCATCAGGCCCAGTGACCTGCGATGCTTGTAACCCTTTTCTCCCTAGTACAATATTAAATTCCACCACCTCTCCATCTCCCAAGCTTGGGATGCATTTTTCAGGGTTATTCTTTTTAATAGCAGTTCTATGCACGAATATGTCTTGCTGGTTGTCACACCTTGTTATAAAACCATAATTTTGCTTAACATTATACCATTTTACTATCCCTAAGGTCTTAGTTGCTATGATCTTTTCCTTTTTCCGAGTGGCTGCTGTTTTCTGTCTCGCTGCGTCTTTGCCCTCTCTTTTGGTCGCTCCCATGTTGGAATTGTCGGGGCTGCTGGTGCCTGCGCGCTCTTCCCGGGGTCGCGTTCGGGGCTGTGCGGGCCGGGCCGGGCCGCGCTGCTCAGTTCTCCGTGCGTCGCCTCCTCTGGTCGCAGCTTCGCTGCCGCTGCCGGGCGCTGCACCCACGTCTCGGCCGGGCCCCCGAGCGACGACTCCCCCGTGCCCCGCTCCAGCGCGCGTCTCGGCTGGGCGCGGCTCCGTTCCACCGCCACCGCCTCCAGCCGCCGCCCGCGCGCCGCCCCTCTCGGCCGGGCGTTCACGGGGCTCGCTCCACCACGCACTGCACGGGGCCATTCGGGCACCGCCGGGTCCCGCCGCTCCCGCCGCGCCTCGCTCCGCCACCGACACTGCGGCTCGCGTGGCTCCGCCCGCACGCGGGAACTGCCTCGCTGCTGCTCGCAGAGCGCTCGGTGCACGTGGCCTGGGCCGCACGGTCCCTGCGCCACGCTTCCCTTCACCAGGACACAGCTGACATTGCTCAACACTCTCGGTAACTAAATAATATTCACGAAAATATTCTTCCATCGGCATATATTTTGACTCCAGTATTAACTGTGTCCAAACGGTTTTCCAAAAGCCCTTGGTAAGAATTAAATCCCAAGAAACATAGAAAAAGTTCTTAAACAACCATGCCAGGAAGTGTTTCAGTTCTTTTTGAGCTTGAATCAAGCTAAAATTTACAAATCGTTGTTCAAGAATCATTTTAAGTTTAAGATAAATGTCCATATGCGGCTCTGAGAGCCAAGAGTCTTCCCATGGTTCCTCCATAGTTCAGATATGGAATAGCAAAGCAAAACCAAGAAGAGGAATCCAAAGTTTCCAGGGTTTACTCACACAAATCAGTCGCTTAGGGATCGGGGATCGTTCTGCTCACAAATCTCCACCATTTGTTGCAGTGGGGATCCTGCAACACGCATATATCAAACCAGGAGTCCCGTGGAAAGGAAATATATATGGACAGACAGATTCTTGATAGCTGTTTCAGAGAGATGTTTATTTCTCCAGCCGCATGGCCGGAGCTCTGCCGAGGAACTGTTCCAGTCACAGGACCGAGGGTCCTTCTGCCCGCGCAGGGAACACAAACCAACCAATGGGAACGAGGCTGAGCAGGGGCAGGGAAGCCCCGTGTCTGTGCCCTCAGGGCCCCTCTCCCAGGGCTACACGGCAGGGGAGGAGACCCCAACATCCTTCAAGATCTATATAGATTTCAAATACAACAGTGTGAACTTTAGGAGTGAAAGTGCACGAGAGAAAATTCTGCATAATATTTTGATCAGGAGTAATTCATGAACAGAACAAAAGAAATGTCTTAGGTCATCAAATTTAATTCTCTCATGTTGTCAGCGAATAGAAACAACAGCCAAAATGCAGCATTCTTGCCTTAGGATGTGCAACACCTGTACCTTCAGGTTAAGATTAAAAGTTTTGCTAAACAACAGAGATTCAAGAATTCACAGTAACTTTTAACTAAGAGACAGAAATGAAAGAACTGGAAATGGGTTTGCTATGCGTTTCCAGTCATACTAAAAAACAGTTTTTTCTCAATAGATCACTACTGATCCCTGCAAAATGGCATATTCATCCTTCAGAAGGCAAGATTTCTAGAAGATGTTTAGAAAGTAAAATTTCCAAAGCAGCTTCTCCACTTTTCCCACTTCCATTACACCTACATTAGTACTAATCTTAAGAATAGGTTAAAGAATTAAGAAGACAGTTCTGGTCATTGCAGACACAGAAAGCTGGGAATTTTGTCATCCATTTTTATACAAAGATGCAACAATGTCAACTGTTAGGCAAGCTAGAATTAGATAGTTCACATTAAACAAACGAGGAATACCTAGTTGTGAGGATTTTGATCTGCCTCAGGCATTTTCCAGTGTTTCCTTAAAACCTCATGTTATTTTTCTTAGTCATAAAATATGCCATACAGGAATTCAGCCATTTATATATTAAAAAAAATATAAAATATGTTTTTTCTTGTTTTCCCACCATAACAAGGAAAAACAGGGTAGCTCCAATTTTATCATTATTATTTTTACTGTGTTAGCTAGGCAGGATGACTGCCACATTTCTGTTGGCAGTGCATAAGCACTGGGACAGCATATTCTCTATCCTTCAACATCAAAAGTCACAAGTCACTAAGTGGGAGTCAGATCCAGCAACTTCCCATATCACCAGAATTTTCAATCTGATGTAAGAGATTCTTTGGCAAAGCTTAGACGTAAAAAGCTTTCCTTTGCCTCCTGTTTTAAGTAAGGAAAACTCTCGCCTGCTGCAATGTATTTCTGACCTGTTTCCTGCATGGCTCACAGAGGGATGCATTTTCTTTATCCCAGCCTACATCATTTGAATGTGCTGTCGGTGTGATAATATACGAGTCAGTAATTATTAATGAGGTGGAGTGAGTGTGCTGGTTTTGACTTGGGTAGAGTTAATTTTCTTCCCAGGGGCTGGTAAGGGGCTGTGTTTGGATTTGTGCTGACCACAGGGTTGATAATACAGAGATGTTTTAGTTACTGCTGAGCAGGGCTTACACAGAGCCAAGGCCTTTTCTGCTTTTCCTAGAGCCAGGCTGGTGAGGGGGCTGGGGATACACGGGAGGGTGGGAGGAGACACAGCTGGGACAGGTGACCCCAACTGTCCAAAGGGATATTCCAGACCATGTGACATCATGCTCAGTATATAAAGCTGAGGGAAGAAGGAGAAAGGGAAGGACTTTTGGAGTGTTGGAGTTTGTCTTCCCAAGTCACCGCTACATGTAACGAGGCCCTGCTCTCCTGAGATGGCTGAACACCTGCCCAGCTACGGGAGGCACTGAATTAATTCCTTGTTTTGCTTTTCCTGCACGTGCAGCTTTTGCTTTCCATATTAAACTGTCTTTATCTCAACCCACGAGTTTTCCAGCTTTTACCCTTCTGATTCTGTCCCCAATCTCTCTAGTGGGGAGTGAGTGAGCAGCTGCCTAGGGCTTGGCTGCTGTCTGGGGTTAAACCATGACAGTGAGTCCGTGGCTTTTCTGTCCTTTTTTCAGCTCAGATGCTCCCTGCAGAGGCAGCTATTGAGCCATCAAAGGCAGGAAGATGTTACGAGACCTGTAATGCCCCATAACTTTGATATGCAGCTCACCCAGACACCTCATTCAGGCAATAAATATTTTAGAAGGGCAGCAGACAGATAAGTGAGTGAGTGAATTAATTCATGTGTTCTTATTTATGAAATGCTTGCTCCCAGATTCTGTTAAAATTTTACGTATTGGAGAAATGGAAATTTCCTTTCATGAAATGACCATCAGCTTCTCTCGACTGCAGAACTGGCACTGCAAGCAGCACACAGGCAAGGGCACGACCTCCTTTTGAAGAACAAAAGCCCTGAAAAAATTGTCCCAGTCTCATCACACCATTTCTGTGAGCAGATAGGCCTATCATTTAAGAACAAAAAAAAGTAATTTATTCTACTTATAGTTCATTTTCCTTGAACTTTAATTAACTTATAGAGGGTCAGAAATCCTGTTTACGCTTCAAACAAAGTTGCTTTTCCCCTTTGAGATACTTGGTCTCTTTCAACTTGTTTCCTGATAAAAATATGGTTGTGTTGAGGCTACCCTGATATGAAATACTCTCTTCTTTCTCTGTCCATCTGAGACCTCTGTAACTTGGAATATATATTTTTTCTGCAAAATATTTATCTATCACTTCATTATTGGTTTTGATCTGTTATAGAAATTGCATATATTTCCATTTTTCAATATATTTACCAGTGAGGCCTAATAAAAGATCCTTAATAAAAGCCAACATAATGGGGTGTATCAGTTACAGGCATGTGGGCAGTTTGCATTTGAGGTCTTCAATCCTGAATGCAGTTACTAATGCTGATGCCAGTTCTTAGGCTAGCCCAAGTCTGTTCATGCTGATGTTGTAACACATGGTGCACTTTTGCTCTGAGAAATGCCCTTCCTTCCAGGCAAGGCTGTTTTCCTGAGTGAGAAGTGATAGTACAACAAGCAACGTCTGAACTTTTGACTGATTGTGGTAGGGTGACCCTGGCTGCTTTCCAGGTCTGTCATTCCCCACCTCTGCTGGACAGGAAAGAGAAAATATAACAAAAGGCTCATGGGTCAAGATAAGGGTGGGGATATCCCTCACCAGCTACCATCATAGGCAAAACAGGCTTGTAGAGTAGAGTAAGGAGAAATAAAATCAAACTTTAAAACACATTTCATTCTTCTTCTTCCAAGTCTCAACTTCACTCCAGATTTCTCTGCCTCCTCCTCCTCGCAGCAGTTCAGGGGGACTGCGAATGAGGGCTGTGGTCAGTTTATCCTATTTCTGCCACTCTGTCCTCCTCAGGGAAGGATTACTCACTCTTCATTCTGCTCTCTAACATTGTTCTGTCCATGTTTTGTCTGTTACCTCTTCCAGCTACTATCCTTATCTCAAATTCCTCATGCCCCATATTGGGCACCAAAAGGGACTGTGGTGGGCTGACTTTGGCTGAACATCCAGTGCCCACAAATCCCTCATTTTCCCCCTCAGCCAGACAGTAGGGGAAGAAAATAAGATGGTAAAAGCTTGTGTGTGAAGATGAAGGCACTTAAAAAAAGCAAAAGCAAAGACGTGTATGGAAACAAAGAAAGACAGAAGATTTATACTTTATTTCCCATCAGCAGGTGATGTCCAGTCATTTAACATTTTACAGCAGCATTATGTTAAGTAGAAATAGATGCATTATCTATGTGAGCATAAGTCTCAAATAATAACTTGCTCCACAGGACATCTGGTCCTACAATGAATAGGATGTATAGTATTCCCCTATGTCCTGTGCCAAATCTTATGTCCTTACATTTCCAAGACACAACTTTTGCAGCAAAACTTCAAAATAGAAATAATTCTGAACAAAGATCCTGGAGCTGAAAAAGCCTAAATTCTGAGAAAATTAGGATTTGGCATCTGGCCACATTCTCCGAGTATCTATTTCAATTTTGCTTTAGGTAAAGGAATTGACAAACTTCATCACAGTTATTAGTTTTCAGTCCTTATTATTTCCTTTTTAGTAAGCCAGTAACACTGAAAAATGCTGGTTCATTTTAGCCATCAGTCCTTGATCAGTCAAGAACTTTTTATACTTTCTCTGTAACCTTTATTCTTCTTAGATTCCTTTCAATTTCCAGCATGGGCAACAAAACCACATCTTTAAATCTGAATTCTCTAGTTGAGAATTTATTTTTCTGAACTCATTCAGGAAGTGTTATAACGATACAGTGAAGGTTTATGACATTTCGTTCATCATGCTCAAGAGGTTTGTTTCATATCCCATGGGGTATAAACCAGCATTGTAATTTAAGAAGAAAATAGCATCTGAGATTAAAATCTGGCAGCAGGAAGAAGAAGAAAGCATTGCATGTTTGTAAAGCTTAGGCAGGAAAGGGATCTTTACAGTGATATGTAAAGCCCTCAGCTGGACCCATATTTTAAGAGAGAATAAATAAAAGAATTCTTAGCCAGCTGAAATTATTGGACTTAATTTGAAAAGCAGAGCCTTGCATTTATAGCTACTATGACCAAAAGAGAAGAAAATCCACTGGAGTTTTTTTAATACTTATTCCTTTTAGCAATATATTGATATTTAAGTGTATGAAAGTCAAATCAGATAGGCACTATCCTGAGCTGACTGAATCTGGGGACAAGAAATGTTTTGGCTCAAGAGCTGAGCTCATGAGCTTCCCCATTCACCTTCTCTATTTTTGTAAGTCTCCACTAGAAATGGTAACAATCTCATCACACATTCTGTATTAAATAAATAAGTAAAGTTCTGCAGATTCCAAATGTATAATGCATAGGTACCCCAAAAACTTGCATGTCAGCTGAATTTTTAGTGCAAACTCTCTATACTTTTAAAATAAATCTTTGGAAAAAAAGCTCTGCTCCCCTTTCCCTGTAATACTGCAAAGAAAAATAAGCAAGACATTGTAAAATGCCAAGAGAGATGTCACCTAAGAGGATATTAAAGGCAACAAATAAATCGTTGTGAATTCACAGCAATGTTTCATTTCAAACAATTTTCCATTCTTGAGTGCTAGAAATGACCCACTGTTGAAAAGCAATGTCATTTGTGACAGTGGTGGTGTGAGTTCAATGCAGGAATCCGTAAACACACTTCAGTTCTATTTTAGTAATTGCTGAAACAGGCATAAAAGACCATTGTTAAAGATTCAGATTTTAATTTTTTTTCATGTTTCTTAAATCTGTATTTAAGCAGGACACAAAAACCCCTTACTTTTCGCCCTCATATTGAACTGCTCACAAATGACACAATGCTTCAGGAGAGAATGATATTGACAACTAAAGCTTCCCAAAAGTAAACATGTTGCAATTTATTCAGGGATACAAGCGTGCCTCACCTTGTCAGCTTTCAGACTGTTGAGCTGAGGAAAATAGGTGCAACTTTCCATTAAAGGTCTGCTTTAAGCCTAGTAGTTAAGAACATAAAAATGGTACCTTAAAGACGATTGCTAAATTCTGACTGTGAACCACTTAGAGCATTGATTTTCTAAAGTGCTGAGCACTCTGCAGTTCAGGACAAGGTAGTGCTGTCTGTGTGTCCAGCTTTAGGTGTTCATATACATGGATGCTTTGGGTATTCAGGCTACATGGTTAAGTGCTTAAATAGACTTTAGTAAAGTTGTTCTTTTTACTAAAGTTTTTCTACAGGGATTTGTAGGCTAAACACTGGCTTTACCCAGATTTCAAGGTGTCAGATGGTGTGGTCTGCTAAAAAGCCCTGTTAAGAATTTTCAGATGTGAAAACTGGGAGTGTAATCAAGATGAAAACATGTGATAGAAGCATAATGATGAATGACTGCAATTTGTTTCTCTTGTTTACCTGATGATCTCAAGCCTTGAGTTGATATTCACAGCAGACAAAGATGTTTACATGCACTTATTCTAAGTTGAAATAGCTATACACTGTGTTTGGTTGGCTACAGAACGTTTTACAAATATATTCCAAGGTATTTTATTAAAGAGCTTTCAGTGACAGCCAACTCCAGACACTAAAAAATAGTGGATGGGATGGTTGTTCGTGACAGCAAGAAATGACTGGCTGAAGGAAGGTTGGGAATGGTCTGTGCATGCTGGAAAAGAACAGTGGAAAGAGGAGGATTGATTCAGCTGGGGGATGAGATTGTGATAGGAAGCTAAGTCAAGTCAAGAGAAGAAGAAATAAAGGGAAAAGAAGTACAGTATGTGCAGATGAAAAGAAACTCGAAATAGAGATATCAGTGAGATTGCATAGGGTTTTGTGATCAATAATTAATAGTTTTACCATGACGGAAAGGAGAAAAATAGTCAATAAAGGGATTGAGAACAAGTGATGTGATCAGAGCAAGAGATAGGAGAGGAAGTTTTCTTTGGTAAATGCACTCAAATTAAAATGGAAAAGAGTAGCAGGCAGTGGGGGTACATAATTTCAGGAAATCAAATCAAGCTATGCTTAGCTCACAAACACACATGGATTTCAGCAATGTAGTACTCTGGAACCAGTGACTCTCAGAAGCACTAAATAGGAAAAAATTTGCATATTCTGTCTGAGTATATTTTTGGTTTAAAAGCACAGTAAAAACATACCGCAAGTGGGTCTTTACCTCACTGGAAGACCTATTTACCATGTAAAATTAAATTTCTTCCAAGAATCCTGAATCAAGGACATACTTCTGTTTGTCATCCTGAACTCTAGCCTTCATGACCTTAATGGATTTAACATAGACCCTTAATCACATATAATACTGTCCATTGCTGCAGTGATATTCCTCAGTCATAGAAGGAAGACAGGTAGTTGGCATCCTGCTCACACAATCATTGGCCACAACAGGCTGCTTTGTCTGGTGCTGAGTTTCTTTGCTGTGAGGTCAGGGGGACAGGGCCACCTGCCACAAGTCCTGATATTCAGTAAGGATGATCGCAAGGAAGCTACACTCTCACTGGTGGCCTGGTACCTCATTTTTCTATCTGTTAATTATGACTGAACTAGGGAAGGTCCGGGAGAGTTGCAGCTCTTATCTGCAGGAGGTGGTGATGCTGCTGCTGCTGCTGCTTTGTGCTCCTGTTTGCCAGCTGAGTGGGTTCCAGGTCTTTACACCCCAGATACCTGTAGCCTTGCATTGATACCACAGTGACACTTTCCACAAAGCCAAAAGGCATCAGAGAAAGAGGTTAACTAGGCAAAGAATTCTGTCCCTAAACACTGAAGCAATTACTGTAATGATAAAGCCAATCTAATGAGGCAAGTAGGATGGACTTTGACACTGTGATCATGTCAGGCAGGTAAAATTAACCTGCTTTCCTTGATAAATTGTAAAATATATTTTTAACTAACAAAAGTCTTAGCTCAATGGAAGTCTTCAAGCATAGATAAAAAGTTGTTTCTTTCCTTTTTATCACTTTATGAAACATTCTTTCCTGTGTTCTGAGAAAATGGTCCACAGGTGAAAGGAAGATTGTCACTGACTCACGACATGAGTCACCTGGAAAAAACTTGGCTGTTAGTGCTGGTGTACAGATCTTTCTTTTTAGGTGTCTATATAAGACACCTCTGTGAAATTCTAACATATAACTTAGCAATATTTTTTAAATTCAGAGAATCTTTTCCACTACAGAAACATCTCAGTTCCTCTACAATGAATGTTATTATTCAAGTACTCAAGAAAGAAATTCAGTGAATCGTGTAAGTATGTTGTTATTTATTTTATTAAAACATACTCTCTAATTTTTGAGAGCAAAATGGGCAAAGCAAAACAGCAAGGCAATAAAACAACCAAATTCCATCCCCTTTTTAAAACAAATGAAAGGAGTCATTTTAGTGGAAAAGTAAATAGCAGGAAAAAACTATCTGAAAGACCTGAGGTAACTGGCAGTAAAATCAGCTACAACAAAAGCATCAAACCAAAGTCTCAGAAGAATCTGGCCTTCACATGTTGTCTCAGTCAATTCAAGACATCACAGAACTTGCAGTGACAAAGCACTGTTAAGACATGACAGCTTCTCCTGTATCTGAAACCCAGTCAGGTTTCAAGGTTAAAGCCATATTTATGTTTTCAGAGTTTTTCTTCCTAATTTTTGAGGTTATATCTATGAATATTATAATATCTAATCTGAAAATTTCTAACAGGTTAAAAGGTAATCTATCACCATTTCTGAAATGCGATGTTAACAGCTTTATAGTTAAATTAGGCCATGAAAAATGGCTAAAAGTTGGCTATGAAAAAGCTCTTTTTTATGACAGAGATAATTGAACCCATAGAGAGGAAAGTATAAGGTGAAAATGATTTAGAAAATTCATCATGAAAGTGTGTCATTATATTTAGAGAGAAAATAACTTTTTTTTACTATTTACCTATCTCTAATGAATTTATCTTTCTCTGAACAGACAGGATAAGTGAATGTCAAAATGTTAATGATGAGGAAGTTGAAAGTTAGACTTTAACCTTGTCACATTCTGCATGATGCTGAGCAGTTAAAAACTATTTCTGACATCCTTGCAATGCAACATGAGATGGATCTTTGTGAGCCTTTTTTTTCTTTTTTTTTTTTTTGTTGAAGGACAAAAGAAAGATGTTGTGGAAAAATTAAATTCAATTTGTTAGCATTTTTTTTCCTTTTCTCATATCAGTGTATTATGCCATGAAAGAGTGTCCTAAGAGAACTGAGAATTTCACTTCAGCCTGCATATAAAATGACTTACATTATTCTCAAAACCTCATTCTTTATCACCTCAAGATAATGAAGGTGACAGAATGGAATATGAAGAAGGGAATTTAAAGTCCTGTTACTGATTTTTAGCTCTGCATATTAGCTGCAGTGCACACTGACTCAAAATTTTTCCATTTTATCAGTGTTTGTTGAGTCATTTATAGTCAGTGCCATTAATTGCCCAAGTGATGAAACCAATGAGAGCACCTCTGTAGTGAACAATAATGAGGCAGAACATCCAAAGTACTGGGTAATAACAAAGCTATGTCAGAACCTGGAAGAGGTAACTTCTTTTTACAATGTGTTCAAACATCATTTAACTGTTCACTTAGACATTTTTCATAATGAAGCTTCATTTTAGTTCTTCATTTCCTTAGTGTGCAAAGATAAAAAAAAAATTGAGCATCTCTGGTTAGTGTTAGGACTCCACACAATTTTGTGAATTCTCATAAGAAAAAGGCATTTTATTTTAATGAGTTTTAAACAATAAGTATGGACAATACCTCATTCATTAAAAAAAAAGAAAGAATTAAATTTTAAAAAATTTTTGAACCTACTTGATACTTTAGTAGTGTTCACCATTCCTTAAATAAATATTTTGCTATTTTTTCTATTTTACTGAAGTACAGATTCAGCGGGAAAAGTTCTCCTCGTAAAGATGGAGTTGAAAGATCTCTTTAGACAGATTTTGTAAGAAAAAGAAGGTCGTGTGTGGGGTATGCCCAGCCCCTGCCATGGAGAGAGGCCTGCTGAGATAAGGAGATTGCTTAACTGCCCAGCAGGACTCTCCCTGGAAAGGGAGCTACTTTGCAGTTACGGTGAGAAGAAGACAGACCCAGAATCCTCTGGGAGACCCTATGCAGATCCTTTGTAACCCATTGGCTTTTATCCTCTGACACCCACCCCTGTACCCCTATAAGAGCTAGCCTTCTGCCCCTGGGAGGAGAGAGAGCTCGTCCTTGGCCTCCCCTATGCAGGGTGTGGGCTAATAAAGCTGCCTCATGCAGAGCTGCTATACGGGTCTCTCGTCTCTCTCCTCCTGGTCTGGCCTGGAGATTGCCCAGCAGAGCAAAAAGCTGAAATCACGAGCTGACAATCACTAAAGAGCTGACAGCTTCTCTGCAAGGGTACTCCAGCTATGGCTGAGGGAAGACACCAGGCCTAGGGAAGACGATTCCTCACGGGATCATCTCTCCAGACCGGTCACAGCTTCCTGGGTCAGAGCTACTGACCCCACACCAGGCACATCAGTTGTGTATCTGGGGATATTTAAGTTTGAACTCGTGCGTCTTGAAAATCTCCTGTGTTGCAATGTATTATTGTGAACTACTGACATTTAACAGTACAAAATTTGGGCTGTTACTGCTCCCATTTACAAGGGTTTCATAAGAGCATATGCTGTTTGCCTCTGTTAAATCCATTTTAATTTACGTAAGTGTATCTGAATGTAAAAAGGCGTCCATTTGGGTTATTTATTTCCCCATTATGTGCACATTTCTATACATTTCATTATAACCAAATCCCAGCCGAGGAGCTGTTATAATGCACTTGGTCAAAGTTCAGGGCTGTTACACCTCTGTACCCTTCTTTCCAGTTTGCTAAATAGAACAGACCAAAAAATATCTATTTAGAAAAGGACAGGAAAATAAAATATGTTGTTCTGCCTATGCTTCTCTGTCAGTAGCTGAATACAGTGTAAAGGAATAACTGTGATGATCCTATAGCAAGTTAGTGCTCCTTCACAGAGAGAAAATCAATAGTTCGATCAAACCAGCTATTAGGACAGCGGAGAACAAGCTCCCAAGACACAAGGGAGAAATTTTTTTACAATGAGGGTGGTGAAACACTGGGACACATTATCCAGAGCAGTGAAACATAGTCCATCCCTGGAAACACTGAAAGTCAGGCTGCGCAGAGCTCTGAGCAGCCTTATCTAGCTGGGGATGTCCTTGCTCATTGCAGGGGGGTTTGACTAAATGACCTTTAAAGGTCCCTTCAAACCCAAAGTATCCTGTGATTCTATGATGCCATGAAAAGAAATTGGTCTGCAAAAATGCACTTTTGCATTGCACAATTTTTTGTATGCATGGAGTTACAGAGGGACAAAAATAAAAGTACACGTCTTTCACACACAGTGGATTTAAATCTTATGTTTGTCACTGAGGTACTTAATCAAAAAATACATTTTTAATCAATTTAATCAGAAAGTATATAGAAAAGCACATAAAAGTCTCAAAATTTCATTTATATGAGAGTATAAAATGTGTGGACTTGCTTACATGAAATAAGAAACAGTTCAATAAAAGATTTATTACCTTTATTTCATAGATGATATTTTGCCAAATATATCATCTTATACTTAACATGAGTATAATTTGGGAACACCTGTGACTTATTTCCATAACAAAGAACTGTGTATCAACACAAATGAGATGTTTATGCTGCCTGTAAAGGAGACCTAGCTGCAGATACTGAATCAATAACTCAGTGCTTTATGAAGCTGAATTTTAAGTTAATACAACTTATTCAGAGATATATTTTCAGATCTCCATGTAAGAACAAGAAAACACATTTCAGTATTACAACCAAAGTGCTTGTCATTATCAGATAGAAAACAAAAATATCACTATTGAAAACAAACTACATGTGAAGTACTAATGACAAAAAGGGGCCCATACCCCCTGTACTTAAATCCATGAGAAATGGTATTATACAACAGAAAAGGAAATCTAGGAGTTTACAGTAATTCTCTTGAATATGTTGTACTTTTTAATTAAGAGGAGAATAACTTTTTTAGAACAACGTTCTTCAATCATTCAAATTAGTTTTCTCCAAGAAACATGATTACTAAATTCACTGCATGAGTTACTGTCACAGTTCCACCAATGAAGAAGAAAAGGAAAGGTCATCTTTTATGTTTCATATTAAGCATACCTTGTCAGTGCTGTTAAGTTATATTTCTGTGGATTAGATTCCTGTTAACTGGTTGATTTTTGCATATCATTACCTCAGAGCATTATGAACATCATGATAAGCACTAATGAAATACAGCTTTTTTCACTAATAGACTGTCATTGTGATGCTCAGATAGATCTTTTCCTTGGTAATCTCTTGCTCTCTCTCAAATAAGTAAGCCTCAGATGAAGAACAGCTAAACCAACACAAACATGCTCAAATAATTGGAATGTATCCCTTATATCTATGCCTTCTTTCACAAAGATCAATGCACAGAAGAGCAAGAGAAGTTGTATCTTCATCTGTCCTCAAGAAAGAGGAGAGAGTGCACAACCTCTCCACCCTGGGTACAATTTTGCTTCTAACAGGGAATGTACTTCAGTTTGGAAGTGCTTTTTCCAGAGATGCTTTTAGGTGGATAAAATACATGTTATGGAGTGTAAAGAAACCATACAGGTCATCATTACTCATATGGTCAGCCCAAGAAGCCTTTAGGTGTATTTTGGGTATCTGAAAGGGAACATTGAAGCATATGTACATAAACATTCTCATATGAATTTTAGATTTATTAGCATAACTACTAGGAGTGATCCCATATCTAAGTAAATTTTTAAGATTTTCTCAAACACTTCAGCCATGAAACATGATCCTTTAGTTTTCTTTACATCTGACTGTAAGTACCAAAGGCCTCACTGAGTATCCCAGAAGGATGTATTAATGGAAAAATGGCTAAAAATGCTTAAAATAAAATGTGCCATTGTGGGTAAGCTTCGAATGAGCTCCCAAAATGGCACTGCAGGATAAATATCCTCCCATGACATATTTCACCTTTCAGAGAAAAAGGAACTGATCATCTTAATCTGTTTTTTCTGAGTTACAAAAAAGGCAACAAATATGACTAGTTTGTGCTGGTGTGTAATTAACAACGAGATTAATAATTTTTTGGAGTCTACAGTGTTGACTATACCTGCATTGACCACAGTATCAACAAGCCTGGCCCATGTCTAGACATGCACAGGTAGATATCTTAATCTGTAGATTCAGTATCAGTAACAAAATTGCAAAATCTGAAGAAATATAATGACAGATTTTACAATTCATGAGGAGATACTGGGCAAAAATTATCAAGCTGTGTAAGTGTTGAGAAAATAAGATAGTGGGTGCAGCATCAGAACTTGAGCAGAATATTAATTTCTGAACCTCTTATATACCAGGTATTTTGTCACAAAAATCAGGGAAATACAATGCTTGTACATCCTCCTTTTTTACGCTCTTTTTACTAAGCAAAGTCCATGTGGAATATATCTCTTGACTTTCCCAGAAAGACAAACTAGGTCCATGACCAGGGTAGTCTGAAGAAACTTATGGAAGAAGTCACATCACAGTGTACAGCATTTCAAAACACCTGTTTAGAATCACTGCATGTTTATCACAACTGAAGCAATGACCAAAAAAAAAATAGTAATAGCTAACTCATGTTTTATCTAATAATTGCATGTATCTGGTGCACTTTTTAAATGAACCAGCTTTTCAGAGGAAGCATTTGAAGCATTATGAAGGTACCTAGAAAATCCCAGATTTTAAAAAGGGTAGTTGCAAGACATGTTTCCAAAAGCAAGGGAGCATCAAAAAAGCAGTGTTGCTTTTTTTTTTGCTCTGTCCTCCCCTGAATTCTTCAGTATCCTGATAAAACGCAGGGAGGTTGATTATGATGTCCAATGCAATTACCAGTTTTTCTCAAACAACTTGTTTATTTGAACTTTTTTGTATTACATCTGAAATCATAATAATTACAGTCCTTCCAACTGCCCTGCTTTTTTGTCTTCTTTTATTAAGATTTTATTGTTACAGTCTAGATAGAGGAAATATTTTGGAGCACTGATTTGATATTTTTCTTCTTTTTATCTCCTACTGCTCCAAGGGCAGCTTTACTAGTGCTCCCCTGCATCACAAATGAGAACGATTTTTCTGGATTTAGTTCAGTCTTTCTATTTACTTCAGATTCCTCTTCCTTGATCTTACTGAGTCTTTTGATGATCCATTTCATTGGTTCCATTTCAGATTTCAGACCCATGGTTCTGTTGTTTTAATCCAAGATCAATCAAAAAGGTTTCTATACAAACAAATCATAAAATGCAAATCCTGCTAATTGGGATAAATTAAAAGGAATTGGAGTGAA
Source organism: Corvus hawaiiensis (assembly GCF_020740725.1). NCBI lineage: Eukaryota > Metazoa > Chordata > Aves > Passeriformes > Corvidae > Corvus > Corvus hawaiiensis. Next base: position 111,949,751 of record NC_063214.1, on the reverse strand, counting down.
CTGCTATAGATCTAGGCCAAAGTGGCTTTTGTTTTCCATTTGAGATTTTAAAAAGCCAGTTCTCCTTTTCAGTTCTCTATGGCTATATCAGCAAAGAATTTAACTATTACATACAAAATTTTTAGGATAAAAATATTTAAGCTAAAATATATCTTAATATAAGGGATTATTGCAACAGTCTGCATTATTGTATTCACATTGTTCATGCTTAGAAAGAATTGAGAGCCCTAAGCATAACCTTAAATGCATCTTAAATGAAGTGATCTTTCCTGAAGCACTAGCTAAATCCCTTCCATGACTTAAGTGACACTTTGCTCTTTTTCACATTCATGTCTTACACTTCTGTTGCACGATCAGCACTTGACCTGAGTTCATTTGCTGTCTGACTGCAGAGGAGCGTTAAATCAAATAGAGAAGGATCCGGGTATTACATGGTGATGAAAGTATCTGTGCACAACAATTTGTGCTTCGCTCTTTCCAGCATTTGACCACTCCATGATGGCAGGAGATGGTGCCTGTGGCTCAGTTCAGATAGCAGTGCATACGCACCAAGTGCCAGCTCAGTTGCACTTACAGAAGGTGCTTTGTGGGAGGGGTTTGGGAGACCTGTGTCCTGGCAGTTGCAGAAAGAATGGTCATAGCTAGTGAATCCTTCCCTACCTATCTTACAGGTTCAATTCACATTCCACAATTTCCTCTTAGTCAAGAGTTTGAATTTGAAGCTCATTCTTCAGTTTTTATTGCGGTAATACTTTCCTCCTTATATAAGTATGACTGTTGCTTACATTCTCTTTTAGTGAGACTTCAAAACTCAACACCTCTTATCTCTCCAAGGAGCAGGTTCTGCACAATTAACTAGAGAGGTTTTTTGTTTGGTTGGTTGTTTTTTTATTCTGAGACACATGAACTAGAACATGCTGGAAAAGAAATCAGTCACTTCTGTAACTTTAGTCAAAACATAAGCACTAGAAAAACAGTACCACTGTCCTCATAGTAAAGGGCTGCACAGTCAATATAGAGCTCAGGACACCAAATATAAAAATATAAATATAAATAAAAATATATGTATAGTATATGTACTCCAGCAAACTTTGGCACTTCTGATAAGCTCCAGACTGACAAAAAAATGCAACAATAGTGAGTCTTTCAGTGGTAACTGGCACTCTCCACACACATTTTAAAAACATCTGTTTTAAAGGTTACCATGATTGACTGGGGCTGAGACTGCTCATACTCAAAGGTCCCTCTAGCCCAGTACCCAGGTGTTGTGGTGGCTAAGTCCACTTTACACCCACCAAGTTGCCCTAAAAGTGGTCTCTCCCTACAACACTGTGCTAGAAGTTCTCCCTTTTTCTAGATTCTGCTGGTCACTGGCCCTCTCCCCCTCCTATCCCTTTTGCCATTGGCCCCTGCTATGTCACTCAACCTTGCCTCTGCCCCCTAGCCCTCAGAGTACTGGTTTTGGATACTCTGCCCGCCTTTGGGACCTCTGGGGATAACACCGGTGCAGGCTTTCAGTTTGGGGTTCTTCTTGCCTCTGTTGCCTTTGGGGTGTTGCCATTAAATGCCTCGAATTGCATGCAGAGAACCCCTCTCACCTCTTCATCTCTGGTTTGTGCTTAGACTGTGTGTGTGAGCGGCTGTTCACAACCTCCTGCGAGGGTGAGATCGTGTGCACGCGTAGGTGCTGGGAGAGCGCCGCCTGAGCGTGTCCGTGAGGGACTCAGTAGGAACAAACCCGGCATCGATCCACCGAAGCCCTCCTTCCATACCCAGGCTTCATGGCAGGCAAATAGAGGGCTACAGAGGTCAAAACTGAAGCAGAAACCATGCTTGTTCTGCAATTAAGAAAATATTGCAGTGCATGTTAGGGCTTGTAGATGCTTTCTTGGCCATGCTCTCAAAGCTTCAAAGCATGTGAAAGTCTCCTCTTCCCTTAGCATTTAGATCTGCTTGTTCTCTGTTATTTTCTACAGGGTGAATAAATACAAGCAGGACTGTATCAAGAAACCATGAATCTATAGCCCATTAAAAAGTTCTTCCTATGGATTTCATCAAGCTGTTCAGAGCTGCAGTGCAGTTCTACAAGCTGTCGTCTGCTCTGTTTACAATGTGTAGACAAAGTTTATGAAGAAGGCTCGAATCAAGCTCCTTTCAAAAAGAATACCATGCTTGCACCAAATCTGCTCCCTGTGGGCAGCTTTGAGCCACATACATGGAGGGGGCATGAAGTCGCAGGCCGGGTCTGAATCTATTCTGAGGTAAAACTCCAAAATCTAAAAAGACACAAACTTTAGGTCTTGACACGAACCAGGTCAGTCTATTTGACTGCTGATATTGTACCAAATTATTTGTTAAGGGTAGAGATACTCACTGCCTCCAAGCTTCTCATTTCAGTTTATAAACTCCAGTATGAAAGTGATTTTCGGCTTCTTAAATCTCAGAATTCCCCACACTGGAAGGAAAACATTAGGATTGTGTATGTTGTATCTATCTTTCAACTGTCAGTATTATTAAACCATTCAGGGGCACAAATACAGCTTTTCATTTTAGATTAAAAGCCAAAGCAGATAAGCAGGACTCTTGACAGCAAGTTGTATGCTAATAGGAAACCAAAAGATGTTTATGAGTTGAAGTCCTTCCCAATGCCCTTTCTGATTATTGAATTCACTCTCAATTATTCACCTTTGATTTGAGCATAAAACACAATATAATTGTGTAGAGGCTGGTAAATTTGAACTCAGAATGTTAACTACAGATACAACATCTTTTATGGAAGCCAGTTATAGGTGAAATTGATACTTATGAGACACAAGGGCACTTCAGAAAAGCAAGAAAGCCATCAGTTTAAAAGACTACATGTGAACACATATGAGTATTGAGAGAAAAAAGAAATTAGCATTTCTTCTGGAATGGGCAATATTTCTCTGGGGAAAGGATGGAAAATGTAGTCTTTTAAAAGTATACCAGATTTCAGATCTTTAGAGAACATCCAAAAACACTGGCAAGATTGGTGGGTTACAGGAGGTAATTACTATTTTTTTTTTTTTTAATTCTCTAATTCTTAAAATTATTTTGTGACTAGGAAGTTATGGATACATTGTTAGCCAGCTTTGTGAGTGGCATGGTATTTTCCAGTAATGGCTATAGTACATTCTCTTTTATAAAACTAATTTAGACTTCTTAAACCTGAAGTAATTTGTTTCAGGAAAAGGTGTATGGTATTCTTGTGAAAGGAATCCATACAGATGTTGGAGGACAATTGTGGACAATTATAAGCAGTTTAAAATAGACTGTCACTATCCTCTGCGTATTCTCTGATTGGATGAAGAGGTTTGCATTCCCACTGTTTTGGCTGGTTTTGGCTATTTCACAGGGCAATAAAGCAAGAGACATTGCAAGAGAAACTTCTCACACCAGGAGGAAAAGGCCGCCAAGTAGTGGCAGTTATACAATAGCTTCTGAATCTAAAACAGGAGAGAAAAACAGGCTGCTGCAGTCCTCAGACTCAAATTCCACCAGTAACAGAGAAACAGAATATTAGTAAAACTGAAAAAACGAACAGCAGTTTTCCTGGCATCATTCAAATTGACTGAAATGGTATCAATGCAAAGCCATTTGCTTATTTTGTTTGTGCTTTCAAGAAGCAATTCATCCTCCTGTTAAAAAATTGAAATTTAATTGTGTAATGTAACCAGTGATAAGCTAGTTATATCTTGAACATGTTAAAGCTTAGAAACATTTTTCAGGCATTTTTTCTCAGAAGAACTCATTAGTTTTTTCTCTCCCCTTCCTTTTGCTTTATGCTTTAGGCCAGGTCTTAAACTGTATTTGGAAAGAAGAGAATGTTGTAAGGTTCTTCAAAGGCAAAAGTTGGAGTCAGTTGTCATAAATGTGGCCATCACTTCAGAGACACTAATCTACAATCACATCTGATCTCAGTTATGAGCTCATAATGAAAAAAGTATTAATCACCTTTATTTGTATAAATGAAGCTTGAAGCAATTAAAAGTGTTGTTTTATATCATTTGGTAAAGTATAAACTTTGATAAATGGAAATAAACTCCACCTGAAATATCTGTATTGCTGTACTAGGTAAGAAAGAACATTTTACTCAGAAGTTAATGACTTGCTGGTTTCAGGAAGAGAGAGAAGATATCTGTACCAATCCTGTCCAAACGACATTAGCATTTTAAGGGAAGTAAGAGCCACTGGTGATCCAGGAAAGAAACTTCATGGTAAGATGTCTGTCATTATTTTCAATGACAAGAAGGGATTTTTGAAGTTACATGAAAGTTAAATAAAAATGGCATAAACATGTAAGATAGCAGTCTGTCCAAAACATCTTTCATATGAACATAATATGAAGATGTATAGCTTGCAGGAGATACAAGTTCCTGAAATGCAGGATAAGTATGTGTCAATTTGGTACTAGCTCTAGAGGGATCTCCATCCAGCTCTACAGGGATTTAATCTTGAAAAAATCCAAATATTTTCTTTTCTGACACTTCTGTCTTTATAACTTTGGCTGTTTAAGTTAATTTGCTTTCCTAATGGCATGGCATTTATTTAGCATGATTTCAAGATATATGGGTCACATACACTTGTGAAATATACTTTCAAGATGTTCTTACAGCACACCAAATTTCTGCAGATAATCCACAGCATACTTCAGCACAGATGAGTTTGAGAGACACTATTGTGATGTCTAAATGGATCTGACATGAACTGGCAACTATTCTCAGCTGAGAAATTCCTCTTTTCTGAAGGAAGTTACACTTAAGGAGTACACTTAATTCTTGATAGGCCTAATGGAGTTTATGACATAAGTATGCAAAAAAAAAACCTTAGAGGAATGAATCTCATAAAGATTATATATTTCAAATGTGTTGGATATTCTCCAGCTAAGTTAGAGGACAAAGATGTCATACAATGGTTCTTAAATTATATATCGCTAGAGAGGACAGAAGAGCTATTTTCAGTTATATAAAATAATGAAGCTACAATACTAATATGAGTGTTTTCTTCTGTAAAGATTTTGTGATGCTTTTTTTTTGAATCGTGGTGTTAAAGATTACATAATAAAACCTATAGTTCTGGGGAAAAGTATTAGAGAAAACATTATCTCACTCTTTTATAATTAGTATGAGCTAAATATGGGCAAAGAACAGTTTTGGCATTCAAAAGATATAAATTAGACTGTATTTCATATCTATCTATGATAGTCTAGTGCATAGAATGTGAGCGGGTTCATAACAATTGCTTTCAGAAAAATTACTAAGTAACTTTTAGTTAGGAAACTCTGTGCATTGTCTTCCTAGATATTTTTAGGCTTCTGGTCTTTGATTCTGGTCTTTGTATCAAAGGGAAGTACTGAATGTGTATGGGATGAGGCAGATCTATTATCAGAAAAATTGATATTTAAAAGCACCAGATAGCTTGAGTGCCTACACATTTGCCCATTCATCTTACTGTCACTTTTCCTAAAGTGCACCTTATCAAGACTTTCTATTAGCAGCCCTACAATTCCCTTAAGCTACCTTAGGAACCCCTCAATGTAGACAAAGAACACATAAGTAGATGATTTTGAACATCCTGGTCATCATTTTTATGAACACTGAAGCATAGAGTGAATAGGGATGATAGCTTTAAACTCACCAATATAACTCTATGAAATCAAATGTCCTTTTCTTTCTTTTTGCTTTTTCTCAAGAACTGCCTGTCTTTCACTGGGAGAGACAATGGAAAATAATAGGCCGCTTCTAATCCCAACAGGCAGGGATGACCATAGTCAAAATTTCATGTCATAAAAAGACAAGAAAAGATAACAAGTTAGTAGTAGCTTCCCATTTCTTCCTATTGCTTTCAGTCTCAGCAAAACCGCCACTGGGAGAAGTGACCACAAAAGAACAAGAAAATATGAGGATAAGGAGAAAAACTTGTACAAATCCTAGAGCAAAAAATGCTGTGTGTAAGGATCAACAGCTCAAACAACAGAAATAAACACTGATATTTCCTGCAGGTTTCCCAGTAGCATCAAACTCTAAAGCAGATGAATTTGGAAAAATGACAGTAGTACATGTCCAGCAAAAATGCTAGTGACAGGAGACCTTCCAGGCTGGTGTCCAGAGGTTAGCTGATGCTACATCAAAATAAACCATATTCAACAGTATTTCTGTCTGAGCACTCCCACCTCAGAAAGGCAACCAAATCCGGGGGCTGCATCAAAAGCAGTGTAGGCAGCAGGTCAAAGAAGGGAATTCTGCCTCTCTGTTCTGCTCTTGTGAGACCCCACCTGGAGTAGTGTGTACAGTTCTGGTGTCCCCAGTGTGAAAAGGAAATGGAAGTGTTGGAGCAAATCCAGAGGAGGCCATGACATTGATAAGAGGACCAAAGCACCTCCCCTATGAAGACAGGCAGAGAAAGTTGGTGCTGTTCAGCCTGGAGAAGAGAAGGTTGTGTGGAGATTGTTGCACTGGAATTAAATCACAGTGGAACTATAACCAATAGAACAGGGAGTTCAAGTGCAACAAAATGGGAACAAATGTTAAATTGTCAACATTGATGCGTGTGTTATACGGGAAAAACAAGGATTTATTTGTGAAAGTAATACCATCAAGACCTAAGACATTTGTCTTTGACACTGAACAAATGCAATTTTGAAATACATCCTGATGAAACTCCTGAAACTGTACTTGTATATGTTGGAAATAGATGTGTGCGTATGAGAACTATTTGTGGTGCTATCCTTACAGACAACACCACTGTAGAGATGACCAATCACTCAAATATCTGTAATTTTACCAAAATTGTGGGAAGTGACTAGCTATTCAGGTCATGTCACAACCTACCAACTGTTACAATCTAGCTGCACATCATATAAAGATTTACTGTGTACTCCCACTGGAATGAATCTTACATTGGTAAGGAAACTACTGCAACGTGACGGTCTGTGTCAGCTGCTAGAACGTGCCTGAAACAATGGACAGAAAACTCTAATCCATGTTTGTCGTGACAGAGAGAAGATATACTGTGTCCAGGAACAAGTGAAGGAGAATGAAATCAGTGCTGGTGGGACACCTTATTCATATGGTCAACAAATGTGACAGAGACTCTAAATCAGATGCTGCACCCCATAATAAATTTGCTAATTTCCATTGTATTATGATTGTTATTGAATATTATTCAGTATGTTAGAGTGTGGACAAAAGCTAGGTGGGTGACTCTGTACTCACTCACATTTAACAAAACCTTGATAATTAGGTAATCTAGCAAAAAAATTCCCTCAAATTACAATTAAGTAGGATATTAATCTGTTTATAGGCATAGAGGCAAGAGTCAACCACACTGCCATTTTGTGGCATCAAAAAAATCAAATGGCACACTGTGATGGATAGGGGAATTTTTAACAGGTATGCCTTTATGCATTTAGATGTAGCTATCACTGTGTCCATGTGCGTGCATGTATTGATTTAAATACCCTCTAGCAAGTACAGTATGAATGTTGCTGCTCCAATCTATAATTAAATCACTGTTACAATTATAGTAAATTCTATCAAATCACTTTGTAAATGTTAAATTAGTCAATGATTAAGTGCTGCTAAACCCTTTTGCACCCTTACCCTTTTGCAACCCTGGTTTCCATGTAAGTCATTCTAAATTGCTTCTAACTTGATTTTCCTTTGCGTGTTTCACCGTATAGTGAGTAATAGAGTAAACCTTGCCATTGACTCTGTTAAAGTCTCACTTCCACAAAGTTATAGTAAAATCTGCTTTGACCAGTACCTTTGACAATGATTCTTTGAGTGGCCTAAACCACTCCTTCATGACAAGAGAGGAGAGAGGGGCTCCTGAGTTCCAATTAATCACACTTGTGATTCCTTAATGAAAAACATGCCAAGAGCCAGCAAATGTAAATTCCTTTAAGAGCAAAGGAATAATTAAGATTGGATCTTACTTTATTAACTTTTGCAAAGTCTACATTTGCACAGTCTGCCTCAAAGCTCACTGACCCTTGGTCAATGGAATTAAATTAGCATTTGTAAGATGCAATACATCTGACGTGTTTTGGACACCACTTGTGTTTGCTCCAAAGGACATCCAGATCAATCTATCAGAAGAAGATCCCTACATTGCTGATTCCTTAATTTGTTAAGATGACTTTCACTGCTTTCTTTGCATCGTGTAGGACTTGACTTCACTGTACAGAGAGTGCAGAGAGTGCAGAGAGTGCAGAGAGTTCTGGGCACTGATGTGTAGTCACAGATGTGTCTGGTAATGAAAGCAAATAGCTGCTCTCAAATAAAGCTGAGGCTTCCCACTAGAGGTAGCAATGAAATGCTGTTTTCAAATATTACAATTCTTCCTGTAGAAGGTCTGAAGATCCCCTACACCTTTCAGTGCCTAACTTCTGGTACCAGAATATTGTAGAGGCAGCAGAACTAGGTTTTATGAAGGTTTTTTAAAATTATTTTTGTTTGGTTTGTTCTGTTCTGTTTATGACAACTTGTTTTCAATCTGATATCATAAATGTCCCCTGCTGGAGAGAGCTATGTTTGGCAATGTGTCAATACATTGCAGGCAAAATACTCTGAGGTTAATGAGTTGACCATCCCAAATTGTCTTCTGAGACTATTCTACAAGCATGGGTTTTGTTACTTAACACAATTCTGAAACCTATATTTCTTAGTTTTAAGAGCCAAGCTGAAGAAGAACTATAAAAATCCTTCAGCCACCTGTGTATTTCCCGCTACTAGGCAAAATTCTCTTTTTTATTATTTTAATTTTAATATGTAATAAAGATTAGGAAACCATATTCCCACAGAAATGGAACTCTAAAATTGGCACATCTAGAGTTTTCTGTAGATTCTAAAGAAGACAGAGCTGCCTCATTTGGTTTTAAAATGGACACATTGAATATAGCACATGTAGGGAAGAATTAACTAACTGTATCAAAATGTTTTTCACAACAGCTTCTCTCTGCTGGAAATCACACAATCATACTTAAAATCTAAGATAATGAGAAAGCCTTTAAGCTGAAAAAGCTCTCCCTTTAATAATTTCAATTGCAGTATAATATATAATTTTCTAAATCAGAACAGCCTTCTTTTTCCCAAATTCAATTTGAAATTCTTTTCAATTGCTAAGATATTATTTCTCTGCAGATCCTTATAATGCACTGCTACCCACACTGGCATGAGTAAGAGCAAAGAGACTTGCTACACTTGGGACAACAGTAGTGACCACAAATATACAACAGCTCACTCAAAAAAGCTGGAGTGGTAGGATATGGAGTGCCCATTGAGGTGGAACAACAAACAGCACAGCATTCCAGCAACAGTCAGTGAGAAGATCACATGGATGTACACAGCAGCAGGATCTAGTCTGAAATAGCCGTGGTGAGAAATATTGCCAACTCCAACAAGAGTTCTACTTATCTGGGAGGAATTTCACTCAGATGCAAGCTCCTGATACTCCAGTACTGAAGCTGTGGTGAGCTTCCCCTTCTGCTTATTTCACCATGAACAAATACAGAGGGTATAGGAGCACAGGATTTTCTGAGTGTGCTCTTTATAGTGCCTGACAGCCATTTAAAGATTGTACCTCTGCTTTAAAAAAATTCTAGGTTCCTTCTGGTATTTATATATATTTTCTGGGGGAAATTTAACCTTTCCAGGTTCATGTCTAAGAGGGGGTAAACTTCCATTGGATCATGTCCCTCTCTTGCCCGTAAAGATACGACAGTGCTTAACATTCAGATAGGCAAAACTTGAATCCTGTCAAGTCTGGGGGGTGGAGCAGGAAAGCAGAAGAAGGGATGGAAGAGAGGAAGAGGTTTCTCATTAACGTTTATGTTCTTTTCCTGTAGTATCAAATATTTAACTAGCAAAGATTAATATTCATTCCTGTGAATAGAGCTTACAGTGCATGAAATAAATAGTATGTTATTTTAAAAAAACCTCCAAACATATTGAGAAACACTAATATATCAGTGTGATGGAGAAATCAAGAAGCTCCACATGCCTGAAAAACCTGGCAGCCACTTCACTTGTAAGTCTATTGACTGAAAGCAAAAATAATTTTCAAAATCTGGTTCTGTTCCACATGTTTTGTCCTACAAAGTGGCAAAATGGAAAAGAGTGTAGATCAATAATGCAGATGAAGTTTCTGAGTGAATCCAAGGCTTTCAGCACACCTCCCCACCTCTCCACTGAAGAAGCACGTCAGGAATTTGGCTGCCATACTCGTATATGAACTGGAAATTTCTATATATGCAAAGTAGATCAACCAGACTTCCTAGCAGATATTAAATTATATCTGGACTGCTTTCCAAGTAGGAGAAAATGGTAAATGCCAGACATACTAGGCTTCATTAATGGACTTGAAGGATATAGCTTTTATTGTTTGATGGCATAATAACTTCTTTTTAAAAAAACAAGCTTTTTTATCACCAAAGGGCCAGCATCTATAAAAGTTTGATTTGACACTGTATTTGCAGAATTTGCATTACTAAACCTTTATTTCCATTATTGTAAACTTAGGCAAAACTATGTTTTCTCATTGTTTTGTTTGGGATAAAGTTGACCTTGTTTTTAGAACCCCATAAGTTGCTGTGGTTTGGATTTGTGTTGAAATCAGTGTTGATAACACAGGGTTGTTTCAGTTGCTGCTGAGCTGAGCTCACAGAGTGTCAGGACCTCCTCTGTCTGTTGCACCATTTTCCCCCATGAGCAGGCTGAGAGTGCACATGAAAATGGGAGGAGACACAGCTGGGACAGCTAAACCCAAGTGACCACAGGGATATCCCAGACCATATGGAACTCATGCCCAGCAATAAAATCTGGAGAGTCAAGAAGGAAGGGGAGCATTCAGAGTTATGGTATTTGTCTCTCCAAGTCACCATTATATTGATGGAGCCCAGCTTTCCTGCAGGTGGCTGAACACTTGCCTGCCCATGGGAAGTGGTGAACAAATTCCTTGTTTTGCTTTGCTCATGTGTGTGGCTTTTGCTGTACCTGTTAAACTGTCTTTATCTCAGTCCATGAGATTTCTCACTTCTGTCCTCCCAACCCACTGCAGAAGGAGTGAGAGAGGTGCTGTGTGGTGCTTGTCAGCCCAAAGAGGTTTAACCACAACACTATTTACCATGTCAAGACCACCTTTACAGAGGGAGAGGTTTTACATCCAAACATTTGTTATGGAGGGCAATTCCTACTGTGAACGTATCCAAGATTTTAATGGGTAGATTTCTGCAGTTACTTGTGTGTGGAACATTCAAACATGAGTTCATATAATTTCACATAATTATGCAATAATATCCAAATCTGGGGGCATTATTGTTGGATTGCACAAGAAATGTTTAATAGGATTGGATGTTCATGCAATTATTATGCTTCTTGTGTTTAGAAAATAAAATAAATATTAAGTAAACAAAAATTTTAAAATAATTATTTAAATTAAGAATAAAAAATATAATCTTAATATCTGAATATATTCTAGTCTATGACTTGGGCTATCTGCTGGTTTTTGCATTACATGCTTTAGATAGAGCAGCATTATAATGCAAGTATAAAACAGAGAGGCAAGTTAATAACATTTGTGCAGTATATTTTTTTACAAGAAAGTATATGAGCTATTTCAAAAGCATGTTGTCAGTTTGCTAGTTATGTCTTCTGGAAATAGTCCCATAAAATGAATGCAAGCTGCCCTCTAAATTACAATGTAATTTTCTTATTTTAGTGGAAGGTAAGCATTTGGAATACCATCTTGTTTATCACAAATAGGGAACACCACATTTGCTCAATGGAAAATTTTAATCAGTTAAGTGAAGTTTGTGGATTCAGTTTAACCTTTTTTAGGAGTCTGTTTTTAATACTTAACTACAGAATATGCTGCAGTTTAATTGATGAAAATGACCTGTCTGCAGAATTACCATTATTGCACATGTAAAATTATGTACTGCAAGAGAATTTTTGCACACTGTAATATCAACTGGATTTATTTTAGCCAGTTACAAGAGAACATTCCAGAGCATGAAAAAATAGGATCTCCTATAGAATAAGTATTGTCCTCTGATCCAACTCATCTTCCACCTAATTTGGGTTATTTTGCCTGGATGTGGGGAGAAGAAGGGATCCATCTGTCCATTGCTTCAGGTAATGTTCATTTGAGTATTTACTTCTCTAAGAAGTCTCTAAGATATGTTGGACCTACTGTACTTGTATAACACTGATCAATTATTGTGAATAATTTTTCAGTTGAAGTTAATCTAATATATTTACCAAGGCAAACTTCATGAGCATGCTAAGATTACTTTCTTTGAGCATGCCACAAATCTCCCCAGATATGTCAGAGCCCTCTTCACTATGAAGCCCTCTTTATTTTATGCATGTTTTATATGTAAGAAGTAGGTCTTTTGTGTCCCAGCAAAACAAGCTCATTAAGTATATGATATTCTATATATATATATATAATCAAGTCAGAAATATGGCATTCCTATCTGGAGAAGATGAATCACTACTCTGGGAAGTCATGTTTGGGTCCACTCTAAATGGACCACAAAAGTGTCACTATCCAGTTCTTGTAGCACTAAAGCCCAGAGTGTAGGAAAGGTTACCCTGTAAAAAGGCAGTTCCAGTGGCTTTACTGAGTAGAACTCAGGATGCTTCCATGGATTGAGTAACCCTGAGTAATCAGGGTTAAAAATTCCCCAAGGGCTTTCTTCTCCATGAGCAGAGGTCACTCATTACCCTGCACAAAGACAGGGTGGAATGGAGGTGGGAAAATAATGAACTAACACTAAAGACTGTAGAAGGATTTCTGTCGCAATCATAATATATGTCTTAGAAATTCAAATGTTATTTTGTTTACTGGTGCTGAAACAGAATGAGGTTGCAAAGCAGCATTCTTGGGAGCCAGATTCTGTTACACATATTGGACATGCAGTGCCAATGGCTTCAAAAGAAGTTAATTGCACAGGAAAATAATGTTCAGTATGAGAACGGACAACAGAATATAAACCTCAGAAGTTTCATAGGATTTTATCCGGGGGGAACCATTATGGTCATCCAAATTTGATTTCCTGCAAAACAGCCCCAAAAACTTCAACCACTTATTTCTCCACTTGGCTCACAAAGCTGGTGTTTGAGCATGTCTTTTAAAATGACAGCTAATCTTAATTTAAATACTTTAAATGGTGGAAGATGTGCTACAAACTCCAGTATATTTTGCATAGTTTAATTATATTTTATTCCTGAAAAATCTGCCTCATTGTGACTTTGAATTTATCAAGCTTCTGATTCCAGCCACTGGGTCTCATTCTCCATTCATCTGTAAGATTGAAGAGCGTTCTACCACCAAACTTTCCTCATGTGGGCAGCTGCAGACTACAAATAAATCACCTCTTAACCTTTTTGGTTAGTTGAGTAGATTAACTTTTTTTTAGTCTTTTACAGTTGAGACAGGTTTTTCAACCTTACATTATTTTTTGAGTTCTTTTCTAAATCATTTACAAACTGCTGACATCCTTTTTGTACTCTTTAAATCAGAACTGTACAAAAAATTTCAGTAAGTTCTTGTTAATATCATGGATAGTACTAACCACCTCCTTGTTAGTCTCACCTTTATTAAAAAAAAGTCCATGCGTGGCTTCAGAGCCACAAAATCACTTTTAACTGCAAGTTCAGATGATTGTGCCCTGTGACCTCCAACTGCTCTATGGGAACTGGTAAAGATTCTTTTGAAATCTTTTACTTTAGTTGGAGATTTCTTTAAGCTGTACTTCTAAATAACTTCCAGACACAACCATGTTAAGAAATTCTTTTATATATATATATACACACACACACACACACACACATATATATGGAAAAAAATCTGCTTTTTTGTGTGTACTATTATGGGAATAAAACAATTCATTAGCTGAACAGGCAACAATTTAGTCCAAGATAAAATTAATATTTTTACTGATTTTAAAAGTTTACTTAAGCAGAAAAAGATCAAGTGATTATAAATAATCACTTAATTGCTTAAAAAAGCAGTTTCCACTTGGGTAATGTGAAAGGTTAAATCACGGGCTTTAGCTATTGGCCATTAAATGCATAAACAACTCTGTGTTGGACAACTCTAAGCTGGACATTGAAGGATATACTGAATAGCTCTGACAAAAAGAGTTTTTAAACTAAAAGTGCCTGTCCAAGAAATCAGTTTGAGGTATTAAATATCTTCTCTCTATCTAAAACCTTTCTGTTTACAGCCAAACTGAAAGGAAAGCATATCTTTTCCAAGTGAGTAGGCAAGCCAAAAGGAAAATAGATATTTTCCGATTTTTTCTTATAACATTTTTACCACCCATGCTTTGGTACCCAAGCAGAAGAGAGATACTAGTTATGGTGGTTACTCATGGCAGGGCTTTTTTTAGAGCAACATTTCTGTCTTCACAGAATTTTGATGAATTATGCTACAAGACAACTGCTTAAATGTGAATTAAAGTTTGAATCGGTGGCTGAATTGGTTTTGTTCCAAAACAATTTTAAACATGATTGTACAATTCACAGCCTAGTGATAAAGAAACATTGTTCTTGGCATCTGCCGTAATGATTGCCCATTTTCCTGAGGGCTGGGCTGATCCTCTCCTCAGCATAGTAAAGGTTTCCTTCCTGTGAATGAGGAATCTAGGGAGTATATTTTCCTTTGTATCATACTTCTCCCTAAGTCCTTCTCACTTTGCTGCACGATATCTTTTGTGGAATGGACAAAGGACAGTAGTTTGTTCCTGCTATAGGTTTGTAGTCTACAAATTCTCCTTCTGTGCGACTTTAAACTTGTCAAGAGCTTGGAAAGAGAGCCATCTCCCTTTCTTCAGATTCCTTATGAACACACACTGACAAAAAAGAGCCACCAGGAATGAACACTATTACTTTCCTATTCCTGTTTTCCCTCTTATATTAGACAGCCAAGGAGAACCCACAGGCTTGTACTGATCCATCCTCCACATGTTCAGACTGGCCCTTAGAGAGCAGTGGTTGTTCAGCAGCTGTTATTTCTTCTATATAACTGCTGCCTTTTTGATATTCTGAAATAACCTCTAATTTTCACACAGGTAAGAGAAGCTGCTGCACCCCTAGGGACTAGTGACATTTGTTAGGTGAACTGTATCTTTTATATTCCCCTTCTAAAGAAATTGAAATTGCTTCAGTGACACAAAACTGAGGATATTTTCCTTACTTACCCCATGATTTTTGGCAATTATTTATAAAAAAATGATTAGCTGCTTTCTCATTAGTAAAGCAGTGTGAAACTGAAATCCTCACTTGCTGGAAAGAGTGCATTCAGTTCTTGTTTCTTTGACTTTTTGTCATTGTTGCTCTGCTTGTGCATGCTGAGGAACTTCTGTGAGAGCCCGATTATAAAACAGTCTAAACCTCAAACAAGACTGATGAATTTTGGTTTGCTTTACATATGAAACTATGTAAAGCCATGAACTCCTCATAGAATTGCAAACAGCATCTAAGTGCACAACTCATGTGCTTTTTAGAGCAGAGTCAAATCTGGATGCATTCCCAGGGGCTCTGCAGCCCTCCAGTTCCCCTGTCCTGTTACACTGGGTTTAAAGTTTTTCATTGTGCTAACATGTAACCTTTCTCATAGACGAAGGTGAATTTGCAGCCCTGTGGAGTTTTAAGGTGCTCCATGTGGGGTCTATTTTGCAAGTACTGATTGCAGTCAATGATATAAATCGTAATTGTAAGCATTGCTGTAGTTAGGTATCTTGATCTTGGGTCTAGTCGTAGAAAACAAAGCATTTCTGTTAAGAAATGTACAGAATCACAGTGAATTCCAAGTGCAAATATTTGATGTTATTTGTAAGGATTTCTTATCCTAACATCACAGGATCCTCATCTGTTTCATTGTCCCAGAGAAATATCCTAGACTGCATGTGAGTTCTGCACTGCTCCATGCCGAGATATAAATAATTCCTGTCAGGCTCAGAATAAAGTTTTGTAAGCCTTCTGAGCACCTGTATTACATGGAAGATTGACTTCACCTGCTGTCCATCATTATGGTCCCTGGAATAAATTTCAGAATGTTGCTAGATCTTGCTTCATGTCTTTAACTGAAAATGTGTTATTTTGCTGGAAGTGGATTTGTTCACATTTTTTTTCAAGATGATATTTTTAGGCTAAGTTTCTAATTTTTGCATAAATACTAAATCTCAATATAAATTTTATTATTTTTTTGTAGCAATATTACCACATATTAATTCTCTCTCCTGTTTTATGTATCATCGGTAAAAACCATTCCTGTGAAACTAATTCCAGCTTCCACAGCAAAAATTAAGATATTAATCAAGATGGATAATAAAATCATGTCCTGTGGAAAGCTACTAGACACTTCTAGTCAACAAAATGCTATTTATTCTAATTATTAACTTAGGATAAATTAAGCTATAATATAGGTTAATTATATAAATAAATCAGCTTGGACTTCTGAACAACGTAAAGCAATTTGTTGATATTTCCTGCACAGACTCTTGCCCTCCATAAAACAACTAGCATCCATTGTTAGGAAAGAAGAATGCAAAACTATTTGTACGAGTACCACAATTAGGTATTTATAGTTACTATGGAAACAAAGCAGAATCAAATAAGCATCAGTGCTTGTGTGATTATACTTTTGTTCATTTGACAGGCTATTGAACCATACTCTTGCTTTAATAGCATTTTCTTTCAAGTATTAATAAAATTTGGTGTTATGGATTTCACATTCAGGTGTACCCTATATGATGACAATAAGTGGAAACATCTGAAGGCTTAAATTCTACTAACCTATTAACATAAGTAATGTGCAATGTAGGAAGTTTTGCTTGTCTAAAAGAATAATTTTCAAAGTAGGCTGTAGAACAGAAAATGTTGCTGCTCGTTGCCAGATGTTCTTTGCTGCAAAAAACCACCAAACTTCATGGTTTAACTTTTTGTTATGGTACAGGTGAAAATATGGGTTTATATGTAGGATCTATCAAATCACTAAAGATGAACCAAGAAGCAGATTAAAGAGAAGGCACTTAATGACAATTATGAAACATTAAAAAAATGTACAGCACAATTTATTATGTATGAAAGCTCTTGCAGTTTTTTACACAGCCTTTAGATGCAACTAATTTAAAATATAATAATTAATTTGGAAACAATCTCACTGTAAGGGTATTCAAATACAAAAAAATACATTATGATCATCTTACTGCAGTCATCTCCAGGCAGGTACAGGACACATGTCCCTGACATTCAGCACAGATTCAGATGTATCCCATGGGTTTACTACTCTGACTGTTGGTATTGCTCGTGGGCATCCAGAAACACTTTGCTGTCTCACACACAAGCTATCCATCAGCCTGCTTTCCTGAGACTCATTCTATGATCTTCAGTATCTTCTGATTTTGTCTTTGCTCCCTTTCTTGATGGACTTCATCTTCACACCACTGACAGAACCACAAGACTGCTGCTATCCCACTGCTTCTATGCTCCTTCCACAAAAGCCCACAGGAATAAAACACTCCAAAGGAAAGACCAAGCTATGGATGAAAACTGATTCCCCCACGTACAGAAGCTGTAATTGTAATAGCAGCTTTATGGCAAGAAGAAGCAAAAGCTCTTGGTTACTAGAGTCCAACTTGGTCTCACAACCAGAAAGACTCTTACTACAACCTGTGCTATGTTTCAATTAATCATGAGTTCTAAGATCCATTCCAGACATCATGTAAAGAGAATTACAATGATGGCAGCACCTAACTTTTCTAATGACAAGGGACTTGCAGGTAATAAGATTGCAATCAAAGTTTTAAAAATATTTTGACAGCATGTACACACATTACCATGGTATGGGATAATAGGCTTTTATCGGCACCACTTTGGAGAGTGTCCTGTTTCTCTTTTCTCCCTTCATGGTGATAAAAACATCAACAATCAGATTGCTTTTCCTTCACCCAGCTCTTGTCTCTAGTTCCTCTACTGGGCTTGTTGTAAGTTCCATATTTAAATCAGGTTTTCTGTTAAGAAGGAAATTACTTTATGGATGACATCCTGGTTCAATTTACATCAATAGCAATATTTCTTCCCTTCATTGGAGCCAGAATTTCATAACACAAGCTCAAATTAATTTAAAAATTATTACTGTAGGAAATGCAGCTTCCAGAGGCAGAATTTGTCTTGTTTCCCAATGCTTTTAATAACATAATAATGAACTATTTTTCACACTTTTCTATAAATAAAGTGTATCCTTGTCCAGAAAAAAAGGGGCAATGAAAGAGAAAAAAAAAATTTCCTATGGTGATACAAACAAAAGATAAAAAAACCCTTAAAGAATAAATTAAGTATAATTGTGTGCCACAAATGCTGTAACACATTAATCCACCTGATTTTTTTTTTTTTGTAATGCCATTTCAGAAGAATGATATTCTGCAAGGCTATTTTAAAAGAATGTTTTAATCTATATTTCTATGTGTCCTGCTTTTCTATATTTGAAAATATTGGCTTTATTTACAGTACAATGAGAACTGCTGAATTTTCTCACTATAGAAGTATCAAAAAATCCTTGTGATGTTCTTAGATGGGTTTCCAAAGAACAACAGCTTCTTGAATCTCTAATTTTAATTTGGACTTGAAACAAATATGCTATTCTGCTGCTAATTGTTGTCATCAGTCAAATCCATGCTTGAAAAATATGTCTATCATTTTGGTGATTAATTTGCTTTGGAAGTGTTAATACCTTAATAAAGAAATCATTTAATATCAGATTTTTTTTTTCCCAAACTAAAACAGACACGTACATAAAGGTATTTGAAGTCTTGAAATTTAATAAAGATATATACATTTTTTAGAGCCTCTTTCAGGTCTTTTTCACATTTGATATTCATTTTTCTGCCATCTTTCTCTATTTCTGACAACACCATGTTGGATGAAATGGAGTGAGTCAGTAAGAAAGAATGTGTTGCAGACTTCTGTTTATAAGCCAACATCTGACTGATTCATATTAGAACATCTTGTCAGCCACACAAGAGAGTACAATGTGTTTGTTAGCTGGATTCTTCATTTAGGATGTTTCTGGGTTTGTTGATACAAATTACTATTTCTCCAAATTCTGTATCATCAGGGAAAGAGGAATGTTTCCTCTTCCTATTACAATTAAAGGAGGTCTTCTGCTGCCAACAAATGTACTTGTGTTGGCTTCTAAAGATACAGTCCTCATGAAAGAATTGCAATAAATACATTTTGGTTGGGTTAAACAACAGATGGCTGACATCTTCTACAGTTTCATTTCTCTGGTGGTATTTTACCACCCTCTGAAAAGCTTGAATTGTAGCATTTCTTGCATTTCTGTTGATTTTGAAATAGGAACCCAATCTGGGAAGGAGTAACTTACCTGTGAAGGGTAAATGTTTTGCAGTAGTTTTATGTTTGTAAAATCTGAGATAGTGAAAATAATACATAATCTGAAAGGTTTACCTTTACTTACATAGCTCATCTGGTGAGAGATTGGAGCAAACAAAAACTATGCTGGCAATAAATTCCTATAAATGGCAGTGTGCCTCCTTCCTCCTTATTGAAAAATGTGAGAGATTGTTGCAAACTTCCAGTTCTTATTGCTACACCAAGACTTTGGAAATAACTGACATTGTAAAAGGTTCTTTTTTCTTCTCTAAGCAATTTAGGAATTGGAAGATGTAATAAGTTGAATACAGATGGAAACACTGAATGATTTCTAGATGAATCAGAAACATTTGGTCTGAACTCAGAAACACCTTAGGCATGGATTCCCCAGTGAAAACATTTGGAGCAGCCAGCAGAAGTAAAAATCTAAAACTTACTCTTTGCAAACAAATGTTATCATGGTCGACCTTCCTGTGAAAGGAAGAGGGTTGTGCTGCACACAGCTCCTTCCATCTCCTGCTTAGGGTCAAGCAGTGCTGTCCTTGAGCTCCCCAGCAAGCAAAGCTCACCTGTCACCTTCACACATGAGCAGCAGAGACATGCTGGGACGGGCACTGTCTTCATGTCCTCCCACCCCTTACCTTCCCTGTACTCTGCACCACACACAAAATACCTTCTACACTTCTGTAAGCTTTAATCTGTCATGGGCTATTCCAATGGATCGTCGGGAGGCTTGCACAGAGTAGATCATTGGCAAAAGCAGAATAAGTTGCTCTAAAGCACCATTAGGTAAATATCAAAATGTTTTTTGCAAAGATGAAAAAATGCCCAGAGATATGTCAGTTTAGACAAAGATGAACTTAAAAAAAAAGTGTGAAGAGAGAGAGAGAGAGAATTCAGGGTACAGGCATAAAGATACCCACATTCTCACCCAATATGCTCAGCCAGCATAATTCTGATATTCAAAAATGTTCAGGGGTTTTGTTTCCCTTCCAAGAACCAATTTCAAAAGAAAGAAACAAAACTGAAAGCTCCAACACCTTACTATTAGCTGCTTTGTTTTATTTTTCTTTCTTCCCACATTTCTTGAGCAGCATTTCTTAGCAAAGTATATCACGCCATCTGAGCTACAGAACAAGCTGAAAAAGGGCTACAAAGATTACTGTAAAAGTTATCTTTGGGGGAAAGAAGATCAAAGCACACTTCAGTATCCAACACATCCATATTGATTCAATGTAAAGATGTGCTGTGCTAGGAACTATGGTATGATACAAATTTACAACTTGGTCAGCAAAGGAAGAAGTATCTTGGAGTCTAAAATTTCCAGTGCTCATTTTTCCATTGCTCTCAGACCATAGGGCCATTTTTAAATGAAAACCATTTGGCTTTAAGAACATGGGATAAAAGAGACCAATACAGTGCACTAATCTCTGAGATAGAAAGCATTTTGAAGAAGCTTTCGGGAAAAGCAGTTAGTCATATTGGTTTGGAAGGCAAAGAAAGGAACTTACTGATATAGGAGGAAAGGCTAAAAAATTGTACTGGCTCTTAATGACCAGAGAATATTGGCTGCCCTGTACAGTTTTTCTAATACTTTTTTTCAGGGGGATTCAAGGGTGATCCTAATGTTTAGTTAAAATAGAGATACTCTTTCAGCATTTGGGGTTGGGCTATTTTGTGTAAAGCTGACTTGCCTACCTTCTTGACAGAAATTAAGAGAATGAAATAGCACTGGTTGTAGAAATCCCCTAGAGGTTCATCTTGAGGGACACTCGATGGAGTGGGAAATAGCACAGCTACAAGGAGATCACAAATAAATTCCCTTTTCACACCAGATGAACTGTACCAGTGTGAATTGGCCATCACAGTGATGGAGAAATGAAATGGAATGAGACACAACCTCTCTCTTTCCATGGCATACAGAACATAGGCCACTTTGGGAGGCCCTGCCTGGAACTCCAGAGCACTCCCGCTCGCCCTCTTTTCTTAGCAATTGGATGCTACTCCAGATGCAGACCCACCGGTGCCTAACGAAGGGAAAGGATCATTTCCACAGACATGCTGGTTCCACCACTGCCAACACAGCCCAGGGTGCTGGGGCTGCCTTTGCCACAGGGCCCACTGCTGGCTTGTGTTAAGCTGGGCTCCCTGGACCTTTCCTGCAGAGCTGTTTCCCAGCAGTTGTCTCCCACCTTGTGCTGTGTCATGCCATTCCAAAGCAAAAGGAGTCACCCTTTGCCCACACAGAGCATCTTTCAGTGCAACACCTTCAGCTTTTCCTTCTCATCTTGAGAAGGGCTCACAGGTCACGTGAAGAGAAGATATGAGAAAGAGCAGGAAGAAATGTTACACCAACCCCTTTCTGAAGAGAGAATTGATTTTACTTTTTATAAACTGATAAATTAAAGATATCAGTGTGTTAGGCAAATGGACTCATTAATACAGAGGGCAGAGAGGGGATTCAGCAAACAGATGAAAGGCTGGCTGCTGGTACTTCTCACCTTGTATCTTTCCTCCTAACTGTGAAAATGTTTTGTCCTGAGAAACAGATTCTTACAGGTACAGCACAGAGGCGTACTTGCCTCCACAGCTGTAGTAGTCCCAAACTTTTTATCACTGAGGTCAGTGAGGAGTAAACAAGGGTTTGAATTCACTGCACTGCTACCTGTGCATGAAACTGTGAGCAGGTGAAATAATGGGTATAAAAAGGTATTCATTCCTTTATGTTTAAGGTCAGAACTGTCTATTTCTGTCTCTCATAAAGAGACACTGGATAGAAATTCATAATGCAAATGGTCTCTCCTGCTAGAATAAAAGAGTCATAAAGATACAGCCATTCTATAGCCACTTTTTCATAGTAGGACAGTATTCTTATAAATGTTTGTTTTCAAGTATGAGAAGCAATGGAAAACTTTTTTAATTATTTGGCTGGAGTTATTAATTAAAAGTATACAAACTAATAATACAACCAAGAAACAATACGAAGACTTGAATATAATGCAAAGAAATATTTTAATTTAGGACTTCCAAAATGAACTAAATCTAGTATACACAATTTATTAAAAAGATGAATAATGACATGGAATTGCTATTTTAATTGCTTTCCTAATCATAGGGGCATTATGCAAAGTTCTTTAAGATGAACAACTTAATTTGCATGTGTGCTATTGCTAATTAGCTTGATGCTTTGTCCTAACAGAATGGCCCCACAGCAAGAATGTATATTTAGAGTATTTGTAACAAGTAATTTATTAAAGTATAGTCTTCTACATTTGGTTATGGTGGAAGAGCTGAATGCTTGTTGAACACGGAATGCTGTTATTGCCCTTTCATGACTATGATAAAGGAGGGCAATGCACTGTCCTTAGAGATGGATGCAAAGAGGTGACAAGAGCCATTTATGCAGTCAGGAGAAAATAACCAATAGCACATTGTGAAAATGACATTTAGCAAAAAAAATATTAAAAACAATGACAGCTACAGGCTGTTGAAATTCATATCAATAACATCCTTGT
The DNA here is from genome assembly GCF_020740725.1 of Corvus hawaiiensis. NCBI lineage: Eukaryota > Metazoa > Chordata > Aves > Passeriformes > Corvidae > Corvus > Corvus hawaiiensis. Next base: position 111,926,812 of record NC_063214.1, on the reverse strand, counting down.
TTTCCCCTAGCAACTAAGAAAAAATGAAGAAACACAGTAAGTTGGATTACACAAAAAGTCCTTTTAAAGCTTTGTTTCCTGGGATGAATAACCAGGAGGGTGAAGCAAGGTTGGTAAACTCAAGGCCAGGTTGGATGGGGCTCTGAGCAACCTGGTGTAGTTGAAGTTGTCCCTGGCAGGGGGGTTGGAACTGGATGATCTTCAAGGCCTCATTCCAACCCAAACCATTCTATGATTCTATGAGGACACTCCTCCAGAGAACTACTTGAAAACATTAAGAAAAACAAAACCACCATGGTGCCATTAAAGAGTTTTCAATCTACTTTCAATTTGACAGAAAGCAAGTTAACATTGAATTAAATATATATGTCTATTATTACTTTGAATAAGGATTTTATTGTTATTGCATTGAATATTTTAATAAAGTTCAAGCAGCAAACACTGAAAAGAACATTATAGAAATCTCATTTATTTTAATTAGTCCTGTTATAAATTATACCAGTGACAGTGTTCAGCTGCCTAGCAGTAAGTAAAATGCCATTTCTGAATTCACATGTAAATAACTGTGAGTGATAGTTAAGAATATATTGATAAAGGAGTATATAATTACTTCTATTACCATTATACCTAGAAAACAACAGAGGACTGAGTTATACCTGTAAAAATAGAAAGCTCCTTTGAAGAGAAACCCCAAAATATTTTTTCACATGCTCATATCAATCCAGTTAATTATATGTTTAATGAATGCACAAGACAAACCAGTATGGAAAACAAAGCAATAAGAAACAAAGAAAAATATATTCATTTTTTGGAGGATTGCATATAATGAATTCTAACTTATCGTAATACACATTTTAATTAGTCTGTGTTTGATGCAAGATGAGGATGAGAGGCAACAGATTCTTATTTAAGCTTTGCTTTTCTGTTGACATATTTTATTTGGTAACTGTAGGAGTTTGTGAGTAGATATGGACCAAACTTCTGCAAATATGAAGTAACTTCTTAATTCTTAATTTTTGCAATGAAAAGCTGCTTAGATTTAAAAATATATGTGCTTAAAAAGTAAAAATATTTAAAAACATTTTAAATGAGTATAGTTCAGTTTGGTTTGCAGTTTCTTCAAATCTTTTTAGTAAATGTAAACAGAATTTATTAAAATAGTATAATTGTCATACAGCTATCTTGTTTTATGGTTAATTTGATACAAAAGTAGTAGTTTTTAGTCATCAGCAAATTGAAGGATGTTGTACATACTTATTTTTATATTAAGAACTCCAAACTTTTACTGCTGCTTACGTATCACACAAGTGATATTTATTAAAAAGACATCACATATGCTGGTGATATATTGACAAAGTTATAAAATATTAAATAATTATTTTCTTCATTTATTGTCCAGGAAACAAATACCAGTAATGGTGTAAACCAGTTTTGGTTTGGTTGGTTTTTTTTTAATTGTAATTTAAGTTTATTAACTTCCATTAGTCACATAATTGACATGTTAATTGCTTCTAGATAATGGGACGAATTAACCCTGTGTGCTCAGGAGTGTAAAAAAAGTCGATAAAAAATGGTGTTGTGTGCTGCCTACAGTGGCCTTCTCTGGTTATTTCTGTGGTGTGTCCGTGGAAGACATATGTTTTCTACTGATTTTCTTCTCCTTTCCCTCCCATAAGAAGTCAAAATAGGATGAAGCCATTGTTTTTTTCCCAAGTGCTCTAAGCCCTTCTGCATTAGGGAGGTCCTAATTGCTTCTCACCACATCAGCAATACCATCATGGTTCACAGGTTATTTATACTCCAACATTTCTGCCCCTAAATTCTGCCAATTTCCACCATCACATCCAGTCACAAAAATACACTCAGATATTTCTCTCGATATGCAGCAAGGATAGATTCAGCTGGGTTGTACATGGAGCACTGTGTGCCAATAATGCCCTTCCCTCATCTCTGAGCCTATAGTATGCTGAACTAGCTTTGTTAGTGTGTCATCTCCTTTCAGTTATGGGTCAGAAAGCTATGCCCAGTCACCACATTAAACCTGATCTATAACTGTGCCTGATTACCTAGGGTGTTCTGTCTGAAAAATTTTTAGAAACAGAGTCATTCTCAAATTGCTCTATGCTGATTTACTTGTCCTTAAAACCTGACATCAAATCACCATTGCTGATAAAAGTGGAGAGGAAGAAAATCTGTGCATAGCAGTTCCAAATGGAAGCACTTCAAGTAGAAAGATATGAATGCTGCTGGGAGCACTTGCAGCACTGACTGATCTGGTTATAGATTGATCTCTTTTGTTGAAGCCAAGCCTGCTGTCAGCAATAGCTTGTCTCTCTTTCAGCTGATTTTAAAAGAGTCACCCAGAAAATTAGGAAAATGAAAGGGGATGCTTCTCCTTTCTGAATCCCACACCATGCATGCTATACAGAACTTTGTATAGTCTGGCAAAAGAATGCAAAGCAATGAACTTGCAGGTAAAATTTAAGAATCCACAATGACTTCCAGCTGGAGAGTAGTGTTAGAAATTCCAGTGTCTGTGGATATAAAACATGGTTACCTATGGCTCCTGGAAATAGGGAGGGAGTAGTTCAGGAAGGGCTACATTTGCTGCTGGTGAAATGAATGATTACCAAGTAAAAAGAAATGCAGGAAAGACAGTCTAATACTCGCTTTTGAGAACAGAGTGGCAATGACAATATCCCTGTGCATCATTAAGCTCCCAGTCCAAATATTGATGGCAGTGGCAGAAGAATTTTATTATCTTGCTTTTTGACGCGTAAAAGCTGAGTTTGATGGAAGACTGTGTCTGAAATTATTTCTCTTAGCTGTTCCATCAGATTCCTTCATTTTTGTAGAATTCAAAGCTTTTGAGAGTGGGCATGAATAACAAGTAAATAAGGAATTTAGTTGGTAATGCTCATGTGCCTTTTTCTCTCTTTGGTAACAAATGGTACAAACAGTGACACCAAGACATATATTGCTGCAGTATGCTATCAAACTTCATTGTGGATTCAAATGAAAGGGAAAGGAAAGTCAGAATATATTCTACTTGTAAACTTTCTGTAAAAAACAGATGCGATGCCATCCTAAGAACTATAATTTCCATGTTCCTTCTTTTCTACAGAGATGGAAAGGGATCATTAGGAATATATATAGCCCAGCAAGCAAAGGACTGTTTGATACCTCTGCAAATAGTGTATAATAAATCAGTGAACAAAACCCATGAAGATTCCACTGTTCAAAATATTGTTTTTAAAGCCCTATGACAGATGTAAATGGGTGGTCTAGCTTAAAAAAAATCCCCTCAAAATAAAAAATGTTCTTCCCAGCAGCAGAGTCCTCTCATTATTTCAAATCTCAGGTTTAAGGCTTGAGGAAGCAGCAGTAGGGTTATTATCCTCTGGAAGATTCAGTCTCCTGTGACAATTTTTTTGACACACTCTAACAGGATAACAAGGCATGCAAGGCTGACACAGGAGGATGATAATGCACTTGAGATTGCCTTTTGAGTAATTATGTGATCCCAATTAAATTAGTTTAGAATGTCTTAAAAGGCAAGTTAAAATTCAGTATTCATTGTCCATTTTTCTCTGTGAGTTGAAGTCCTGCTCAGTACACTGCATAATTGCCATGAAAGTAATGATTAGAGCCTCATTGCCAGGATTCATTACTGAGCTTCCTTTGCAGTGCTCACAGCTAAGGATCCTCCCCAGTTTTTCTTGCATTTGAATGTATGAGGTTCTTGTTGCAGTGGGGATCCTGCAACACGCATATATCAAACCAGGAGTCCCGTGGAAAGGAAATATATAATGGACAGACAGATTCTTGGTAGATGTTTCAGAGATGTTTATTTCTCCAGCCGCATGGCCGGGGCTCTGCTGAGGAACTGTCCCAGTCACGGGCCCAAGGGTCCTTCTGCCCGCGCAGGGAACACAAACCAACCAATGGGAACGAGGCTGAGCAGGGGCAGGGAAGCCCCGTGTCTGTGCCCTCAGGGCCCCTCTCCCAGGGCTACACGGCAGGGGAGGGACCCCAACAGGTTCTGGTAATAAATGTCATTTAGGATATATGTAAAGGTACTGTCACCCCCGAGATAACTACAATCCTAATTAAGCATTTGCAATGTTTCTAGAAAAGAAAAGGTTACTTATGCTTATCCTTTTAATGACATATGGATCTGGACTCTCTGCAGACAAATACACCTTCTGATCATAATCAGAATGTGGATGCACTTTGGGAAAGCTATCCTTTCGTTAAAAATGAACTTTTACCAATTTTGTCTCAGAAGAGTTTTTGCACTAGTATTTCAGAAGTGCTTTTTCAAAGAAGCATGTTTTATCATGAAGGCATTTTTGATTCTTTTTCTGCATGAAGTACATGGATTATTTGTCCTAAAGGACAGCAACTGACAGCAAAGAGACTGTTTCATTTACTTTAAAGAAGAGGATTAACAGATCTCAGCTGTTCCCTCTTTTTATTGAGACAGCAAATGACTTGTGTTTGAATATATGCATAACTGCAATGTAGTTATTTTGATCAGTGAAAAATAACTAACTCAGGCAGTTTAGCAAGAAATATAGGCCAGAATTGGTCAGTTAATTTGTTTTTGTAATTAACTGTACCCTCCTATGGTTCTCTCTTCTTGTTTTTACAGCCCCAAAATACCCTTGTAGTTAGCATCACTTATATAGTTTGTCATTCAAGTAGAAGCAATTGGGCCATCTACCAGCAGTGCATTTTCAGCTCAGATATCAGAGGATGAGATGGCACCCAGCTATTCAATAGCAGATTAGATGCAACTCTCTCTAGGCATGGACTGTCAAATCAGTCAAGGCCCACAATTTTTACTTGACTTAAATGATATCTTCCTCTGGTTTGAATTAAAAATATCAAAGCTTCATCGGCCTGCCCATACAAATGAGGGTCAACAGTGTTTACCTCTTAGAAAACCCTCAAACCATACCCAAGCTAAATAAGAGGAAAATGTGAAAATATCAATGACAAAAAAAGGCATGGGTATTCAGTAAAATTTGAATACTTATTTCAATTTGCATTAAATAACAAATTTGTGAGATTTGATAATTATTCTTTCTCAAATACCAGTTGCTGCAACATTATTTGGTCACTGAAGGAGACCACTGATAAACTCTATATGCCTTAATGGCCTGAGATGGTCAATGCCTTCTTCTGGATGGGAGGGTGCTAAACTATTATTTGAGTAACACAGTAACACCGACTATTTAAAAATAATAACTTCTCATGAGATTGATTCCAGCAGTTTCTTTTGTGCATATATGTATAGAAATAATCTTAACATTACAAATATGATATGGCAATGTGCGATACTGTTCAAGCAATTGCTATCTACTAAGAAGTTCACACTTCTTAAAAAGCTTTCAAAATCCCAAATATCCCATTAGACCAAACAAAATAATCAAAAGAGTGTATGACCAAAAGCTTTTCAGAGTGTAAGTATTTGGGCTGCACAAGCAGAAACTTACTCAGACTCAGAGACAGAGGGGAAAGAGCGACAGAGGCTCAGTGACTTGCTATAATCCTTGATAATGAATTGTTACCGTTAATTTAATAACTCACTTGTGAGTTGAAATCCAGAGGTGAAGCCAAGAGCATCTTAACATCTTCAACAATATTAAGAGTTGGAAAGTCAAGTTTGACCAGCTCATTTACTTAAATAAATTTTTAATTCTTTTAAAAATAAATAAAATCCATCTTTTTAGGAGCACATCCAGTGTGTGCAGCTGGAATTTTGTGAAGGAACGAGCATGGTGTAACATTTGAGTTAATATAAGATTGGCCTTTCCCCAAGAGAAAATTATAGATTATTTTTCTACCAATCACAAAGTAACACAGAGTTTGCCAGACTTAAAGTGCTTAGCAATATTCTTGGCAAAGGCTGATATATAATCATCTGTCAATTACACTACTGCTGTGTGTTGGAAAAAGAATTAATTTTGACTACATTAAAATTTGATCTCCTTAATCCAGGCCTTGATATCTTTGTTCTAGAGGAATACATTTTTTTATGCAGCATAAGATAGAGATTTCAAGCTTTTCAGATCATTCCCACCATGCATTACCTGGAGTAAAAATTAAAAGTCAGGGGAATACTTTGCAATTCAAGTTGAAAAAATGGCAGCTACTAGAAGCATAATTTGAATTTTCTTTCAACAGAAAAATACATCAGTTTTAGTTCTAGCCTGGATCAAAGATGGAAATCCAAGATCATCCAAAGCTTAAGGAAAAAAAGATGTATTACTTCACAGGCAACAGAAGGTTGTCTATTGCAACAATAAAACACATTTGTGATAGAGCTTTGGTCCTTATAAAATTAAAAAATGTTTCCATCATATAATTTCCATCTCTTGGTAGCTGTGGAAAGCTTTGTGTTTTTCTGATTTTCTGTCCACATATGTGAGCATCCCTCTGTATTCAGCTCTAATAAACTAAACTTGTTTCTACTTTAAGTTTGAGCTTCATGTAGTTGAATAGTTTGTGATTCAGTCATGATGATTCCTTTTTATACTTCTGATCCAACATTCTTCATTGAAAAATATTAATGTGTCCTCAATATAATATCATTAAGGAATTCAGAACTCTCCTGAGCCTCCCTTTTTAAAAAAATTTAGATTTTCCTCTTATAGTCTAACATACCAGTCCCTGGAGTTTTAAATTTGCTTTCTTTAGGCTTCTTGTCTCTGTTGTGATGTTCTTTCTCCTTTTTTCCTTGAGAATCATGGGGTCTCATGAGTCAGAATCAACTAATTCATTTCAGTGATCAGAGTCAAACTGAAAAGGTCTTTTTGTCCCTCCCTTTTGCAGTAAAAAAACCAACTTCAAGCAGTGTCAGACAATTTGTGCTTTGCTGCATTCTTCATCTGGCAGCTGCCTGAGTACATCAAGTTCCCCCTTACTACAAATCATGTATTTCTTTAATCACTAGGAAATATCATCTACATCTGTAAGATTCCTCCCTTTATGTGATTCTCCCTTTTACCATAAACACACATCTTTTTTCTATTGTACTAGGAAAATGAGAATTCAGTGTTACTTCTGGTAGGATTTTTTTGACACAGGCACACACAGAAAAACCCAGTGTCTAACTAGAACATAAAAAGATTTTAAGTAAACTTTAAATGAATATTTCAAGTCTTTGTTTTAGAGATGGAAAGAAAAAAAAAGTTGGGGAGAAAATGTCTTGCTTGCTCAGTACACTGAAATAGTTTGTTTAACAGTCTATTTATTTTTAATCTCACAGACTGTTAGTATTCTTACATAAATACTACTTTAAATCCTAGAATTTTATTTGTTTGAACACTATTCTATATAGTACAGAGTTGCATAGACTATTTACATGTTAAAAGTAGGACCTCCCATTTTGAATCTGTTGCATTTTCATTTTAAATGGCCTCTTCTTCTGGTATTGAAAAGGGCTATAGATTTTAGCCTATATGATTCATAAACTTATATATCACATGATGTGAAGTTTTGCTTTTCTTCCTACAGTAAAAAGGATTTCTCTACATAGTCTCTTAAGATAAAACCTTCTGTTGTTCCTGCCTCCAAACATAGTTTTGCAGTACTTTTCTGAATTTTTTTAATTCAATGTATTTGTGATATTAGCTAAAATAGACTTGTCTGTCTAAATCCCATTGCAAATCACTGAGACCAGGTGTTATTAAAACTGCTGCCTCAGCTTTTCCTCTCCTTGCAAGGTGAATAGAATCTAGCATCTAGACTATAAACTTAATTGCCCCAACAGCTTGTTAATTTAAACTGTCTTCTTACTGTTAGCCTACCTCTTCTGAAAGGAAAGAAAATTTAAGATATTTAAAAAAACTGGAAAGAAGGATGTCTCCTTTCCTTTTCTTTCTGTCCTAGAGGACAGTGGCTCCTTGATCTCTCAGCTGCATCATGGGCCTCGCTGTGCCGTGACATACAGGACTGTTTGCCACTGAGGATCTGCAGGACACCCTTGTGTATCCAAACAGCCACATGTAGGTGCTGTTCCCATGGTGTAGCATAATGTTTATGGCTGTGCTCAGTGATCCAAAAGAGGGCTTTTCCAACATAAATGATTCTATCTCTGCACAAAGGATGCACCACTGAGACTGGTGCCTGCTTAAGGAAGCAGCTGAGGGAGATGGGGTTGTTTAGCCTGGGGAAAAAGAGGCTGAGGGGAGACCTTAATGCTCTCTACAAGTACCTGAAAGGAATTGTAGTCAGGTGGAGGCACTGGTCTCTTCACCAAGAGACCAACAAATAGCACGAAGGGAAATGGCTTCAAGTTGTCCCAAGGGATGTTTAGACTGGATATTAGGAGAAATTTCTTCACTGAAGTGGTGGTCCAGCATCCCAAAAGGCTGACCAGGGTGGTGGTGGAGTTACCATCCCAGGAAGTGTTCAAAAAAGCACATAGATGAAGCACCTGGGAACGTGGTTTAGTGGTGAACTTGGCAATAGTGGGTTAATGGTTGGATTTAGCAATCTAAGAGTCTTTTCCAACCTAAATGATTCTGTGATTCAATGGGTTTTACTGCATTTTTTTTCTTCTTCTCCGTGGGTCATTAAGCTTTTGGTTAACCTCACATAATTTCAGGAAGTTATCTGATTTTTACTCTTCACAATTTACTGTAATTGATACTAGTTGTGTGTAGCTGCATTACACTCTTTTTTTCCCCTAAAAAAAGTTAAGCTTGAGGATTCAAGTCGCTGATGTACAAGTTAATGATTAAGTTTAGAAGAATATACTGGGGAACTAATATATATTTGCTCCCTATGCTTTTGTTGCAGTCTCTCTTGAAATCAGAGCAAAGAACTAAAGACCTTTGTTTTGGTGTGGTTCACTGCTGGCATCCTTTTGTTTACCTTCTTAAAACTTTCTTTAAATGTGCTTGTTAGCAATGCCCAAGAATAAGTTAACTGTATAATAAAGGACAAGAGACACACAACATTTGACTACAACCAAAGGAAAAGAAACAACAGATTGAGCAATCCACCCCTTCACACACCTGAGCACAAACACGCACAAACTGCACTGAAAAGCTTGGTTTCCCCTTACAAGTGAACTCGCCATGAACTCTTCAGGATGGCTTCCTGGATGAATGTCTGTATATGTTTTGCCTATGCGCTTTGTTGGAATATAATAAAAAAACCCCACTATCTGAATTTAAGTAACTCACAAAAGCCGTTTATTGTTTAAAATTCTGTCATCACTAATTTTATGCTTCAATTAATTTCCTGCCATATTTTTCGTGTTATATGAGAAAGCTATTTGTACGAAGTCACCTTTTAAAAATCCGTTTCATTTTCCTTTCTGAAACAGACCATCTGCATGAGCATGCTGAGAAAATGAAAGGAAAAAATCACATCTTTAATTTTATAAATCAGAATTTTTCATATGATGTAGAGTTTAAAAAACAAGCTGACTTGACATGCCCCTAACTTGCATAGCTGTCATCTCAGGAAAGTAACTTAGATACAGACTGTCTTACTGCACGTGGAATTAAGAATAGAAAGCCTTGGCAGAGGTGGGTAGAGGGGGCAGGAGATGGCCTTCCATTCTTTCTCATTGCCCAGGGTTTTATTTTTCCAAGGTGGGTGGTTGCCAGGAAACAGTAAATACAACTGCAGAAATGTATTTATTTGACGTGAATCCCTTAAGCAAGGTGAGGGAACAGAACACCATGCAATGACTAAGCTGAGGATCAGTTTGAGAAATCCACATTTGTTCAGGTGATTGCTGAGAAAGCTACACACAGTATTTTAGTTTTGCATCCTTCCCTGCCCTGTTTCCATCTCCTGAGAGAAAGGAAGATGAGTGTAGCACAGGCAGCACTGTGAGCTTTGGAGGGAGCTTTTCTGGGGTGGTGCCTGCCATCTAAGAAACACTCCTATTGTTCTCACATGCTGGCAGGGACCCTGGGGGAGACAACCTGCTTGACTGTGCCAGTTAGGTACCAGGGTGCTCCCCACAGCCCCAGCTCCACTCCCACCTCTCTGACTCCTTTCCTTCTGTTCTTACCTTCTCCCTTTTCCTCCTTCCCCCACTTACAGCCATGGAAGTAATGTCTGTTTTCTTCTAGCTCTGCTTACACAACATTCTGTGAAATATTCATTTCCCATGCACGTATTTCATCCAGACTGAAATTTGCTGGATGCAAAGCACATATCCTTCTTGGTATTTGTTTTTTTTTCTTTTTGCTTTGTTTTTGTCTGGTACAATCAGGCGCTATTCTTGTTTGTTTCCATGCATCATCACTGCAATAAATATAAATAATAACAGTATGTGCAAATTATCCATGATTAACTGTTTCTGGGGTAAGATTATCAGTTCTCTGGGATACACCCCTCCCATAAGAAGTCTGTAATCTTATAGATATATTAAATAATTGAAATGATTCAGAAATTTTAAATCAGGAAGATTTCAACAAGGGAAGCTGAAATCTTCAGCTCCCTAATAACTGCTGTGACATTTTTATGTAAAGATATTTTTCAAAATACATTTTAATTGATGAATTTTGTTATAAAATTTGAGGCTATCCTACTCCAGTAATTATATGTACTATTAATTTGGAAGGGTGCTGGAGAAAAGAATTAGTGCAATTAATTTCACTGTAAAAATGGCTATCTGTGGACATATAATTTAACACACCATTCAGAAACATCACACTTTCTTTTTTATCTATTCATTTTTGAAGATGATAATTGGTGAGGAATTCTTGTGTCATGGCTCATATTTCTGATTTATGTTTGTTGTAAAGTTACAGACACATAATATTACAGGAGAGATGTTCCGAGTTGGGTAAAAAGATATGTCTACCTAAGCAGTTAAGGTTATAAAAACTCTGTTGTTTCCAGGGCTTTAATATTTTATTCAAAGATTCTCAAAAGTTTAGACTGAAACTTTGATCTAAGTAGGGGTAATATAATTTATCTCTTCAAAAAATACCTGTAATTTATACAGATTAGAGTGGCGTAGGATATTCTTGACATTGAATTGTTTAATCTCAGAAATATCAGGTTTAACAATGAGCAAAAGAGAAAATTTTTCTCCAGTTAAAAAAGAAAAGCCATATTAAATTTATAAGAAATCCAGTTTTTCAGGGAAATTGGGAATTCAAAAGTGTAAATATATGTTGTAATGTGTAAACTTCTACATCAGTTCTGACATTAATGCATGCCCTGTTTTACTGCACACATTTTGCAGAGTAAGAAAGAGGAAAGCATAAAATCTAGTCAGTACACTTGTACAACCCAGGCTCCTGAGAAAAGCAGGAGAAAAGCCTCACTTCTCATGGAGTCTGCAGGAGAACTGGCTGGATGTCTTTGGTGGCTTATGGAGCTGAAAAAGACACCATTTCCTGGAAGTGGTACCTGCCCTGCTGCCACAGGAGCTCATGCTATGGAAATCTGGCAGATGCTCACCCTGAGTAAAGTGGATGTCCACCAAAATAAAGAGATGTCATAGAGGTACAACTTACCCCAAGTGACTCGCCCTATGTCAGGGCACATACTGTCAGGGGCAGAGTGACCAGAAATCAAAATTTCCTGAATTTCAACCCTGTATTACTTCTGTCAAATCCCATTGCCTTAAGTGTTTACAATCTTTACAGTAAGATTTGCTGTAGGGAAATACTATCAAGGTAGGTCACACTGCAAGCCTACCAATTCTGACAGTATCCTTCCAGAGCATTTCTTTTTCAAAGGATCAGTGTGAGCAACTGCCACTTCTTATTGTGTAAGAGCACTTGCTGATCTTACTACTGCCAGCTTCTTCAGTGCATTGCTTACTGAAAATGTGGTGACAAGCTGGAGCTGTCAGGAAATCATGTCCTCTACAAATATCTGACTTTAGCAAACTACTAGCTCATACCAAATCCATACTATATTTGTATCATATAAATATATATGTTCCAATGCATACTTAATAAAGCATTATTTAAACAACAAAAATGGGCATGGAAAATTTGCTATTTTCATGATGTATATGCACATTTGCAGAAAATAATTTTTTATAGCATTTTGCTATTGTTATTTTGGTTGGGTTTGCTGCTTTTGTTTTCTTGTTGTTGTAAAATATTACTTTGAATTAAATAAAACTATGCAGCAAATTGCCTATTTTGTGTATGACGTGCATCTACACAAATCCCTGAAATGACAAGAACCCAAAAATAATGCTTGAGCTGTTTTAGTTAGTTCCTTTGATGTTCTCAGTTTATCATTGTGCTCATCATGCTTTTCAGAATATCACCCATATCTTAATTCTGTTTTTTTTACATTTTTAATTTTTAAACATGAATCTTTAAACTGTCTAAAACAGGTCAGGTATTACTGCCATTTTCTTAAGGAAAAATGAGGCAAAGGAAGATGAAGTAACCTACTAATGGTCATACGATGTCAATAACAGTATTTGTCTTGCCAGAGGTTCACTTTCAGTTTTCTACACATGGTAAAGTGTTGCTCTTCTCTCTAGCACTGACTTGAAGTAGCTCAGCATTTCTCTGGACTGTCCAGTGGAATAATTTCTTAAAAAATATTTAGGACAAGAATCACACAGAAAATTTTTGTCTAAGCAAATTCCATGGGCCTTTTGCTGATGACTCTGATGTGTTGGTGGATTACATTTTTTTACTTGATTATAATGTCCTAATTACTTCTAAAAACAATATGTCGTTAAAGGTGTTTATTTCCAGGGAAGATAATTCATCCACATGTGTATGTATTTCCTTGTTTAGACAGGAGGCTCTATGAAAGCTGCAGGCATCAGGCATCTAGAACAGCATTCATTCCCTGCTTCCTGATATTGCTCTTTTCCTAGCGTGATATGAGAACAAGGCTGTGCATTCCTTCACTCATTTTCCTATCCCTGAAATATGGGAAACACAATGCCACAGCTGGGCAAAATAATTCATCAGTCTGCCTGTGATGGAAAGGCTTGTATAGATTTGACTTCAATAATCTGGAAATGTGGGTGTGGGGAAATGAAGCAGATGTGGGATGGTGGAAATGCATTGGAGGGAACATGACAGGAGACAAGCAGAAGGAACAGAGATTCCTGTTTCCTCTGGCACTTTATTCTACCTGCTAGTCCTAAACCTACAGATACCAATAGCATTCTTGTTCTGTCCATAACCAAGAGATCTATTATCTGTTGTCCAGATCCATTTAGATCCCAGACAATCTGTTCCTATACTTATTCCTATTTGTAATTAAAGTTGCAGCTGTATCTATACAAGCAGCCAGGTGCCATAGAATACTCGATGATGCTAGCATTATTCACTAGCAGCATTTTCTAAGGCCTAATTTATAAAATAAAAATAGTATTTGCAATTGTGTTATTAAAAAATATGATTTCAAAATACACTTTGAGAAAAACATACTTCTCTACTTGAGAAGAAATTAAACACAACCACATACCAACTAATAAAGGAACCTTTTTTTTTTCCAGCTTGCTTTTACAAATTTCTGAATAACTTCATCATTTGGAAAACATATTTTAAATTAGGAGTCTCTCCAGGTCAGGACTGACAAGAATGTTGAAGTTCAGTGTGCTTAATTATCTAAAATGAAGCGAAAGCTCAGTCTGTGTACATTTCATGTTGATGCACCTTTCCTATGGTTAAACTATGACACTTGCTCTTACTTCAAAGATTTTTTTAATAGAAAATCCAGTTAGTGTCACCCTCCACTGAAATTTGGCGCAAACATCAAATGTTTCTGACAGCACATGCTGACCTTGCATGACATTTCTACTTTTTGTAATATAGTATATAGCAAATGGCTGTAGCATGGTTCCAAAGCAATTTAAACTACAGTCTAATTTTAATTAACCAGGGGAAAAAAAACCAACAAAACCAACAACCAAATAAAGTCCACTCTTAGCAATTCTTTTCGATGAAATTATCCATTTCTGTCTCAGTTATTTGGAATAGGAACTTAAGCTAATTCAATTATTTTAAATACTTAGGGAAAATTAAGAAGAATTTTTTTCAAAAATTGCAGAATAAATTAAAACATGTCTAGACTAAATATAAATACACATAAATATATTTGCTTGTATTTCAAAACATCTGCAAAAGCAGCAGTAAATGTGTATTTTTAGCTTTTAAGAAACTTTTGTAGTAAGGATACTGGAGCCCCAAACAACCAACTTCACTCTCTATTATAGGCTTAAACTGCTTATAATGCTGTAGTGTAGTGTGCAGTGAAAGCAGAGAAAGTATAAACCAGCAAGCCTAGTAGAAAAAATATATTTCTCTTCTGAGTTCTGCTGAGAATTGATTCTGGATATTGCAGTGCCACACTACCAGCTCCATGTGATGCAGGCCCAGCTCATGGTCTCACTGGCATAAATGTTTGTGTCTTGCTCATTGATACCAGTCTTGGGAAAAACTCAAATACAGAACATTCTGATATAAAACTGTGAAGTCCTGCTGGTTTAATTGATATCAATATGGTGTAAAATAAGGAATACACCTTCAAATTGTAATTCTATTTGTTGGACAACAGTTGAATTTAAAGGATTGGCTTGTGCAGTGGATTGATGCCAGTCAGCAGCTAATCATCACTCATGTAACTTCTCACTCACTCCTTCCCTATGGTGGGATGGGGGAGAGAATGGGAAGGCAAAAAGAAAGAAAAAATTGTGAGTTGAGACAGACAATTTTACAAGTGAAGAGAAAAACCTAAAAGCAGTGCAAACTGCAAAAGGAGAAATCAGTCAATTCCTCAAACTGAACGTACAGTGAGAAAGGGAGTGAGCAACTGCAAGAGACTTAAAGATCACAACTACATTAAACACTCTCAAGGCCACAGAAGGAACTTGCCATAAGCCACCACAGCAGCAACTTGAGATAAACAGAGAAGAGAGGAACTTGAAACAGGAAAACCCAAAATCCAGGCCTAGCAGAGGTGAGCACAACCCAGTTAATGCATCCAGACAAAAATTTCCACTATGGCAGACTGTGGAAAAGGAAGGAACAGTGCAGGATCCACGAGATGGTGACTATCATCTTCTTGATCTCTGTCACTGTCTCCCCCTATCCCCCCCAATTTCCTGTTTCTTTCTATCTCTCTACCTCACATTTACTGTTAAAAAAACCCTGTACTTTGACATATGATCTCATTTGCACCTCTATTCAGGCAGAGGCATCTTTCAATAAATTGGATCATAACATCAACAAGTCAGGTGAAGGAGCAAATAAGTGAACATTGTGACCAGAAAGTAACAGCCCTCCAAGTCAGAGAAAAACTCATATAACAGCTTTAAATTCAGTCTAGCACACTTTGGTCAGATCTGTGATTATCTTGAATCCCTTGAGCCAGATAGAGCTGTGCTGGGTGGACACTACCAACAGCTAAGTGATGCTCACTCACTCCCTGCTCCAGAGGGACAGGGGAGAGAATAGGAAGAAAAAACATTAAGAAGGGCTGTGGGTTAAGTCAAAACAAATTTTCAAGTGAAAGAAAGAGAAAAAAAAGAATAAGCGATGCAAAGAAGGTCCCTCACCACCTCCTATAAGCAAACTAATGCCCAACCAGTTCTGAGCAAAGGTCACCTTAGAAGCCAAAATGAAAATCCCTTTCTTTTCCTCCACTTAGTTTTTGTTGCTGAGCATGATAATAATATGACATTGAATATCCCTTTAACCAGTCTGGATCAGCTGTTCAGGCTGTGTCCCTTCCCAACTTCTTACCCACTCCCACCCTGCCTACTTGCCTGGGGGGAAGGAGACACAGTGGGAAAAATAGAAAGCCTCAGTGCTGTGCAAGCACAGTTCAGTGAAAGCCAAAACATTAGTTACCAACACTGCTTTAAACACAATTCCAAAACATAACAACATATGGGTTGCTATGAGGAAAGTTAACTCCATCCCAGCCAGAGCAAGTACAACTTGCTACAGAAGATACTTAATCACTTATTCTGCAAAATTAGCAAAGAAATAGCAATTAGGCAAAGAAACTGTTATTTATTTCCCTTAGTGCAACAGAATTTTTAAGAGGGCCCAACTAAGCCCTGCCTAGCCCCAGGGGTTTCTTGGACAAACCCTGAAGACCCTACTGAACCCAAAGGAAGAGGTAATTTGAAGGAAATTCTTCTCCACATGGGAGGTGTTTGGATGACTACAGCATTGGTTGAGTAGATCTCACATCCTGCTGCATAAATGTCTGGCTTTGATACAGAGGCTGGATTCTGGGCTTCCTGTAATTTGAGGGAATTACACTAGACTGTTTGGATGGGAAATGCAGTGCATCTCCTGACTGCATTTCAGGTGACATCACCTGACTTTTAAATGCTGTCTTAAAGCTGGACAATCAAGGGCGCTCAGTAGTCACTGAATGGTATAATATATTTCCTTAGGGAATTCAGCCAATTTCTTTATAGCAGTGCCAGGAAGGGATAAGTCATCCACTTTAGGTACTTACTGCTCTCCAGGTATTGATGTACTTGTCTAAGTGCTGAAATTCAGCATCAGAAAGAAAAACTGAACATCACTAATTGAAGAACCATCTTGAAACAAACCTCAAAAATATAGAATTTAGCAAATCTGACCAATGTAGTCACAGTTCATAGAATCATAGAATAATAGAATCAAGGCCAAAAGGGACCTTTAAGACCATTCAGTTTCACCATCAGCCCAACACTATACACTGTAACCATTAAACCACTAAAGCACATCACCCAGTGCCAGATCCTGGTGCCTCTTGACCTCCTGGTCTGGTGACTCCACACCTCCCGGGGCAGCTCATTCCAATGCCTGACCACCCTAAGAGGGAAATTTTTTTCTAATATCTAGTCTGAATCTCCTCTGTCTCAGCTTAAGGCCATTTCCTCTGATCCTCTCACTGCAGGCATGGTATAAGAGGTCTGCCCCCACCTCACTATGACCTCTTTTCAGGGAATTATAGAACAATGAGGTCCATAACTGATTATGGGTTCATCACTGATTAGGATTTATTTGATGTTACTGACTGGAATGTTTCTTCTCCAAGAAGGAAATAAAACCAAAACACAACCAACAAAATGGAACTAAAACCATGATCAACAAAGACATATGAAAAACCAGATGACTGTTGGACATTTTCAACTGTAAAATAAATTTTGGGCACAATTTTCTGTCACTAGAAAGTGGTTCTCCAACACTAGTAAAATGGAGACCAGTCTTTCATATAAAGTGAATTTACTTCAAGCAAGCTGAACTGAGAAACTTCATAAAATGAATTGTTATTAAAACTAGGGTGGGGGGGAGAAATTATTTTAGGTTTATTACACAAGACATAATATTTCTAAGTATTCAGTTAACATTTCTAAAAAATAATTAATTCACTTTACTTAGGTTAAATAAATAGATGACAAACAAACACTTTGATGGTTCTTATCAGATACCTTCACTCCAAACTCTCCAGTGCCTTTATTGCCGCTAATTAGTATGCTGCAATATTGTCAGAATAATAATTAACTTACAAAAAATACAAGCAAGTCTGGTAAATACAATCACCCACTCTGACAGTCATATATGCTATAGTCATTAGTAATTAAAGGCAAGAAGGCAGACAAATTTATGAAATTTTCATCCACGTAAATAAGACATAACAAGCCTGGTGAAGAGCACCATTCAAGCACACACCTGAGACACACTGTTCTTTCCTCAGGCTTAGGAGATTTTTTGTTTTCCCTACATTAAACCCTTGTTCTGTTTGAAACCATATTAAAGACCATAGTAGTATCACATGGTTGTAAAAATAGTTTTATTTATTCTAGAGGACCTAGCACAGGGTGGCACTGAAAGAGGATAAGGAGCAACTATTTAAAGTTTATAAATATTATTTCAGAGACCACTTATTTTCTCTGGACAACTTTAACATGGCTCCAATTTCCTTTCTTAAGTTGGGATAATATGGAAAAGCTCACAGGAATGAACACTGAGAGGATTCTGGCCCTGACACCAAAGCCATCAGCCTTTAAAGCCCTCCTTAGAGGAGAGCACCCATCTGTAAGCTGTGAGGCAGGAGTCCTGCAGGCTTCCTTTCTAGCCTGCCCTGCTCTAAGTCTCTGTCTTTCTAACCCGAACTGGTGTGCCAATAGAAAAAAACAGGTATGGACAAGCTTTCTTCTGGTTTTTATTACAACAATGTTAAAACGCTTCTTGATAATTAACCTGGATTGCTTTTCTGGTAATTTTTTGGTGTTGAAGAAAATGAATAATTTATTTCTGCAATTATAGCTAATAAAACTGCATTAAAAAAGGGATAACAACATTTTTTACAAATTAGAGCTGAATTTTTCCAGATGATAGTGACACCACAGAGATGCTCTACTACTTGCAAAACATAAAAATACCTCATAGCATAGAACTAAGAAATTTTTCTCTCAAGTGAGATATAATTCATAATATTAAGCTTTTAATTATAACCTCAACATTTTTATTTTAATTTTTGGTGCCTTTTTGGGAGGTGGAGAGGGGATATTCAGTAAAAGATGCACTGAAGAAATTAACAAATTATGGTTTCATTTATATGTACTCTTGTCAATACCAACTCTGGAAAAGAGTCTGCAGTCTCTAATGTAAGATACAATGGAGAAAGGAGAAAAAAAAAGTGATCTTTACTGTTTCTGTAATATTTTACACACTTGTTCCAGAAGTGTTACATGGTCTGTGAGAGCCTGCAAAAGTTACAGACAAAGTAAGAAAAAGGTCTAGTAAATCACAAACCTTATTTCAGACTATCAATTCTCAAATGCCCAGGCTAAAATATAACCTGTACAAGAGGGTGTTTTGGTGTGCTTGTTTTTGTTGGTTGTTTTTTTTTTTTTTAAGGTGACATTTTACCCATCTTCTTTTTTTTTTTTTTTTGCTTTGGGTAACTTGTGTAAAAACTCAAAGCCCTTTCCGTGATGCAGCCGCTTTCCAATTTTCCATAAAGCCTTAGTATTACATCTAAAATTAACAGTCCTCTTCTATGCAAATACACAAATGATGTTTTTATAATGTGTGGAAGATAACAAAACACTTAAAAATTATGTGCCTGAGAAAATACTCAAGGCTCTTCAGACTCCCAGAGAAGCTGTTCAGAAACTATTAAAATAAAAATCAATCCTCTCCATCCTGAAATTTATGGCTCACTGCCTCTGCTGTCTTTGAAGATACCATCCTCAAGGGTCAACACATTGCCAATGTTAGCTCTCGTCTGAGAATCAGCTATAGTGCAATTCCTAAAAGAGTCATCCATCCCATGTGAGGTCCAATCTTTCTTATGCTCTTCACTTTTCACTACCTGGAAAACTTGAATAGAATTTAGCATTTTAAAGGCTGTTTTATATTTATATTTGACAAAATAGGTAAGTTTTGCAAAGTAACAGTGGACTTCTGAAATATATTATGGACGTTCTTCCTTTTTGTCCAGTTTGTAGACAAAAAGAATTTTTATCTAAATGAAGACCGTCTTTAAATTGTTGGGCTCTCTCCTCAACTCTTGAGATTGAATGGACAAGATTGCATCTAAACCCCTGAAAAAAAACAGCAATTAGTATTCCAGTGACTATTAATTCTCTTCCGATGAAAGATACAGCTCAACCACAGCCAGTCTAGGTGAAATATTAAGTGGGTGGCACATGAACAAATACATTTATTCCACATCAGTCAGGATGAAACCAGTAAGATTCTAAATTAACAAACCACTACCAATTCACCTAAGAATAGTGTCATCTGCATGGAATTTCTGAAAACTTCAGCATTTGTCACTATCATTTATATGCTTGTATATATACTTTTTTCATTTTTCTTTATATATTTATTTTCATATGAATTTATAAAATAGGGTTTATTGCATGATTTTCTGGATTTCACATTTATGTCTCAGTGGTTATTTCCTCTTTTATCAAATACACTAATTGATATAAAATCTCAGCATTCACCAGCAATTAAGGATATTCACACAGTTTGTGATAAAGCGATATTATCCTCATCCCTGGAAGTGTTGCAGGTCAGGCTGGACAGGTCTTTGAGCAACCTGGTGTATTTGAAGGTGTCCCTGCCCATGGCAGGAGTGTTGGAACTAGATGATTTTTAAGGTCTCTTCCAAACCCAAACATTCTGTGATTCTGTGATCCTACATCTCCAACATCTCAAGCAGTGGTCATAGATTATTATATAAAAATGTATTAAGATAACTTAGACATATAGAGATATGGAATGTTTCAATTAGCTGAGGATTTTCTGGGAAAGATCAATCCAGTTATTAAAAATGAGAATCCACTTTACAAGTTGATCAGAAGGATGTCAACATCTTTTTTCTGTAAAATTGCCTATTTTTAGAATATGTGTAGTGACCCTTTTTTAATTCACAGGAGTCCTAGAAGCCTTCAGTGCTGAGAAAACATTGTTTCTTGGGTAAGTGGTAAGACAGCTGTGTAAAGCATTTTTCCTAACCAGGCCAATGTGACAAATGAGCTACTCTTTAGAGTATTTTAACAGATTCAGTGAACTGCAACAGGAGGTGAAGAGCCACCCCATTGTCCAACCTGTATATCTCAGGGATAGGCATCAGCATGATTTATTACAAGAGCTTGAACTGAGCCTGCAGCAAAGGAGAAGCAGTTTCAGATCACTAGGGAGGGCTGGGCTGGGCTAACTACTTCACTGGAGTCAATCACTCTTACACAAAGCATCTGCCAGAACTCTGCTTTGAGACATTTACAAATCAGGGATCATGAGAAGTACAGAATGTTCTGTGCTGCTTCTTCTGTTTTTTTTCTTGTTGAAGTTAGCAGTAAGATGATTTCTATTCAGTGCTCTTGTTTTTCACCATGCTACAGCCTATTTTCCTTTAAGTGCAGTTCAAAATTTCTCACCATAGCATGGGCAAATTAATTCAAGTTTTTCCCTGATTTTGCTTATGTAAAGGTGCTCTATGAGAGATCACTGGGAACAGGCACACTGCACTTGGTTAACAGTGCACATACAAAAAG
Source organism: Corvus hawaiiensis (assembly GCF_020740725.1). Taxonomy (NCBI): domain Eukaryota; kingdom Metazoa; phylum Chordata; class Aves; order Passeriformes; family Corvidae; genus Corvus; species Corvus hawaiiensis. The sequence continues at coordinate 111,905,823 of NC_063214.1, read as the reverse complement.
AATTCCTCTGCCCTCCCTCACTGTCCTTTAAAATGACTTCAGCATATGTCCTGAAGCCAAGCTCTGCCATGGAGCTGAATTCATAGCTTGTGGTTAGAGTAAAACCATACCATATGGAAGCCAGTTACTTGGCTTCACACTAAATAGATACCACCATTTTGGCAACAACACTTGCCAAAGCCTCTGTGTTCCTCCATGCTTTTACACAGTATTTTTTTTTATGTCAGCAACTTATGAATGTGATAAAATATAATTATCCATAATGGGATACAAAGTGTAGCACTATTGCTTTGCAATGGTTGTCAAAGTTGCATTTAGAAAACCGTATGGGGTGCATTTATGAATGCACTTCCACTGCTGCCTCAGTGAATTTGGCAGTAAATATTGCTAGTCATGCTTCAACAGAAAATCAGGAAATTAGGTATCAGAATGTAAGAAATTGTATGACCCCAAGTGATTTTGAATGAAAGATGGTGAGCATGCTAGATATTTTCATGCCTAAGCTTAAAAAATCCACATGTCCTAATTAACTAGTTTAAGCTGTACTATACTTCCAGTATTTTACCCATAGTGTTTTGGGATTTTTTTCTCTGTATTTGAATGAAAAACAGTATGAAGAGGATTGGTAGGGCATTTCCATTATCATTCAAAATATGGTCCATATTTTATAATGTAATATACCCTATATTTGGCATGATAAATGTAGAATTAATCATGCTGGATATCATATTCTTGATGCAAAAAATCAGAATGTTCTAACAATTCTTAAAGCAACAAAACCAGATTACATTTTCTAAAAGCATAGATTTACCCCAGGATGAGTCTGAAAAGGACAGATAATTTTTTCTATTCTTACACAGGGAGGTAATAAAGAGCCAGAAAAGCATTCATGAGTATTTTATATCATTGTTGGATTCCTAAATAGGTGTAAAAAAGTAAACAAGTTGAGCCTGGCTGAATTACGGAATAGAGAGCACAGTTCCTTCAGTGTGTATGAAAGCAGCTTTACTCATTCTGACTTTGTAAAGGATGGGAAAAGGCGACAATTGTCAGTACTTATGCAACACTTTGTCGAACATGAAATGTGCTCCCTGCCAGGAAGTGTCTTTTCAGTTTAACCTCAAAATGTCAAAATATCTCTGTTTCCTAAGTTTCCTGATCAGCTCTTTTCCCAGTGAAGCCTGTTCATAGCAGAAGAAAGAAAGGAAGGGGTTTAGTTTGCTGCAGAAGGCGTCTAAGAATAAATATTCTAACACAGATTTCAAAAGCTTGGTGATTGGCTGCTTTACACTGATTTTATGGTACCATGTTATGTTCAGCAGTGATCTTTGGGCCACTAAGTATAAAAACTTCTAAACTTAAAATATATATAGTTGCCAAAAAGTAAGCTTATGGTTGGAATGCACTATATATCTTGCCCAAGAGCTGACAAAAAAGGGTTTTGATGGCTTTGTGTTCTAATTGGCAAAAGCACAAAGTGTGCACTCCAATTTCAGGAACTGCATCCTGATTTCAACTAAAACATGTTGGTTCAAGACAATTACCTAATTAGTCTTCTTCCACTGTAGCCAACAGATGGAGTATTCATCCCAAAATTAAAGAAAAACAAGACTGACAGCCAATAATACTGTTTAAGGGTTCTTCTAATGTATATTTTTGCTTTGTAATGAAACTAGCTTTCCTTCTCTTCAGTCTTTACTACACAGGTTACATTGCAGTTAATCTTCTCTGCTGATAGATTGAAAGAGTAAGAACTACAAGAAATATCTTCTCAGTGTGATCCCAGAAGTCATTCTGCGTTAGATTTTACTTAGAAATAAATAAAAATTATGGACATTTCAACAGCTGAAACAGCTTTTTGGAGTAGTTTCACTTTATCTACATTAAAAAAAGACACAGCATAATATTCCTTTTGAAAAAGGAACACATTGAAAGAATTTGCCTCTATTAATCTCTCATATATAAGCTTTGGAATGGACATAGCAGAAAGAGACATAAATTTAGAGAGGAGATTTAGGTTCTTCTGTTGCCAGCCTAATGCCAATAGGGACACAGTAAAACCTAACTAGGATATAAATAATTATTTTTGTACACTGGAGCCAAAAAAATTTGCTCCCCACTAGAAACCAGACTGCAGATAAAGCATCCTGAAGTCCCTGTGATGCACAGATTTATACCAGATGGGAATTTCTACCAGCTTTTTTAGGCTGGCAATATTAGAGTTTTCAGTATGTCCCTTTTAGGCTTGGCTATGGGTCTTAAAAAAACTTCCTTAATCTGCTCCTAAACTGATTTTTTTCTTACATAGGGCCCTTTAAAGACTTCTGGATGGGTGAAACATTATGTGCATTCTTCCCAATAGGATATTTATTTTTATATTTATATGTAGTAATACATCATATAACAGTAGTAGTAGTAGTAGTAGTAGTAGTAGTAGTAGCATCAGCAATAGTAGCAGTAATATCATTATTATTATTATTATTACTGATTTTTACCACTATTAATGCATATTTTTAAATATTTGATATTTGTATCTTTATATATACACAAACGTATATGTAAACACATATATGTGTATGTAAACATGTTTGCATGCATGTTTGTACATAAAGTGTTTTATATATATGTGTGTATTTATATCTCTAGAAAAACAACTTTACATATAACCATGTATATACAGATAGATATTAGGGCCCTCAAAGTGCTAAGTCTCAGAAAGTGTGTAAAAGCAGACACATAATTCCTGTGGCAGCCTAAATTATACCCAGTGCATGATGAGAGAGTTGATATTACATACATCTGAGATGTGACAAATCACAGCTTTCTGGGACTCTCAAAGAAAAATATCAGCCTTTTTTATTTTGTGTGTTCACAGTACTTAAGTGTAAGTACATAGAATTTCTGAAAAAACATGTTAACATTGGAAGATAAAAGAACCTGCTGACTTTTACAGAAGAAAGTTACTTCTAACAATAAAGTGTTTCATTTTCTTCCATTTTCATTTCTAAATGACTAATACCATAAAATAGTAGTAAATTTCAAAATAATTATAACACTATCATGCAATGTAAACCCTGTTGGAAAAAATACATATTATAGATAAAATTTGCCATCAGAGAGACTTTCAATTTGATATGTGAGCAATTTTACATTGTAATTTAATGTGATTTATGAAAACAATTTTTTTACAGAAATAAAAAGATGTTATTAACAGAAAATGGAAGTATGATAACAAACAGTGGTTTGAGTAAATGTTCTGGCTCTATCATTTGTACATATGTGTTTATCTGAGAATTTAATTTAAAAAATATTTTCTAACTATTAATTGAAGTACTACAAAACCAGATAACTCCATAATAAAAAACAGCTGAAAGCTGAATGAAAATATTATGTAAATCCCTATTTTAAATGTTTCTTGAAGAATAAGAATATATTAGATACTCCATACTGTTGCCTTATAAATTGACTTTCAAGTCCAAGAAGATGGAAACTAGCACGGGGGGGGGGGGGGGGGGGGGGGGGGAAGAGAAAGGGATACATCTGCAACCATAATTTCCTTACATTCAATTCCAAAGGATATCTTTTTCTGCCACTTCATAAACTCTGTTAAGAACAGAAAACTGCCATGTAACACTGGCAGTAAATAGGTTAACCAGTCTCGTGACCTGTTCATGTTGTGACAGGACTTGTTTGGGTCAAACCAGACAATCGATGGCACCAGTTCTGTTTCCAGAGATGACAAAGGGCACATCCTCGTGTGCATCCTTAACAGAATAAAGAAAACACTCTCATCTTGGGGATGCAAAGTAAGCTTGGTTGCTACTCTGGTTATTCCACATGTTATACACAGAGCATTCCTAAATGTAGTATCTGTCCTGATGCTTCATCTATTTTCCAGTGGTTTCTTTTCCTCCTAACAAGCCAGATCTCCTTTGTGGGAAACTGCTGCTAAAGGAGTTCCACTTGATGTCGTCAAAAAGAGGACACCTGAGTAAAGAGCTAATCCTGCATTCCATCCCATCTCTGGGGGATTGAGGATGAGTTCTACCTGTCAGTAGTGAGCAAGGTGGAAAATATGTTATCAGTGGCTGATAGCAGTCATATGCTGAACAGAAAATGCTTGATGTTACTCTCAGAACACTCTGTTACACACTGTGGGGCTGCAGTCTGCAATATCACCTCAGGGATTGCGTGACAAGGGGAAATGGAAAGAGGATTGTCAGTCACTTCAAAGAAAGTTACCTGAGAGGTGCTTTTGGCTTGGGCAAATCTCTTGGTATTGCATAATTGATAAGCTATTTTCTTGCAGTCTGACAAACTTTAAGTAATGGCTTTTAGTTTTAAAGGAGTATTTTTGTTCTCTTAAGAAGCACAGAGTTTATAAATTGAGGGAGAAAGTATTGTAACAAGTAGTTGTCTACTTCTGTTCAGAGTTAGTTATTGTCATTTGAGAAGAGTACTGAATAGAAGTCAATAAATACAATTTTCCTTCACGTACAATAATAGTCACTTCTGGAGAGATTCAAACTATATACAAATATTCCTTATTTTACCCCAGGAAGAAACCTAAAATTCACATTATACACCTGAGTACTTGGCCTGGTGATGCTGGGGTGGAGGTTTTATAGGTATCAGACCTAACTTCCTTAAGGCTATGACTTCAGCTTTAAGAATAATCATAAACACTAATAAATACATTCTGAATCCTAGAGAATCAGGAGTATCTCAGAGGATACTCCATGACAAAGGTGAAAAGAAACTTTCTTATTTCTCTGGGAAGCAAGAGTAGGGGAATTAGAGGAATTTATGACTTAGAGGCAATGTAACTCGTTTTCTTGCCTAATCCTAAGGCTAACTCTTTTTCTTCAGAGGATGTTATAGTGTTGCAATACACCCTTAATACCTTTTCTTGTGCAGCAGCAACACAAGGAAGCCTTGCTTCCCGGATGGTAGTTCCAACCGGAATGCAAACACTGATGCTATGTTTATTATGAGACTGAGTTATCCTTCAAAAATAATAAGTTTGGAGGTCTCTTGTTTAATCTTTTTGACATGTTTCAGAAGTACACAGTTGTTTTTCTGAAAGAAAAATACAAATTTTTATTACTGACCAGTAAACCTTACCCTGCTCCAAGTGCTTCACAGAAAGACTATCCCAAAATGTTAGTTTTATCAGAGATCATCTGCCATATATTTTTGTATATTTCCTTTGAATGAGTGGTTTGATGACTAAAGCAGAAGACATTTTCTAAAATTCAACGTCTCTAAAATTCCAATAATCATTTAACTACAGCAACTATGGATACTTCATTTTGTAAACATTTCCCATTGTTTTTCAGTTATACAGCATTAACTTTTGCAGATATGGCCAATATTCTAACCCACACATTTTATTAAACTGTATTTAATTTTGTGGGTTTTCTGAAATGTCTGATTCTCTTACTGCTTATTTCGCTTGCTTCAGGACTTGCTGGTTATCTGAATCAATATGTTTATATTCCTCTTCCTGATCAGAGCTGCTGGTTGATATGCGACTAATATTCAACTACTGATATTCAACTATTACCTCCAAAAAATGTAAGGGTTTAAGCAACAAATAAAATTGGTCATTATATTTAACTGAAAAGTGGAGACTTCTTCACTGCCAGAAACGTGTCAAGAAGCCTGTGTGGAGAATGAATGTAAGAGGTATGCTGAAGTTGGAGAGAGCACATTCCCTGGTGCCCTTCAGGACACCTTGTAGGGCCAAGCACTTCCCAGGCACAGGGAAAGCATCACCATCACTGTTAGGACTTTCTAAATTATTGTTTCTCTTGTAAATATTGTCTTCTAGCAGTTTGAAACATCTATCTGGTTAAGCATTAATAGGGAAAAGCCAGAATTACTGTTTTGGTTGCAAACTTTTATAAACATGAACAGATAGAAAAATATAGGTGATTTAACAGATTTTGCAAATATTTTAACCTAAGCATTCGCATTATTTATCTTTTCATAGCCATTAGACTGTCTATTATGCAATAATTACTTGAAAAAAACCCAGCATATTCTATGAAGGAAAGTTTGCAGATAACACGAAAGAATGTTTAAGTATTTAATGTGTTTTAACATGAGTTCATGGGGTTTTTTTTTTACTCAATATTCATTGAACTCTGCTGGCAAGCTTTAGAAAACCTTAAATAAATGTGAACAGAAACAAACCCAATTCCTCTATGCAATTCACACCTCCCAAGATTTTGTATAAATCTCTTAGATTTCTGTGCACCCTGTAAAAGCAGGTAGCTGCAGGGTTTTCTGTAGATCATTTTAAATTGTGAACTTTTCAAAACACACTGAAACATTTCCTTACTGCTGGCCTGAAAAATTCATTCATTCATTCATCCATTCATTCATTCATTCATTTATGTTCTATATATACTTATACTAAATTTACGTAACCATGAAAATGATAATAAAATAATAAAAAACCCCAATTATTTTGAAATTATTAAAATAATTTATTGCTAAGGATATGTATTTTAAAAAGGTTGAGGGCAGGTGATTTTGGTATATTCTGCCTGAGGCTTTGAAAGTGCTTTTTGGACATTAATGCTTCCTCACAAGACTGCAACAGAGATTGTAAATGATTTTCCTCATTTTGTCACAGAGCAAACACTTTAAAAAGATACATTCTGTTAGATGACAGAACCATTGTATTATTTTGTGATGAAAGATTTCTTCATCAGAACAGAAGCATTTTAATTTTTTTTTTCCCTTCACCTGTGAGGATGTTATTTTGGCCACTTCTGGTACTCTAGGTTTGCATGTAGAAATAGGATAAATAGAGCTTCATGATTCTGTTTGATTCAATCTCCTTCCTCACATCTCTTTTAAAGATATTTTACTGTCTGTGAATAAATATACACATATTGTTGTGTTTTTTAAAGAAGAAATAGGAGCACCCTCCCCCATCAAACAAGACTTTTCAGAATGAAACAACTGTGACAAGATATGAGCTTTCCTCATTGCTGTCTTTTCAACAATGTTATAAGCAGCTTTCCTCTTTAATTGATGAAACCTGAAAACATTCTATAAAAAAGAATTATAATTTTATATTTCCTAGCTTTTAGCTGTAAGTGCAGGGGAATGAAATCATAATCTCTGGGCTCTGACAAATGATGATAATTGACATTATTATAATGTCTAAGAATTTCAACCATGTAGCAGACCATTATCATTGCAGACTGCAACACTCACAGTTGATCTTTACCTTGATGTTCTTAAATCTATAATATACACTTAAGATTAGAGGTAGCAGATTGTTATAGGCAGATGGAAAAATGCAAGGGAAAATGAGATGATGGCATTAAAACCAGCAGTATTCTCATAGTAGTTATCTATTTTCCAAATTTCATCACAGCATCACAGCAAAGGAGAGTATTAGGGTGGATTTTGAAGGAGGATGTTAACATATCTTTGTGGAAGTTCTTTCTAGCAGTAAGGACACCACAAAAGAAAGCTGAAAATTCTTTCTTGATAACTTGGGCCATGTAAGTGAAGCATTCATCTGACAGAAGAAGAAAATATCTGAAATAGGTCAAATGTGGATTAGCCTACAAGTCTAGATGGGCCAGCTATCCATAGATGAGCATGGAGAATAAGACCTGCAAAAGAAATCAAAGGAAACAAGTAATAATATGGATTTAAAGGGCAGAACAAGAGGATCAGATTCCAAATGAGAATACAGAGAATCCTGTGCCCAATGGATCCCATCCTACTCCAGAGTCTAAAAATGACAACTCCATCTCAGATCAGTCTCACCATGTCCCATATTTTAAATATTTTACATTCCAGGCAGATGCAGACTTAGTCTGCTCATAGCTTTAACCAGCCAGATGAAAATCTACTCTGAATTGAAAGGCAAGATATTTGAGCTTCTCACTCACACTGCCAGGTATGGCTGCATTTCTGGCTAAGCTGACATCCAATAATATCCAATAACCAATGCTGGCATCCATATATGGACAGTGGAGGAGGTGATATAATGCTTCTTCTGAAGAGACAGTCTAGACACGTCATAAAAGTCCTGACTAGCTAATGTCCAGGTCATATTTGATTTTGTTTGCAAAATAGTTGGCTAGTACTATCACCACTCCATCAAAAGCATGCATATTATTTGCCCCCCTCCAATGGCAGGTAATAGCACTGCAACTGTCACCACTTGTCAGAGGGAACTTAAATTAGAGATAGAAAGATGGATCACTGCAGGTGAATCACTTCTGCTTCTTGATAGGTAGCAAGGTGCTTCCTTGACTCCCTATGGACTTACTAGTTCGGCATAAGTGTAGGAGGAAGTATCTGCCAAAAGGTCATGAGGAGTTTCCACAGATGTGTCCTACCTGATGGCTCAAGAAGTATTCAGCTTTTCTCTTCGCAGCACTAATAAATACACTTTGTAACTGTTTCTCTCTTTTATACTTTTTCACTGATTTTGTCGAGCTACTTAGTTTAACAAAATGAAAAATGTTGTTTGGAGTTCTCTGAGGCCACTGTAAGGGGAATGGAAAAAAATTTGGGCAACCTGAGAATATTACCAAGTGAAGGACCACCCTTGTGTTGGAAGCAGAGCAGAAGTTGCCTTTCATTGTGCTGCAAGAGCAGGTGCTGCCATGAAGCTGCTTACAAGTGAATACCAGGTTAGATGAAGATGTAGAGGCTTAAGGAGAAAGGATGAGTAAGTGCAGAGTTGTAAATGAAGCAACCATATCAACCCATAAAGATGACCCATAACTAATTAGAGGGTTTAGAATGTTTACTCAGTTATGTTCTTTAAAAAACCCAAGCAAACTCTATGGAGCAATGTGACTTTCAGATTTAAACATATATGCCCACAGAAACACACAAACAAAGCCAGTGAGGGTGCAGAGTTCATAAGGGTACAGAGTTTTCACAATATTTTTTGGCTGAGTATTTGATATATCCACATGTGTGAGAATAAAGATGCCTGGTCAGCAGCACAAAGTTTATGTGTGTAGTTTTGCAATTATTGAGTACATAATTTAATTACCAAGTACATATTTGGTAGAAATATCAATAGGATTGACTTGCAGCAGAAAACATGAAGCAAAGTTTAAAGAAATGTATAATTTATGATCATCACTGCCACTGAAATCCTTATTTACATTGGCACTTATAATTTTATTTAAATGAATTCTAATATAAAGCAAAGGATATATATGGTTAATACTAAGCATTCATGATACTGCTAATATTTAAAAGGTCTCACCCACCCAAATGTTTAACTAACTTCCAATTTTTATTGCTTTTCATGGAAACTATTAGATGTTACTGAATACAAATGCATAATCCATTAACTCATACTATGGTACTCTGACTAATTCAGAGAACATAAAAATTATCCATGCTTTTTGCATCTAGTTCCACTTGTATCTTAAAACTGTGGAATTGTTATTATACTCCAGAGGGTCATGGATGCTAAGAAATACTTTCTTGTTTTTTTCTTTATTGAAACTTTTAGTCAGAAAGCTTTTACAGAATTAAAGATTTTACAATTTTAGTTATGAAAATTTCATTTCTGAAAGGAAAAGCCTATGCTTTTTTACTGTATTCTTCTTTGGACAATAAACCTGGAATCCCTGAATTCTTCTTTATAGTGGCAAATTTGAATATTTAAGAGCCTGAAGGAGTCTATTACTACCTTGCTGTGCAAATGAAAGTGCTGTAAACATGAGCTTGGGTTGTGCATATTTCATGGTGAGAACAGATTCTTCTTATATTTGGAGTGGTAAAGCAAATTGCATACCCCATCTTGCATCAATACTAATAGGAAAAATATATGAAAGGTATAAATTGAAGTTTGCAGGTGAAGCTGCAGAAATCAAATGAGCTCAATTGTGCAATTTATGTGAACAGTTTGTTTTTGATACTAAAATGAGAGTTTGTCAGCCACTCCAATGGACTCCTTATAAGAAAGGTGGATCAATTTAAGCTTTCATCTCTATTCCTACACACTGGACTTCTTCCATTTCCTTTTCTAGCACTTCAAAGCTGACATTGGTAAAAGATGCTCTGCTGCATTCTTATACATGCCTCATTTTCCACCCTTTTCCACCCTGTGCTCCTTATCTTTCTTTCACAGTATGAGACTGGTGTGAGCTCTTTTAAGAGAAGTGAATTTACCTTGATTTAGTCCCTTTTGCTATAAAGGGATGGTAAACCTCGCTCTACGGCTTTCTCATGGACAGCTACACTCCACTGTTAGAGTGTGCTGGTCTCTTTACACTGACTGCCACATTGTTTTTATTAAACAGAGATTTCCAGACTCTGATATCCAGGACCAAATTTCAGTCCATGATGTCCTAGTGCAAGGTTTCCTAGGTTTCCTTTCCCATCAGCATCTTCCTCAGCTGTTCATTCCTGAGGCCAGCTGAAGGAGGAGGTATGGTGTCTGCACAACCTTTTTGGCAAATGTAGCCCATGTGTCTGAGTTCTGTGCAGTGAGTGATAAACTCGGGTTATACTTCTTCATTCCACATCACCCTGGGGCTTGTCCAGAGTGGATAGGTATCCTGGAAAGGAGTAGTTCTTCAGATTATTAACATGAGATAGACAAATAGATCTGCAGTTTGAGGGCAAATTACCAAAATAAGCAGTGGAAAGAAACAGGTATTTTCAGAGATGGATGGAGAGTAAGAAATTATTCAAAATGCTCTGTGCCGCTTTTGGAAATTTTTGACTCACAAAGGAGAGGAGGCACTGTAAAAGCTGCACAGAGGAGAGATGAAGAGATATCCAAAATCCTTCTGAGCTTTGAAGAAACAGCCCACAGCACATCCATTGGTAAGAGGGATGGGTGAAAAGGTCATGTGCAAAGTACTGGGTGAAGAGCTTTGAGTTTTCCTTACAATAATGCAGTGCATTAATGACCAAGAATAAACAGTGCTTTGTCATCTTCCCTGAGGGCCAGACACTAATCTGTGACATTAATCTGTACATCATGAAAAGAAGGCAGATAGACAGCCAGGGCTTGTCTGCTTTGCTAATGTTTCTGGCTTTTTTCTGAACTATAAAAAGAGACAATCCTCCTTGCAGTGACAGCATGTCCCATAAAACTCGTTAGAAAAAGCTTATGTTCTTGAGCATTAACCATGAATAATCATTTAAATGCTAAACAACAATGGAGATTGACCTCAAATTTAAAAAAAAAGCTTTGAAGTACAGTATTAATGAGATACCAAGATATTGCACATTCTCAGTGGTAAAACTATGTTATTGTTTAGTCAATGGAAGTGAAGAATAAATACTTCCATTGATTACTGAAATTTATAAACCAAAATCCCATGAAAAGAAAATTTCAGACCCTAATTGACATAATGAAATATGAAAGCTAAACTGTATTGAGTAACAAGCAGGGATTTTTCTTTTCTCATTCTCTGTTGTGTGCAGGGCAACACCACTTAGATACCCACCAGTGCCAGGAAGGCCATGGAGCAGCTCGGAATGAGTGCCATGACACGTTAGATGCAGGACCAGGTGATGTGTAGATGTGGCACTTGGGGACGGGTTTAAGGGTGGACTTGGCAGTGCTGGGGTAATGGTTGGACTCAGGGATCTTAAAGGGGTTTTCTCCATCCTAAATGATTCCATGAGTCTAAGGCGTCATCTAGCCTAGAGCTGAGTAAAGAACAACAAAGCAAGGAACTGTACTTTGTTTCAAACTTATGTATGTCTCTTCTAGTTTCATCATTAGTTTCCAGAGTACAATTTTTATTCCTCCTTTCTGTGAGTTAACATCTAATTTCTTGGTAGCATAACAAATATACTCTCAAAAAATCTATTTCAGTTTTTTTGGCCTTCTTGCCAGAATTTAATTCTATTGTTTATCAACTCTCCAATCCCCTTTCATGAAACAGAGAAAGGGTGATCCAAACATTTCTGCTGCCCTTTTTATTCTTCTGAGAGGAAAAAAATCTTAAGCATTCTCAAATGTTCTGGTAGACCTATTCATTGATCTCATGTTTTCTGAAATGCAGAGGCAGCACAGTACAAAGTTTCAAGCAGACATTGATCTTTTTTCAATACCCAGGTCCAAAAACTCTGAACCAGAATAAACCTAAGGGTGATTTGAACAGACACTTTCATTTATATCTTCCACCTCTGCAAGTTCAGCAGTAGGGTATCCATATGAGGCCAGAATCTATGCGTTCAAATCCACAGCACTCCGTGCAGAACAGTGGATTTCAACCTATAAATTGTCTTTAAGCTTTGCTGCTTAAAGATATCATGACCTGCTGAGTGATTCCTCTGGTCTGGAGCACTACTCCTGAGGTGGAACACATCAATTGTCCTGGGATATTTGGGTACCTGGTAAGAGGTTTACTTTTATCAGTGAAGATACAGTCACAAATGTTAGGAAGGCTATATCTATGATGTGAACACATGTATATGTGTGTCTCAAAGATTACTGAATAGTAATATAGTCTATTAATGAATAGTAATATTGCTGAATGACTTAAATGCAATTAATGGATCACATAATCTGCTCAGGTTTTCACATTTCTGTCTGCACTTGAACTACATTTGTATTTAGCACATTTTCTGCTAACTTCATTTATAAAATTATTGTATTAATACTGAAATAACAGTATAGCCTTTCACTCAACAAGAGCATATCTGAACTTTGAAACTCCTGTTCCTATTAGCAAAAAGATACTACTTCACTCTCAAAAGATGGGGGAAAATAAGACTGTCTTTGAAGGCAATTGGTCACAAAGAGTGGTTACACAAAAACATTTTGCCTATGTCTAAACCTTGGACAACTGAAACTTACCCTTTCTATTAATGCTAGTCAGGTAATACAACTGTGCCTATCTCATGGTTGCATTTTTAAGTAAACAACAATAAATCAAAGAAATTATCTTTCTAAAACTGCAAAGAAACCACTTTCATTTATTCTGCAAAATAGACTTAGGTATTGTTATCTTAGCTTTCAAATCTACTGACTTAAGCAGGGAAAGATTCATTAATAATGCATTCTAACTTCACAGATTTTATACAAATTTTTCAGTTATCTCCATACATTAAAGAGCATGGGAAGAGCTTACAAGAAAAGAAGACCCCTCAGGAAAATAAACCTTACATACTTAGCAAATGTATCTGAGAGCTACACTTTGAATTCATGCTTGTGATATGTGTTATTACATCTGCTTAGGCAGCAGTTAAAGTCTAATTAATATTTAATTGTGAGAAACAATTACACAGAGAAAGTAGAAAATTCAATCTGTTTGGCCAGTGGTGGGTCTCTGACAGCTTTAGGTATAGTCTGTTTTTAATGGGTTTGTTGTTTATTTAATCTGTTGTTCTATTCTTTCCACTGAAAAAAATATCTCACTGATCCATTAATAACTTTGACGCCTTCTTTTCTTCTCTTTGACTTTTAGTTGCACTGGTATTGCTAGAAAATACATAAGGACTGTTTGCACATAGGAGCCTTCTCTGCTGCTGTAAAATGTTCTTCAATACACAGAAATAGGAGATAAGCAGTTACCCAGAATAATCTGTATTTTCTTGTTATTCACTTAAACAATGTGTTTTGTGATATCTTTGATTTGAAATAAAATTTGTAGTTATAATCTCATCTATTCTTTTTTTTTTTTTAAGGTTTAAAATCAAATGGATTTTGAAAAGTACAAAGTACTTCATATTAGTTAAATTGTGGGTGTTTTGTTGTTTTTCACATTTTAAAATTCATATTTTTTCTAATGAAATGAAACTTGAAATGACCCTTATATAAAGTAAAGGTGTGTGGCTACAATGTATTGTATATCTATTTCACTGATCTTCAAAACTTGATCTGGGTCTACAGTGAATTTCCAAAAATGTAAGTACAATGGACATACGTGGAGCATAGCTGTTCACAATTTAAAGTCAATAATTGAATAACTCCTTTAGAAGCTCTAAGGGATTTTCTTTTAGCTACCACTTTGTTTCTTACTTATAAATAGAATGATTCTACCTCTGTGAATGGGCACAAGAACAACTTGGTAGCTGTCAAACATCAACCAATACCACAACTGTAAGTGATTTTTAAGTGAATTGTGAGTGAATTGTAAGCCAACACATACACACAGGAGCCATGCTTGTACTGCTGTTCAAAGACAAGCTATTACAGCATAGGCAAGAGACACACAAGAAAGTTATGCAAATGGGAATAGAAAACATGTTTTGAAAGAGGTTCTTTTTTTCAGCTGTTCTGAATAGCAACTGCAAAAATATGACATATCTACTAAACATAAGCAATAATATAAAGATGTAATTTAAATATTTACCTCTTTTTAAGAAATGTGTTAGGTAAAATAAAAAAAATAAAAGAGGCATCTTAGTCTAAAAAATGCTGAAAATGGATTGCCTTGGTGGATCTCAGTAGACATATAAACCAAAAAAAAGGCAAATAACTAGAGGACAGTTAACCACACTCACAAATGGGACTCCTTTTACAATACAGCTCAGTACTGGTTTCAAGGACGTGACAGAACTTATGAAAAGAATCCCATCTGAGTTTAATTTGAAGTCACTGGAAGTTAGTCTTGAAGCAGAAAATTATTAATTATAATTATTTTCTATTTTACTTGAGGGTGGTGGTGTTGGGAGGGGGGTATTTTACCTCTTCACAACAGAATGCATAGGAAAAAGAGCCCAAATATTCAGTAGGTCAGTGAGAAGCCTGAAACCTGATTGTACCCTTACAGAAATCAATTGTCAAGTGTGTACTTATATATTTTTTTTTAATTTGGGAATTAGTATGTTCAAAAATACACAGCTCTCTGTTTTGTCAACCTGATAATACTTTTGATTTAGCTTTTGATTTTCTTTGAGTTATTCCAAAGAGGGAAAGTTCATAACAGTTACTGCCAACAGGTAGATGAGCGTGTTCCTACCCACGTTTGGTGCTGATTCTCATCCCATTTGACTTTTACCAATATCGTAGTGGTAGCACTTGGTATTTCTGTTCCCTGCTCATCCCATGAATGCACAGGCCAGTAATTGCAATGTCTTTTCAGTGACCAAATACTATGGATTACTGAGGATACAGTCTCTGGAAACACATTTGTGAATCTTTCACAAGATAAGGCTGAGCACCAAGCCTCTCCTCTGGGCTATCTGAGGAGATTTGGTTTTGCCTCCTGGCCCTGAAAAATGCATGGCTTTTAGACAGATTTCCCAAGAGAGACACCTTAAAAGCCGCTTTTCTTGAGATGGAATTCAGGACTCTGAGAAAAAAAAAAAAAACAAACCAAAACAAAGTATAACCCAGCAATGTGAGATCTACTTTTTGGGATTTTGGTGAGTTGGCTGTAAATCACAAAGTTCTAGCTTCCTGACAGAGCTGTCCAGTGCCAAGTCCAAAAGCCTCCAAACCTGGGCTTTAGTGGAGGCTGGACAGTACAGGGTAGAGTCTGGCCTGTGCAAAAAGCACAAAAGCCTCAGCAGCCACTAGATAATTTTTAAGTCCTTTTTTACTTATTTATGCAGAGTGTGAGAGCACACACATATGGTCACCAAGGCACAGGCACGTCTGTGTTTTAGGTGTGCTCAGGGTAGTGGTGGAATGTTACCAATGAGATGTTTCGTGACTTGCATGCCCACCCAAACACCCACCACCACCAACACTGATGCTTCAACATTACTTACTATCAAACTTCCTGCACAAAGGACTAAGGTAGGTCATAAAATGAACGTGTGACCAAGACCACGGCTGTCTCATCCTTAATGTCCTTAAGAGTAGAAGATGCCCCAGAGGTAGAATTCTGTCATAACCTATGACAGCACTGGGTTTCTCTCCTTCTCTGCTCTTTGTTCAGGTTATTGCACTCTACCCAAACCATCTAAGGACCCAGAATCCCATCATTTGTGTTGCTGAGGAGCAGCTTTATTGCAGCAACAGGGAAAGAACAAATCTAACTTTTGTGATCCAAGCTCCTGGTAGGGTGGGAAAGAAAGGGTTATTGCTTTAGATATAGGGAAAGCAAAGAGGCACAGGACAAGGCCAGCTTGCAGGTAGAGCATAAGATGAAAGATGGTTGGGTCACAAAATTGCTTCAGCAATGAGCAATGAGCAAGTCTGGTATCCTTCAGCTAATGCAAATTTAAAATCACTGTGCTACCACCCAGTTGATAGATTGCTTGTCACTTGTTTAACAGCTTTCTGAGACAAACTATAAAACAAATATTAAAAAGAACAGCTTCAGAAACAGCCATATAGTCAAAGAAAGCAATAGGAGTGGAAATAGGATAAGAAAAGAAATCTCTTCAGGATGATGATAAAACACACTGTGAACTATACGGTGAAAGTATCCACCCCTCACTGTTACTGAGCAGCTCATATACACAGCAAACTGTTCCTGGAAGTCAGTAGCTACTCATCTCACACAAATATTACAAGATGAAAAGGAGGTGGGGCAAAAACATCAAATACTTTTGAAGGAAAAATGGACCACAGTGCACTTACTGATTCTGATAATTTAAAATATGCAATTGTTGAATACTTTGAAAGCATAGCTCCTCTATAAAAATAGAGATACAGTATTACAGTGCTAACTACTGAATTATGATTTGTTGACCCTTTTAGAGTGACAGGCAGCTTCTGTAGCTTTTACTCATGAATGGCCATGTTGGACTTCTCTTCCTCAGGACACTAAGAGATAACACTACAGACAGATCATCTGGCCCTTTACAAAGCAGGTGGATGTGTTTGCTAGTAAAAGAGAGACTTTGGCATGAGGTTAAGTGAGAGTAACAGCAGGCAGACTTTCCTGGATAGAATTCGAATGTTTTAACAAAATGCCACGTGCACAGTGGAGGTGTTATTATCCTGCATGTGGTGATTGAACTGAGGACACACTAAAGAGGGTCAGCCCTGTTTACCCATGGGGATGGCAACCTGAGCTAAGCAAGAGAAACAAGCAGTTAAGGTAAGCCTACAAGGAATTCTTTTCCCCATGTTTTCCACCTAGTTTCTTTTTCATCAGGAATTAGGTATATTTCTCAAGAAAATATTTCCATTACACAGCCTAAAAGTATTTGTGGGTTTAAGGAAAATCCTTGTGGACATTACATGCGGTGCTTCAAATTAAACTGTTTTATTTAGGTTATGAAGAGAAAATTTTGCTAAAAGATGGAAGACTTTAAGGTTTCATTTAACATTAAAACCCAGTCTCATATAAAAGAGTTACCTTTGCTGCACAAGGGGGTACAAAGAAGTAATTTATATCCCCATGATTCAGGACATAGGAATTAGAAAATCCCTATGCTTTTCTTATATAAGGGAAGGAATTTTGTCAATGCATCTGGGGAAGCACTATTTCAAATGCTGGGGACAAAAGTGAATAGTAATTTATTTTTCCATGGGGAGGCAGGATACCCAGAGCATCTCTAATGTCTTTCCATGCTGCATGAGCAATAGAGCTTCATGTCCAAAGTTTTCCCAGCCCCAGCATGATAAGTGAGCTTTCCATCTTCCTTTGACTCAGATTTTTATTCTGCCTGAAGAAGAACACATCTTTCACATACTGTGAGTCAATAGAAGGTTGTTGCCCTCCCCGCCTCTTTTCTGTCCTTAGATCATATTTTAAGAACCCATTCCTCATCCGATGAAAATCATGAAATATCATGGAAAATATAGAATATGGACAAACTATATGATAGCTGTTCTACCTACAGACACATAGAGGAAACCATAAAAGCTACGTGTTAAAAATCAAAAGAATTTATAAATATTTAATTAAAGCTTATTTTAGAACTGCATTTTTAAATAACTTTTTACTGTTGGAGGACATTCCACAATAAGTAGCCACACTGAAATAACTGAGGATTCCCATTGTGCTTTTACACAATACTGCTCTGATGTTAGCTCTTTATCCCCATAACTTTCCTGACAGCTCAATGATTAATGGAAAAGAAGTGAGTTGTTAAATATTTAGCTTTCCTGTCTTGTATTCTCTTGACAGAGATCTGTAAGAGTCACACATATGAAAAAATCCTTTGAAATGTTTCACTTATGAAATGATTTTCTAAACCTTTTCAGAAATCAAAAATGGAAAAAAACCACTCCAGTAGTTTTATATGCTGTGAAAATGTCAGAAAAGCTAAGAACTCATTATCATGTGTTCAATTATGTTTGAATCAGGAAGAGTGTTACCAGTATATACAATATTCTCAACACTATCTCCCATAGCTTTTAATGGAAATATATCTCCCATTTTTCAAACCCTTTAGGCATAAGAGGAAATGACTACTTAACCACGATTTTCTTGTTTCCTTCTATTTTAAGATATGTATTTTGATTTAAAAAATATGACTTTATCCTGGTTGTCCTATTCTATTTAGACACTTAGACACAAGCAGCACCCATGTTTCTCATTCTGACAGCTCTTTGACACTGTACCTCAGAGGTGCACTACTGCATCCAAACCTCAGGTTGTGGGGCGCTTTTTCATCAGCATTTTTCAAAATAAGTTGTTACAGGGACACTGAAGAAGCTCCTCCCAGCTAATGCCACCGCTGACCTAAAACAGTCAGCTCTATACAAGGCACTGATTAGTTATTGGTAACTCTGCAATGGCTCTTTCTGCTCTTTTCTGACAAGGGATAGCCCTGAATGTGTACAGTGAAAGTGGAAGTGTGGCAGGGAAGGGAAAGTCACTTGACTACGGTAGACCACCAGGCTCATGAGGAAATGTCCACATCTCCCAACCCTGGCCCATCTTGGGAGGTGACAGTAATTCCTTTTCTCCAGCCAACCCAAGCCTTTGCCTCTCTGCAAGGACTGCAAAATGAATGTTGGTGGCCTACAGGTATACCCCATGTAAAAGCCTTGCTTGGGGAGTTAATGAGTTGGATTCACACAAATGACTCCTGGGGGAAAAAAATTATACATTTCTCAGCTGTTCCAATCAGCTGAACCAAAACTTTAATGAAGAATTAGCTCCTGAAAGTTCCAGGATTCAGCTTATCAAAGCTTTGTCAACATGACAAATTGCTGGACAAAATCTCTTTTTTATCTAAGAACTGCTTGTGTGTATCAGTGGGTGAATGAATATATGTAAAGGGGCAGTGAAACTTTAGGAACAGACTCTCTGCCTGATGATAATTGCAAAACTACTTCTGGCCTCTAAAGGCATTTCTGTTCTGCTTGGATTTGATGACTGCACAGATTTTGCTTCCAAGCACAGAGAAAAATGTGAGCAACAGAGAGAATTTGGCACAGACTATCACAGACCAATACAGAACCAAATGCAATTTCCCATGGTCAGCATAGTCCAGAGAGGTACAGAGAAACAAGGCGAGCACACCCTTGTCGAAGCTAGTGCAGAGCTCTCCTAGACAGGATCTACATCATCCTCCACAGCTGATTTTAGTCATGAGCAGTCATTCTCACAAATCTTATGTGACAGTAATAAGCTTAAAAATGAAAAACAATAGTTAAGATAAATGGATAGAAATGCTAGAGCTTCAAAGGCCAAGTGAAGACTGCCCTATCAATCAAGAGCACTTGCTGACCACCTTTTTTCTTCATCTTATCTACTTTTTCTTTCTTTTTCTCCTATTTTCTCATACATGCATCCTATTTTCTGATACTTACACTTATTGAAATCTGATTTTATGTATAAGCATTCAACAGAAACACAACTGGATAACTGTATACCCATCATGGTGGTCTAATATAATTCACACATTAATATATTTCCTGCAACAGAATTTATTTACATTTCTTTCAGTTTTCATTTAAGAAACAGAAGAAATTAGTATTAGCCTTGCAGGCTGACATTAACTTAATTAGAATGTTATTAAGGGATCTCTCACTTAATATCTATTGTAATCCTGGCATCATGAACAGGACAGGTTCTTTGTGCCCTTTCATTACAGTCATAACTCTACACATAGACATAAGCCACAATACAAATCCTCCCTTTTTTTCTGCATTTAGCTGCTGCTTGTAGTGCAGTCCAGTACCCCAAAGAGGGAGTCTGTGGATTTCATTTTCCTCTGCCACAACACGGGGACTATGTGTTGTCCTAATGATATTCTCATAATGGACTGTGGCTATGTTGCACTGTGTGATTCCCTCCTCCTTTTCTGCTGTTTGCCTGTATTTACTTGTTTTAGCTCAACCCCTGCAGAGATTTTGTGGGCTTCCTGCATTCCAACCGCCTCATGCCTGAACCTCTGGTTTTGAACAGGCTGGATCTTTCATTTTGCTGGAGGCTCTCAGTTTATGCCTGTTACACCTACACATAATCTACTTATTTCTTGCACTAATTGCTACACATATTTTTCTGCTTTCTCAGAGCCAGTTGTCTGGCTAGAGGTCTTTGAAAGACACTTCAAATGACTCTGAAGTTATTTCTAAAGTTTAGGTTGTTCACTGAAATTTGACCAAAACACCAGGCATGATATATTGGAAGATTTCTAAATATCAGAATTATCAATAAAAATCAGGTGAGCTAAACTCAGTAGTATGCATTTTAGTGTCTTTACTTATAATCTAATCCCTTCCAGAAGCTAGTGTTCTCTGTGCTGCTGAAACATCAGGAGGCTTTGGTCTGCAAATAATGGGTTCATTTGGGATCAGTGTGGAGCAGAGTACTAATAAATAGTGCTTTGAAATCTGTGCTCTCTACACATAGTGTTTACTGCACATTTGCATGTGAAAGATTTTCTCTACATTTTATTTTCTATTAAAATTGGTGGTGTGGTAGATGGTGGATGCACCCAAACACATGGTCTGATTCCTTGAAAAGCTGCTGAAATTCCAAATGAAAGCTATACTAAGCAGCATATTTTTGGATCTTAGTGCAAGGACTCATTCTGAGATTACACCACAACCTGAGAGAGTTTTCAGCATCCAAAGATGCCAATCAAATGAAAAATACAAAGGCCCACTGGTAGCTTCCATCTTTGTCAAGTCCTGTGGGATGCCTGGCAGTTGTAAAATGTCTTCTAATAAGAAGGGCATTGATTGTGTAGAATTTTTTAGTTATCCCATTTAATTTTTAGGGACACTTTTACTGTACGGAATAAGTTTGCTCTTCTTTGCCTTTCTTCCTCTTCTTGGCTGGGAAGATAGTGGTAAGGGAATGAGGAAGAAGGAAATGTCCTTTACAGGGTTTACACCTTTATAAGGTTCATGGAGTGCACTGGAGAAGGAGGCCCTAAGGAGCAATAACTTTAACCTAAAGCTCTTTCCAAGGAAAGAGCAAAACAATTATTGCTGTTGTGGTAGCAGCTGCCATGACCAGGTACGACTAGTTGGGTGTGGCTCTACAGAGTTCATATATAGCAGAATAGAAGTATTTCCTCAAGAAATTTGCAGTTCTTGTGACAAAGAAAGATACAGAATCATGAGGAGACTGTGAATCAAACAAGTTTTAATAATTTCGGTCACATTTTGTCCTTGTCTGGCCATTGCCAAAAAATGTATTTCATTGATAAGTGGTCTTAAAGAGGATGACGCTTGTCTTAGCTACATCTGCCATGTATGAAATGCATGAGTGGGTGTTAGAGGATTCTTGGTGTTCAGAGTTCTTGAATTTCTGATGAGGTAAGGTAAGGATGTGGGAGGATGAAGATGTTTCTGAGATAATGATTTTGTCTTGTTCAATCACTGCCACTTTTATGGAGGATACTGGGGAAGGAGAAATTCTCTTCTACTCTCAGGGTATTTGGGTGAAACTTCAGCAGGAGAGAAGTCCCTTTCATTACAAGAACTACCACTTGTGAAGACTTTGCTGTTCCAGAAAATGCCCTTTCACAGAAATCTTTCTTGCTTTACTGATACAAGAAGTGTCTGTCCCACCTTTGCTAGCAGTATAACCAAAGACTAATTGGAAACTGAATTCTTTAAAATACTTCTCAGACAGAAAAGTGGAGAACAGTCCACCGCTAGCAGGTATTATAGCTCTGCAAAAGGCAAAGTGTTTGAATTCCAGGTAATCCTTTGCAGTTACATTAGAATAACTCTTGAGAATAATAACAGTAAAAGAAGGCAGAACACAGACTAGAAAATCATAATTATTCATGACAAGAGACAAATATTTATGATAAGGGTGGTAGGGACTGTTTAAATATAGAAAGCTAGCTATTTTTGAAGAGAAACATAAGAAACAGAATTGGAATCAAGGAAAAATTTGATAGCTATGGCCTTTATGGGAAGGAAATATATGGTAGCAGTATTGCATGTAAAAGCCTCTATCTCCAGCAGGCAGGGAAGATTACTAAAGGGAAAAGTGTACAACCCTCTAGACAGAGAAGCCTGGGAAGGAGAGAAGGTACATTTTACATGTAGTTAGCATAAAATATTGAGAGTAGTGCTTTTTAAGTCTTTAAAGAATCAATTTTATTGTTTTTCCAATACAGAATTGTTTCAATTGTCCTCAGGCTTCTGAATCATTTATATCTATAAAGAGATACACAATCTAGAATCTCTACTTCTCTTATGCACTGGCAAGGGTTTGAATTGCAAAGACAACTGAAGATGATTGACTTTGGAGAATCAAAAAAAGTTTGAGACTTTAGAAACTCTTATAATGCCTTTCTATATCATGCTTCTGAAATAAGTTTAATCATTACTTATATATGCCAGACTTCTACCTCAGGATATTTTTAACGTATGACTCCAAGCAGTTTGTTTTTAAAAGTGAAATCCTAAGAAAAACACACACAATTTAAACATTTTTAATAGTATTTTCCACTTAAATCAAAATTAATGTATAGATTCTGACAGAGTCACTTTCTCCCAGCATTAGTCATTAAGGGAAAAAAATCCTAACATTAATGCAACACAAATTATTTCCTTTAGCTACACATTAGAGATTCTTTCTCAAGCCACCTAGTTCTGTTATCATCTTATGTTTTTAAGGAGGCAGCACAGACCTTTACAAGTCTTGACCTTTATTAATGATTGACTGATTCTTTTTATTTTTTCCTTCTCCAATCTTTGCTTAGAGCAAAATAAATGTTCTCTAGATCAATGTTTTAAGTAGACAGAACTGAGTAGCACAGATGCATAACGGAGGATGAAACCTATTGAAAAAAAATTCTTTTTATTGTATTTCCCCGTTTATGTTTAAACAAAAAATTTAAAAAAAAATGTAAAAAATATATTTTTAAAAATATATTTTCTTATCTATTAGAAAACATTCAAAAATGGTAAAACCCAACTTCTCTTTGTTTGTTAAAACATATTTATGGCTTACTACCATAAAGACAATGAAGCAGGATGTGGGTTTTCATACCTGCATAAGAAAATGTTTGTTTTTTTAAATTTATTGTTGTTCCGTACAGCCTGTAAAATCTACAGCTACAGTAATCTGATCCTACTCATGCCTATAATATACATAGGCTACATGTGGATGCCATAATCACACACTTTCCCTTTAAAAAAGCTACTTTTAAAGGTAGACTGCTCACTTTAAAATAATTTATCCTTCTATAGCCTTCATAAAATAAAAATATTATTTTATGTATAGAATTTACCAGGGAATAAAACTGATTATATGTATCATGTTGGATTTTTATTCTTTAGACTCTCTAGTCCCACATTTCCTCTAGTTTAGACTGTAAAAAATTTGTAAAAAAATAGTTTTACTTTGGCTCAGATTTTAATACTTTTTTTTTTTAACCTAGTTGCATGTATTTCTGTGCTGCAAAATATGAACTGCAGAAAAAGCTGGTAATAATTTTTAGATTATTGTCTGTGTTTGGTTTCCTAATTAATTTTGAAACAACCCCAGAATTTTAATTCTAGTATAATATCATGTATTTTCATAAGCAAGGCAAATTTATCTACAAAAGTTTGCCTATATGATAGATAATGCATTTGGGGGTAGGTAAATTAATGATCATAAATAAATAAACTAGGCATTACTAACTGTGAAGGAGCTGTTACATACTGAATAGACAAACACGATATTAGATGCTTTAGTAAGGATTCTGTAT
The DNA here is from genome assembly GCF_020740725.1 of Corvus hawaiiensis. Taxonomy (NCBI): domain Eukaryota; kingdom Metazoa; phylum Chordata; class Aves; order Passeriformes; family Corvidae; genus Corvus; species Corvus hawaiiensis. The sequence goes on along the minus strand of NC_063214.1, from coordinate 111,881,832 downwards.
TGTTCTTTAAATCACAAATGTGGTACCACAGTTCAAGGAATTGCAAAACACCTGTGCCACAGAAAGTGGCAACGCGTACTGTGAGTCTTTTGAAAAGCAAAGAAAACCCTACTGCCTTGAACTTCAGCAGTGATTTACCTTCCATTTACCATGCACTGAATACAAGTCTCAGGAAATGCTGCTGGGGTCAAGTACTGAGGCTCAGCTCATCTACAAGTCAGTCACACTTGAGACCCCGATTAAGTGACGTCCAAGTAACCAGCAATTACACACACACCAGCTTCCCTCCTCAGACATCTCTAACTACCGAAGTCCTTATTTTCATCTGTGGGTTGCTTATAAATTGCTACTGGCAGTTCAATGCTTTGTATCTCCTCATCCATTAGGTTAATTTGGAACGAATCATACTGAATTTAGGACACAAAACCTCATGAATTACATTTCATGCCTTGGGATATTATGACAGCTCAGAGGAGTTGGTCCACACCCACACTTGTTAACAGATTGCCACAAAGCAAAACCAGAGATAGGGGCAGGGATAGTGCAGAGTGGTGGGCGATGGATCAGGCAGTGACAGCATTTGCCATAATAAAGATAACACTTCTAAATGACAAGCGAAGTTCAAAGGAGGGTATGCTCAAGCTTGGAGAGATCCTGACTTCTCTTGGTACAGTCTTCTCTTTTGATCTACTTCAGGCTGGAACCCTTATTTTCTAATTACATAAAAATGGAATTGAGGAAAAGAATGTGTGCAAAGACTCACTGAATGAGGTGAGGGTGGGGTTTTGGTAGTTTGCCACGTGCAGTGAGGATACAGCAGCTCACTTTTCCTACAGAAAAATCTAGTTTCCAGTGTAAAGAGAAAAGGGAAGAATTTCAAAACAGAAGTGATTTACTCTTGAAATTATTAATTTGGAACCATTTTCTTTGATACTTGCCTGCAACATTAAGTCAGACAAAGGTAAAATTAAGATATCCCTCAATCCTTACATTAACCATACAATACTTTTTCAATGTGCTGTACAGATAAGGTTGAGTCAACAACCTTACTGTCCAGGTTGTATTAAAATCAGTGTATTTTTTCATAACAAAGCAATGTTTCAAATGCAGAAAAAAAATATTTTTTCATGGCACTAAGAGAAACAACTAAAAAATGTCTGCAAGTCTTCTGACATGACAGCATTAAGACTGAAAATGTACCAAAGAAAATATAATCTTCCTAAATTAAAATTAGCTTTAAATTTTGCTGAGCTGCAGAAGTATGACCATCAAAAATTATTTGCTATGTATTTCTCAGTATCAATAATTTCTCATGTGCACTTCTGCTGAAAAACAAGAACCATCATCCAGTGTGCTTGTTACTCATATTGATGAGTACAAAGCAAGAACAATGGAAAAACAAAATTAACTTAACAACTAATTAAATAGTTGATATGAGTAATACCCTCTTTTCTTTTATCACAGTTAAATGTCTGCCTTGCTCTCAAGCTTCTGTAACTGGATACCAGATAGTTAATTAAGTAGCAGTGTGATTCATATATAGCTTTAAATAATACCAAAATAATGATGTCCTTGTCATGGTCATGGTAAATCATTAACGCATCCCAGTTAATGGAGCTATTTCAATGAATTTAGCAGTCAAAAATGCAAACACATTAGAAGACCTGGGCTATAAATTTCTATGATGTACCATACCTTTTGCATCTCCTCTTATAAAATTCTTGTTAAATGGCTCAATGTAAAATATTTCTGAAAGTTATATTTTAAATATTTTTGGAATTTGGCATTCATTCACCTGCTGTATAGAGGTGTCATGAAAGAAGACATTCATACCCTTCAAGTTCAGGTATGTCATCCTAGATGTCTAAAAAAATAGTCTAAAATCCAACAAGTTGTCAATTTGCCAAAGTCCATGCAAAGCCACCTTTATGGGAAGATGCAAAGAAGTTCCACTCTGGTGTGATATGTTTTATGTCACACAGATGCCTCTTGATTCATATTGACATTTTTGGGAATCTACTGTGACCAAGTGTGAACTTAGAGTGATGTTTCATTATCAGTTTGAGCCAAAACACCTTCTCCCACCTTTTCTCCCTGGCTATAATTCCCACTCTCACCACATATTGGCATGAGGGTTTGTTGCACTCATGTGAACATCAGCATAGAAATTCATACAGCTTAAATTGCTTCTCTTTCCTTTAAATCACTTTTCAGCCCTGTAAGGAAGAGTGCTGAAGCTGGATGGAATAAGAGGAGTGTGACAGGAGGCAAGTGTCAGAGTAGCACAGATTTACACCTCTTTAAAGCAATCACGAAACATCACACCATTAATGGCTGACACAGCTGCCAGGAGAAATTGTGTCCTCTCCAGAGGCTCTACCGACTAATTCAGGAGCCTATTTGAGCCAGAGGTATCAACTAAAAAAAAAGTGAGCATTCTGCCTAATATAAAAATAGCAGGAACACAAAGGTATTGACAGCAACAGAAGTTAGGCATCTTAATGTGTTTTGTGCATCTTACTCTAAAAGGGGTTTAGGGGTCTTATGTTGGGGTTTTTGGTAATTTTCTCTTTTATGGTGACTGTTTCAAAATAATTTTAAACAGAAAATAACAAAACCAAAGCGTTTGCATGTCCAGAAACTGCAGGAAACAGTAGCAAAATGTTCCTCCTCTCCAGGCCCCTTTCTGCTGTACAAGTAGGAGCCTGTATAGTTCCCTCTTGAACTGTTGGCTCAGTCTGCCCTGGAAACCAAACTCCATTTTATACCTCCATTTTCCACTTTACCTCAAGGAGAAACTGATATAAGGAACTCCCAAATAAAACAGCTGTGAAAAAAGATGCAAGTATTCATGAAACCAAAATCCAGGCAGTGAATTGTAATTGGTATCAACACTCTTAGAAAAGTCTTTCAAATACACTGAGTTATGCCTTAAACATGTCCCTCCAGTAACTACTACAATAGCATTTTAGTCCTCATCTTAGTTTTTGATTTAAACTAGGTTGAACTGTTATTGTTGGTAACATATTTGTAAGTGTGTTCACTATAGTAAGTAAATTATTCTGAACATTTGAAAAAAAACCTAAAGATCATTCATTCCCTAACAGCAGTTCCAAAATATTTTGTCTTGGATTTTGTCCTTCTAAATGTGACTTCTGTTTGGTTTTTTTGTAAAGAAGAATAATGTCACTGTTTTGAGTATCACATGATGGAAATTATTTGCATTTATAACCTTTTTTTAAGTGCCTGACCTTTCAAAAGCATTGGGAGACTGTAAATGGCACTTTGAATACTGTAGCTATGATAAAATATCAGTTGTGAGAATAATTGCCACTCGAAAAAGGTAGAAAAAAATATAATATTGGCTGCTGAATTTTTAAGTCATCTTGCTTTGTATGAGTATTGAATGTCTTTATTAAAAGTTGAAAAGGTCTTCCAAACAGAAATTCTCTAATTTTGACTTAAGTGGGATGAATGCTCTGTTTAATAAAAACTAGTGGGAGATTAAAACCACACGCAAAAACCCCACAAAAATTCTCTACTATAAACCTATAGGTATCTTTGTATCAAGCTCTGAACATACTATAAAATCAGCAAGAAGCTAGTGAGGAGAAATGTACCATGCATGCTCTTAGATATCTCATGAAAAATCTGACCGTGAATGAATGATTAAAAATTACAAGCATTTATTACTTCAAATTAATTGCTTTGAAAGCTGTGGAAGAAACAAAACTTATGACCCTACAGCCTCACATCTCCAGTCTATTCATTATATTAGCGTACAGAGAAGTAATTTTGCAATGTTTGTTATAATTTTTTCTAAATAAGCCTAATGTGGTTAACTGAAGTATGTGCTTCATTTATTTCTGTAGTGAACATGAATAGTCACTTGATATGTTTTATTTCATGGTAAGTATAATATTTTCCTAATATTTCTTTTCCAATATTTTCAGTTGTTGCACACTAGCTGTTGGAATCACACCAGTATATTGGTAATATAGTACATAACCATGTGAAGGATACTTTAGGCATCTGAAATGACTGATTCATTAGAAGGTGACATTTGCTGCAGAGCTCCAGGAAGATGCTCAAGGCTTCACAAATTACTGCATCCTATAAATTTAAATTTTGGGCTTACTGAACTCCATGCCTTCTCTCTCTAACTTCCTAGCTCCGTGGTTCTCAAGAGTTACCTCTGAGCAGTGAAACAAGTGTTTAACACCTGGGGTTTTTTGCATTTGGTCTTTTACTTGTATATACTTACAGACTGGCATGAAAACTAAGTGCTTAATAAACCTCTCTTTTCAGGTGATATTTTATTTTCTTGTGTGGAAATGAACAAAAGTACCTAAGTAGTCCATTGTCAGAATTTTACCTCAGGCAAAAGAATAAAAAATTAAAAGAGGACAGATTGTGGAAAATACTGCTGTGTTATCTTTTGTTTATAACTCTTTAGAGCATTCTAAGACAGATACAGGACACCAGTTATGGCTGGTATGTGAATGTTGAACACATTGCTGGTCATTTTTTATCAATATGAAATTTAGACTAGTAATGATGTGTATCCTAATATTCTCAAGCCTACCCCATAACAAAGGAATACACTGACCTATCGTTCATCATCATGCATTCATTAGAAACAAAATGCTATATAAAGGTTTATAATACATGCCATATGTAAACTGTTGTTGGAATTATTTTCATATTTTAATATCAGCTATGCTACATAGCATCAAATAGAATTTCTGGTTGGTTTTTTTTTTTTATTTTCAGGTTCCTCAGATATTAATTATGTAAAATTAAATAGCTAAAAATTGGATATTTATGACAAATATGTGTTGATTATATCTTGAGGTTATATATCCTGTGTATTCATCCATCATATCCTATGAAAATAGAGAGGAATAGCACTTCAGAATGCACAATCTGGAGTCTCAATGTTACACATCTCTTAACAAACATAAAAAAGATCCTGTTCAGCTGATTGCTTCAAAATATTCATAGTACTGTTTCCTAAACTATAAGAGTTTATCTAAAGCATTTAAGCCCTCCAGACCCTTAGTGTTCCTTCAAATAACTTTCCATTTTCTGGTGACAAGACAAGCCAAATCCCCGATAATTATTGCAATTAAGAATTCCTGCAGATTTAGATCGATTTTTCAGAATGAAACCTGTGTGCAGCACTAAATCTTAATACAGCTCCACACTATGTCTAAGACAAAAACAGTGTTCAATACAGCTCCATGCAAAACTCCTTCTCTGAACTGCATGAGCATATGCTGACTTTACCAATAAGGCTGGAAAGCATTTATTCTAGAACTGGAAAGCAGATTAATTCCTGTGAAAACTGTAAATTCCTGAGTAAATCTGTAAATTCCTGAGTAAAAACTGTAGTACTGTTTGTCATTTCACCAATACATTATTCTTGAGATCAGTTTTATGTATGAATAACTTTGCTGCTCACAAGAGATCTGTTTTCCTATAGCAAGATATTCTGGAGGAGTTAGTTAATTTAAATATAGTTATTAATGATGGTACACAATATTAAATTTTGAGTTTGTCATTTGCTGTTTAACATTTTAATGTTTTTGCATAGCACCATTGTATGATGGTTTGGGGGTTTTTTTTAATGCAAAGAAACACGTGTTTTTCAGCATCATATATGAAAAAGTCCCTACATATAATTCAGAAACACAAAGTATAACTTGAAGCAAAAAATCTGGCAAAAAATGATTACACAACCATATGATTCCTGATGTTTCAAATTTATAAAATTCCAGTCTTTTTAGGACTAAAATTTCACATGAAATAATGTATGATATATGCCTAAATTGCATTTCTTGGTATGTGGTACTCTGTACTTATTGTGATCTTGGCTACAATAAGTTATACCTTGCTTCCACAGAGTATTCCTACAGAGGTTTTGCTGTATCTGATTATATTTCACTCCACTAGTAAGGAACAAATGATTTTTGATATTTTAACTCTTTTATAGGAACCCAATCTTCTGGATTACCCAACTGATATGTCAAGTCTTCTCAGGTTCCATAGCCTTCTCTCATCTTATCAAAATAAACTGGTTGTATTGCACAAACAATCTGAAATAGAATATTCTCATACACCTAATCTGTACATAAAGAATCAAGTGTACATAGTTGCAGAGGTACTGAACAGACACAGTTGATTCCATTAAATCCTGCTTAGATTTTTAAAAGAGAAGTATGGTACATAGTACTTTCTAGAGCAGACATTTCTCAACGGATTATAACCTAGCAGGAATAAAAAAGTTTTACTATTCCACCCTTAAATCAGATAAATATGTCCCAGAGGAAGCATTGATAAAGTGGGATAAAATTTGAACAAATGTATTGTCAAGTTTTGTCCATGCATAAAAAAATATGTGAGATAGATATATATATGTATATGTAGATAGATAGATAGATATATAGGGAGAGATTAGGTATACATGTATATATATTTATTCTCAGACACACACAAGTGCATAAAGAGAGAAAAAGAAGCCTTTAAAATACATATGCTATTTTTAATATCTTAACCATGACGTTTTAGGATTTGATTAAGTAAGGGAAAAGAGTGGAAGGAAAATCAGCTGATGTTATCACTGGGCTGTAAGCACAAACTTTTTCTTAGTGCAGTTGAATGTTTCTGACTCACTTATTGTCTCTTTAGTAAACTATATTAGGGCCTTCATGGATAGCCTCAGCTACAGAATAGCTGTATTAATGCAATCTGAAGGTTGAAAGTTTAAAGAAGGGAGTGTAGGGTACCTTGCAAACACTTTTTTTTTTTTTTTTTTTTTTTTGGATAGTCAGATTTTAGAGATTAAAACATCCCTTATCACTCTCTTCACTAGATTTTTTTTTCCTAAATCAAGACCTTTGTTGGGAGCACACTTTAATGCTATACTTCTCCATCTGGAATTTGAAAGCTGAGCTGAAAATTTCAATTAAAAAAATTTAAAGTTATTTTCTCTCTTTAAAGTAGAATGTGTAAAAGAATCCACATGCAATTTTGGTCAGGTTGTATCTGGTTTGACTGAAAAAATGTACATACATGCTAAAGACCTTCCTAATAGCACTGCTTCAGAGAAATAAAGAGAAGGTTTTTTTAATCTTTTCTTCCCTTCCAACCAAATGATCCTGCTTATGCACGTTTATAAAAACCAGAAGATAATACTTATATTTACTAAATTTGCTTAAATTGACTAAAAACCCCTCATAGTTATTATTGCTGTTTCTGACACTTCATGGGCTCTCCATTTTTCCACGTCTCTCCCATAATAGTCCTCAGAGTCTATATCAACAAGTCTTGAACTGGTTAGCACATCTAGCTATTATCACTGACAAAAAGACAGCAAAATTGACAGCAATATGCAAACTTCTGCTCCAATCGGATAAATATTGCCCTGTATATGAGTTTCCTGAATGCTTGGTTTATATTTTCATGTATATCTTGGTAGGAAAAATTGTCAAAGACACTTTTAGGTTTGTTTGGGTTTTTTTGTTTTTGTTTGTTTATTGAATATTCTTTCAATTCAATTTCCATCCTGAAAGGAGTCACTGATTGCTAGTTATCTCATGTCACTTTAGTTAATTTATTTATACATCTACTGTTTGATCTAGTTAAGGACGGCTTTATCATTAACAAGGTCAATTTGTGTGGAAGGTTTTAATGCAACACAATGCTATAAATGAACCAGCATTCTCCTGTCCCTGATGGGGAGCTTCTTTCTATTACTGCTTTAGAAATAATATATTAAAAGTAGTCCAATGAAACTTTTTCTTGAATCTATGCAGGGAAGGGTGAGAAAGAAGAAATCCCCAATTCACTATGTAGTAATTAATTTAATTTTATCAAAATAATTCCTTAGATAAAAACAGGACAGGTATTCACTGCGTATTTGGTCACAAGTAACTTTTTTTGGGTTGGATACAATTCAGGAGGATCAGTTTATTCAGATCATCAGGGAAAGTGTCTTGCTTCCTGTACAAACTTATCTTTTAGGTCCATTCATATAGTGCTGGAAATACTTTATTCCTTTTTTTTTTTTTTGTTTCTCTTCTCTAACATCAAGCCTACCTAGCTAAAAATAATTCAACAATAGCTTTATTTTCCTGGGTGAATTTTGCATGTCAAATTACAGCCTTGTGCAGAAGCAGAAGATACATTGAAAAAGTGGGGAGGACAGAGGCTAACTAGCTTGTGAGGTGTTTAAAATAATTATTTCATGTTTTGTAATGTTTTAATCCAGATCCATTACTATCTGTTGTGGAATCACATCTGTCTTCTTTAGTAACATGACATGAACCAACTGGTTACTAAAATCAGACTTTCTTGAGTCAGGCTAATAGTATTCTTTGTTTCCTTGATGGGAGCATTTATTGGACAGCATTAGTGGGAAAAACACTGTAACCTGAAAGGTGAAACTGAAAAAACTCAGAATTTACCAATAAAAAATCCCATAATATATATATTTTAAAATACATTTACAAATCATGGATATTATATATTTCTATCATAAATACATAACATCTGCATGGCCCTAGAATTAAAAATAGTTACCCAAAATTTTAGGATTTCAGATATATAAGAAACAATGTTAATTAATGCCTTCCTGAACAGGTCTGTGTTTGTATTTTCAGATTTTTGTTTTCATTACTATTACAAGGGGGTTTTATATTAGCAGGGATTTGTACACATGATTTGGTTAGCTGTGGAATGCAGTTCCTTGGATCATCATGTTCTTATTCCCACACTGTGCCTCCCCTGGCCACCTGTTCACTGCCAGCTTTTCTCCCCTCCCTGGCCTATGCTGCCACCAGACCACAGAGTGGCTTAGAGCTGAAAACACTCTTCATCTTCTTACAGCTCCAAGCTTTGCAGTACATGATCTTTTAAGGACTGTATTTACCATAATATTTTATCTGGAGATGTGTTTCCAGAGAAGTAGTTTATAGTGGGGTCACATATCTACCTAAAAGCCCTTTTAACAGGAGAAAAACTTGAAAGTAATTAGCATTTTTTACCCTTGCAACAGGATTAAGTAATTGATTGCAAAATTGGAAGTGAAGTAACAAACAAAAAACATAAAGTCCAGAAACTAATCTTTCTTTCCTCATCTAGGTTTTCTCTACTTCATTCCTTGGCTCTCCCATGTTGTTTTTTATGAAAAGCCTTTAAGAAATTAACTTCTCCTTCAATTTTATCCTGTGCTTCCATCTCATGCATTTCTGGTTACTATTCAGTGTAATAAAAAGATATTTCTGATGAATTCTCCAGATACCAGTGACTCTGAAGTTTCTGATTGCAGTGCAGCCATGCTTAACACACTCCAAATACCAGTTGAATAGCAGGACACCTTTTCCTCAAAGAACTGTGGATAACTTGAGCATGATGGGAGCCTGTGGGTTCCTAGGATTGAGGTGTGCAGATTCTTCGGCTCTGGTTTCTTACCTTTTGCCTTAGCAAGTCAAACTGCAGATGACTTATGCCATATCAGTCACCCCTTAGAGAAACTCCTTCCTGCAGTCACATCTCAGTCTGATGCTGTTTTATGGAAGCCAAGCAAGACAATAACACAACAGGTGTGTGGTCCCATGACATTAATTTTAGTTGCTGGTGTATAGAAGAAGCCACTATGTCTTTTATCTCTGTCACTCAGCAGTGCTGTAGCCAAATGAGTAAGTTATGTCTTAGACATGTCTTGGGAGTTAGATACACCTTGGTTTAGATACTGCATGGAGGTGTTCTATTTAAGAACTGAAGTCCAGTAGCTCTTTCAACAGAAAATGTGCTGATATTACTGAGGTCTTCCTCAGAAGTGTGCCCAGCACTGCTCCACAGGGGCCTGCCAGCAGGGGAAGATTTGGAGGTGAATCATCACTATTGACTTTCCAGTACACCATGTGCACCTGGAGCTACACAAATCCCTGTAAGGTAGGTATGTACATCCCAGAACATCTCCTGACACACGTAACCTGCTTCGTTTCCAACTCAGGCTGGAGGACTGCAAGGTGAGAAGGACAGAAATGTGGGAGGGGAGCAGGGATTGCCCCAGATCCCCACCAACTGGTGACCTGCTAAAGAAATCCTGGACTGCCCCAAGCTCCTAGTTCCTTGCTCTGTCTTTTCTTTTGGAATGGGAATATCACCCATTCCACTTCTTCAGTGTCCACCAACACATTTATTTGCCAAGTAAGGGACAAACACACCATTCCAAACACATTCTGGAGGATTAACATTTTCTGGCAGTATCTAGACTGGTCACAAAATGTGGTGACCCCAAGACTCATCTGAGTAGGATTTGCCTGGCTTCGAGAACTATCCAAGTGAATCTTGGCATTATTCCAACATTAAAGTATTCTCATCTTTTGCAAGGTATGAACTGACCCTCAGAAATGAACACTGGCTTTCCTCAGGGAAACACAGACCTTTTGAAGGTTATCCAGCAGGACCAAGGCATTAAATCTAAGAGCAGAACAACACAGTTTTCATGTTAGGGAACTATCAATTTTTTTCACTCATTCCAGTTCTCAAAGGCTTTTTCACAGGCTTTTAAACAACAAATTAATATATTCTTGTAGCTTCTTGATATAAGGCTAAGTACTGTAACTTCACATTAATTTATGGTCAGACTTTCCCATTTGTGTCTGAAAATGACATTTTCAAGTTAACTCTTTTATATCCACCAACAGCTATTTAGTTTTCTGAAAAGTATCTTTTTCAAACCCAGCTCTTTTCAAATTATTTTATATGTTTCTTAGAACTTTGAGAAAACAAAACTGAGACTAATTCTAAAACTCGTAGACAAAAAAGCCTCTAGCTAGCCATTAATAATTACACTCTTCTTGAAATAGTCTCACCATACAGTATATTTAGCAGGACAACATTCTAGCCCAGAAAGGTTCTGCCTTTTGTTTTTGATTTTTTTTCATCAAAAATATCTCAGTAAGCAACATTAGTTGAAAAACAAATGTGCAGAGTCACTTTGTTCTCTGTTCCCTAGTCTTGTGTTCAAACAATATGAAATCATTAAGGACTGGCATACAGGAAAGGTTTTCTGAGTCAGTATATCAGAAACAATACCTTCAGAACAACAGAAAGTAGCTCTAGAAGGAAACATGCTACATGTGTCCTTTTCTATATAATAGTTTCTGAAAAAACCTGTATATTAGCATATCAGAATTTTACCTGGCTAGCCTGAATCATTCAAAGTAATAGTTTATTAATATCAAAGAAAAGATGAGTTATTCCCTGGACATTATTGGCCATTAACTAGTAATCCCCATAAAATGCTCTGCCAACGACTGTCAGAATTAATTTGCAAGCCTTCTGCTTTGTCTGATGTTGTGTTGCAGAATGCACTGAGCTTTACTTGCACTATTTTCTTTCTATGAGATTTATATATTTTTTTTTCTATGAGGTTTGTTTCTACCAGACTGGTTTCCATTTTCTCCTGTAGCTGACATGCTAGAAAATCTATCACTAGGTTACTGTTCTGACACCATAATTCCAGTGCAACCTACTGTTTGTTTCTTACAAGTTGCCCTCATTGCCAATACAAAAAAGAGATAAATTGCTATATCCTGCAAAATCTAGTAACTCATGCACTCAGCTTCTCCAGGAGTAGGACACTAAAGTGACCAATCATACCCACCAGCCACTAGACTAGAAAAAAGGAACCAAGATGCTTTCTTCATGCATCAATTTCTCTTCATTCATCTATACATAAATATCCACGAATTCAGAATAATCAGATGTTATTATGATAACACTACTGTTTGCTGGATGATTTGACTGGCACAACCTTTGTCATTACAAAATATTTTGCAATTCTGTAAGCAGCCACCAAAGCACAGAAGTCTTCCGAGCAGAACTTAAATCACAAAATCCCAATGAAACCCACAGTATGTATGAATATACAGAAGAGGAAAAGTTTAGAAAGAAAAGTTCAGATACTCTTGTAATTGTTGACTTTCAGCAAGATAAAACCCAGTATCAGTAATCAAAAGCTAGCATTCAGTATGAATTATTAAAAGTTTTTTATGAACAACGGTCTTCTAGATGATATATCATACATCTCTGTATGGAATAAACATATTTTTAATGCCTTTTCAATTAAACTATTAATGCCAACATGCCATCACATTACCATAATACATTAACATGTCAAATACCTTCATATAATTTGAACAGAGGTTATGTTTGCTACTTACCTAACTGGGTCTCCTGAATTGTTAGCTTACTCTCCAAGGGGTGTAAAAGCTTTGGTGGTTTATCTGTTAGTGGTGCTAGAAAAGAAAGAAATTCACATATATAGTGTTCTGATTATTATTGGATAGACTAAGACTTGGTTTTATACCTATTGTATCAGGAAGTCTTTGGTTTTTCTTTTGTTTCAATAATGTTCATGCCTTCAGTAGCTGTAAATGTTTTTGCTTAGACAGTAAATATGGCACCAAAATTAAAGGCCCTTGTATGAAAAAAAGTAATTTCTTTAAACTCCCACAAAAAACCCCCAAGCAACAAAACAAAAACAACAAAATCCCCAAAACTAACCAACTAAAAAAAAAATGCAGTGACATTGCAATTTTCTATTTTTGTAAATATTATCCAGAATTTCATAGTTTTCTGTGATATTTAATTACTTTTCTATAAAGTACAGTCATTAACAGATAAATAACATCAAATCAATTACTGTAAAACAAGTTTGAATATTTGACAAAAATTTTATTTGAAAAGATATTACCAACACTGAAGCTTTGTGAAGGGGAGTACTAGAAAAAGGCTAAGTTTTCAAAATCAAAGGAATGGATACAATGAAATAATGTCAAGATTCCTAACAAGATGCCTTCCCTCTTCTCTTTTGGTCTACCCTGAAATAATATTAGTAGACTTATGCAATAGTGGAATAGAAAGAATTTTGTAGTGGTCAAAAACCTTCTGAAGGTTGATGAAGTGTGTTCAAACCATGCATGTATATAAACAATGCTGTTCTACTAAATATAACATCTGTCTACTTAATTCATAGAAGCACCATTGATTCTTACTACTTTTGTTCTTAGCAAGTGTCCTCTTTGCTATGTCTGACAGATGAGTGCATGCCATATGAAAAAAAAAGAATGATTTTTTTTCTTTTAATACTGATAGTAAATATTCATGGAAAATTTCCAACTTTTCTAGTCACCTGCAACATTTTGATATTCTGCTTTTCAACATTAATTCATACTTCAGTTCTTAACACAGATTATGGGCTGTCGCAGATTTAAAATACATTTGACATTTTGATATAGCTCTAGAATATTTGTTCCCTTCAACTTGTCAAAATCAATGCTCCTTTTCTTACTGACATACACACATACCCATATGTGTATGGGCTTAATCTACTAAACACATTCATCTCCTGTCAGTGGAATAGCAGAAGTTTAGTTGCATTCTCTTCACTATGTTTCCTCTGGTCTTTTAGTAAATTATCAATGTTCTTTAAAAGGTACAGCATTTAATTTCAACTTTGAGACAATTACAGAATGGAACCATTATCAACTCTTGTTTCTGCTTTACAGAGATTATCCTTTATATGATAAAAGCATGAACCCACTCAGCTGGTATCAGGGGTGTTAACCCATCAGATCTAGCAATGAATCAAAATTCAGGAATCAGAAAAGATGTGTACTTGGCCCACAGACCTTCTTTCAGTTCATTCTTCTTACAGCTTCTAGTCTCTATGGGAAATCATTCTGCACTACAGACTGTGGAGACAGCTGCAGTTGTGAAGGACTTTTTGACATCATCTCTGGGTTGCTACTTTTCTTTACACCAGTGTTAATTCTTTTTACCTCTTTTTGTCTCTCTGTCTTTTTTTCCTTAAAGGCCAAAGTGGGTGGAAGGGAAAAGGATTCAAAATATATTTTCTTCTTAAACTGTAAAATTAGTCATTCCCTTTTCTTAACTTCTCTGTAAAGGCTCATAATGCATCAGCACATCGGCATTTTTTAAACATCCACTATGAATTTAAATTTAATTTTGCAGTTCTGTCATTCTCAACTCAATTACTATTCATCAGATAATGTCTTCTGAGTCATTGTTGTTCTAAATCTATTTTGAAACTGTGATCAGATTTTAAGTAAAGATACAGTAACTTGTGGAGTTAATGCAACAAATAAGAAGATTAGAAACCAGCATTTTTTATCAGTTTAAGCCAAGATCAACATTACTTTTATGGTCCTATAACTCAGGTCTCAAAGAGGTTTTCTACTTTTAAATGAATAGGCCCAGGATGTGTGGAGGTAAATCATCCTTCAACAGAAGTATGAAGTTATTATAAAAATTTTGCCCAGTTTAATTTTCCCATAATTTATGAGATTTAATACAAAATTTAACAAAACAAATGTTACTGAAAATAATAATTTAGACACATAACTGGTGTATCAGAATCACAGGAGCATGTAGGCTAGAAGGATCCTTTGGAAGCCTAGTGATCCAACCTCCTGTTGGAAGCAGGTCCAATAGAGGACATTTTGAACATCGTCGTGGATGCAGATTTCACCACTTTGGGTGTTCCAGCTGCCAACCACCCAGTGGCCCTGCACAGGACTCAGTCCAGTACATCTGTCATTTGAACAGCAAAGGGCTCAAATTCGTCAGTGTCCCAGGTGAGGCCTCACAGACACTACAGGGCTGGGAATGATCACCCTCCCAGACATGCTGGATAAATTCTTGCCAAGAGCTGTGCAGTTGGACTTTGCCAACTCATGCTCAACTTACTGTCCACCTGGGCTGACAGGACCATTCCTGCAAAGCTTTTTCCTACTCAGTCAGTCTCAGCTTCTACTCTGCTGCACGGGATTATTCCACTTCTAGACAAAGACATTGCCTTTGTTGGACTCCATGATTTTCTCCAACTTTTCAAGGCTTCCTGAAGGAGCATCTCTATTCTCTAGTTTGTCACCCATTCCTCCCATTTTGCTGAGAGTGAACCCTGTTTCATCCTTCAGGAGTACAAAACCCCCCTAATCAATAGTAAAACAAAGATAAAATAGAAGTTGTGTCACATGCTTATTTTAAAGGGATAGTTACCAATCTTTGTAGCCAGTAAGAGTTAATATTTAGTAAGATGATGCAACTCTAAAAACTGTAAATTGGGGAAAGCATCCCAGCATTGCATTCCTTTTGATGTCTACCAACCTCACACTGTTGTGACTATGTCTATACTATAAGCAATCACATTTCCCAGGGCCAACTCCTTCACCTGTCCAGAAAAGTAAAAATATCCTTGGGTACTCTGCATTCCAGGGTTTTAGACTGTAGGGAAATACTGTGAATATGAGTAATATAGGCAAGGAAAAGAATTTTAATAACTGATGTGCTTAAACTATCAAATTTTCCAAGCTGATCTGAAAATTTTTCTCAGTCAGTCAGGGCCGTTAATATCTGCTATTTGATCCATTTCTTATCCTGAAGATGTGTGTAAGTATGTTCTCGCATATTAATCCCTGTGGACTGATGCAGAGGTAGGAATTTCTCTAGCTGCCTCTCCACCTCTCAAGTGTACACTCTCCCCAGATAGCAATATTAATGGAGAGCACAGAGTTAGCACAATCCTCATTTAGTTTAGAACCTCTGGAGTAGACCTATGTGTCTCCTATAAGCTTTTTCCTATCATTAAAACCATGGGGAATGACTTCTTAACTAGGTCATGTGAGAAGCTATTCAAAATCAATATTCTTTTCAGATGGATATATTGAGGCACAGTTACCTACTAAATTGAACAGCAAAACCATATTTTAATCCTTTCTTCCTAAACTTTTATTAAATAGCAAGAACCTAACAAAATTTATAAAACTTAAAACTACATCTGGTCTCTTTAACAACTTAAATACCTTTTATTCTTTTTTTTTATAAATAGAGGTAGGAAGGCAATAATTTTCATGTCCTACAAAAATATCCAGGATTTCAAAGCACTTCCTGTTCTGCACTCTATGCAAAGAACAAAAATTCTTTTGAATATGTTTAAAAATATAAAGAGAAGATCCTCTTCCCACCAGGTAGTACTTATCAATGTGGCTGTCATAGAGGAGGAACAAAGTGCTCAGATTCCTATTCTTGCATGAGGGAATTCTCAAGTCTCTTGGCAAGAATCTTAGTCCCTAGATATTATTATCTACTGATGCATGGATTCACTTTTCCCTTCCTCCCTCTTGGTTTTTTCTTTGTCTTCTCACTTTTTTTTTTGGTTTTGTTTTTCACTCGCCCCATAGCCCCCACTTAAGAGTCAAGAACATTATCCCAGACACAGTTTACCAAAATTGGTATATTCCTCTCTGAAAAAAAAAAGGGGGGGTTTGATAGGTCAGTGCCTTTTAAAGGAAAGCTGTTTGATCATAAATCAAGTTTACAGCTCATCTTATGTTTGACTTCTGAACCATCTTTGATGAATGGTTTGAAAACAAATATGTGTCAAACTTGAAGTAAACTAAAGTTAAAAAAATAAAAAGGTGAAGTAACCAATTCTGAAGATTTATTAAAAATTAATATACAAGTTCAGAGATACCAGTCAGCTGCAGACATATTGATCCTGCTCAGAGAAAAAGTGACTAAATTCACATTCCATGTCTATCAGATTGGATGTACATTTAGAATATATTGAACAATTTGTCTTGTGGTAATGAAAGTGAAAGCCACCACAATCAGTCACCCAGCTGGAAACAACCAGAAGATAATATTTTTATATCAGCCACTGACTTCCATACTCCTCTTCCCACACTGCTGCTTTAGCTTTAGATGAATGTGGTCACATGATGCGTACATAGACTTGCTCTGTGCAAAACACTGTTACTTGGAGAGACCAGCCAACTGTTAGATTTCAACACGTGTAATGAAGATATCTTAATTCAACCTGTACATCAAAATAGCACTAATCTGGATATCAAAACTGAGCTACCTCAAAATGCACAAGCTTTATAATAGAAAAATTATAATTCCAAAGATCTAGGTTTACATCTGTTTTACGAAGTGCTCACAGATTCTCCCTTGAAAATAACTACAAAAGGTTTTAATTTCTTAGAGGAAGACGCGGTTGTGTGGAATTGCCTGCAAATCAGAAAGCCAGTTTATTGTCTGGACATTTCATCCAAGGGCAAAAAATCACAGGAATAGTTGCCTTACTTGTCCAGTCTGAGTTATACATATTTTAGAACATTTCTGCTTCAACTGTTTTATTGAAGTAGAAATTGTTTTTTGAGGATGAAAATCCTTTTGATCTCTCTGAGATTTGAGATAACACAATGAGATTAAGCCTCTTATGTTTATGAACTTAGACCATTTTTAGAAAAAATGACTGACATGTCCCTGGAAGATATTGTAACCATAGCACAGGATTAAATAAGGGGAAGAATTCATTGCTATGCAAAGGAAAATAGTCCTACACTTTGAAATCAAAGGACATCAGAGACATGGAGTTCTTTTCATGAAGTCAGCACTGCTTCTTTGAATTCAACCCACAGTTCAAAAAGACTCCCCATCTCTTGGTTTGTGTTTAGAAAATTAAGAGAATTCCTCATTTCTGTGTACTTTCTTGCTAATTTTCTGTGCGTCTTTTTCTCCTGTATTTGTCATGCCAATTTTGTCATATGCAGATAACTGTGAAGACAAGGTATTTCCATCAGAGGAGGGATATCTGAGGGGGATATAGAGGAGGCCTGACTGAACAAGTTGCCCAGGGAAGCTGTGGCTGCCCCATCCCTGGAAGTGTTCAAGGTCAGGCTGGATGGGGCTCTGAGCAACCTGTTCTAGTGGAAGGTGACCCTGTCCATGGCAGAAGGTTTGAAACTAGATAATGCCTGAAGTCCCTTCCAAACCACACCATTCTATGATTCTGTGGCAGTGCCTGGCACTGCTGCCTGCTCCACACGTTCTCAGAGTTGTCCTAGGGCTGGCTGTGAAGTGCATGGGGTGCATTCACCCTCCCAACTACCTCATCTGAACATTTATTCAAGCATTGTCAAGCATGATTGTCTTATGCCAACATCAGTGGAGAAGGTTTGAAACTAGAGTAAAACAATGGGCTTGGGTTTTAGATTGCTATGTTAAAGTGTCTACTTCATGAGAGGGCTCTGAAAATAAAGCACTGTCATTGGAAAGCCATCAGTTATGAAAAGTTGGCATCGATTGCCATATTCAGGAATCATAAGTAATTATAAGAATAGGAAGAAAAACTGTAGCATTCCAGTTGATAATTGCAGTGCCTTGAAATTCTCTGATGTATACTTTTATGTTTCATTTCTTTGTTTTAATAGAATTGACTGTAAAAGAAAAGGCAGTAGCAGTAGTCTACAGTAGATTGTAATACAATTAATTATGTGCAGCCTGAAGCTGCAGTCTTGAAACATTAATCTACACAGTCACTGTCCAGATGAATATTGATACTGAGAACTCTTAGATTCCTCAGAGCAAATGTGAGCAGAGCAAAAAAGTTATGCAATGCAAGGATGCTCGTTTTTTTCTTTATTTCTCCTCACATAGGTATAGCCCTATGTATTCAGATATATCAGTAGAGAAATCAATGCTTTTTAAAAACTAAATATATGGCAAGGTCTTTCATAAGAAGGGAATTCTTTATACCTGCTTGAGACTTTTAACAACCTTAAATCTCAGTTCTCAGTTACATTCAGATAAGTTTTTATTCACAAGGGCATCATTTAAAGTCATATATGCCATGAATTGCAGCACTCCGTAAGAATATTCTGCTTCACTGTGTGAATGCTGAATCAAACAGTTGAAACTGAGGGCAGATACATGTAAGGATACTGAAGATACGTGTGTGAAGCCATAGGCATATGACAGTAAATGTGTTGTCTAATGTGACTTAGTTTCCACTATGACTGACTGAAGTTCAGCTTTTATCTTCTGAAATGTTCCCATAAATCTTGCATTGCAAGACAAAAGCATCTCTCCTTTCAGTTTCTGTCTTATTCTCTTCTCCTTACCACACATTAAAAAAACAAAAAACCAACAAAACAATTCCCCACCCCTATTGCTTTGGGCATATAAATGAAAATGGTTTTTATTTCTCATAACTAATCATTTCTTCTGATGTTTTTCCCAAACTGGCTATAATCTTTAATTTTTTCAATAAGAATTTTTTTTTCAAAAAAAACCCCTTATAGTGCTTTGACTGGAATATTAGCCCTTCCTAAAAGAAAGTGCAGAAATAGCTGAACCTGTAATCAATAAAGAGGTTGCAAAAGTTTTCATGATGCATATTGAGAAGAGGCATTGCTAAAATTAAATCTAAAAGATGGGAAGAATATTTCCAAGAAGCCTTTTAGAATGTTTTAAGCCTGTGAGTCCCCTGCGATTAACAACACGCTGAATACTGGAGAAGAGCAGATGCAGCCAGATGTTAATGTTCTCATTATCTGCTCATCTCTAATTGAATCTGATGTGACACTTGTGCCATCTTCAGAGGAGGTGTTAGTTTTCTTGAACACAGAGTGACCTTTCCCAGAGATCATCTCCATGGAAAAAGAACAAATAATCAAAATGCTGCCATGGAAGATGTTAATGCAATCTTGAAATACAAAAGAACCAAAGAGTATATGTAGTTAACTATTGAGTGAAGTATCAGTCTAACATTTTGATAGGCTCTTGGTCTCTTTCTTTGTGGCAGATTTAGGATTTATATATTGATCTTATAAAGAAAAAGGGAAGGAATAAAGCAAAGCTTTGATTCTAAAATATTTTTTTAATTATAGTGACAGGATTTCCCCTCTCCCACAAAAAAAAAAAACACAAACAAAAAAAAGTCTCATAATAAAAAAACCCCTCAAATAAAAATATTAAAGTATCTAAAATATCAAAAATATTTTTTGTCTCGTGCATAAAGTTTCTCTGCACTATACCAATGTTTTTGTACAAAACTGATCCCTAAAGCAGGATAATGGAAATGAGATTTCCTATGTAGATCTATGAAAAGGATGTCATGCTAAAGCCTGATCTATCTGCATGGTCTGTTAAAATTTTCCTTGCACTTATTTCTTAGAGGTATCAGATCATCTGGGGAAAGAAAGAAATGGTTGCTGCTGTTGTTGATATAAAAAAGCAGGTGATATATTACTGGTGCATTTAATGAAAATAAATGTTACCAAAATAATTAAATGATGTATCAAGGAGCATTTCCACCAGCACATCCTCTGATGTTTCACCTTAATGATGCAGCCCACCAGCACGTCATTCAGCAGCAATGCAGTTAGAACCTGTCAGGGAATTTGCTCCTGTATCTACATGTTAGGTCATGCCTTTGTTTAGAAGAGTCTTCAGGGAAGTGGTGTGTTTATAACTCTTACATAAGGCTTGTGAAACAAACAGAAACACACACAGTATTCTTAAAAACCAGGCTACCTGAAAAGATGTAATATTCATGAAGAAAAACGGAGTTATATAAATGAAAATTATTTAGGCAAACTTATAAGAAAAGACAGACAAATACATTATCATCAAGCAAACATTTTGCAACACACTATTAAAATTTCTCTGCATATCATCATAGATTCCCTTCTCATATAGTTACCCTAATCTCTTCTCCTTCCTTTTATCTCTAGGTTAAAGCACAGGAAATATGGGGATGGAAGTATCATAATGTTATATCCTCTGTGACTAGACAAAATATACATTTTCTTAACAATTACTCTATTTTTATTTCCAGATGACCCCACAAATATCTCATTTATACAGTCCAATTATTCAGTGATACCTACATTTTCTTGTTCTTCACACTTGTCATTGAATTTAAGTATTTACTATTATTTCTTGTCCTCAATCTTTTCACAATCATTGCATTTTCCCCCTGAAATTTAGCAATAGTTTCCATTTTTTTTTTGCCTAGTATTTGTATACCATCTCAGATTTAGATTTCAAACCCAAGGAAATGGAGTGTGTTTTAGAATGATTTGAACCATAGAGCTTGGAAAAGACCTTTAAGATCATTGAGTCCAGCTGTTAACCCAGCACTGCCAATCCACTAATCCATGCTCCCAAGTGCCACATCTACAGGTCTTTTAAGTACCTCCTGTTCCAATGCCTGTTTTGTGGGCACATTCCAGCCCCTCAAAGTCTTTCTGGTACTGAGGGGCCTAAAATTGGACACAAGATTTGAGGTGTGGCCTCACCACTGCCGAGTACAGGGTGACTATCTGCTGGTCATGCTATTGCTGATCCAGGCCAGATGCCATTGGCCTTCTGGGCCACCCATGCACACCTGGCTCAAGTTCAGCTATCTGTTGACTAGCATCTCCAGGTACTTTTCCACCAGGAAGATTTTTCAGCCACAATTTAAAGTACCTCATTGAAAGTAGCATCAGTAGAACAATGATTTTAGGAAATGAATAGTAATATTGGGAAACTTGCTCCTGCCTTGCTTTTATTATTCTTTCCTTTTTTTGGAGTTAGGGCAGATAGTTCTTGGATATACACTAGCTCATGACCTTTGAAGACAAATTCTAGATACTCTATTTTTTAAAAATAATTAAATCTTTCTGCTGATAATGCTGACATTTCAAAGTAAAACTTCTCAGCCTCTGAGGAGGTCTTGTAAAGAAAATGGAACCCTACGCTCCCTGACTGCTTCAAGTCTTCCAGTGAGCTGACATTTAAAGGCCTTGCAATTAAAGATTTTATACATTTCAAAAACATAGAGTTTTCTCTTTCAAGATTTGTATTCAACCTTTTAATTCTATTGCTCTATTTAAAAACCATCTGATTTAAAAGGTGACCTGCTCTCATTCTTTCTGTTTGGGTTCTGTCTTAGACCTGTAATATCAGAACAATTACTTTGTTCTCCTAGTAATTTCAGTGATTTAGTCCTCTGAATCTATCTTTGCTCTGCTAGGAATTTGGACATATGATCATTTCTTGTGACCCAAAAATTGGAAAAAATCCACTTTCATGAACAGTGAGAAGACTTTTTTTTTTTTTTTTTTGGTACTTCTCACTGAGTGCACCTGTTTTTTCTGTCCTCTCAGGCAGCGTTTTTTGATCTGCTCCATTGAGACAGGGATTTTACTTTTAAGCTGAGAGATTTTGGACTGTAAGAAAGCAAATATCACTCCTAATCTTCAAGAAAGGCTAGAAGGAGAATCTTGGCAGCATGGGCTGGCCAGCCTTTCCTTGATCCCTAGGAAGATGATGGAACAAATAGTCCTGAAAACCATTACCAAGATTATTAAGGACAAGATTGATGGTTGAGAATAATCAGTGTGGATTTACAAAGGTAAAATTGTGCTTAACCCACCTGATAGCTTTCAGTGATGAGATGACTGGCTCAGTGGACCTGCAGGCAGCACTTGTTGCTGTTTATCTTGACATAAGAATGGCTTTTGCCTCACTGACAAACTGGTAAAGTATGGAATTTGTATATGGATTGGGAGATTGTTGAAAACTGAGTGAACTCTTGGACTAAGAAGGCTGCAACCAGCAGCACAAAGCTTTTTGGGCAGCCTGTACCCCAAATATTAATGCTGGTTCACCACTTCTTTAGTGACCTGGATAACAGAACACAAAACTGGAAGAGTGGTTGATGACCGACAGGGATGCTGCCACTCATGGGGACCTTGACAGCCTGGAGAAATGGTCTGACTCTGACAGGAACTTCATGAAGATCAACAAGGTGAATCACCAAGTTCTGTCCTAGGGGAGCAAAAATCCCAAACTTCAACACAGGTCTGGAGCCAAGCAGCTGAAAATCAGATTAGCATGGAAAGACCTTGGATTCATAGACCACAAGTTAGCCACAAGCCAGCAATGTGCTCTTGCAGCAGTGGAAACCACCAGCACCCTGGGCTGCATCAAGCAGAGCATGGCCAGCAAGTTGAAGGCAATCCTCCCTCTTTGCTCAGATGTGATGAGACACATCTGGAGTGTTGGGCCCAGCCCTGGACTCTCCAACACAAGAGAGATATAGACATACTGGGATAAGGGCAGTGAAGGGCCACAGTGATGAATAAGGATTGCAGCATTTCAGACAAGGAGAGACCAAGAGAGCTGAGACTGCTCAGCCTGGAGAAGAGATCCCTCAAAGGGATCTTGTCCATGTGTAAAAAAACGTAATGGGAGAAGTCAAGACAACAGAACCATACTCTTCTCAGGGTAAGGGACAGACTACGAAGCAATGGCACAGGAAAAAAAAAACTACTGGAAATTCCACTTAAACATAAGAAAAATACTGTTCACAACACAGGTGGTCACCCACAGGAACAGGTTGACCAGAGATACGGTATTGTCTCCATCAGTGGAGGTATTCAAAACCCAACTGGACGTGACCCTCAGGAAACTGCCCTCGCTGAGCCTGTTAGGAGCAGGGCATTGAACCAAAATATTTCTAGTAGGTCTCCACTTGTTATTTAATTTTTAGCAAATATTTGCACTGTACAACCAGGTTTAGAAAGCCTGGAGAATTCCCCAGGTACCCTGAGAACTTTGTGTCTGTGCAGCAGGTGGAAGGAGGACATGCCATGCAAATTGCACTATACAGCACCAAAGTTTATCATACAGATGATGTGCCTGGTTCTGTACTGTGTGTACAGACCCTCCCATTATAACAGCAGACACCCTGGCACAGAGGACTTCAGGTTTGCATTATCTCTATACAAATCTTGTCTGAAGTCTCAGCTGTGCAGATTTAGTTTCCATACCTTTTCTGGTTTGTAATATGGTAGGAAAACAAGGTCTACCATAGGACATGAAAACCAAAGATAAGCTACACAGTCCATGTAAGGGGAGGGAGGAGAACATGCCTGAGAACAATATCTGACACATATTGTCCATTTAACATGCCAAGCTTTAAATAAAGCTCTCTCTACAAACCCAGTATGGCAGATGTTATATTAGCACATATCATATGGTTACTTGGCAACAAACAGAGATTAGACATCATAAACATTTTGTCTGCAGAAATGTTACCAGAGCTGGTGATTACACAACCATATTTAATGCTTGGTGCATAAAAATATCCACCTAGTTGTGCATATACTAATTTACTGTAAAGCAAACTCCAAACTCTTTCATCGAAGGGTCTAGTTGAATATGTTAGAATTTTCTAATCTATTCCAGAGTCTGTCTACAAGACACTATTCAGTGTCATACAGAGGATCCCCATTAGAAAAGATGCTGTCTGGCTAAAATATTCTATTTCAGAAGTTCAATAATGTGTGTTGGTGAGCAAGGGAAGGGTGCACTGGCAACAAACACATGCTGCTTCTAGCGTTTCAGGTCCATGCCACTGCACAATACTTACTATAGCGTATCACCAGGAATTCAGAAGCTTTCCTGCAGTTTCCAAAAATGGTGTAGATACCTAGGAGCCCAAGTGTCATGCCAGTTCTCAGAAACTTGTTATGGATCCCCTTTATCTAATTCCCATGCTTTTGTAAATCCCACTTAGTGCCATAATCCTTGTATAAATCTAAGAGCAGGAATCTAAATCCCCATACAACAAATGACTTGCCTGTAAAGTTCTTTTGGAAAATGCAATTTTCTAGCAAGTTAAACTTTTTCCCAATGGATAAGAAATCTGGAATGCAGAGTCTGTATAGAAAGTAGCAGCATAACCCATTTTGCATCAAATACTCTTGGCTTCTGTTTATATGGCTGACTTTTCTCTGTATGTTCAAAGTACATTACATGCCTTGCTAGGGAAATGAGAAAATTAGTTGTCACTTCAAACACAAGATAACAAAAACCCCCAAACATGTATGGAACCTAAAAGTGTAGATCTGTAGCACTCTTATAAGAAATGAAATTATTTTTACAAGGAACTAGAGAAAGAAAAAGATCAGATCAGAAGTGTATCGATTTTTAAAGATGACAAAAATTAGAGAGAGAATAGAAAAATTTTGTTTTCATGAGAAAATACTCAGTCATATATTGATTGGGAGACTGTTCCTCAGAAGTATTTCATCTTCCTGTTCCATTTTGATAGCAAGGAACAAATTTTCTTTCCACAAACAGCTGTGTGTAGTAGCTATTATATTACATGGCTCTGGGTCTTTTAAGGAGAGAAAGAAGGCAAGTGAAAGTTATTACCCAGCAGTAATAGCCATATCTTTGCTATTAGTGCACTGGCTGGGAACAGTCTTTCCAAAAATCTGACATCTCAGTTTAACACTTTTAAATTCTCTGTAATAAAAACAGACCTTATGTTACTATTAATATTTAGGCAGTAAAGATTGGTATACAATGCCTCCACAGACAGGACAGCAAGCTATGATATCAGAGGCAGAATAAAAGATGTTCTGAGTCAAATGAACAACCGATGATACCTCCTGCTCCTACATTACATTCATAGAATCAGATTGGGTTGGAAGGCATGGCTAAGATCATCTAGTTCCAACACCCCCTCAACACAGGCAGGGACACCTTCCACTAGACCAAGTTGCTCAGAGCTCTATCCAAGCTGACCAAGAACGGTTCCAGGAATGGGGCATCCACAACTTCTCCAGCAACCTGTTCCAGTGTCTCACCACCCTTACAATAAACAATTTCTTCCTTATATCTGATATAAATCTCCCCTCTTTCAGTTGAAAGCCATTCTTTCTTGTTCTATCACTATGGGCCCTCGAAAAAGCCCCTCTCCAGCTATTTTCTAGGCCCCCTTTAGGTGCTGGAAGGCTGCTATAAGGTCTCCTTGAAGCCTTCTCTTCTCCAGGCTGAAAAATCCCAGTTGTCTCAGCCTTTCCTCATAGGAGAGGTGCTCCATCTTGGTGGCCTCCTCTGGCCTCGCTCCAACAGGTTGATGACCTTCCTGTGCTGAGGACCCCAGACCTGGATGCAGAAGAACTCCAGGTAAGGTTTCATGAGAGTGGAGAAGAGGGGGAGAATCACCTCCCTTGACATGCTGGTCATGCCTTTTCTGAGGCAACCCAGGACATAGCTGACTTTCTGGGCTGCAAGGGCACATTGCTGGGTCATGCTGAGCTTTTTGTCAACCAACACCCTCAAATCCTTCTCCCAGGGCTACTCTCAATCCATTCTCTGCCCCTCCTGTATTTGGGCTTGCGATTGCCCTGACCCAGGAGAAGGACTTTGCACTTGACCTTGTTGAACTTCATGAGATTCTCATGGGCCCACCTCTCAAGCCTGTCAAGGTTCCTTTAGAATTTGACCACACAACACAGCTTGGTGTCATCAGCAAACTTCCTGAGGGTGCACTCAATCCCACTGTCCATGTCACCAGGCACTGAGGTGAGACTGACCAGTTGGTAGTTCCTTTTTTTGCCTTCTTAAAATGGGGGTTACGTTTCCCTTTTTCCTGTCAATGGGAACTTCACTGAACTGCCATGACATCTCAAAAATGATTGATAGTGGCTTAACCACTTCATCTCTCAGTTCCCTCAGGACAAAAGGATGCATCTCCTATTCAGGTCCCATGGACTTGAGAACTTTGAGCTTCTTTAGATATTCTCTAACCTGACCTTCTGCAGCAGGCAGTTCTTCATGCTCCCAGCCCCTGCCTCTGTCTTCTCAGACTTGTGTAGTGTGACTGGACAACTTGCCAGTGAAGATTGAGTCAAAGGAGATGTTGAGTATATGAGCCTTTTCCATACCTCAGGTAACCAGGTATTCTGTTTCCTTCCAGAGAGGGCCCACATTCCATGAAAAAGTAAAATAAACCCAGGGGAAAACAGTACAGGAAACAAAACCAAAAAGATTAGCCTCCTATCTATTTCAAATAGAAATAGTTACTCACTTAGGTAGTGGTTTTACATATGCTTTGTATTCATAATAATTATATCAGTATCTTCCACGCGGTTTAAGGGATGAGAAACAAGAGTTATAAAGGTTTATATTTTAATTACTAAAATATGCAGATGGATTATCATGATTAGATAGATTTTCAAAGTCTCTGTGAAACACAGATTTAGAAGAAACAAAGATTTTAGTTATAGGCTAGCTGTGTTGAAATTAGTTAGAATAGGAAGGAATTTTGGCCCAGCTAGAGTTAAGAGAGCTGGACCTGAAATGGGTTTTAAGATGTTAGTAACTGATTACCAAGTAACTGAAGATAAGTCATTTTTATGTTTGCTTAGCTGTGCTTAGAACAAGGAATAGAAACATTGATAAGTTGGTGTAGGGAACAAGGACAATTACCAATTTCCTCCCTTGGTGGGAACCTTTTCAAAAGTCACACAAGAGGAAATTTGGAGGTCACTAAAGTAATTAGGATTGTTAAAGTTCAGGGAGGCAAAGAGGTCAAAATGAGGAAGATGAGTTACTTCATCTTTTTAGGACCACTAACCCAATTCAAGACCACCGACTCCATTCAGAACACACACTACACATGCTTAATGACATTTTAGCTCATTTCCATACGAAGCGGAGAATGGGAGGTGTTAATGTCATGAATATGCATTGTATTTTGGATAGTCATAATTTTTGTAAATAAAAAGCTTTGTGTTTGCTTGGATCAGGGCCCTGCATCTTAGGGAGCTATCCCACGCCGTGCCTGGCGCCAAATAAAACATACACTTTCTAACTCTAAACTGTTAGAGAGTTTGTGTCCATCTCAGTTGGATATCGATATTAGATCGATATTCATATTTTGGTAAATCATCTGGATATCACATTCCCATTGTTCCCCACAGGTACCTGGCATTTAGGAAAACTAGGCAGACTTGTATTATGTATAAACAGTCCAAATACTTGTCAAAGCCATAATAACGGTTCTAATGTTTTCTTTCTGGCTAAGTTACATCTCTGTTGTATATAGTTACAATATTTGTTGTTTTCTTCCATATAACATCTTCCAGAGAGGATCCAGAAATTATTGCCTCCATCAGAGGTTTAATTTTCCTGTAACACTTGTTAGTGGAACACAGGGAAGATGTCTCTGGTATCGTATCATACACAATACAGGTAGCTGGCATAGTTTTTACTATTGCAAATGGGTTTCACTAGGACTTCAAAAGTTAGTTTTCTTTTCATGCCCAATTCCTAGTATATAATCCTGGGAAGAAACACTGAAAGTATCAGACCAGTGCTGAAAAATACTGCTAACTTTTTTTTTCGCAGAAGTGTCTAATACAAATTCAGGTAAAGTCTCATTATAGGTTTTAGAGCTGACCACTGGGGAACACAGTAAACAGTGATGTAACAGGGAATGGTGCCTCAGCTAGGATGGTGGCAAGCTGAATAGGCTCTCGGGCACTAACTGAAATTAGTCATTGGGTGAACTAATCACAGATTGCTAATGTAGAGCCCACCACAACGGAGGTTCAAAAGAGTGAAAACACGCTCCACAAAAAGGAAACCCAAGGGTACTTTCTGTGTTAGGACTATGCATCATATGTCTTCAGAGATAAAAATTTAGAAAAAGGAAAGCAAAACACTCCCAAATTGACTTTGCATAAGGAAGAATGGAGGAATATATGACAACATCACACATTTCTAGTGAATTTATCTGCTTGATGTGTAAGTGCAACATGCAGCACTTGGAGCTCCTCCCCCTATTGTTCCTTTGCTACTTATTCTGACAAAAGTAGATTTATCAAGTGTTGGTGAGGTCCCAAACCAATTCCATCCAATTCCAATTATCCTTCATGCATATTTCAAAAATGCTTATCAATATGCTACAGGTTAACTATTGTTCAGCCAGACTCACTTGTGATAAATTTGAAATTAATATATTTTACTTATGGCAGCAACCGAAAAATAAATAATTAAAATAATAAAAATTATGTGAAGCCAGATACATTATTCTGAGATTCTTCCTGAGAGTAGAATTGACATTAAAGTACCAGGTGGATTGAAGCTATCAGAAATCAACAAGCGAGAAATTGAAAGAATTTTTGATGTGGAAGAACTCTGGAGCCATAGTCATTTTTCCAGGGGAAAATCTCATACTAGGAAGCAAATGTGGAAGGCAAAAGGAGTCTCAGGGAATGTGTGATTCTTGATATATTCACATCATTTTTACTCCTACCTTCTTATTTTTTAAAGGGAAAGGCAGGAAAGGAGAAGATTTACCCTTGGTAGATACTTCAAATGAAAACAAAACATATTCACCAGAGAACAAAAAAAGCAATACAAGGAAAAGAAAAAAAATAAAGCATATATAGAAAATCACAATAGAAAATTGTCAAGTGTACTGTTGGACAGATTTCAAAAAACCTATTTCATAAGCAAATATTGTAAAGATATTAAAAGCAGGCTGCAATAAATCATTTTGAAAAGAGTCACTGAAAAATTGTAAATTTTTCAATACGAGGTGCCTTATTCATATATTAATCAGAATACCTCATCAACATGTGGATATTTGAAAGAGGATTTCTAAGTGTGCACTTATTGTGTGAAATACTAGAATCAAATCAAGGTGAGGCTGCAAAGAACTGCAACCTGGAGGTCATCTAGTCCAAAACCCTTGCTCAAAACAGGGCAAAATTACCAACTCCTGTTCTAAGAGCCTTCAAGAAATAATTTTTGTTATATTATTAAATTTTAATCTTATAATCTTGCTGTATTTTCTTTGATAAAGATGTTTTGGAAGAAGAAAGAAGGCTGTTTAGTTCCCATCCACTTCTGCTTTGCCCATGAGAGAACAGCCGCATGCTGGAGTTCTGACATAGGAACTTGCGGGAGTATGAAACTCTTCCAAACTTTTCCGAAACAGGTTTTTCCTGGCTAAACTTTGTGCAAAGAAAATAAGGGCCAATTTCTCTGTGAAGTGTTGTCATTTTTTGAAAAACAGACTTACTAAAAGCTGCCTGCAAGTGATAGCCAAGTTATTAATAGCTGAGCATTGGCAGCAGATTTAGGAACATTTAAAATATGTTTTTAATCTCAAGAATTATTTAATCCAATAGATTTTATTTTATTAATCAGACTCAGAAAAACGTTACTTTGAAGTTAAGAACAATCAGATATTCCAAGATCATTTACTTGCATGCTAGCATTTTTATTATTTTAAATGCACCTTGAGATGCACTTAGTAAAATGATTTTACCTCATTAATAAGAATTTCAACTCTTGTAATCTTCTGTATAAACTGTTGTTTGTATAGCTTGCAGATATGTTTTAGCTTCTCCATTTCCCATCCTTCCCAGATATTTAAGTAGTTTTAATGTGCATTTCTTGGATTTTGGACATATGCAAATGGAAAAAGACAGGAGTTGAATATGGAAAGGATAGACGAATGGCTATATACTTATTTCAAAATAAGTAATAAATTGTTGATGGCCAGATGGGGTTAACAATGATAACGTCATCTTTCTGTAACTCTGGGATGGCTAAAAGTTGGAACAATTATTAGACAGATAACACTGACCTCTAAAGAAAGTAGGACATTCATGGAAATATAATAGACTATTATCTTCTGCCTATAAGCAGAAAAAAATGCTGGTTTTGAGAAGTGAAAATTATAATGTGCAAAACCCACATTATCCTTCCTCTGTTGAGAATTATTTGGTTATAAAGTATTAAGCTAATTATGTCAATAATGTCTCAAATATGTTTATTTTTCTTAAAGATTTTCCTGCTGCTCAGCACTTTGTCTGCATTTTACATTCAATCATTAAACTTCTCCTCAGCAGAAATAACTTCCACAGATTTTTAAAGTGAATCTGTATTCAAGACCGACAGCTCTTTAGAGATGTAGATGGCTTGCACTAAAATCATGAACGGTGCTTACAACCTCCCCACAGGTTTAGAGAGACCAAGCTCTTCCTCTGGGCCAATTGGTCCAATCTGAGACCAATGTGTCAGCTGGTGCAAAACCAGGAGCCTGTTCTTCTGTTTTATCTGTAGGTAACAGGTTGTTATGATCCAGTTTTAAGGTTCTTAGAAATGCCTCTGACCAAATTAAAGTGCAAATGAGACCATATGCCAGTGACAATAGTAAGGGTTTTATTTGATGGTAAATACGAGAGAGAGAGAGAGAGAGAAAGAGAAAGAGAAAAAGGAAGAAAGAAGTAGAAAATAGGTGGGGGAGACAGAAAGAGTGACAGGGACAGAGTAAGGAAACTATCACCACTCTGTGGGTCCCAATGATATTTGTTGATCCTCTCCAGCTGGTCTCTTGGTGGTGAAGGTCCCCCCAGAAGGCACAGAGTCTCATGGGTGTACATGCTCAGGCTGGCTGGGCATGTCTGGGGCAGTCTCTCACAGCAGACTCCGGGTCTGTTGCACCACGTGCAGCCCTGTGGGGCCAAGCCTCTCACGTGGAAGTCCCGTGGATGTGCTCTGTGGGGTTGGGGGTTCCACAGCTGGGCCGGTTTGTGTAATCAGAGGATGGGTGTTTATTGTCTCTCACCAGAGGTTACACCACACACCCAAAACCTCCTCCTCCCCCCTCGGTTGGGGGCAGTCTGTGTAAACCTGGCTTCTGTGAGCTGTGCTCTCCCCCCACCCCAAATTCAGCCGGGGATAGCTGCAGCTGGTGGCTTTGGCCTTTTGTGGATGCACACCTTTCCCTCAGCCTGAGATGACTGAACAATGGGTTTCCCTTTATCTAATCAGCAGTTTGACTTTCAGTCCAAAGTCCCACTCTTCAGGGAGGCTTCTTTGGTTGTAGCTTCTTTATAATGAGCAAAACTTTATATCAATGTTTGAGTCATGAACTATTTTCAGTCTCTGACACACGTACACTGAGCAAACTAATTCATCATCATGGAGCTCCTCTAAAGTTGGTTGTTTCACTAAGAATGGAAGTTGGGTTTCTTAAAATTTTATTTGATAGGCACCACTGGCTTAGATATTAAAAAAAAAAAATCCTTGCATAATAAATGAAAAAGAAATACTTAATTCTACATTAGAGTGAAGAAAAAACATCAAGAGATCCATGTTTTCCCAAACTGTGAACAATACAGGATATAAAACTTAGAGAAAAAAGAAGCTCACAGTTTGGACTTACAGTGAGAATATGGGAAACACTTCATAGGTCTTATCCACAAATTTCTGTATCTTTTCATTAAAGTAATTAATATGGTTAAGTACAGTTTTCCCATCTGATTTAATTAGCTGTAATCATACCAAACTATTGTAAGTTGGGCATTCAAGCTATATGACACATCTTTTCAAATACGTGTACAATTATTGTGAAAATGAGTGTAACAGTAGCATTCACTAGCCCAAGGCAATTATGAGAAGTGCTTGTTTGGTAAAAGGTCACAATCTGATGCCTTGCATTCGCCTGAAATAGTCTTGTCACTCTACAAATTCTAGCAGTGAAAGCATATTTTTAGCAACCATGATTTAATAATTTAACTTAAGAACTAATTCCATGTTCTTCTGAATATTTTAATAGCAAA
Organism: Corvus hawaiiensis; assembly: GCF_020740725.1. Taxonomy (NCBI): domain Eukaryota; kingdom Metazoa; phylum Chordata; class Aves; order Passeriformes; family Corvidae; genus Corvus; species Corvus hawaiiensis. Next base: position 111,849,520 of record NC_063214.1, on the reverse strand, counting down.
AATTTAAAATATATTATCTTGACAGAAATGATGGATTAAAATTTTAAACTACTTTTTCTTTTTTTATTCAAGCAGTTTATACATTTACCTATAGGCATATTGATGAATAAATTATGCCAGTTTTATGAAACACCAACACTCTGACCACGATAATTCCTTAACGCTGTGTGAATCACTGAGAACTTTTTTAATGACCCTTTCCAAATTACATTAATCCTCAAGTTTCTTCCCACTGTCTCCTGATTAATTCACTTGCATTTTGCTGCAGGCAACATGCATAAAGTCGTTGCCTTCAGCTGGATGGCTGGGGAGGATGCTTTTGGTAAAGTCCACATCGCATCAATCAAGGAGAAGTGCTCTTCCTGTCCAGCCACTCTGTGTTAGTGACCTGGCTCCTGAAGCCACAACTCTTCCAGAAACCCATTTTCTTGCCTGCACTGTAACACACTACAGCTGCAGAGGATGTAATGTAATTAGTCACTTTAACATTTGCTGTTAGCAACTTGTCAAGCACTATTTGGGGAGAGGAAGAGGAACAGTATAGAAATGAAGAGAAATCTTGGAGTAGATTTTTAGGAAAATGAACACTTTTTGAGCATCCTGTGTCTCAAGAAGAAAATGGAATTATAATGAAGATTAAGCTGGCTCTTGTTTGAAAAATGTGGAAAATGAAAATGCAAAATGTTCTTGGTTCACATAATGAATTAACCACAAAAAACCTGCCAAACCCATTAAATATGCAAAATTCTACGTGTGGGGGTAAAAAAAAAAAAAAAGAAAAAGGATTGTGAAATTGATAATGCATCCCTACTAAAAAATGGCTATTTGTCATAGATTTTTCCAACTGTGCAGTAAACATCGAATTTCTTAGAAGATGGTTACATTTTTTTTCCCTGTCATAGGTTAGCAAGCATAGTCCCGGAAGGGACGTCCTTGCTAAGGGGTGCTTACAGTTTCCTCTGGGACCTGATAGAACCTATCAGCTGGCCAGTTTGAATATGGACAATTCTCTAAGCCACTTAAAGTTGTGATCACCTCTGTTATCCACATTTAAGAATAGGCAAACTCCCCCTCCAAGCTCTCTCTCGTTTCCGGCGCTGGGACAGGTGGCTGCGGGCCCCGTGTGGGGGCCAGTGGGCCCGGCCAGGCCCTGCTCGGGCCAGGCCGGGCCGGGCCACGGCCATCCTGGAGCCGATGGACCTGTTCCAGCCATGGAACCCCCCCCCCCACTGCCTTGCCGTGGGCAGCCGGAGCGGCTCGGCTCTCCCCCCTCTCCACTGTGATAAGAAAGATTCAACATTCCAGCTGCAAAGGTGCAAGGCCAAGGTGAGATTAACCCTTTTACTGCTGTGAAGAGCTGAAAACCTGAGGGAAGAGAGAGAGGAGATGCTTAAAGCTGAAATTCTGTTGTGAAGCTATGATATATCAGAGTATCCCGTTGTAATTTCATGAAGATATGGGGGGTGGAGTGTTCAACTCGTGAGCAAAAGCACCTGCGCTGAGATAGGCAGATGCTGATGCAGCTGTAATTTCATGAGAAGTTTGGACAGGGAGAGATGACCCAGATGAGGACTTTTGCTCCAAACGGGAAAGGAGAAAACCTCAATCCCTAGAGATGAACCAGATGAGGACTTTTGCTCCAAACGGGAAAGGAGAAAACCTCAGTCCCTAGAGATGCTCCCAGAGATAGTCCTAAAGATGAAGATGATGAAGACCCTTTGCTCCCAGGGAAGGAGAAGGGCCTCTGTTTTTGTTTCTGAACGGCTCAACCTTAAAATTGAACCCCAAAAAACTTCAAGAGTGGACCCTCGAAAGCAGTTGCGGGAAAAGCTGCAAGTCGGGGGAAAGGACTCACAAGCAGGCAGAGACACTCCTCTTCCTAAATGGACTGAACAATATTTGGAAGTGGGCAGCTGTCTCGTTGTGATAATGTTTTCATAGCATGAGCAAGAAGAGACTTCTCTTTCTAAATGGACTGAACAAGGTTATTATGGAAGTGGTAAACAGACTGAACATCTTAAGGGTTGTCTTTTTACATTGTCAGTGGGAGAAGGGAGGAAGGTGGAGGGAGGAGGAGAGTTCTGAAGGTGGTATAATTTTTTTCTTTCCTCTTTTAGGTCTGTTAATAAACTTCTTTATATTCTTTCAAGTTTGGTGCCTGCTTTGCATTTCTCCTAATTCTTATCTCACAGCAGATAAACAGTAATGAGTATTTTGGACCAAACCACTACACTAAATTGGTGTTTCTGCCCGGTTACAAACCGAACCCGCAACATTCCCTTTTGATTTATTAGTAAAAAGCCAAATAATATGCATAATTTAAAGATGCTATTATAAGCTGCTAGCAAAAAAATGCTGTGATATAAGTGTGTACTGAAAAAGTATGGTTTCTCTCTTGTTGACTACATGTCGAGGTGAAATGTAATGCAAATTGTCTTTAAACTAGGTATCCTGTACCAAAGCACAGTATGGATATTTGGAATGCCAAAGTATCCTAACAAATAAGCAGAAGAGAAGAAAGAGAATACAATTAGAGAATATGCAAATCTAATTCAAAAATCCACAACTTAATGAATTATAATTATAATTCTATTACCTTGAATAACCTGTCTCACACAGTGACCTGTGTCATTGTTTCATCCATTTCACCTCCTACTTCATCTTTTTTCCAGACATGTAATGAATATATTGAACACCACCTGCTTTCCTATGAAATCTGTATCCTTTGTTTTCATGAAAACACACACTTTTCATTTTCCTTTGGAAAAACAATTCATTAATAGCTGAACACCTCTCTAGTTTGAAACCTAAATCTATCTAGCATTCAATACACAAAATTCTTTATCTCATGAACCGGACAAACAAAATAATATATTAAACCCCCACATTTTAAAGTTTCACAGCTATTGACCATATATCTCCCCTAGGAATTTTCACAGAAAGGAATAGGCTTTTTCAGCAGCAAAATTAAACTGGGGATTTTGTTTACACTTATGTTTTCCAAAACAGGATCAAGTTGCCATTAAACTAATATAAGTATCTAGTTTTCTTTATGACTGAAATATTTATTGATTCACAGACAGACACATTGCAACGAATAATAGCCTTCTACCTCCCTCTATACTCTTCTCCAAATAAAATTATAGTCAGGAGAATTATTCAATCTTCTTAAAAAATAATTGACAATGATATCTGAAGGCATTATTACCCCCACAAAAAAATTACCTTTTCCCACAACATATATTCTTCTGCATAAGAATCTATAATCTCTGTTCTATCTTAAAAAATAGACTCAGTTCATGTACGACTTATAAAACCTCCTTTGTATTTTGAAATTATTTATCTTGCTTAGACACCTGGGACAAACAGGGGTTAGTGTCAATGCATTTCTCATCCATGAATATGTGTAGCAAATATCATAGGGCTGTGTAAGCAGGAGCAAGTTCATGAGCAATACACAAAAAAGTTCTTGGGGCACTCAGCCATAGATACTTTGGTCTGCTTAGTAATAACCAAGTGGTTATATAAGGGAAAGGACTTGTGAATCATCAACATAGGCAACTATCCCTACCTGTGCAGTGAGTGTTTTGGCAAGTGGTATTTACAGTGTTTCATTTATTTCACAGCTAGATAATATAAACCCAAAAAATATCTTTTAAAACCAAAATATGTTATGTAGACTTCAGGAGATCTGTTGCCTGAATGCAAGCCCTGTTTTTCTTTAAAGAGACCCTAACTGCGGTTGGAGCATGAATGATACTTCAGAACAAATCAAACCCAATACTTTTAGTACCCATTCTGGAATCACACTTTCCCTGGAGTGGTGGGGAAACACAGACCAGAAATCATAGTAAAGAAATATGCAGGCACACACCCCAGCTTTTTAATCAGGCATTTTAAGGAAGGGTTATCACAAATAGGTCACTGGCAGGTTCTGAAAGGTGGTCAAATATGAGCTCTAAAACTGACATGTTTTTCTATCATTGGCCACAGATCCTGAAATGCAGTCACTACAGACATAAGAACTCTCTGTCAGAAAGGGTTTGCAGGAATCTATAAAGATTTTTCCACTGCACAGTATTTATGAATATCTGTATATGTAGATGTATATGTGTGGATGTATATTCAAGAACACATTTGCAAAGGTAGTTTGCTGCAATTCAAATAACACTTTTTCTGAAGACCTAAGGACCAGAGGGATTTTGGAGCACTGGAACTGCTTTGGATTAAGTCCCAAACAAGGGATACTCCAAAGTCCTGACCTTGTGAAAGACACAAAACTAATTTTTAAAATGTAATTTTTCTTTCCAAAGAAGACTACAGAATTAAGGTTCGGATACAAGGCTCCTTCAACATGTTTCTTTATAAATTTTCTTCTGTGAGTCACCAGCCCATGAAATAAATATGCTCCTAAAGAGTAAGAGTTCTTTTAGAAGAAAAGAAAGAACTTTCTCTCTCTCTTGTAATTCTGAAATAATATATGAAATGAATCAGAAGTAAACAGAGCAACAAATGGAGTCACATCTCTCCCAGCCTGAAATCATAAATGCTGAAAGCATTGTGTGTTCTGATTCATCACAATGAACTTCCCCAGGAATCTGAAAAAGGTCATTCAAATCTTAAACAACCCACTGTTTCTCTCAGCTAAAAGCACACTGTAGCTCTATGGTATAATCCTAAAATGGCATCTCAGCTGCCAAGTGCCCCTGATGTCTCCAGTTGCAGCTTAACTAATGGTAAGCTGATGACACAGTTTTCTTCTCTACTGCCTGAACTAGGGCTAATTGTTATGAGAATGTCAGTGGTTAAAAACCTGACAGGAACACCTTAGACATTTAAGTGTGGGGAGTTGCTATTGAGAACTAGTAACTCTTAGACTGAGGTGCACTTCAAGGCAGAAGAGTAGAGCCTCTAAAGCAGAAATCTCTTATAGGGTTTACTCCTCACAAACTGACTCCAGTCACCCTGTATAAACAGGAATTAAATATGCTCTGGGCTAAGTGAACTTGTTCCAAGTTTTATAGGATTACCATATTCAAATCTGTACATGATGCAATAGACGTTTGGGGGCAGGAACTGTGTCCCACAGCCCTTCCTGCCAGGGGCTGCACACCAGCATCAGCCACCGTTCCAGCTTTCAGCAGGTCTGCCTGAAGATGCTGGCCAGGCATCCTGAAGTGTCCTGTTGACTGGGTTGAATTGTCAGTTTCTGTCTTAGAAGACGAATTGCTACCCACGGTCACACTGTATCAAATCTTTAGAAGGTTACGCAGATGAGATTGAGTACTTTTAACTTGATGAGACATTCTTCAGATCATTAAGTCTTCATCAAAAAGCCAGTAAACATTATACTGTTATTTGCTCATCAACAGGTTGGGATGGAAACAATAGCAAATATCTTCATTATAATTTCCTTGCTGCTTTCAAATTTGCTGCCATATACTACATGGAAATCACATTCATTTAATCGGCTAATTAGTTGCAAGCAACCTTTGATCTTTGCTAAAGATTAAAAGTACATTTGTTAATGAAATCTGTCTTGAATACATCTTTTTGGAGTAATTCAGAATATCTAAAAGAAGAGCATTATGTTTTACCAAGTTTATTGTGGAGATTGAATTTATGCACTTGTAACACTACTATGACCTATATTAAAGACAAATGGATAATCATTGCCATGGTAACCAAAAAGCTTCAGAGATCTAATTAGAGTTTTCATGTGAGAATTTAAAGATAACAACTCTATACTTTCCTTTTTATTCCAAAAAGTCAATCAGCTCTAAGCAAACAATTGTTTTATATACGCATATATATTTAAAAATATAGCAAAACATGAAAGTGTCTTGCAAAATTAATTATATCCATATATTTAATGCTAAAGCAGGTAGCTACATAAATTCTTCTTTGCAAGAAATCTGTATTTTGCAATAAAATTAGAAAATCTATTCTCTCAGTCCAATAGGAAGGTATTTATAATTAACTCAAAGACATCTCCCACCATTGGTCTCAAGTAGTTAATAACACATATATTATACATGACTTAAATGGTTGTACTGTTTTTTTGGCAATTATATCAGCAGGTTGTTGGGTTTTTTTATGTTATCACAAATCATTCAGGCATTCAGACCAAACCAAATAGTATGAAGACGTATCTTTCCTGCGAACACTCGGATTCCTATCACTTTCCTGCTTAATGTTACTCCAGTTGCAAAGAAGAAAATTTCACTAATTTGATGTAAAGTTGGTTAGCTCCATAAATTGTGAAATTCATTACTTAGCATTTCCTCTTGAAGCAATTTCAGAGTCTCAGCTATGATACATAAAGGAATAGACTGGTTCCAGCCTCTATTTAACTTCAAACAATGTGTAAGCCATAAATATATTTTCAAAAATGCTTTTCTCCTCAATGCGCTGTTCTAATATATATTCTGGAATTCACAAAGGTAATCTTTTTATAAAATCAGCAAAGGAACATATATTATTTATAAACCTGAGTATTTTTGCTAAAACCAACCTTGCATTTGTTATCTATCATGCTTACAGCTGTAATAATATACCTTTTGTAAAGTATCTGGAATGTATTGTACGTATTATATTTTTATCCCATATAACATTATCTATACTTACAAATGTATATTCTTAAATGTGATATATTCAGTTTCAATATTGTAAGCATGCAAGTATAATAATTTATGTTAAAGCCCAAATGAATATAGTCAACAAAAATTTCAGTGTCATGCAGTGGTTATAGATAATCTTGTCAAATACTCATAGAATGCATTGTCATTGTGCTTGGGTAAACAAGCTGAATTGAAAAACTTATGGAACTTCCCTTGAATGACCACCCAATGTTCCAAATAGTTGAATAGAATTAAAAAAGGAGTCTTCATATTTTTATTTCTTCCCTGTTCCACTTGTTCCAGTCTAGGGAAAAGTCAGGGAACAGTTCTTCTTCAAGTATTTCCACAGACACAATGCAAAAGTGGTGGTTTAGAATAACATCCAATAAACATTCAACATCCAACAAATACTTTAGATTTCTATTGAATCAGAATGATATCTGAACTCTGTGAAAAGCACCATAGGGATAACTTCTATACACGTGATAACTTATAGAATATAGATGAGTACAGATACTTTACTTTCTTTTTTTCTAAAGTCAACAGCACTAAAAGTGTTGATAAAGGGAAAAATCATTTAACAGCTCTGTTCCTGTACTTCAAGTTCTTCATACAGGTTAAATGTAAGAGCTGTTTCAATGATGTGGGTTTGATGACTTTTTAGATAAGTAGTTGAACACTCATGCTCTAAAATGATATGGTGAAAAGCGCAATGAAATGCTGAAGTATTGAGAAATTTTGAGTCATTTAAAGAGTAATAGGCTGAAATCACACTATCATATGTGGCAATTATATTTAGAGATTTCCTGCATTTTGCTTATAAAAAACTATTGCCACATAACATTAGGAGTCTAATATAAATAAGCTCCTTGTGTATTCATTAATTATCATATATGGAAGTAGAAATGAGAAGCTTTTAAAAACATGACCATCTATCATTTTCTGTTAGAAATTCACAGAGATTGCTCTCCATAGTAGACACTGAGGATTAACCAGTTCTTGGCCTCACAGCCCCCCAGTAAAAGTCTCTCCCAGATACCAAATCATGATGGCCAAACGATTGGTCCACCTCAGAATACGGATTTCCAGGGGCTGTTTTCACATTGGACAAGACACATAGAACATTGTTTTGTTCTAAACTTGCACCATCCACTTGTCTTGTATGTATCTGACTGTGCAAGAAGGGTCAGTGCTTAGCATGCACACTCAATCACGATGTCAGTGCTTAGGCCCTATTTTTAGGTGTAGGAACACCTGAACCAGCCGCTCAAATCAGCTATAGTGAACAGAACTGTCAGTGCAAAGCCCAAAGCTAGTAAGGTGCCTTCTTCTCAACACCTCAGCTAAACAGAAATGAAACCTGGCCCTTAGGAGTCCTTCTTTCTCAGGTCATTCAAATTATGGGTCCACAATCCATACAGGCTGACTCAGAAAGGCACACATGAAAGATGAGGGTTGACAAAAAGACCTATCTTTATTTGGGGAGATGTTACAAATACACAAACAAAAGATAACTAATTTTCAGATATGGTTGGACCCCAATAAAATACTAAAAGCTGTATTTTAAGAATAGTAGGATTATCAGAGTATATGTGCTGAAGTCAATACATGTTTATCTTGTGCCGAAAAGCAAAACATCCCTGAGTGGCTCAACACACTCACAATGTGTTTGTGTACTGTTGCTCTTTGTAAGTACTCTACTAATTACCTAATGATTCTGAAGTATGTTTAAGTGCAATAAAAGAGCCAATTACCAGCACAGTTGTATTATTTTGTTATGGGACACTTATTTGAAGGAGAGTGACATCTTTCTCTACTATTCACTCTATAAGGCTGAAATTACTACTAAATCTGAAATTTTATATGATAATAATGCTTATAATAAGAAGAAAGATACATAGACATATTTGCAAAGTAATACATTCATTAAGTCATATCACGTCAAACAACTGATTATAGACAGAAGATAAAAGAGGGAATTCTGGTTCTAAATTCAGTCCTGCTAGAAGCAGATTCGCACATATTCCAATCATCACAAAAACATGAGTTATCAATTATTGTTCACTATAATTCTCAATGTAATCAATGCCAATTTTCTTTTAGCAAAATATCATTGCATATATCCCTGAAAGTGTGAAACCAACCCTGACCACGTGATTTGTTGTATCTGAACTAAGGCACATGTATTGAAGTGTTGGAAAAGTCAGATATTTTGCAGTTATTGTGATGCTACTGTCAGAGTTGCCTAACCCAGATTAAGGTACAGGACTCTGTGTGACTAGACAGAGTGTACAAAGATGTATCAGTATTCAAGCTTTTGTCCAACCCAAAAAACCAGGATATTTTGTGACTGTCATCACATGCACCAAACAGATATAGTCAATAAAGTCCATGAGACTTTCTGTGTAGAGACCAGGCTACATAAATCCCCCAAATTCCCCTGCCAAACCCAAACTTACTTTTTCTATATTGCTTTTCAATTTTAATCCTATTTTGAAACTAGTTCTACTCATGAGAATTGCCCATCAGAGTTCAACTGAACATTAGTATTAGAAACAGCAATCCTATTTTTAGATTTTCATAAAGGTTATCAATCTACATTTAATGCTGCTTTGAATAAGCATGCTGCTTTGAAAAGCATAAAAAATTGAAAACATTGTGATAGTCAAAATTATGGCAATTTTTGTTTCACAATCCACTTCTAAGGAAGTGTTACGGTCACAGTAATTGGTGTTAGCATACAGTCCATCAAGCCACCTGGTTTTGAATATCCTGCAGCAGCTTTCTGTTATCTATAGAGGTGATTAAGCTGAGATTTTTCATTCTTTCCACTAGAATTTCCAGCACATATGTAAAAACAAAGGGTTTTCTACTGTTTGAGCCAGTTTGATTGTAATCCCTTAAAATGCTTACCAAATCTACAGAGAAAGAAGTACAAAGCTAGCTTTTTCATGCAGGAGGACCACTGAGACTTAGGCAGCCATCAAGCTCTCAGGATGAGCACTCACAGCAACGCTGCTGCCACTTCCTTCTGGGTACATTCCTAATTTCCAGTCTTCCTGTCCTGATGCCCAGGAAATTATTTTTTCACAGTGTAAAAGAATTTACTCTAAAGGACTCACATATGCACTTGGAAACACAGCTAACTGCTGATCAATCCTCTGACTTTGGAAAGCCAGATACAAAATCTTCCTTAAAGGGGGCCACTCACTAAATGAACAGTTCATTATTCTCCTCACAGCCAAAACTAAAACTGTAATTACCACTCCAAAAGCTTCTCTACATTTTTTAATGGTCTGAAGGCATAATTAACATCCATCCAGAATAAGGAAACATGGACAGTTACAAAAACTATGAAATGTTCAAATGTTGACTTTCAGCATCTAAATGAAATAAGTATTATATTTCAACAAAGCTTTAATGCAGGACTGTAATTTGTACTGAAGAAGGGCATCTAACAATAATATTCCCTACTCAATCAAATTGTAGGGGAACACATTTTAATAGAGAGTATGTAAGCCATTTCCTGTTTCCTACTTACATGGCCAAATCACTCCCACCTAAGGAAAGTCTTTTCTGAAAGTTTAGGATATGATAATATTTCCCATGTAATTTCACACTAATTAAGTAGAAGTGATGGTCAGTGGAACAGTTATTTTAAAACATAGCATATTCTTATATGAAATGACACAAATAACCCACTTTTGTGTTTTGGGGTTTTTTTTATAAGTTGCCAGAGACCAGTAAAAGTTATATAGCATAACTAAAATCATTGTACAGCTGTTGTTTACACTGAAGGATAGTGCATTAGAAATACATCTAATTAAACACTTCTGCTTATTAAAGTGACTCTTTTTGCATAACATTTGCTTAGTTACTCAAAAGTTAGTTGGCCTTTCATTTAGATGTCGTGAATGATTTGGCACAATGATATATAAAATGTAACAAATAATTTGAGGTAGAAAGTAAAAGCTTTATACAGCAGCAGCAATGGATCTTCATTGTCCAAAAATAATACTGAAAATAGGATATATAGCTAGTATATATCTCAAACCTCCTATGACAAATTAATATTTTGTTTCTTACTGCTTACAGTGACAGGAGCTTGTGCCATGAACCACGTATTGTGTTTGCTAAAAGCCTATATAAATTGTCAGTTTATGTCTCATAGTGGCAATTGCCTCCCATGCCAAATTCTTAATAAATCAGATGAAGTATTTTTAAATTGCGGTATTTGTCTTGTGGAAATTTTGTAAAAAACCCCTAGGAATTTCTGAACTTTATTTCTAGCTCTCTGATGCTTTTGCTGTTCCACTTGGATTGGAGCTATTGATTCCAAATGTGAAATTATAGAGCCTGGAGACACAGGATAGATACTTGTGAAGTTCATCACAAGGCAGGTGTTTCAGCAATACCAGTGTCCTGTTGGTTGGTTGTCAGTGGCAGCTATTCTTGAGAAAATGTAACTCTGCACGATCATTAGAAAAGTAACACAAGAAATTCTATGCAGCAGTTTTACTGATAGAGGGAAGGATATCTGCCTGTGAGACAGATATAATAGCAATATAACTTTTATCTTCCATTTGCGTCTGATTTAATATTTTTTTTCAATTCAGGAACTTGTTGAATGCTGCTTTTTTGTTTTGATTGCACACCTTAAACAAATATAGTTAATTCCAGTCTTTGAGTGATTGAAGACAAATACAAAAAAACAAACAAACAAAAAAAAAAGACTTGACAGCGGAAAAATTTATTAATAAAAGTCCCACTAATATTACTCTGGACAAGATTATATTGTTAATGTTACCATTTTACTCACCATGTATCAATGAAGAGAAGGGAAAGAGTAAGTCAGAAACATAAGAGATTGTCCCCATCACCACAAAACCTAAGTCTGAATAAGCTGCATGAGTGGTGCAAAGATTAAAGATGAACAATAAGCAAGCAGCAAAACATGGTGAGATGGCAGAGACTTTTTTTCTTTTTGAAGGACTCCTACAACTGAATGCTCTCTCTGAGACTCATGTAAAGGATATCCGTTCATGTAATTTTAAAAATTCAAATAAACTTTGCAAACGTGGGCTGAGTTTAGGCATCTAATTTCACTTTGTGTATGACCCTATCATACTTTGTTACAATCTCTATGCAGACCTACAGCATATCTGAAGTACAGGAGATGAACCAGGGAGGATGGAAGTCATGACTTCATTCAGCTACTGTGACACATTTTCAGAACTTTTCCCATGGTGATCCCATGGAATTTTGTACCATCTTCCTTTTTTTTTTCTCATCTCTATGCCAGTGAGAAAAAGAATGAGCCTGCCTGGAACAGTTGTTATAATAGCAAGAGAAAAATCACCCAAGTATATGATGGTACATTGGAAATTCAGGAAGAAGTAATCGCTATGTGTGCATGTCTATATATTTGTGCATGTTACTTTGCCCCATGGACTTATATTTTATTTTGCAAACCAAAACATAACTCTAATTTTAATTTCTGAATTCACTGCAGTATAAAAAATTATTACAGAAACTATGTAATAGGATTTCATAAATGCTATTAGTTCTCTCTAGCCTTTTCTGCATCTGTAGCTTGTTCCCAGAATCCTCTCCTGATGAGGTCTTGCTGAGGAAATCGGGAAAAGAGTAACTAATTTCAAAATTGGAAAGTGATAAACAAAGGACATCATGCTCATACAGCTCTCTTCTCAAAACAATAAAATTTTATGCTAGTAATTGATGGTGGTAGTATGGCAGAAGTTTACCACATAATGAGCTTACTTTCATAGTAAATTTTTTAATTGCAGTTTATCTATATTAAAACTATGTTGTAAAGCTCCCCAGCTCCTCTACCATAAAACAACTTTCAGCAAGTGTTGCAGGACATAATCTCTGGATAATCTTTTCTGAAGAATGCATAAAATCCCCCATCCATTTCAAGTTGTATTACCACGTCATTTATAAAATCCCACAGCCATGTTGAACTGTAATCAACTTTACTGTGATGTGCTGCTATTAAACAAAGCTAGTACTGCCTGCTTTCTTTGCTTCATCCCTGAAGTCAATTACACCATCAGGATACTTAAGTGCAGCACACAGTTCATCACAGCTTTCCATTCAGGTTAAAGGAGCTGCAAGACCTGAGTGTGACCAGAATGGAAATACATGGAAAAAAACCCCATAATTTAGCAGTGTTTCTCTGCTACAGCTAATGACGTTGTTACCAAGAAGTGTCATATTGCACACACAGCAGGTATATTTTGGCAGGTACCATTTTCTGGGGTGTTTCAAAATAATTTTACTTCAAATTTAATGAGCCAACTGCAGTACAGAGAGGCGCAGAAGAGGCTGAAAAGAACTGTGGAGAGAGAAAATCAAAGACTGAGAGGTCTCCTCCTCAGTCCGTAGAACCTGCTAAACCCTATTGGAGTACAGCTGGAGACATAAAAAGAAAAGTGTCAGGTGGGAAGAGACAGAGAAGATCTCCTACACAGTAAAGAAGATGTACTTAATTTCTAATCAGTATAATATTTATTTAGCCTGTATTAACTTTTTTAGAGCAATAATGTTTGTGAAGTTCTGGGAATGCAGGGAGTATATGAAAATGTAAAAGAAAGGTTTGTTTTCATATAAAATTATTTCATAACATAAAATCCACCTGCTGCTGACAGATTATAGCACTCATCTTGTGGATCTGCACCTCAGCACAGTTTTTTAAACTGTGGAAAAAGAAAATGTATTGGGAACTTTCTGTTCTAATGGACAGACTGAAATCACAAGAACTCATGTTTTCTATTTCTGCAGACGCTGGAAGTTGAAGGAAATCTCCATCTGTATATTTCCAAAAGAATCCAGCTTAAACTGTTTATTTTCGGAATGTAGGTATACACTATGGGACTGAGAGCACCAGACAGGGGGTTCTCCACTATTTATTAGCGCCTAAAAGTAGACAAAATATAAAGGTAGGTTAACCCACATTATTCACTGGTACCTAGAGATGAAGTAGCACTTTGATTATATTCTGTGTTGCAGTTTGAAACTAGAAAAGTTGGAGTGTGTGCCAAAACAGCAGTGTGATGTGTCCTGCAGGGTCCTTCATTAAGGTATTGATAGAAATATGTGGAGATAATGAGTATGCAACCCCCACGGCTGTATCAATGACTGCCCACATGCTAGCTTCTGTGTTAATCACCAGTGAAGAAAGATTAATCCAAATACAGTGCTGTAGCATCTCTTTGTAATGACAATAAGCTATTAATTCATTTTTAGGTAGGAAATTATACTGGTACAAACTATCTGATAAAATTAAAATAATCAAGCACGGTATCAAGATTTGTATAAACTCCAGTGAAATGAAAAAAGCAAACAAAAAGCAGTATTTTTTTCCTCTCAGAAACACAAAATTTAGTTTTATCTGATTTGTTAGTATTTTTTTATATTTTTTTTAAAGAACATGAGATGCCCTGAATTCTACCTTTTGCAAGTACTTCAGTTAAACAAAAATCCCTCTTCCCTCAACAAAAAAATACTTAAGTATCTGCATAGTCTATGATATTATGGATGAAAGTAGTGACTCTGTTTCCACTCACACAACTCATTTTGTGTATGTTTGAAGCTCTGATGCCATAAATAAGCAAATATTATACAATCACACAGTGTTTCCTTAGATACAGTATAAGAGGTTGACAGCTGCATTACCTTCTCTTTGTAATGGCAACATGGACTAAATACATAATTATGATGAGTGCATAAACAAATCCCCCAGAATTATTAAATTTATTTTTAACAGAAAATTTCTTACTTTTCCTTTCTGATTGTATCACTGTAGGGCAGAATTTAAATACATCTCCATTCCTTCCCATACTTCAGATGTTCTCCCCACTTAATCTAAGCCATGTTTTTTCTCAATTTTCAAGTAGAATTCTACTAATAACTGCTTTATGGATTTCCCTTTTAGTTCATGAGCAGCTCCCTCCATAAAATGAAGGAGATGGGGATGCTGTGCAGCCCAGTATTCACATTAGTCATAAAGAAAGTGGGAGTATGAGAAGGATTCCAGGCACTGTGACTGGAACATCTGATGTGGGCTGGAGCATAACAGGATCCCAAACCCTGCCATGTTAATAACTGGACACCAGCAGCAAATCTGCATCTGAGGGATAGTGAGACTAATTTTAGTTTAAACTGAAGGAAGTTTTGTCCATCCATCATGGGGAAATTGCTATTGACAAATACTTTAATGTGCATTGTAGATCTTGATTGATAACTACTTCCTATTCTAGGAATACTTAAATGATATTTAATAGTTTAATAGCAATTGGGAGGCCTTTTGTCTTTGTTATTTTAATATTTTTTTTTTTCAGCAACCAATATTTATACATGAATAAGGAGATAAGCAAAGATTCTACCAGGCAGAATTTTTCTCACACAGATTTCTTTTAAATGCTTGGTTTAAGTAGGACTGAAGCTACTGATATGTGATTTTAAAACTAATTCTGTCTTAATATATATTTTTTTCTTGAAATATAATGTAAAACTACTCAGTATATTTGCAATCCACATAAAGTGGGAATAAATGTTAAATCTTCCCCCAGAAGTCATTATGCACTGAATGGGTTTCTATGAATCATTTGGACATTAGTCAATTATTTTAAAATTAGTCAGATGCATGTTCAAAATTTCCTAATCTCCTTATTTTAAAGACCTATGTCTAGCTGTCAGAACTGATGGATTTATATTTTTTGTCTAAATGTAGAATTACACTTTATTATTCAATAACCATGAATTTTCTGCTGAATGTGAGGAAAATTGCCATGTGCAAGAATAATGTACTTCTGTAGTTATGCAATATGAAAGTGATGAGAGACATCAGTTGTTTTAGTCTGTTTATAATCAGCTTCCATAGTAGAACGTCACCATTCTCACCTGTTTCCTACTTAAAATATTCACTGAAACAGACACATCAGAACATGCACCTCAGGATGAAGAGAAGTGGGAAAATTGAAACAAATGCTTCATATTGATGTTTTAGAAAAGAGCAAATCCTTCCAGGAGACTTAATTTATATTAAGATCATAAAAGATATAGAAATCATAATAGATCAGAGTAACAGACTGAAGAAAACAGCAGAATAAAAAGAATATTTCCCTTTCAGTGTGAGCTGCAGGTAGGGAATACACTCAGGTACAGCAAATAATAACATCGATTTACATTTGTTTGGATGAACTAATGGAAATTCTGATCAAGGCACTGATATTGCCATCTTCTCTTTGACAGCTTTATGTGTTTTGAGAAGGCCTGGAAAAAGGCCAATAAAAATGACTGCACATTCAGAGCCAGAGATAAACTGTAAAATCTTTGTAGTTGCATAATTAAATGGGAAAGTTTCCTTTTGTTAGACTAATTGCTGAGAAAATCATCATGTGTTTTTTAACCTCTAAATTATAACAAATAAATCTGACAAACTCCTCTTTTCCTGTAGTATTCATAGCAAATGAATCCCTACAGCAATTGGGAAAAACACTTTCCATTCAGAGTCTCTGACACAAGGAAATAAGATATCAAATAAAAGATTGAGTAACAAAAAATGAACAAACAAACAAGGTTTGGAAGATGATTATGGCTAAAAAATTGAGCAACAGTAATTCATACTTTGGTCGAATGACAATATGGCTAGTTTATGACATATTGTCTTCTTTTCACAAAAACGTTGTAATTCACTTAATAGTACTTTAAAAAATTGAACACAAAGACTGGTAAGCCAATGTGACAAGAGAGCTGAAGAACGAAGCTTACATTTTACATATCATCAGACATATTACATATCATCAGTTATTAGGGCCTTTCAACTTTTTGTGTTTGAACAAATGTCTTGATGCAGACTACAAAAAACTAAATTAGAAAGAACAGAAAATACTTAATTCTTTATGAAAGTTCTGACCCAATCAATTAAGCCAAATCAAGATTTTCTGCTTTAATCATGGAGTCCTTTTTTTTGACCTGACCAAAGTAAATTTAGTGGAACAGACAAAAAGAGAAAGCTGCACAAAATCAAGCTAAAAGAAAAAATAAAATATATGTACAAGATAAATGATTTTTGCCTTTACTAAAGCAATATTTTAATCCTAACATAGGTTTACTGTCAAAAGCTTGACTAATTCATTGGATTTACAATACAAGTGTTTCTTTGTTTCATTTTAGTCATGATGGAAGTGCTTGGAAGCTGTTACGTGCATTTGCATACAATTTTCTTAAATGAAAAGCTATAGTCTTAGAGGATAGATTGCTCTGCACTTCAAAAAAGATCACATTATTATACCTTCACATACACATACTCACTGCACCTATTACACTGTCACAGTGCTACTATGATTAAGAGGTTAGAGACCTCATCTGCATATATTTCTGATTTGTTTGGTACAATCGAATATTCCTCTGTGGTATTGTCCTACACTGCAATACACCAAAGCAGCATGGAAATAACTAGCAACAAGAAAGCACTGCCATATGGACCAACCTATATTTTTCAGAATGTTTCTCTCAGTGTTTACTGCATCTGAGCATTCACCAGACATTACTGGGTTTTCTCCTATCCTGTATAAAATACGTGGATTTTCTACCACGTATTTCATAACCTGGAAAAACATTTTGCATGAAAAACCTGTTGATGTCTTTCCCCCTACAAACACTACTACCAGAACTACATATTACTAAACACTCCTACATTTTAATGACACACCTTGTTCCTGTAAGATAACTAGGATGAAAACTCTGAGAATTTTCCAAAAAGGGTGGAGATTACATTCACACATTTATACTGACTGCCTGACAGAAAACGAAAAAGGGATGGCAATGGACATTCCTGCATGAAAAAGACACAAAGCCAACCTAAAGAGATAAAGAATAACAGAGAGACGCAGTCATGCGAAACAATAATAAAATAAAAACCATGAAAACAATTCTTCTTCTACCATCTCAGGATGAAAGATAATTGCAAGAACAACAGCTAGGATCAACCCAAATAGAGTTCAAATTGCTTAAGAAAGTTTTCTAAAAATAACAGAAAAATCAAGTCTTAAAATAAGATCAAAGATATTTTCTTCACACTTAGAGCCCGATTCAAGTAGGCAGTAGTTTATAGTATCAAATACAATTTATATGCAATTGGAAACCAAATACATTTTGACAGGAAATATATCATATTTTCTAAAGAAAGAAGCAATATGAAAATTCTGAGATTTAAGTAACTGCATTTTTACCAGAATAAAAAACATTTTGTATCTTGTCTTTGAATGCAATATGTTTATTCCATTTTCTTAATCAAGTCTTCTCCCTGGACCTATAGGAATAATAGTGCAATATTTTAGATTTCTCACATGGAAACGTTTTAATCACACATATATTGATGATATATTAGAAATGTAATCTATGATTTCCTTAGACTGTCATTGGAATTAGAAGGATACGGATACCATCACACACAACTAATTTATGGAACCTATGCATCATATCTTTCTGTGATATTCTCATGAACACAATTATAACACAAAAAATACCTCTTATGAATAATACGAGGTGCTCACACCCCTGCAGATCATGTCCAGCAAGACCAAATTTCTGCCCTAGCAGAGTGGCAAGACCAGTGTCTGGTACAGGACTCAGCCATTTAGTCTCTCCTGCTGATTCATGTAGAGGAACAAATTTTGCATTTTTTAGAACTTTTAATCTTTTTTTTCTTTGCAGCTGTGCAGCTTGGGAAGCTGTATTACCGAAGAAAACCGGTAACAAAATACAAATGAAAAATATAAATTAAAAGCAAAACCAAAATGATACATTTTAAGTGTAATAACTAGAGCACTCCTAAGTTCATATTGTCTAACTAACTCTCCTTTAAGAAAAGTTTGGTTACTTGTTTGTTGGTTTGGGGTTTTTTCCTTCCTTTAATTTGCTAAGTATTGATAAACAGTCTCAGACCTTATTTATAATTAGATTGATTTCTTCAGTTCAATAGCTGGATTTTGGACTCATCTCTTGGCATTATCTTAATGTATTTATACTTTTTAAACCTATCTCATTTTTTGCAGCTGGAGCTATGCAGATTAGACATGCCCTGGACATAAGAATTCTCCTGAGAATTCTCTCAGCCCTGTTTTTCATGGGCAGAGCCCTAAATCCCTATATTTAAGCATGTTTCAGTACCCTATATTTTGAAGTATCTCGTGTCAGTAGAGACAAGTCTAAAGTGGCATGAAAATAGGATTGTCATTCAATAACATCTGGAACATGTCTGCTTTTCTTCCTCAGGTTTGTGATCACAGGACACAAAATTTAAAGGTGCTCACCCTTAACTAAGCAGAAAAAAAGAAATAGAAACAGATTATTTTTGCCAATTTCATGCTTTAGTCTCTGAAAATAAAATTGTTTGTACATAATACAAAAGTCATGGAAAATCCAACGAAAGTATTTGTCTGTCATAAATGTAAAGGAAAGTCATAAATGAAAGACAGATTTTATATGGGAAGAGCAGCATATAACTTATATGGATTTAATTTCTTCACTTCAAATGTTATATTTATCAAATATCTTCTCTGCAAAAATACTAAAGTGAATCTTTTTCAATGTAACTGCAGGATGACTGTCTCTTAAATAACAATTTATTTGGAAATATATGAAAAAGAATTAGGATCTACGGGGGTATACAAAAAATGCTCCTAACAAATATTAACAAATATTTCTGGATAATTAAAGAGAATATAAATGTTCCTAAAGGATTTTTGCACTATGAAACAATGGAATTTTTCCAATACATAAATATCACAATTTTTTTTACAAGAAGCGTAATTTTTCAAGTTCTATTCTAATTTATCTTGTGATAATTATACATTTCTCTTGGTAAATAACAACCATGAAATTCTCCTACAAAGTAGTGACATTGCTATGTTTTTAGTGGACACCCACAATACTTTCAGATACCTTGAGTTTAAGGATCTTGCTGAAAAATTAGTTATATGCCTGTAGATAACCATAGCAACAATCAATATGTTTATCTAGCAAACAGGTTCAAAGTCAGAAAACCTCCTTCAGAAGAGAAGATTTTACCCTTAAACCATTAGATTGATGTTTTATAGGAACAAGCTCATCAGGAAAATATTTACATTGAAATGAGAACAACATATGGATGTGCATTCAGAAGATAATAAAAATACCCAAAAAAGTAATTGCATAAGGTGTTAAAAAATAATTGCAAACTCTCTAATGATGTTTTTCTAGGAAGTAAAGCTAAAACACAAAACAGAAGGAAATATACGCTATATTTACAGTTCAGAGCTTTCAGAAATTAAAAGGCTGCCACCCTCAGTCTTCCAGTTTCCTTTTAGCAAACAGTGGAATGAATGGCTCATCTATTCTTCACATTTCTTATTGATTCATTAGCATTAAACATGAATGGTTGTGACACAGTAGCAGTTAAAGACTAATTTACAAGGACACAAACAGCATTTTATGTAGTAGAAAGACACTAATAGAATAGATGCTGGTTTGCTCAATTCATTTCCCTATTACTGTACTTACATAAAACATGACCATACTGTACAAAATTTACATAATTGCTACAATGGGTTCCTAAGTCCAGAAAATATTTTCCCAGGTCTCTTGCCTACAGTCTAAATTTCAGTATATTTTTCTTTGGCTCTCCTTGGGCAAGTTCCTTTTCTACTAAACAAAAAAATAAAAAAAAAAAAAGAAACCAACCAACCAACAAACAAACAAACAAAAACAACAAAAAAATAAAACCAACCAAAATAACAAGATAAAAAGTCCTCCAAACTAACCTCAGACTACACAAAAAGTACAAGATGTACTAATATAATTTGCACACTGTAAACTTAACCATACAGATATTAAAGACACAAGAGATAGAGGCAAAGCGGGAAAGTATCACCACTTTTTACTACACAACACTGCTTATCTAAGGGATCTGAAACACTGAACAGATAGACTATAATGACTTCTCACTGAAATAGACAGAAGAAGTCACTGGAACATAAACTCATCCCTGTGCCTATTTGAAGGAAACTAGGAAAGGAATGAGAAAAAAGATACAAATTTCATACAGATATGCTGCAGGCTGTTGAAAGAGGGAAGGGCAGTGGGGGGAGAGTTGTGATGGTACTGGCTCATTATTTCCTTCCTGAAATGTCCTTCTCTCACACATCATTCATTTAAAATGGAGAAAGGTTATCAAAGACTTATTAAGGATAAACAGCAATTGCTCTTTTCACAAAACCCAAACATCTCTGATAATACTTTGTAAAAATTACTTGCTGCTCTTTCATTTCTTAAAAGAAAAAAAAAAAAAAAAAAGGCACAAAAGTCCCTTTTTTGTGATTGTTAAGAGTATTTTCATTTTGAGCAGGCTCATAACCATGAGATTAATTCTACTCAAAGGGATATACTGAGTCCTGTTCACATTTTTTTCCCAGTAATTAAAAGCAACAACCAAACAACACAGAATTATCCCATGAAAAGAAGGATCTAAAAAGGGGCCAATCTTCTCCTAAGTATAGAAAAATATACAGCCCTAATTAAAAACAGTACATGGTAAAACTCAAAATGAGTGTACATTCACACATTTACAGTGGACTGAAAAAAATCAGACTTTGTCCAACCATCCAAAGATCCTTGAAGCTTCCCTTTGTTTAGCAGAGATTTGTATACTTAGATTGAACTTAATGGAATAATATTTCCTAGATAATTGGCAATATGAGAATAACAAGGTGTGATCTGAGAGGAAAATGAAATTTCCTATCAGGCCCAAGTCATAAAAAGCAAAAGCAGTTCTTTATGGTGGTGCATGCACAGGAAAGGCTCCCAGGGTCCACTCTGCAAGCACAGAGCAGGGAGAAAGCTACATTTGTTTATGTTCCCTGACATTAAAGAGGATCTAAAGAAGGGCATGAGACATCTGTGAAAGCATACAGAGTTAGCAGGAGGGCAGTAGCACACCAACATCTATGTCTTCAAGGTTGGAAGGCAGGAAATAAAGCACCATTTGTGGGGCATTGCATAGAGCACCAAGAGCTGGGGACAGGTAGGACTGGGAAGGCAGTGGTGGGGTGTGGGATACCCACAGGTGGTCAAAACCACTGTGAGATGCTGTGAAAGAGAAGTTCAAGGGGGATGTAGGGATGAAGAGGAGAAAATGGGCAACCTAAGAAAGGGAAAAGTCGGGATAAATCTAAAAGTGGCAGTTGTGGTCGGTAGACAGGTTTAGTGCTGCCTGTTTGCACAACCGCCAGTATAAATGATTAAACAGCATGACAGCACTGGGTAGTCACCAGTATTTTCTCCATGTTGGATCTCAGTGCAGAGCTATCACTACAACACTTTTAGCCCACCAGAATAAGAAAATGGATTAACAGCTCATATTCAAAACAGAATCAGATATTTTTACCCTATGACCAGGGAACTTCACAAATCAGTATTTCTTTATCTCACACATGAGGTATTTTCACTTTGTAGGTAAAGACTAAGGTGCAGACACTTTAGTTCATGTACTCAAGGTGACACAGGATGCCTTTGGTAATAGTAGAAAGTAAGATATGTCACATGGCTAGGCTAGTGCCCTAACAAACCTTCAGAAAAAATGCAGCACAAATTCAGTTAAGTGCTCACTTACATATTGTGGTTTTCCCTCCATGATGTCCAGATATACAGCGTACTTTATTTAAGTCATAATGTCATGTAAAGTATGCATAAATGCAAATCTTAAATGGAAATTTGTCAAGCAAATTTTGAGGTAAGAAAAATAAAAATAAAAGGAAAAAAATACAGATTTACTCTTATGCTTGCACTTATGCTGACCATATTGTTTTTACGTCAGAAAAAAATCAGTAACTAGGAATTTTCTGACAACATATTTTATAATGAAGCCCTTGTTGGAAAACAGTTTTCCTATCAAATGTCTGGTAATGAGCTCTGCAGCCAGAAACAAGCACAAATTTGGCACCAACCAAAGATATCAGACATGCTGTTTGGATCCCAGTATTACATCAGCAGATGATTTAAAAAAAAAAAAAAAAACAAACCAAAAAGCAACAAACCAAAACAAAAACCAAAAAACCAAAAAAGACAGCATTAAAAACTAACTGAAAAATTCTGATGGTCTCCAGAATTCATTACTGTGTCTTTCTGTCACAGACATGAGCAGAAAAGACCTGTACCTTCCTCCAGCTGCAGGGCTGGATGCAAGCAGTGCTTTGTGCCTGTGCAGTTCTCAGAACTGCTGTGAAGGAAAGGTGGGCTGGGGATACAAAGTGACATCAGCAGGCAGAATAAGATGACAGAAGGAAAAGGATCTTGCTGTCACATTGAATCAAGATTAAACTGTGGCATATGGTAACTAACTGCACAAGAGGTGCTATACCCTTTTGGCATGGACCCTGGATACAAAAGTGGAAAGGGAGAGCCTGTGTTTAGTCATTAGTCCCTGCTCTGTATCAGGGTAAGTGAACTGGGTTGGAAAATAATAACTAGCACAAGTAGTAATTTTGAAATACATTTTTTAATCACTTGTAGAAAAACCTAAAGAACTCTTTCAAAAAAAGATGTCTATTTCTTTTTTGTTTCAACTGAGAAAAATTTTACTATTGGATTCTCCCAGACATCCCACCTCATTAGATCTTGAAAAAGGGGAAGGAAAAAAGTCATCTTTTGCTCTGTTTTCCCCAGGGGAGTACCCATACCAACACAGCTTTTGCAGGCAGAGCATCACTGCACCTCAGACTCTTGAAATGAGGCACAGCTGGCTGGCTGAACTCAGCTTTCAAGAAGTGGCTGGTAGAGTGGATCTCGGGCTAAGGTGGGAAAGAGCAAGTAAGATGAGAAGTGATCTAAGCTAAAATTTCACTGGAAAGCCTGGTTCCTTCATCTGCCTTCTGCTTAACTGCAGCTCTACTTTCATGTTCACTTCAGTAGTTATGGACATTCCTTTAAGAAGTAACTTCAGTCATTTTAGTGGCACTAACTTTCTAGCAAGCTTATTTCCTATGGCCTGTGTGCTGCTTTGTTTTAGCAAGTTTATAACGCAGCATAGACAAGATTCACATTCAGAAAGTCATTTATTGAAAAAAAAAAAAAAGAGAGAAAACATCTTAGTAATGTAAAATGTCTGAGGAAAAAAGAAACAAAGAAATGTAGGCAATAAGAATATAATTAATACTATGTGATGTGGTAAGATTTCTGGTTTTGAGCATTAGCATTCCTACAGCTTTGTCTGTCCAGGAATAATGAGGATAATGGGGTGCTTTTCTCTGACTGCAATCATAAGGTATGGAAATTAAAGAAATCTCTACAGAGTCTGAACCTGAAACTATAATAATGAAAGTTCTCTTGTACCCTGGAATTAACTAATGACGCATTTTCTGAGAGGAAAAAAAAAGCAGTTCCCAGCACCACATCAAGTGTCTTGCTGATGGTATGTAACACACTCTCCAGCCCCTACTCTTATTCTGATCATGGAATGAGAAAAAGCACTTTGATGCACAAGGGCCTAAGGTTTTATATGGCAGTGCTTACAGTTCATACTTTTTGCCCCACAATTATTTTTTTCCCCATGCAGATTTTTGTGCAGGTCATTAGCACTAAGGATCCCAGCTTCACAGAAAGACAGACACGAAAGCATGGACCCCCAAGGTACTACTAAACATGCTATACTTGGGAGAAGAGGGTTCTACTGAACCCTGCCCTTTATTCTCTGAGTGGGGATGACTCAAGAAATCCTTTCAAGATTAGGGTGAAATCAGGGAAGCAACACCTGTGGCTCAGTGGCAGGAAGGAGGGATTCTAATAAAACTTTGGGTTGGAGACCTTGAAAATAAAAATCTGATGTACAATGTAATTTTTCTATTTCTTTTATAGGAATTACAACAGCTACTTTTTTCCAGAACTGTTATCTACCATTTATTTTAAAACACTTTTTCATTTCTGAAGTGAATATTTGCTATAGAAGGCTTTGTAGTGGCATTTTTGGATCACTCTGTAAGAAATAAGGCAAACATATTATGACATTCAAAATCTATAAAATTTAATTATCACTGGACACGCAGAATGATTTCATCTGTGTGTTAATAAAATTTTCCTATGAACAGCAGCAGAAATGTTAACATTTTCTCACCAAGATTATTAAACAACCCATTTTTAAAAATTCGATCTTAGCAAATGAACTGGACCTTTTTTGAAAGATAAAGAAAAGAAAAAGAAACTTTAAAGCACATGTAGGTGAAAACTGTGATAAACCCCTTTTATACAACAATAAAAGAAAATAGGTGGATTCTAAACCAGTGACATAAATAGGTTTCTTTCCTATTTTTAACTAAACAAGGAGGAAGAATAAAAATATTGCTTTAATTCAACACTAAAATTTAAAAAGTGGGTTTTTTTAAAAAGAGTTCTGAGAAACTAGTTGGATGGAAAAAATATAAGGATGGAAAACAGACATATCGCTGAATATACTTTTTATGTTTTTACTTTCTCATATCAAGGAAATGCTTTTAAAGTCAAATGAACATCATACTTGGTCATATAAGATTATTTTTAAATCTGGAATTTGAATATTGCCTCAATTCACATCTATTTCACAAGACCCCTCTCACTTTTGCCACACTAAGCCATCATATGAAAAGCTTATAAGCAGTAATTGGAAGCAACTTTTCAAAGAGTAAAATTAGCTTAAATAGGTAACTCCTGAAGAGTATTTGAGGAAATAACCCCTTGTGCTCATACCTTTTTCACAGCTTTGGGTTTGGGCAATGGCAGAAGGGATTCCCAAATTACCCCCGGGGGTCTCAGATTTTTTTTTGAACAATCATCACTAAGTATAAGAATTTGTGCTCAGAAAAAATCTCCAGTGCAACAGAACAGAATATGAGGTAAAACCAGAAATGGTAGCAGGAAACCATGTACTCACTTGGAACCCTGGGAAAACCACTTACCTCTTTACACATGTTGCTAATTCAGCTCTGCAAAGGTTCCTCAAACTAACTGGTGTGTGGGTATTTTGATTGCAAATATGCTTGTCAGCAACCTGGATTTTAACAGAGTTTCTGTTTAAAAAGCTCTCAAAATAGAGCATGTAATTTGTCCATTTTTAATAACCTTCATTGAAAAAGATCATATCAACAGTGAAGAGAGTGCAAAGAGCAAGTGAAATAATGAGGTAATCCAGAAAAGCCTTGTAAGGATTACAAGACAGAAAAAACATCTGAAATAGCTCTAATGAATATGTCCTTAAATGATGAGTTATGTTTTAGAGCAATGCATGATTTCAATTGACAGCTGCAATGTAAAACATGAAATAGGAGCAAATATCTATGTATATATTTATGTGTAACTGATACATAACTATATGCATACATAGTTAAATAGATAACTATGAGCTCAATTCTGACATTCAGAGTCACCCTGATACTCTTTTGCTGACTTTACTCTCATCATAAATCAACTTCTACTACTGGATCTGACATATTAAGCATGTACCTCAAATAAATTAATCAAATTCATTCTATTGTAGATGTCATTGCTTTAGTTTATGTTTCTATGCTTGCATCCTGAAAAGAGCTAAACGTCTCAATATTAAGATTTTTGGAAAGTGCAGGAAAAAATGGGATTTGAGTGTGGAAAGTAAGAGAATAACAGAGTTGCTTTAACTGGACATGCTTTATGTGAAAACTGCAGAAGGTGTAGATGAAATAGAAGTTTCTTTACCACTTTATTTTTAACTAGCACTTCTTATTTTTTATTCCTTGCCCTATCTTCTCTTTTCAATTTGTGGAGTATTTAGGCACTAATAATTTATTTCACAAGTCTGGACACTGTGGTAACATTTAGGCTGATCTCCTAAATCTATGGGCCAAAAAACCCCACCAGCGTATTCTGGAAATACTTCATCTAAAAAATATTTTTATATTGTTGTTGAAAATTCATAATATAGTATGAATTATTGGAAAGTATTGTTTGATACTGAATAATAGATAATGGAAAGCAGAGTTGGCAAAGCATTTGCAACAGTGCTAATGGAAGGAAACTTTTCCACTTAATTTCTAGCTTGATAAGGAATGGAAATAAAGATAGTGATTTTGAATATATTATAGATGAAGCAAATTTGACAGATACTAAAAGAATTTGAAGTTTTGTCTTAGTTTGACCTTTCTCTTGTCTGTCTGCATGGTATTATCTTTGTGAGTAAAATAATTCACAGAAGTTCAGGAAGATTACTTTTGTGCAACAAGGACTTAATCATGTAATTTTTCTGAATTGTAACTTGGTTTAAAAAAGATATATAACACAGAGAAACAGAAAGAAGACAGAATGAAAGAGAAAATTAATCTTTTCTGTGAAGGCCATGTACAACAGTACAATGAATACAAAAAGTAAGGATTTGCTGCAATAATAATTCCTATTACTAGCCTGAGAAGCATTCAGAAAGGTCAGAATTTTTATATATACAATCTAAATTATCCTATACTGATACAAAAGATGAAAATATTATTTCTCATGTTGTTTTGTCCACATTTGTAATCATTTTGAATCCTTTAGAATATGTTGTCTGAGGGATCCCAGAGTATCTTCAATGACCCTCATTCTTTCAAAGTTGAGTGCAGAAGTGGCCAAAAAAAAAGGTAATGCACTATGGATATGTAATTATTATTTAAATTTTAATATCAAGAAACAATTCACTTCAAGCCTTAAATCCAGATATTTTGGATTAAATGGACAATACCCATAACTAAAAGTAATTAACCACTACTCAACAGAAAAAAATCTTTTGTCAAGAGAGCTGTTGGGGTCCCTCCCCTGCCATGTAGCCCTGGGAGAGGGGCCCTGAGGGCACAGACACGGGGCTTCCCTGCCCCTGCTCAGCCTCGTTCCCATTGGTTGGTTTGTGTTCCCTGCGCGGGCAGAAGGACCCTTGGTCCCGTGACTGGGACAGTTCCTCAGCAGAGCCCCGGCCATGCGGCTGGAGAAATAAACATCTCTCTGAAACAGCTATCAAGAATCTGTCTGTCCATATATATTTCCTTTCCACGGGACTCCTGGTTTGATATATGCGTGTTGCAGGATCCCCACTGCAACAAATGGTGGAGATTTGAGAGCAGAACGATCCCCGATCCCTAAGCGACTGATTTGTGTGAGTAAACCCTGGAAACTTTGGATTCCTCTTCTTGGTTTTGCTTTGCTATTCCATATCTAAACTATGGAGGAACGGTGGGAAGACTCTTGGCTCTCAGAGCCGCATATGGACATTTATCTTAAACTTAAAATGATTCTTGAACAACGATTTGTAAATTTTAGCTTGATTCAAGCTCAAAAAGAACTGAAACACTTCCTGGCATGGTTGTTTAAGAACTTTTTCTATGTTTCTTGGGATTTAATTCTTACCAAGGGCTTTTAGAAAACCGTTTGGACACAGTTAATACTGGAGTCAAAATATATGCCGATGGAAGAATATTTTCGTGAATATTATTTAGTTACCGAGACTGTTGAGCAATGTCAGCTGTGTCCTGGCGAAGGGAAGCCTGGCGCAGGGACCGTGCGGCCCAGGCCACGTGCACCGAGCGCTCTGAGAGCAGCAGCGAGGCAGTTCCCGCGCGCGGGCGGAGCCACGCGAGCCGCAGTGTCGGTGGCGGAGCGAGGCGCGGCGGGAGCGGCGGGACCCGGCGGTGCCCGAATGGCCCCGTGCAGCGCGTGGTGGAGCGAGCCCCGTGAATGCCCGACCGAGAGGGGCGGCGCGCAGGCGGCGGCTGGCGGCGATGGCGGTGGAGCAGAGCCGTGCCCAGCCGAGACGCGCGCTGGAGCCGGGCGCGGGGGAGTCATCGCTCGGGGGCCCGGCCGAGACGTGGGTGCAGCGCCCGGCATCAGCAGCGAAGCTGCGACCAGAGGAGGCGACGCACGGAGAACTGAGCGGCGCGGCCCGGCCCGGCCCGCACAGCCCCGAACGCGACCCCGGGAAGAGCGCGCAGGCACGAACAGCCCCGACAATTCCAACACGGGAGCGACCGAAGGAGAGAGCAAAGACGCAGCGAGACAGAAAACAGCAGCCACTCGGAAAAAGGAAAAGATCATAGCAACTAAGACCTTAGGGATAGTAAAATGGTATAATGTTAAGCAAAATTATGGTTTTATAACAAGGTGTGACAACCAGCAAGACATATTCGTGCATAGAACTGCTATTAAAAAGAATAACCCTGAAAAATGCATCCCAAGCTTGGGAGATGGAGAGGTCGTGGAATTTAATATTGTACTAGGGAGAAAAGGGTTACAAGCATCGCAGGTCACTGGGCCTGATGGTGTTCCTGTAAAAGGCAGTATATATGCAAAAGATCGTAGTCATGTTAGACAGTATCTCCATTGTAAGCCCCCCCTACAGTTTCCCTTTCCTAATCCCACCTTTCCCTTTTACCCTATGTCCTGATACCCCCAGTGTATTCCCAATCCGTTTTTTCATCCATGGTTTCCCTCACAAAACCATGCTTTTGCCAATTGTTTCCCCAAAAATCCCTTTCCAATGCCGAGTGGGGGATGAAAAGGGGGAGGGAAGAAGTTAAACCCTCTCCTGCCTCAGTTTCCCCACAAAGCATGCTCAGAGAATTCTGTCTCCCTTCTGTCAGCCCTAAGATGTTCCAGAGAATCTGTTTGGACATTTAAAGACTCAGGAGGGTGGCTTGTTTTGTCTTGAAACGGTTCTTGTTATGTTTATCCAGTTGTTTTCATTCTCCTTTTATTAAAATAAAACGGGTGAGGTGTTGGGGTCCCTCCCCTGCCATGTAGCCCTGGGAGAGGGGCCCTGAGGGCACAGACACGGGGCTTCCCTGTCCCTGCTCAGCCTCGTTCCCATGGGTTGGTTTGTGTTCCCTGCGCGGGCAGAAGGACCCCTGGTCCCGTGACTGGAACAGTTCCTGGGCAGAGCCCCGGCCATGCGGCTGGAGAAATAAACATCTCTCTGAAACAGCTATCAAGAATCTGTCTGTCCATATATATTTCCTTTCCACGGGACTCCTGGTTTGATATATGCGTGTTGCAGGATCCCCACTGCAACAGAGAGCTGAGTGGCTCTGCCAGAAGTTCTTTGCTGTATGTCCTGAAAAGTGCATTGGCCTAATTTAAACTTTAAAAAGAAGTTCAAATTTATATAAAATATCATTGCAAGTAATTCCATGTAGGGTTTTTTAATACACTTTAATTAGTTGGTTTTATTACATTTATGGGGGAGTTTTGACCTTTTTTAACATTTATTTATACTGTTGATAGTTTTAGCCTGACAAAGCATGCCCCAGGTATTTTTTGTTTTCCCACAGTGCAGAAGGGACAGAAGGGTGTTTGAGAAAATGGTGGAACTAGCATGAGGTCAGTGGCTCCAGTGATTGAGCAGTCTAAAAATGGCTTTGCAGAACTGAGTATGGACATTAAAATTTGTCTTCTGAATTAAGTGCAGAAATACAAAGAGCTTTAACTAAGCTGAGAACAGTTCACTTTTGCTTGAACATACAAATGGAAATTCCTGAAGGTTCATGGCTTTTTCTTTAGGCGCCTAAATATGTTAAAAATTAAATTTTGTCAGACTATTTCAGGACATCTGTCAGAAAGGTTGTGGCAGACCGTGGCATTGTGTGCAAACCCCTCACACAGCTTTGTTACCTCCGTCCAGCAGATCAAAATTCTTCTTGAAGTTATGGTATTGTACATTTTACCAAAACTGTTGAAGAAGGTAACACTTAGTCATCTAGACATGTGGGTCTTCACAGCCATATAAATATAGCTGTCTATGAGCAAATATAGAATATTCTTCATATTCAGACTCTTGATTTACTACATGAATCAGTGCTAAAAATAGTTAATCACTTTCTACTCTTCTGCAACTGACAGACCAAATGTGACAAAGATTAGCCGTCATAATGTGTTAAACACGCTCTAAAGTTCCCACTGAAATGTATGATTCAGCTGCTTTGATATGCACATTTTGCTGAAACAGCACAATTATTTATCTTCAGAAAAGTGTACAATTGAAAGAGCAAAGTCTGCTTTTGATCATCACTTTGAAATCTTCATTAGCACAATTTTATTCAGAGCTGCAGCTGCTTCTCTTTGCTGGTGGAAACTAATCAATCAAACTGCAAACTTACTTCTGAAAGACTACAAAGCAGCAGCCAAGTATCAGTATATTTTTGGTGTGGCTTTAAAGCACACTAATAAGGAACAGAATATGTAATTCTCTTTATACTAAATACACTATTCACAGCAATGACAGTTAATTAGCAAGTAAAACGCACAAGTAAATATTTGGCAAGATTACAACTTTTAAGCAAAGGAGTGTAAATGAACTACTGGGGCTAGTAACAGATGTTTCCATAATGTGTACCTGACAGGAGGGTTTTTTAAATGAGGTCAGCAACAAATTTTTTCAATTATATTTTTATTTTCATTCTGGTTAGAAAGGATTATTTAGTAACTTATCCTCTGTGATAACTTGTAATTTATTAACTGGAAGCTTCTCTAGAGTTGTTGGTTTTTATCTCTTGACTGCCTCGGGCTATAGGCATACTTGAGACAGCCAAACACCAGAACTTACTGGAAGGAAGTTGTGAAGAACTTTGTCTGGTTTTCCATCAGCAAATGCACTAGCATGGCCAAAAACTTTAATATTCATTTTGGCTGGACAATGTTGTCTTTCATCACTTATAAGAAAGATGATAACCCTTTGTACAACTTTGCTGAGGATTTATGAATATGTAGCAAGCTGAAAATTCTATTTTGCATACTCCTTTGCATGAAAATGTTATATAATCTCAATTAGTTCAATGGAACAGAGCAGATGTCAACCCTGGGTATATATTAATTGGTAAAAATACATGTGGGACAAGTACAGATGTCTCTGTATGGCCATGTGGTGCACAATGAAAACACACTCCAGATAGAATAGATATGCTAGATAGAATAAGGCTGGAAGTAAAGATACATCTGGGGATGTGTCAGTAAAGACACACACTGCACTGCCAGAAAAGGAAATTATAAATTATTCATGGGGGAAAGTATTGTAATTTTTGAATAATTAAGAGGGGCAGAATTAGCTTGCTCAGACAGGGTTCCCTTAACTCTTCTGCAGCACTCAATAAACACTATTTTGCCAATAGAAAGGCAAACATGGCCACAAAGGCAACTTGGTTAGATATAAATCCCAAGCTGCACAAAGCTGTGCACAGAACAAGCTTACATGGGCCTGACAGATGTCCCTCAACCACCCAGGGCCCTGCAGGGAAAAAGGCCTGTGGGATCTACCCTGATTCCGGGCTGTCCTCCTTGGGATGCCACTGAATTACAGCTGCCCATATCACGTGGGCATCTCAGCCCTGTGACTCTATATAGACAAACCTGAAGCAATGAAAAACACCAATAGGAAGGAAATTTTGCAATGCTAACAAAGTATGAAACACAGTAGATAATCAGTGCAAAACCATTGCTGCATGGAAACCTAATGTATATGGTTCCTTGTTTTACTTATATGCATTCAAAATAGGTACAATAGGACTGAAGACAGCAAAGATATGACATATTCTTTTTTCTAGAGCATCTTTAAAGATGCAAAAGTAGCTGGTATATACATTCATAATTTTTAGCCTGGTAACTGAAGAGTTGCAGTGATTTTAGCAAAATCCTTAGCATTTGCAATAACTGAGTTAGTTGACAGTGTCAATGCACCGTGAAATAATGCAAAATGACAATAAATTATTTTTTAGATCTTCAGGACAAAATCCTTATGTATCCTTGACTCTATTCTCTGAAAACAAAGTGTCAACTGATGAGATTTTCCTTATGGTAATCTCTTTTATGGTACCAAACCCACAAAGTGGTCATTTTTTGTGGTATTCTTTTCTCAGCTTCAACAAAGAAGCCGTAATAAATCATCTGAACTTAAAAACTCTGGTTGTCACACATTAGGAAGTTACAAGCCACTGAAAAATGCCTTTCAAAAAGGAAACAGTCAACATGGAGTTCAATAATATTTTCTGAGAAGAACATATGCAAGTGAATAATCCTTGTTCTGATATGTAGTTTGGCAAGCCTCTGGGATAAGTAAATGCTATGTGAATGAAGAAAAATTTGTAGCTTTTCAAAGAGTGATTTTTGTTAATATAATAGGTATATGAACAGGGGTAAAGTCCTCCCTTTTATTTCCCTCTCCAAGATTGTTTTCAAACAGTTATTTCACTCTGCCATAGACAATCTAATAAAAGAAGATATATTTTTCTTCAGACACTATTAAAGTAGCCTGTATAATTTTTTAAAACCAATTTGCAACAGACATTTTATTGCTCCAGAATTTTCATAGATGTCAGCCACTATAAAATAATGGGCACATTACTCACAAACACAGGCTGCAGAAAAACAGTTTTTCCAGAAATTCCGATCTCATTCTGTCATTCGGAAAGAATTCCCATTTTTCTAATATGTAGAAATCTTCAAAGTTAGCACAACATGTACACCTGTGATTGGAAGATGTGTTAATTTAAATGGACAGCAAGAGGTCCAGCAAACTTTGACCCTTTCACTGATATTCCTTTGATGATAACGTAAGAAATGAATTGTGGTGGCCAATTGGCCTGTGGCACAAGGGACAGAGAGAGCTCTTGGTAAGTCAGTCTCCGGTGCCAGAGACTTATGGTGAGAGAAAGAGGCTTCTCCCAGGACGCAGTGTTCTGTTAGGTTAATCTATCCCAGTTTGGATTCCCCGGTTGCCTGTCAGCCTCTACCCCCTCGTCACTCCCCCAGAGCTTCCCCATTGGTCCCCGTTCCCTGGTTCCGCCTTTTCCCCATCCCCAGATAAAACTCTTGAGTTTCAGGATCATGTTGGTATTTGCCCCTGCAGCCTTCGGCAGTGTAGCAGCAATAAATGCTCCTGGTGGAATGCACATAAATGCCCTTCTCGACTCTTTGCTACCGACTGTAGCACTGAACCCACCTGTGCGTCTTTGGGGGCACGCATATGCCCCACAGAGCCAGATAGAGACAGTAATAATGAATGGGTGGTGATTTAATTAAAAAAAATGAACTCTTCCTGGTTATGCATGATTAAGTTCACAGATCAATAAAGATTAACACTTAACATTTTCTTGTTTTAACAATGCTCCATGGGCCTGTAGAACTGCATGAGGAGAGCATTTTCTCATGTAAAAGCCTACAGTATTGCAGTGGTGGGTCCAGAATGACTCAAAATGGCTGGTCTGTAGAGAAGATTTTTAGGTGAAAAGTAATCACAGGCATTAAAAATCAGTCTAGGACTTTCAAAGGAGAAAACCTAAACCAAAACAAAACCTGTCAGGCTTTTAGTGTCATCCTTCCGCCAATGCCTCTCACCACCAAAGTTATGGCACACATAACTGTGTTAACAGGGTAGGGGTTCTTAACATTTCCTATTTATATGCAATTTCATATGTACGCTAGCAAGTCTGGATAAAGAAATGAAACCCCCTTTTTTCCACGTATATTCAGTACACACATAACTCAGAGAGAAATTAGATTTCCCCTAGTGCTGGAAATTAGTTAACAGAATTATCCTGGTTTAGTTTTTAAAACATATATATGAGTAAGTAACGCTGTCCTTAACACATGTAAATAAGAAAGAGAGAAAGACATTCCCCCAGGTGAAATTAAACTGTTATTAACCTCATGAAACACAACATTGACACAGAACTCTAAAGTTGTAGCAAAAAGTCCTAAAGTTAATGCAGCATTTGTGCCCTTCAGCTTTGGAGATATAAAAATTAAGCAAATAACTAGTGTAACCAGCTGATTTTCTTCTGGAGTTCCTATCATCTTAACATCCTATCATCCTAGCACTGGTATAACATTTCGATGTGATGAAATCCTTGTAGAGATTCTTATCTGCCTTTTGTAAATATTGCAGGACTTAGCCACCTGATTTTTTTTCAATTGCCATCATAAAAAATAGTCCATAAGACTCCTTAAGCATATTAAAACAAGATTGGAAAAAGCCCTTAAGGATCACTTGGTCCAAACTTGGTAAAACCACACATACTCATTGATGAAATGGGAGGGGGGAGGGGGGGTCAGGAAGAGAACTAGACCAAGAATAAAGCAAGTTTTGCCAGAGACCTTAGAACAAGAAAGATTTCATCAGAGTTCCCACTCCTTCATGAGAAGAAACTCCACAGCAAGAGCAGATTAAAGTTTTGCTGATGTGGCAGGAAATTCAGGAAAATATTTTGCTGAAACAGAACAAACATTTGTGACAGGAAATCTGACAAGCCCAGTTACAATAAGAGCCTCCTTCTATCTTATGTGTTCAGACAATGAGAAGAACTATCACCTTGCAAGTAAACTAGTAAATATTAAAGTTGCAACATTAAAACAGAAGTTTTACTTCTCCAGCTTTGACTTATTTACAAATAGAAAAATGTATAAATTGGTGCAAAGCTGCCTATAAAGGTTTAAATGTGTACAAGAGTACAAACACTAAGTACAGGGATTTTCTATTTTCTTTGCTGTCTGGTTTTGGGATGTAAAATGGCTGCTATAATTTTAATTTACTCTAAAATATGTTGTTCAAAAGCATATGTCACTTATTTTGATAGAGCCCAAACAAACTGCTGAAAGCATAAATTATTCATTACCCATCTGAAATCAATTTAAAAAACCCCCAGACTCCTCCCCATAAAATAACACAGTTGACTAATATGTATCTCCAGAGGATATCTTTCTGTGGATTAATTTAAGAACTATTGCTATGATGACAAAAGATGGCTTGTTCATATATGTACAGATTTTACATACTCAACAACGTAATTTTCTCTTGTAGCGTGGCCTTTCTCTGGGAATATTGATGCTTGTTGCAGTGCAGATGGCAGTGGCCACTGCAGCAGAGCATTCAGGGGACTGGTGGACAGGCCTCCAGAACACAGAGGTCTGATCCTCACCCTGTGGTTATGGCGAGTTCCCATGTTCCTAGTGGTTCTTAGTTTACATGTTTTAAGTTTATTGGTTCAGGAATTCTCCACCCAGTTGTATGTATAAGATCATGTTTATGTATTTCCCCTAGTTGCCTATGTATTAGTTCTGGAAAGGTCTCCCTTCTTCGATGCCCCATTGGTTGGTTCATGTAACTCCCTCCCCTAAGTTATCCCCATTCCCCTGTTATCTCCTCCTCCTCAGTTGATCCCCATTGGTTGTTTCCCTTTGTTCCACCCCCATATAAATTGTGTGCTCTCTCACTGCCTTGTCTTTGCCCCTGGACCCTGCACTGGTAATAAACCAGCTGGAACCTACACAGAGACTCCTCTCTTGTCCTTTGCCTCTGCCGACGCTTTTATACCACCTTTGTTTGGGGCTCGCTTCTTGCGAAGGAGCCAGCTTTCCCTGCTTGCTGCAGCTGACAGCTTTCCCTCCTTGCTGCCGCTGACCCCTGCCTGCAGCAGCAGAAGCCAAGGACGTCTGCAGCTGGATGCTCTGCTGCCTTGGACAGCCCCAACAGTGTCAGGAGCTGATGAGAAAAAAATACTGTGGAAAAAGAAATTCCTGCATGGAAAATGAAAGTTTCACTGCCTGCAATATTTAACAACTGCAGAAGGCACGATCCTAAATGCTCCAACCAAAGTAACTCTTGCTACAGATGTTTTGAATCTTGCATTCCTTTAAATAATGTCTCCTCACTTGAATATCTAGTTCAACTCAATGTTCAGAGAGGTGGTCAGAGGAAGAAGCTGACACATCCTGTATGAGATCCCATAGAGTTATACTGACTTAGTATCTTACAAAAAGTTACATTTTTGTCTTCCTCTCAGCTTCTAAGGAGGCTGCAGGAACTTAAGAACCTGAAAAACACTTACTATAAGTCAACCAAGCTGTGATTGCATCGATGTTTTTGGAAAGATTAGAAAACACGTTCTGTGGTGATGACCTAGGATGGTTATGGCTACACCTGTCGTCTGACATCTTAAGGATAACTTGAGGGGTTTCCTTCTTGGTTCTGCACTAGTGAAGGCTACTCAGGTACCAACAGCCCAGGCGTGGTCAAGAGTTCACACCTTCTCATACAAAAGTCTTGAGCAGACCGTGTATTTTGTGCCATGAGGCTTGATTAACCCAGCTCAGGTACAAAAGCACCCATCTGGAAGAAGAGCCATAACTAGCACAATGCAAAAGGCCATCTCCCTAGCCACCATGAGAGCACATTATCCTTCCTTGTGAATACTTTCTCCCAGATGAATTGAGAGATCAGCTCAATCTATCTGCTCTGATCTCTAAAGCTATCTGCAGCAGTTGACTTCCCCTGGCAGGTATTATCTCTCCCCTGGTAATCTTCTGCAGCATTCTCCCCTGTAATCAAATTGCTGACCCACACGAAGCCCCATGAGTGCAGGGGACAACTTTTGTGTTTCAGAGAGAGTGGAGAATGACATTTCTGTTCCTAAGGTACAAGGAGGACACCGATTAGCACAACTTCCACAACTGAAAATTTGGTATTTCCAAAATGCAATAGTCCTTTCAAAAATTTTATGTAGAATACAACTCAGACTCATCTTCCCTGCTATAAATGATTAAACAGTGAACTAATAGAGCTAATTTTATAGGCGAAAGACATTTCTAATATAAATCCAGACAGCAGAACTTTGCATAATATAATCTGACATCTTGCACAATACAGGGCTGAAGATTTCATTGTGTTTCTTTCCATTTAAAATAAAATTATCTACTCCACATATTAAAAAAATCAAAGCCTCATTTAAATGGTATTAAAGAAAACCCCCCAAAATCTAATTTTTATTGTTTTCAGTCAAAAGTTCTTACATATCCAGGAATTCAATGCTTTGATAGAGCTTAGATTGACTTTATTCCACACGACACTATTCTTACATAAAATAGTCTCTGCCAAT
Organism: Corvus hawaiiensis; assembly: GCF_020740725.1. Lineage (NCBI taxonomy): Eukaryota > Metazoa > Chordata > Aves > Passeriformes > Corvidae > Corvus > Corvus hawaiiensis. The sequence goes on along the minus strand of NC_063214.1, from coordinate 111,811,959 downwards.
TAAAAGAAGTATTAAAAAATGATTACTTTGTAAAATAAATTTTATATATGCTGGACTTTTAATCTACACCCATTCTGAACTGGGAGTTACAAAATAAGGTGAAAACAATACTAAGTTATTGGCAACAGAAGTTTACTTGTTTATCATTATTTTTAATTCTGTCTGCCAGTACAAATGTAATGACCCAGCCATTTATAACAAGGTACAACCAGCAAATTCGAAAACATTTTAATTAAAAAGCATAATGGTGAGAAGAATGTCTGTCTTAACTAAAACATTTTAATTATAAACAAAATGTTGTAGTGAATGACCAGATGCAAATATGTTAAGCTCCCAAAAAACTCTTACATCCACCCATTCCTCTCAAACTCCCCCATTTTTAGACTCAAAAGTGCTTTGTTCTATTAGATTAACACTAGAAGCTTTAGCTTTATTCAGTGAAAAACTTAAAGCCATTAGAGAAGACAGAGCTGCAATAGCAGCGGCAGTTTTCATCCTTCTGTGCCTTTCTGCATGGCAGAAAGCCCTGTATTTCCCTGCCTCAGTCCAAGGAAATTCCTCCACCACCTGAGTGAGGTGATGTCCTGCTTCCCACAGCCCCAGGCTGTGCTGGTGGCTGAGGCTTGGCTCCTTCCTGTGCCCAGTCTTCAGCAAGGACCTCAGCAAAGCCACCAGTAGCTGTCCAGATTTTTTATACAGCAGCGAAAATATGCACCCACGCATTGTCACTTACCTGATAAATAAAAAGTCTGACCTTGTATTTCACGCTGGTCTTGTAGCCTGACTTTTTTTAAAATACCATAGTACTGAGAATTGAAGCAAATCTTTCATTTTCTCTATTTTTCTGTAGATAAAACTTTCTGGATTTTCATTGTGACAGATTAAAATTATGGAAACATTTATTCAAGAAAAGAAGCCGTATAACCCTAGTATCTTTATTTATATTGATCCTGTGTTCTTGTACAAACACATTAACCATAAACACAAATGGGCCATGTTTTAATGATTTACTGAAGATATTTTTTTGTTATAATATCCCTGTTTCCCTTTTGAAGAGTTTCATGAGCCATTAAATCAGCCAAGAGTGCACATACAATAGAATATCAAGTAAAAGGAAATAATTTAAAAGACATTTAGTTTTATTAATAATAGCAACAACAACAGAAAACTCACTGTTAAGTGCTGACTTCTAATTAAAAATTGATTTTATCTCAATGCTGAGTTTTATATTATTTCCTGTGCATTGCATAATCATATTTCCATGTCATCACAGGATGCTGTTCTGATTGTTGACCCATTTACAATCCACAGTATACTAAAATGTACTCAAATCATAACTAATAAGGATGAAATTTTTACACAAATTCAGAAATATAGTGCAAATCTGGGAATATTTTTATTTAATTCCTTAGACAATTAAGCCAGACAGTGTGATTCAATTTAAGTACTAGCAAATGGAATGTAATAGAGACTGCAAACTGTTTAGATTAATGTAAAGCCAAGGGTGTTGGTTATGCAATTATCTTTTGCAATCAACTGTCACTTTTGTTTCATTTCAGATAAGTAAAACATCTAATAACTTTAATTTCCATGCAGAATTTTGGGAAAAAAGAGGCAAGCACAAAGGCACATAGCAAAACACAGAGATAAAACTCTTTTATCAACGGCAGTGGTTATTTCTTTTGTCAAAAATTCTGGCAATATTCGGCATTCCAAATATTGATACTAATATATGAATATTAGATGTCAGTAGTTTGCTTCCTTAATAACATATATATTTTAAATATGAAAAGGACAAAAATTAAAGTAGCTACTACATATTCAGAGGGATACACTTCTAAAAGAGTGCTAGTGCTAAAAGCCAACTCTCTGATTAATACTATATACAAGTATTTGAGGGTCCTTGCAAAATTTTCTGGAGAATACATTAAAAGCTCCTTGTGATTTTGTAATTAATTCTTCATGTAATTCCTGTAAGTCATTCTTTTGTATAAAAACCAAGAATTTGACAAGCATACAGGGATGTAAAAATATAGGAGAGGTGAGTCCTAGTAGGAATTTAGGCACAGGCGTAAGTGAAATACAGGCTTGGGGCAAAATTTGCAGTGTAATAGATAAGACCAGAGAGAGATTCAGCAAAGACTAAAGACATTTTTACATGTAAGGCAGTCGTTGCAATTAATGCAGCCTTAAAAAAATGGTGTTAAATAGAAGCACACTCATCTAAATTAGCTTAGGAAAAATGTTTTGTATGCAAGGGATTACTTGGGAGAAAATGTGTTGTACTTCCAGACTGATGCTGTGCCTGGAATTCAGAAAGGGGGATAAATAATGCTATGAGAGGTAATTTAAATGTATTTTCAACTGTTTCTCTTGAAAGTATCTTAAAGAAAAAAAAAAAAAAGAAAAAAAAGTAAAATGAAGTGTTATATATAACAATTACATTTGGCAGACAATTGGTGTTGGAGTGGGTTCATTTATAATAGATTAATTCCTGTTTAAATAGTAAATGGAGGCATTTGTCTAGATCATGGCATTCTTTAAACATTTTTAATAGAAAAATCTGCATTTATCTGGATATGAATTCTAAATTTGCTGGTACATATCTGAGATATAAGCAAATACTCCATAACCATTTTCAGGCTGCATAGTTTGTCTACATTTTGGTAGATTAGTAACATCAAACAAAATCTTAGTGACTGTAGGTATTTTCACAGAATCATAGAATCACAGAATGGTTTGGGTTGGAAGGAACCTTAAAGATCATCTCGTTCCAACCCTGCTGCTGTGGGCAGGGACACCTTTCACTAGACCAGGTTACTCAGAGCCCCATCCAACTTGGCCTTGAACACTTCCAGGGATGGGGCATCCACAACTTCTCTGGGCAACCTGTGCCAGAGTCTCACCTCCCTCACAGTAAAGAATTTATTCCTAATATTTCATACAAACCCACTCTCTTTTCACCTTGAAGTTATTCCCCTTGTCTTGTCACTCCAGGCCCTTGCAAAAAGTCTTTCTCCATCTTTCTTGTAGACTCCCTTCAAATACTGGAAGGCCAAAATTAGGTCACCCCTAAGCCTTCTCTTTTCCAGGCTGAAGAATCAAAATTCTCTCATGGGAGAGGTGCTCCATACTTCTGATTTTCTTGGTGGCCCTCCTCCTACATGCATTTACATTGCATGTATTTACATGCACTTTCCCTGTTGCATTTACACCATCATTAAAATAATCAACGTGTAGTTTATATATGAATGCAGCTGAACAAAAATAACAGGAGCAGTAATTACAATTAGTCCTATTCTGATCCCATAGATCTATCAGTGACCATTTACAGCTTCTACAGCTGATGTGCATTAACATGTGCAATATAATGTGAGAATTGTTATTCATTGGGCAGGAGACTACTTAAGCTCACAGCTCCTCAAGGGTTTATTTTAAGCTTTTTCTCATCAGTGTAGCATTTAAACTTCCTAGGTGACATTTAGAAGTGCTTTTTTGGTTTTCTTGGACTAAAATGCTTTGGAAATTTTTGTCCTAATTCTGTATGGTGTCACAGACTTCTATGTTACTGCTTGATCAGACACAGTTCAATAATCTTAGCACAAAAACAGTAATGGCAATTTATTTTGCAATGGAGCAGATCAGTGTCTCCCCTTCTCCACACCTCTACAAACCATAAAGAGTTATGAAAACTTTGGGAGTTTATAGAATAGAAATAGATTTTGAAGTTTGTATGTACATGACACATTTAGTTCAGTGCATACCTAGTGAACTATCAATATATGATTTTCTATTTTATATCCAGAAACCAACAAATTATTGATATAATTTTGCATAGCTTTACATGTCATCAAAATAAACGAAATAATTTTAATTAACTGTGTTTATTGTGTAACAATATTGCAGTGATATGTTTCTTTAAAAAGTACCAAGTTTAAGGGCTTATTTGAGGAAAAAAAGAGATTAATAGACACAAATTGTTACACAGCAAAAGAACAGAATAAATAGAAACAGAACCAGTTGTTTATAATTAACAGCTTTTTAAATGTGAGATGCAGAGGATTGATAGATGAAAAATGTAGAAGATATACCCCTCTATAGCATGTGAAACATAGTTTTAGAGAAAATTTCCCCTGATCCCACTCCTGTAATTGTAATATATTGGAACTGCAGTGTCCATTATTATTATTATACTTATTATAATTATATAATTATATATATATAAATATAATTATTAATTAGTGTCCACAATTCACTGCAAACATAACATTTTTGTAAATTAAAAAAAATGGGGAAAGCTTTAATGTCATTTTGAAAATTTTTCACTACAGCTGTATTTATTAAAGCTTTTTTGTGCATACTGGATTATATAAGTGAACAGCAAATGAATAAGTAATACTGATGTAAAAGCCAGCATATAATACCTGAAACCACTTTCCCTTATTTCCAGAGACTATTTTACTGTACTGTCTAAATCTTCCCTCCATCTCATCTAAACCCCTGAGATTAATCCAGCAGTTATTTTGAAGCTGATAGTGTATACTGCTCTGGGTTTACAGGTCTTGAATAGTCCATTGTGTTAAACAAGAAGAAAAATGGAGATTTACCAAGTGTGATATTTTGAGATGGCACTGATTGCTTGTCCAATAAGCACTGCACTAAAGGCATGACTGTTATAACTCACACAAAATCATCTCCCCAAACCAAATAGTTATCTGAATGCATAAATTAAACTACTGGACTGATGCAGACAAGTTTAAGACAAGCCATATGGGAGTAAAAAAAGGCAAAACGTCTGAATTTTTAAAAGAAAACATCTGAAATAACTCCAGTATACAATATTCTGCTGACAAGCAGGATTTCTCCTCTTATCTCCAGCTCCCTTTCCCAGCAGCCCTGTCTTGGGCTTTCACTACACTCCTATTCAGAGTGGCAGTGACTGTCCACAGCTCCCATCAGACCTGTATCAGACTGTCAGTCATTTTAGCATTTTAAATTATTCTGCTTTAAATTCATTGTAATGCTTTTGCTGAACAATGCATGGACAAGTTCCATGTACTATAGTGTTCTAGTTGAAAATATGAGCAGGAATAAACACAGCAGGATTAAACAGGAAAAAGGTATTTGAAAGCATTATTTCAAAACAGTGAAATATTTCCAAAAGATACTGAAAGATGGTATTTGACACATTCTGTCTTCCAATGAATGTTTAGACAGCAAGTTTTAAAATGTAATTATTTACACTGGCTTAATCATTTTATATCCTTGTTTTCACTATCTCTGACTATTATTAGCACTAAATATCACCAAAATATTATTCTTTCAGAGAGCTTATTTAAAATAAATCATCTCAGTTTGTCATTTGGAGAATGGTGTGGACTAGATTTTATTTGTTAATATTGACTATATATAATAAATCATTTATGCCAAAATCCAGATGTCTTGCTCTTATCTCATTACAAGCTGTATCGCTACAGAAGTGACTGCTTACAACTTGTTCTAAATTGAATCTATGAAGCAAATGATAATCTCTGACATCTCAAGAATCGCAATATGTTAGAGGCATGCAACAAAAACTTTTCTTGCTGCAATTTCTGAAGACTGTTGAGCCAGCTACAACTTTTACCTGGATTCTTGGCAAGTGCTGTGCATCAGTTAATAGGAAAATCACAAAAGCAATGATAACTGTCTTTTATAAATAAGTTTTTTTAAAGATTATTAAATGTTTGTACTTAATGTTAACTTCAGTTATTTAACTGTAACTGTACTCATAAGGTATGAAAAACTACAAACTTAGGTTTGCAAAAATGGAAGGAAAATTCAAACGTACCTTCTAAGACTATCCTTTAAGATTATCGAAATTATCCTTCAAACTTTATGAACCTGGATAAGTTTTTTTTGCAGTTTCCTGACAGAGTTAAATAAAGCACTCAGCTAAGAGCAGATGTGTAGTTCTGCAATGGAAGGGGGGGCAGGGGAACTGAGAAGTAACATTATTTACTTGGTTTTCTCGTTCATAGTCTAGAGAATAAAGTCTTTCATTGACTGCAGTACTCATGACTCCTTCAGAATTTTTAAGGCTCATTATTTAACAAATGATTTAATAAGTTATTCATACATTAGGCTGTACAATGCATTCAAAATGCAAGGATAGAAGAAACTAAATATTTTATAAGATAGAAAAATTTCTAACTAACGCCAGTTCCAATGTGATTTCATGAAAATTTGCTTTTATGTGTATATTTAGGAATAGGTATCCAGGGAGAAAGCTGTCCTTGTTAAAAAGTCACAAAATATCTGTATATATTGCAAATTTTATTCTTGATACAGTAGCTTACTAAAACATTTTACAGAAATTATTCTAGAAAAAAAAATAGCGTCCTTGCCTTAAGTGTGCCTTAAGAACATTAAAAAATGTAACTTTAAAGCCTCCATTCAGGGTTACAATAGTTCATCCACCAGCAGATGTTTTCTCTTTGACAGAACTCTTATACTCCAAATACCACTGCTAGAGTCTGAAAGAATACACAGTGCTTTAGTGCTGAAGACTGAAACCCAAATGAAATTTATATGGGTTCATGCCCTATTTAGGAAATGTATTTTTAAAGGGGACTTGGAAATAACTTGGAAATAACTAAAAGGATCTTGAAAGACAACAGCATTCACTGTGTGCCACCACTGAATAATGAATTATTCAATAGCATGATCCTCTAAAAGACCACAATATATATAGCCTGGATGAAGCCTGAGCAGGCAGGGTGTTTCAGTGCTGCCCTGTGCAGTGTGGGTGTGTGAGTATGGGAGAGAATTTGGGAGATCCCAGAAAAGGCTCACACCAAAAGCATAATGTGTTAAATTCCAGTAGGCTTTCCAGGAAGAATTCACCTTTCCATTTTGGTGCTTCTGATGAAAGCTAGAAAGAGGCAGAATTACAAAAATTATTGGAAAGACAAAGAAGTTGATTTGAGTTTGGTTTTGGTTTTCCTGCAGTGGGGGGAAGAAAGCCTCCAACAACCAACCACAGATGAAACACGGAGGACTTTAAATCCCACATTATATTACTCTACCTGGGTCTGCCAGAGCAAAAATCCTTGCTGTTCCCCACACAGTTCACTGCTGGATTTTGAGGAACATCCAGGGTTGCCCTCTCCCAGGTGCCAGATTCTGCATCTGGTACAGGGCAGCTCTGAATGTACATACAAATGAGATGCTGGAAAGTAGTGATGTGGAAAGGGACCTCGGGTCCTGGTTGATGGCAAGTTGAACATGAGCCAGCAGTGCCCTGGCAGCCAGGAGGGGCAGGATCCTGGGGGCATCAGCCACAGCATCGCCAGCCGGGCAAGGGAGGGGACTGTCCTGCTCTGCTCTGCACTGGGGTGGCCTCTCCTTGAGTGCTGGGGCAGTTTTGGGTGCCACAATGTAACAAAGACACTCAGCTGATAGAGAGCATCCAAAGGAGGGCAGCAAAGATGGTGAACAGTCTAAAGGGGAAGCCATACAAGGAGGGTCTGAGGGCACTTGGTCTGTTCACCCTGGAGGAGACTGCGGGGAGACCTCACTGCAGTTACAACTTCCTCGTGAAGGGAAGAGGAGGGGCAGGCACTGATCTCTGCTCTCTGTGACCAGTGACAAGACCCAAGGGAATGGCCTGAAGCTGTGTCAGGGGAGGTTTAGGTTGGACATTAGAAAAAGGTTCTTCTCCCAGAGGGTGGTTGGGCACTGGAACAGGCTCCCCAGGGCAGTGGTCATAGCACCAACCTGCCAGAGCTCAAGAAGTGTGTCTAACATTCTCTTAGGTCGTGGTGTGATTCTTAGGGTTGTGTTGTGCAGGGCCAGGAATTGGACTTGAACCTTGTGGGTCCCTTCCAACTCAGGACTTCTATTATTCTATGAGATTTTGACGATTATAGGGGGTTTTTTTAACCACAGTTTTACTAACTGTTTTCATCAATAAGTTTACTGGGCAATGAAAAGAGAGAGCCCTGGTTTTGTTGGCTAAGCTGTCTCATTAAAGAAGACAAAATATCCGATAACTGCATTATTTTGCCATATATATGTATATACATATATGTATATATAAAATTTAAGAAGGAATGAGACATACCTATTCCAGAACATCAAATCCCTTGTGTTTATGTAGGAAGCTGAAGTCCCTGATTTGAATTTCTAACGTATCTTTTAGTCATTTTCTTTCAGTAAATCTTGTCCTTCCCTTGGGGTCCCCTAGCACAGTTACTTTCCAGGGAGTACTAAACAGGAATGAACATTTTCAGCCTTCCCCACGTGTAATTTTCTAATTCTCTCCTGATATGTTCCAAGTTTCCAGTTTATCTTGAAATATAGACCCCCTCCCTCCTAGGCGTTGTCTGTCCTTTATTCTTCCCCGTCTACATTTAAAAAAAACTCAAACGAAGTAGACAGTAATACTTTCATTATCTGTCCATATTCTTGTGCTCCTGGGAGTTTTTCGGGTTTCCATTACCCTTTCCTCTCCCTGTGTGGGGATTAACACTCAGTCCCTTTCCCTAAAACATACTGTGTCCACTCTGACAAAAGAAAATGTTGCAACTTCATTATTTATTTTTTTAAATACTTGCTAACAGCAAAATCAGTAAAAGATAGCCATGGAAAAAGCTGTAAAATAGCTCAGCTTAAACAAATTTGTACATTCTGTCTTTATCTATTGGAGTTGTAAAGCCTGTAATAAAACATTATGGCAGGGTTGGTAAAATGCTGATATTAAATACTGTTTATAAGGAAAAAATTGTTATATAAATTGCATTTTGCCATCATCTCTTGTAAACAGCTACCTTGCTGATTCACTGGTCTTTTTGTCTAACTTTCCTATCAGGAAAAAAGCATTTCAGTAATCATATGTTCTCTTGAGGTGATTTCCAGAATAAATATGCTCTGTTGAATTAAAAATATGTTAGAAGATCAGTGGACTAGAGAGGAGGAACAGGAAATAAAGCAAGCTTGACTAAATGTGTTTGCTAAGTCAAAATCTCATGTCCTTTCTAGAAAGGTGACTGGAAAATAAGATAAGTGTACACTATAATCTCAACATATCTGTACAGTGAAGATAGTTCCATATTTTGTACACTTAAATGTGCCTCCTATAAATTATTCAAATGTGTTCTTTCCACTGGAACTTTTCAAAAATATTTCTGTGTAGAAACTGAGTATTATAGACTAGATTGCAATACAGCCAGACCAAGTCAGGCAGAATTTCTGGGCCCATCAACTGTATCAAACTGCTTTTCAGAAAGACTAGGGTCACCAGTAAAATACTAATTCTCATCCTTCCAATTTTGATGATCAATTAGATAAGGATATTTCTTAGGTGATTTTTAAATTATTATTGCTATTTCTTTAAAAGAAGACAGAAGGCAGTTGAGACAAGCTGATAGCCTGGTGCTTACCATGTCCCCGACAGATCCATGAGACCAAGGCAGACCAAGGCAGTGTACCCAGTTCAAGGAGCAGTCAAACCATTTCAAGACTGCTGTGTGCAAACAGCTACACACTGCATCATGTTTGCATCAATTGTCATTATGTTTGTGTCTTGGGGTGACTTTATGATGTTGTATCCCATATCGCTGTTCTATGCCCAGAAATTAATTTTTTGCCTTTCTGTGCCTTTAAACTGAGCCTGAGAGGGGGGAGAGGAAAAAAACGCGAGTGAACTCTTCAAAGCAGTTTGTTCAAGGACACAGATACAGACTTCTCTGCTTCTAACAGCAGCAAGAGGGAAGGAAGCACCCTGCTTGCTTTCCAGCCAGTTTTTTTCAGCCCTTTTTCTCCGGAGAGAGATGGAGATTTGAACTTTGTTCTCCTGGAACTTTGGCTTTTTTTCGCTTCTTCTTTTTTGGACTGTTTCAACATCAGAACACATTGGGAGAGTTCTCCATTGAGGCCCAGAGGTGGGCCCACCACGACCCAGCTCCAAGGAGGGGGAGAGAGACTATGGAAGGACTCTGAAATTTTCCCAGGTTTCTCTCAGCAAAGCAAGAAGTTTCATTATTTAGCATTATTATGCTCTTCCAGTGTGTTTGTTAAATAAAGTCTTTATCTCTTTCACTTTCCTTCGAGGAAAATTTATTTTTTTCCCAAACCTGGTGGGAGAGGGCTGGTTGTAACCTGCCTTCTATCAGAGGATATTTTTCCTCCAAATTTGTCCAAACCAGCACAGTTTGCCAGTCATGTCCATCAGAATCTCTCCTTTGCTATGATTCTGCTAGATACCATCCTCCAAACTTGTTTCCCTTTCCCACTTTTCATCATAACTTCTGATTCATATTTACTGCATATTTCTTTGTCATCAGTATGTGTTTTAGTTATCCTACCTGTCACAAGAACCTTAACGAAACTTGATTTTACCACTAATTTTTCTGTAGCTTCTATGAGCTTACTCTAGAAAAAATCTTCCTTATTTTCACCACTGCTCCATGGCAAAGGTGCATTTTCCCAAGTCTCAGCTTTGTCTGCCCTTTCTCCTACTCTTACAAGATATCCTCTTTAATCAGTTTGATTCCTTTACATTCATTTCACACACTTTCCCAGTAAGGCATTAAATCAAGTTTAAATCCATTCTCATATACCTTTTAACATCTGCCACGTCCAATTCTGTTCATAAGGTGCTATCATTTTTTGTAGTACTACCACTGTTTTTTCCTATAAACAGGATCACCCTGTTCTGTAGTTAAAAAAAAAGAACACGACATTCTCCTTTTTTTGCTTTCTCCCACTCTATTTCTCATTGGGACACAGAATTATCTGCTTGTGTCATGCTTTCCTCAATCACTATTTGTATTTTAGCACCTCTTAATGTTGATATTGGGGGAGAAAAGTTTATAGCTGTTTAAGGAAAAAAAAAAGTTTATATATGAAGCATATATGCAGTTAGTACCAATATTTTACATAGAATGCCACATGGAAGCACAGCTGTAGCTGATAAAGTTGTAGCAACTACTTTTCCTTAAGTTTCGTAGTCTGGGATTGAAATAACTCTGATATGACAATTGGCAGGGGATAACTAATAAACTCAGTGGTACACAATCACGATGAGTATTAGCAACGTAGTGTTGTGGTTACTGCAAGCACTACCAGACCCGTTAGAATGAGCAGTCCCAGTTTCCTAAGGTCATCTCAACTTGCAAAGGACTGCAAGATCTGGTCAGCCCTGCAAGCCCATGGGTGTTCTGCTGGTGTGCAAAGGCTGCCAGGAGAAGGTGTTCACCTCCCTGGTACCAGTTGTTGCTCACAGCCTGGCTCTGCAAGGCTCATTCTCCACTGCTGTCCCCTTCTTTACTGCAGCTTTTGAGTGGCCTTGGTCACTCCCCTTCCTCTCTCTGCAGCCTACAGCTTCATGTCCTTTCCCAAGTTTCTCCTGACAGATGGTTCACTGTTCCCAGTGAGATACTTCTTACTCTGATCCAAAGAAAATTGATCACTCAGTCCTTGGTTGCAACTCCAGGAATAATCCACAGACAATGAGTTATGAGGTTTTTTTAGTCATGATGGTGTCATGCTGTTAATGTGTAACCCATTGAATTGGTATTCATGTTCATTCAGTAATTCAACAAACAATGTCTGGCTTCTGTCTTGCCACAAGCAATTCTCTTTGTGCTGGGTTAACAATTTGTTTCTAGACCCTTCTCACTTCAGCATCTGCCATTTCTCCAGATATGGTCGGAAGCCTTTCCTGACATGAAAAGAGATTTAATTTTCCTTCTGCAGCTTATCATGCCAGATCTAAATTCATCTCTGTATTTCTCCTTTAGTTTTCACTCTCCTCAACTGCATCTTACTCTAAGAGCATAATAAATGTCCAGCTGTGTCAGACAATGTTGCTCCTAGCTCAGAAATCTGTTTTGCTCTTGCTGAGCAACATCAATGAGAAATGTTATTTAGAGACTTGCCACTTTCTGCAAACCATTCTCCCACAGAGTTGATCACCCTTTGTCCCCTTTTGCTTCATACAAACATGGTCAAGTCACCTCCATTTTCTAAAGAAAAAGACATTCAGTGTTCCCCTCCAGCGACATTTTTTTTGTCCTTTCTCTCAATTACTATGGGCACAGAATATTACAATAGCTATCCCTAGCTGAGTTTCCATATATTTTCCAGAAACCAATAAAGCAAAGTCCTTAGTACACTCTGCAGATTATATGAAAAGAAGTGCCCCATTTTTCTTCTTTGATTTAAGAACTTCTTTAAGTTAAATTTCTTCCCCTGTCTTTGTCTTTCTTCTGCTATTTGATCCTTTCTCAAATTTCTTTTTACTTCACCTGAATCACTATTTCAGTCTATTCTAAACATAAAAATATGATCTCAAATCCTGTGGTAATTTTCTCCATGGTTACCAGACTCCCCTTGCCCTTTCGCATTTTCCTTTTGAATTATTTCTTTCATGAAACCTCTCCACAGAAAACAAATTTCCTTTCCATTGTTACATGGCAACACATCCCAGCACTGTATTCTTGCCCAAAAATTTATCACATGTAACTTCAGCACACTTATACCTGTAGTAGAAAACCACACCTCCTAGTATTTATAGCAGAAAAAAAGCCCAAACAAACCCAGTGTTTGCACTGACCTGTTTCAGATGACTATTTTAGAAAGAATGGCTTCCTAGTTGTGTTTTATTTCAGCTATGAAAGAGTTTGGGTGGTTACCTGATAGAGTCAGGTAGCCCCATTCAAGATATCAAAGCTAAGATCTCCATTTGACTTTTGATTAATATTTTACTGGATCCCCAACAGTAAATTTAATTTCAGTTGCCTAAAACCAAACTTTTTCACACTGTTCCTTCTTGCTGCCTTGCTCTCGTAACCAAAAATCTCTATCCATCTCCCTCAATCCAGACTTTTTTTCTTGGATATCAATTTCGAATCATATTTCTTACTTAAGTCATCATATCAAGGTTATCTATATCTTGACAAGTTTTATTTTTACAACCAAGACCATTTCTATCATTTTAATCTTTATTAGCTTAGTCGTTTTTTTTCAATCTCAAATGAAAAGCTATTCATGATGCATGTGCCAAATTCATAATTCACTCCTATTACTTTGATGATACAAGTTCCCTCTTTTTATTTCTCTGTCAAATTCCCCTCTTTATCATATCATAAATGAAGTAGAGAAAAAAGGCTTCACAGTATATCGATAGTCTTATCATTTATCCTTCAATATCAAGGATTCACTTTGCACTTCCCACTCACAAAGTGCTCACAAAGAAATTCCCCCTCCATGTCCTCAAGGGCAGTTAACTTTATAATTAACAATGACTTATTGTTTCCTTGTGATTGTTTATGTTTTAGTCATAATGTTATTATGGGTCCTTTTTCATCCTTACATTGCAAGCTATTTAGGGAAAGAAGAGCTTTTCTTCATTATACAAACACTTGTTAAGTGGGGTCTGCATAAGACCTTCTTCTGTTGTGAAAATAGAAATACCAAATGAGAACTATATAATTAAAAAATATATTTTATTGATTAATAATTTTTAGGTGCATACTTTATATAACAGGAAAGTTTTATACCAAAAAGTCATGGAAAGACACGGGGAGCCATTAGTTCTCTTCCTCAATGGATCTTCTGTGCTCCACAGTTAAATGAATTAGCTCAATAAATTTATATATCTGAATCCTTATTATTAAACTCTCAATTGCTATCTAAAAATTACTTCAACTGAAGTAACATTAGCAAAATACAGTCCATAGGTATTCTGTGAGCTGTACTGTCATATTCTGACAATTATTTTGATATAAATACTAGATATTAGATATTAATATAGTCATGAGCAGTAACATTATCTTCTAATAAAAATGTAGCATTTTTACTTTCTAGTGTTCTTCTCATTCACATTTAATGAAATAATTCCAATATTCTGACAATAAAGTGAAATGTAAGTTCTTTTTGGGTTTTTATTGGCCAATAATTGTGATGTAATTTTGAACACTAAGGAAAACGGTAAATTGAGTAAAAACCACATAATTAATTGATGCATTTAATGAAATAAGAGGGAACAGCCCAGGAGGCACAAAACTACTTCAGAGTGAAGAAAGTTCTTATCATCTATGGGTTTTTCATGTCATCAGAGGGCACAGTAAGAGTGTGATATCAATAGGGTGAAATAATGGAAAATTTCAGTGTCGCATGGGAAGATCATCTGAAATATTTGTATCAGGAATTAATCTATCATACCATATCATGGTATGGTGCAATACATGAGATTTCCATGCAAAACCACAAAAAGGGCAAGTGAGTGCACACTTAGTTCACCTCTGACCAAATTCACCCTGTTGGGGATTGACATCAGAGAGCTGTCATATGCAGGTCAATTATTCATGTTCAGAGAGGAACTGTATTTCTTGTGACTAGATTTAAATTCACAACTGCACTTAGTGTCAAGGCACTTAATGCAGCCTGTGAGAAAACATTCACAAGATTATCAGCCTAGACATAAATATAGTGGAGGAACCATTCACAAAAGGCTGGTATCACACAGCTGGTGCATGAGGCACATATGCATGAGGCACATCCATGTTTAACGGCGACAGAGCAGGAGAAGGAATTTTAACTAAGAAACCCCAGGTACCATTCTTGAAGGAGATCTTGATGGATCTTTCTATTTTCTAAATTTTAGTCAGCTGCTAAGAGCTAAGAAAGAGGCCTCCTGTGCAAATCAGATCAATTTCTAAACAGGTTATGTGGGACATACCATTAATTAATCAATTGATACTTTGCCCCAACAATTTTCTGAGTAGTTTGCATAACATATGAAACTATCTCTGGGAATAAAATGTGGAGGCAGGAGGTATATGAAACTTAAACTACAAGTCTCTGAGTTTTCAGGAAAACTGAATATAAAAACAATGATTGATTACAGATATTTCCTTGCAATTTCCAGGCTGAAACATCTTAGCATAGTAAAACAATATGAGCATTCCTTAAAGCTTACATTTCTTATCAATCTAAGGTTGAAATTAAGAAAATTATTAATTTCTTTAAAATGTTTTTCGCTGTACATATAAATTAACTTTTATCTCCATGACAGTTTGTTTTCACAGCTGGTCTTTTAAATTCTAATCCTCAATTTGGCTCCTGAACAGAATCCACACTTCAGGTTTTTCATTTGATATTTAATCCCTTTCCTAACGCTTGTCAGAAACCAACTTTTGAACAGGAAAGCATATAGAAGTGCATTTTAATCATTCATTAAAAGCCTTTTGTGCAATTTTTAAGTGCTAGGAGACCAGCAAGAAAACCCTGAACAGTCATACCTCCTTCCATGAAGTTCTGGATTTGCACACAAAAATAATTTTGCAATCTATTCTACCTCAGTTCTCAGAAACATTTGTCAAGTGTAATATTATATATTTAAGAAAACATGTAAGCAAAAAGGTTTTATTTTCAAGTAATTAATTTATATCAAGTGTGTCTTTGTCTCTCAAGATGGATTAATGTGGGTAGAATAATGAGACATCATAAAATATGCTCAATAACAGCCATACTCAAAGTTCATAAAACAAAGAAAGATTAATCCCTAATAATTACCATTCTGTAAAAACCTGTTGTAGTATTACAAGCAAAAGGACTTGCAAAGATAAGATTTCAAAATAAAAAATACAAATAATTAAAAAAATATTATTATATTCTTTGTTAGTGCCAAGTAGAGAATCATGAGAAATAACAATGTATGTGAACCTTATAAAATCTCACTTTTACTTATATCGAATACACCAATAAAGATATACATACAAGCTACTGCATTATTACATTAATGAGCTCTTATAATAATCAATTTTGATAAGATACATGAACATCAGTTCTGTTTTGTTTCAATTTGTTAGTTCTTCCTTTCCATTATCAGTTGTCAAACTAGAGCATTAATAAAATCACGTGGTGTTACTTTGCTCTGTGTGAAATATTTAAAGTATGTAACTTGTCAGCTGTCGCTGTTGTACTGAGAACGGCAAGAAGAACGACACGATTCAAGTCAGGAGAATAGTTCTATCTAATTAATTATGAACAGGTTTATATAACATGGTCTGCAAGAGTGGTAGGAGGTCATTGGTCCTTTGACCAACCACCCACCCCTTAGAAGGATTGGCTGAGGTTCTGTAACACCCATTCAAAATATTTTTTCCAGTATACCAAAACAAGACTGGAAAACAAACCCCAGGTACAGAGATAGAGAATTAGTTTACAAAACCATCTTCACTGTTTCTCAGCTAGCTGTATGAGAAAGGAAAAACTTCACAGAATTGTGCAGCAGCTGGAAAATTCCTCTGCTCCTAGCTTTTTAGCATCCACAGTCAGCATCTTTCAGATGATGAAGAGAGATCCAGAAGAATCAAATATTACCCTTACTTATTTTAACATATATTTTTTTCTTTAAGCAGCTCAAAAAAAGCTGCTTTAATTTTCATGATTCAGGTTTCGTTTGAACCACAAACTGGGAATTCAAGAACGATTGCCCATTCTTTTAGCTTCAACATCTGAACAGCTTAAAAAAATATATTGTGCAGAGGAAAAAAACAGATTTTAAATATATATTCTTTCATAATTATTTTTCAGTTGTTTTGTGTAGGTTGTTGAGGTTTTGCTTGCTTGCTCATTTTGGGTGGGTTTTTTGCTTGTTCATTTTTTCATTTGTTTGGGTTCTTTTGATTTGAGGTTTTTTTTTAAGTGTAGCTATTGAACAAGCATAATGCCTACAGCTTTGTTCTTTGCTCCTCCAAAGGAAGCATGAGACCTGAAACTCATTAATCATGAAGGGGCTGTGCTTTACATTGTGACATTGATCATGCCAGCCCCTAATCGATCAAAAGCACTGTAGGGGCATTTAACTCAGTTTGAGGTCTAGAGAGGAAAACCATACATTATTCAGAGATGTCTGAAACTCAAGGGTCAGGAAGACAGATTGCATAAAGAATTGCAAAACTAAAGGAGTTTTAGGTTCTGACAGGGATGCAATAACTTCAGAGAAGATGAAAAGTGTGGAATAACAGTAATGGAAACTTTATTTATTTACCAAAACTACTGTAGTACAAGTTTCTTATCTCAGTGAGCTAAAGATAATAATGATCTTCAGATGCAATTGACCTGTGTGAATTTAAACTCATGACCTGAATGTGACAGATCATATATCTCCCTATGGCTTCTTGAAGACAGCAATCTGGCATTTGGAACTACTGTTTAGAAATAGATAAAAGCATACCGATCTTTGCATGGCATAAACAGGGATCACACAATATATGCTAAAACCTTTGTGAAAATACATTTATTTTAAGCAACTCTTGATAAAAAGATTAAGAAATTGGCCTCATGTCACAGAATTATTAGATGCTTGGCTTTGTAAGCTATGAAGCAGATCCAAGTTGAGAAGCATTCATAAATGCAACAGCTAAATTACAATTCCAGTTCTATCATAGAGCTACTCAGAGATACTTTAGAAACTCAAAGAAAATAATTTAAAAAAAAAATTAATACAATGCAGTCAGTCTGAAGGAGAGACATTTTGATGGACCATCATTCCAGACTGATTATAATATAGACTTCTGGTAGTCTTAAAAAGATTAATGGAAGAGGGCTGGCTCCTCTCTTTTTTTCCCTCTGTTTTTATCTTTTTGTAAACCCACAGAATCGTTAAGCTTGGAAAAGGCTACTAATACTATTGAGTCCGACTGCTAACCCAGCAACACTGTGTTCACCACTGAACCTACGTGCCACACCTACAAGTCTTTTAAATACCTCCAGGGATGGTAATTCCACCACTTCCTTCGGGAACCTGTTAAAGTGCTTGATACTCCCTTTTCCATGAAGAAATTTTTTCCTAATATCCAGTCTAAACTTCCGCTAATGCAACTTGAGACCATTTCTTCTTGTCCTATAGCGTTTGGCTTGGGAAAAGAGACTGACCTCTGCCTTGCTACAATCATCTTTCAGGGAGTTGTAGAGAGTGATAAGGTCTCCCCCAAACCCCCTTTTCTCCAGGCTAAATGACCCCAGCTCCCTGAGGCAATCCTCCTAACATTTGTGTTTCAGACCTTTCCCCAGCTCTGTTTCCTTCTCTGCACTCACTCCAGCACCTCAAAGTCTTTCTTGTACCGAGGGGCAAAAAACTGAACACAGGATTTGAGGTGTGGCCTCACCAGTGCCGAGCACAGGGTGGCAATCACTGCCCTGGTCCTGCTGCCACACTACTGCTGATCCAGGCCAGGTGCCATTGGCCTTCTTGGACCCCTGGGCACAGCTGGCTCATGTTCAGCTGCTGTTGACCACCACCCCCTGGTCCTTTTCCTTTGGGCAGCTTTCCAGCCATTCTGCCTCCAAACCTGGAGCATTGCCTGGGGTTGTTGAGACCCAAGTGCAGGATCCAGCATTTGACCTTTTTGAAACTCATGCAGTTTGCCTCGGTCCATCGATCCAGTCTGTCCAAATCCCTCTGCAGAGCCTTCCTGCACTCCAGCAAATAGACACTCCTGCCCAACTTGTTAATCTGCAAGCTGACTGAGGGTACCCTGCAGCCCCTCATCCAGATCATCAAAAAAGATTCAACAGGACTGGCCCCCATGCTAAATCCTGGAGAATATGTGTCCATCCCCGGCTGGATGTAGCTCCATCTCCCACCAATTTCTGGGCTCAGTCATCCAGTCATTCTTTATCTAGGAAACAGGCACCTGTGCAAGCTATGAGCAGCCAATTTCTCCAGGAGAAAGCTGTTGGAAATGGTGTCAAAGGGTTTTCTAAAGCCAGGGAAACAATATCCATAGCCTCTCCTTTATCTACTAAGTAGATCATCTTGTCATAGAAAGAGATCAGATGAGTCAAGGGGGACTTGCATTAAATACCTCAGCCTCTTTTTTTTGCTTTGTCACTATGTTTCCCTCCACACTTAAAGGATGAAGATTTTCCTTAACTGTCCTTTGGTTGTTAATGTATTTATATAAATATTTCTATTGTCTTTTATTACAGTAGCCAAATTAACTTCCAGTTGGACCCAGCCCTTCTGATTTTATCCCTTCATAACCTCCTGACATCCTTGTAACCCTCCTGAGTGGTCTTCCCCTTCTTCCAAGGGTGATAAACTCTCTTCCTTTTGTTTCCTGAATTCCAGCTGGGTTCCAGCCAAATCTCTCTGTTCAGCCAAACCAGTCTTCTTCCCTGTCAGCTCATCTTTTACCAAATAGACACTCCTGCCCCTTGAAATTTTCCATCTTGAAGAATGTTCAACCTTCCTGGATTTCTCTGGCCTTCAGGACTACCTCTAAAGGGACTTTGTCAACCAGTCTCTTAAACAGTCTTCCCTCCAGAAGTCAAAATAGCTGTTCTGCTGACCCCCCTCCTTTCTTTCACCAATTATTCATCTGATTATACTGAATTGTTTTACTTCACGATGAACAACCATTCTGTAATATCAGTTACTATATTCCTACATTCAATTTATTTAATTGGCTAAAATGGACAGAAATTGGCTTTTTCAACCTCCAGAGAACATTCAACTTCCAAATGATTTAGTCTGCTTTATGAGTGGAAAATTGATATTGCCAGCTGACCAGTCATGTCTGATCAGGTAGCTCACAACTAAATAAACAACCAAAGAAGCATTCTTCAGGAAGATTTACATGAACAACAAATAGCAATTCTAGTTAATTCTGAAGTGAAAACATACACTTAGTAAACGTGAATGTTAAAAGAACTTCTATCTATCAATTTGTATTTAGAAAAAATTACTAATTTCTTCTCAGTTATTTGTGTCTGTATCACTATTGTTCACTGATAAACAAGTAAAACATTATTTTCTGCACATTTCAAGGTCACAAGCAGCACTTAAAAAAGCACGGATAACAAACAGTGTTCTATCCTTCAAATACGTAGATTGGCCTGCTATAAATATTTAATAGAAACTTCAGCTAAAAATCCTCAGGCCTTTACTTTCATCTAATTTAATTTCTAATTGCTTTGCTTCTTGTTTCAGTTTACCTGACAGATTATGATGGACTTTGTTGCCTGTTAAAAGCCCTGATCAAACCTTATCCAAGATGGTTGGACCCCTTTCTTTTCTTGTATGCAGACTTATGCATAATAAGACAAAACTTGATACCTGCCAGCATTTTCCTGTAAGCAAATTGGTTTATAGGAAAATAAATTGTCACATTTACAAAACCATAATATTTCAAGTGTGTTTTTTTGGTGGCAACTGCATGAAATGCCACCCTAGGGTGTTCTAAAGGTTTCATTGACAGCATCTGATAGAACTTCTATGAGAAATAGATACTTGGGTAGGCCTTTGCTTTCAGCAAGCATTTCATTTGAAAAATCAGTAAACTCTCCCCTATGAAATTATCATTCTGTATAAACTCCTCAAATTTTAAAAATAGTGTGATTTTCAGCCAGCTTTCAAAGCACATTAATACTCAATGGTGTGGTTTCACCAAAGCTCTGAAAGTCAGCCACAGTACCTCTAAGTATCCTCTGCTCTGCCTGTGCTTTACCACAACCAAGCACTTGTTTAATGCCTATCAAACAATTTCAAAAGAAAAAAAAACCAAACACATATAAACTCTCCTCGTGGTTTGCACTTTCCTTCTCTAGTCTGTGTTTCATCATTTCCTCCAGAATTAGAAAACGTTCGCAAGAGTTTAATATTCCCTCCATTAAAAAAGGCCTGCTATAGTAACACAATATTTGTCTTCCAGAATTTCGTGCATCTTGGATATGTCTCTAGTATTCTTGTAATGGAATTTCCATTTAAATTGATGTTATCTACATCATTAAGATGTGGAGATAGAGATGCAAATACTGAAAATATATCATTCTCATATAAAGCATCTTTACAAGATAAATTGTTGAACATTTTACAGAGTTCAGTCAAAGCTCAACAATGTTATTATTAATTAACTAAGCTGTGCTAAAAATTTGTGACTGCTTCCCAAGACTTGGGAGAGTTTTTGAGAAGGAAAGACTCATATATATGGAATATATCCATGACTATATCTCTTATATATATAGAATATATCACTGATTAAATCCAAAGTTAAGATCTTTCAGCAACTGCTCACATGAAGACAAAGAGTCTCTTAATGATTACTGTCACATTAATGTATTTTACAAACCACCAATATAAACTGGCATACAGAGAGGGAAGACATGTTCCTTTATTCATTACTACAGAAAGGTTAAGGGAAGAGCATGACCAAGTCCTTGTTTGCATGGGACTGAAGAATATGGGATGCATTTCTCCATTTATTATAGTGGGTGCCTTATAATGCATTTGTTTAAAAGATTTATTCGTTGTTTAAAAAAACAATTTCTTCTTAAAAAAGACATTACATGATATTTTATTAAAGAGTTCTAGTTCAGAGAACATGAAAAGCACTAAATTCATCAGTGCCTCCCTATCATCTTTAAGCAGAAGCATTATAGCAAAGAAATGTTTTTTTCTGTGCCTTATCTTCAGTCTCACAGGGAGAAGACTATGGCAGACCTAATTATATTCACAATGAACTCAGAGGAAAGTGGTTCAGAGGTGACATTTTCAATAAAACAATTATTCATATCACCATATGTTAATTCATAAACAGATGCTGAACTGTAGGATGAGGAGTTTCTAATATGTATCAACTATATTTAGTGTTAATGAGCTTTTTAAATAGTTGTCATGAGAAGTCATGTACCTGGAAATTTGATAAATTCCAGTGACACAGAGGAGTGGACCCATTCAGACAGTGAGCCTTCAAACTATATTCAAAGCATGACATTTTCCTCCATGCTGTATCCGAATTACCCATTAACCAAGATAAGGGGAAACAATTTGACACCAAATGTCATCAGCAAGATACATAAAGGTCATTAGCTTCTTAATGTTACATTCAGCACTTGTGCAACATTGGATGGCGGCACTTCCATTGCATGCCCCAAGAAGAGCAATGATACAGAACAATGAAACATCATTTGAGAAGACATGAAGGTGAGTATTCAATAGTAGAAAATAGATTGACAATAATTGTCTTACATGTTCAGAAGTCAAAATTTAGGGCACAATTTTTGACATAAATTTGAAGTTAAAAAAATTTTAGCAGTTTCTTCGTGGTTATTTTGGGCAGTATTTAGTAATATCTAATACTGCATGGCAGCTTGTATATTTTTTATTACCTTTGAAGTTCATCTCTAAAAGTTATTTCTCATTGACATGACTAGGACATTGCAAACTTTAGCATCTCTCTTCAAATCAAGTAATCCCTTCGGTCTAGTTGATATTGCAAAATGTGCTCCAGGCATTTTCTTTTTAGCACCATAAATGAGATAGCATTCAGCTCTCTTGCATACTTATGCTGCATATGAAAGTGAGGAACATTTATAACTATTGCTGAAATAGGGTGATGCTAAAAATCTAAATTTAACCTTCAGAAATGTGAAAAATGATGCATCTATTTCTATATTTTCACTTGGATTATAAGATACTTAAAAAATACAGAATATCTGCCAATGTCTGGGCTCATGAAGAATTAAAGTGTTCTGATGTCCTTAGCTGTACATCTATGACCAAAATCATAAATGAAATTGGGTTACCAAGGAGGCAGAAAAACAGTTTGCCACTACTTTTGGTTATTGTCAAATGCATATTGGATTACTGGAAAATATGCCATTTCTTTTAAAATAAAATAATGATTTATAAGGTTTTTTTTCACAACCACTTATGCTCATATGCTCAAATGCAATAGGCATCTAATATTAAACTCAGTCTAAGCACCTGTCTCAGTAAATATAGATTGAATTGAAAGTCAGGCATCTCAATATCATTTGGGATTTGAGTCATGGTAAACAATGAAAAAGCAAACTAAATGAGGTTCACAATATCAATGTTATTTCAGAGGAATAGAAAAAACCAACTCAAGACTGTGAATTTTGACATACTATGTTATTTTTTTCCACAATAGAGTTACTTTACAGACTCTATTGTGAGCACTTATGCAGAAGCTCACGCCAAAATGTGGGTTTCAGTGAGTGAATTACATCTTTGGGAGGAAGAACACAGGGGAATTTCAGAACAGCCCTGCAGGTTCAAGCTATGCAGTAATTTTTCTGTATATTCATCTGTGTTGGAGGCATACAGCTTCAATACCATTTAAAATTAAAAATTTCTTTTCCCCAGCCTCCCCTACATTTACCCCTGCAAATCAGTCATTGATATGTATGTCCTCTCTGCTATTTTGAGTTAATTTTATGTTGTATTAAAAATATAATCTGTCTGAAAGTTTTCTATAGGGATATATAGGTTTTCTTCAGTATTGCTAAGGTGGTGCCCTTTAAATACAATTTTCATCAGCAGAAACATAAAAGACTTTGAAGTGGCTGGTGAGATAGAGAGGTAACACAACACACAATCTGCATTTTCCACAGAAGCTGCTGTAACTGTGGCACACCTATGGTGTACTTCTACCACTGAGTGTAAGGGAAACATGCCATACCTTTCTCTGCTGGCGAGCTGAGATATCAGCTATTCTACTTTCTGCTCTCTCGTTCTCTTTGAAATACTTGGGAAAGCAGTGAATCTGAAAATTATTAAACTACATATCATAAATAACTGTTAAGCTATATTACAGTTTTTATTTAGCAGGATCTTGTAATAAGAGAAACCAGTTGCGTTAATAAATATGCACACATGTATATCCAGAGAGAAGAGGAAAAGGGAGGAAGAGAGGGAAGAATCATTTCATTTTCTACTGAAGTACAGCATTCTCTGGTATAAAATGAAGCAATTAACAACAGTTCACAGAATTGCACAAGACCGGAAGTGATTATCACAGCCAATTAAAGGTGCAGAGGATAATTACATTTGGCAGACTGCAAGCCCTTGCTGGAATCTGTCCAGAACACAGGTCCAGACCAGCAGCTCAGTTAGTCTGGAAGCTGCTTCCAAATAGCAAGCGCCCAGGGTGAGTGTGCTGAACATTGGCTTTCACACAGGCAGCTGCTTACTCGCGAGCTGGCCAATGAAGCTGTCACAAGAATGGTGCAGCAAAAAGACATTGTCAGCATCTATCAGGCAATAATTAAACCTCATCTCTTCACTTTTTTTCAGGCATGTACTTCCTTTCTGTGCATCAGCTGACTAAATAATTGTCACAATTAAAGGTGCTTCAGTCAACAGACATTTCAGCTGATTGATAATTTCAATGAAGCTTCAAAAAACAACCACTGATACAACTTTATCTTTTTCCAGCTGGCATCACCAAAAGAAGGTGATGATCAGGAAGCTATTATATTGACAGTCAAGTTTAACTTGACGTTTTCTGAATGCAACTGTCAGACGTTTATTTTTTGTTATCACATTGAAATTCTGTCTGTCCTGTGTATGGCTACTAATGTCAGTAAAGAATTCACCAAATAAAAAAGAAATATAAAACATTCAGGCATAACCTAAACTCAACTCTTGTGCTTTTTCTACCTCCTTTTGTATTTGCTTGCAATGACCTCAGCAGCCTCCCAGTAAATAAATGAGATGCATGAGGCAAGAAGCATGGGACAGAACAATGTTCAACAAAGGCATTCATACTTCTTATCCACATCTATTCATGTTACCATGGTTTTTTCACTGATATATTTTCAAAGATACAGAGACTGGGTGTGCCTGGCAGGCACCTCTGGAGATTGCGTGGTCCAAGCCTCTGCTTAGAACAGAGTCCATGACAGCAGGTTGCTCAAGGCCTTCCCAGTTGTGTTTTGAATATCTCCAAGGATGGGTACTCCACAACATCTCTGGGCAATCTGTTCTTGTGTGTGACCACCCTCATAGTGAAGACATTTTTTCTTTTTTTTTAATATTTAAGTGGAATTTCCTGTGTTTCAGTTTGTGTCTATTGCTTCTCATCCCTCTCTGGGCGCCACAGAGAAGTCTGTCTCTGTTGTCTTTACTGCTCAATCAGGTATTTATGTGCATGTATAAGTCCCCCCTGAGCCCTCTCTTCTCGAGGCTGAGTGGTCCCAGCTCTCTCAGCTTCTCAGCCTCTCCTCATTTGTCACATGCTAAAGATCCTTAATTTTTGTGGCACTTCCCTGGGCTTGCTCCAGTAAGTAACGTCTCACTTTAACTGATAAATCCAATTTTTGTTTAGTTAATTTTCTGAGATTTATTTTCTAAGAGAAGAAGTACAACTTCTCTGTCACATCCATTTGAGAAGTAGATACAATTTAATTTTATGGTCCGAAAACAGCAGCAACACGCCTAAAATACCGGCCATGAAATTTCTTACCAATGTCAGCAAAAACACCACAACATTTATTAAGGAGTTTTCTAAACAAATGTATGAACATATTTTGTATGTAACTTAGTTCTTTAATTCAGTTCCTAGTTTTGGTATCCATAATTACTCATTTCACTGTGAATCTCCCTTAATTTTGTAATTTATTTTCAGTTTTCTTCTCAATGGAAGAGGTTCTTTTGGTACTGCTGATTTTGTATATGTTACTATATATGTAATAAGTTACTCAATCCTATCTAATTCATTTTTCACAAGTAAACAAAAATAAAAAAGAAAAGGCTTAAAGGGTATTGGGTCTCAAGGTATATCAAACTGTGACAGGTTTATGTGTTTTTCTCCAATTTGTCGCTGACATAAAAGAATATTTGTAATGAATGATGAATGGGTTTGTCCCTGTAAAAAAATACGGATAATATCATACCTGAGAGTTTACTAATGTATTTAAAGCTTGTGTTTACTAGTTAATATATAAAATCATGAAAATACCTTTATCATTTTCTCATCTAAGTCCAAAGTTTGTTTGCATTTAATCTCAGAAGTTTCAGCATTTCCAGAAAAAAAGAAATTGACTTGAAAATGAATGAGAAAGGTAAAGGGATGGAAATGCTTCTTATAAAGTAATAATACCGATGTATTCTAAAGTGTCTAGGAACAATGTTATATTCATGTCTCTTTCATCATGTTTATCCAAAAAATATCATCAGAATTAATTACCATAAAATCATTAAGAAGTACTGTAAATGCATTTAAGAAATTAGGTGGTTAATTGAATCAACTATGTGAAGATTTCTTTCTAGTTCAGGGTGGATCCAGCAGAGAGTATTTTGGAAGACACAGTAGGTGGAAGGGTATGTGCTGCCCCATCTGAACCCCTCTGACCCACAATGAGAATGTATTTATTAGAAGCTGTAGAATTGCAGAGCTGGAGTAACAACGTCCAGTGCCTGTTTCACACCCTTCTGAGTGTTACCATCAATATGACAAAGCATAAGAAAGTTCCATAGAAGGCTTTAGAATAGTCATCAGCCTCAGTGAGAGGTGCTGCCAACTGGACTTTTTCTCTGTGTGTGGGAATTAAGTGAGAAAGAAGAAGAAATGAAGAGTAAGGACAAATGAAAATACAAGGGAAAAATAGATGAAGCATTTGAAAACTACCATTAGGAAATTTTCTGCTTAACATTTCTATAATATTTATGGAAAATTTCTTTGCTGCAGTAAAAATTATTTCACTTGGCAAATTCAAGCACGACTACTGAAGACTTAATGTAATGTATCAGGAGGGCATGGAAACAGTTTAGAAATAAGCAAGAGAGCTCAGTGTTTTATGACTCTCTGGGACCTATTGCTATTATTTCCCAAGTCGTCTCACCAATTACAGGCCTTACTGGAGACTGCATGCCTCAGTGAGAGCAGGAATAGATATATTGCTCCCTATAAAAAATAACCCATTTTCTGTGGATGGTGTCATCAAAAAAGAGTCACAACTTCCATCCCAAAATGACAATATAGCTCATGTTCTTAAGCATGCATTGCAATGGATCCATATAAATATAATATTGTTGCTACATAATATACTGGATTCACTTTTACCATCTCTGAAAGTCACATACAGTTCCAATTGGCATGACTAATTTGATCCTATTTTCAGTCACCTGAAAATTTCAACTTTCTTATAAAGCTTGACAAGGACATAAACAGTAATCATAATGATAAATCAAATGTTAGGAAAAATATTTAAACTATATTTAAGATAGCACTATTGTAATGGAAATACTTTTTAATTCATTGGACTTCTATTAAAAATAATGTAATAATTTTAATTTGAATAATCAATGAGAATTGTAGCATAGGAGCTTAATAATATTAAATATATTGTACACTGAACAGAATAATAGTATCCCTCAAATCTCATTTTATTGTATTTTATACTGGAGAATGACTTTCAACCCCAGACTACTTCTGCACTTCTGTAAAATTATCTGAGAAAGAGGACCATCTTGACATGATTCAAACCCTAAACAGGGCCTTATATTTGGAAAACTTACTCTTTCCTCAGTACTTTTCAGTTCAGCCAGAAGATGCTCCTCCTACTCACTTAAACAGTAAAATGCACTGGATAGAGATCTTTTCTACTCCTTTTAATACAGAGCTAGATCAGGAACTATACAAGCAAAGATGAGAGTTTGGAAATCTGGACATTTGGAAATGTTGGATTGAAAGGAGCTGAAGGCTGCTGCATGTTAATGTTCACAGTGAGTTTAAAAAGAAAACACAGAAAGGAATCTTGTGTGGGGAACCAGTGAAGAATTACATCAGGTTCTCTGGTGGTGTGTTATTGCTTTTCAAGTTAGGAGCACCTAAGCTAAATATTTTGTGTCAGGGAGACCAGCTTATAATATCCAATTTGTTTTGAAATATAATTACATGGAGATGCCAAAGAAGACACCTCAAATCCATTTTTTCCTGATAATGTTTTATGCTTTATTGGGTGAAAGGAAAATATGTGTGCTGGTTTACTGATTTCAGCACATAAGAGTTCAATAGAATTCAGCAAATGATTAACTGTTGCTAAAAACCTCTAAGACAATATTTTCCTTATAGGCATGGCATTGTTAAACACTCATCCCAGTATCTGAACTCAGTTTTTGCAATTTGATTGAACCCACTAAAAGACTTTCACTATTTAGTGTTTCAGGGCGTAGATTTACAGAAGACAGAAGTTGGAAATATGAAGTGGGAGTTCAGTGGTTAACCACAGAAACCAATGATAAATTGATAAAATTAAGTTTTCTGTGCTCATACCATTGTCACCAGACTATTAAGGAGTAACGACAAATTCACCCTCTTCGTCAACTGTCTTTAGTCTATTAAATCCTATTATTTCATTTTACTGAAAAATCAAAGTTTTTACATATCATCCAGCTGTTATAAAAGAGGATGAACTACATTTGAATAAAAGATAGCACATAGTACTAAACTCTAAACGCCTTTAAGACTGACAAAGTAAATGTCAAAAAAAATGGGGTTCACAAGGAAGATACTTTGAAACCTTCAAAGATACTTGATTTTCTGCTCCCATCAAATCTTCAAAACCACTTCTCCATCACCTTCTTTATGGATAAAATATTCCATCCCATGCAAATAAGAACAGCAAAGGAAAATAGTGAAGAGAGAGATGAATTTGAGCACCAGTCTTAATACCACCTTCAATTTTTAAACCTGGTGAGCTTCTGAAAAATCTGCATGTTTTGGTACTGTTTACAATGTTGTAGGCAGAAAACACCCAGAGATATGGTGTTACAGTCCGAAAATATGTTCAATGAAAACTGGTGAGAAAATACCAATTCTCTGGTCCCAACCATATTAATTCAGCAGCAAAACTAATATAAGAAATTTATTAGGAGTGTCAAAAAATAAAATATGTCAGATTTTTGATCCTTGAAACTCTTATTATTGCCTCTACTTTTATTTAGAACAGATTTAACATTTCCATCACAGAAATTCTCCAATATTAGTTGCACTAAGTAGCGTATTTCATAGGCATCAGAGTTTAATTTTCAGACATAAGCCTAACTCTGTTCACTGGGTGTTTAATGAGGTTAAGATACATATTACCAGATGGGAGTATTTCTTATTAGCATTCTCCTCATCCTAATTGTGCTGTAGTACAGCGGCACAGGAAATTGTTGATCAGTTTCAAATCTTGCCCTAACATAGTCTTTCTGAGTAGTCATTTTATTTGACAAGATCTTTGTAATTATGTGATCAAGTTTTAATTCCTGTGTGCTGTGGCACCTCTACATGAGAAGTGCATGGCCTACATCTCTCCAGAGTGTTACTACAATTATTTTACACTGGTATAGAATCAAGGATGAGAGTAAGGGTAGAGTGGAAGAATCTGATCAAATAGAAAAAACTTGTTCTAGTTTTACCACGTTGGACCTCTTTTGCCTTGCTTAATGGCAACTATGCATTGGCCATTTTTATTAAATTAAAAAAAAAAAAGATGCTTCATTTTTCTTCATTTGATGATGAATAATGTGAAATCCTTTCATGTGAGGAATTGAAAGCTTATTTTGTGGATTTGGATATTCGGGTACCTGAGTAGTTGGCTATGAGTAACTTCGTATTTAGTTTGCTGTCCTACTAATTTCTGGATTGGGAGCAACAAGGAAAAAGGGTTAGAAGAAAAAAATATTATTTTTCAAAAAGGTAATGTGTCTTAAATGTAGCATATCTGGTAGGGAACACTGTCAGTTAGTATTTATGTTGCTGAACTTGCAAGAGACCTCAACAGATAGTAAAAAAGAAAAGGACAATCTAAAGAAATATATTGTCTGAAAAGCAAGAAAAGGAAAGCACCATTGTGTCCTCTTTTCAAAGGAAAATGAAGGTACATAAGGTAAATGTCAGAATGAAAAACAGTAGTAGAAAGCTGAGAGCACCTGAGCACATCAGCCATGAGTCTGCTCTTTATCTCATTTATGACAGTGGAGCTGCCATCAGTTCCAAGCGACTGGTGGTTTCTGCTGACCCTGAATGGATATAATCTCACTAACCACAGCCATGGGAAGTGAATACAGTCTGCCCTAACTGCGGTAAGCAAGAAACAGACACGTCTGTGGGAATCAACACTTCCCTGATTGTGGCAAGAGCCCAGATGATCAGCTCAGATTAATCACTGGTGGTTTTCTGGGCCAATGGCTATAAACAGGTGAGACAAAGCTAGGTACTGACCACCACCATGTCCATTATGTGTGTTTGTCTGTGCTTTTGTGAAATTTATTTCTCCTGAGGGTCTTCAAAATAACTTCAGACTTTGGGAGTGTATCTAAGTGACAGCCTTACACAACTGGTGTTTTAAATTGGTCACTATTTTATCTGTATGCTTTAACTTCTGAGGTTGTAAAATAAGTAAACACTCTAAGTAAAGCTATGAATAAATACTGACAGATTAAAGAACTCCAAAGCAGCCATACAAAGTCTGACTTTACATCCTTCTTGAGCAACTTAAAATACCAGGGAGCAGAATTTTTGAGAGCTAGTTTGTAACTCTGAGAATTATGAAGTATTTTCATTGGTTTGAGCATCCTTTGCATGGCCATTTAGTTGAAGGATTTGAAATCATGTACTTTTAGATTTGAGAACTAGAATATTCAATAGCATAACAACTGCATCTCTTTGAAGCCTCTGTTAAAAGTGTTAAAGCAGCTTTGTTCTTGGTTTTCAGCAATTTAACTGAGAATAAAATCAGTCACTAACTACTAACAGAATGAGGTTTCAAGCCAAGAAAAATACCATTTTTCACACAATGCTTTATTAAGAGTTGAATTCCTTCCTGCAAGATCTTGTGGAGGGTTCAAAGGTACATAGAACTGTAAAAAAAAAGTTAAATAGAGTTTGGAAAAAGACTATTTTTACAGTCAGCAGTGCAAAAATTCACTAAACTCCAAGAAGACTGAAAGGTATTCTCAGGAAATGTCATGGTCATGACATTCAGATCTTTCATTTCTACTTATGCAACTACTATAGGCCAAATGTGGAGATACGGATTCATTCAGGGTAGAATTAATACCTTTAAGAAGAGCTTCTGAAAAGTTCTGTAATTAAATCACAGGATCCTCTAACTGAAAACCATTTCCCAAGACTAAAAATAAGAAGAAAGCTTATTTCCATGAGCTACAGTACATGATAAAAGGGCTTTAAAATATTAAATGATATATGCAACCAATAATAAACACATTCTGTATGAATGTGTCCTATTTAAATTTCTCAGCATTTGCCTTCGATGCCGAATTCAGTAGCTCCTTCATTTGTCTAAGATAAAAAATAAAGACACACAGTAACTACTCTCATTACTTCAATGAAAAATTCATGTCTTAGGCTACAAATCTATGTTTTGTTCACTAAGTTTGCTATCTATTGGGAAATTAGGGTTGCAATTCTGCTTTTTGAAATTATTTGGGTGTTCAGGGACAGAGAGAGAACATGAAGGAAAGCTGATTATTCATCTTGTTTTACATACATTTAATCCAATACTACTTGTATATACTATTTGTTTATAGCTCTAAGAGCAGTACCGCTGGTCAATAGTATCAGTTTTAAGACAAAATCACTCCTTATTTAATTACTACTGCAATAGAAGATTTTTTTTCTTCTTTACTTAATTTTAATTCAAAGTATTCAGAATTACTCAAATACTCTTAACTATGCTAAAAAAAAGCAATCAGGATATCTGTCAATTAAGAAGGTGATAAATGTGCTCATAAAAAGCTTAAAAAAATTACATTCCTTGAAATACTATTAAATTAGAGTGATGAATATACCAGGAAAATTTACAAAAATAAAACAAAATCTTCAAGAAGTTTTTGGCATTAGTAAATTAGTATCTTAGTAATAATTTTATATTTGGGTTTGCAGAAGAATGTATTGGGTCTGTAAGTCACGTCACACCTACTCGTCTGGAAACTACTAATTTAATGAAGATGTTCAGCATTAAGATATATACATTTTTATCCCTTAAATTACTTATTCAAAAGCAAAAGTTAGGCTAGTTTTATTGTATTTCTTCTTTCACTAATTTATGCACTCTTACCATTTCAAAAGCAGAACACATATTCATGTTGTCATTACAATAAATCTAAATGTACCCTTTGGTTCTGATTTAAATAAGAGGAGAGACTGGATGACAACAGGAAAAATGAGGAATGTAAAAGAGATGCAAATACAAAGCACATCATAAATAGAAATATCATGCACCATTAAAAGTTACTCAAAACCTAAAATTCAGCAACAGCCCAAAGTGATGTCAGCTATTGGCAGCGGACTCTGTGATAACAGGGACTTCCAGTCAGTTGGATCACAGATGTATTTCCCCAGAGAGGATCAAGATATGCTGTAAGTAACTGATAGATGCAAACATAAGTCAGTTCCAGTGCCAACTAAAAAATAAAACAGTCTCACATCAATATAAACCTTTAAAGACTCTTTTGCATGAATAATATATTTTTCTAAGGGAAGTTTATCAGAGAATGGAGCTTCTGATGGACAGACAGAAATACTTCATGAAGGAAGCTGGCAACTGTGGAATGGATATCAATATCGAAAAGCAATTTATGAGAGTTTTTTCTCCCTTCTTACAGCTAAACCTGATCTAAAATCACAATTAGGCCTAGGTATCATTATGCTTTGAAACATAATTCTGACACATACTGGGTAGTAATTTCAGTGTTTCTAAGGAGACGATTAGTCATGTCAGTGAGGTTTGACTTGCCAAACCACAGCCCTACTGCCTAAAATTGACTTTTCTTCCATAAAATATACTAACACTAATGTTCATTCATTTGAGAGGCAGTATCTTTCAATTCTTTTCAGAAAGGAAACACTCCACTGACTTCCATCTCTCGCTATGAAGAAAGAACCGTCATTTTTCAGGTCCTATAAAACAGCAACAGTGAGGAAGCTTCTGTCCAAGGGGCCTTCAATGCCATCCTATGTTTGTCAGTATAAATTTCTCTTCTTTGAGAATACAGCTAAGATTATTCATGCTCCTCATCCCCTCCTCTCCCCCCCCCTCAGTTGGCCTCTGTCATTATTACTTTTAACATGTATACCTCAAAGAAAGAAATCAGAATAGAGACTGCTTGGAAAACATGCTGCATAGTTTTCCAATAGAAGCATTAGCTCAAATTCAAAGAGATTTTTTAAAAAAAGAACAAACTAAACCAAAACCAACCAATCAAAAAATCCCTGAACAAAAAACCCAACAACCTGTCTTGGTATTTCTGTAATAATGATTATTTTTCGAAACAACTTCAGCAATAGATTATATCTCTATATTAGCTGCAGCCTATCATATTAGAAAAGCTTTTGCCAACCTGAGACCCATTTTAAATGCCAATTGCAGAGGAAATATTCCTCCTACCTCCAAGCAGTTGCTTCTGCTTCATATTTCTACAGTTAATGACATTTATTACAATGTTTGCCTAGGGACCAGAAATAGAAATATTTATCCTTTAAGGAACAGAAGTGTTGAAGAAAATGTATTTACCCAAATTTCATGTCTTTTTTTTTTTCTCTCTCATACTATTTTTTTTTGGGTTTTTTACATTTTTTTTTTGGCAAAGAACTGTAAACTTGTGAATGGCTAAAAGATAAGCTGTTTTGAAAGAAAAGGACCGTCATTCTAAGGCTATCTTGCTGCACAGCCTCTTTCCAAAGTGATTTGTTTTTTTAATTATGATTATTAAACAGCTCTTTCCATGTTTTAAAAAGCTTATTTATTTACTTATTTATTTTTTTGAGAAGCAAATTTAAAAAGATCAATCAATGCAATGGAGAGTGCTACTCCAGTATGATTGTGTTCTGGTCCTTCAGGTGACCACAGTTCTAATCTGATTCATGCAAATTTATTTCAGTGAAATCATAAGAGAACAGAGCAAAACAATTTTATTTTCATAATTCTTATTTTTCTGGGAGGTCACTCTAAACAAGGCAGCAGTACTGTAGTGAAGAGAATCACTGGAATGAACTGGAAATTTATAGTTAATATGTTAAAGGTGAGAATTGTTGACAATTAAAAACGGTAACCAAGGGCCGGATGTACCATGACTGGCACCAGAGATGACCAGGAAAGATGTAGTCTTCAGTTTGGGTCAAAATTAGGGGGAAAGTTTGAATCATAGGAATTATGTTTCAGGTCTGAACAACCTGTCATTATTCTTGCTTCCTTGTATCCTATGTGTACTTATGTATACATAAATGGTTCTTAGAATCTTGTGCCTATTTTTCACTTCATAAGGTATCTAGTTCCTTGATAAGCAAGAGTCAGAGAGGAAAGGTTTACATGAAGAGTTTAAAGGCAGCTTAGTCCTGGTTCATGGGTAATTATTTTTTGTTACAAAGCAGCACTAATGGCAGAGAGAGGCTTCTTCTAACACTAAGCCTTGACCTCCTGGTGAAGCAGAATGACAGTCCCATTTGACCCACCTCTTCACTGTCATGTGAGGGGAAGGGAATGTAATTCTTAAAACGGTATGAGGGTCAGTGAGGGGCTAATGAAAGTTTTCCATGAACAATGATGATCTAGGAAGGAACAGTAGCCCACACTATTATCCAGGCAATACCTACTGGGTAAATAAAGTTGCAACTACCTCTCCTATAGCTCTACATATTTCACAGGTGTCCTTTTCTATGTCTGCAATTATGAAACTCAGAGCAGTATTAATTCAAAACATTTTATTTTTTAAATAGCTAGTTTAACTTTAAAAGAAAAACAGTCTTTCTATAAATCATTCAGGGTGACTGATGCATTACTTTGATGTCCAAATACTGTTTAGCATATAATAAAATTATGAACCCAGCTGGAATTACAGAATCTGAAGTGAATATCTGAAGACTTTTCAGAATGTGATCAGAAGAGTTTGTGACTGGGAAGACAAGCACACAAAGCATTGCATGACTCTACTTGTAATAAAGAAATTGGAAAATGTGTTCAAAAATATTTTCTGCATTTTACTGAGTACGATGCTAAGGATTGGCCCCAGCACATCTAACCTGTCTTCATAACAGCCTGCAAATAACTAGAAAAATCTAGATTAGCTAGAAATGAGCGGCTCTTACCTGCCAACATCACTCTGGGAGGTTTGACAGTCCCAGGCAACCGTGTATTGTGCAGTTTTCACTGCCAGTTTGACATGCTGCCTGGTTTAGAAGCACTGGAAACTTTAGGCAGAAAAACAATTACCAAGTGGGTGCTGCTGGAAAGCATTTTGCACAGCTCACTTTCAAGGAGGAGGACTGTGGGCAGTCTGAGATCCAGCAGGGAGAGAGACTTGTAGCAGCACAGGAAAATTTCAGCTGACCTTTATGGAAAATTCCAATGTCTGTCTTAGCTCTCAGAGAGAAGTTCAGTGTTTAATTTTGTAGCAGTTTTGATGAGACAGGAGCTTTAGAAGTGCAATGCAGCCATGAACTTAAAGGCAATGGCTTGAAATTTGGGCAGGATACTGCCAGCAGAGTGCAAGCATTCTGCTTTCCTTTCACATTTTGGGATGGGCAGAACAGGCTATCACTAACTTCTCCTGTTAGCTGTTGGGGATCTGGTTTTTTGTTTTGAAGTAATACTGCCTTTCTTAGTGCAAATACTGATTTTACCATATGAATTGCTATTTGAAAACAATTATCAATGATTTAAGCAAAACGACTTTCAATTTAATGATTTTAATACCATTAAAATATATATGTAACCACACTGGTCTCATGATAACTGTCTTCGACTTAGTTTTAAACCTACAAAATATTATTTGCAGTTACACCTTCAGAGAATACCAACTGAAGTCTGGGATCATGATAGAGAAATGAGTTTCAAATGCAAAGAGAAAAGAATCACCTTCTTTTCAGGCTATTGTCAAGAGTTAGTGCACACATGTATAATACTGATACCTACTGTCAGCTGTTGAACAATGTGGCTGCAAAATATGGCTGGGCTGAAGGGATCTTGTAGTGACATAAAAGAATACCACAGGTATTTTCATAGAATCATGGTATCACAGAATTGTTTAGATTGGAAAAGACCCTTAAGTTCATCAAGTCCAACTGTTAAAAACATGGTTAAACAAATAGTAAAGCTGACACACTGCACAAGCTGAGCAGAATACATCATAGTCCTTCTGCATAAATGTTTGTGGTTTAGCTTAACTCTGGCTGATCCCCAGGTAATTTGGGTATCTCCTTAAGTAGGGATCAATACATTTAAATTAAATTCTAACCCAGGTAATCCAATTTTCTTCTTTTCTGTGTGAAAAAAACCATTTTGAATCTAGGCAACACTTCAGTAAACATCTTGATTTGTCATTCAAGCGTTATTTTTTCCATTTCTATATCAGCTGCAGGAAAACTATTGAAAGATGTCTAGAAACAAGACAGAGACCATTTAATTTCAAATGAAGTTATTTATCCTGAGTAGCAAACAATCAGGCTATCATAAACCAAATTATATTCTTTATCTACAAACCAGAGCAGAGAGGTTTCTTCATCTTCCCTGTACTCTGATGTACTTTTGGGACTCTGCCTAATAGTGAGGCTGGTAGTGCAGGCTCCAAAACTATTCAAGTCTCATCTTCTCTGAGATTACCAAAGAGGGTGCCAATTATTGCTGACTGTAATAGCATTTTCTGTGATGTAGACATTGTCAGACAGGAATCAAAATGAGATATGCCTGTTAATTTATAAACAGGAATTTAGTGTCTTTTCATCCCTCTTCTCATTAATCTAGTACAGATGGTTGAGAGATAAAGAGAGATTTTGAGTTCTGAGTCTTTGAATTCATTGGTAGTGAAACTAAAGTTGCTTTTTTTTTTTTTAATCTCCAAACCTGGAACTGTCTGAACACACCCAGAAAGCTCCTGCCTATGACTGCTCTTGTAATGCAGTATTGCAGTAGCTATTAGAATGTGGTTTTATTTATTTTTTTGGTCAGCCTGTTTTTCAAGAATGACTGACAGACAGGGGTGACATTTCACAGACTCCAACAGTGTCACAAAAATCATCATTTGACAGAACTACTATGCAAATAACAAAATTATGTCATTCAGAAGAAAGACTTTGTGAATATCGTGATCTTTCAGGCAGCACATCCTAATAGTTAATTGCCACTAGTATTACTAAGAGTTTTTGAGCCTCATTTGCTGCAATATCTGCCTTCTCTTACATTTGCTCCTCCCGAATTTCTTCACTTCCACACAGTTTAAGTTCTCAATTATATTTTTTTCATTTACTTCTGCATTCGTGTTTCATTGACCATTAAGACTTGACTCACAACTCTGAAAAAAAAGAGATTCTAAATAATTTTAGTTAATTTTTCCTGGTGTATTAGGCAGAGATAAATATTCCGGAAAGAAAACAAGGGAATAGCAAGCAATTTTTAAAAGCCTGATTTATAATGTAAGCATTCACTTTCTCACAGATGACATATGAAAAAAAGATTAGAAGAATTCTAAATGCTTTTCTAGCTGTCGAGCTGCTTCAGACTCACAATTTCAATATTTACAGCTTGCACTCTAACCTGTTTAACAATGCTTGGTGAAGTACTAGATGTGGATCAAGTCTCAAAGGACAATCAAGGTTATTTAAAACCAATTTGGTATGTGGATGCAAAAGTCTCACCTTATTTTTAGCAGAAAAAATTAATAATATTTCTAATTTTTCCTAGCTAAGTTGTTCTGCTTTTATTCAGTGCAGCAGGGGGCAGAGGGCTTACTGGATGCAACAGATTATTTGTATAATAAGGCCATATTAAACATTAATTTTGTCTTTTAAAAACCTATTCTAATATTCTTCATGCATTTATATTTCAATATTGTTTAGCATTTGTGCACAAGATGCAGAGATATCTCTCAAATGTCTGTATAGGTAGCTAACATAACCTTAGGGAGAGAGAAAAATAGATTTATATGACAGTGTCGTTTACTTTGCTATAATGACATTTCTAGAATAAAAGCAACTAAGCAAGCAAAGGAACACCATGCCCTGGATTACACAGTAATAGCTTCAAGGGCAATTTGGAGCCTCTCATTTTCCATGTTCCTTAGAATGAGCACAACAGTTATAAAGGTTTTCAAACAGGAAAAGGCTGCATGCTGCAGTCAAAGTATTTCATGATGACAGATAAAGGCAAAGCTCTTCAATGGATTTCATATAAATTCTAAAATTATTTTGAAAACTACCCTTTGGAGGGGGAGAGGGAAATCATGACTTTTTTAAACAAGTAAATGAATGACTAGCTGTGCTTTTGGCTGATGTTTTTACTGTATCATTCTATACAAACTTGGGCACCAAACTTTCACGAAAGCATCATTTCAATGAGATTCAGGTAGGGTACATTCATCACCAGCTAATATATACAGAAATAAATAATGCAAAAATTTAACTAAATCTCTATCACCTTTGAATTTCTCAGTAGTTAGAATCTAACTACTCATAGCTTAAACTGAACAACTCTTGTATAAGAGTTGTGCTACAGTCTGCTGGTACATAAATGATAAATCAAAAGCTTTGCATAACCTTATTTTTTAACAAATTAGAAAAAATTTGGTGCAATAGCTCTGACAATCCTAATGATATAGCAATATTCAATTTAAAAAATCAATTTTAATAGTTTAAAGAGTGCCAAATAGTCTCTGCTATAGCTGTAGCAGTATTTTACCCTTCCCATGTATTCGTCTTTAATTACTTTTCACATAGGTTTGTCTTGTTTTTCTTTCCCTCTGCTATTTCTTTTTATAAATCAGTTGTACAGAGTAAAAAGAAATCTAAGCATATTCATTCCACTCATATTTTTTTCTTTAATGGAATGTCAACAGCTATTGTAGTTCTGAAGAGCTCAATTGTACCATGGACTGTGGAAGCCAACAGCAGGTTTTAAAAGCTGTGATTATAGCAGCCATTCATGATGACAGATACAATTGTATTCACCTAAATATACTCAGAACTTCTGACTACCTCACCAGCCTTTAGTGTCAATACCATGTTGTGAAAAATGGTACAGATTCCCACAGTAGGGAAACTCATAACTGCATTTACATTGGGCTTCCTATTAAAAAAAAAAAAAAAAATCACTGCATTTTCTGTATGTATTTTTCCCATCTCTACTGGTGGAAGTCTCCTGCTCCTTCCACATTTGCATATTCATTTTCTCCCATACACCCCAAATCTTTAAGGCTGTGTTGCTGCAGTCTTCCCAGGCTCCCACTGCACAGTAGAAAGAAATATATGTTTGTCCTAAACAAATGCTCTATCCACAGATATTCTACTGCCTTGGTTTGAATTCACAGCTACCCTTCCCCTGCACCCAGCAAAACTGTTATCTTATTTAGGAAAGAGTTGGTGTATTACTATAGGCATTAAAAGTCTGCCTTTTATCTCATAGCAGAGCTTCCTAAAAATATAGCAGGAGTTTAAAATTATCTTTCTCTTGTTAAAAGTTTATTTTCCTTCCAGGGCAGGAAGTCCCAGATATTTCTTCAAAGATGTGTTACTCAAAATTTGGTAAAGGTCAAATATAGCTAAGCATTTTTAAAACGGTGTTTGTTTTTTCTCCTCACAAAACAAACAATCATAAAAGCAACCTGTGTTTTGCTTGTGTCTCGTCTCCTCTCCTCTCCTCTCCTCTCCTCTCCTCGGGGCAAAAGTTTTGGAGAATGAAAAGAGGAGGGTTTTTTTTAAATGGGAAGGTTTTCCGTTGCCTTGGAATCAGCAAACTCTGTTCAAATTTAGTGAATGTGTGTGTGTATCTCTTTAATTAAAACAAATATTTATAATTAAAAGTACAAGAAGTAAAACTGATTTCAATAATCATGCGCCTATGGTTTTTATTTGAATAGATAAAAAATCACAAAATCCCTCTTAGCCGTAGAAGAGTACACTTTTCACCTGCTTTCAAATTTATAACATAACACCCCACCAGTGCAGTGCAAATGATTTTTTTCTTTTCTCAAAATCCTTCAGAGACTACAGGCTTAGCACTGGCCTAGCTTCTCTTTTAATGACTGAAATTGCAGAAAACAATTTTTTTCCATACTAACTTGCTGATAATGCTGAAAGGCCTCTAAGAAAATAAATACCCTTTTTCTATGCATGTTGAAGATACAATCCATATCCTGAAAATACGACAGTAGTTCAGTTAATTTACCTAGATGTTATCAATTGCCATAAAAAACCCAAGAATTAAGACCACCTCCAATTCTGTTTTTTAATCAGAATTGCATTACTCTACTCATTTTATTTATTCTTCCATAATGTACATGAGCAGGAACTATAAGGACCTTCCACACATGTAGTTCTTCATTCTGCAACAATTTACTTATTAAAAAACCTCTCCTTTCTGCCCACAAAATCCTTTTAAAATACCAAAAGTAAATTCGTCATTTTTCTGTTGACTCTGTATGGTATTTTTAATCAAGTTAATGCAAGTTTTCTGCCCTTGGATACTCTGAAGCACTCAGTTTAATAAGGGAACCAGATCAGCTGTCATGTTCTCTTAGAGGAGTGACTTTGCCATACATTCAAAAATGGAAAGAAAACTTTCAAGTCATGAAAGTCTTAATTTGGCCTGTAAGACTCGACCGGCCCACAATTTATATTGTTTGGGTTAGTTTTATTTTTTAATTAAGTAATGTTTTTAAGAACTGCTGCTTTCAAAGGACAGATCATAAAAACTCAACACTTATCATGTGTCTTCTGGAGCTACTAAGTTATAACAGGACCCTGAATGTGTATTTATAATATTTTATTCCAATTTATATATACTATAGTCTAAAGTAAGTCATCTTCAGTGCATTATGCTTGCTGTCCACCCCCTAGCAGGCACTTCTGCCTGTATATCTTTCTGAGTTGAGTTTATAAATCCTTGTTCTCTCAGCTTTATGTGCATATCAAAATTACTATGACCGATCACAAAGATGTTTTTAAACCACATAGACAAGAAGACACCTAGAGCAGAACATTACAGACATTAGCTTTTGAAAATACGAGGTGTAATCTGCCAACTATCATTTATAATATATTAGAATAAGACATTACAGAACACATGCAAAAGCATTTTGAAATGTCCTTGACTTTTCAAAAGCCAGACTAGGTCTTTCAAGCATTTTTCTTCATCTTTTGAGCCTCTCTTAGTAAGAGAAATAGTTGCATAGGACTATTTCCTATTAAGTGTACAGCTTTTTATTTGTGCACGAGAATAGGGAAGAAATGAATGCTTTTCCTGTTTTGATCATATAATCTCCACTAAATGTCAAATTATCCACATTTTGCAAGTGTCTTTTCTTCCTAAATCTCTGTTCCTGCCCTCTCATTCATCCCACTAAACTGTCACTGCTCAAATATAAGCAAAAAGTCTAGATAGTGCTAGCTGTATGAAAATGACAAACAGTTCACATAGCCATAATTTTTCTTTCTTCCTGGTGGTGTCAGAGTAGCTCCTCAGAAAACTGAATTTACTCATAAAAATATAGATATTAAATTAAAAAAAATAAAAAAGCATATGCAACCCACACAGAGGAATGAGCCTATTTCTATTTAAATTAGCTTATCATAATGCATTTTTTGCCCTTTGCCTAGTTATTAATGAGTGACTTTTTGAATTCTGAATGTTAGCTCAAAAATTCTGAAAAACTGATGGAATTGTTTTGAAGGAACAAAACGCCTGAAAATTAAAAACAGTGTTTCACCAACGCTCTGCCACTGCAGGGAGGGGTGGCTGCTGGGCTGGAGGATCTGTCCAGGTGGGAAGGTGCTTGCTTTGACCCCGCAGGAGCAGTGGTCCCTGCTGCCTCCATCTCAGGGGTTATTTTTGTGCTGCCTTTCTTCCCAAGCCTTGGATCCTGTGCTGTGTCTACCCGAGTTTTGCCCAGGGCGGGATGGGCAGGTTTGCTGGAGGGCAGGAACAACCAGAGCAGGGTTTGTGGGGAGCCAGGGTGGCCCCCACAAAGGTACCTCCTCCTGCTGCATGTCTTAGGTGTGACGCCAAGACCCGAAGTGCGTCGCTGGTTTGTGCTTTCATGGGGCAGGCTATGCAAAGAGGTTTTGAGAGAGGATGGTTTGGGCCACTGAAATCACAAACTGAGAGGCAATTACCAACTCCAAAACACAAAAATAGAAGCCTTTCAGTGAAAATGCAAAGGTCAGAGGGGGTGGCTTACTAGGACAGGTCCAGCCAGCACGGGATGCCATAAGGCAACTGGTGCTTGGGCTTTAGTGCCAGGCTCAAAGCTGTGGAGGAACCAGATGTTCACGGAAAGTTGCACTTCCGTCTTGGATGTGTGTGGAAGAGACAAGTTTTCTTGGCAAAGGTATATGAAAAGAAAACAAAAATCACTTCTCTCCTCAGGTTCTTTACCCACCTGGGCATTAAAGACTATTGATAGCAACATTAAAAATGCCCGGTTAGAAGATATGTGTAAGTACCGAACAGAAGTAGGAACTTATAATAAATTTACCATCTCTACAGCGAAGCATCATAACCCACCTACTTTCTAATAAAACATTTATTCTGTTTACTGCAGCTCTCAAACTAAAACCTTTGTTTTCAAAGAGTACTCATTTTTCTTTGTTTAGTTTGCGTTGAATTGAGAATAGTGAAGTATAAAAGGAAAGCTTCCAGTTGTCTTGTAGCCGCAATCATCACTTTCAAAGAAAGCACAGAATGAAAAAAGGAAACTTTGTGTTACATCTGAAGTACAGTTTATTCTAACTGCCAATATTAATCAAAACAGCAATATTTTAATAAAAAACCCTATACTTATTTTGTACACTGCAGCTAGCTTAAAGAAATGCATGTTGTGATTCCATCCTAAGAAAACTGAAATACCATGAAAAATAATAACAGTAATGTCACTTTAGACATAACAAGGTAGAAGCAATATATTTTATTAGACCAACTTGTGTATTAAGCCCCTGAGATCTAAAGACAGTCTTGTACACCCAAAAGCTTGCAGGTTTTTTTTTCTCCCAGCTGTACATCTCGTTTAAAAAACAAATATTTCTACTACAGATTTGTACTTGTCTGCTTTGAAAAGCTGACATGAATTTTTGTGCTTGTTTTATAACAAGAAAATATTATGTAGAGCCAGCTTACCATTTCCAAAGGTTATAACCATAACAACCGTGAAATGTTAGAGCAGGATTCATGTGATCTAGATGCCTATATTATAAATCTACATTTGAGTTTGTTAACTAAAACCCTTGGACAGTCAAGAAATGGAAGTGG
This sequence comes from Corvus hawaiiensis, assembly GCF_020740725.1. Classification (NCBI taxonomy): domain Eukaryota; kingdom Metazoa; phylum Chordata; class Aves; order Passeriformes; family Corvidae; genus Corvus; species Corvus hawaiiensis. Next base: position 111,768,918 of record NC_063214.1, on the reverse strand, counting down.
AATTCTGTAGAATTCAACTCATCTGACGTTCAGTGCATTGGCATAAAGAGGGTATCAGTCATGCCATGGAGTTGCCAGGAACAGCAGACAGCTCCTATTCCACTGGGTGTAAATATTAAACTTTGGTGAGAGGATTTTTACCTCTAGGAAGAAAAAGCACGCAACAAATCATGTAATCGCTATAAATAAACCTTCCACAACTTGAGTAAAATTGTGCTGTGGGAGTAGTGGCTCCATAAAGGGCTTATTAAGGACTGGGAATTTTTGTTGTCGTATCGTGTGTCTGGAGAAATATGATCCTCTTGTTTAACATGGGAAGAATGCAGTGAGGTGAACAGAATGATTTAGAAAAGGAGAAAACTCATAGCCATCTTTCTACTCTAGTTCTTCTGTCTTCATTTTGTTTAAAGAATGTGGAGGAAATGCACCAATTTATATCACTCTTGAATCATCTTTCTATGAAGTTGTATCTAATATTTTTAAATTAATCCAGTTCCGGATGTGAATATAATACTCCAAAGCAAAAGGAAAAACTGCATTAAAGAAATGGGAAAGTGTCATTGCTGGTTCCAATTTACTTTTCATATTCAAACAATTATTGTGTGTTATCACATTCACACAGAAAAAAAAACAAGCTGGTAAAATTGTTTTCCTGTATTAAGCTCTCACACAGATAAGTAAAACATCGGAAATTAAATTATTACACAATTTTTATTTAGTAATTTCTATCCCTTTTCACATATCTTTAATTTTTAAACTTTTCAGATAAAGTACCCTAGAATACAGAGTGAATTCTCTTGACTGCTTAATTTTAGCCCTGTAGTCAGTAGGTGTTTTACCCAAATTTATTCCACTAAGAACTGTCTACCAAAGTGAGTAAACTGGGAAGAACTATAGTTTTAGCCAGATTCAAAATTAAAATCTGTACTTTAGAGTAATGTAGAAATAGATGGGCAGGGTTTCCCTTTCTATTATGGTATAAAAAAAATTTAGTCTGCTGTTCATCCTGTCTTGGAGGGTCACTATGCAGCTACCATGCATTTTGCCAGTTACTAAAGCATGAAGAAAGAATATTTAAATTACCTTTAGAAAATGATTTCATTCATTAATTGAAAGAAATTGAATGACAGAATAACCAATAAAACATCAAGGTGATCTGCAGAGCTGGAATTTAAAAAAGACTGATTTCAATTTTTAAAAGTAACATCAATTCTCATCTTCCATAACCAGAAAGTCAAAAGATGAAATATTGACTCTTTAAGTCAATGAGCAAATGGAATCAGTCACAGAGAAACTAAGATTTCAGTCTTGATTCACACTTGTAATAGAATTCCAAGTAAAAGTTGTTTGTTAATTTTGATATACACTGTTTTTCTATTGTTTACATACTACATTTTGGGTGATTAATTAATAGTATAAGACAATAGCATGAAAAAAAGCCTTTTTTTTTCCTTGGGGGGAGTGGTGAAGGGGAGATGACAATATTTCTGAGGATTTTAAGAGAATTTACTCTTTTAATATAGTGGAATATATATTAGATACCTTCTAAATGATTTTGAGTGTTCTGTTAACACTCTCCCCATCTGATATTGCTGCAGTTAAAATAGGATGTCTTTTCTTCTGTAAAAATTTTCTGCTTCTAAAAACAATTGCAACTATTTCAGATACATGTATTGTCTGAAATTTCTCCCTGAACATATGTACTATCAAAGTCATTGTGCTCAGTAGCTCTGAGATTAGAACTTGCCTAAGCCAAATGAAAACCATTAAAAGCATTGGAAAAGTGCTCTCCATTTTAAAGCTAAATATTCAGTTAGTCTAATAGTGTATAGACTGTTTTTAAGAGTGTGTACAGATTGTTTTTAGGATGGGAGCAAGACAAGGTCCATATGCTATTGTACTGGTACATATTAAACTCTGGTTTATTAAAGTACCATCCTAGAAGACTCCACTGTACATATAAATTATCTAAAGTAGTATAAGAAAAGCTTTGGAAATGATAAATGCTTGGTTAGGATAGTATTGGTGGATTTAAAATACTCTAGGGGAATGTAAAAGTAAAATGAAGTCTTCTGATTCCATAGCAATAATGTGAAACATTAACATTCAATGTAATTTATCTACTTTTTAAAAGGTTGTTTAACATGCATCTTGGATGCCTGAACAACAGATTTATTTAATTTTTGCAAGATATTATTGAGCTATGGGTTTATATGTCTTTTATGTCTTTAGTAGTCACTAACACATTTTTGTGATAAACATTTTTGTCTGCAGCTTCTCTCTCTCTGTAGAATGGAGTTCATCTTAACAACTTCACTACACTAAACTGAAACAATGGGAAGCACAATCATGGTAACAACATCCACTCACACTGTTTTTGTTTCAATATTCTCATATGACTCATGAAGAAAGGGAAATTGACTCACACAAACGAACTTTCATAACTTTGGAAATGTCATTTCCCTACTTTTTTTACTCTCACCTGATGTAATAAAATAGATTTGGTTGGAGTTATTATTTTAACCTTTAAGTCTTTAATTTTACAAACAAGATTGAAAAAAACCCTCAACATATTCAGGAAAAAAAAAAAAAGACATCAGGTCTATAATAGTAATGCAGTGGTTAGAAATAAGCAAAATTGACATAATTTAACAATAGTATGCACAGTAATGCACTGGACTTCTTGCATAATATCTAATTTATTAATTTAAGTGGAATTCTTCATTTTGATTATGGAATAAGATTTTTTCTATTTCTTACCAATTATTGAAACACACCCCTAACTTTTACTGGCACCATATTGTCCACAGGGAGTACAGGACTCCAGAAGAAGTCATGACTGCATCATCAACTATTAGAGGCCACATCCTATCTGTTTTATTAAATAAGTTTTGACCATCCAGCTTTGTCTCCTTCTTTGACTTACAGTCTAGAGGATCTTCTCTCTACCCTCACTATGATGGGAATAATCTCTGATAATTAAAATTGGTCTTTGTGAGCACCTCAATTCAGCATATCATGAAGGAAGAAATGCCAGAAAGTCACCAGCAGCAAGATTGAATATTAATCTGGAATTTTGTCTCCCTTTAACTTTTGCATCTCTTCTTTGGCTAAATTGCTGAAGCTGGTTTTCTAATTCATAATTTTAATTCATAACATAAATAACATGACATCATCTGCACTTCCTTTGAAGTAAAACACATAAAGCTTTGCTCATTGCTGTCTTCATATGAGGCTGGTTTGGAATAACCCTCTAAACTGATTTACAATAAATATGTTAAATAAACAATCATAGAGAACATTTTAATCAAACATCTACATAATGTTTTGATTATTATTACTCAAATGCACACAGGAAATTAATTTAGACCCTTGTTTTCAGGAGTACTAAAATGATTGCACTATAAAAGATCACTCATTTCTAATTTAAAAAAAAAAACATTCATCCCATTCTACTGCCATAAATTTGGTAAACCTACAGGATTTTATGCATTTTAAAATGCTAGGTTAGGATTTCGAACATGCTGCTTTCATAATGAATCTGTTGTTTGCTTTATATTTTATTATTCTTTGCACAGAATAATGTTAAATAGAACTTCTATCTGAGTATGTTCTGGAATTGAATTTAATTAATGATGAACCAAAGGAAAGAACATCAGTTCTGATAATTATTAGGATCAGCTGAATCAAGGAGTCGCTGGGTACACTCAATATGGTTTATCCCTGTCATTAACTTCAGAAACCAAGCAGAGTTTGCGCTAAAGCTATAAATGCCTGGAAAACAACCCTCTTTGTTCTTTAATACTTTTCTCATCTAGCACCTGCTAAAAATAAAGAGGAACATACTTATGGCAGCACCTCTCGGCATTGCGATTTATTGAATGAGAAAGAGCAGCACACCTGGAAAAAAATCGAAGCCAACTTTTTTGGGGAAAAACATGGTGAACATTTTGTCTTATACAGTTATAATACACTCCACTTGAAGCAGGCTACAACTTTCAAAGTATATGCTTGTGTGTGTGTGTGTGTCCCTTTCTTTGTTTTTTCTTTGGTTTTTTATTCACAATATATGGTGGCTGGCTGTGCATAAAACATCCACATGTCATGAGCTGTGAGGCAATGTATATAATTTATTCATAATTATTTCTTCATACTATTTATTTTTACAGTGATCTTTCCAGCCCTTAAAATACATACATACGTGTAGTCATTTAAGATTTCTTACTAAGCTAATGAAGACTAAATCTGTCAGAAAGCAAAAGAGACAAAACTTATTCAACATATCCCAAATTTTAAGCAACACTAAGAGTTGACTACTGCGTAACTGAAAGAGAAAAATTGCATTCCTTTTTTTTGCCAAAAGAAACTAAAAATGAAAAAAAGTAATGGCTTGAAGATGGAAAAGAGTGAACTGGCACTTTCAAGGTTATTGCAGAAATTCGTTAAACCAAGCAGGCTGAATATAAATAATAAAAAATATATATTCCTATAGCTTGATTGTAAACATGCTGAAATCTGTAAATCTGAAATTGTGCTCATTCCAGCAGGAGTTTTTTTCAAGGGAACTTCTAGGGGTCTAATCATTGAATAAAGAAAATAAAGGGTATCTCTGAGGAAAGGCTTCAGGATTAAGAATCTACTGATTAGCTCTGATTCCATCTGCAAGATATAAGGTCTTCTTACTTTTAACAGAATGGAAGAAGTATTTTAATATTTAAAACTAAAACGGTCATGGAGGAAGTGAATAAGTAATGTTCCAACTGCAAGGCTGATGGGGTCTGTTTGTTTTGTGATGTTCATGACGGAGAACTATATTTTATTGCAGTAGGGACAGGTATATTCTCTCTCAGACACAGGCTGGACTTCATTTGACCTGAAGGAAACCCTTCAAAAGTGGAAAGAGTTTGCAAATGCCTTGGTACTATAATTAAAAAAAAAAGAATACTATTAAACCTAGTATTTAAATAAATCACTGAAGGAAAATATTTTTGACCCATGTTGTGCACTATGACTAAACTAACACTATACTTTTCTAATAGGATTCTTTCCCAGTACTAAACATACTCTTAATCAAGTATGTCGGAGAGGGCAGGTATGCCTTAATTAAAATTCCATACATAAAAGAAAAACTGCTAATCTGAAGTATAAAAGCCTAGAAATGACTTTGTAAATTGGAGGACATTTTAGAATGTTTAATTGCATAACCACAAACCAAATAACCTACCAATTATGCTTTTTATGTGAATATTTTCATTAGTTACAAGCTAAAATAATCAGTGAATAATTTTTGTTTTGAAAAATGGTAATTTCTAAGTCCAACCTTAGAACAATTAGGAAATTGATTCAAATTACTAAGACAATAATATATTTTCAGTGTGAGATACAGATCTTCAAAAACATTTAAAAGTTTCCATTAAGATCAATGAAAAAACAACCAAACCCAAAACAAAAACCCCAAAAACAACAAACAAAAAAGTGAGCCATGAAATAGCTGTTACTATAAAGGTGTACCCAAGGCGGCATTGAGTGCTTATAATTTAAGCTAAGAAGGGGCAATTTTTTCTCATTTTTTAAAAGGTATGAAAGTTATCTTTTTCCATGGCTTATAGATTTTCAACTTCTATATTTAGATTAGATGGATACAGCCTATTAAGTGAGTTTGCTCTTTTTCAAAATGTGTGAATTCCCTTCTTATCTTTCAACTTTAATGAAAAATCAGAATATGAGCCATTCCACGTCTCACTATGAGGCACACAGGTATTTAGGTGTAAAGCACTGAGGCTATCATAACAAGAATATACAATACCAATATTGAAAAGAACGTGTGTATATAATTACATCCATAGTTAATAGTCTGTAAGGGCAGCAGGCTCCCCTACAGAAGACAGCAATTCTGCCAAAATGCATTGTGTGGGAAAAAGAAGGGAATCCTTAAGTGGGTGACCATCCACATTTGCCCAGAGAGAAGAAATGGTGAGGAACAGGTGTAACAAAAATTAGTAGTACTGTGAGTAAATCTATTTGCTTGTTCTATTTATTCACATAATATTATAAAGATAATATGAAGACCCACAGTACTACCAAAGGAGTTTACTAACTTGGAGGTTGTCCTTAAACTGCTGGGGTTTGCAGAGGTGGAAATTGAATATTTCCCTCCCTATGCATTCATTCATTTTTAGCACATCAAAATCAGCCAAGTCTCTTTCTGTCTCTGTCTAGTTAAACATTAAATACTGAACTCCTACCTACAGTATGAGCGATGAATTACATTTTTTTAAACTATTCCTACAAATAGTAACATGAATCTGCTTCCAATGCTTTTTTTTTCTTTCTCTTTTCTGTCAGTCTGAGCCTGTTGAAATACTGCTGTGCAGTGGAACACCAGCCACAGGGACAGAAGGGGTCACTTAAAGATGCAGCGAATATGTACTCTCCAAGTCCAGGTATCAAATATTGCAAAAGATAATTGACAACCTCCTTCTGGTATAAATCACACACTTGAAGAACCTTTCTCTGCTTTCTTTATATCAGAGTCAATCAAACAGAGTATATGGATGTTTATTGTGAGATTAATCACTCGACAGTAATTGCCTGTCTGTACTGACCAAATAAATCAATGCTATACAACAACAAAGAGATCCTGCTTATTGAGCTTAAATAAATATGATTGATTACTTGTAATCTCCCAAAAGAACATAAACAGTATGATTTCCAGACTTATCTAATAGGAAAACTGCATTCCTTAATTCACTGTAATTTCTGTTAATGTGGAGGGAGAATGGGATACATTGAAACAGAAAACAAACTTTTCACCATTAAAGGAAATTTGCAAGTCAACCTAATGCTTAATATAAGTGTGTTACTAGTTGCTGGTGTGCCTCAGATTTATATATTAGATACAAAAAAGGATGAAGAGCAACCTATATAATTATTCTTGAAGATTTGTTTCTCGGTTTACTAGATACTTTGAAGGTGCAAGAACTCATACATGCAAGCCTCTTTGTCAACCACATGGATTTAGTTCACCTCTAATTTGCCAGGAAAATCCCCATTCTGCTTTTTTTTACAAAATATACCATGAAATTACACAGCATTACATAGATCATGAGATACTCCTGCCTTCCATTGTAATCCTATAATTGTAAAAGCTCATTTTCTAACTTACATGTATGTTCAGCTATATGTTTTACATTACTGTACAATGGAGTTTAGAGGTCTGGTGAAGAACTGAAAATTCAATGGACCACTCTTTACACTGTTCTGCTGCTGTGGACATTACTATTAGAGTATATAGTTTGTTTTCATTGATAATGGATCTTAAATAATGATATGGTAGTTTTAAAGGCAGGTTACATTAAATGCATCTTATGCAATTTCTGTTTGCTGAATTATAGTGTTTATTCATGTTTCATAATTACTATGTGGAACTTGATACTTCAAAATGTTTTTGAAGCCAAGACTAAATGGATTAAAAAAATAATCAGACTAATGTAAAATAGATTAATTGATAACCACAGTGCATAACGATTGAGATCAGGAAGTTCTTGAAATATGAACTAGAGAAAGTAGGGAGAGAATAACAGTAAAAATGCTCCTGTCCCTTATCACGTGCTGCTCAAGCACCTGTCACACCCTTGCAATGGTCTCTCTGGGACAGAGCTACTGCTCTGGGGTTGTGGCTACAGCTGTTCTCATGTCCAAAGAAAATTAGAGCTTGTAGCATGGAGTTACTGCTACACCTATTTTTATGTCCCAAGTAATTTAATCACATGACAGAGTAGGAAGAATTAATGATTTATTTTTTTTCTGTTAGAGTTCATGCTTTCTGAATTCACTTGTTCCTTGACCACACTTCCCACTCAATGGAGAAAAAAAAAAAAAAAAAAAAAAAAAGCTGCCCACAAGCTTTTGGAACAGAAAAAAACCAGACTTGTCAAGGTATTACAGATACCACTGTGAAGTATTCAGGACAGCTTTAATGTATCAACCATTCATACCTAGGCACACAGCAAAGTTGTGTGCAAATGGTACGACTCAAAAACACCCAACTTGAACCACAATATTCAGTGGGCTTTTTTTCCTAAATAAAAGAGATAGAAAGAGCCTGTAATTACCTGTAACCGTCAACTCTGTCGTTCTTCTGACAACAAAGAATCCATATTTTAGCTCACAAGTGTAATTTCCAATGTCATCCTCTCTAACTTCCCGAATGACAAGAGTGTCCTTTTTAAACACAATACTTGATCTCCACGTCTTTGACTTGCATTCCTGTTTAAAGAGAATATAAAACTTCAGTGATTGCATTCTTACACTTAAACTGGACCACTGTGGACAATGCTACCCAAAGCCAAGGTGGCTAGGCAAGAGCCCAGGCTAGTTATAAATTTATATAAACTAAATATCTAAAAATCCACTCTATTTAGGTGTTGATTAAAAAGAATTTTATTAGCTGATTTGATATTTATGCCTCTGGCAAGAAAAGGGAGTTGATTCCTTTGGTGGATTTTTTTTTTTTAATATTATTTTGCTGAGTGGCTCCTATTTAATTTATTTATTTATCATTACATTTATGTCTGCAATCTATGACTTTGATATTACCAGCAGCTCAGGCTGCAGAGGATAATTATATTTTTCTTTTTAATTCAATTAAAAAAATATATAATTAAAAAATGTAGAGAAACAGAAGAAGATGAGAATGAGGAGAAATAAGGATGCTATATATCTCTTTCTAAAAACATCTTAGAATCAACACCCTCTGAACCTAGAAAAGGTGCATTCTTAATCTACAAAAATATTTTATTACAGACACAAATTCTAAGATGAGAATAAGCAAATAGTTGGCTACATTTCTCCTATCTTAGATATGCTATCAGTTAATTTGGACATTAACTTTCCAGGCCATACAATTTTACTTTTTAGGTAGCATAGCCTTGTATACCATAATAAATTGTCCTGCACTGCCACCAGGCAACACTATTTGCAAGAACTTGGCCCTTAAGTAATGATCTAGAAATCAGTACACAATATTAAATAAAGTTATTTATAAAAAACAGTGAAATTATATATGCAAATATAACTTTAAGTATATATATAGAAAGCAAAGTTTTGGTAGTCCTTGCTGAATTTTATTCTGCAAAATTAAGCTGTTCATTCAGGTAAAGCATGCATAGGTATCTTACAAAGTTTACCAAAGGAAGCATTTGAATTTCATCTCTAATGAGTTCATTCTTTTCTATCATTGGTTCTGTTGTTTTTTCTTGATAAAATTTTAAAAAATCAAAGTTTCATAACACTTTTAGATCAAGAAAATCATAAGAACATAATATATTTTTTAAGCTATAAATCTCTTGCAGTCCTTACCTTGTACCACAGAACTTCAGGCTCCCTAAATGGAAATAAAAAATCCTCAATTTCAGGACATGAGATTTCCTTGCTTTTGCTAAGTTCAGCTTTTTCAAAATATTTCATCTTTGAATTGTAGCAGAGTCCAGTGTCATTTTCACCCACCGTCAGCGAAATGGACACTTTCATACAGTAAGTTGAGTTTCTGTAATGCAATAAAAATAGAAAGAAAAGTCTAATATGAAAAAAAAAAATAAATGCCAATGTACATGAAATTAGTTTTCATTTGAAGCAAAATTTAGGAAATCTGACGTATTTTGTGTCTGTTTTATAGCTGGCCACCATAGTTTTGCTTCTTTCTCTTGACTAATTACAATATTTAGAAGGCATTGGTTGGCCTTACTCTGTAACTAAGGGTTTGTCTCTCCCTTTCATCAAAATCTTTCTAACATTAGTGTCATTACTGTATATTTGAGAACAATTTCCCCAAAAATAAGTAAACAACAAAAGATCCATGTATTTACCAGTGAAACTAGATACACAGTCTGCTCACAGACACCATTATGGCAGCTCTCAGGGTTGGAGACATCATTTTGTGGTACCACAGGAAAATGACAAATTGGAACTCGAGCAACACACCAAGAGCCACATATTCATCAGCTCTGAGCATGCCTTAAAATGGAAGTGGCAACGTTTTGCAGCCTTAATTAAAAAGAATCTTGTGATTAATTATAGAATGAAGGATGTTTCAATCCAAGGCAAGGCACTGCCAATTTGTTGACCGTAGCCTTCAATGCCCATACTCCCAGGACAAAATGTTCTGCATTACCCACAGATTTCATGAGCTTGTGTTCTCTCCTCAAACTTGTTACTACATCTGCTTCTGGATGTTGATAAGCAAGGCAGCCAGAGAATAGTGAACTTTGTCTGCCTTCCCACATTCCACCATGTGATTCAATCAGGAAAAAAGACAAAATTACTTGAATTGATTTTCTTTTCTTTTTCATTTGGGTTTCCAGGTGGGGAGAAAATGAGTGTATAAAGTTGAGTACTCCCCAGAAGCACACTGTGATGGTGTAAGATTTCTCTCCTACTGTTTCGTAAATGCATTTTACCCCTGACCTGCTGACAGAAGATCCTGCAGAGAGCACTGAGGAAACATTCATCTCCTTATCACCATTCTCAGCCTCTATAAGCTGATTGCTTATTTATAATGGACTTGTGTGTATCAGACATGGCAGAATCTCAAAGATCAATTTCTTAATATCTGTTTCCTTTTTCTGTTCAATAAGAGGGGATAGAAATGCTTAAGGATAAAGAATAAGAAAACTCAATTCAAAGAACTCTAGAGTCCAATTTCTTACAGAAAATGTAACTCTGTAAGTAACTATCAAATTAGAAAAGAGTCTTAGAAACATAAATTCTTGAACAGAATGACCCTTAGCTATTGATCTGATTCATGGGCAAGGAAAACAAACACAAAATTATTTCCTTATAATGAAGCAGTAAGAATAATCTGTTACCGTGTTCAAGAATCTGGCTGTGTAAAGCAAATAAAGTTGTTTAAGCTTTATGCAAATCAAAGAATGGATCCACTGAATATTGAACAGTCTTGCTGCTTTTAAGCTGGTAAAGAGCCAATTTCCATTCTTACTTGTACATGTAATTAAAAATCACTGATTTTTAAGGAATACTTTTCATTAGTGTACCTTAGGTTATTTCTCCATTAAGGTGTCACTTGGAATATTTTATTTATTTTTTTGTTTATCATGTGTCTTGAAAATATCATAAAAAGTCACTTAATTATGATTTTCCAAATTGGAAAAATGCTTTTCCTTTGTTCTTGGAAGACTTATGCCTTGGAAACAGGTTCTGAACAATTCATCAAGCTCTGAGGTTTCAGAGTAAGCTAACTAGATGAGAGTATCCTGTTATTGGATGACAGCAGTATATAGGGAACTGTTTGGCTATAAAATTTTCACATTTAAATATTCTCTTTAATTCCTTCCCATGTGTTTAAGCATCATGTTTGTTCATGTTACTAAATCTCATTATTTAAATATTTCTAGAAGGACATGGCAGGGGAAAAAAAAGGGAGGACAATTTACTGTCTTCCCAGTCTCTGAAGAAGCAAGGTAAGTAAAATTTTTGCATAGGCATCCTTCAGTATTCACAGTGAATTGTGCAAAAATTATGATTTAATGTTTTGATGTACTAAAGAACTCTGTTCTGCAACAGTGACAATGTCAATTGCCAGAGACAGAATTCTGTCTGAAGCACATCCAAGTTTCCATCGCAACAGCAGATCCTTTAGCAGATGCAGCTAAGGCTTCCTGCTCCATAAGAGAAGTATTTTGGAAATGTTTCAGAATGTTTAAATTCATTGTTTGAAGTGATCTTTCTAAACTGTCAGATACAAGATACTGAAAAATTTTGGGTGGATTTTTGTCAGCTGAGTTCACGACCAGAATTTTCTCTCAAAATCCCAAAGTATCATCAAAAAAACCTACAGTTCCAGATGCCCACTGGTGACACAGACTTCCTTATTTCAATTCTAAATACTAACTGCACTGTCAATCTGACTCATCTCACACTCTGTGTTGGAAACCAAGGCTGTTGAGATGAAACAAAACTCAAAGAGGCTGGTACAGAAGGCAGAGCAACACAAATAGTATAAGGTAAGAAAACAAAGATAATAGGCTCAGAGTACAGAAAGAGAGAAAGAAAACTAAATAGTCCCTGGGTAGGAATGAAGGAGGGAGTGATTTTGCTGATTACTGCTAGAGCATGAAGGATACAATAGATGTCAAACATCTCAGGTAGCAGAAAAAGCAGGCAGCAGAGCCCTCTGGAGCATACACATACTGTTGAGGGTAAAAAATGCTCATGTGTTAGAAGTAAGAAAGTTTTCCATATGTCTCTTACTAGAGGGACCAGATAAGAAACAAATAAAACAAATGAAAAACCCTTCGACATGAGCTTAAGGAATTTCAATAACTGGTGTTAGCTAAACTAACTGTGGTTTAACTCAAGTTATCATGTGATACTTTTGGTGGGTTTCTTTTGTTTGTTTGTTTGCCTTTATTTTTTCCTGAACATGGTGATAAGAAGAGGTGACAAATTATTGAATTAGTTTTTCCCTAATCTGACCGGTCACAAATGTTTGCAAGTATAAAATTAGCTAGAAAGTTTTTGTGCATATAAATGACGTTTTCATTTTCATCTTTTATTCAATGGATTTTCAAGTGCTAAAATAATGAGATCTAAAAGTACAAAATACAAAACAGGAAGCCAAAAGCTGTTTGGTAATTTTATTTAAGATAAAAAATCCATTTAAATTAAATTTATCTTAAAATGAAGTCAAATTAACAGGTAACAGAGAGAAAAGGAGAAGCAAGGAGACACAAGTACAGACAAAAGAATGCACACAGACCAAAAATAGCTTCTCTAAACTTTACCTTTTGCAACATTCACATCTACATTTAAAGGAATTGCTTAGAGAATTAAGCACTTAAATCATGGTTTCTTTATAAATATATCTCTAAAATGGGCCAGATGTGTTTATGCTTACAAAACTCTGCTTTTTTTCCTCATAAAAACACCTCTGGTAATTGTCAATTTCCTCTTCAGCCTCACCAGAGAGAGCTCAGTGGTGGATTTTTACAGCTCAATTCTGTCCACGCAGCATTCCTCCTCATCCCTATTCATAACAGAAGGGAAAGTGGGACTCTTCCCATTACTTGTCCACTCCAGTGCTTTGTCATCATACTCTTTACCAGAGTAAACAAACTGGGGAGCAAACAGCTAACCAGAAAATTTCTCCTAAGTTTCTCCTCATCATACAAAATGAGTTGGAAAAGTAGTTTTATTTCCAGCTCCTTTTAAACCGGAAATTTAAAAAAAAATCTGAGAAAACTCTTTTCTTTGCAGTTTTATTTTAAATTTTAATAAGTGAGCTTAGCCACTGATGTCCATATCCACTTTCTATAAATGGTCCGCCACATTTCCTGGGCAAACTTTTGTTGACATCATTAATTAGTTTTTTCATGATTTTGCAGAAACAATTTTGCCCTTTTTAAGTCCAAGTAACTTCTGTTAGAGTTATTTGGATGCCTGAAAGCTGGAGAGTAAAGCATTCATTCAAGACCGAAACAAAAACACTTTATTGACAATCTACTCGTGCTCTTGGCCCGTAGCTCCAAGGGCTCTTTGTGAGCTTTAAAACTTTTGCACAAAAATTTTTAAAGCCTCTACATAGCAGCAGGGTTTTTTGAGGACACGCCTGAGGCCTTGGGCATGTGGTGAGGGAGGAAGGCCAGTGTACCACAGGGCAGCCAGGATTGCTCTCGTGCACTGAGGGCTCCTTGGTGGCAGGATCTGATGGCCCCAGCAGGTGGCTGCCCCCACAGCGGCTTCTGGCCCATTTCTCCAGGACAGCAGTTCACAAACTTTATATACAGTATCCGCTTTTATTGGATTTAGGTTTTGTTTGTTGTTTGGGGCTTTTTTCCCCAAACTCTGGAATGGCTGACTCCCACACTCTCTGACTCAGATATCTGAAATCACAGATATCCCTCACCACATGCCCAAGGCCTTTTCCACAAAGCTTCCAGATCCAACAGAGCTGCAAGTGCTAGGGCAGTGCTTCAGGCATGGGGAAAAGAGAAGTGGAGGGAGATGGACAGAAGCAGGCTGGAATTTTCCTCTGTGCCTTAGAAATTATCTCCTGCTTCCGTACCCTGGGGGGCCAACCCAGTTTGGAAACTGCTTTTGACCTCAATTGAATTACATAAGCACTGATTTCTTCCCTCAAGGGTCACCTAATTATATGCATGATACTATGAAATAACCCAGTGCACACGAGCCTCCAGGACTATTTGAATATCAATACTCTGCAAGATACTTGTTTTAATAGGTTTGAATTAGACACACCAGAAAATACGGTTTAGTTTTAATGCCCGCTCCCATTCTTGGAAGCCAAACCTTCACATTTAATCTTTTCCTGATAGAAGTGGTACGCACTGCCATCCTGAGTTTCCCCTTCACTCCAAACCTGTCAAAAGAGAATGTCAAAAATGCCAAGTCTAACTGCATTAGAATAATGCCTTCCTTGTGTTAGAGGGAGCTACTGACTGAAAGGCCTTTTATTGATGTTCTGAACAATAAAAATTAAATAAAATTTAGCCTTTACAAAGGGAAATTAACTTTCTCACCTTTATAATACCCTAGAGCTTCTTTTTTGGGTAAACTAGAATAAAAATGTACATTTTTATGTTATTGATTTTTCTGTATTATCTCCTTCTTTTTTAAAGTCAAACATTTCTTTATGAGAACTGGAATCAATCTGTTATTGATTTCCACATTTTATTAAAACATCACTTTCTTAGTACAAAATACTCAAACAAAATTATGACAATAACCTTAATTATGAACTTGTACTGTCAATTACATGGAAAGCAAAAATACACAAAATTAACTAATTTCCCCATCAAAAATTTTCTTTAACATTAAAGCTTTCCTTCAGATACATTAAAAGAAAAAAGTCCATAATCTTACTCTACAGGAATACAAAAATATTCCTATAATGTAACTCTGTCTGTACTTCTACAGTATATGAATATAAATCTAAATACATTTTATTTGAAGTTAAAGCTTTCTTACAGAGAAAATGTGTCTATGTGCCTATACATACATACCTATAAACTGGTCATATGGGTATATTGGGGATTTCAATAATTGAAAAATTAATACCAGGGGTATGTGATTCAAGAAAATTAACACATAAAAATTTTAAAAGCATATTATTAGTATACCTATGTGTTATTCAGTATGAGAAATGTCCAATTTTAAAAACAACTTCCTATTAAACTATTTGGTATTGGAACTTCAGAGAATAGCACTTATATATGGATTGCAGGTAAAAATGCTAGAGGTAACTAAAAAGGATAGCAATTAATCAAAAAAGCATTGTACCGCACAGGACATATAGGGTGAGTAAAATATGGATTGCCACTAGTCTAAATTTAATTGTACATTTGATATTTTAGTGCTAGTTACAAATTTAGTGCTAAATTACCTACTCATTTCAGCAAGACTTCCCAGGATTGTTAGTGAAGAAATTTTGGGCCAGTGAGTCATAAAGTGCTAAAATGGAGACGTATCAGAATGATACTAAATGTTTTCACTGCAGTGGATCAATGTATATTTCCAGAGGAGATAGAAGTATGAAGAGCTGTGCAAAAGTGTAACCTTACAGATGAAAATCCCTTTAGCTTTCAACAGACTGCAGTAGGGAGATAATACCGTAGCATGAAATGCCTCTAGGTATACTATCTCCTCATAATTCAGCAGATGATGGCACTTGCTTTTTCTTGGGAACCAATGATCCTGGAGTAATTTTTATACCCTCACTTAGCACCATATGCCAGAATAGCAGAAATGCTTCTTTCGAAAATTACAAGTTAACAGAGTTTTGTTATTCCTCCCATTTCTTTCACTTATAGAATCATAGAATCACAAAATGCTTGAAATTGGAAGGGAACTCTGGATGTCATCTGCTCCAACCCTCCTGATCAAGTAGAGCTACTTAGATCTGCTTGCCCAGGAGTGTGTTCAGATTGCTTTTGAATATCGCCAAGGATGGAGACTCCACAACTTCCTGGGCAACCTGTGCCAGGGTTCAGTCACCCTCATAGGGAAAAGTGTTTCCTGTTGTTCAAATGGAATAATCTGTGTTCCAGTTTGTGCCCATTACCTCTAGTGCTGTCACCAAGCAGCACTGAAAAGAAGCTGGCTCCGTCCTGTTGGCACCCTCCCTTCAGAAATGTATATCCATCAGCAAGATTCTCCTGCTCCTTCTCCAGGCTAGAGTCCCAGCCCTCTCAGCCTGTGCTCACAGCAGAGATGCTCCAGTTCCTTTATCATCTTCATGCCTCTTCGTTGGACTCTGTGTTTTTCTTGCACCAGTGAGTCTGGAACATGACACTGTACTCCAGTGGTGTCACCACTGCTGAGTAAAGAGGAAGGGCCACCCCGCCTGGTGTGCTGGCAATACTTTGTCTAGCGCAGCACAGCTCATCGTTAGCCTTTTTTGTTGCAGGGGCACATTGCTGGTTCATGTTCAACTTGGTTTTCACCAGAACCCCCAGGTCCTCTTCTGCAAAGTTGCATATAGTGTTGTTCATGGAAAATCTGTTTTCTTGGGTGTTTTTTTCACTCACAGGGGATGGATGGGAACCATTAAACAAAAAACTAGTTTTTCCAAGTATTACATTAAAAGTACATAAAAAAATTTTTGGTTGGAATGAGAATGACCAGAAAAAATGCAGACTTTTTGAAGGTAGAGGTCCTTAAAATTATGTCTATGGTATGGTGGTCCAGAGCCTGCTCAAGCAGCTGTGCTTCTGTGTTCAGGAACAATTGAGTGTTACTACAACCTGATGACTCAGAAGGTCAACACATACTGGAATATCTTTATCACCAAATCATTCCTTTTGCAAATACAACTGGCCTTCTTTTATAGTACTAAAACTGAGAACATTTTTGAAAACGTGGTGCTGCTGAATGGCTTCTCCCTTGTTCCGTCTCTTTGCTTGATGAATTCACACAGTTCTCAGATAAAGATAGATCCTGTCATTCAGTCTCAAATGCTAAGTTAGTTTTCTGTTCAGCTGTCGAGCAGATGCATAAAGAATATCCCATGAAGGTATCTGTCTTGTTTCTGAATGATTAGATATTTATCTGTTGCTAACTCTGCATGAGTGTGTTCTTTTCCAAATAGAAAAGTTACTCATTAAAGGTAGATATGTACCAAGATATCCAACAATTGCATTTATTATAGATATTAGAAGAACGACATTTGCATATGAATAATATTCCCTTGAAATCTCTCCATAATTCTTTCCCATATCTACCCAGTAAAAATGGGAATATATAAAAAATCATCACATTTATTAGGTTTAAGGTTATTTCCTAGCATACTGATGACACTTTTCCAGACTCCTGAAAATTCTTTAATGGGATTTAATGAATATTCTGAATTTAAAAACCTAAATAGTTCCTAGATTTAGAGCTCCTACATTTGTTAAAAAAAACCAACCCCCCCCAAAAAAAAACCAACAAAAAAACCCTAAGCAAACAAACCCCAAACAAAAAATAAAACAAACCCCAACAGTTTTAGTCATACTTGTTTTATACCTACTTTCCTAAGAAGAAACAGCAATTCAGAAATCAGTCAGTCTTCCTTACCAGTCAGAGGATTTAAAAGAAGACAGTAGTATGACACCTCACAGATAAATGTAAGAGCATTGCTGTGTGCAGACTGAGCTAGAACTCAAAAGAAAGTGGCAATTTTCTGAAGAAAGGTCAGTCTTTGGAAAAACATAACCTGCTACTAAAGCAGAAATTTAGAAATGTGCAAGAATTTTTATGAAATTTATATAACTGAAGACCTCAGAGCAAGTCCTGAATTTCCAAAGGCATCAGGATTTGAAGGGACAAATCACTAAACAAAGGGATATAACACAATTTGGATTTTTCCTTCATTTGAGGACCATAAAGGACAAAGGAGACTTATCTATTAATCATTTTTGACTGTGTTCATATGAACATATTCCCTTAGAATAGTTTCCAAAATTGCCTCAGAGCGATCTGTAACGATGCAATAAATATTTTTATTTCACTCTAATTTTAAGCTCTAAGATGTGATCTTGATACATTTCAGGCTGTAGCTGAAGATCAGAGTTATGGAAGCCCAGGCAATATAAATCAGTATTTGCATTATGTTCATATCAACAGTATCCCTGAAGACAAACAAGGGCAAGCAAGAACTTCCACCCACCCCAGCTACCAACTCTGCCCAGCATTGAAAGTACTGGTTCTCAGTTCAGCTTCCAGAGCTTCTATACAGTTTGTATGCCTGGTCTTAAAGGTATTAAACCCCATCTTTATGTCCATAGAGTCAAAGGAAATTGCAGAAAAATAATCATTCTTACAGAGAAGTAAAAAGAGCTCAGTGAGCCATTTTAGATAAACATTATTTAAGGATCTTTGGAAATATTTTCTTGAAGAGGCTGGGACAGCCAGAGGAGCACGGTTTTTGTTGTAAGGCTTTCAAAGTATGAGTTTTTACTCCATGCCAAAGAATTATTAATTCATTTCTTCTACAGGATCCTCAAAAAAATTAATTCTTGTTTTCCTCAGCATAATGTAAAAAACCAACACCCGTGGACCTTCACGCCTAATGTCACATTTCCATCTCCAGTGACTGAACCTAAGTACACCATGACACATTTGAGAATTCAGCAGAGAGTCAAGTTTCAAGTATATGGAATTATACTATTATTTGTCTCATATTATTATCTACCATCAAGGTAAACAACTCTGATGTGACAAATGAAAAGGTTTCAGAGGCATCACCTGCCCAAACAAACAGAGTATGAAGATAAGGTAGGTGCCTGACACCATAGCTATATATTTTAATTTCTTGATTTAGCTTTCAAGCTTGCTGCTTGTCATCCTCAGAAGCATGAATCACCCAGAATATCCAAACATGAAAATCCAAAGTCATGTGAACAGCAGCAATACGAACGTATGAGAGAATTTTTGCACAGTAGTTTTGAATAATTTCACCTAAATCAAGTGTGCTCACGTAAGCTATTTTCATTTCACAAAAATGAGGTTTGCTTTACACATTTTAATTCATATCTCAAACATAAAAGGTAAACTGAACAAGTTTAAATACATTTCAGATAATTGAAAGTCATTTCTTTTTCAGTTGGACTACGATGCAACAGTCACGTGCCAGAGTACACCTCCTTTCAGCACAGATGCAGGAGGGACAGTAGCAGACACCTCTCTCATACATATTTTTTCTTGGTGGTGGACTCACAGAAAAGTCCACTTCATTTGTCAGAAATGCAGAGTCTTCACTTTGGCTTGTCTGGCTGCTTCCTCCTATAGCAGGACACAGCTTCCAGCTGGGCTGGTGCTGCCAGCTTAATCATCTGCTGTTCTTTGTCACCTAGCTTCACCCACAAATTCCCCACTACCTAAATATAGGAATAGCTGTATAACAAAGTTTAGTTCCATTTATAAATACATTATGGATCAAACCCCTGCCATCAGTTTTTACAATAGGTACAGAAAGAAAGAATACATAAACTCCTTATGAATAGAAAACTTAACCTATATATATATATCATTTATATACCACATTTTCTGGTTTCTATTTTTGTTTCTGCAGTCTATTTCAGTTACTTTTTTTCTTCATATTGGGAAAGAACAAAGAGAGCCTGGGAATTCCTGTATTGATTAAACACTGTCACATTTTTCATGGGTGAATTAATATCCATTTACAAGTATTTTAATATTCAGAGCAATCTGAATTAAATAGCTATTTTCTTGACATTTGTTCAGAAACACTTCTGCTTACACTCTTGATGTCTTTGTCAGAGTCAGGTGAATCTAGTAACCAGAGAGCTGAGGAGAGGCTGCAGCACATGCACCGGGTTCATACAGCAGAAGGGCTAAGCACAGGTACCTCACAGATGAGCACACACACACACGAGTTTAGAGGGTGGGTCACACAGACAGACACCTGCACAGATGCCCTGTGCTTGTTGAAATACTGAACTGCAGAGCTGACCCAGCCCAGTGCCTGCCCTACAGCTGATCAAGGTGAAGTCAGCAAGTGGAATACACACATACACAAAAACTCAGTGTGGGAGCCTCTAGCAACAGGCCTCAGACTCTCAGCCCAGGAGCTGGCCCAGGTCCACTGCTCACCCCAGATTCTGGCACTGGCACATGAGATTTGCAGTCTCCACCAGCTGCCGGTCCTCAGACAGCTCACCCTGCTCCCCAGCCAGGTCAGCTCAAAGTTCACTAGCATGCACCAACACCTGCTTCGTGTAGACAACACACCCACATGGAGAATTGAAATGCTCTTTAATGAGAAGATGGGACAAATTATATGGCTCAGACTAGAGTACCCACCATCAGCATATGTACACTGAACAGCTCTTTATCTCCTTTTCCTACCATCCCCTTGACTTTTATACTCCATTTTTTTTTTTCCATCTCTTTGTACCTCTGGTCTGTACTTTTTGTCTCTTTGTACCTCTGGTCCTTCCCCTAAATAAGATTCATGCATCCTCAGAATCACTTCAAAGGATCATTCAGTAATATTTTTTACATGAACAAAAAGTGCTTTTCCTCCCTGCATCCCATAGGAAGCTCCATACACTCTTTAGTCTGAAGGCCTTTCCAGGAGGGAGCATCTCCAAGCAATTGGGTGGCTTTCCACTTACAGGTCATAAGGATTTCTTACCCATCTCTGCTTCTCTAACCCCTCATTGAGCCTTTGTGTTTTCCACAATCGTCTTTAGGCACTAGAGTGTGATTAACTTAGCACTACATGTGTGATAGCAGACAAGGTATCAGTATATTTATTTTAAAACAGAAGACCATCAGCCAGTTCTCAAAGACCATAAGGGTAACATTCTTGACAAGTTACTGATTTCTTCCCAGTATCCCTTGTTTTCCTAGCTGTGTCTTTCCCTGTCTCTCTTTATAAATGGTCTCCTCTGCTCACTCTCCTGGCAAAGATCCCAACAGGTTTCTCTGTAAGACTATTTTTTTTATAAAGTATTCACTGTCCTTTCTTCATTATTTAATCTGAAGACTTCCAAATCACAGCATCCTGTGGTAAAAGTAGTCACAGTTTGTGAGTATAATCATAACTACTTTTGAATGCTTCATAGTCTGGTAATCCTGTTTTCTAATGATTTTCTGAAAGTTTCTATAATGTAAAGCAAATGCACACAAAATGTCTAATCAGTTTCTGCATCTTCCTAAAAAACTTGAAATACAACTTCTGTTTTCTTAAACTTCAGTTTTACAGCAGTACTTCTTCTACCAGGTTTTTCTCTGAAGTTTAAACTTTCCTTTTACCTACCATTTTTACCCCCATTCTAATATATTTCAACCATGATTTTTTTACACTATGTAAACATTATGTCTACATCAGTATATAAAAAATTATAAATATATAGATAACATACCAATATAACTTCCTTAAATCCTAAATATTCTCAAAACTTTTAATTTTTTGTGGTCAAAAAAACCCCAGAAGTATTTCTCCTAAGCTAACCCATTTCAGAGCTACTACAAACAAAACAAATATAAAATACTATCAAAAATTCCTGATAAAATTTCAGGATAGAATAATTATAAATGTTACCAAGAAAACTGTACTGTGAGGAGAGACCAAAAGCACACAAAAATCAGAAGAATCTATTTCTTTCTGAGCCACTTAGGAGTTGTTTGTTTTTTAGCAGAGCTTGTTATGGGAAAACTGCCATTGGAATTATGGATCAGCAACTGCTACTCTGTAATACTGATGTTTTCTGTATAATTTTTCCCTTTCCTTTTTTTTCTTTTTGAGGAGAAGAATAAATCATAAATATTTCAATTTCCAATTTCTGAAAGACGAGGAGCAACAGTGAAATGGTGTAGGTCTTTAAGAGCACAAATTGTAGTACACCAAAGAAAATATCCAAGGAAAATGTTTTTTGAACTGTGCAAGACACTGATGCAACACAGATGTTTCGAGGAACATGACTTTGAAGCCCTCATATTATATTCTGCTTCTTTCAACTTCTGGTTGAAATGTATGAGAGACTCTTGATACTATTAAGAACAGTATCAGAAGCCCTACAGCCTTCAATCTACAGAGGCAGATATCTCCATTTTACATGTTACAATTTCCTACTCATTGATGTTAGTGACAAGAATATTATTATTGTTATTATAAAATGTGCTGACAACAGAATATTTGGCCCTTAAGAATTTATCTGCACCTTCTTTAAGGATTCACATCAAATTACCAACTTTTCTGTTATTTTATTAAGTCATTTTCTAAATAGATAATTTTTGAACCTGTCACAAAATACCAATGTCTGTAGTACAGTTGTTAATCAAATGCATGCATATATGCATATTGAAATGTAAATTGCCTCAGAAGTGAAAGCTATGTTATGAAAAATGGAACAATAAATAGAAGTTTTCTACATTTTATGTATGTTTGAATCAGGAAATGAATTAGCTCATTTCTCCTAAATTCAAAGTATCGGAAAGTATCTAGTTTTATGTAGAAGGCCAGAACTCAAAAATATGTTGAAATATATTGCAGCATAACAGCAAGCATCAATTTTAATGTATGATAGCTCTGATAAACATCAGGGTTACTCCAGGAGCCCTTCAGCATGGAAACAACCCAGTCTATTATTCTGAAAATAAAACTATTATAAAACCAGTTGTTTCACACAAAAGACACTCATAGGAAAACAGTATGGGAATCCAGCTTTCCTGGATTCATATGTTATTTTTTAGTTTTTCAGCTATTTCACAATGCCTTTTAATGATACTAGTCTTCCACAGTAAACACGGGAACTGCAAAAAACCGTAAGAAACCACAACCAAACTTGCACCTAAAAGTACTATTGACACATGAATGTTACCTGTGACAACAAGATAACAGTTGAGTAGAAATAAAATATTTGGTTGTTCCTTATTCCTGCAGCTGCTCATTTCAGATCATGGAGCTGAACCACACTACTAGGATGACTTAATTCCACAGTTTCTGGGGTTTGTGTGTATTCTTCCTTCAGAGCATCAGCATACACAATTATTCAAAGAAGACGTGTGTTTGAAGGAAAAGCCATATCCCGTGGTTATACTTTGTTTAGAAATAATTGAGGCTATGTCACTATTTATAAGATAGTCCCAGAAAGCTCTTGAATTTCTGAGGAATGTCTCTCTTTTTTAGATTTGTTGTAAGCTGTCATTTCCAGAGAAGCAAGACTGGACACATAAAAGTAAGTCTGGTTTTGGAAGATTTTACTTATTTAAACAGATTTTCTCAATTTTTGTGCAAGTTAATACAGCTTCATATCAGCAGCTATGAATCTCCCTGCAGAGAACAGATTTGGTTTTTATTTTTTGGTGGGGAAAAGTTATGCAATGGAGTTCTGTTCCTGTCTCAGCTCAGTGACAGCTCATCATTACTTTGTGACTGAAGATTGTGCTGAACACTTGGCAGAACAGGGCTTATTCTGTTGACAAAGCAGAATTTTGCCACTATCTGCTGATATGCCCAACCAGAGGTGGGGTAGGCTGCCTATTCCAGCACAGATTCCTCC
Source organism: Corvus hawaiiensis (assembly GCF_020740725.1). Lineage (NCBI taxonomy): Eukaryota > Metazoa > Chordata > Aves > Passeriformes > Corvidae > Corvus > Corvus hawaiiensis. Next base: position 111,745,375 of record NC_063214.1, on the reverse strand, counting down.
AAGACACTTCCCTGCTGCAGTTCTCTGCACAGCTAGACTCAAGTCTCAAGTAAAAATATCTGTGGTGGTTTCAGCCAGTAAGATGGTTTGTGATATTCAAGAGCAGAGGGAAGTCCCTACAGTGGCATGCAGCATATGCACATTTAGGTATAGACATAATGTTTTAAAACCAGGAGAATTTTTACAAATTTCGTTATAAAAGCATTGTCTTGATTATGTCACTAAAACAAAAATTAGCAAGTCCCTGACTTAAATGATTACTATATACCTTTGGCTCTACCTTCCTGTGTACTTACATTATGACTAAGTTGTTAGCTAAATGATTATACTTTACTTTTCATCGTGAACTTAACTCATTTACATGCACAGTATAGACTAGTGTTTCCCAATGCTTAACATTTCACACTATGAAACATGGCTTCAATACTTTCAAACATTACTCTCAATTATTAAATCTCATTGGATGGGTTGAAATTCAGAGATGTTGCTATGAGGCATGCCATGGAGAGGCTCAGGAGGCCCTAAATTCAACATGGTATAATCTGAAACAGGAAAGAAAAAGGGAAAAAGAAAAAAAAGAAAAGGGCAGGAAAAAGAAAGGAAAAAGGAAGCTACTTCAGGGCAGAGAAAAAGTCACATTATTTTCCAGAATGTCTCCAAGGCTACTGAGGCCCTCAAGTTAAAATACAGGCATGGAGGGATCCTGTATATCAAGTCTATCTCAGCAGAGAAAAGAGTTGTTATATAATCCCTATATCCTCTCTCCTCACAAAAAAATCCCTGAATAAGATTGTTTTGGTGGGGAAAGTGTCAGATCTGACTGCAGCACCACTAAAATATCATTCTTTTATCACTTGCCCTCATTTCAGTTTTAATAAGCTCTCTTGGCTCTCTTATCTTTTTATGTTCACTCCACAGCAATTAAATAGAAATGCAAATGTCATACCCATTTTTATAATAGTGTTTCTTATAAAACTGCAATGAAGACAGCAAATTATATATTTGTTAAATGATCTTTTTGTCAACAAAATCTAGCTAATATGAAGATAATGCCCCTATATGTACCATATGTGTGTTTGCATGTTTTATAAACATGGGAAGATTATTGGTTACAATTCTAGCACAACTTCCGAGAAAACATTAGACTTTGAAAGCTCAAATCAGTTAAATCAGGCAGGAAGAGAGTTTATGAATATTCAGTTTGGATTTCTAAACAGCTGCTCTATTTGACCATTATAAAAATTACCACCTTTTTTATTCACTAAATACAAACATCCAGTAAAGTGATATTGCATTCACACAAATATCTGATAACTACTTTAATTCAGATGTGTTTTCATAGAGCCATCTTCCCTCTTTAAAGGGAAACCACATCATAAAAAAAACCCAAGAAAATTCAGATTTTTCTGTGTTTGTCTCTGAAAGTAATCCAGCAATCCAACTGAGACATAGAGAGTAGAGCACACAAAATAATTCACTAACCATCTATCTTAAACAATGAACAACATGCTGTCACAACGGCAACATCTGATCACTACCACCAGTAGAAAAAATCTCCCCCAAAGTATGAGGGGTACACTTTGCCACTAGAAGTTTTCTGACACAGATTGTCATCCATCTTCTGCTCAGGTATTTGCCTGTGACCTCAACCAAAGGTAACCAAGTGTTTCACACTCTGTAATACATTTACCTCATCATCTGTGAAGTGTAAAAGTGTTATCTTGAAGAGGAGGAACTCAAACAGAAAGACTACTTCCCCACTCCTCACAAATAGTAATATGACAAAATATCACAAAAATAATTTAAATCCAGGTCTAAACATTTACCCTCCAAAATCAACTCCATTTCTAAATTAACACATCACAGGATGAAAAAGCCAGAAAGAATATATGAAAGAAAAAGCTACCTTCCTGCTTTATTTGGAGCATCTTCGTGACTGTCCCATTTTGTCCTCCACTTGTTCAATCTTTATACAAACTATTCACAGCCGTGTGTAACAGCAGGGTGATAACATCAGGAAAATAGCAGGACTGAAATCAAGATAGAGGTAGACTAAATAGCAGGGACTAAGACTGTGTCAAACAGCAGATAGATTAGGAGAACAGCAGGTAGATTAGAAGAAACAGCCAAAATAAAGGGCTGTATTGTGTTTATAGGGCAAGGTGTTACCAGCAGGGGGCTGCAGAGGTGTGAGAAGAGACCAGGGCTGACCCAGGTTAGACAGACCTTGTTCCACCTGCCTCCAATAAATCTACCTCAGGGCACAGCTGAACTCAGCACCCAAGCTGGCCATGTCCCTAGGAAAGTTTATTCAAGAATGCATTTCAGAAAAACCACAGTGCAACTGCTGGGAGAGAAGACTGAGAGACAAGTGGGAGAAACAGCCTTGCAGACTCTAAGCATGGTGAAAAGGGAAGGGGAAAATGTTCTCTAGGTGCTGGAGCAGAGAATCCCCTGCAGATGACCATGACGACACAGGCTGTCTCCCTGCATCTCATGGAGGATCACGTTGGAGCATATATCCACCTGCAGCCCACAGAGGACCCCACGCTGGAGCAGGTGGACAGTCCATGAAGGAAGCTGAGCCCAGGGGAATCCTGTACAGAAGTAGGTTTTCTGGCAGGAGCTGCATTTCATGGGGGACCCATGCTAAAGCAAGCTGTTCCTGAAGGACTGTACCCTGTGGAAAAGACTCCTGTGCAGTAAATCTTGAAGAACCACAGCCCACAGAAGTACCCACACTGGGTATCCTCATGAAAGACTGTATCCCATGGAAGGGGCTCCACAATGGAGCAGGGTAAAAGTGTGAGGAAGGAGTGGCAGAGATGAACTGCTATGACCTGACAGCAACCCTCAATCCCCATCCCCCTGTTCCACACTGGGTTGGTGGACAGAGGACTTGAGAAAGAGGAATAAAATTGAGCCTGGGCAGGAGGAGACTGGGAGAAGCTGTTCTTAGTTTTGCCATTTTTTCTCACAATCCTACACTTAATTTTCCCCCAGTCAAGTCTGTTTTTCTCATGGAGGTAATTGGTAAATGATCTCCCTGTTTTTATCTTGACCCACAAACTTTTTCATCCTATTTTTTCCCCCATCCTGTTGAGCGAGGGGAGTGTGAGAGCAGCTGGGTGGGCATATGGCAGCCAGCCAAGTTTAACACACCACAAGGGTAAATAACTAACTTCCTAATGGCACTGAAAGTAATTTTGAATCCCAAAGCTATGATAAAAAAATTTGGTTTTAATTTTTACTGCCCTTTAATACTCTCATGATATTTTATTAGCTATATTATCCTCCTCAGCAATGCCCTCATGTATTAAAAAAGGACTTTGTTTTAGATAGGCTATTATATATTGTAAGTTTGAACATGACATGAGTTGCCTGATTTTCTGCAGAGTTACAGAATGAATACAAAGATAACATGGTAGGCAGGAGCATTACTTGCTTAAGCATCGCTTTTGGAGACTAGACAAGAACATCACTTTGATGTACAATACCAAGTGTTTTTGAATACTAAAAGGCAGAAAAAGACCATAAAATGTAGCATGACTGAAAATCTGTCCTTAGAAAGACCAGAATAGAACTGCATTGCAATAGAAATGAAATTGGGGGGTCATATAGGAAGGACTATAAAAGGACTATACCTACAGCTTGGTGAAACCAGAGCTCTTTTCTAAATTTGAAACTATTTATTTTGTCTATTAATTTTTAAAGATGTATTTGCTGCTTTCTCTTTATGTATTACTGAAATTTTAACTTTGTCTTCCTTTTTTTTTTAAAATCTAGACGGCAACAATAGCAAAAACATCTTGAATGTTATCTTAATGTGTCATATAATGCAATGAACAGACAAATAAATGCAGAATCACACAAGTTTTCAATAGTAATTCTCAAATGCTTTCTGAAACACTGGCAGCACTGGCTCAAAGATGATGTGTCTTGAGATAGAGGAGTAGCTGCCAGTACATAGCCACCTCTCCAATATACAATAGTATGTAGTTTGAAAATGCATTTTTTTAATAGAATAGTTGGTGTTTTTCAAAATTATTAACCTTCACTTCTGTAAGTATAGTATTAATAATAATAACAAGAACAACAATAAACAACTAAAAGGTACAAAAATAATTTTAATCGATGGATCATCCAAAATAAATCACTCCAAAAGACATGGAACAATCCTCCTTAGCCATACTTTGATGTTGTTATTCAAACACATTGCATCTCTCTGTGAAACTTGCATTTCATTTAATCTTATATTCTAATTAGCACACAGGAGTAACTGAAAAGAAGGCCAAGCAGCATGAGTGCACAGCAGAACTAGCCCAGTTACTGTTCTAGGTCCCGAGAGGCAGCAGTGTTATACTGCACGCAAACGATCTGGCCTGCTCCCTAAGGAAGAAGACTGAATGGGACATAGCATTCTAAAAGGTTGGATCAAGAGTTTGGATGCTTTCATTTTCTAGCCAACCGAACCAACTTGGATGCAGCTGCTATTTACCAAGCAGGCTGGCCTCTATGATCATTTCAATGGGTCACAGATACTCCACAGCAAAGACATATAAATGTTTATAACTGAGCACAGATTTTACAGAATCTGTCTCTCTCTCTACACATCAATTTTAAACCCACTCTTACAAATTCCTTTACACTGAAAATTAAGAGAAATCCCATATGTTTTTCCTGTAGTTCAAGTCTTAGGATTGTAATGTATTATTTGTATTCTAGTAGTGTCAAATTCTCCACTCAAAATCAATGCCTCCCTATTTTAGGTGTTGTGTATAAACACTCAAGAAGAAAGCACATGACTGAAGGTTTTACATAAAAGAAGAATAGACCTGTCATAAAGAGGAGGAAGAGTGTTTAGGACACAAAGTTACATGGCTTGTTTTTTCTTGTTTACCTTTTTTTTCTAAAATTGAAAAAATGAGTAAGATGAGTGTGTGTAGACTGCAACTGGTGACAGGTAAATCACTGATAAAAAGAAAAAGCTGGACTTTTAAGGAAGTTTTTAAAAGCATTTGTATCTTAAGGAGAAGCAGAATGTAGGCAGAGAGGGCAGAAAGCCTGGCAGGAAGAGAGACCTAGAGGAAGTGCAGCTCTGAGATGAGTGATCTCTGAAGCATGACAGAAAAGTTCCTGATCTAAAGACAGTTGCAGTGAGATTTTTAACATTTAACTGTGTAAGTTTGAAGCAGGGCTGGTTTTTTTGGTTTCTTTCCTATCTGAGGAGGAAGAAAAGCTGGTGCAAATTCTTTAAGAAATCAGTCAGCTTGCCACCATGTGCCTTCACAAGGGCTTAATTAGGCTCCATGTCTCTGCTCACCCCACAAGAGCCAATATTGGAAAAATGTGTATAAAGTTGCTGCTGAGCATAAAGACCCATATGGGTCTTATATATTTTAAGTAGATAGGAATGGGATAAGCTGCAACATGAAGTGGACACTGAGCTCCAGAAACAATCAGTAAAATATGTGTTTGTCTGGGTCTTTAAGTAGCAGTTAAATCAGCATCTCATGAGACACAGGTTAAAGAGAGATTTACGCTTCCAGATAGTACATTTATAAAATGGGAAAGACAATACAGAGAAGACATGGCAAAGACATCCCGAAACAGCCCACCTCTGTTGAATGCATTTTTAAATACCTTCCTCTATCACATTAGAGAAAATGCTGTGACAGTACAATTTCTTGTTTTCCGAGAAATGAAACAAAACAGCCTTGAGAGCAGAGAGAAAAAAAACCTCACTTTGAGAATTATTGCCTTTGTCAGCAGCTGTTACTCAGATTTCTTACGTATGGTGCCAAGAAAAAATACGCTTCTTCAGACATAGTACAGTACATCATGTAATTTTGACAGATATTTTTTTCAGATATTTACTTCTTGAATCCTGTTCAGAAGAATACATGTACTAAAAATGAACAGAACTTAAAGTTACTTGGGAGAGTCAAAGCTAACAGAGTAAAAAACCCATATGCCAATATATAGCCCACCCAAGAAAGTAACAGTTGTGTACACAGAAGCAAAATCACACAGGACATACTATAATAAACAATCTCTACTGACTGCAAGCAGATACTCTTCCAAGGAAAATCAAGGATTAAAAAGAAAAATCTTTTCCATGAGAAAAAAAATTCTGCAATTACTTTGAGGAAAAATAAATACTTCCATTAATTAAAAAAAAACCTAAAACCACCCAGACTGATTTGCCAGTAGTCCACTCAAGTACACCTTTATTACCTGTGTGAAGACCTTTCCTATGATTTGCCACAGAAGGTATCCTCTGTAGGGAAGGTGGATGATTGCAGCAACCTGGGATTAGAGGAACATGAAGCTCAACTATGGGACTACTCAGGTATGAATGCAGATTATGAAACAAAAATTGAAAGCTGCAACCAAGCAGACGAGGTTCAGGAAGCACAACAGCTTCAGCAAGTCGGTCACCTGTGGTGCTTCCCAGGGCTAAGTTTTGGGTCGGGTCCTGTTCAGCACCTTTACTGATGATCTGGATATGGGAATTGAATGTACATTATTTCATTGTATCCATTCCTTGGATTTTGAAAACATCTTTTTTCTAGTACTCCACTTTACAGAGCTTCTATGTTGGTAATATCTTTTCAAATAAAATTTTCATCAAATATTCAAAATTGCTTTACAGTAACTTAGTTTATGTTATTTATGCTTCATGATCAGGTTAAGCTAAAAACATATGATGTTTTCACATGATCAGATACTAGATCTGTACATTTCTATATCAAATTATCTACTCTTTAATAACCAGCAATTTATACCTGTAGATAGAATGTTATCTGCTCATTCTGGCTTTAAAAGTCAGCATGTTTTTATATGAGAATGTGCAATTATTAACTGGTCAGAGAATAGTAAGAATAAAGGCCATAGCTTGGGGACTATTAAAAATCATTAAAGAGATAAGACTCACATTGTCAGTAGAGCAATATTAAAAACTTACTCTGAAACCTTTCAAAATTAATTTGATATTTTACATAAACAATGAAACTGACATTTTATAAGCATAAGAATGACATTAATATTCATAGATAATTTACATAGAATATATTAAATTCAGTAAAACAATGAGTAAGCATCTGAGAGGTAAGGGACTTGAATAAGTTTACCAGGATGAGTTAAAAGTAATGTTATTTAGCCTTTCCTGAGTACTTCCATGAGTATGCATTTTTCAGTGTTACAACTACAGAAGCTGAACTAGGAATACAATTTTGAACCATGAAATCCATATTCCACTCCCAAAGAGAAACCAAATCAAAAGACCACCTATAAAGCAAAATCCTCAGTCTTTTAAAGTCTATATTGGGGATTTGATACTCTCTTTAGCAGCTTTTTCAGTGTTGCTATTATTAGATGGAGACATTTCAGAAGGAATGGTACATTAGGAACTCTCAAAGATAGTTGAAACACATTATTTTCCTATCTACTAGTGTTCCTCATTCCTTCCTGGGGATTTTGGTACATGGATAATGGTACACAGTACTTCACTAGCACAGTCTGAATTTTACATTTTGTTTGGATATCCCTGCTCCCCTCAGACCAGGGATTCAACTGTCTAATCCACAGTGATGCATGTGCAGTGTAGCTCTTAAAGATGTCTTACATATTTGTATTAAAAAACCTTGGAAATATATTTTATCAGACTGCCTAGAAAATAAGCAACAGAATCACTAGCATCTGAATACACTACATACTTCGTTTCTTTTTCTTTGGTTTTTTTTTTTTTTTTTTTTTGTAAATAATAAGCATGACAAAATCCTGAGCACTACATGCTGGTCCTTTCCATTGGAACAGAAGAAAGTAACAGTTAGGATCAAATAAACCCCTGGAAGATATCCTGCAAAGTAACGGAATGTCATCTGCCTTAGAAAAGCCTTTGCTGACTGGGCTGCTGTCTACTTTTGCAGAAGTCATCAGTATATATATCAAATTTACTATATACATCAAGTTGTGTGCTTGTGTATTGTGCTCCATGAAAACTGTTTCTTCTGTTATTATTCTTCTCTGAGCATACACTTGTTGCTGCAACTTCTATTGATTTTCCCAGTTAGGGACAGGAACCAGGCTGTACAAAGAAGTGCTGTATTATTACAGGTGGGAAATGAACTGTTTCCTATTCCATCTTTCATATAACTATGCACTGAAACATCCATCTGCAACCACCCTTGCACACACTTCTCAGTGCAGGAGAGATGTTGCGGTGAACCATGGCCAAAGCCAGGGTCAGCCGGATCAAGTGGACCCAAAGGTCCAGTGGTTTGATGCTGCCCCAGCCCAAAAGCCCTGAGCATTTATAAGGCATACCAAAAATACATAAATCCCTGCCTTACCATTGGCTGCAGCCCTCCCCTCCCCTTATTCCTCATATTTGGTTGTATTTCCAGAGAGTTCTATGTTCTTCGGTTGTTAATTGGTCCTTATCATTCCTCCCCGCCTACCCCTTCTCCCATTTGCTGTAATTCCTTCTCCCCACCTCGGTAACACCCCCTGGCTGATGTTCCATTGGTTACTGTGTGTTTGCCACGCCCATTTAGTGGGGGTATAAGGTCCCCTGTGAGGCACACAGCTTCAGCTTTCTCTGTGGATTTCCCATTTCTTCAGTAAAGCGCTTCTCCCACGAAGAAGTCCGCGTGTTTCTTGCCTCCTTCTCACACCTTTGCAATCGGTGGGCAAGGCGAACCTGACCCGAAGCTTCGCCTGCCCTCCTGCGCTGTGGTCGGCTCCGTCCAGCCCCATTGGGAGCAGGCAGAAGATTGCCCGGTGCCCGGGACAGGGTACTAGCCAGCACGGTGCTGCGGCAGCGAGTCATATTCTGGATAATTTTGTAACTCCTTACAGTAATTTCAGTCACACAGGAGCAAAAAAGAATCAAAAGCGAAAGGCTAAAAGAAGTGCTTTCTACATTGTGTGTCCCTTTGCAGCTGCTGTATGGTTTTGGCTCTACATAAGATACCTTATATAGGAAACTCAGGCCAAACTAAATGTCTTTTTTGTAACCAAATATTTTTATTCAGATTACCTAAAGTATTAAGTCTGTATTGCCAGACACAGGACAGTATATTCTCAAACTTCTTGTTGTTCTCCTGACCAATTAGTGATAAGTGTTAACTGATTCTATATTTAGTACATTTTGTGGTAATTTTACATTACTAAAGTCATCTTCAAGATTCCTATACCAGGATTTCCACTTACCCATTATATTGAAGATACAGATACTTATTTTTTTTAAAGTGCAGTGGGGTTTTTTTTTTGCATGAGATCAAATGCCAAGTATTTAACTTTTTTAAAGTTAATATAAAGACTCTTTAGTAATCCCTATCAGGAGTATATTTTTAATTTTCTTAATATCATCTGGCTATGGCTGCCTTAGTGAAAATAATAAATATAGTAGAAAAAAATACAGCATAAAATAATTGAACATGTATACTCACAGATGTAGGCCGTTTCTTTGATTTTCATAATGAGAGATTTCAACTAATTATTAAAACACAGGCATTTGATCTCTCTGCTGCTGTATAGGTAAGCAGATCATTGATAGTAAACAGCGATAAAATTGTTTTATACACACAGAGGTATTTCTACACTATAAAGCTGCTTCCATACTGAAATAAACATCAGATTCTCCCCATGTGATTGCTTGTAGGACATGTATTCAGTTAGAATAAATTTTTCTGTAGGTTATCAAGTGACTCACAAAATCGTCCATTTCATGGGGTTCCTGGTCATAACTGAAAGAAAATATGTATATTAGAAAACAACCAAGTATGGTGCACAGTGTGTATTGTCTATACAGCCACTACTGTACTGATTGGCACTTGAGGTGTGCATTGCACGTGGATAAAAAATAAGAGTGTATCCATTGTGATGATATATTCCAAATAAAAGATAATTAGGAGGTAAAAATCTTGAAGCAACGCCTAAGGAATAGTGTAAAAATAATAGAAAGCCAGATTCCAGGCTTGGATCTCAGCTGTTTGATAGTTTGACTTCACTGAACACTACCAATTTCAGCGTTAGTATGTATGCTTGCTATTAGCCATTGTGTTTGAATAAGGTGTCCTATGGGATAAGTTCCGATTTAAACCTGTCTTTAGGGTTTACCAAGTAAGCTAAAGGTCTTTTTTTGGTTGGTTTTTTTTGGTTTTGTTTTTTTGTTTGTTTGTTTGTTTGTTTGGGGTTTTTTTGTGACAGAGAAGAATACTGGAGTGATTAGTATTAATAGTCAATATTTTTCAAGTGGCTGATCATGAAAGACCCCAGAATAGCACAGGTTCTTCACTATGCTGAGTAAAATAGCAACCAAAATCTTAAATTATAATCCTATAAAAGGGCTGCATGAGAAAGATAAGCCAGAAGATATATCATAGATAGATAGACAGATAGATATAGACAGATAGATAGATAGATAGATAGATAAAAAAGTCAGAATTTAAATTCATTATGAGGAAAAAATTTTCCTTAAGATGGACCAAACCACTACAGATGTGAAGAAAAATCCTGTCAAAACATTACCAATGCTTGTGCCAGGAGAGACAGCACCTAGGCCATGCATGCCTTCCTAAGTATGGACTCCACCATTACTGAAAAAAAAGACTCTTATGGAGTATTTCCCAAAATGGAACCATTCATTTTCCAAAACCTCATAAAACTTCTTTTAGTCTTCATTTCTTCTGGGTTTCCCTCAAGATCAATAAATTCTTAAGGTTTTATGATGAATTAAAGATGAAATTTCTGCTATCTGATACAAAATTATTAAAAATACATGCCCCTTGCAAGCAGATATACATGTAAATGGTTGTGAAAAAACTGGAAAACTGCAAAAAGCCACTTTATAGAATTGATCTAAATGCCTCCATTGACCATAGAGGCAATGTCAGTGTAAAACAATGGAGACATCATTATTTGCATGCCTTTTAGAGCCATTTTCATGTAGTGTTATGACTGAAAAACAATTAAAATTCAGATCTTTAGAGACCCAATGGCAATGCTGTCACAATGCAATTTTAGACTATTCAATTTAGATGCAGCAGCTGCTTTTCAATGAGATTTTGATGTTTACCCAATTTTGCTGCTGGGTTAATTGAGTCATATTGAGGTCAAGTGGCTTGTCTGCAATCACCCAGATGCAGGCTCACTGAGAGTTACAGCTCAGGACTATCACATCTATAAACCTCTGTTTTACCCAAGAGGGCAAAAATACAAACAGAAATAAACCAATCAATGAAACACTCTCAGTAGGAAATTATGTCAGCTGCCACAGCAACAGATTACTTGAGTTACTTGTGTTACTGAAGAACAACGACTAAGTAAAATGGAAGAAAATACATTAACATGAAAATGCAAATAACAGAAAAGAAAATATTTTACAATTTATCTCATCTTAACAAACTGACTTATTTTAAAAATGTCAACAAGTTAAACTTGAATAATAACCCAAGCAGTAAAGTTTAAATAAAACCTCTTCCTTTAGCCACAGGACAAAACAATTTCTTGCTGAACTCATTGCATCAACTGACTGCTCCTCTGTCTGAAAGCCATATCCAGAATTATAGACAATGTGAAAAAAACACGTACTCAAAGAATAGCTTGAGCTTCTCAAACCCATTGCTGGATTCAGATCAGCTGAAACTATTCTGGGAAAAGGTGTCATGGAAAATGGTCCTAGTACAGCTGCAATCTCAGCTGCAGCAATAAATAATTAAAAAAAATTGTAACTTCCCAGTGGCAGACATAAATAATTAAAATTATTGTATTTTTACTCTGAATATCATATTCCTCTCACAAAACCATATTTCAAACTGCTAAGTAATCCTAGTTTGGAATTTACATATCCATGACTAAGTTGCAAGTTACAGTAGGAACTACTAGAGCATAACTCTGCCTTTAGAATCCTTTGTAAAAACTACCTCAGAGGTGATGTAGGGAATTAAAATATACACCATACAGAACCAGGTAAAAAACAAAAGAGTTTTTGCATGTGACTAAAAGAAAAAAAAAAAAAAAATACTATTACTTCAGGTTTGGGTCACGTTGTTGTGAAGGGAATGTATTTTAGAAGGTATTCGGTCTCTATTTTAAAGGTGGTCTCTCTCTACAGCTGGTATTTCAGTTGGTTCACCAACTTTCTTCTCTGAAGTTGTTTTGTACCAGAGACACAATCCTCTGATTTCCAAATAGCGTTTTAAAATTGACTTTTTATCTTCATATTTAATTGTTATATGGAAATTGGATAAATACCATCTTGTAGTTGTGTTGAAAATCTCTATTTAAAACAACACACTGCTTACCATTTAGATTTTGGCAAAGAAAAATGATAGGAAGATTACTGATAAATGACAGGTAGAAAATAAAGCAATTCATTCTGGTCACATAAAAGCCAAAGAGGGAATATAAGGCTTAAAATTTATTAATCAGACACAAAAATTTCATTAATAAAATAAATGTTTCTCTTTAATTTTTGGGTTTAGAATGTTTTATCAGTTGAAATATTCATAATCACATTTTAAAAAATCTATTTGCAAGCATGAATAATAAAAATAACCAATTAAGAGACCATTATATTTTCCTGTTTTTTCTACCTTATTTTAGAAGATACTTTAAGACTTATTACAATGATTTTTTGGGGTGGAATTGGAACTGGCAACTGAGAAAACCAAGTTAAACTCTTTCTAAGTTGTCAAAAAACACCATGTGTGTAAAGAGTCATCAACAAATTGTTACTGAAATGTTGGGGTCCCTCCCCTGCCGTGTAGCCCTGGGAAAGGGGCCCTGAGGGCACAGACACGGGGCTTCCCTGTCCCTGCTCAGCCTCGTTCCCATTGGTTGGTTTGTGTTCCCTGCGCGGGCAGAAGGACCCTTGGTCCCGTGACTGGAACAGTTCCTGGGCAGAGCTCCGGCCATGCGGCTGGAGAAATAAACATCTCTCTGAAACAGCTATCAAGAATCTGTCTGTCCATATATATTTCCTTTCCACAGGACTCCTGGTTTGATATATGCGTGTTGCAGTATCCCCACTGCAACAAATGGTGGAGATTTGTGAGCAGAACGATCCCCGATCCCTAAGCGACTGATTTGTGTGAGTAAACCCTGGAAACTTTGGATTCCTCTTCTTGGTTTTGCTTTGCTATTCCATATCTAAACTATGGAGGAACCGTGGGAAGACTCTTGGCTCTCAGAGCCGCATATGGACATTTATCTTAAACTTAAAATGATTCTTGAACAACGATTTGTGAATTTTAGCTTGATTCAAGCTCAAAAAGAACTGAAACACTTCCTGGCATGGTTGTTTAAGAACTTTTTCTATGTTTCTTGGGATTTAATTCTTACCAAGGGCTTTTGGAAAACCGTTTGGACACAGTTAATACTGGAGTCAAAATATATGCCGATGGAAGAATATTTTCGTGAATATTATTTAGTTACTGAGACTGTTGAGCAATGTCAGCTGTGTCCTGGCGAAGGGAAGCGTGGCGCAGGGACCGTGCGGCCCAGGCCACGTGCACCGAGCGCTCTGAGAGCAGCAGCGAGGCAGTTCCCGCGCGCGGGCGGAGCCACGCGAGCCGCAGTGTCGGTGGCGGAGCGAGGAGCGGCGGGACCCGGCGGTGCCTGCCCGGTCCTGTGCAGTGCGTGGTGGAGCGAGCCCCGTGAACGCCCGACCGAGAGGGGCGGCGCGCGGGCAGCGGCTGGCGGCGATGGCGGTGGAACGGAGCCGCGCCCGGCCGAGACGCGCGCTGGAGCAGGGCGCGGGGGAGTCGTCGCTCGGGGGCCCGGCCGAGACGTGGGTGCAGCGCCCGGCATCAGCAGCGAAGCTGCGACCAGAGGAGGCGACGCACGGAGAACTGAGCGGCGTGGCCCGGCCCGGCCCGCGCAGCCCCGAACGCGACCCCGGGAAGAGCGTGCAGGCACCAGCAGCCCCGACAATTCCAACATGGGAGCGACCGAAGGAGACAGCAAAGACGCAGCGAGACAGAAAACAGCAGCCACTCGGAAAAAGGAAAAGATCATAGCAACTAAGACCTTAGGGATAGTAAAATGGTATAATGTTAAGCAAAATTATGGTTTTATAACAAGGTGTGACAACCAGCAAGACATATTCGTGCATAGAACTGCTATTAAAAAGAATAACCCTGAAAAATGCATCCCAAGCTTGGGAGATGGAGAGGTGGTGGAATTTAATATTGTACTAGGGAGAAAAGGGTTACAAGCATCGCAGGTCACTGGGCCTGATGGTGTTCCTGTAAAAGGCAGTATATATGCAAAAAATCGTAGTCATGTTAGACAGTATCTCCATTGTAAGCCCCCCCTACAGTTTCCCTTTCCTAATCCCACCTTTCCCTTTTACCCTATGTCCTATTACCCCCAGTGTATTCCCAATCCGTTTTTTCATCCATGGTTTCCCTCACAAAACCATGCTTTTGCCAATTGTTTCCCCAAAAATCCCTTTCCAATGCCGAGTGGGGGATGAAAAGGGGGAGGGAAGATGTTAAACCCTCTCCTGCCTCAGTTTCCCCACAAAGCATGCTCAGAGTTCTGTCTCCCTTCTGTCAGCCCTAAGATGTTCCAGAGAATCTGTTTGGACATTTAAAGACTCAGGAGGGTGGCTTGTTTTGTTTTGAAACTGTTCTTGTTATGTTTATCCAGTTGTTTTCATTCTCCTTTTATTAAAATAAAACGGGTGAGGTGTTGGGGTCCCTCCCCTGCCGTGTAGCCCTGGGAGAGGGGCCCTGAGGGCACAGACACGGGGTTTCCCTGTTCCTGCTCAGCCTCGTTCCCATTGGTTGGTTTGTGTTCCCTGCGCGGGCAGAAGGACCCTTGGTCCCGTGACTGGAACAGTTCCTGGGCAGAGCTCCGGCCATGCGGCTGGAGAAATAAACATCTCTCTGAAACAGCTATCAAGAATCTGTCTGTCCATATATATTTCCTTTCCACGGGACTCCTGGTTTGATATATGCGTGTTGCAGGATCCCCACTGCAACACTGAAATATGCTTTTAACTAATTTATCTTATTAAAAATTTTCTAGAATTTCAGCAATTATAAACTTCAGAATGAGTAAAACTCTAAAATACTTCTATCACAAAAAGAGATGCTGTAATATAGTACAAGTAGAAAATATCACATAGACTGAGAATATCACAACTGTATATAATGGGGAGAAAGACTTTCCAAAACTCTTTCTTCTCCCCATTTGCAATCCCTTTGGTTAGTACTAGTTTTAGTAATTTAGAGATTATTTTTCTTGAATCGCTGCAATGGAAGTTGTCTAAACTAACCCTAAATTTCTTAGTGTTCCTCTGAACACAAAATTTCTCTTTTTCATGTTTTCTACCTTTAAAACACCTTCCAAAAATCTTTATGGCAAGGTACTGAATGTTCTTATCAGGAAACACAGACCAAAGATTAGAGAAGCAAGAAGATCAGAGATGTTACAGACTTGAGATCAGAGACTGATGATGCACAAGCAGAATTATTAGTGCGTGATCATTATTTCACCAGGACTTTATGATTGTAAGACAGATAATCAAGCTTTCAAATATTGTATGGCCCTGTTTCATTTTTCAAAATCTTCTGTGATTCTGTAGTGACTTTAGTTACTGACAGAGGAGAGTTTGAAATTTAGCTGTTGAATAAACGCAGGAAAAACTTAAAAGTACTTGCACAGGAAGGCCTTGTTGATTGATAGGATGCTATTTATTTCATTATTTTCCAGAATTAAGATTTCATGAAAGAGAGAAAGAAGAGGAATGGAAAGAACTGAGCCCCTTTCAGTGAAGCAGAGTCCCTAAAGAAAATATTAGGAAACTTCAGATTAAAATAACAGACAGTTGATAGAAAACCAATGATAAGCTTTTAGTTATTTTGTTTAAAAAATAGGCAATTTGCAGGAATGCCTTATTATTCATATCAGGTCTATTATCTAGTTCATATCATAATAATCTTGTTCATATCAGGTATATTATCTAGCTCAACAAGGATAAGTCCTGCACCTGGGAAGGAACAGCTCTGGGTACCAAATTGTGCTGGGAGACACCCAGAAGCTGTGGAGCAAAGGACCTGAGGGTCCTGGGGAACATCAACTTGAACATGAACCAGCAATGTGCCCTTCCAGCAAAACAGGCCAATGATATCCTCTACTGCATGAGATAGAGCACTGCCAGCAGACGGAGGTGGTGCCACATCTGGGGTAGAGTGTCCAGTTGTGCATTCCCTGGGTCAAGAGAGACAGGGACACACTGGAAGGGCCACTAAATTGGTTAAGAGACTGTGTCAGAGACTGAAATATTATAGTTTATGACTTAAAATTTTTCTTAAAGGACTTTTAAAACTGTATTACAAAAGCTGCAGAGAAGACTACCACACCCTGAATGGGGGGGCCCTGACTGAGGCCTGAGACTGCTCGCTGATGAAGATAAGATAAAGTAACAACTCAGCGCTGGGGACATTCACAAAGCACAGGTTTAACACCTCCAAGGTGGAGACCACAGCCCCAGGGCTATAAGCTGCCTGGCTTGCACAGACCCTTGAACCAAAGGGTGGAGGGAGGAGAGGCTCTGGCTATCTTGGAAAAGCCTGTGGTCAGAGGTGCAGTGACTGCCCATCCTCCCCTGTGCAGAGGAGCCCAGCTGAGGGGTCCTCACCGGGGAGGGGAAGCTTATCCACAGCAGAAGGGGGTGACATGGCCCATCACAGGGGCCCCCCTCAAAGGGGTCCCCAGACCCTGCACCAGAGCACCAGAGATGGTGCAACAGACCCTCAGTGTTGCAAGGGACAGTGTCAAGCCAGCCCCTGCAAGGGAGACACGTGGGCGTTCCCACCTGGCCCACAGCGTGTATTAATCCATGGGATTCTGCACTCTTTGGCGTGTGGCAGCGTGGCCACGGCAGCGATGGGGGACCCTCACCACCAGCAGACCAGATGGAGGGGAGCAACGAGATGTCATTGGGACCCTTGGATGGGTGATACGCTTCCACCTAACCCCTGTCACCTCTCCCTGTCCCCCACCCCCCACGCATACTTCTTTCTCTATTTCTTGCTTGCTTTATTTCTTTCTTTTCTCTTCTCTTCTCTTTGCCTCTTTTACTATTAACTAAAATACATCCATTTTTTGGCATCAACATCTAACCTCGTTTGGTTTTAATCTCGTTTCTGGGAATATTTTGAGCCTTCTGAGTTCTTTCCAATTTGTGCACGGAGACTTAGCTTGCTTTGCTTTTCTGGGTTTAAACCGGATCGTAACAGACTGGAGCACCTCCACATGAAAGGCAAGGCAAAGAGAGCTGGGAATTTCTAGCCAGAAGAAGAGAAGTCTCAGGGGGATCTCACTGATATATATAAACACTTGAAGGGAGGGTGTGAAGAAGATGGAGCCTGGCTTTTTTCAGTGTACCTAGTCACAGGAAAAGAAACAAAGTTCTATCCAAAGTCAGGAACACCTTTATCTATTTGTTTTTTATGTCCTACGCTCTTGAGATCAAGGCTGCCATTATGAGACAAGTGTGTGGTACAACACAGAAGCTGCCACAGGGATTAGTTATCGTGGATTAGGATCTTTTTCTTGCAAACAGCTCCATGTCAGCCTGCAAGATGTAAATGTAACTGCAAGAGAAATGAAGCCTAACATTAATTCCTTGTTCTTAGAGCATCATATGCACTAATTTTCATGGTACACACTTTATATCTTTTTAGGCGTATTTTGGTATGGTTGAAGAAGTTCAGCTATTCTGGATGAGAGAGGATGAGATGCTATTTTATTTAATTTTTGTCTGTCTAACTCACATGGCTGATGCCTCAAGACTTGGATGAGTGTCCCTTCTTTTGTCATCAAAATTGTCACTAATTCCCGTGTCAGAAGAATCCAGTTTCAACCAGGAGATGCAATTGATCACAATTTTAAAAAATGTAATAGGAAATGGTGTGGAAAGCTTATCATTCTGACCTTGCAAGTGAATCATGAAAATAATGTTTAAAGAGATCTACAAGTTCTGTGTTACATAGTACATACTGTGATTTTTAAAAATTGTATTATTTATATTTGAATTGAAATTTTCAACTACAAATTTTGACCTTTTACAATGAGAAATATAATAATAGAAGGAGACAATTCCTCAAGGAGAGTAGTTGTCTTTATTAATGCATCATGATAGTCCAATCTTACCTTGACTTTTACATACACATACATGTATATACAAACGCTGTATGTATATACTAAAACACCTCAGTTTGTTTACTGACTCCAAGAACATTAGCATTTGCTTTTTCTATATTAGCAAGATGAATAGATAATATTCATGTTGCTTGTGTATGCTAAGCAATAAATTTTTCTGGCAGTTCATTAAATACTAGACCAAAGCCAATAAACTTAATCAATGCACAAAGCCCTTGAATGTTGTTTGGAAATTGCACTGTCATGAATTTTAGTGATACTCTGACAAAAATAAAATATTTATGGACAACATGAGCCTACAAACCCCCTTTTCTTATTTTCCAAGATGTAAATGTGCTGTGGTAGCTACACAATTTGTAATCTGCAATGTTCTTCACAATCCAAACTTAAGTACATACATATCTAAGATTTATTAATTGGTTTCACGTTATTTTTGTCTCTCACACATACCCTCTCATGTAGAAGAAAGAAATAAAGTAAATTTTCAGATAAAATCCCAATGAATCAATCTCATTCATCCTATTCACATTATTTGTTTAATTTCAAAAATTCACAGGCCACCTTGGCTGCCTGTCCATTAACTTCAGTGAAGCATCTCTTCAAAATCACCTACACAGTTTTGTCTTTTCATGTGTAGTGTGAATTATGTACCATCAAACTAACCTACAACATGAGCCAAATGATTATAAATTCAAAATCTGATAAATATTTATAATGATCTGCCTCAGAATTCCTGCAGTTCAAAGCATGTAAATAAGTATATCCTATGTCCTGGAATTCTTTGGAACCTTTGTTTTTATTTTTTTGCTGTTCGTAAATTCTTTTTTCATCTTGTATGACTGGACATTTACATGTTATCATACACACATCATGTCTTGTTTCACTACAATATTAAAAAGAAAGATGGAATAAAATAACAATGAAGAACGAATGAGCATAAATAAATAATAAGGCTGAAGGTCAGACACAAACCCTTTTTAAGAACAAGAATACAAATCCCAACTATTTCACAGCATTAAGCTCATTATTTTCTTCAGGTCTATCAAGGCCTCTTGTTAAGTTTCCTGGATCTAACTACGGATCTATTTCCCAATAATAATATTAAGGTGCATCCTGAGGAATAAAAGCTGTGGTTCCATTGACAAATACATATTTTTTTTTCACATCCAAAGAGGTCATACTATAACCCTGTAGTCTAACGTCTACATGAAGTACACTATGAAATGCATGATTTTAGTATCAGAATGTAACTTATGTTTGAGGTGTAGCATGCATTTTACAAAGATAATTTTATTCAGTTTAAATATTCCAGCAAATGAACAATTCATCAAATCAAAAAGTAAATGGCTCTGACTATACTAGTCATAAGTCAGTCATTTTCCTAGCCTGAGTGCATGTTGCTCAACTTGCTTGCCACAAAACCTCGTCCTGCCTTTCATTGAGCCATCCTACTTGATGTTCCCATCCTCTGTCACATATTTAGGGTAATAGATGCAGAAACAAAACAGGAGTTCAAGTCTGAGCATTATTATTAAATGACTACACAGACCTTTTCAGTCACTGCACTCCTGGGCAGAGTGTCTCATCCTGTGCATGTGAAACATTCTCTGTTCTAGAAATTTTGATGCATATATGATGGGATTAAATGGTCACATTTTGGAATAGGCTTACATTATGAAAATTAAAATCAGTGTTTACAACTATATGATTTATCATCTGCCAAATGTCTCACTTGCATAAATCTTCCAGGAGTAGTTGTATATTTTGTCTAGAAAAAGGAAATCTGTAATGGCCAGAGAAGGAAGTGTTTAAACAAATACTGTGCTAACGCAGTGGGGTTATCTCTGGCTGTTTTCAGTCAAGGTTCTCAACCTTATCTCATACCATCCTGGATGTGATTTAGTTCATTAGTTATCTTCTGCTGGACATGACATAACTGGTGCAGTGGTGCACTTATTTCAACTGAGCACCTAATATTTCCTCATTTAAAAAAATGCATATATAATAATAATAAAGTATCTACGTATTTATAGACTTGACTACACACTTAAACTTTTCAAGCTAAAACAAAACTTTCAAGTTAATGGCAAGATCCTAGTGTTTTGAGTTTATAATAGTGGCAGCTACAGTAGTGTTTGCACAACAAATGAAAGCAGAAAAACATGGATCACAGTATGGTTTGGTTAAATAGCTGTTTTTATACTACACTTCTTTACACTTACTGCATTCTTGATTTTACTTGGATTCAAAACCGCATTGTGTAAGTGATCAGATTGTTTTTCACAAAATTTTACTAGATGTTTAGCCAGATATTTTTGTTTGGTTTTCTCTATTGAAATTAAAAATATTTTTAAGGTATGATTATGTCATAGGATGTCTTTAGGTTCCCTCAAGTTCAAAATTCTTACAATTAGATAAGGCAGTGATCTCTAACGGCTTCGATCCACTTAAATTTTCTTTCATGTCTAAGGGTCCTACATAATGGAAGAATGAATGGGCTATGAACTAGAAGAGAATACCTTCAATTGTCCCTATTTCACTGTGTGTTATGAACATATATATTCTACACAAAATCCTAAACACGCTGTCATAGGTCAGCAAGCATAGTCCCGGAAGGGGTGTCCTTGCAAAGGGATGCTTACAGCTCCCTCTGGGACCTGACCTGACAGAACCTATCAGTGGCCAGTTTGAATATGGACAATTCTTTAAGCCACTTAAAGTTGTGACCGCCTCTGCGATACACACTTAAGAATAGACAGACTCCCCCCCCAAGCTCTCTTTTGTTTCCGGCACTGGGACAGGTGGCTGCGGGCCCCCATGTGGGGGCCAGCGGGCCCAGCCAGGCCCTGCTCAGGCCAGGCCGGGCCGGGCCACGGCCATCCTGGAGCCGATGGGCCCTGTTCCACCTGCAGAACCACCCCACAGCCCTGCTGTGGGCAGCTGGAGTGGCTCTGCTCCCCCCCTCTCCACTGTGATAAGCAACATTCAACATTCCAGCTGCAAAGCTGCAAGGCTGAGGTGAGATTAACCCTTTTATTGCTGTGAAGAGCTGAAAACCTGAGGGAAGAGAAAGAGGAGATGCTTAAAGCTGAAATTCTGTTGTGAAGCTATGATATATCAGAGTATCCCGTTGTAATTTCATGAAGATATGGGGGGTGGAGTGTTCAACTCGTAAGCAAAAGCACCTGTGCTGAGATAGGCAGATGCTGACGCAGCTGTAATTTCATGAGAAGTTTGGACAGGGAGAGATGAACCAGATGAGGACTTTTGCTCCAAACGGGAAAGGAGAAAATCTCAGTTCCTAGAGATGCTCCCAGAGATAGTCCTAACGATGAAGATGAGGAAAACCCTTTGCTCCCAGGGAAGGAGAAGGGCCTCTGTTCTTAGAGATTAAATGCTCCCAGAGATGGGTGAAGAGAACTTTTGTTTCTGAACGGCTCAACCTTAAAATTGAACCCCAAAAATCTTCAAGAGTGGACCCTCGAAAGCAGTTGTGGGAAAAGCTGCACGTTGGGGGAAGGGACTCACATGCGAGCAGAGAGACTCCTCTTCCTAAATGGACTGAACAAAGTTATTTGCAAGTGGGCGGCTGTCTCGTTGTGATAATGTGTTCATAGCACGAGCAAGAGAGACTCTTCTTTTTAAATGGACTGAACAAGGTTATTATAGAAGTGGTAAACAGACTGAACATCTTAAGGATTGTCTTTTTACATTGTCAGTGGGAGAAGAGAGGAAGGTGGGGGGAGGAGAAGAGTTCTAAAGGTGTGGTATATTTTTTTTTTCCCTCTTTTAGGTCTGTTAACAAACTTCTTTATATTCTTTCAAGTTTGGTGCCTGCTTTGCGTTTCTCCTAATTCTTATCTCACAGAAGATAAACAGTAATGAGTATTTTAGGCCAAACCACTACACACGCATATCCCCCTCTTCCACCTTTCTTGTGCACACCACAGAGAACTGGAAACATATGATGTTACGTTTGGAAAATGTTGGGCAGGTCTCCACGTGAAGCCATTTATCCCTATCAAGAAGCTCACCTGTCAGATTGACAGAAGATAACCATGCCTGTGCATACTGCCTGTTCTCTAAGCTGTAAAAGTTTAAAAAAAGGAGGCATCATTTTCATTGTCTCTGTAGAGAAATATGTATCTTCAAGGCTATAGTATAGGATGAAAATTCCATGGTGAACACAGAATCATGGATTATCTTAAATTGAAGTGGACACATAATGATTGAGTCCAACTCTCTGCTCCTCACAGGGCTACCTAAAACTATATCATATAGGAATACAGGGGTAAACATAGAAATTTTAAGTAAATATAAATAATGTGAATCATGGTATCTTTATTTATTTGTTGTCTTTGGAGGTTTGACTCATTTTAAACAAGATGGAGATTATGTTTTGCATAATTGCCAGTTCCACTTTTCTAAATGCACTAATTCATATAAAGTTCATGACCTCATTAGGATCATAAAGTTTTATAACATACTCTGCATGTCAACCTCTAACTTTTAACTGAAGTGATAATTTGCCAATTAATGAAGCTGAAATGATTGAAATAAATACACCCTTTATGCACTTAAAGAGAGTATAGAAAAATAAGTTGCAACAATTCTGACCATAGTACACAATGAGCAAATCACCCATACTTGATTGTGATTGTTACCTAAATTGCCATCCCAAAAATACTCTAAACACATGAAAATTACTTCCCTGCCAATTTTTATCTAACAGGTATTGAGCACCTTACGCTAAATATTTTATCCTTTTTTTTTCTGCTGACAAAAAGTCAAACCCGTCATACAATTCTCAGTGGCTATTTGCCCACTTTAAAGAAATAGCATCCACAATATGATTCAGATTTACACAAATGCAAAGATATATCATTACTGTATTATGCCTTGCGAAAGCTGCAAATTTGATATACAGTACTTCAGCAAACATAACTTTGACTCTCACATATCTTCCAAATAGAACTACTGAAGAGTCAGAAAGAGTTAGATGCTGGTTCATGTAAAATGCTCAAAACTATATTAATCATGTAGCTGTTCACTCAAAAACATTACTTCTCCTTTAGCAGTCTTCATTGTTAAGAGAGTCTATAATATAGTTATTCTGTCACTCAAATTAAATTTCTTTGATGTATTTTCTGAGCACCAAAGAACAAAACATGATGGTCAAAGTAAGTACTGCATGTCAGTGATATTCTCAGTGGCAACAAAGCACTGAAACACAAGCAGATTGCTCATTTAAAGTCACCATTCATATGAGACTTTGAGAAGAGAGATTGACAGTAGGATTTGCTGTAGTTTCCCAGAGTTAAGGTTTTAATGCAGTATTTGCTGTTCTGTGTCATGCACAAATGCTACACCGCCATCTGCTACAGAGCCTTACCCACCTATTCCCCCTCCCATCATTATAGAGGGAAGACATACATTGTTGGATACCCTCCATATCCCACATAAGACAAAACCCACTGTCCTGTGTAAATCACTTTATGTCAAGTCTTTTGTAGGACATACAGTAGGAACCCGCTGTCCAGCCCAGCGTATTTCATTTGTCAGTCAGCTGTGCCTGTTCTGCCCTGAGGGGACTGAGGGACTCCAATTTTCAGTGCTTGAAGAACACCTTCCAAAAATTCTAGGTCATAACATATTTTCCTCATATGCAATTGTGTCTTATCTCTTTCACTGACACAATGAAACTGTCATTAAAGCTGGTTCAATTCATGTCTTCAGACCATATTATGTCCACAGAAATGGCATTTATTGATTAATCATGTCGATCACACTATTTTGACTATAAATACATTAATCCAAACTCTTCTATTTTAGCTGATTTAATTTCATTTGGCCTTTGCTGATTTTCCTCATGTGCTAAACATCCACAAGATTTGAACATGTGTGGGTGTATTTTTCTCATAAAGAATAGGAAAGCGCAGCTTAAAAGTACCACTCTAAACAAATTGTACATTGTTGCATACAGTGCCAGTTTATTGCTCTAATTAACAACTAGGTATTTTCTCTCTGGTTCGCAGTATGAGAGGTTAAAAGAGTCCTTGTTTTCATTCATTCCCTATTGAAGCCTTCCTATGACCAACAGGTCTAGTGCTGGGACCTGTATGATTTTAGAATGATTCCCTAAATAAAATTCCCACAAAAAAATAAACACAAATCTGCTCTGATAAGGAAAATTATTTGTAGTGGAAAAACAATGCTTTTTTAAAAGCACTAGACAATATTTCAGGCCAGACAACTGCTCTATAATGTAACACCTCTTGAATAATGAACAGGCTTGAGTTTGAGAGGGTGTTCCTGAGGCCCATAAAGGAGTCTGCATGCTGTTTTGGCTTCAGCACTTGAGAGCCAAATGGAAAAATTAGCAATTTCAATAAGCACAAATGGAGTATTTACTGTCAGTGTATCATAGCAGTCCAGTAGATCTCACATTTGTTTGAGGCCATTCTTCTTCTCACTTCAAATGATGAATTGATCAATACAACATTGCTGTTGCAGAAAAAGGGACTGTCACTTACCAAGCATGAAGGCAGTGCTACTGTGAAGGAAATCTTTTGGGGAGAGGGTATTTTGGCATGTAGAAGCAAGTGCTCTGCAGTGAGGAGGTTGGACACATACTCAGTGTCCCCTCCAGCATCAGTTGTGCCTGCCTGAGGACACCTGGCCCTCTCATTCCTCACCTGGGAGACTAAGAGAATGGTACACCCTAAAAATGTGAAAGACGTGCATCCCTATTAAATCTCACAGCCATCTTAGAGATGTTTTTACCAAGGACAAGGATTCAACATAATTTTGTATAGCAGTAAAGGCATAAAATTTCTTAATAACTTTTCTACCTATAGTGCTACAGAGCCTGGGGTAAAATTCACAGGGCAGAATAGTGGGAGATAACATATTAATTTTAGCAAGGTATGCACACCCCATTGAAATTAAAATTGTATAACTCTACTGCCACATAATCTATATATTTTAAATACCTGAACAAAAAACATGAAGTAAAAAACCTAGATGTAAAGAAATGCAGTAATTAAAGGTTCCTTAATCCTTCCACCCTGTGTGCCTATATTACAATGTTATCTTTAAATAGCATGAGCACTCTTCTTTTTCCCCAGTCTTTCCTCCACTCAGCCACTTGCTTTTCTGATTTGGTACTCTGGATGTGCAAGCCCCAGTAAATGTTCTCTGATCTCATCTTTCTTTCTATCTTACTGCTCAGTATGCAGGTCCTGGTTTTACTTACTGCATAGCCTGAACTGAATACAAAGGATTTCATTTCCTTATAAACTCGTATATAGTTTTATCACTTCACTATCCAGGTTTTTCATTAACCTTTTACCTTTCAAACCATAATACTTAGCTGCAATCTCCCAGGGGAAACTTTTTCCTTTTTCTGCCCAACCTGAAAACTTAGGCCAAATGATTGTTAAAGAGCTCGTTTTTTCACTGCAGAGTTAACTAAAATTTTTGATCCTTAGATCAACTCCTCTCAAATAAACCTTGACTGAATGCAAGTGACCATTAAATGGCATGTACTTGGAATGACTGCATGAGCAGCTGAAAAAGCTCGATGGGTAAGTAATGCAGACTCAATTCCTGAGTTCCAGCTGCTTAACTGAACATGCAGTGAGCACTGTGAGTACTCTCACATTCAAGTTTAGACTCTAAGTGGTTATGAAGGACGTTTCCAGCAACTCTTGAATTTTGCTTCAAATGAAAACACTTTTCCTTCAAATGTGATAGAAAGAAAGAATGTGTTTGTAGTTTTTAACAGCTCTGAAGCTTTTAAGACAAACAGGTAACTGCAAATCCAGGTCCCACTGGAGTTATTAGCCATTTTCCAGGGACTAAGAAGTCAGAATCTTAGACAAAAACTCAGACACTTTGAGAGGGAAGAGTTTTCTACTGAAAAGGACTTGTATTTTCTGCACTTTGGTAGCAGTGTAAGCCCTTGCTTGTTGGGGAAAGAGTTACTCCTAAAGCAAATGAGATTCAGATGCCTTGGAGCCAGAACAGTGGCTCAGTTAAAGCCTTTTTTTTTTTTTTCTCCCCCCCAGTATTGGTTTAAGTACTCATTCTCAAGATATTTTTTTCCACCTCAGCTGAGAATAGTGGCAAATCCAACGTCTATTAGTGTTGGAATATTGCCTATCCAGGGCTCCTGTAGCAAATTAAGCAAAGATGCTGGTTTAGAAGCCTCACCTTTTGATTTTCACACTTTGTTATTAGTATTATGCAGAATCATACTGCAGGACAGTGTATCATCACACATATGCCTTGCCTGTATTCTGGTAGAAAGATCTGGGGGGTTCTGAGGCTGAGAATCTGCTCTGTTCTGGTGCTGAAGAGATACAGGGCCTATGGTCTATGCACCTTATCCTTCTTTCCTCAGCATTGAATAGAAAGGGATTCTGGAAGCATACTTTCACTAAAAAATGAGATTAGGGCTTTTATTTTTAATTTGCCCCAATATAAAATATTATGCTGAAATAAACTCAATTTTTGTAAACCCTTGTCTTTTTCCAAGCATCCACAAACAGAAAAACAGTACAAGAAAACTGTAGCCAAAAGCAAAGATGTTTCTAGCAAGCTAATTTTAGTATGTAACACTGATAATGAGCTTTGAATGCATTTGATTAAACTTTTGCCTGTAAAGTGCCATGTTAATAGTCATACTTTAAACAACACTGAAGATAACATGAACAATAGCTATTTTAGTAGATATAATGTCACACACAGAGAAACTGCCTGTGAGTGTCACTACTCATTATCAACCACCACGAGGGTGTATTTGACTATGTGCTCTTCATTTAATAATATACCACAGCTGGGGATTACTGACTGCTATTTGAAACATGTAAGAATTATGTTCATGGCATCTAGATTGAGAATAGCTGTGAACCTGGACCTGAAAATTATTAATCCTATTATTTCCTGCATATACATTTGCATGTGTGTCTGGGGCCTTCAGCACAAGAAAGATGTGAGAGGTTAGAGAGGGTTAGAGAGGGTCCAGAGAAAGGCCATGAAGGTGATCTGAGACACCTATGCTATGGACAGACTGAGACAGCTTTGTTAGCTCAGCCTGGAAATGAGAGACTCTGAGGAGACTTTCCAATACTTAAAGGGAGCTTAAAGAAAGATGGAGAGTGACTTTTTCCATGGGCAGATAGTGATATGACGAGGGGGAATGGTTTTAAGCTAAAAAAGGATAGGTCTAGTTTAGTTTTAGAAAGAAATTCTTTATCCAGAGGGTAATGAGGTGCTGGAACAGGTTGCCCAAAGAAGTTGTGGATGCCCCGTCCCTGGAACTGTTCAAGACCAGGCTGGATGGGGCTCTGAGCAATCTGGTCTGGTGAAAGGTGTCCCTGACCATGGCAAAGGGTTGGAAACAGATGATCATTAATGTTCCTTCCAACCCAAAGTATTCTCTGATTCTGTTATTATATACAAATAGATACATGCATATTCGAATCTGTATGTATGCTGTTGTGCCACTATGTGTGTGTATGTGTGTATTAATGCATGTATTTATATGCATAAACTAGCTCTTGCAGTAAGTGAAAATAGGAGCCCTTCTCACTGTCTAATCTTAATTTTCTAACTGAAGTCCAAATTTAGCACTCAATTGCTATATCATAATGCTTACTACCTTAAAAGGCTGAATGAAGATTATAGAGACAGACTTGACCTTTGATAATCTCACCTTTTGCAATTAAATACCACAAGATTTGTTTGGTCATTCTAATCACCTTTGAAATTAGTGGCATGAGGCTATATTCCTTTGACAGATGGTAACACTAAACATGCACCAAATATGCAAATTTCATTAGTTTCTCTCAGTAGTGGGAATATCTGAACAATATCATTTTCAGTGTTACAAATAAGTTCTATCTGTTAAGTCTGCTTGTAAGCTTTAAAAGAAGACATTAAAAACTAAAGTAAATTTATCATTTTCAGACTACCATCAATTATGGACATATTTACCACAAAAGAGTTACTCTTTAGTCATTCTATAGACACCATGGAATTGAAGAAACAATTAATTATGAAATGGAATAATTGCATTCCATTGAAATGGAATCATGGATCTTTATTTGTCTCTTGCTTACATGTGAACTCTGATTTTATGGTAATAGAACAAAGAAGTGAAATATTTGAATACAAATGATTTAGGTGTTACAAGATGTCATTTTATTACTTCTAGCACATCACATCTGGAGTCACTTTGAGATCTCACATGACTTCAAGTACTCTACTCTTCACACTGAACTCTTGAATCATGTGCATCAGCAATCTTTTGAAAAACCTGCTATTTTGACATTGTCAGACTCAGCAAGTAACTTGCTTCTCTCATGCCCTACATTTCCAAGGCAATATTTCATTAACATACAGGCTGTGTAAATATGTATCTGTTCCTTTTTTGTTCCTCCAGTTCCCTCCAAACTCTGTTACTTGTGCTGTTGATTAGGAGCCAGAATTCCTATAAAATTATTTACTGGATGGCCAAAAAAAAAATAGAATCTGTTAGATGTATTGGAAAACTTAAATGAAATTAATTCATTAATTAATTAAATTTTATTTAATTGCAGTCTATTTATTTTCACTGCCAATTTTACCACTGTTTTCTCCTTCATTGATTTAATTTTGAATATAACAACTATCCAAATGTCCATCTGATTTGCATCCAAATTTTTTTGAAAACTTCTCCACACAGATATAAAATAAAAAAACCTTTTTTTTTTCTCACCCTGACATCCTCTTATATTTACTAAATTTTCTATAGCACACAAAAACACTCCCTAGATAAATAATTAAGCCCCAGCTTGAAGACTTGCGATAAAGATTTCTCCTTTCTTTCTGTATCAGATAAAGATGAAATCACCACCTTTTTTTTTTTTTTTCTTTGTGATTTAATCAAAATAAAGGAGAAGATTGAAAAGAAGGGAAAGAGGGACAGAGGCCTTCACCTTTCCACTCTTCTTTATGCTGGGAACTACACAGTCTCTTCTCCATTATTGGTAATATTGGGTGCCTGTCTCTGCTTTGTGAATGGAGAGGAGAGAGAAGCAAGGGTCAGAACCAAGACCATGAACAAACTTCTCACTGCTGCTAGGACTGCCTTAGATCAGTCTTGGCTTGGGGAAAATAGTCTAATCATTGAGAGCTGTGGATAGAATTGTTCCAAAGACATCCTGAAAACACACCACCTTTTTCCCAACTTTACTTACTCTTAGCATAATGGGAGCAGAAAGCAGTCAAGTTCTCTACAGTCTCCCTACTTGTGTTAGTAACATTTCTGGGTAATGGCATACACCCCCTTTTCAGATTGAACCCTTTGAGAAAGTAATGCAAAACTTCACCATAGATTATCTAATACTTGATACTTCTGGGAGCCTGACAAAAGATTCACAGCTGCTGCTTTTCTTTCCCTTTTCTAAAGGAGGATTTGTAATATTTACTTGGTCAGAAGCCTTGGAAATGCTAAACTAATTACCAAAAGTCTTGTTTGTTGAATTAAGGCTTTTAAGTCAGTCTGATGAATTTTTTTGAGCCTCAATCACTATTTTAGATTTGCAGTTCAGAAGAATTATGATTATAAATTAATTCAATTCCATTACTTTCTTAAATTATAAACTCATCAAGTAAGTTTAATATTTTAAAATGCCAGCCTCATGCCATAGTAATAAGTACAGAGATATGTCCCTTAACTCTCACATCAGCCACTGCATTTCAATGTATGTGATGGGAGCACACAAAGGAAGTTATTTTAATTTGGAATTCAGTTTAAGATACTTCAGTTCTGTCATCCACTTACATTCATACACCTGTGTACCACATCTAATCTCCTGCTGTAGCTGTCAGTCTGCCTGATGGAGCCTAGAAAATGGTTTAGCTGAAAAGCCACAAAAAGCTCATTTTATTTACCTTAGAGTGGGTAAGTAGTGGCATGTGGCTTACCCAAATGTATCCCACATGCCGCCTCCTGCAGATCTAGTGTCAATATGGCATTCCCTTGGAAGTGTCCTCGAAATGCTCCTAGAGCCTCTAAAATAGCATTAGGCACCTATCCCCATATAATGGAATCAAACCTTAGCTATATTTTAACATCAGTTAAATTGCTTTCTGTCCTGAGAAAAAGGAAAATTAAAAAAGGAAACAACTGACATGCAGCTTTTCAGAACCTAGATGCTTCAACTGAATTTGATGTCCACAGATTGCTTATATACAAAGAGGTAAGCATTTGCAGGGCAGATTCAAAATACAATGTTAAATAAGATATTAAGAGCAAATTTAAATGACCAAGTAGGTGGTCCATATTATTACTAGCAATACAAATTTGTTGTTTTGAATTCTGTGAGAGGAAACAATTAAAAAAAATCTGTAAAAATTTGAAAAAATGAAAAGCCACTGTTTGGAAAATGAGTGAAAGTCATTTTAGTTCTTTGCCTTTGTCTCCCATTTTTTCTAGCATTGTGAAGAAAATGATCTGTCCTTGACTTAAATATCTATTATATGGAATTAACTTTATCTGTATTTTCTCCTTCTCCTGCATTTGCTAAAGAAGCAGCTGGAAAGCCACTTCTTTCATTCTTGCTTTTTTGGTCAGAATTATTAATCTAGTTGTGACAAGAAGAACCTTGACAATAAAAGGGCAAATCTAGTTTGCTGAAAGTGTTCTTAAGAAAAAACTAACCAACCTCTAATAAAATAGTGGAAGCAATAGTCAACTGTTATTTGTTACATTGTTGTATTTAAGCAAATATCTCAACAAAAAGAGAATTAGCAGTAAAAGAAACTGGGTATCACATAACAGGCTTGTCTTTAAATCTTTCTTCAGGCATTATTTATGCCACTCCTCTAAGTTCAGAGCTGTTAAAATGCACTATTATCAAGGCCTTCTGCTCAGTCAAATACATCAAACTCTTCTTTTCCAATATCAACATTCATCTCCTATTCTGTGCAAGTACAGGCATTTGATATTTTCCCCTCAGTAAAAATTAATATATCCTTTAGTTAAGCCTTACATAAAAGAACTATCTGGACTAACCTGCTCAGTTCTAGCTCATCAAGACTCCTCACTTATTCATGACTCCACCCACAGTAAGGATGATATTGCTCCTTTTTCTATTCATCACCATTGCTTGTTTTTCATCTTGAGTTCTCACTCAGCCAAGAAAATAGCAAACACATGCTGGAATTTAGCTTTATGCATAAGTTATACCAACTCCATAATGACAAGATGTACATTGCACTCACCTGCTTATCTCCTCAGTATTAGATATTTGTTTTGTCCTAACACATGTGGAAGGTGTTTATCATGTACAATGAAGATGCTCATGTCAGACAGCTGACCTCCTGCAGTGTCAGAGGGACAGGGCAGTGGAGAATGAGTGGATTTCAATCTCCTGACTTTCAACAAGCATTAACTTCAAGAAAATCCCACATTTATTTCTAGGAGCAACTGCTTTTGCCATCTGTACAGGACACTTAATGTACGCTCCAGCTACCGAACCTGTGTAAATTCCTAATGTTCGCCTGAAGGCTTTTTTCTACTCACCAAGCCTCCCTAAGTCACAGTCAAAATTTTCATGGATATTTGACTACCCTACCAAGCTGGCATTTGAAAGGGATGGATCAAACATAAGAAAACATCTCCATAAGAGCCAGATTCCTTGTGATGGTTACCATCTTCACAAAAGGAAAAGACCATGGAAAAAGCTCAGGCAAGCTTACAAATGGAGTGTAAAAATAACAAAGGCAGAGTAAATAGCCCCCTGCACTCTCTATAAACCAAATGAACAGAAAGGCAAGGACCAAGGAAATTCATCTCATATGTTGAAAAAGGTTCTCCTGAGCTTGCACACCATCTCAAGAGGCTGTCAGAGTTGCTGTCTTAGAACCATATAATTGCTAAGGTTGGAAAAGACCTTCAAGATCCTCGAGTCCAACTGTTAATGTAGCACGTCCACAGTCACCGCCGTGCAGCTGTTTCCTCTTGTCCTGTCACTTGTTACCTGGGAGAATGAGTGGTGTTACTGCCTTAAAGGATTTGATAGAATAACAGGCTCTTCTGAGACTTCTTTTGTAGTATTACTAGCTCATTTGGTATTCCTTTGAGAAAGCTTAATTCTCTTATCCATTTTCAGATTCCTTTGTCAGTAATACGCATAAACATAACCAAGGATCTCATGCAGATTTGAAAACACCACATTTTTTAACTTTTAAGACAAACTGTTTTAAGACTTCATTTTCAGATACTTTCTCCCTTTTTTTTTGTTTTTGGGTTTTTTTGGTTAGGTTTTTTTGTTTTATTTTGGTTTTGATTTTCATAGAGATTTGATATGTAGTTATTATATGAATGGTTACTCTTTTCTTAAGATAATCACTGGTAAAAACTCTATAAAGAAATAAAAATATTTATAAGCATGTATGACCACGATAAAAGCCCCTCCTAGAGTAAGACAGATTTCAAAAATGGTTGGTACCCAGAAATAGCAATTCCTATTTGTAAACATGTTTTACATTATTCAAGATAATGAAGAAATTATTCTTCCACCAGGTTAATGAAAAATTGATTCTATTTCTTTTCTTTGCTCACCATTTCCTTCAGTAAAGCAAAGATTTCCTCATACATTCTGTGTTCAATGTTTCTGATAATTAATTAAACAATCGTGCATACATGAAATATGTAAAAATACATATTCTTCTTAAATTTAATTGGTAATTGAACAAGTTCCTACTGTGGATGTTTAGCCTCCATGACAGAGAAAGAGAGAAAGAGAGAAAGAGAGAAAGAAAGAGAAAGAGAAAGAGAAAGAGAAAGAGAGGAAGGAAGGAAGGAAGGAAGGAAGGAAGGAAAGAAGGAAGGAAGGAAGGAAGGAAGGAAGGAAAAGAAAGAAAGAAAGAAAGAAAGAAAAAGAAAGAAAGAAAGAAAGAAAGAAAGAAAGAAAGAAAGAAAGAAAGAAAGAAAGAAAGAATAAAAAAAGAAAAAGAGAAAAAGAAAAAGAAAAACTGACTAAGGGAGTTTTTACCAAAACTTAATTGCACGTGTTATTTTAAACTTCCCATTTATTATTTCAGGTTTATTTCAAAAAATAACTATGTGTTGATAACAACACATCATTCATATAACTGCAATTATTTTAGCTAACTGTACAGAAATTAACAGTTGAATAGTTACATTGGTTAAGCTGTAATTGACATGATTTACAGAATTAGATCTTTAAAATTACAGAAAACCAATACTTCATATTTGAAGATGAACACATCCTATCTAAAAAAATAAATTTATGCTATCTAAACCTAAAATTAATTTTCACATGATGAAGATAAAGAACTAGTTTTTCATAAACTCAACAAGCGTGCATTTCAAAGCATGGTGGGGGGAAAAATAAAAGTATTCTATATTGTGATTGTTACCCTTTTCAAAGATAATTTGGAAGCAGTTTTAACTGACAGGTTTTGGAGACTATTAATATTCTTTTATTTAAAATATCTCTATGACATTATATTTTATTTCTGTCAAATAAACTGAACTATATGGCAGGGAAGTTATGTGATTCAACAACATAATATCTATATGTGTGGATGCACATGCATATCTACATGTAAATATAAAAACAGAATATAAAACTGCTGTGAATTTGAATAGAGGTATTTTAAATACAGCTAAAGACCAAAAATTAAAGCTGACCTTAAAAATTAGTTAGAAATACTTCTACATTTGAAGCTTTTACCTTCAGACATGCAAGGCGATAGCAAGGGTGATAAACCTAAATGCAAGAGTAGACAATAATTTGATTTCCTTCCTTCCTTCCTTCTTTCCTTCCTTTGTAAAATCAGAAAATTCTGTACACTTCAAAATATTTGTCTAAAATGCTGTACTGTGTGTTACTAATAGAAACAGTTAAAGATACTGAAGCAGACGCTCAGGTTCTTTACCAGCTGGGCATGAAAATAGATTTGAACGATCTCCATAGATGCTGTTATTCCCTGTTTGAACCTTGCTGTTATCTGAATTTGAATCTTCAAAGCTGAATATCTCTGAATTAATTATAGGCAGTATTTTTATGGCTAATAAGTACCTAATGAATTTATTTTAAGTATGTTAAAGATGGAGAAGGTTTTTCATCTATAATATAATTTGTAATATTTTATTTAAACTTCTGTTGTTATCTCTATTTGTCTGTATCCTATGGATTCTTTATAGACACTCATGTTTCTGAACAAGACTTAGTTGTTTGTGTGCACTTTTCTCCACTAAATATTACAGCTTAACAAAGCAATTAATGTTCATAAACATTAATCATGTTCATAAATATAAATCATGTCTGGATGGCTGGGTCCCGAGAGTCATGGTGAATGGTGCTACATCCAGTTGTTGGCCATCACTAGTTAGGTTCCTTAAGGTTCGCTACTGGGGCCAGTTCTATTTGTATTTTTATTAATGATTTAGAAGAGTGCATTGAGAGCACCCTCAGTAATTTTGCAGATGACAGTGAGTTGGGCAGGAATGCTGATCTGCTGGATAGTACAAAGGATCTGCAGAGAGATTGGGACAGGCTGGATCAATGGGCTGAGGACAACTGTATGAGATAAGGCAAAGTGACAGGTCTTGCACTTTGGTCACAACAGCCCCATGCAGTGCTACAAGATGGGGAAAGAGCGGCTCAAAAGCGGCCCAGGAGGAAAGGATCTTGAGGTTGTGGTCAACAGCCCAGGTGACTATGAAGGGCAATGGCATTCTGGCCCGTATCATCAATAGTGTGGCCAACAAGACCAGGGCATGATTGTTCCCCTGCACTCAGCACAGGTGAGGCAACATCTCAAATCCTGTGTCCAGTTTTGGGCCCCTCACTGCAAGAAAGACTTTGAGGTGCTGGAGGGTGTCCAGAGAAGGGCAACAGAGCTGGTGTAGGGTCTAGAGAGTGAGTCACATGAGTGGCAGAGTGATCTGGGACTGTTTGGTCTAAAGAAGAGGAGGCTCAAGAGAGATCTTATTGCTCTCTAAAACTACCCGAAAGGAGGCTATAGCCAGGTGGGGGTCAGCCTTTTCTCTCAGGCAACCAATGACAGGACAAGAGGAAATGGCCTCAAGCTGCGTCAGGGGAAGTTCAGGTTGGACATGAGGAAGAATTTCTTCACTGAAAGGTAGTTAAGCATTGGAATGGAGAGCCCAGAGAAGTGGTGGAGTCACCATCCCTGGAAGCGTTCAAGAAACAACTGGATGTGGGACTTAATGCCATAATTTAGTTGTGTGGTGGTCCTTGTTAAAATATTGGACTTCACGATCTTGGAGATCTTTTCCAACCCAAATTATTCTATGATTCTATGATTCAAAATTATATAGATCTTCACAAGGACCTTGCTACCGAACTCCAGTTTCACTGACCTGTGCTGATATTATGTTGGGCAGCTACTGGAGACACTGTAATTGCTGTTTTCAGGCAGGGAAGGAAAAGAATACATGAAGGAAGTGTTCTCTTGACAGGAACAATATTTCAGTTATTTTTGAAACTTTAAAGGCAGAATTTTTGACAGAAACTACTTATTACTTACTATTGTACCAAGTGTGTGTAATAAATACATAATTTATGGGAGCTGGCCTTGAATATATACATTAACTCTTAGTGCACCTTATCCAGCTATATTCACTGTCCATATACCATAAGTAAGAAGCAACCCTGTGATGTGACATCCCTCTCTTCATTGCAGGGGTGGTGGCTGGGATTGGCCTGCAGACCCCATCCTCTACCATCATCGCCCATCCCCTTCCCATTCCTCAGGTGTGGCTCTGGGAAATGGTTCTGACCAGAAGCAAATGTAGCCTGAGCCCAAGTGGAGCGGAGTGGTCAAAAGTGGCGGCACTGGTGTGAGAAGCAGCTGTGGGGAACAAAACAGTGGCAAAACCAACCCTAGGGGAGCTGAGCCCAGTGCAACAGAGTGGCAGTGCAGTGCAACATGAACGATTTAGCTTTCAGGGGTTTGTCCATCATTTTTTTCCATTGTCTTGGACTTGGGAATTGGGAAGCTCCTGACAACTTGTCTTTGCGAAAAGGCACATGGTGGTGAGCACAGGAATGGCTGCCATCTTATCTTTGGGTGGGGAAAGCCACATGGCTTCAACTATGGGGAGTGTCACCATCTTGGCTTTGTCCTGGTGGCCATGCAGAACTAGGTCGAGGTGATGAGCACCTTTTGCGTGTAAAGCACCTTTTTATTTGTTATTAGTATTGCTGCTATTACTGTGCATTTCTTATTCCACAGCTCTTTGCTTTTGGTAAATTGTTATCTCAACAAAGTCTCTGCCTTTGTCCCTCTCTTGCCAAAGGGGGCGGTGGGAAGTGGGGTGGTTTATTTGTAGGTCTAATTTCTGACTGGTAGCAAACCACCACAGTAGTTTAAAGCAGATTAGAACATGCTCTTACCTACCTTTGGATTAAATAAAAATCCATGCAAAAAAAAAGCATGAATACAGGTTGAGATGATAAACATATATTAAAGTATGTCTCAGTAGCTAAATTCAGCATTTATCTATACTTGCTGGAAAGCACAACATCAGATAATTAAGGTTTTCTTTATATAAACCGAGGAGATTAATTATGGTATTTTAAATATCATTATGGAATAATTGACAAATCTGTTTCCATTTTCATGGCTACTCTTACACATTTATCAGAAAATATTAATCTAAATATAACTAAACATTCTCCTTCAGGAGCTTAACTTCTAGGTTATTGTGATTTCCTTTTAAAGAGAACTGTCATCATCAGAAAAACCATGTTGAATATGCTATTGGACAAACAATATGATATGAAATGTCTCACACATTATATAAGCAGCTCATAGAATAATGCTTTTATAAACACATTATTTATTAAAAATCTCCTTCAGCACACACAAGCCAGAGAGCAATCCTCCTCCCTCTACCCAAGACAAAAACTGAAACAAACCAAAAAAAAAAAAAAAAAAAAAAGTATGGCAGATAGTAAACCTTTCCAGTTGCTGATAAAACAATTTCCTCATTTTCCTTGCATCACTGGACTAACTGCATCATGAATTTCTTTTCTAGCCACTCATTTGCTTTACACTTTGTTTATGACTCTTTCTATTGCATATTAGTAGGAAGACCACTTTTATATCCAGATCCAGATAGAGAGAAACACTGTAAAGGGCTGAAAAAATCAGTGTAATCAGTATTAAAGATGCAGAAAGAAGCCTTGTTTCATATTTGGTCAATTAAAATGCAGTATAATTAAATATAGTACCTTATAACACATGCATAGAGCCCGCTGTCTTGTACCACTGTTGGTCGGAACCAAATGGAGTCTTCTTCTTTGCTCATTCTGGTTCCATCAAAAGCTATAGGTTCCTCAAAATCTCCGGGTCCAGAGCTTTTGTACCACATCAAACTAAGTCCAGCACTTTGGGCTAGGGAGTAATTAGCTCTAATATATCCATAAAAGAGTGCACATTTTATACGAACAGGTTCTCCCACTAGAACTTGATATTTCTTGTAATCCACAGACCAGTCAGTGCATCCATCAGCTACAAGAGAAGAGAAAATGACAAGAGATTGTCAAAGGCTTTGGAAAGCACTACTCACACAGCAGTCTTTATTGTGGGAAAGTATTGCCTTTGAAAAAAGTCCATTGAGGGACTAGCAGTGTGCTTTTTATCCCTGAAAATTTGACTGCATTTTCATTATGTTTAGGTCATGTACTTGTCTATAGTGGACAGAGCTATTAGGACACACATTGCTAAATGTTGATAATTTCTGAGCTAACTGAGCAATTGCTCTTTTGTCTTTTGTGGAACTCCAGCATGACCAGTTATAAAATACTGAAGTGAAATTAGTGCAACACAGAGGGCATGTGGTTCACAGGGTGTCACTATCTAATTTGAATCAATCAAGTATCTTCAAGGTTACCAGGTAAATGAAAGTCTCAGAAGATATTAGGACAAGGAGCTGTAGTCTGAACCACAAAGTGTGAAAGTATGGGATAGATTTGAAGGAGAAGACACTGTCTTTACAATAAGACCAGATGTGAAAAAAGATACTTCCAGGAAAATTGCTATCAGTAATTTTAATGGGTTATTCAAGGACATTTTTAACAGATCTTAGTCGGAACTCCTGACCTTCCAGAACTACATTACAAATTATGGTTAATAATGTTTTCATTTTTTTCCTGTTGAATAGCATCAGCCCCTACCAATACTGTCCCACAATAACTGTTCATCAGAAAGCAATGCTAGATTTATTTGACATTCTGAACCCCAGTAACAAAACTAAACCCCAAGGCCAAAAAAACACCAACCTCAAACCATTTTCCCCTGTTTTTTTTAATTAAGAATACCAAAACAACAGAAGGAAAAGAGCAGTTTTCTACAATGCCTTCCTTAAAAAAAGCTTATAATTTTTTTCTTAAGGAATTTCAGCCATGAAAATTCACCACTAGGTTCATGCACTTAAAAACTCAGTGTCCAGTCTCAGCTAGTTAACTAGGCCCCAATCCAGTCAGTAGAAAGCAATCAGTACATCCAAAGGACAAATAATTTCATCTTAAAATTAGTAACTGTCTCAAATAAATATTTTGTCTTTGAATTTGATACTTTATTAACTTTAAAAGAGCTCAGATAGATAACTAGCTTAGAAAATCAACTTTTGCAAAGCTCAAGTTTCATCCGAGAATTGGTTGAATACTGACTTTAACAGAGAATTCAAACTGCTGTGCAAGACAAAGCAGTATTAGCATTTTAAACCTAGACAATATTTGATCTGTTACTTGGGAGAAAAACATACTAGATAGTGATTTTTTGAGATTTTCCTATATTTGGATAATGCCACAGTACTTATTATACATAGCAAAATAAGAAAGACTCAGACATCTTCACACATCCCTGTGTATGCAATAACCTAAGTTGATCCAACATAGAAAGATGGAGCAAAAAAAATAATAAAAACTTTAGAGTGAATTTGCATTGTGAACAGGATTCACACAAACAAATATTTCATATATCTTTGGACTGTCTCCTCCTGCATTTACTTTTACAACCAGGAAGGGAAAATAATATGTCCCTGTTCCAATTTTCCTACTCAACAATTCCTAAAAATTAGTAACCATTACAAGGCCCTAATAAGACTTAGTTTTACTCTTGCATAAATTGAAGTGAATGGAAACAAAGCTACACTATTAGCTTCCCCTTAGGACTAAAGAAACTAACTTTCATTTATTTCAGAATTCAATTACATCTTTTATCATTTCATTTTTACCTTTCTGAAAGAGCATTTTCTCTCTCTCATCTGAGTTTATTACTCTCTGCTTCTAAGTCCCAATGCAAAAAATGAATTAACAGCCACATCTAAACAGTGTTAATTTCATTATATAAGTTACCAGGTAATATCTTCTTCATCATATTTTATCATCAAATTGTAATCTTGCTTTTCACTGCTTAATTTAGCTAGTACACTTCGATTTACATTATTAGTCTGTTAGTTATGTCTTCTCTCTCAGGATATTCAGTTCTAATCGTTCCCAATTCCTTTCACTTGCAGAATCTGTGAGAATATATTGCTGAATAACACAAACTCTGTTTCAAGCCCTTTGACTGGATGACGGATTAACTATGCAGGGTAGATACCACTGACTTTGTTTCAGTATTATTTTTTTCATGAGGGACCTGGTGGTCCTGATGGATGGAAAGTTAAACATGAGTCATCAGTGCCCTGGCAGCCAAGAGGGCCAACCATGTCATGAGGGGCATCAGGCACAGCATCACTAGCTGGGCGAGGGAGGGGATTGTCCTGCTCTGCTCTGCACCAGGGCAGCCTCACCTTGAGTCCTGGAGGCAGTTTTTGGCACCACAATATAAAAAAGCAATTAAGCTGTTAGAGCATGTCCAAAGGAGGGCCATGAGGATGGTGACGGAACTGGATGGGAAGCTGTATGAGGTCACTTGTCTTGCTTAGCCTGGGAAGAGGATCCCAAGTCGAGACCTCATTGAGGTGTTCAACATCCTCATGAGGGGAAGCAGAAGGGCAGGTCCTGATTTCTTCACTCTCGTGACCAGTGACAGGACTTGAGGAAATGGCATGGATCTGTGTCAGCAGAGATTTAGGCTGGATCTCAGGATACTATTTTTTAGCCGGTGGTTGGGCACTAGAACAGGCTCACCAGGGCAGTGGTCACAGCACCAGCCTGGCAGAGTTCACAAAGTGTTTGGACAGTGCTCTCAGGCACATGGTGTGACTCTTGGGGTGTCCTGTGCAGGGCCAGGAGTTGGACTTGATTTGATGGCTGCCTTCTAACTCAGCCTATTCCATGATTCTAGAAAAGCCTGCTAAGGATCACATGATCCAGCTATCCACTAAACTGTTTGTTCATTTTTTGGCACAAATCACATCAAAATGTTCTACCAGATATCTTAAGAGAATATCTACTTGTCTGGGTTTCAGCTGGGTTAGAGTTAATTTCTTCTCAGAAGCTGTTACAGTGCTGTATTTTGGATTCAGAATGAGATAATACACTGATGTTTTGGTTTTTGTTAAATTGTTTTTATCCTAAATCAAGGACTCTTTATTATCATTATTGTAATTTACCATCATTACTGTACTTTATTTTAAATTATTAAACTGTTCTTATCTCAACATACAAGTTTTACTTTGATTCTCCTTCCCATTCCACTGGGGTGGGGGGGGGGGGCAAGAGGGAGGGATTGAGCAAGTGGCTGCATGTTGCTTAATTTTTAGCTGGGCTTAAACACACGACACTACTCAAACTATTATGAATATTTTCATGCTCATGTTACGGATTTATATTATATCTTTTATCTAGTGGTGCTTGTCAAGGGTCAATACTGGGTCCAGTCCTGTTTAACATCTTCAGTAATGTCTGGATGATGGAGCAGAGTGTACCTTCAGCAAGCTTGATGATGACACAAAACTAAAAGGAGTGACTGATACATCAGATGTGCTATCTTGTGGGTCCTCAAGAGGCTGGAAAAATGAGCTGACAGGAACATAATGACGTTCAACAGGAAACCAAGGGGATGGACATGAAACAGCTGGTCTGCATTGGTCAAAGTATTGCCTGTAGGTTGAGGGAGTTGGTTGCCCTTTCTATTCAGCACTAGTGAGCCCACACCTGGAGTGCTGTGTCCAGCTCTGGGCTCCTGAATACAAGAAATATGTGCAGACTGCAGTGTCCAACAAAGGTCCACACAGCTGATTAAGGGACTGGAGCACCTGTGCAAAGAGCACAGGCTGAGAGCTGAGACTGTTCAGCCTGGAGAAGGCTCAGGAGGGATCTTGGAAATGAATACAAATATCTGAAGGGAAGGTACAAAGAGCCAGGCTCTTTCCACTGGTTCCCAGTAACAGGACGAGAGGCAGTGGGCACATACTGAAACATGGCAGGCTCTTTCTGAACACCAGGAAACAATTTTTTTTTGCTGTAAGGGTTACTGAAAATTCCCACAGGTGTCCTAGAGAGGTTGTGGATTCTCCATCCTTGGAGATATTTAGAAGCCAGAGACACATAGTGCTGAAAAAACATTTCTAGGTGGCCCTGCCTGAGCAGCAGGGGTTTGGACCATATGACCTTCAGAGGTCTCTTCCAACCTAAAGTGTTCTGTAATTCTGTGTTTTATTACAGTTACACTCAGTGATAATCTTAAGAAAACATATATCCTCTTCTAAAAGTGGTCTTTGAATGAAGTGAACAT
Source organism: Corvus hawaiiensis (assembly GCF_020740725.1). Taxonomy (NCBI): domain Eukaryota; kingdom Metazoa; phylum Chordata; class Aves; order Passeriformes; family Corvidae; genus Corvus; species Corvus hawaiiensis. The sequence continues at coordinate 111,703,453 of NC_063214.1, read as the reverse complement.
GAGAGTGTTTCTCTTCCTGCTTAGAGAAATATTGTACCAGTTAAATTGCCAACACTGACATTCAAGTCACTTAGAACTGTATTAACCTTATTACAGCTGGAAGGCTTAATACCTTAAAAATCTTCTAGGAAAATCCCCACACTACTGCTTAGCCAATGTGCTAATCTATGTGAAGGTGCTAATTCAATTTTTTCAGATGTAATAGAAGTTCATCATTCCCATCATAAGACACAGACATCCTCCTGTGATATTTTCTGATAACTGATATTTCAGGGGATAACTGTTGATCTCAGCATAAAATGCTCCCAATTCCATCGTAACTGAGGAATATAAACAGAAGCTTAAAACCACATAATGAAAAGAAAAACAGACTTTCATATCCTTAAAAATTATACTACTGTGAACACTCAGATGATGATAGCATGCATGCACCGTAGCAAACACTTTCTATGTACACTCTGCATGTGGTGTGTAGAATACACGTGCATTTTTCAGTCTAGAAAAACTTGAATGCATCAAAAACTAAGAAACATTTAAAAAGACCCAAACGTTTATTCAGAGAATTCTTTTCATTTTTATATTGACATTGCTACCTTAAAAATGTTACATCTTTACATGTTAAACGTGTGTTAGTCTTTGTAAATAGGGACAGAAAACAAAAGCTTAATGTTCATTCAGATTTTTAATATCAAAAAGATTACTTATATTCAGTTTCATATTGTAACTGTGTCCATTTCTACTTTGACTGGATTTTTTTTTCTTTTTTTTGTGCATAAGTAGGGCACTGACCACAGAAATTATCTAATGTTTCCTTTCTTAATTATGGCTGCTACTGACACAAAATCAACACCTACAATTATGGGGGTTCAAAACAACTATGGGGAAAAAAATAACAATACTTTTTGATGTTTTTATTTATATCATCGCACCATCAAGCAGTCAATCATCTTGTATTTTATAAAATGGAAAATACTTGAATAATTCAACAGCTTTGAAATTTCAGAACTGCCTTCAAAAGAATGGTTGTAGTCCCTGATCTCTATTTTAATATGCTGCTAGTTATTGCTACACATAATAGCACAATAGAGGGCCCAGGATAAATATCATTCACTCTGTTATTTCCTTGAGTGATTTCAGGGTATGAAACAAACCACACTGCATCACTGTCCTAATAATGAGATCATTCTTCTCAATGAACAAGCATCTTGCAGGCTGCACCTGCTGGATAGGACCCAACATAGAATATTTAACATTACTAAGAAGGTCTTCCCCTTAATTTTTTGGTACCATATGTATCATTTTCAAGGTAAAATTCAGTGCTGAAAAGGACAAAATATAAAGCTAATAACTCCTGGGTCTGCTCCTACAGCCTAGTCTCATTCAAAAGCTTCAGTTCAAAATACAGGTTTCAAGGTTAGAAAAGGTCTTCAAGTTTTCAATACATTGGTTAAAATCTGATTTCCAGACATCTAAACAAATTAGGTCTGACAGTTGAAAACAGTTCTAAAACATTTGCAACAGAAATAGCAAGTTATTCTAAATTTATTTCACTTAATAGTACTTAATAAAATAAAAATTAGCAGATTTATTTTTTCCTGCTTATCCATGTTTGTAATTCTGTTCTTAATTTAATTTTATATAAAGAGGATTATGCAATGTCACCGTGTCTTCTATTTTTCAGCTACTTCAGGGATTTTTAATAAGGCATATGCAAACCTGACAAAGTGATATCATAAGTCACAAAAAAATTCTGAAAAGTGGGTATGTAAAGGAGAAAGCACCAGCTCTTGTTCCTAAAGCTGGAAAATTGTCAAGAAGGGCCCTAGGGGATGCAGAAATAAGATGGCAGTATGTATGGAGAGTAAATATGATGGGTAGAGAAAGCAAACAAAGGATATTGCATACGTGCAGTAAGATTTTTGGGTAGGGTGGAGAATAGGAGGCATAACAGGTCAAGAAAACAGGCTTTCCTTAACTGGCTGCTCATGAAACAGCATTTCAAAAGTTCATTGAGCAATGCATAAGACTCAAAGTGACCTTTAAAACAAGTTTCTCAACAATATTTTACCGTCGAAATCACAGTCTGTTCTGGATTACCCCTCTTTACCCTGCTTGTTACTTTCTGCTTTTTGCTTAGACTAGCTAGCATTACAATAAAAAAATAAAACTGAAGTTTTTATACTTTATAGCACACTCATTACAGTGCCTGAGCCAATTAACTCTATGCAACATAACACATGGTATTCCAGTGTGGGTTCTCATTATGAAGACATGCAAAGATTGTCTATTTTTGTTTTGCATATGCTTTTATTTGATTAAAAAATAAGCTCTGACAGGAATAAAGAAGCAGAGCTTAAAAACACAACACATTATGGGAATGACAGAAAACATGGTCAGTTCTATTCTTAAACTGCTTAGATTTTGTTTTTTCCAAGTACTATCAGTATAAAATTGGAAAAATGAAAAAAAAAAGAATAATTATTAGTACGAATATTATCAAATGATCACATCAGGTATTTATACACAATTAAATTTCCTTATGCACTGACTTCTGTTACAGCTTTGCATATTGCTATGCTGCACTTCTGTTGCATATAGCATTTTCATTTTGAAAAGGCATTTTTCATTCTCTTGAAAACTCATGTAAAAATTACATTTGAGGCTAAAAACATATATTTTGTTCTCAGTCTAAAACTGTGTAGTGGCTGTCATGAGAGGGTGCCAGTAATGGAAAGAGATGTTGAATGTCATTTCAGGGAAACAGAAAAATTATTTTGGATATTGTCATCTATTAAAGAAGTTAGTTCCTAAAATTTGCACTTCTCCCAAATCCAGTTAAGTTTTAAAAGTGGTCATTGAGGAATCTTGGCAAATGCACTAGCCCATAAGAAGAGGAAAAATGAAAAAAGAAATGTATGTCTTGCCATAAATTAATTAAAAATGCTGTGTTTCTTGGCTTCAGAATACTGCATTAACATGAAACAGAGTATATATGCCTATGCATTGGGCTACTTAGAGGCATAATAAGCATGAAAATACCCTTATGTCAATCTGGTAGGAAGTTTTTTATGTCATTCTCTCTTTTATCTTATCCAAGACAAATTAAATAGATTTTTTTTCTGAATTATTAATAATCCTTTAATTACCACAGTTATGTTGTAGAAAAAATTAAACCAAGAAAGCTATTTTAAGAAAAAAAAATAGAATAAATATACTGTTCAAGACAGACAAATGCAGGAGCAAATGCTGCACTTCCTAAGTTCCTACTGATGTCATGATGATTTTTTGCCTTTTCTTTTATACCCCTGTTATACCTTTTTACAACTTCTGTATTCTTAGTGCTTTTTGCCTAAATTCTTGGACTTGTCTGTTCAGCTAGGAGACTAAACATTTTAGAAGCTTCGTAGCTAGGGATCAGTGTGCCCCAGACCCCAAGGTCCTCTCCAGAACACATTCTGTAAACCAAGATAGAACCATCCAGGGGAAGGTTCCTTGGGGAGGGGGGCTCACTTGAGCCTCTCATTGGGGAATCTTTGATAGATATGCTAATTAGTAAAACATACAATGTTATACCAGATCTTTGGGGGGTGTGCATTGCAGTGGGCATTGAGGTGCATTTGACGTAGATGGAGTGCACCTAAGGATCCTTAAAATAAATACCAAGGTAAAATCCCTTTTTCCCTTCTAACCATGTTTGACTCTTGATTTTAAGACCAAGAAAAGGCATTACTACTCTAAATCAGGAGTTTTCCCCTGTTGCTTATTCAGTCCCTTTTGCTTCTTCCAAATTCTCCTATTCTGTTTCACCATGTCATATAAATTAGGAAGCTTCATAAACACACACTTTAAAGGTATCCTGGCTGGACTGACTGATCAGGTTCTGCTGGATTGACCCCAGGCCAGCAGCCAAGCATCCCACAGCTTCTCAATCACTAAGCCACATATGCAACAGAACAGGGGAAAGAATAGGAAAAGCAAAAGCGAGAAAATTCATTGGTCAAGATAAAAGTAGTTTAATAAGTGAAGAGAAAAAAACCCATGAGTGATGTATAAGCACACCCTCATTATCTCCCGCAACCCACAAGCAGACCAATGCCCAGCTGGTCTCTGAACAATGGCTACCTCAATCGCCAAAACCTCCCAACTTTTATTTCTGATCATGATGTTATTTGGTGTGGAATATCCCTTTGGCCAGTTTTCCCAGCAGAGTCCCCTCTCAGTCTCTTTCCCCCACCCCTAAGGAGTAGAATGGGAAAAAGAGAAGTCTTGATGTGGTGCAAGCACTGCTCAGCAGTAGTCAAAACATTGGTGTGTTACCAATACATTTTTAGTACAAATCCAAAATAGAGCACCATAAAGGCTGCTGTGAATAAACATAACTCCATCTCGGCCAGACCTGGTACAAAGGTCCCTAATCTTCTGCGTGCTTCTGTCTGCTACTTTCTTTCAATTATTCATTTTCAGCTCAGGGACTGTACGTACATTTACACTTACAGCATAGAGATGGCAGCATAATTTAATCAACAGCCACAAAACACAATAGTTTGCTTACTAGATTAATTTCCAAAGCCTGATATTAAACTGCATTAATTTCTGTGCCCATCTGAAATGAGCTGGTTCTTCTTCATTATATTTACTATGCAACTTTATTTGAGGGCAATTCTACATCCTCTTTCACAGAATGATAGAATAGTCTGAGCTGGAAGGGACCCACAAGGATCATCAAGACCAGCTCTTAAGTAAATGGCCCATATTGGGATCAAACCCACAACTTTGGTGTTATTAGCACCAAATCCTTTGTATTCTTTTTTTGGCTATACCAGTATATCTGTGGTTCTTTTTGAACCTTAAGAGTGCAAGTTTCTTTCCTCCTTGCTCCCCAAACATATTGTGATTTATTTTGAAAGACAACTTCCACCCAGTGTCACTATCACACAATTTCTATATAATGTGTAACTTTTTATATAATCTTTCATATATATTACATATATACGTTTAGAATCTCAACATAAGTATGTGAGGAGGTCAAGTCTGGTACATGCCGGTCTTAAACCTCCCTCTGGAATGACTAAACAAAGTAACTGAAACAAAATAGTAACTAAGCCTGAAGAGAACTACCACGGGGAGAGATTACACTAATTTCTAAAAATTGAACGAGCACATGTAAGGGTACTTTTTTCCTTTAGAAAGGAGATTTCCCAGAAAAGAGAATCTCTGGGCCATACTGGTGTATCATGTTGCATAGCAGATGGCAAATTATTTAATCTCTTCCATAATCTCTCTTTATTGAAACTATTTCTGAAAATACATTCTGTTCACTAGCAGCTTTGTTTTGGAGATTATGAGGAAGACCAAGGAGTTTTTCATGTTGGAATTTCAGTAGCACTCGAGTAACAGCTGCACTGTATACCTCTAAACTTTTTCCTACAAAGAACTCAGTTGCTTAATATCACAAAGTTGCTGAATATCAGCTGAACTGCAATAACTAAATATCTGAGAACTATCCTCTTGGAGTAAATATAAGAAAATTCAGCAGATTAGTTCATAACACAAGAGGATTAAAATTAATCAAATTACAACATGTGCATAGGAGAGCACAATTACCTTGTTGCTGTGACTTATCTGGTGGAAATTTCTTAAACTGCATTATCATGACTATGTGACTAGCACTGTACAGAAATGCAAAGAATTGCAGTGAGAGCTTCAGAAAGAGCTGAAACCCAAAGAAACACTTTATTTCAAAAAGACTTTGAATCCAAGTATCATTTTTACTTTAAAATTTCAAAGATTAAAAAAGTTCTAACCATAAAAAGTATAAATAGGCCATGATGTTACCAAGAATATACATATTTTTAAAAATTATATATTTCTGTTTATTATTCTGTTCTACATTACTTTCACTCCTAAAATACTGGGAGAAAGTAATGTATGGAAACTGGGATCTTAGATTTAAAATATCAATATTTTTTGTGAAAGAATATGTTAACTGCATACAACTCCTAGTGATTTTGATGGCTGTTTCTTGCTTGCTGGTAGCCCTGCTAGACTGAAACTGCAGATATGGATTTATTTAAAGCCATATCTATGTCAGACAGCTATTTGTGTCTATACCTGCAACTAAATATAAGTTAGAATGCAGTACAGCATTAGAGAGCACAAAGCAGTTCTAGGAAGTTTTTATTTTTCTTTACTCAATATGACAAAGTAATTCATTTTTCCCAAAGCAGGCAAGAATTTTTTTAATAATCTTCAGCATATATCACTGCTTCAGTTTGATTTACTGTGAGTGCATTTGCATGCAGAAAGAATTGACCTAGCAACAGCAGTGCTCTTGAACAGGGATATGATGTCAATATTTATATCAGTATGTTAATACAAATGTATGGTGCCATTAGGAATCTGTTAAGCAAGGCTTTAGTAATCATCAGCAGTTTTGAGATGCTCCAGAAACATTTAAACACTTGGAGAGAGAATAATGTCCTCTTCCCATAGATGTTTTGGGGTAGGTCAGTGAAGCAGAGGTGAAGGGAAAGGCTGAGTCTGGGAGGAAGGAAGGAGGCACAGGGCAGAGAGGTCTGGAAGGGCAGATGCTCCGTGGCCTGGTTACGGCTGTCAGGGCCCCCTGGTGTGGCCTGGATATGAACATCATTGCACTGGGAGACAGTGTCAGATCAGGACCTGCATTTTGCTGCCATCAGACAGGGCAAATAATGACTAAAGATGGGGAAAAATCCTCACAAACTGCACCCTTCATGCAGCTGTGTCTTCAGCAGGTGACACATTTACTTTAAAATGTAATTGTCCTTGTAACTGTCTATTCTGTTATTACATATCTTAGTTTCAAAAAATATACACTGATAATAGATGCTGGTACACTGCTTTTTGTATATGTGGACAAGCATCCAGCTTTTGGGAAAGACACATTTTCCTTCTCTTTTGCATTTCTTTTTAGTCACAAGAGCCCTTTAACATTTTCTGTGTGAATGACTGAAAGGAAAAATAAATTCTTGACTTTACTCTGAAGCTTACTACCAGCACACAGAACAGCACCAGCTACCATAATGATTAGGAAATACGTATTAACCAAAAGGAACTTAGGAAGTGCAGCATTTGCTCCTGCATTGGTCTGTCTTGAACTTCATGAAAGACTTACAAAGAAACAACAATATTAACTGAACTTTAAAGAGAAAATATTAACTATGGTAAATCTGCACTCCAGGATTACAAAAAGTCATTATAAATCTGTTTGTACACTTTTTTTCTGTTTTAGAAGAACCCATATTATTACAGCATCTGGCATTTTCCTTCCTTTTTTTTTTTTTTTGGTCCATATTAAGTCAAGAAGCTAAAGCTTATGAAAGTTATTAAATTTTGTAAATCTTTGCTCCCCTCTTTGACATTTCCTCTGTTCCCATATGCCACATTTGCCACACTTGAGACAGCTTACCAAAGAGAAAGAGGTCACCAGAGTAATACAGTAGTTCAGTACTTTAATCTCATTAGGCAAAGGAAATTAAAACCACTACTATTTGAGTTTTAGAAGAAAACTTTACACCTTTCACCAAAGTTTACTTTAAAGCTTAGTATGAATGCTTTGTTTGAAGCAAATCTAAAGAAATATAAAGGATTTAATTGAGTTAGGAATCCAAATCCCACAAGACTCAGATAAAAAGGCTCCTCAGGTACCTCGGTGGATCAGGTAAGCACACTGATGTGCTTAGCTGCATTGAATTTCAAAGACAAAATCAAAACATCAGAGTATTTCCTTTTCTTTCTTTATGCTATATTCTAGAATACATTCAAAATTAAAACTTAGTAGATAAAGCAAACAAAATACATTATTGTACCGAAATACATTTTTGCACCCTGATTCTAAGGATACCCTGGAAATATTTTTTGAATGAAATTCTGAAAACATTTTCAATGAGAAAAGGTTGTCATCTTCAATTGAAAGACAAATTTTTGATGTATTATAAAACAAATTTTTCATTCTGGTTAAATGAACAGACACAAGAATATTTATTTCATTGTGGAACTGCTTTTTCCTACATGTCCATTGTGACTCATGATCAGGTTAGATGGCTCAAATTTGCCCTAGCAAGAGCTGTCCCAAAGGGGAATGAGAGTACCCAAAAGCTGAGTCAATGGGAAGATGAGAGATACCAGGAACTGTCCCAGTGGGAAGATGAGAGACACCAGGGGTTGTCCCAATGGGGAGAAAATGCCAGAAAGAAATTCATAAACCCAGCTCAGCAACCATGCTGAAATGAAGTCCAACAGGTACTTCTGGCAGGGAGAGATCATGACCACTGGCTCCTGGTTCATCAATCCAAGAAACCTACTGACTCAAAGGAAGAGAAAGACTGAGCATGCAGACTAATTTGCATTAAAAATGAGGGAATCTTTTAAACAATAGAAGATAGAACACTAATTAACTAGAGAATCATATAATTTTTAGTCAATGAACATTAATGCCTTGGTTTGCTAATATATGTAAATAACGCCAAGTATTGATAGTTGTGATGCTGGCTTTGTAGATTTGTCATCCAGCACACCTTTCTGTGCAGACTGAAAATAAATCCCTCCACTCCGTGGGGGAATGGCTTCTTACACAGCATGAAAGAACCCACTTTTGGATAACAGCTTCACCATGGACACATTACTAAAACATGCTGATTTTCCAACTGTGCTCACCTATGCCTGGTCCATCTTGAGAGCAAGACAAGTGCAGACAAGACACCTGGTATTTGAAACGTAATCATTGCACAGTTGCTGTGACCAGGATGGTCACCAATCTCCACCTTATCCACAAGAGCCTCTCTGGGAACAAGCAACAAATCACGCAGGGCACCTCTCCAAGTCAGCTCCCTGAGTCCTGGACCAAGAAGCAGTCATCCAGGTGTTTTAGGAATCTCCTGGGCCTGTTTCTACTAGCTGCATGGTGTTCCCAATTAACACCCAAAAGCTGAATTCCCCCATGAGGACAAGGGCAGTTGATTTGGAGGCATCCCTAGGTTCCTCAAAAAATGAATTTTTGGTGCCACTGTCTTGGCTGGGTGGCCAAGAGCCAGCCCCCCATGATGGTAGCCACTTCATTTGTTCTTTTCCTCAGTCCTTACCCAGAGGCCTGGACATTGCAGCCTTTTCATTACATCCAATGCTCACAACAGTGCCTGGAACACATTCACAGTGGTGCCCTGCACGCTCACACGCTGCAGAGCTGAACCAGACAATCACAATGCACACTCCTCTGCTACCGCTGTGCCCTTCACACCACACTGCAGCAGTGCACTGGTGCTCACAACAGTGAGCTGTGCACACTCATACTCAGCGGGGCCGTGCCTCTTTGCACACTCACAGGGGTGCCCTGCCTGCACACCCCACTCGTGCTCACGATCCCGCTCTGCACACACGCCTTCCTTAAGGAACCTGGCCTGCAAATTCACAGTGAGCCTTTCCAGCCTCTGAAGGAATGAATGCTTGTATAAAGGAATTCAATGAAATTAGAAATGGTTGTAAGAGCACCTTATAACCCAAATATTCCTCTGAGACTAGCTTTTATTGAGTGATGCTTCACTCTGTTTGATCTCTGTACTGTCTTTTTGCTACCTCAAATGCACTGAGGTAAAGAAAACGCTAGTATATTTTTCAAGATAAGGTCAGAGAGCTGAAATAGATTTTGATCTGTGATTATTTAAAACTTCTTCAGGGATTTTTCTATTTAAGAACTAATTCACCTTCTATGTATCTTCACTGTCCTCCTCTGCACATATAGGCACACTCAAATATACAATTTAATTATTAATGACTAATTTTGCTGCACGGTATAAGAAATACCAATGAGAATGATATCTGAGTGCAATGTGGAGCTGCACATTTTGAGGGTCACTAGTGTCATAGCCCTCTGCTAATACCATGGGAAGGCAACAGGTGGAATGTACAAATACAGGATCATATTTATTTCAGAAGAAAGGAGATGTGACTGAATAAGCCAAATAGCTATAGATCCCATCATCTGTACAGCCAAACATGAATTTGTGGGTTTATATCCAGATGGAGAGGAGAAAAAAGACTAGGGACTTTTTCTATTAGGAAAAAAAGAAAGTGCTTCCATCTTTTTCTCTTCCAAACTAAAATAAATATAATTAAGGATAATGAAGTGGAAAAAGTATATCAAAAATATGAGAAAGAACCAAGACTGGATAATCCTGAAGAGCAGACAAGACATATGAAAAAACAACATATTTAATAAAGTTCCATATGCTTTTCATTAACAGAAGTGTTTATACTGCTCCTAGTCTTGTTTTGTTTTGTTTCTCCTCAGCATCCAAGTTTTCTCATGTGAATACAATAGCAAACAAGTGCTTTCCTGCAACAGCTCATATTATCTCCCCATCTTTTCTGGGATATATAATATGTACCAATTTAGAAAATGTTCCAACACAAAGTTCACGCATTAACATGTTTGACTGTTTTATGATGTGTTAAACCTAAGGTCTCTCTCTTTCTGGAGAGAACTGCAAATTCTGGTAGACAGATAGAAGAAGATATAGAAGAGCCTAAATTTGTAAGACTGAGTTCTGAATTTCTAAGCAATTGAAACAGTGGGGAGGAAATTTAGCCTAAATACAAATTCCCTTGTGTTAATCAAGTTATTTATTTTGCTTGGACTTCCTACAGCTTTTATGCCTTTGGATAAAAATGCTAGGGTCATTCTAGTGTCTTCAGTCGGTGTTTAGACCAAGTTAACTGCCTGAAATATGGTTACAGTAGGAGAGCAAAAGTCTACCAGGACTCTCTAAGAAGCCAGGAGAAAAAAACAAAACTTATGCAAATATACATATGCACATGTTTTCTTTTTTTGTTTGGTTGTTTTGGGGTTTTTTTTGGTTTGGATTTTTTTGGTTTTGGTTTGCTTTGTTTTGTTTTGTTTTTTTTTCCCTTGTACCTATTCCATTACTATTCTGAGTAAGAAAAAGACAGCTTACATATTTTTATAAGGCAGGATAAGGTTGGCTCGACTGGGCCTGCACTGACTGGGCATGAAACAGCCCAAAATTAGCACAGTAATGCACAAGCTGTTAAGTTTTGTACTTCAGGTTGGGAGCAGCTCTGTGCTGATGAGACTGCACAGCTTCCAGCCTGGAGAGCTGCAAAGCTCACAATTGTCAGTGCAGGCATCTCCACTTAACACATAACTTCTACTTCCCCTTTGAAGATGAGCTCAGCCTCTGAAAGCCATCAGAGCAGTTACAGCAACCCCTCATTCATTTGTTCACACACCTTCCCCAGGGTTTCATGAGTACTGCCATCCATTGTCCCATTTTACAGCAATAAATTAGTGCCAGTCCAGCAGCTCAAGATGGCTGTTCACATGGTATTTCTCAGCACATTAGCCAAACAGTAGGAAAAGGCATTCCTGCCTCTCATTGAGTCTCATTTTACACTTTGGTTTGCCAACAGAGTAAGAAATAGTATTTATCAAGCTTGTCCTCAACACAGTCTTCTTAATGTCAAGGGAAAATTGTCTTTGAGAGTAAAATTGTCTCCAGCTGAGCACTGTTTTATGCACTGCTATGTTGCAGTGTGTAAGTAAACTTAGTTCTTACACTGGTCATCAGCAGCTTAATTACCACATTCCTCTAAGGCTTGATCTTTAATGACAACAAACATACCTGAGGAAAAGTTTAATTCCTTTGTGGCTTAACCACAGCAAACAAAGTCTTTCACCAACATGAATAAAAAAGATTACAGCTTTACAGAAAAGACTGATTAATACAAATGACCCTGATATGTAAGATTTTGACACAAATCTTTTTCTCTTTCAGCTAACCTTTGAAATTGAGGCCAACATTTTTCTAGAGGATTATTTTTGTTTAGAAAAAGTCACATTATAATACACAGACCTACTAGCAGCAAAACAGAATAAAGAAAATCTAAGGTAAGATTAGATGCCTCCTAAAATGGCAATTGCAAATCTGTTCTTTAATGTGCCACGAACCCAGAGATATGAAAATATGAACACATCCACTGTATAATTTGTATGAAATTTGATGTGATTGAACCTCACTGTATGGCATACGTTGTATTATTTCACACATTTAATAGAGAAAATAAATGGGATAAAGTACATAAGTATTAATCCCAAGATTCTCACAGACTTCATCCTCAGGAGTTTTGTTTTCTTTCCTCAGAACTGATTTTTTAAATGGTGACAGAAGAAAGAAAGAAAGGCTATTTTTACTTGTAGGAATTGAATGATCGAAACTAAAATCCAGGTCTCCTATTTAACTCGGGACACTTTAGATGATTATATATGAACTCTAGATGATATGATATTTTCATTATTATAAAAATATTATTGGTAACTCCATAGTTAAGGACACATTGAGATTTTTTGCTGAAAGTGATTCAAATTCTTCCATTTCACACTTCATTGATTGAATCCCTTTTCCAGAGTTAACACAGTATCTTCATAGCAGAACTGATTTTCTTTTTCTCAAAAATGTTATCTCTGAGAGAAAAAAACCCAACACATTAAACCGATCCCTTCCAGATTTTTCTTTCATCTTCTAAACGCCGGCTATATTCCTTCTCAAAATCATGACAATCACACAGTTCAAATGTACATTATATAGCTTTGTATATAACCACATCTTACACAGGTCACATTTCAAAACACATTTTATTCCATTTATGCATTATAACTCTCTCATAAAAAGTGAATTAGAAACCTAAACCTTCTTTTCTCTTTTCTACTATTCAGCATCTCACCCTATCTCTATCCCTACCTATTATCCAGTTTTTTGAAGAAGAGATAACTACAGAATCCAGCAAAGTTATCTGTTCAATTCACTGAAATCAGGTTCAAAATTAGGTCAGTCTTAATAAAAATTATTTTTGGAATGAAAAATGGAAAAGAAAACAAGGGGACAACATTAAAGTCAAAAATATATTCACTTTTCCCTGCCAAATAATTGTAATTTATATTCATATTACTGCAGAACAACATTAAACTTCATGTAAAATATCAGTACTTGAAATAAAAAATTTAATAGGCTTGGTTTTTTTTCTCTTTTGTTTATGACAAAATGGTCAAACATTGCTATTTATAACAAATCCAGATTTTAAAGTGAACACTCCTTCACAAAATTGTATTACCAACCTCTGGATTTTCCTTATCTAGTAAAAATTCCTGTTTTCCTTCCATTGGAAATCTCCTCTTCTATAAAGAAGCCCCCTGACTTGATGCTTAGTCAGGAATCACTTAACTACCTGCATGTGGACTGCTGTGGTGGGTTGACCCCAGCCAGATGCAAGGTGTCCACCAAAGCTGCTCTATCGCTCCCTCCTCAGCTGGGCAGGGGAAAGAAAATACAGCAAAAGGCTAGTGAGCTGAGATAATGACAGTGAGAGATCCCTCACCAAATACTGCCACAGGCAAAACAAACTCAGCTTGGGAAAATCAGTTTCATTTATTGCCAATCAAAATCAGAGTAGGATAATGAGATGCAAAACAAGTCTTAAAAATGCCTTCTTCCCATCCCTTGGTCCTTCTTGAGCTTAACTTTACTCCTGATTCTCCACCTGTGTCTCTCCAGTGGCACAGGGAGATGGGCAATGGGTGTTATGGTCAGTTCATCACACGTTGATCACATCTTCTGCTGCTTACTCCTCGGAGACAGGAGTCCTTCTCCTGCTCCAACGTGGGGTCCCTCCCACAGGAGACAGTCCTCCACAAACTTCTCCAACTTGAGTCCCTCAGAAGAAAGTTCTTCATGAACAAGAGACCAGTTGGTCTCTATCTTTTTCCTTGCCTGTCATCACTTTTCCATCTGTATTGGAGTGTGGTTTCTGATTAGTGGGAAAGAGGGCATTCATATTTTGTGTCTAGTCCATTACACAGATGTCAGGTATATATCTCTTCTCAGTTATCTTAAATCTTTTCCTGTTCTGCTGTTGCTGGAGGGGGCCAGCACAACAGATGAACTGAACAGCTAACTGACAGAGGTAGTAAAAAATGTATTTGTCTGAAAAGAGCAGAACTTACTCCACTGCAGCCAAGTATACTAAAACTGTCAGAAATGATCAAATTAGTAATTCCCTTAAACACTCGTGAGAGAGCAAGGGTTTCGTTTTGGCAAAAAGGTTTTAGAAATATAATATTTTTTTGCTGTTCTTCGATTTCCAGACATACCGGAAATTTTCAGCCTGACTAGAAAATGAATTAATTTATAAATTCTTCACTTCATCTTTGAGTCTGATGCTTTCTATTTTAAGGTATTATTTTACCTGTTTGTTTGTTTGTTTCTTTGTTTTGGGGGGCTTTTGGGTTTATTTTTGTTTATTTTTAATTTTGCCACATATATCCAACATAGCACTATGGAGTTAATAAATAGTCTGCTGTGGAAAACTTTCAGTGTAATATAAATTTGTTCCTATTATGATACAAATAAACCTCTTGACAAGGAAATAGAAAAAAGTTTTCAGAACTAACTCACTGTGTTATGTGACAGATTTTTTGTTTCCAGTGTGAAATATCCTGCAGATCTATTGTGGAAAGCATGTTTTAAAGACCCATTTGAATACCAGCTCCCATCACAGCATTCAATGATGTAGAATTATTAACCTCTTTGTGAATCTAGCCCTATTGAAAAGGTGGCTACATAATGTTATTACATTAATAAGTAAAAAGAATTAACCACTGCAGATAAAAGGCATTGAAATTAAATTTTAAAATGTTAGTATCAAAAAAGTTACATAGTAAACATAAGGTAATGAAAAATCATCCAAAAGTAAATAAGGAACTGAAGATTTCATAAGTTAGTATTTTGATCTATTTCTTGAGTTGCCAACAGCAGCTTAGCTTTTAATTTAATCTGCATATAAATGCATTATTCTATCATTTATTAGAAAAATCATAAGATCCATTTCACTAAAATGAATATGTAGAGATACTGGAGGTTAATGAAAATAACCTTTCACATGAAAATATGTGATATATACTCAAATATTAAATAAAATGAATTATGCACAAACAAAAATGAAATTCATCAAATTTTATCACAAAAAACCAACTCCTAAATACTATTGTACAGTGCACCTACTAGGTACAGACTGAAATAATTTAAAAACGCACACTTTTTCTCTTCCGTTATAAAGTAATCCAATTATTTTAATGGCAGAACAGGGCCAGTTCTTCTGAGTTAATATTTCTTGTTGTCTATCAACTACAAAGGAGGAAATAGAGATTCTTACACTAATTCTTACGTCAAAAGCACTTTTTGTTTTTTTCTGAAACTCCTGATGGAAATTGCTTCATAGTATCCATCTTTGAGTTTTTAGAAACTCTTGTATTTCACAGCACATACTTAATTTATACCTTACATTTATCTGTGGTCAGTTTATATTTGAACTTCTTTGTGCAAATGTACTTAATTTATTATCTCTTAGTTGTGACTAGCAATTTGGGAAAGCCCTACAGCCACCTTATGGTCATCTCTTACGCTTATCTGAAATGGAGAGAAAAAACAATTTGACTCATCAGCGTGTATCTTGATCATTGTAGCACAAGGAACACTCCCCTTTGAACATGTGGAATATTACCAGTAGTAATAAGAAGCCTACTTGTAGCATCAAATTATACTAACAAAAAAATGTTGGTTTTTTTTTTTTTGAAGATACATTAAAAATCTTGGAACCAGAGTACTTCAAAGGCAGAATTACAAAACAGCAGCACTGAAAATAATTGCTTCAGCTACTGATGCTACAAGTTGCCCCAGATGGGTCTAGCACTGTCAAAGAAAAATGCAAATTTATTAATTTTAGTAAATGCTTAAAGAAAACCTTGTCAATATCGTTATCAATTCTCCATATGATCACATCAGACTGAAGTCAGTTATTTCCTTTAGGCTTTCTCTAGTTTGATTAAAAGAAGTATATGCTGCCTGGCAGATTTGAGATCACTGCAAGAGAACTATTACATACAATTTTCATTGCCCATTTTGTCATTATGATTTATTACTGACATTTTACACCTTTTGTTAAAGTACAAACACGGAAGTGGTGAATCTCAATGTAACAATATCAAAGATTGGAGAGATGAAGAGATGCTCTTGTAAGAGAGAGAGAAAAAAATATAAGCTCTATATTTTCTTCATTTTACCACAAAATGATTATTAAGAATTATTTAATTCATAAAATGTAAAAAAATATGGAAAATTTACATTTTGGGTAGTGACTACTCAGACTGTCTACTTTAGGTATCTCATTTGAACGCCCAACAGAAACTTGGTTTCCTGATTACTCAGTAGAGAAAGGTCTGCAAGGCGGCAAACTGGTATGTGAAAATTAAGCAGTTAAAATTAGGTGATGACTAAATTGCCCATGTTTGCAGATGGAGACCTTGAGCACTGAATCCTGGGAGGAGACACTTCACCACGGGGTTGCAACAGCAACACCTGCCCCTCCTATCCTCTGCTGATGGGACAGGCCACCTGCTTGAGTAGAAGCTAATGAGCAAAGACAAGTTTCAGCACAAGAGATGAACTGAAACCAAGATTGTTACCAGTTTATCCAATGATATGAGATCCTGAACTGTGATGGGTCCTGTAACAAGGGTGGGAAAACATGAAGGATTGTTTTGCTGTGTAGCCACAGATAAGAACCCCTACAATTCCTAAGACAGAGGGTCAGCAGTTGTAAAGCAGAGCAAGCACCCATGTTTCCTAAAGGATATTTCCTTTTTGCTAGAAGGACACAGTAATCCCCAGTCTGCCAGTGAAAGAAATTATCTCCATATCTCAGCTTTTTGGTTTTGTAGTCCATACATAGTCACTAACAATATACTTCCTCATCCATTTCCCCACACCACTGCCAACAGCAGGATTAGAGAGGAAGAGGAAAAACCAAGGTGGCATAGTTTCTGAAGACCACTGGTTAAGGATATTTCCCCTCCTTTCAGCAAAACACAAAATTACTCCCCCCTTCCCACCTCCCGTGAGTATAAGATACCAAAAATCAGCTCTCAGCAGCTGTAAAGCAGGAGCTAAGCTAGCTAGCCTATGTGAAGAAATCAGACAACCGAACAAACCCAGGGGCTGAAATCAACTCCCAGTTCTTCACAGATATTCTGCTCAAAAACATTTCAAAATATACACATAGATACATTACAGCAGATCGGTTTCACCCAGTGAGAAACAAATTAACATCTGTCTAGAAAATGATGCTCTGTTGTACAGTTTGTCTTTCTCTGCAACTCCCCCTCCAGTTTTCATTCAATTTTAATTCCTGCTCAATTCTGTTTTTCTGAAGAGCGAACAACTCGGGGATTGCAACTCTGAACTGAATGTTTTCTAGCTAGTGAAAAATGTATGTGTTCTAGTCGGTGTTCTTGCCAAGACAAATAAAATGTTAAAACATAGTGATTTTCATTATTAAGCCTCCTTTGTCAGATATGGGCTTTTTAGAGTCCCTAAATTCAGTAATAATATCTGCTATAAGAGATCGGGTAGGCAAGTGCTAATTAAACTGCTGGACAACAGCCAAGCTGTCACTGCTAAACAAGAGATACCTGAACAAATGTGTCTCAAACAAAGGCAGGAGATGCTACTTTAAATAATTTTATGGTTTTTCAGTTCACCAAGCCTATCAGATGAAACAGCCTTAAGCTTAAAAAGATAATGGATTTTGTCTTTTGGTTTTGGAAAAAATTAAGAAAACAGTTGAACTTTAAAAAAAAACAACCCCAAAACATACTCTAAGTGGCATAAAAACTGCAATACAACATATGTGTGATTTCTATTAATTTTGTAAGTTTCTGCAAGATTATCCCAATACCTTGCCCCTTTCCTTTCAGGAAGAGTTTATATTTCACCCACCTTTAGATCAATGTAATAGAAATAGAGACTGATGACATTACCTCCTAATTTTGGTTAATACTAATGGTAGTAGTAGAGGTTAATAGTAGTAGTAGTAATAATAATAATAGTAATAATAAGTTTTTTTTTTAGAATGCAAACTATAGGATGGTGAAAGCAAAAAAATCACAGTTTGACAGACATAGAAACTACCTCACTGTCTCTCACTAACCATTTTCCAGGGGTCATTTGGTCACACGGATTCAGAATCCAAATTCTGATTAAAGTGAGTGAAGTGTTATAGGCAGTTTCCTGTTACCCATTGTGAAAATCAGGAATTTCAGCACTATGATCAAGTCTTTTGAAGGCCATTACAATTTTCACCTGGATCTTCACTTTGATAGCTAGACCTGTTCAGCACTTTTTTCATGCTTTTTATAAATGTGAGGAAGTGCTTGTATTGATGAAAAGGAGTATTGCTACTTTCTTCTCAAAGAGTAAAGTTTCTATGTATATTTTTAGAGAGAAGTCACTGCATCATCATTAGCTTTTAATAAGTTTATTAGATTGCAATCAAAGGCATAACTGGAAATAAATAAAATCTTTGTGAGAATTGATGTTTACTATTTTGCAGAGCAGAAATATCCATATCCATGCATATTTTGGTTTTGGTATAAAATTAATTCTTCCTGTAGGTCACCTGCAGGCATGCAGTTCAGTGCCAATAAGATGTACTGTTGACCAAGAAAACAAACTTTCTAGTAGCATTTACAAAGCAACGGTGCTCCAATGTGCGTGACTATTGCAATATTAATTAACAATATTAATAATTAAATAATAAAAACTGCAATATATTAAATGTATGATAGATTAAGCATCACAAAAGAGTGATACTACCAAACCATATTTTCTCTCCTTTGACAGAGAGGTTGAACTTCACAGGTATGGTGTTTTCAGGCAGATGATGAAAAAACTCAAAACCTCTTAACTTTTCCTTATTACCTACACTTAGCAAACAATTCCTTTTGTCTTATGAGTGTTCAGAAGTCCCTTAAGTGAACATTCCTAACTCTTCAGTGTCACCATCTTTTTACTTAAAGAAAAGTGACCACTTATAGCTTGGGGTACTTAGCTATTAAACAAAAAAATTAACAGTGCAGATAAACAAGCTTTTATCTGCATTCAGTTCCACTTTTACACAGGAATGATTAGGTCAATTTTCATAATTTCAGATGAAAAGTTGTCAAAAATATGCTTTTCCCCCTCCTGATTGATCTTGAAAAAAGCACTACCTCTCTCCTACTAAATTATTCAAAATCTCTTACCAGAATATTTAGTGTTCTTTAAAAAAAAAAAAAAGAAAACAGAAAACATGTAGTTGTGCAATATAAAGCTGTGTATGATGCATACACATTATAGGAATTCATTAAAAGTGCCACTGCTCTCATGCATCAGTTCAAGTACTGCACATATATATGTCACGATTCTCAAAGGGCAGTAAGAGAGTATCTATAGAGAGAACGTTAATTAATATTTAAAACTCCTAAGTTTTGAATCCAGTAAAACAAATCAGTGAAACATCTTTTTCTTGAAATAATTCTGATCGTGCTTCTTTCCCACACATACTAAAAAGATATTTTAGATAT
This sequence comes from Corvus hawaiiensis, assembly GCF_020740725.1. NCBI lineage: Eukaryota > Metazoa > Chordata > Aves > Passeriformes > Corvidae > Corvus > Corvus hawaiiensis. Next base: position 111,683,949 of record NC_063214.1, on the reverse strand, counting down.
TAAATGAGGCACTGTGCCATGACCATATTGATGCAGGGAAAAAACCCCAGTCTACTCCCACTACTTTCCTGTCTGACCATCCAGGTGCCACTCTGACAGCCATTCTCTCACCCTGGGCTGGGACCTTCACAGCTACACAGACCACACTCCCATAGTCAGACAAGGTTTCCTTACCAGCTCAACGCCAGTTTTCCCAGATCAGAGCCTCAGATATCTCGATCCTTAAAATATTTTAATCATGGTGCAAGAACAAAATGACAGCTCCAGCTGGGTGTCTCTGAGGAGGGACCCTGAGCAAGGGAAACCCTGAGGTTTTATGCCCTCACAGTCTAAATGCTGGAAAGTCTGGGGGGTTGGTGGCTCCTGACATGTCTCTGGGTGTCCCTTGCCTGGCTGGGCCACAGGTCCTGGGCCATTTGTTGTGCAAAGGATCATTGCCTCTTCATAGACTCTTTCCTCAGGCTCCTGTCCCCCAGGGCTCAGCCTGCTGCTCACTCTGCAGGTGGACTCTGAGCTCCCTTCCCTGAATATATTCATTGACACCATTTCCACTGTACTATGCTGGTAGTTAAAGTTCAGGAGTCATAAAAAATACCTGGTTTTCACTTCTATTTTTCTTTACAAATTTCTTTCCATTCATTTGAAAGTATATTTTTCCTTACTGAGTTCTATTCTTAGTTATATACATTTTTATTAATGTTTATAGTCTAACTTTGCCACTTTGGGGGTTTGCTAAGGCCTCCTCCAGTGAGATCTGAACCTGACAAGCAAAAATCATCGAATAATAGAATCATTAAAGGTTGGAAAAGACTTCCATGATCATGGAGCCCAAACTTCAACCAATCAACTAGACCTTGTAAGCACTGTGAATTAGACCGCAGCACTAAATGCCACATACAGTCAATTCCAGGGCCAGTGACTCCATCACTTTCCTGGGCAGTCCATTCCAAAGCTTAACTACCCTTTCAGTGAAGGAATTCTTCCTGATGTCTAGCCTGAACCTCCCTTGGTGCAGCTTGAGGCCATTTTGTCTTGTCCTGTCTCTAGTTCCCTGGGAGAAAAGTCTGATTCCTCTCTTTTCTATAACCCCCTTTCAGGCAGAGGGCAATGAGGTCTGCCCTGAGCCTTTCTCCAGACTAAACACTCCCAGCTCCCTCAGCTGCTCCTCATATGACTGACTCCCTAAACTCTTCCCCATCTCTGTTCCCTTCTCTGGACACACGCTCCAGCCACTCAATGTCTTTCTTGTACCAAGGGGCCCAAAACTGGACACAGGATTTGAGGTGTGTCCTCACCAGTGCCGAGTACAGGGGGACAGTCACTGCCCTGGTCCTGCTGCCACACTACTGCTGATCCAGGCCAGGTGCCGTTGGCCTTCTTGGCCACCTGGGCATATGCTGGATCAAGAAGAGGAAGAGAAGGGTGCACAGCTATCAGCAAGTGCCGCTGTATGCTAACTGCTGTAGTCATGGCAGGTCTTCTCTGGATATTACAACCTTGATTCTAAAATACATACACACTATTAAAGAATTTGAATGACTAAAATTGATAAGACCTCCCATATACTGAGGGTTTTTCAGATGTCAAATGTCAGCAAAACTGAGACCACACTCTTTCCAACTTCTATTTCTTTTCTGCTTTTTCACCTTCCCTTCAACAATTTCAAGCAGATCAGAAGCTGTAAGGCAGATTTTATATGGCAAAGCACACTAAGACAGGGACAGGTTTATGAATAGTATTTGCAGTTTTAATGTGCTAGGCAGAAGCTAATCTTCCTCTGTTGTATCCTTGGCTTACAGAAACCCACAGTGTGATTAGTGCGCCTTCCCAAGTGCCAGTGAGAAGCCCCATTTTCTGAAGCTTTTGTCAGAGCAGGTAGAAATGAGCCAGCATCTTGCAGCATAGAGGCTCTCAAAATCTTTCAGTGCCTTAGACATCAGTAATTATTTAGTCAGGAAGCATACAGAGGAATTAATCCCTACCTGAGAACCATTTGTTGTTGCGGCAATAAAACCCCTTATATCAGCATGAGTCGTCCATACTTTCATAATAGAGTTCTTTTTTTTTCCCTCTAAGCTTCATGTAATTACATATTCAGAAAAATTCAGTGCAGCAGACTTCATATTTACCTATCACATGTCTTACAGACCTCATTAGGGGAAAAAAAAGTAATTGCGTGAGAAAACCAATTCATGTTATGCTTTCAAACACATTAAATTTGCAGGTGGATGTTAGAATTTTGTATCATTTTTCTCTGGCATACATATTCATCATGTCTCTATAAGCATAAGTGTAAGTATAAGTATGACTAACCTTAAAGAGTGTTAAGGATGCTTTTAATCTGGTAACAACAAACATTAAAGCTAGCAGAGTTTTTCTATTTTCTTCTGTTTACTTCCTCATTTCAAAGAAGGCCTCCTTTCCCCCTTGTTCAAAAAGGAACAGGAAAATCACTTGCCAGAAAAACAAACACACACACATGCATAGACAAAAAAAAAAAAAAAAAAAAAGGAAATAGTTAAAAAATCAAACCCTGGTCTGAGATTCAGAAATAAATAAAATAAAAACAAAAACAAAACAAAAACACAAACAAAAAACCCCAACTAATCAAACAAACAAAAACCTAACACCCTCCCCCACCCATCCCCCCCAAAAAAACAACCCACAAAAAAACAGCCCAAGATGATTAAATCAAAAACACCCAAGTCACTTTTACTTTCTTGGTGCTGTTTCACACACATACATTGGGTTAATTACTTTTTCGTCCTCTTATTATATTTAAACCATGACCCATTTTCTACTATTCATTTTAACCTAAGTCATGAAAAATCCACAGGATTTTCATGAAATATAAGAAAACATGGTTGGAAAAAGAATGTTCATTGAGTTTGAAGTGATTGATTGATCTAACTTGTTCAAGCTGCTTTTGTCAGATATATTACAGAGGTATCAGTAGCAACACTACAGTTAATGCTGTATTGAAATGAGCACTTAAAGCAGGATTAAAATTCTCCCATTTCATCCTTCAGTGATTAAAATTAGACTCCAAATGATGTAACAACTCTTCAAAAGATAAGTACATACCAGGCAAATTACAGATGAACATTTAAAAATAATGCCTTATTAAACATTTTCCCCAAGAGCCTTAATGTGCTGGCATCACCTTAATATCAGAAATGTAGAAATGTTTCAGAAATTCACCCTACACTTTAAAATGCAAAACATTTTTTAGATAAACATTTAAACATTGTTATTAGCCCAGTTTCTCTTTTTTCTTGTAAAAGTCAAACAAGATCATGTGCTGAACATTTCAGCAGTGCCTAGGCCATGAAAACACTTCTGTGTTTTCTTTGCACTACTGCCTACTCACCTCCATAGGTCTGACTGTAATTTTTACCAAAATCTTTCTTCAGATTGATCATAAAAAGAAAAAATTCATGTGAACACTGAGAAGTTCTTAGGTGTTCCCAACAATTTCTTTTGTTACTGGAAAACACAAAAAAAAATTCATGCAATTCCCTAAGTCAAAAGAAAAAATAAATTCATAATAGGCTGCTTTCAATTTTAAAAATAATAATAGCCATGCATTTTATATTGCCTTCCTCAAGTACCTATTCCTCTCTTGGACGAGGGATGTTCTGAGGTGGTTACATGTGTGCACAGAAGGGCTGTGATAGCCCAGTGGGAGCTGCAGGCAGACAAAAGAAAGTAGAATTGCAGTTCACCTCAGCCACCTGGTCATATATTTCCCAGGGAACAGCTATTACAATATCTTGGAAATCAGTTCTGACACATTTAAAGAAACAAACAAATGCAGTATTTCATAATAATATTTAAACCTTTTAGCTTGTTACAGAGTTTTTCTGTTTCAGATGATCGTATTGTGTTCAAGAAGGAACGAACACTGGATAAAAGCCAAGTTTATACATTAACAGCATTCACATAAATTAGAGGCATTGAATAGATCTTTGTGAATATCTTCAGCAAATCTACAGTGCTGGTAAAATAGCTACAAATAACTCAAGGTATTTTCTAAAATCTTTTTGTGCCCTATAGCACAAGGGCATTTTCCTTCAGAAAGACCTTATTAGTTTTATCAACTTACTGTGAAGCACATTTTAATGTGATTATAGTTTCAATTTATGGATACCAAGATCATTCAAATGACATGAATGTGGTATTGGATTTGTACTGCCCTTTATGTTGAAGCCCTACAGTGTTTGCCAAAAATATTAAAATTTATATCAAAGCAATATATTCTTGCAGGATCTTATCTAGTTGAGTTACCAGTGGCTCCTTGAATATAAATCCTAAGTGCAGTTATGTTGTGCAAACTGTCATTTTAATCACCTTAGTTTCTTTTAACAACTTAACATGCCTGTATTATTTGCTGAAACCTCAACAAGTTTTTCTCTGGGTGTTGTGCAAGATTGCATAATAAAATCTTCACAATAGCACCTTACTGTGTAAAATATGAATTTTTTTTCATAGAATACATTATTTTTTTTCCAATATTCATTGTCTTGCATGCAAGCATTAAAGCCAAGAAAAACCCTTTGACTTTTATATTGTCCTTTTGTCCTAAAATAAAATTTATTTAGTTTAGACAACCTTACTGTGTGTCAGGGTAAAAATTACCAGTAGAATACACAAAATCTCAACCTAAATATTTGCAAGACCAGAGTATGCAGCAGGTTAAAGAGAAAAATGGTGGGAAAGATGGCCGAAAAGAGCCGTTGCAGGTTCTTAATCTTAGGTTCTGAATCTCTAAGTAAACTCCAGTTATTTAAAAACCATTACTTGTCTGATGGGTCTGCTGGACAAGCTCATCAACAGGACTGAAAAGCTAATTGGTAAATATCTGATTGTTGTCAGATCCAGCTTTTTGTTTGCATGACAAGTCACAAATTCAGTTTTGGACTTCTCACAGTGGTCTCATTTATCACTTGCCCTAGAAAAATTGTTCTGAAGCAAAATAGCATAAGCTGAAAGACAGTTCATTTTATTCACTTTGTTTAATTTCTGTTTGATTTGGACCTGCAGAGGTACTTGGATCATCTCTTTCTCTGAGATACAGTTCTCTGAGTATAACTTAATTGGAAATCTTGCCATGCTGTTCTTTCCAAGGGTTTTTGAATTTTGCACCCGGTTTTAGGTCTGCTTAAGCTTTGCATTACTCCTAGGCACCTACAAAGTCTAGTGTTAAAAAACCTAACATCACAGCAAATAAGGATGTACTTGACTCAAACAGTACTCTAAGTAATGTATTTCCTCAAGTGTCTTTCCTGTAGCTCTTCCATAACAGGGAAGCCAGACAGTTCCCTGATGAGTCATTAATGAAACTTTCCAGTGTCCCACTCTTCCTCCCAACCTATTCAAGTGGCACCGATTTTGAGTATAGCGAAAAAACTCCACTCTGAAATATGATCAGGAATTGGACACACACGATTACTAACGCACTTAGCCACCACAAAAAAAAAAAAAAAAAAAAAAAAAAAAAAAAGTTTTTGGTTTATTTTGCTGTTCTCAGGCATTCCTGCTGCCAAAAATCAAATGACACTGCTGGAAATCATAATGCTCCATAGAGATGGCAGGCTTTTTTTTTTGCATTTCATTTAGAGAGAAGTAATTGTGGAGGCTGCTCTGTTTCTAAAAATAGATAACTGCAAAACAAATTAATTTTACATTTGCATTTTATAGCCTCTTCACTTTCCCTCAAAATACGTGAATTTAAGAAAAGTGACACACTTAGTCACTTTTTCAAAGACACCAAATGTGCAATACATATTATCTAAAAGCCTCTACTTTATCTTACAGCTTCAAGTTTCTTTTTTGAAATGTTTTACATGAAATACATGATTGAATTGTCACCTTATTTTTGAGTTTATGATATAAACAAGGTCACCGTATAATTCAGAGGATAAAAACCTTTTCTGATGGGGAAAAAAGTTTAGTCTTTCTGCCACACTGTAAAGTTAATTGGGCCACTGGGAAAAGATATGTCAGGTAAGTAGCTACAGTAGATATTTCTTTGCCACCATGTAGAGATATTTTTCCCTGAATCCATCAGTTTACTTGTATTTTCTCTAAGAGAGTAACTTAAATTATGCATAAAGCTTCTCTCTAACCTATTTTATACTATTATCAATACAACATGTTATCTTCAGCAAGGTGTTCTTGCTGGAAAACCAAGTTCACTGCAAAAGGCTGTTAACATGGAGTTGTGAGGGCCCCTTTCTTGTTTTCTCGACCTGTTCTTCTCAGCACTGATTACACTGATTCACTCTTCTGGACAGGATAACTGCTATAGCATGCTGGCTTGAAGTGCTTTGCAGTTATTCTAAGCAGAAGCACAGAGGCTGCAACCAGATCAAGTAAGTCCAGAGCAATTGTTCCTCATTATTACTTTCAGTACTAATAGTATTCCACTTAAGGCAGAATGATTGATTATTGGTCAGGTCTTTTGGTGAAGTTGAAAACCAAGGAAGAACTAATTCAAGCTAAGAGGACAGGTGATGGAATCCTTAAAGAGATGATTTATCCATGGGAAATGGTAGCCTTCTATAATGGAATGACTGAAACAGTTGATGAGGAAAGACTGACTGATGTCATCTACCCAGACCTCTTCAAGGCCTTTGACATGGTTCCACATGACATCCATCTCTCTAAATTGGAGAGAAATGGATTTGAAGGATGGACTATTTGGTGCATTAAGAATTGGCTTGATGGGTGCAGCCAGAGAGTAGTGATCAACCTTTCTTTGTCCAGGAAGAGGCTGGTGACTAGTGTTTTCCCTCAGGGCTCTGTCTTGGAATGGATGTTCTTTAATATCTTTATCAATGACATAGAGAATGAGATCAAGTGAACCCTCAGCAGATTTGTAGATGACGCAAAGCTCAGCAGTGCAACTGACACAACAGAAGGACAGGATGCCACCCAGAGGGACCTGGACAAGCTCAATAAGTGGGCCCAGGTCACCTTCATGAGGTTCAACAAGGCCAAGTGCTGCACCTGAGTTGGGGCAATCCCAGACATGACTACAGACTGGGAGAACCACTCACTGAGAGCACTCTGTGGAGAAGGACTTGGGGGTTCTGGACACGAGCCAACAGTGAATGATCGCAGCCAAGAAAGACAATTGTATCCTGGGCTGCATCCAAAAATACTTGGGCAGCAGGTCAAGGGAGGGGATTCGACCCTCTACTCTGCTCTGGTGAGACCCTACCTGGAGCACTGTGTCCATCTCTGAGGTCCTCATGATAGGAAGGGGATGGTCCTTTTGGAGCAAGTCCAGAGGTGGACCATGTAGGTGATCAGAGGACTGGAGCACCTCTCCTATGAAGACAGGCTGAGGGAGTTGGGGTTGTTCCACCTTGAGAAGATAAGGTTCCAGGCATACCCCATAACAACCTTGCAGTACCTAAAGGGGGCCTAAAAAAGAACTGGAAAGAGACTTTTTACACAGGTATGTGATGATAGGACAAGTGGGAATAGCTTTAAACTGAAAGAGAAGAGATTTGAGCTAGATGTTAGGAGGAAACTTTTTACTCAGGAGGTGGTGAGGAGGTGGCAACATTCTCTGGATGTTGCCAAGAGAAGTCAATTCATCACCCCTTAAAGTGTTCAAGGCAGGTTGAGTGGAGCCCTGAGCAACTTGGTGGAGTGGAAGATGTCACTGCCCACAGCAGGGGGATTGGAACTGCTCAGAGTTTGAAGGCCCCTTTGGTGCCAAATTATTTTATGATTCATTCTATCATTCAATGACTCTTGTGACTAGGACTAAAATTTACAGTGATGGAATCATCAAGTGACTGTGATGCTCACTGTGATGCATATTTAAAATAAGAAATGCTAGCTTAGGCTAGAGGCACATAGTCAAGCTTTAAAGTTCCTTTAGACCTACCTGTAAATCTGATCTTAGCCTTCCCTTACTTGCTTAACTTGTCAGCCTGCAAAAGTAAATATTCTTGAAGAATGAAAAGAAGTATAAGTTTTATGTTTTTAGTAAAGCAGGAGATGGAAATGAGGAAAAGAGAAGAGGAAGGATTGATTACTCAAAAGAATTTTTTTTTCCAAAGCACTGCCATAGCTCATTGTCAAAAGCCCACATTTGGGCAGGGTTAAAAATATTTCTGTTCTCCTTTAAGGAGTTATGCCACAATCTGTACAAATACAAGAATATATTACACATGAAGCATTTCTGATGCTAATTGTTTCCATTAGATTTTTCAATTATAATGTTGGTATAACATTATGAGGTACAATCTGGAATAAAAAGAATGACTGCAAGAGTGAATAGTAAGTTACATTAAGAAGTACTTCCAGCTGGCATTGTTTTGCTTTAAGTGACTCCTTGAAAATACAATGCAAATTAAAGGCCAGCTTGTGTAACAGAACTTGATACCAGTTCATTGATATTTTTTTAATACAAAAATTCCTGTCTATGAGAGCAAACACTTATTTTTAGGCAAACATGATCATGCATCTTCACAGCCATAAAAATTAGAGAGGAAAACAAAACATTGTCAGATTTAATCTACATTTCATTTTCTACACAGATTTTTTTATATGGGACAGTCCTTTTAATATCTTTCCAGGTGTTTTTCCCCACTTCACACAAACGAGATGTTTAAACATTAAGACTAAACTGTCAGGCAGTGAAGGTCTAGCTGTATTGCTAGAATCATGATGCATGAATCCCATGGACGGGCTGCAAGCATCTGCACAAGCAACATTTATTCTGCATCTTTGTACTTCTCATCTGCATTATAATCATCAATAGATCTTTCCCTTCCTCAATTGTTTTAACAATATCAACCTCTCTGCATGTGTTCAGAAGCATCCTATTACAAAACCATTTTGCTTTTTCTCCTCCAAATGTTGATTTTTTTTCCCCCCACCAGTTCACATTATTGTGAGATCTAGGACAGACATCACTCAGTCCTAAGCCTGAAAAAAACAGAGGATCTTTGGATACTGCTGAGTCAGAAAGGGTTTCTTTATGCCACAGGAAGGCAGTAAATGACAGCTTCATAATAGAATTCACTACAGGAGGTAAACACAAAGTAGAGGAGTTATTTCATGCTAGGTATACTAGTTTGCTAATTTTGATTATATAACGTTATTGGCACATAATGAAAGAAACTCAAAGGTAAAAAAAATCTTTTTAAGATTATTGAAAGATATATTTGTAGAACTAATTTTCTAGAACTTCATTTACATAAGGAAAATTCACCATTAGTCCCTTGCTGTGAGAAAATACAAAACTAAATCAGGAAGCTCAAGGTTCAGGCATTTCACATTTTATGTTTGATGGTAAGTACAAAGAATAGCAGAGGTACTTTTGATTTTATTACCTTCAGAAGGATTTCACTGGTGTCATTCAGTAGAGTCCAACTATTACAAACTTATATTGCAGCCCTTAGCAAATTCTGCCCTTCATCAGTTCTTCATACTGAAAATTGTTCTCTCATAGCTTTCTTTCAATTTGTTCCATGGAATTTGCAAGGTATTTAGGGCTGGGATAGTGCCTTTATGGGCATGTATACACAGTGCTGACCACTGCCAGATTCTGGCCTGTAGCAGACACCATAGAGACACTATGATTATGACTTATCACACTCCTTTCATCCATGAGCAGTATCACAAAATAAATTAAAATTGTTATTGCTTTTGATACTTTTTTTTTTTAATGACAAATATGGGAAGACACTTTTAACTTGGTAACTGTCTCTTGAGATTTAAACAAGAGCTAAAACCTCAAAAGGCACAATTAAATGCTGTTTTAAGATAAGAACACAGGTGGAGAATTATGAAAAATAGAACACTCCTTTTACATCTCTGTCAAACCTGAGATTTTTTTTATAACTATTTAAGGAATACAGATGGGAACTATTACTACACCAAGGATGAAATGTCTATTAAATGATATTTCTGTGAAAAGAAAGCCTAGGTAAAAAAATAGTACTGAAAGAAATGTTGTGTAACATAGAAAAATTTTTAAAATCAGTTTTGTTTTCACACTCCTTAATTTCCAATAATGTAAGAAATCAGTCCACAGCACTTAATAGGATTGGCAAATTTTACCAAAGACTGGTTTGCAACTGAAAAATAATGTTGGTTAAGGGCCTCCTTAGTGCTCTCTTACCCACAAAGATGATCTATTTCTGCAAGTCAAGCTGTACATAATTTGTGCTGTGTCAGAAAGCAGACTCATGCACTCACACTGTGCCCCATAAGTAAACAAGAGTAATTATAATAATAGTGGAAACATCCCCACTTATTAGTATTTCAGTTTCTCCCTAGATTTGCCTTAAAGGAAAGGAAAAAAATTATTGGTTTTTACTGTGATTTTATGATGATTTTGGTGTTACTTTCCCATTATCAAGAGCATCAGTGCTGTAAAAAATTCTGCTTATCACAGTATATATTTCTGTAATCTCTGACCTCTGTGTGCTCTGAGCCCAGAACAGTCCCATAACCTTCAGCAGTATTTCTGTATTTACTTTCACTAGGTATACTGGGATAAACCTTTCTGGCAGCCTCTGACAGACTGCTCAGTCACAATTTTAATTTGAACGATAAATCTTTCTTTAAAAAGGTATTTGTTTAGCTTATGTACTCAACAATTTTGGGGGGTTTGGTTTGTTTGTTTGTTTGTTTGTTTGTTTTCCTTCCCCTCCAAAACAGAGAAAGTCTGAAAGTCTGGAATATGTTAGCTGTAAAGTCTGTAAACCTTATTGACATATATAAGATGATTAATTTACCTTCACAGACGTATGTCATATTAACCAGACTTATTAACTTTTTCTTGGCTCTTCTTATATATATATTTTTTTTTCATTAATGTGCTACTGTCATATTTTGGACTTTCAACTCCGTGGCTATGACCATCTCTGTGTACATATTCATGCCACTGCTACCTGTAACTGTGGATGTACTAACACAATACAAATATCAAAGTGTAACAGCAATATTTAAACTACTTTTAACACCTTTGTCTCCCAAATGTTTTTTCTATTTGTCCATCCAAATTCAGTAAAGCTGATGGTTTGTAAACCATTTAGGTCATGACCTTTATCATTAGAAGTTTTTCACAAGTATAATCAAAAGTACTGATAAAATAAATGTAATTTAGCATTATCAACCTTCTAGGAAATTAATCTTAATTTCCTGAAAAAAAGGAATCTTCCCTGCTCCTCCCTATATTTCTTCAAGAACTTTCTCAGTTTCCAGATCATGTCAAAAAACTACTAAATCTTTCTTCTGTAGCTTGAAAGAGACACTGACTTGGGCTGAAATTTGACCAGACATTTTAAGACAAGTTTGGAAGTGTCTCATTTGTAATTGGGTTGTTGATGCAAATATAAGTACACTAATCTAATTTTAAAGGCAAAACATTTGTCTATCCAAAGTTAATTTTAACAACACATAAATTAAGGTCAAAAGGAAACCGCCTTTCCTCCTCAAGTCTCAGACTGCCATCAAACATAATGTTTATAGTGCTTTCTCCAGCTGACTACAAACCATTACAAATCCCATATTTTTACCAGAATGCTACCCCTGGAAAACATAAAGTCACACAGGCCAGTAACTGTCTGTACTACAGTTCATGAAGTACTGCAGTTACCCAGATTCTTCTTGTTACCAAAGGCTAAGCAGTAATTTTATAATAATTTTTCTATGTAACTTCTCAGAGGCCCATTAGACTCAATACTCATTTGTCTTTTTATGTAAGAATAATATGTACTGGGTAAAAAAATTTGACAGGTTTGGGATTTTAAGATGTGGCCCGACTAGAACTTGTTACCTACTTGCAAAGGATCCTTCCCAAACCCACAGTCTTGTTCGGTTTACTCATTTCACATATTTTCCTTTTTCTTCCTGATCACTTGTAATTTCTTAGCCAGTTTACTTTGCAATTTATCTACCACATTTATTTTTGCCTGTATATAATTCCTCCCTTCCCTAAGCTTCCTTCACAAGGCAACAATAATTTTCTAATACCACATACTATACTACCTCTTATCTCAGCATTTTAGCTACAAGTTTCAAAATTAACACCCTGGAGAAAAGAGATTGGAGAGTGATACAAAACATATTTGCAGTAAGACATACAGAAATACCTGTAGAGTCCACTCAAGGCCCATCTATAACTCCATCAAAACTTTCTAAAAAATTCAGAAAGATAAAATTATTGCCTGTCATCCTCTTACATAAATCTTCATCTCCTGATAACCTATTTTAGTTACCAAAATTTTTCATATGATCTAAACCTCAATAATTGAACTTTCCAAACTATATGCATAAAATAAATACCTGATCACTCTAAAAATCAAAATGTGTAAATTAAATATTTGATGATAAAACCAGGGCTTTCTTTTCCATGATAGTGTGAAATCATAAGATACATGCCTAGAAATTATCCAGATTGACTTCTTAGGCAGATTAGTCTGTGTAAGAGGTTACTTTTTAACCTTAGTGTAAGTGTGCTACAGGAAAGAACCTCCACCACATTTATATTCCTTGTATAAATTTCTTGTAGGCACACTTTAAAAAAAAAAGTCCTTATTCTCAAACGTAGACTGCAAATGGGAGGACAACTTGTTATCTCAAAAAAAAAAAAAAAATTCATACAGAAATCTAAAAAGCTGATAAGCAGCTGTTGAGACATCAGATGTAGCAACCAAGAGGATTCTTCATTGGAAACAGCAGAAGACTGAGTGTTATCTCTAAAGAAAGACTAGGACAATGAAATGCTTTGAGCAGAAAAGTGGGAAAGTATCTATTGCAGGTTTAGGGGGCTCCTTTTTCCTTTTCTCTTGAGAAAGAAAAAAAAAATGTCTAGGAAACAATGTGCCATTCTGCATGCATAGAGGTATTCAATGGGATGCTCATAAAAGAACTGATAAAGAACAATTTGTCCTATGCAGCAAAATAAAAGAGCATAAATAGGCTCACACGATGAATCACAGCATCTGTGCAGGCCAATCTATATGCAATTAAAAGGAACTATTATAATATTCCATCTTGAATCTAGGGGAAAAAAGGAAGTGACTTAATTCAGTTGCTTCCTAGGTAGATTAAATAATTTTGTCCTTGAAAAAATGGAAAAAAAGACATTAAAATTACTATTAGATAAATATTTTTCTGATTTTTAGGATTATGTACAAAGGAGTATACTTGTCTCCCTCCATCTATGTAAGCCTGGATACTTGCAACTTTGACCTAGTCTTTTTAATATACTCACAGAAAACCTTCCAGCCTGCCTGTTTCTGCATAACTTTAACCTAAGAATATTCTGTCCCTGGAAAAGCATGAATGCTTTGAAGAAAATATATAACTTATATTTATCTTTATTTAACGATGCCATTATTTTTCTTCATCTACATTAGTTTAAGACAAAATTATATTCTTTCCCGTTGGGGAAAAAATTCATGGGCATTTTTTTCTCTAAGGTAAAACACGTAAGTTCTGGTAGATTGTGTGACTGTCATGAGAAGATACCTAAGTAGGGCAGGACGATCAGAAGTTTGACTCAGAAATGAGCTAGGATTTCTTAATTTCAAGCACCTGTTTATAGCTCAAGCTTATAAGCACTGTTTTGGGGTCCAGATTTCCTTTCCTTGTAATACGAGCTCTTCTAATTCAAGCTCTTCAATGCTCAGAAGTCTCCACATGATGGCACCATAAATACCTGAAACTGTTTTTCTTGACTGAAGTCAGGTGGAAAACCTGGGCCAGTGCAATGAGATGTTGGCATCATTGTTACACTACACCTGTACACCACAACATTTTATCAGGTAATGGTTAGTTCCTAATGTTAACCAATTTTGAATATTTCTCTCTAGCCAAGAAGCTGAATATGATCTTGTTCAAAGTTTTTTTTTCTTTGAGCAATGTACATGACAAGTAAAAATATTTCCTCTTCAAGGACAAATAATTCTGTTGCTAATATGAAGATTTTTTTTAATAGCTTTTATTAGTCCCAAGATTTTTGACCAAATGTGCCAGGAGGAATAGCTTAGAGGTGATTTGAATTATGCAATAATACCTTTTTTTAAGAAAAAGAAGTTGTTAAAAATTTAGTTTCATCCAAAGAACTGAAGCCAGTTGTAAGCTGACTAATAACATCGTACTTTTACAGGCAATAAGGAAGAGCTACTTATCCTTCTATCTGACAGGAAAACTCAGTAGTATTTCCTTGTTAAGTTGCTTCTGATAGCAAATTTTGCATTAATTAAACTATTTTTAGAAGTTCCATGAATCAGACCTTATCTGAAAAAGATTTTTTTTCATGCAAAGTCTGAGAATTTCAATTTTGGAAAAACTAGAGGCAAGATTTGAAAAATAAAACATGGAAGATTCACACATTTATAGCAGGCTCCAGACAACTTCAGAGAACTTCCACCAAAATTATGGAAGAGGGTAACTTTCACTGAATTTTCTCAGTCCCTTTCACTTCCTTCCTCTTCACAAATACAGCCCACCTTCCACACTTAGAGAAGTAAAAGGTGATTAAATAAAACAATTTTAAGATGGAACCAGAAAAATGCCATCAATAGCTTAGAGAATTTATAAAATACTATTCTAACAAAAGCTGACTGCATCAGCAATATAAAGCATACAATTTACTTTAATGAAATTAGTGGTTTGAAAGAAATCCAACAGTCTGTTTTATTCCAATGACAGAGCAATGGATCTTCTGATGCCCTGCCATCTTAGAATGAATACTCTTTTCCTACTGCTTTTATTTGATTGTTTGTTTTTTGGGGGTTTTTTTTGGTGGTATTTTCACTGGGCTGTGTGAAATTCCCTGTTGGGAAGATGAGCAACAGTAGGTGTCTCAAGAAGGAAGTTGACTAAAATGTTTGTCATGCAGTCCTTCAAGATTACCTATTTGTGTGAACTCCAAAATCAAACTACCCTGCCCCCCTCTCCCAAGGCTGAGGGCTTAACTCTCCTATTGACTTTAAATCTCAAATCTTATAGCCCTTCTTTTATTTGTTGAATTATGTAGGTACTGTACAAGCACCTTACAGAACAAAGTACATTATAATTTTTATCTGCACTGAGGACCATGTCAAATTAAGAGAAAAATTCTATGTATTCAGCTTGTTTCTGAAAACTAACATGCAGTTGTTTTCATCAGAGGAGCTGTTGGAGAAGACTCAGGTCATGAAATAAGCCACCATTTTCCTCCTCAGTTATGACATAATTTTGAGGGCCTTTTACCATAGCCTGCAAACAAGATCCAATAGAATTTCCACCCTGAAAATATGTATACAGATTTCTAACAGCCATAACTAAACCAAGATCTGACATTTACAGTTTCATAAAACTGCAACGAGCTCCCTGGTCCCAGCTACAAAGAGCAGTAACTCTGTCTATTTGCTAAAAAACTGCATGTCTTTTCCTACTGAGAGACATGTGAAAGCAGCAAAAACTTTCATTCTGCTCCAAGAAATTATTAAATTCTTTTAGTTGCCTCTGCTGTGTCTGCAGAACAGCAATCTCCTTAAATGCTTGCAATGATTTGGAATATAAGAGCAGCAGCCAGAATGGGGAAATAGGGTATTTATTAACTTGTTTAATATATTTTCATTATCATCAATTGGAACGCATTCTAAGTGTAGTCCTCTACCTCAACATACAAGGGATTATCACACTATATCAGTACAGAAAGCACAGTAACAAAAAATTACTGTCAGTAAAAACCAGTACAGCTTATTATAAGCTCAGAGGCAATTTGGAACAAGTTTAAAATAGACTCTTTCACATGCAGTTGGTCTTGAGTGACTTATTTTATTTTTGCTAATGGAACAAGGTTAAAATGACATGATGATAAGGAGTCTCAACTTTTTAATTATGTATCTCCTTTCATTTTAAGCCTTCATTCTAGTATAATTTCTCTTCACTGACATAGGCTCTGGCATGACTGGTGAAAGCAGCCTCCATCTGCTGTTACTCATCAGCTGCACAGTCACTGCCTGTGCCTGGGCATGGGAAGGCTGCTGCCACAGGGATTAGAGAGTGTGGCTTTCTCCTGGAAATACAGCCTTGTTCTAGTCATGCCAGATCTTGTCTAGGGACATCATTTTCCTCCTCTTCCTCCTCTTCCTCATCCTTTTCCTCTTTCTCCTTCTTACCGGACCTGAAACTAGGAACTAACGGGTTTCAACCCTTAGGTTGAAACCTCACACAGTCCTGCTCGCTTGAGGGTATATACGAAACCATCAGACATTAAAGATGGAAAAGTTTAAAGCAGTGTTACTTTTATGTACAACACAAGCATTTCATTTTATATTTATGACAGAACATCCCTGATTTGGTATTTAAGTGAATCAGCATATTTCCAAATAATTTTTATTAATATTTTGAATGATTATTACTTATGCATAGAATTTCTCATTTACTAGCAATTATCAGTGAAATATTTCCCTTGCTAAGTGGCAAATGGCATATTTAAGTTGAAAAAGGGTTAATTCCCTCACATTTCTGACCTTCCTTTCAAGAAGTTGAAAGAGAGAGGGACATCAAGGGTGTCTTTGCATTCCACATTTTTCCTCTTATATTTGGGGTCCCCTGATGCCCATACAAGGACAAAACAGTTTCTTAAATCATCCTTAGGGAAGTTCTGAAGTGTGGGAATGTAGGAATACTGGTAAGAGGTAGTGGGAATCAAGTGCTTTGCAGAGGCTGGAGTTACGCAAGGGAACTTAATTCTAACACAAGACATGAAGCAGCTGAGTGATGGCATGTGGAAATCTTCAGCTTTGTCCCTTCATGCCCTACAGGGATTGTGCTGATTTTGACAGGCCACACCATGGAGCAGTTTGTCAAGCCAGTCTGTCAAGGTGTCTCCTAGGATGCTGTTCTGAACTTACATAAATGGGAACAACTGTGATCTAGAAATTGCAAAACTGACTGCTGTCCTCCCACCCAAGACAACTGTTGATGCTGTAGGCATCACTGTTGCATCACTGTGATCTTGCAATATGCTACTGACATATTAGCTGTTAGAATTTATGTTTCAATAGTGTACTCCTTTAAGTAATATCTGCTGTCTCACGTTTCAATCCTCTGTTACAAATGTGTTCAGCATGGCTTCCTTAGAAATCAATCTATCTGAGAAAACCAGAGGAAGTAAACACAATGCAACTTTCATGACTGGAATCCTTATCTCCTTTCTTTCAATATGATGAAATTAGTCAGTTATTAGTGCTTGTCAAGGGATGGTTCCACTTCTTTTATATCTGCTCCACAGAAAATATTTTCTTTTCTGTGAATGAAGGGAAAACTAGAAACACTGGGTTTGTGATGTTATTGCTATGGTTCATGGGAGTTGCAGTTCAGAAAACAGCCATAGAGCTGTGAAAAGCTGTTTCCCAGGTGAACAAACATCTTATTTACAATGAGTTATGGGAGACACATTGGATTCCACTCTGAGAATAAAACTGAAATAGTTGTATAAGATAACATGAAGATCAGCATAAATACATACATTACATTTGCTTATTTATATATAAACATTATTTTTCCACAATCAGCAAAATTTGCATTTGATACTGTGTAACTCTGAGGATTTGTACTGATGATTTGGATTTCTTTTTCATGCTTATGTTTCCCTTTTTTTAAAAAAAAGTTTATCTCTGAATCTACTTCGTCAAATATCAGTGTAACATTAATAAAATAACATATCGGCTCTACTTCAGAATACTTTAGTATCATTTCATAATTTATTAAGCCTTTTTATTCATCCATGCACTTCTAAATATCATAGAATCATAGAAACAGAATACCTCGTGTTGGAAGGGAACTTTAGAGGTCACTTAGTCCAACCTCTCTGCAATGAGCAGGGACATCCTCAAAGAGATGAGGTTGTTCAGAGCCCAGTCCAACCTGACCTTGGAGCATTTACCACTTCTTTGGGCAACTTGTTCCAGTGTTTCATCAGCCTCATAGCAAAAAATTCCCTTCTTCCTTATATCTAGTTTAAATCTAACCTGTTTTGGTTTAAAACTGCTATTCCTTCTCCTTTAACACTACCCCTGCTAAAAAGTTTCCCCCCTTTTAAGCCTCATTTAAATACTAATAGCTGCAATGTCATTTCTCTGGAGCCTTCTCCAGGCTGAATAATTCCACTCTATCAAGCTGTCTCCATAGCAGAGATGCTCTAGCCCTCTGATCATCTTTGTTTCCTCCTCTGGATTCACTCCTACAGCTCCATGTCCTTCCTGTGCTGCGACCCCAGAGCTGGATGCAGCACTGCAGGTGGGGTCTCACCTGAGTGGGGTGGAGAGGCAAAATCCCCTCTCTCACTTGCTGCCCACGGTGCTTTGGATGCAGCCCAGGACCCATTTGTTTCTCTGGGCTGCAAGGGCACATGGCCAGCTCATGTCCAGCCTGTTGTCCACCAACACCCCCAAATCCTTCTCAGCAGGGCTGCTCTCAATCTGTTCATCCCCAGCCTGGATTGATATCAGCAGTTGCCCTGACACAGGCTCAGGATTTTGCGTGAACTTGTTGAAGCTCATGGAGTTCCCATGGTCCACTTCTTGAGCTTGTCCAGGTCCCTCTGGATTGCATCACACCCCACAGAGACATCATCCACACCACCCAGCACGGTGTCAGCTGCAGATCTGCTGAGGGTGCAAGCTGTCCTGTCCAAACTATCACACTGTATATGTCATTGTTGAAGATATTAAATACTACTGATCCCAATACCAATGCCTGGGGGTAATAAGGATTTAATGATTTAATTATAATGCTTATGAGATGTCAGTGACTTCAATGTGAAAAACCCAGCATATCACATCACATCATCTCCAGTTCATAAAAAATGAACTCCATTTGTCATGGAGTTTAAATTCATTTAAATTCATTTAACTTCAATCAATATATTTATGGCTTTTAGGAAAATTTACTATTTTTAATTTTTTCTCCCATGAAACAGTAACCTTAATCTTGATGAGGAAGAAATATCCCTACCTATAGCAGTAATAGGAGTTCCACTGATGTCAACAGTCACTTTTCATTATTAGCTGCATATATAATTTCAGTTATTTAAATTTACATGCTCTTGACCTAGTTTCCTTTTATTTTTAATCTAAATAGCTCAAATATCTAGGAAAAGACTAAAATATTTCTGTGGAGATTGACAACTTTGACCATATGATGATATGAATGCTGCAAATGGGTATTTACTTATGTGTTACCACCCTGCTTCAATATAAAAAACTGAACCGAATGAGGAAAGTAAGAAATAGGCAAAGCAATGTCAAGGATGGCATTGCTATACTATTTCATGAGGGGCATGAAATAAACAGCCTGACACCTGCTCAAGGCTGAGTTGCAAGCAGTCCTTTGAAAGGCAAAATCAGTCTAATCAAGGAAGATGGGATAAATTGGTCTAAAAGGAATTGTCAAAAGCACACAAGGAAGTATCTCAGTTTAGGATTGACATGTAAGTATTCTGTAATTTTTTAATTGGTTTGAATGTCTTTCTTCAATAGGATATAACTTGGAATGGATGAATAAACTATATGTGGGAAAATCTTATGGTTGGTTCTCTGATGAAAAAGCTGTTTCATCACACATTTATTTTTTGAAGGCGCAAGGGCCTTTGATTGGCCTCAGGCTAACAGATTTTAGAACCAGCAAGATTTCCGCCCAATGATGCATTCAAAAGTGGCTAGGTGGTATGGCTTCTACTCAGAATGAGGAGCAGAAAACAAGATTTGTCATTAGAAGGTGCACTCAAGAGTAATTAAAACAAATTTGAAGTACAGTCCTCCCTGGTACTATAACATCTGTTTTGTATTACCACATATTTGGAGTAACAGTTGGTCTTTGCTCTTTATAGCTTCATAATGAACTGAACCTTAAGAACTAATTCCTAAACATCAATAGTCTGGATTCCTAAGCATGCTCAATTATATGCTTTCTCATGCCCAGAAAGGGTAACTATCTTCTTATTATGGATAAAATATAAATATGGAGGGGATTGCTGCTTTTTGCCAAGACAGAATGTTTTAAAAGAGAGCATCATATATAATTTTTACTGCATGCTACAGCTGCAACTGTAAAGCATCAATAAACACTTAAATCTTAACCACCCTGTGTTTTGCTAATATGAGATGGGAATAACCTGTCATTTAATCATACAAGTTGGAGTGGAGTATGTTCTGGTAAAGCTTAATATTATTAAATAATGCAAGTTCTTGGGTCTAAATTGATGCATATTTTACAGCTAGTTTATGCAGCATTTGATTTGTATCTTTTGTATCTTTTGTCTCATTTCAATGGGTTTTCTTAAAATATGAAAACTTGCTGAATGCATGGTTCTTTGTAGAAAGCTTTATGTTTTTAGAATATACTGGGCATCCATCCATATAAATTAAATACAATGTTTCACACAACATTTTGAATACTAATGAATTGCAAAGGTGATCTCTTGAAATACAAGAATATGGTTCTTCTGCTAACGAGTCATAGTTCAGCTTTCAAAACACAAAATATTTAAAGAACATTAAAGAAAGGAAGGAGAAAATGAAGTTATAATTTTAAACTGATTTAGTTAGAACTTTATTTTACATTCATTGAACTTCACAGCAAACTCCCAGTGGCATCAGTTTTATTGGATTAGATATTAAGTGACAACTCTACACTGCAGTTTGACTGCCAAAGCCAATGTGGTTTCCTACACTGCTTTTAATCTTCATTTCATTATTTCTGACCACTTCTTTTTTATATTCCTTGACTACCAATAATAGTTTCCCGATTTTTAAATTGCTGCAGTCACAGGAGCTTAGTTTTAAATAGTATTATTCTGCATCAGTTATCAGCTCATCTGTTCCTCTTTTTCTGTTACATTCAGGTGAAAGTTCTGGAGCACAAGTCTTACGAGGTGCAGTTGAGGGAACTAGGGTTGTTTAGTCTGGAGAAAAGAAAGCTCAAGGGAGACATGATCACTCTACAACTGCCTGAAAGGAGGTTGCAGCAAGGTAGGCAAGTAGCAAGTGATAAGATGAGAGGGAATGGCCTCAAGTTGCACCAGGGGAGGTTAAAGTTAATTATTGAAAAAAAATTAATTCTTTGCAAGGGTAATTGAGCATTGGAACATGATGCCTTGGGAAGTGGTGGAGTCACCACCCCTGAAGGTATCTGAAAGATGTGCAGATGTGGCACTAAATGACATGGTTTAATGGTGAGCTTGGCAGTGTTATGTTAGCAGTTGGACTCAATGATCTTAAAGGTCTTTTTTAAAACAATCAATTCCATGATTCTATGTTATCATCACACAGTTTAAGGTACTTCAGACAAATATTTACTTCTTGCATGGTTTTGATTTTTTAAATCAGAATTGAAATTTGTGTTTGGATGTAATTTCACAATGATGAATTTAACTAAAGCTTTCTTGGTTTTGCTTTTCTTCCTCTGCAATGAAGAATTATACGCAGAGTGGAAGAGACTTGTATCCTCACAGACTGTTCTGGTGAGACTTGCTATAGTCTTATAAAAATGAAAAAGACAAAAAAGAGAATTACAGACCAGTCTGTCTGTCTTGTGGTGATTTTATGATAATACTGTATTTCCCTGTCTGCTTTATGCCCAGAAATGGGTCCCATAGCTTTAAGCTGTGTCCAGGAGAGGGGGGAGAGAAGCCGGGTGAATTCTTCAGCGCAGTTTGTGTTCAAGGACTCACACACACTTCCCCGTGTTCTCACTGCTGCAGAGGCAAGGGAGCACCTTCCTGCTTTTAGCCAGCCTGGTAGCCGAGGCAAGAAATTTTCCCATATCAGCATAGCAAAATCCTCCAGTAACAACTTCTTCCTCTTCTGGAACTGTTCGGCCTAGCTGTGATTGGAGAACCAGATCACTGGACCCTGTGGATGAGCAGGGAGGCTGGGGTGACACCGCATCCCGGCCTCAGACCTCGGGAGGGCCCGAGCCAGCTACAGAGGGAACTCTAAATCCACCAGCTTTCTCTGCAGAGAGGAGGTTTATTATCTGACATTACTCCTATTTTTCCTGTGCCCTGTGCTGGCACTCTGCTTGTTAAATCAAAAGTTTTTTTCACTTCCATCCAAGAATTTCCTTTCGTATCAGTGGGGGAGGGAGTGCTGAAACCTGTCTTCTGTGGAGGAGATGTCCCTTACAGGGCGCTTCCCCCTAAACTTGTCTCAAACCCAGACACTGTCTCACCTTAGAGCCCTGAAAAAGCATAAGGCAGATCGTCCTGGAAACTGTGCTAAGATACATGGAAAACAGAGAGGGAATCTGTGACAGCCCACATGGCTTCACTGAGGGCAAATTGTGCCTGTCAAATTTGGTGGCTTTCTATGATTGGGTTACAGTATTGGTGGATAGGAGAGACCAGCTGGTGTCATCTACCCGGACTTGTGCAAAGCATTTCCTACTGTGTCACACAACATGCTTGTCTTCAAACTGCAGAAACATGGGCTTGGTGGGTGGACTTCTCAGTGTATAAGAAATTGGCTGGATGGTCATACTCAAAGATTTCAGTCAACGGCTTGATGTCCAGGTGGAGAATAGCAAAGAATCACATGCCTCAGGGATCCATATTGGAATTGATATTATTTAACACCTTTGTCAGGAAAATGGACAGTGGGAGTGAGTGCACACTCAGCAAGGCTGCAGACGCTACCAAGCTGACTAGTGTGGTTGATACTCTAGAGGGAAGAGATGCCATTCAGAGGGACCTTGACCAGCTAGAAAGATGGGCCCATGATCATTGGGACACTGATCATTGTCATAAAAGCCCAAAATTGTTAAAAGTCTTGCAAAGTTAAGTCTCCTTGGACAGTAAATCTCGAGATATTGTTTTTAGCTTTCTTCTTGCCATCTTTAGCAGTAAATATATATACAATATATTCCCTTCACCCACTAATACTGTCCCTGCCCAGCTCCATGGGGTCCTGCGTGCCCCCACAGACGCACGGGTGGGTTCAGTATTGGAGTTGGTAGCAAAGAGTCGAGAAGGGCATTTGTGTGCGTTCCGCCAGGAGCATTTATTGCTGCTACACTCTCAAAGGCTGCAGAAGCAAACACCAACATGATCCCAAAGCTCACAGTTTAATCCAGGGGCGGGGAAAAGGCGGGACCAGGGAACGGGGGCCAATGGGGAAGCTCTGGGGGAGTGACAAGGGGTAGAGGCTGACAGCCAACCGGGGAATCCAAACTGGGATAGATTAACATTACAGAACACTGCGTCCTGGGAGAAGCCTTTTTGGTCAGCCTAACATGAAGTGCTTCTTGTGGTACTGGGGACTTGTCTTACTGAAAACCCTTTGTCCCTTGTAATGTATGTTCACCGGCCACCACACCCCACCATCACAGTAAGTACTTTTAAGACAAAATGATAAACCAAACTCTTTCTGCTGTCAACTAATCAGTGCTTCAAAATATTGTCTCCATAAGATATCTGTACTCCAAGGAAATCAAAATCCTTACATTTTCTGATGAGAATGAAAAAACAGCTCTCCAAGAACTACAAAGTTTGCGGCGTGCACTATTTTTACATGCTTCAATTAGTTGCCAAATACATTGATACAAGAAGCGAGAGGTTTTTTTTTCTTTTTCTTTCTAACATATTCTACAAAAATATCCCTGCTGGGGAGACTTCAAGTGAGCAGATATATAGAGCCATGAGTAAATACCCTGTATTTTAGAAACTGACATTTCTACATTAAAGTCAGGGAAAGACATCTGGATGTGTGTGCTATGACGTTAAAGATTTGCAGAGGAGTTGTGTAGGACTGCATTGAACTTAACATATTTGTTGGACGACACAGAATTGGTAGATGGCTTTCAGGGGAATTTTAAAAATGGGCAAGAAATATAAATAGCAACATTCTACTAATGTAGACAGCCAGAAATTACCTAATGGAGTGTCGTGTGCTTTTCTGTTCTAACTCAGCAGAAAAAAATTCTCCAAATTCAGGATGCACATCAGAAGCACTCAGTTTCCTTAGCAAAGAGAGGCATCACTTTCCAGTCTCTGTCTCATCTTCTATGACAATGTGACAAACATGAAGTTTACTTGCTTACATGCTTTTTATCCACCATAAATTTATTTTTAAGAAAACTTCAGTGGCAGAAAAAATCTCATTCTTTTCCCTCTAAATTATTTCGTACCCTTACATTACTGTATTCTTTTATAGTATATTCCACTCTAAGCCTCTGCAGCCACTGTGATTTCCTCCACCATGTTTTCTTATTGTGCAAATCTTTTTTCTAATTATAACTTATTTGAGCCCAAATTTCTTTGTTTTATTTTCAAAGCATTAAAGCATGCTAACACAGAGCTCAAAATAAACAGAGTCAACCCCCATCCGCCCCATCCTACATAATGCCATGATGCCCAGGACACTTGCAAGATTATACAAAAACTTCAGTTTCTATGTGTTCTGCTAAATTCTGTGGGTAAGTTTTAAAAGGAGAAGCTTCTCTCATTCATGTCATTTTAGTTCAGCATCTGTTTACAGCTGCAGGTCTATCCAACACTTGCTTAGAGCTCCCTTGCCTCTCAGAAGTTCTCAGAAAGAATATCACATTTTATACATCCTCAGTTAACTACAAGTCCAGAACTTTTGCCAGTACAATTCTTCAAAACTGTCAAGGAAAAAAAAAAAAAAAATCCTTGTTTTATTTAAAGTACTGGTAGAAATCACACAAATTTTGCTTGAAAGAGATTTTCACAAAAAATATGGCAGTTAGCAGGTTAAAGAGCAATGGTTTAAAGTTTCACTCATGTCATCCTGTGATGGTAACAGCCTAGTCCAAAACTGTTGCATAAACTGAAGTTAAATGCTTTTACTTTCTGGTACCAAAACACAGTATTACCAAAACGTTCTTTGAAATCTCAACCTGAAATCACTGTTGTTAGAAAATTATGAGAGGAAAGAAGTTAAATATACATCCTAAAATTACTGCACCACAATATTTTATTCACCACAATATTTTTATGCCTAAACACCCTGTAATGCTGGTGTTGAAAAATCAAAACACTTTGAACAACTTTCTCTGAAGAGCTGAGTTTCGAACTTGACATGATTGTTTAGTCTTTCCTGTGGTCACTAATGTTAGCATGAGAGTACTTAGGATGAAGTAGTTTTAGTAATACTTTTGTCTTTACTGTTGCAAAAGTATATTGTGTTCTGTTTTGTCAGGAATGGTCATAGTAGTGGTGTTCAGCTTGGAAAGAAAAACATTTCTGAAAGTTCAAATTTAAAACCCATGATTGATCGAACATTGAGTTTGGAGAAAAGAGGCATTGGGGAATACGACGATGATGAAAACAGATTAGGAAAGTTTTAGAAATGTCTTTTGTGAAAGACAAAATTATGTGTCTGGATTCCTTGTTTGACTGCTTGTCTCTCAACCGTAGCCTTTTTAATGATTCTAAACATTTAGCTTTTTATTAGAAAAATTATAGTGAGATCAAATTTGGCTTTTAAATCAATGGATTGTTTTTAAATCCCAGTTTGATATAATTTTCAGAAAAGGGAGAATGCTAATGTTATACTTTTTAATGTTATAATTATTTTGAGTTTGTTTTGAACATAGAAAATAAAATGTCACATATCTTTATTTTAAAAAGGATCATTAAACACTTCCATAAAGCAAAATAACCAATCTCCAGACCCCTGTTACACAAAAAGGAACAACAATGAAAGTGGCAGCAAACCTCTTCCTGCTTTAATTGTTTCCCTTAAAGGTAGAGGCAAACAAGAAAATCAATTACACACCATAAGTGAGTGTGAATAACTTCTCAGAAAGTTCTTTGCAGGATAATTCTTCAAAGGAAACTGAGGAGATTAGTACAAAACTTTAGAGATATTCAGATGGATATTTAATATACCTGTGTCTGACTTGTATTTTAAACTGTAGAATAAATGAGCAACTTGGGCAATGTAGCAAAATTTATGCCAAAGACATATAAGCTTTTAAATACAGTTGATGTGTGTGCATGATGATTTACAGGATTTTCCCTTACAACGCAGAACATCTGAATTCAGTACAGTGATAGCTGCTATTTTGAGGAAAGCACAAACTTCTCTTCAAAAAACCAGATAATTATTTCTGAGGACATGACAGATAGGATATCAACATTTTATAACCAAAAATCTATTATAGAAAATATCAAAAAACCACCACAGGAAAACACACCAAGAGCATTGCTGCCCCAAAAACTTTATGTTGAATAGTTTTATGTTTAAGACTTTGCAGAAGACTGTTATTTAAAAAGCTCTTACTAAATTTTAGTAAACACCAAAAACATTTTTCTTCTGCATTATCCATTGCATTACCTTCTACATTTTCTCCAGGATGAATATAGATGGATCACACACCCAAAATCAAATTCTAAGGAAGTGATAGTGGCAATAAACCCCTGTATTAAAGAAAGATAGTTTCATTTTTCTCAAATCAAAATAAATTGATCAAAGAAACCCTAAAAAAAAACCCTAAAAAAAAATTTATGATAAAGGGGTTTATAGGTAGGAGTGAATCTTCTTAGCAAGCAGGTATAAAGATTTTTGGTAAAAGAAGCCTCACTGTACTGGTTTTTGTTAGCAACTTTCTGCAAGTTTTACTGGAAAAATATGTGTTTAAAATGTAAATATTACTTTACATTTTATTTTCACACCAAACCTCCACCAAAACAGATATTTCATTGCTTATTCCTGAAATAAGTAGCCCAGAGAACTAGGTGAGTGCTACAAATGTGCAGCCCGATAGACCAGCCAGCTTTGGTGACACACAGTCCTTCAGGGGCTCCTGTTCCACAACCCAGGTGCCCGAGTTGCTTTGAGGCTGGATGGGACTGTAGCTGTGTGTGCCTGGGACCCTCAGCCTCTGCAATGCTGGGAACAGAGACAGGCAAGAGATTGTCTTCCTGAGCTGAACTCAGTATTTCATGGGGAGGTGTTGGGTTTGGGTTGTGCGTTTCCCTGACCAAGATCAAGTGGATACGGCTGGAATCAGGAATGCTGCACAAACCTGGATGGAGACAAGATGTGCCAAAAGACTTGGTGACATTAGTGACTTTTCAGTGGGGGTGATCTTTTCTTTCTCTTGATATTCTGATTACTCCTTTGTAGAGTAAATTCAGATACTCAGCATTTCACATATGATCATGCATTCTGCTTTAACTCCAGCTCCAGGGGGTTCCTCCCCTCTGGCATGGGGTTCGGGGTTTGGGGGACCATGGCGGGGAGGCCTGGGGTTTCCCTACTTCCCGGTCAACCTCGTTCCCCATTGGTTGTTTTGTGTTCCCCTGCCTGGGAAGGACCCTGCTGGTCCTGTGATGGACACAGTTCTTGGGCTGCACCCCAGCCATGCGGCTGGAAAATAAACATCTCTGAAAAATATCTATCAAGAATCAGTCCCTGTTTTTCCACGGGCCTTGCTGTCTTATGCATGTTGCAAAAATCCCCACTGCAACACGACAGAGTCCCTTCTGGGTCTGTACTGCTCATAACAGTCCGAGATCTTCTCTAGGTATGACTGCATAGCCCCCATCAAATAACGAGGTACCTCGTGACATGTGCTTAGTTTATGTATTAACTTCTTTCCTTGCCATGTTCTGCCAAGGTGACAACATATTATGAAACTTGAAAGAAAATCCAAGGTGTAAGCATGAATTTCGCAGGCCTGTACAAATAGGCAGATTGAGTGCTGTAGGCTCTGACATATGTATACTTCTGCTTATCAAATCAGAGAAGGTAACATTTCCAACAGGTAGCTGGGTAAATCTTGTGTTCTGAATACCAAAAGGACACCTTGAATGAGATTCTTTGAGCTAGGAGAAGGAATAAAACCTGCAGGTTAAAGGACACAATCAACCATACCCAACTGAAAACTCAGAATGTTCAGTTTGCTAAAAAAAATTAAAATAAGGAAGTGACTAAGACTGGTACTTTGATATGACCACACTATCCTGCCATGTTTTTAGTATGAATAAGTGTATTAAATTCAGAAAAAAATGGCAGTCATGATAAATGGGGAAAAAAGGTGTACGTCATCCCTCAAAAAAAAAGTCTTTGTTTTCATGGATTCTTTTAACAGAAATTTTCAATATTTGCAATGCTATATTATGAAGTACATGAGATTCATCGTTTGTCCTGATAAGTGCATTTGTTTGCAGTGAGAAAAAGTAAGCTTTCCTTACATACTTTTACAAATTATGTGGCAGAGAAAAGACTAAATGCAAAATGAAAGTCCATATTGTATCTCGTCTCTAGGAGCAATTTCAAACAAATGAAAGTACAAGACTAGATTGTTCTAGTTTTAATTTTAAAGCTAAAACTACACCTTTGATACAGCTGCAGTCACAGAAATTACAGAATGCAACCTTATAATATATTCTAAGGAAAGAAGGGTAGCAAATGTGTTAATGTTAAATTAAGAACATTTTTAACCTTTTAAAAGAGAAAAATGCTATCTTTGAAGGTTAACATCAGTGTATAGCAAAATTGTAGTCTCTTTCTTATTTTTTAATAAAATTCGAATAATAAGGTAATCACTTATGCTTGTACTTTCGGCTCTGTAATTTCTGAGCCTCCTTCTCAAATGTGCTATTAGTACCACTGACAATAAAAACTAAAATGCTTCTTTTAGTAATAAAGCTAGAGATTTTCTATGATCATTATTTCCAAAATAGTATTAGAAGTCTATGATACGAAAAAAATTCACAAAACTATAGCATAGTTGTTCACTTCTAGACATTGCTGCATACATGGAATCTGTCTGCTTACCAGAAATTCATTAGTCACAACTTTATTATTTTTCAAGTGTTCAGGACCTTCCTCCACAGGATACCAGAAAGGTGATATACAGACCATGCTACTGACATGTAAGAAAAAAAATCACTTACTGAGAAACAGAAGATTTCAGACAAGTTGTTCATTTCAACATCACCAGTATAACAGAAAATTAAACTGCCTTGATTTTCAATATTCTTGCAATTTTCCTTTACTGGAAAACACTATTACCCCAGTGATTGTTTAAGAAAACTGAAGAGAAGAACCCTACAGGCACAACTCCTACCTGCACACACATGTACTTTCATCCCACCTCTTACTTAGTGATACCCAAGTCTTCAATTTAGTAATAAATCTTTTTACGTATTGAAAGTAGCATGCTTATAATGTAGAAAGTATTCTTTTTGACACACATTTTTTTAGTAAATATTTTTTACATGCTAAAAAATCTTTAGAAACTGACAGAAAAGTTTTCAAATAATGTTTGAAACATGAGGAGTCAATCCAGATTTTAGACATGTAGAACATAAAAATACAGCAGGAGTTAAGTGTTCCAAAGCCAAGGAAAAAAACACAATCCAAACCCTAAACTACTATATTTAATAACAGAAACTTCATGGAAATATAATCTATAATAGAATCTAACTAGAGTCCATGTCAGCAGATTAAAATATTTTAAATGCAAATTGAACTTACAATAAATCTGTCTAATACAGAATTACAATTAAAACTGCAACCTTACCAATAGTTGCAAATAATCTGAGTATACATTATTCATTTCCCAAGCACATTTCATTGACTAAAAGTAGAGGGCTTTTTTAATTAAATGTGTGAGTATATTTATATGGTTTTTTGTGTGGACACTTAAAATTCCCTTAATTGAAATATGATAGTAAAGAGTATATGAAAATTGTTAATTAAACCAGTCTAATATTAGAAATATAATTATGAAATGCATCCTTAGAAGAAATGTTATATATTATTTTATATAGTAATATTATTATTAAACAAGAATCACTAACTACCTAAAAGTGAAAGATTAGCTAGATTGCAAGGTTACAATATATTTTTTATCTAAATTATTCTTATAGGGAAGGAAAAAAGTTACATGTATTTCTTTAAGACAGAAACAGAATGAAATTATTAAATTGGCTATGTTATATTCTTCCCCTTCCTGCACCAGATCTTGCTTCTTGTGATATTCTAGCTAATGCTCCAAGATTCAGACCTCTATGCAATTACAAGCAGTGTCAGGTGGCAGTTATCTGAGCGAAGCGGATAATCCGTGTTCACTTCTATTACAGCCTAAAATCTTTTTTTTTTCTTTTTCTTTTCTTCAATCAGATGCTCTGTGTCATCTAAAGAAAACAATTTGATCACACAGGAATGGAAATCACTATGAAACATAAGGCATGGCAAATGAAACAGACAAGTTCCTCTTTTATGAATATTTTATAACAGCTTGACTATCCAAGCAATGTCTTTCACAATTTTCTCAACTTTTCCTATTTCTCACTTTTCCTTTTTTTCCCCCTTTATGTTTTCTTCTCTACCATGTCTTTATTGCTAAAACAAGACCATTCATAAAAAAAAAAACAACCAAAACAAAACCAAACAAAAACACAAAAAAATTCCCACCAAAACCCCAAATCCAGAATCAAAACAGTATTTTTGTAAGAACTGCTCTTTAATCTCAGTTCTACATTCTGCTTATTAGCACTGGGTGCTTGTTGACGAGTTGCTTTCGTAAGGCAATATTTTATATGCCAAATACAGATAACAAAACTCACACAATTAATCATTCTCTGAAATGAAGCCTTTGTAAGCCAAATATCAATTATTTAGATATTGACCAAATCAGTGCATTTTATAGCGGTACCTGAAGTAAAAGCTTGCAGGGGTCATGAAACCAGTCTCTAATGTACTCCTAATGTTAGGATGGACACACTGTATCCTGCTGGTCTTGAATAGGTTGAAGATGATGATGAAAAGTTTAATTCTATTGAATTCACAATAGGTTTTCTAGTACTGAATATCCAATAACTTTACCATTCTACTTTTACCTGCTCTCTTTGAAAAGGTTTTTCACCCAGAGGGTGGTTAGGCAGTGGAACAGGATCCCCAGGGAAATGGTCACAGCACTAAGCCTGACAAAGCTCAAGAAATGTGGTCAGGCACACGGTGTGGACTCTTGGAGTGTCCTGCACAGGGGCAGGAGTTGGACTTGATGACCCTGATGGGTCCATTCTGATTCAGTATATTCTATGATTCTATGATACAGAGGCTTTGCCTGCTTAATTCACTATCATTTAAAGGAATCTGCAATTATACAGTCTTCCAAAACAGAGAACAAAAATTTCTTCCCCTCCCTGCCATCATAACTGAGGAAATGTTAAGACCTAGGAATATAAATTTAATGTTACATTCTAAATTCTTTTCATTTGCTTTTTGTCACTGCCAAAGTATACTGAGATGACATTTATCTAGAAGGCAGATACAAATGTAGCTTGAGCACAATGTGTTTTAGAAGTAAACCTGAAGTTCATTGTAGAATAATCAATAAGAAAAAAGATTTTAGAACCATAACACAAATTGCTGAAACAACTCAAGATTTATATAATCCTTAAGTACAAACATAATTTATAATTTTCAGTGTTCTTCTAAATAATATTTTCAGTTAGGTCTGTTTATCTTGTGAAATATGTATTATTACTAATCAGTCATTTGATCATAAAATTAGGTCTAAGTTCACAAAAACTTTACTATCTTAAGAGGCTTTTTCTCTTTTTTATTAAATAAACATCTCTAAGTATGAAGTTGTAGCTGGCTAATTTCCTAGTATGTCACAGATATTATCAGTTTTACAGAATAAGAGACCTTGAAACAAAACAGCATCTAAATCTATAAAGACTCTAGAACAGAACAGAAATTATATTCCTGTATCCATATCCTTATTCATCCAAAAGCCAGTATTCAGAAACTTGCTCCTAAACACAGCTCTGGTAGGAGGTAAAAACAACATTTCGAAATCCTGGATTTATCATCCATCATGCAGTATTTTTTATTATATTCAAAAGTCCTGCAGACTCATTTCCAAATTACTAGGTTAAATTTGCCCTGTCCCAGCTGTCTCATTAGTCCAATACAGACACTTTCTTCAGTATGTCATTCACCATATATTGGAATAAGATGTTCAAGAAATCCATATAACTGATCATGCTTCACTTAATGTGTTCCACCACCAAGTCTTGTTAAAGCTGGGGCTTCACCGAGTGACTACTGACAAACACCAGTTAAAACTCTGCCTTTCTGACAGCTGCGAAAACACTGTGAACAAACTTCTGGTGTAAAGGAGTAGTCAGTCACTATCACATTTCTTAGGTTACTAATTTAAAAATATGCATTATTATTATTAAACAACCCCCCAAAATAATTACTTTGCATCAGAATCTAGAGCAGGTTAGCATGTCACTTACAGTTATCACTTAACAAACCTCTGCTTTGTAGGATTTGTGACTTCTAGGGTCAGGGAATGAATGTTTCATTCAGGGAAACATTTTACTTTCCCTAACAATAACCATGACATATTGTATATATGTAGAGCTTTTCCATCCCTTGTGAGAATAAGTGGTTAATAATAAGAAAAAAAAAAAAAAAATTCAATTAAAACCCCAAGTACACAGCCTGTAGTGTAATATTAGGCTCTGTGAATTAAAATATTTTGGTCGGTACTTCCTAGCTTAAAACTAATTGTTTACAATTATGTCTTCTAAATTATTCCCACAGAACCCAGACTGATCTGTGGTATGATACCTGAGGTTTGTGATAAATATCTAATGAGAATAAATACACCAAGACAAATCATGCTTTTATTTACAATAAATCATTGTATTTACTTCAGCTTCTGTCAAGATCTGAAACCCAAATGCAGACACAGTTCACACATTTATGCCACAAATGTTAAAATATAATGACTTAAATTGCTACTGTTCAATTAATTAAAAATATTTTGGTGAAGTTATAAGCAAACCTTTAAAAAAAAGTTTAGCAATGTTTATATGTTACAAGTAATCACCATGCACTGTCTGTAATTTTCCATAGAGCTTCATATTTTTTAATTGAGTAAAACAATAGTAAACACGTTTTTTCAGGTGTTGCACATGAACAGAAATGAAAGTTTCTGTTTTATTTTGAATTAGTTGATTTACCATCATCAGAAAATATTAACATATCATTATTTATTACGTAGATGTCAATGAACTAAAATGAACAATTAAAAAAATTATCCTCCACCAGTTGTAACAAAAGGCAATTATTACTGAAATTTAAAATCTTCTTGCATTATGGGATTTTTGGTTTTATTTTTTTTTTATTATTTGTTTGATTGCAGTTTTTATTTCTTTCCTTTTTCTTTCTTAATTAAAGCTTTATCAAAGAAAACACTCCTCACATATAGAATGAAACAACTGTATCTTCTTAGCACCTCAGGGCACTTCAGTGGTGCTACAGACTCAGGACCTTTATAACAAAAGCTGTACTAACAAAAATGGTCCACATAAACATGGCTGAATAAATCTTTGTACCTGTTCTTCTGAAAAATCTGGAGTAAAGCTCTTGGCAGGATGCTTGCCATGAACCTTAATATAACTCACAGTTTCACCTGTTTTCATAGTCTTAATAATTCTGGATACTGAAAAAATACAGAATAGTTTTTTAATTAATGTCATAAACAGCTCGTGGACTATTATTCCATAAATCTAAAAGTGAAACAAGAACCATTTCTTTAATTTGATAACTAGCTTTGAAATACAAATTTCTGAGTCTCATTTTTGTGAGAAACAGGTTTTTTAGGACAAATATGAACAGGACTTATTTAAATGAGCCATAAAGTGACCAATATCCATTATTAGGTATCATGTCAAAACTGGTGTATCTCCTACGGAATTTAGTTTAAAGATCTGAGAGATTCTCTTTATACAATTTTAGGAACAAAGCTCTCCTTTATCCTCAGTTGTCTGTGAGAAAATCCTCATCTTGTTAACTCTAGCCAGGTACACACAACCCAAGATCAACACTACTCTCAAGGATTATTCAATTATATGCTAGTAAAAAACATGAAAAATAAACCTTTGCCATAACACAGGTCTCTTCAGAATGAGCAACAGAAATTAATAATATATGGGATGAAATGAAATATTTACTCTTACATGCCAGGGGAGGCCTACTGGTATTTTTGACAAGAAAGTGCAAATGGGAGGTGAGCTAAATGAGAAAAGGAGCTTCCTACTGTACATCTTCAGCTGCATATGATTACTGCACATGCATGTATGGCAAAAAAAGGTTTTGCAGTTTGAATTTGAATTCTGGCTGTTCAAATGTCCCTAGGACCTTTCTGACAGATTTCCACTGTTCAGAGTATAGGCCAAGTCACTATTTTTTTTTTCCTGTGGCTTTTATTATCTAATTTAAATAAATTAACCCAGATGGCAGGATTCCTGGCACTCACACCTTTAACTGCCCAACTGGACTGACCCACAAAGAGTAGAAGTGAGCTCAGGGAGCTGCCAGCCATAATGAAGAGTTATGAAAAGGAGATTTCTGTAGATGCAAGGAGTCGATTAACTTTCTTACATGAAGTGTTATTTATAAAGAGGTGAACAGAATTCTGTGTATATTTGCTAATTTAATCTTATGTCAATTCATTGATATGGATAAAAAATAGCTTGATGACTTTCAAAAACTTACTAACTATCCTCATATTGATGCTCTAAATTCTCAGTGGGGTGCTATTCATCCCCCCATTAATACAGGAGTAGGACCTATAATACATTTTAACAACTCAGACCAGTTAGACTGTGAAATCCAGATCCAAAAATCATACTACTGATGTAAAGCAGATATGTAAATGAAAGATGACTGTACGTACTGTACAAAGTAATCTAGAAATTGTTAAAAACAGATTCCCATCCAACTGAATCCAGTGTAAATTTCCTAATTGATTTCAGTTTGAGTGGGTTTTAGAACCAGATATTTAATGACTGGTCATGCTTTCCGTTTGGGGATATAAACAATAAAGGAAATATTCAATTTTATTTTAAATTATGCAATGATTTCTATTGAAAATTGGCAGCTGTGAGCATTCCAGAAAATGAAACTGCTAATTTATATGCCAAAATAGAAACATTTAGCTGCTGAGAGACTTGATAAATCTATCTCTAAATGCTTATTTGCAAAATCAAGTACATATTTATAAAGTGTAAGATTATATTATTTCTCTGAGCATGAAACTGGGAATGAGAAGTTTTCTGCATAGAAACTGATCCACTGGATTTAATATGACCCCTTAACAGATGCTATACTGCTGAAAATATGTTAATTGTAAGATCTGGCCTGACGTTACTCAGATCTTATTTTCCTGTCAAAATAATCAAGGAACACTTTATTATAACAAACAAGAATATTATTTTATTGGGCAAGATTTAACTTAGAGATCAGATTTAAGGAATAATGCTAAAACTGTTAGTTTACTGTCCTTAGTGATGTCTAACTGTAATATCTCAGAATACACTGAAAGACATTTAAATGTATTCACCATACAAGGTACAATAAAATTTATCTGGATTTCCAAAGCTAAGCTTTCATTTCCTAAAAAATACAAACAGAGGAACTTGAGTTACTTTGGAATTCCAAACAGTGACAGAAAAAAATGTATTGTACCAGATTAGGGTCCCTAAACTTAAACCTTTTATTTTGCTATTACTCCT
This sequence comes from Corvus hawaiiensis, assembly GCF_020740725.1. Taxonomy (NCBI): domain Eukaryota; kingdom Metazoa; phylum Chordata; class Aves; order Passeriformes; family Corvidae; genus Corvus; species Corvus hawaiiensis. The sequence continues at coordinate 111,648,398 of NC_063214.1, read as the reverse complement.
CCTAGTGATTAGTGTCTGCAGAATAAATTGAAGTTAACATGATAAATACACAAAACCCAATTTAATTTTCACACATGTAATAATTTCATATCAAATTACAATGGTAATCATGAATGGTAAAATTATAATCAATTTAAGTTAGCTTTTATAAATCAAATATGTTTAAGTTGTCAAACAATAACACTGAAATATTTTGTCTTACATCTTAGGTGAGATAGTATTTTGCTTGTTTTCTCTAGTCATATTTTTAAGAGACATCTGATTTAAATGGTAGTTATAGTAACCTTAAGATGAACTTTTCAAAAAGTTAAAATTGACTAATTTTCATCTGCACTTAATTTACAATACCTTTTTATTGTTTTTCTTTTCATGGTTTAATTATGGTCCTTGAAAGCTACTTACACCTAAGATCTTAGTTTCACCAAATTTCTTTCACCTCAGGTCATTCCGTACCTATAAGAATGGAATTAATATTAAATATGAGAAGGTGTTCTTACAGTAAAGCCAAAGTTCCTATGGAATTATTTCAAAGAAGTCAGAGATAATAGCTTTACAGTCATTTTTCCATGAAAACTACTTTTTGTCACCAAGCTTGACTACAGCAATAGTTTTCATAAGTGTGAGAAAACACAGATGGTATAGTAAAGTGACTTGATATAAATAAACTACCTTGCCTCTATGTATTGATTTTGCCAAGTTTCCACTATTTCAGTTCTTTTTTGAGAGTCAAAAATAAATAGTGATCCTATGATTTCACTTGTTTGCATAACTTAAGGTGCAGCCAAGTCTGATAATCATGACTGGGAGTTGATCAGTTGATATCCTTTCTTGCGATAATTATTGACACAGAGAACAAGAAAAGCCCTGCACATTGTCCCCTCCCTCTCTCCAAGTGGATCTCTCACTGGCCTACCAATTTTACTCCAGTTTGTAAGATCACAACTTACATTGTACAACAGAGAAGCAGTGTTTCGTAATCCCACTACCAAACAACGCCTTCCATAAATATATATGCAAACACATTGACGCAGATGAAACATACAACTTCAGAAGAGAAAGCAAGAAAATGCAAAAAGAATTCTGTATGTATATACAATTAAGTTTCAGCCTTCTACTGATGATTTATGGAGCCTTTCTTCTTCAAGCTGATTGGCATAAATGAGCTTGAAAATGATTTTTGTTGAACATCTTAGTGAACACAAAGCTTTAAAAGAAATGTATTGACAGTACTGAGCTCAATGGTTTGAATATTTTGGTGAATTTATGTAATGGTTTAAGTAAGGTCTCATACAATTAAGTTAATAATTATGAACTGATGAAGATTTACTTTTCATAAATGCTTCAGAATTCATACTAGATGTTTGGAATTCACAGCTCTTGGCATTGCAGCAAATATAATGGTAACTCCTAAAGTCACTGCATGGCACAGCATCATAGAATGTCCTGAGGTGGAAGGGACCCACAGGGATCATCCACTCCAACTTCTGGTTTTGCACAAGACAACCCCAAGAGTCACACCATGTGCCTGCAAGTGTCCAAATGCTTTTTGAGCTCTGTCAGACTTGGTGCTGTGACCACTTCCCTGGGGAGCCCGATTCAGTGCCCAGCCACCCTCTGGGTGAAAAACCTTTTCCTAATAAAAAGCAAGACTTCATTCTACTCAGTTTCAGACAACTTTTAGGTTGTTTTGTTTGTCTGTTTTGACTGATCATTTTCTCTACAATTTAGTTTTCCAAGTTCTATTTCTTTTCTTAATTTTTTGTTTGGAATACTTGTTCTACCTCTAACACACGATTTCTTCTTCTATTTTCCCTACCCATAATAACTTTGCAGGATTTTTCATCTTATTATATGTTTGCAGTGCCAAACTTTTGCATAAAAGATCTTTCTCTTTCCAATCTCCATAACCCTAGAAACCCACTGAAAGATATCTTACAAATATAGCCCTGAGTATCTGACTTCCTCATCTTACGTGTCTTCTCAGTCTTATCTAGCAGTCTCTTCTTCATGTTCTTACGTACCACATTTCTGCATTTTATGCTGTCAAAGCTTTTAATCCAAAATTTCAAAAGATACAACTTTCAATTTGACAGCCTATGTAAATCACACAAATTTCTAATTTCTCAGAGAATTTAATGTTCTTCTAATTAGGCTGACCTAATTATGACAAAAATTAAAGTGAAAATACTTCTCTTTTTGAAGTGTCTTTAAGGTACTTCTGCATGGAGCTGGTATTTAACTAAGGTACTATTGATGAATTCAGGTGTTTAAGCCTGCCCTAGCAATTCAGGAAGTTTTAGGAGCTTAACACTTAAGCTCAAGCTAGTTAATTCAAGGAATCAATCCTTTTATGAAAGCCCTTTAGGGAACATTGTTTCAGTTTAGGGCTTTAAGGAATCTGTTTTGATTTAAATTAAATGAGTTCTTGAGTATTTAAAGTAGCTTATCTGCCATTTTCCAGTTTCTGGAAATTCTAAATTTGAGTCTATTTTAATAACAGTTACTACAAATTACAGAAACAGTTCAATATATAGGTCACATTATTTACACCTCAAGTTCTATCAGTGTTAAATAGAAGAAAAATAAATTTGCTCTGCCTCTTCCTATGATTAACCTGACCTTTACCAACAAATGCACAGCCTGTTGATGTTGAACAGTGCCTTATACACCTGTGGAACCTTAGAAAAACCTTTCAGCAGCATTGTGAGGGAACAACATGCAAAAAAAGAACCTTTTACAATGCTAACAGGAATTGGGTGATTCACAAGCTAAAAGAAAATTCTTCTGAGTATCCGTGAGCTGAGCTAGATCTATAGAGTTGATTGACAACTAATAATAATATTTTATTTCTTTCCCAAAGAAACGAGATATGATAGACACTATACAAGGATAAGATCTGATACTGCTTATGTGGGACATTCTTAATTAGGTCCTGCACTGCATATCAGCTTAGTCTAACATGGCGAAACTCAATTAAGCTGCTTTAACTCAGACAAGCCCTTGAACTAGTTGAAGTCCTTAAAATGGTATACCATTTGCTTTAAAAGTTAAACAAGTTGTAAAGTAGTGACAACTTCTAAAATGTGTCTATTGACATTTGACATTGTTCCTTTGAATGTGTTACAAATATAGAATCATCATTTATCCACTCAGTTTAATGACTAAGCTAGTTTTACTTTTTTTTCCTGTTGATTTCTAATGGCCCTGCATAGCCAATTTGCTGATGTGAACGACAGCTGGAAGCTCTCATGTTTTATGAATGGTAAAGCAAAACTCTGACCTCAGTTTAAACTGTGCAGGATTACTGACAGCAACAAGAAAAGTGGGAACATAATGTAAAGAAAAATGTTCTGCATTTGAAACAGAATGGCTAATTTGGCTTTTTAATCCATTTCTGTCACAAGGTTTTGCAGTTTTCTGTGCAAAAAGAGGAATCCCACAATTTATTTTGAATCATGCTCCCCTTCCCCAAGGGAAAACCCAGAAGAAAAGTGAAGGTCTTGGAGGGGAACGCAAGCCACTTTGAACAAAAAATGTTTGTCTGCACCTATAGCTAGTCATTCAACATGATACCAAGTCGTTTTAGGTTAGTACAACGAACTGCATTGCAAAACAAGTCAGAACACAGCAGGACTTTGTCTTGGTTTCTCTGCATGGAAAACAGTTTAAAAACTTCATAATATCAAGTGCTAATTCAAACAGCTTTGAGCTGAAAGTCAATGATATGCAGCAAATATGCAAACCCAAAAATACTGAATTAGGAAACACTTTTGGATGAGAGTCACTTGTGAGCAGGAAATGCAGTCTTAGGAGCTAAAAAATAGTACAGCTTATATTGAAAATCATTAGCTTCTTCTGAGGACCTAATAAAATTTGAGACCACAGGACTGAAAGACATAATTCAAAATACCCATACATAAAATGATTGAAAATAATTTCTTCATTCTTCATTTTTTTTCCTGTGATAACTCAGAATTTTCTGGTTTATGTTTTTCTTTCAAATTTTATTACTTATAAACCTCAGGTGTACCTTGTGTGTTACTCACCTGTTAATACCTGGAGAAGACTATGAAGCTTACACTCATTAAATAATAATTTCTGCTGTCTCTCTCTGTCTTCCTCTCCTGCTATCTTCTTAGCCTACTGAGAACCTTCGACCCAACTGTGGAGAGAGAGGACCGGGAAGCAAATTGAAGGGACGCACACAATTCTTCTAGTCCCATTCAGAAATTTCTGTGACAACCACAGCTTGCATCAACTCCATTCATAGCTGATTAAATACAGCAGTCAAATCTCTACCAAGACTGTTTCTCTGGAACTGTTGCACTAAGGACCAGTCACATCTACAACCTGCCACATTTATCAGGCTCATGAAGCTATGAGGCATTCCTACAAACATCACACTCTGCAGAGCTCTGTAGGAAACAATAGCAAGGTTTCTTAACCATTCATTGTCACAATTTAGGTTAAGTCTAGAAGGTTCTATTCATTTTCTGAGCTAAGGCTAAAAAATCAGATAGAGGGTGGCTGGGCACTGGAATAGGCTTCCCAGAGGAGTGATCATGACACCAAGCTTAACAGAGTGCAAGAAATTCTTGGAAAACAGTTTCAGCACATGTTGTTATTTATGGGGCTGTCCTGTGCAGGGCCAGGAGGTGGACTCAGTGATCCTTGAGGGTCCCTTACAATTCAGGATATTTTATGAGTCTGTGGGCTGAGGGTTTGCAGTATGAACAATATCAGCATGTTTTAATTAAGACTTGCAGTGGTGATGGTTTTAAGTCACAGAACTTAGACAGGTTCTTGAGCTTTAAATAAATTTTTCATGTCATTTTGAGTTAGAACATGACACTGAGTGTACCTAACGTCTTACAAAATCTACCCACCTACAGCAAGTTCCAAATTTATAAGACTTCCCCAATTGTGAACAAATTCTTACTGAATATGCTGTATAGCTGCATACCATGTGCTCTGAGGGAAGTTAATGATTTTAGAGAGATATTTTTCCAGAAGCAGAAATAGAAGGAAAGAGGAAAGATTTCATTAGAAGAGTCCACTATTTTTTTGTTTATTAATTTGTATAATCTCTTTATTTTGTAGGAGGATCATCAGGATTTTGCCAGCATCCAGAACGCTTGATCCATTTGCTTTAGTAATTAGCAACATCACAATGTTGAAAAATTCCTTATACATAAAACTCCCATGTCTTCTTAATTCAATAAGAAGTTTCAGACAGAGATATATCTTTATCATATGAATATTGTGTTTCTTGAAAAATGAGAGTGGGGAACAAGTATAATGCTATTTGTAAAATCTATAAGAAATTAGTAGAACTCTTCTGAATTGTACAGACTTGTAATTTTTACCTGGCATTTTAACTACCTACTTTACATGACAAAAGTGTCAAACGATGTTTGTGTTTCATATATCCAGACTCAGTATTTAACCTGTGTAAGTACACTAAGCCTAATAGTAAAATAACTAACCTCCTGAAGAGGAAGACCTACAACCACACTAAATGTCAGCTCTCCATTCTCTTACCATGACATGCTTCCTCTCCTGAGCTTTAGATTTTATTTTTTAATAGCTCCAAGAAGTAAAACTCTGAAAATGGTTTCATTTTGAAGTCTTATCCCATACTTGGGGTGGTTAAAACATCTTCAGGGAGGTTACAGGCAGTTTAAGAGTCCTTTTTACAGATAAGAACCAAGACACAATATAGCCTTCACTTTAGCTGCCATAAGGATAAAGTAATTGAGATTTCTGAGGTTTTTGGATCCCGTGGCAACAGAAGCCCTACAAACTTAAGTTAAATTGTTGCAGTAGATAGCTTTCTACCTCTGCCGTTGGGTGCTGTCTCATGTGATCATACATTGCCCTATGACATTTTAGAGGGGAAAACAAGCAAGTTCATCAAATGAACTTAGTCATATTTCTTTTTTCTTGACAGTTTCTAGTGTCCAAACCCACATGAACAGTTCTGAAAGCCTCTTTCTTTTTATGCAGCATGGATTTCTACTTAGTTTCCATGCAAAATCCTTAGAATCTGATGATGTGGCTTGATAAAAATGCATTTCATATCTCCTACAATGCTCTCTCTTTCATTTATAATCTCTGACCTAAAAACTTTTTTGGTTACTGTTGTTCTAGCAATAAGTGTTACAGTGCTATGTATAAGATACTTGTTAAAGTGACAAAGAAAACCTATAAAGAGAAAAATTTGGTTTAGCTGTCTGAAAGGCAAACACTAAGAGAGGTACAGCACATGGTATTACATTTTTCCCTTAGATTTGGGAACAGGAACACTGAAAAAAAAAAATGGTCTTGAAAGGTGGCATCCAGACCATGCTCAGTACATATTTTCCTTTACTTTTTTCCTGAGTGTCATTTGGTATATCCATCCCTTTTTTTTTAATGCTGGAAACCTTGAATAGCTTTTCCCCTCCCAGCTGTTGTGAGCTTTATTAAGCATTGTATATATGTCCAATTTTCATTTGAACTTAGCAACATAGTCTTTCAGGTCATATAAGCAAGCATCAGAAAAAAAGCATCCTGCCATATTAAAACAAGTATGAGCTGCTGCCTGTAAATGTAATTATGATCTTAATTCTGAACACATTCTTTTGTCACGGAGATTTAATTTCCCTTTTGAAGTAATCAGTCATCTCTAGAAGAACTGAGGCAGCATTGATCAAATTTTAAGCCCCTACAAAACAAAGATAGTAACAAAATTTAAGTGCATTATTAAGTGTAAGAATAATAAAACAGCCATTTTATAAAACTCAGCTTTTCCTCTCTATTCATCTATTCTTCTTTACCTTCTTGCCCAGCTATTCCCCTTCCAGTCATTTGTAGCTTTCCTCTGAAACAGTTTTATCTGGCATCTTAATCTGTGTTTATGCCAAGCTAGGATACATCAGAGAAAGAAGACAAACTGTAAATGTTGGACATGTATTTTTTAAAGTTTAGAAAATGCTTGCAGCAATTATTTTAAAAAGGGTTGACTGCTTTTGTTGGTTTTGGGTTTTTCTTTTGTGTAAACTAGCAAGTGCAATGGCAATAGTTCCAGTGTTCTTTGGTGGGGTGGCAAATAAGGGACTGGAAAGGGTGGGGAAGGTTTTGGGACCACCATAAGGAGTCTGGTGAAGGAGGCAGAATAGCAGTCACCACCCACCCCCTTCTTGGTGCTCCAGCCCACTACCAGCTCCAGTGGAAACTGAAAATATCACTTTTCCCACTGATATGCTGTCTCCTAATAATATCCCAGTCAATATGGAGCATCCTGTTGCTCTTTATACTCATGTCCACATACCTGAGCTTCTGTGGAGCTCACTAGCATGAGTCTCTTATAATTATGCTAATTTTCTGTTTGGAAAGGGATGTGGTTTTTATTTCTTTTCGCCTGCCATATTTGAAGGCAGCTGCTATAGCCAACATGTACTCTATTCTAATGGATTCCCAAACCACAAACACAAGAGAAAAATATGGCATTTTAAAATATAGAGCAATCCTATAGAGTGTTTTATTTCTTGTCTGAGAAATCACTGGAGACTGAGACAAAAAAATAGAGTAATTTTTTTCCTGCAAGTTGCATTTAAAAAATCCTACATATTGAATGAATTAAAACCTAATTTTGTTTTCTATTACTCCTCTGTTTAGGCTGGCCTACTAAAGAAAATGTTGTTATCTAAAAGTCAAGTGTAGAAAAGTCCTAAAACTGAAGATTAAAATCAAATTGTGTAAAGGAAAATTTGAAGAAGGCATCTATGGTTTTGTACATCTTTTGTTTTATAGACAAATTAGTCACTAAACATCTACAGTCAAGCTGGTTTCAAATGTTTTTCACATAGTTTAGGCCTGTGACCAAATTCCAGTTTTCTGTGACCAAATTCTAAACATGGTCTTCCCTCCCCCTGTCCCTGGTTAGGTAATATTCGATATTAGTAATATTATTTTCTATTTCCAGGTTAACAATGCCTTCAGAAAATTAGCTAATAATCATCCAGATTTTTTTTTTTCCAGTCCATTTAATCATCACCTTATGATTTTATGGGTGATAAATAAGAAGTTTTATTTTATACACACTGTCAGGAAGATGTTTATTTATAAATTCATATTTATATATGCTTTCATTGAATAGTAAATTAAAAAATGATGGTATACATAATTTAATGGAATGACCTCATGTTTATGTTCCCCAAAGGGACAAAAGGTGGAAGCTTGTCTTTTAAGCTGGGAAAACTGTTCCAATACAGTTCTCACTACAAATTTTAAAAATTCCTCATGCTTTGAAAATTATGGATTTTTCTACACATATATTACTTTCTCACACTTCGCTTATGAATTGCATGATTTCAAAGAGAAGTAGAATTTGTCTTCTGTTCTGCTCTCACCAGGAATATGAGACATGAAGAAAGATCATCTTTGCTTTTGTCGTTATAAACATCGCAATACTGTTTTTTGAGAGTTTTCAATGTCAACAACAAAAATCTATCAGTACTGCATTCAGAACAAGTAGAAGGATGAGGTCCTTTCAGTGTCAGTACAGGCCTCCTTGATTCTCATGCTTTTCCTTCAGAAACCTCCAGCTCGTATTTTTCCAGTACTACCTCAATGGTCCTACTACTTAGTTGATTTATAAACTCAACAGAAACCTAAATGCTGAAGGAAATTGTTTATATATTTAGGGTTTCTATTTGTTTTTTGCATGGGGAATGAACATACTCAATTCAACTACAGAAATATTCATTCAAAATAGTTAAACAAAGAAAACAAATCAATTTCTGTCTAATGAGAAGATCAAATCCTTTCACTGTTTTTTCTGGTAAACTGGGGGAGGACAGAGGCACATGGGAACGGTGGAGACCCCGGCTCAACCTTTACCCAAGATATGACAGGAGATGACCAGCCCCATGGCTGGGGTGGATTCCCATTGCTGCCAGGCCAGGGAAAAACTCTCAGGTACCTGAGTGGTTTGGGGAGGAACAATTCTAGGAAAACAGAGGGATAAGGGGATAGAATAAGCTGGTAACAAGCAGGGGTTCAACACTTTGTCTGGCCATTCCCTGTACCTGATCTGTCCTGTCATCTTATTAAACTCCATTTCTGACTATTTTCCTGTGCGAGAGGCTCTCTGTCTTGTAAACGTGTGTGGGATGTCTGAGCTGCAGCAACTGGAGGAGGAGGAGAGCCTACAGGAGCCAAAATGTGGGGGCCACCACTGGAATGTGTGACATTCTGTATGTCAGCACATGTCAAGAGAAACACCAGGCTGGACTGGATGGTGAGTTGGATAATTGGCCTGGGATCCAGGGATCAAAGAGGCCATAAGTCTGTGCAAAGAGATGGAAAGACCAGAGCGTTAAAGGTGGCTACTGGAAGTGCCAGAGCAGAGAACTGAGAGGGAAGCGTGTGTGGGCACACATGCGTGCGTGTGTGAAAATGTGTCTTTGGGTTGAGAAGGCCCCACTAGTGGGTAGGCTGAGTCTGACATGACATCTAAAGGCCAGTTACTGGGTGCACACATGAATTTGTGTGTGTGGTTATGCTTGGTAGTAGCTGGACCTGGGGACACAGAGCTATGGCAGCTTCACCTCTACCTGATACAGCTTTCACAAAATTTATGCAAAACTTCTCTGTGTTTAAGAAGTGTTTACTATCATAGCCTTGGAAAATCATCTTTGTTTTTAAATATTTTAAAACAGAAAGGCTCTAGTTGACACCCAAATAATTGAAATAATCCATTAAACTCTTGACTTCAATCAACACAAAATTATTTCTACTGCTTCCTCAATATAGTTCTTTAATCTTCAGACATTTCAATAGATCATGTGTTACAAGAGGAACAAAGATGAGTAAGCTCAATAAGACACAACACCAATCTTAACTAAAATATTTTCAAATACAAGATAGGTGGTCTTCCAGAACACCTACAATTTTCTTTCACAGCTTTCATTTGTGAAAAAAAAGCTTAAATGTCATGAACAAGTATTGAAGATTGTCTTTTCAAAGCACTCAGGTACCAATTAAAATTTATTTTTCCTTCAAAATCACACTGTTTTAGGAAAGAAGAAATACTAATAACTGGATAAGGCACCTTACCTTACAGGGTAAATTTTCTGTTACTGCTGTTTCACTATTTCCATAACCAAAATTTCTCACTTTTAAGAAAATCAAGCAAGCAGAAAAATCCCTTGCTTTAAAAAGTCATGACATAGAGAAAGTCCCCTCCACTCTCCAAACAATGAACACTTTATTTATTCTGACAACAGTTTTATAGCTCAGGAGCTGTTCTTTACCTGAACAATGATCCAGAATTAAGGACAGAAATTTTGCAAAATTAAAGTCTTATATGAGAAAGGGTTGTGCTAATTACAGTCATATCTAGGTTCAGTAAATGCAGCAGTGACACTGTGTAGCAGGGGGGGGGGGTCCCAGGAGCAGGGGAATCCAGCCAGAGTCACGATACAAACACCGATACGATTTGAGCATCGCGCTCCCCTTTATTATCCCGTTACACCAAGTTATACTTTTTTCCAAAGTTCACGCCCCTTTCCCATGAGAAAGCCTCTAAGCAGCGGGGGAGCTGACCAGTGTATACCTTTTCCCAAGGCTGTTCAAGGCTGCTGGCTGGCAGGTGCCTAGCAAGCCTGTTTTCAGCCTGAGGCCCCATCAGGGGTACTTCTGCAACAGCCCTGGGATGCCCAAGCCCTCCTGGGGTATCCTATATTCCACAAGGAATCCCTCTACAACACTACAACCAGTCTAAGTAACTTTGAAGAAAACTGGGATCATTAGACTGTTTCAAGTAGTTGCAAAGGGCTAAGTATAGATCGTGAAAATTTCGTTTATGCATACACACATACTTATATGTATACATACACACATATACACACACAGAATAAGATTGTAGGCAATATATGGGGAAAAATTACTAATAAGTCTATTAAGGGTTAAATAGACATCTTTAGATTTATTACATCAATGTTTACATTTCTACCTCTAGTTAGCAAGCAGGCAGCACATATTCTGTTTCATCAATTATCCCTTGTTCACATCATTTTCTTAGATTCATCTACGAAATGCCAATGCACTGAATCTTAGATCACAAAACCACAATAATATGAAACTCCTCTCAGCTGGAATAAAACATTTGAACTGCTTTACAGATGGTCAGTCAGTCCCCTATTGAAAGGTTTCGTACTGGGGAGGAGGGCAATGATCTGACGAGAGTGAGAACCTCCAAGGGACATGGACAAAGATTTCAAATAACAAGAAGTTAGCACTCTCTTTAATATCTCTCTACTGTTGACAAATAAAAAGGTAAGCATCCATTGCACCTTGAAAAAAGGCTTGCCTTTTTGTCCATTATCTCCAGGCCTCCAAAAGTCTTTTGAGACCAAATCTGACAGGAGCAGGAGTCCTCCTCTTCTGGACAGCTCTCTTGTTCATTATTAGTAACTGCACAAACTATTTTTCCCCTTTACTTATCCCTCCAGATGGCTATTACAAGTGAATTAGATGTTATCCAGTATTTATTCTTCGGAAGAATTATGGGATTGGAGATATTCATAATGGAATAACCTGACAATGGAATATCTAAATATTCATAGATGATAAACAGAATTTCTGTCTGACAAAATGCAACTGTAAGACAAATGCCTGCCTATGCAAAAAAATGAGTTTAAAATTGAAGCTCTTTTTACTGAGAATTCCTTCAAAAGGGCAAAGAAAATAATGAAACTCAGTGAATATTCAGGTGCATATTCAGACTTCTGTTATTAGAACAATTACATATATTATAATGGTCTGATTCAAATCACAAACCCACTTTAAATAAAATTGCATATACCACAGCAATTTAAAGCAGAGAGTTGTTTGGCATACTTCTTGAGATCTTTAATGTTTTAACTGTATTTGTCTTGACCAGATACTGTGAACTGCCTGTCTTGAACTTTCTCTTTTACAGTATATCATGCTACAACAAGGCCACTCTAGTAATCTTTTTTTACTATACAACAGTCTTCAGATTGTGTTTAAGACCAATAAAATCTACATCCTTATAAAAATTTAAATAATCTCACTTATATAAAATTTGAGCATTTTTACAGCCCTTTCCATACATGTAAGTTCTTGATGGTCACAAAGGGACGATCTAGTAACCACAAAGCAAGAAATATTGTTATTTACTTAGTTTAAGAAGGACCTGCTTAATGAAAGCCAAGAAGAGACTCAGACTGCTCTAAAGGGAAAAAAAATAGGAGAGCACTGAAAAGAGAACGTGTGGGTTTTTTGCTTTATCACAGCAGAGCCAATTCTCAGTGTGAAGCCCAAAACAGCAGTGGTTGTTGAACAACTGACTAGATGCAGTAGTTCAGACAAACTCCAGGGAAGCAGAAATAATTACTTGTCTGACATAAGAGTTTTTATCTGAATTACTATTTAAATTTAGAAATAAAATATAAAAGAAATAACAGTAAGAATAATCATGATGTTTTATCAGTTTTATGAGGCACAATTTCCAAAGCGTCTTACTTTATTCATTCTAATAGAGAAGAATTTTTACCTTTCTTCCCCTGCCCATGAAATACTACATACTTTAATTTCTACCATTTTCCTCTAGTAATATTAACTCAAAAATGCTTAAGGGGATGCACATTTCTAGACCACCACTCTGTGTGATGTCACCTTCAAGACCTACCATGGTTTGGAAGGTCCCACCAGACCTTTCTAATTGAAGATTAAGCACAGCTATAGCAAAGAAAGGCAGTAAATTCAAGTCATTCTTCTGTAGGCTAAAAACTCTCAAATTCATGAGTAGAGGGAGCAATTTTACCAAGAGGAGGTAGAATTTCTGTTGCTATTCATAACCTTCTTTATAGTGTCACACTAACTCCTCTGTGAGGGAACAAAATGAATGCTCTGCCTTTGCCACTACAGGCCCCACTTCGTTGTCAATTGGTCAAGGTCCTTAATATGGTCAAAATACATAAAAATACAGAGTAGAATCAAAAAGAAGCTGAATTAATAAATGAACAGGCACTGCAGATGGCACATGTGTACATCATAGTAGACATAATTTTAGAAATTAGGTCCTGCTTAAAAGAGTACAGGCAGGTTTTACTGCTTTCCCAGATGACTTGGAATTTCCTGTATGCATTTTTTATGTACAAAAGTGAAAAATATTGCTTGGTAAATTCTCAAAAAACAGCCTACAAATCGAATTCTGGGGATGTAAGATTTGTCATCACAAATACCTAAGTGATGTTTATTTGCAATTATTGCTTGTTAACATCACATAAATATTTAGTGACTTGATTTCTATGCTTCAGTAGCCATCCTGGAATGACCTGACTGTAAATCTGGAGGGAAGCTACAAAGTTTGTTTTCCCAAAATAGAGATGAGTTTTCTTCTCTTCAATATTTTCAACTTTTTGACAGCAAAGAATGCTTAAAAATGTAGTTCTATTATTATCCACCAGCTCTATTAGTCTAGCTCTTTGGAAAGTACTTTCACTCAGACTTTGTATAAATCAGAAAAAAAGTTATTCTCTTCTATCAGAGTAAAAACCATTCTTCCCCTTCAGTGAAAATTTGCATTAAAATTATTTAAAAAGCAACTGCATTTTCATCACTCAGTTTTCTTTTTCTCTATTTTGAAGATATTTGGAAGCATTATTCTATTAGCATCTATCCATGCAGTTATCACATTTGTAAACAATTCTTTCTTGATCATATACCCACATATTTGTATGTATGGAATGGAGAAATAATGATTAAAAAAACCAAATTAGGATGGAGAAATAGTATTCTAGGAGCAAAATTCTGTTTGTCTTTTGATGTGCCAACCTTGTTATAAATCTACATGGCAGCTGGACTGCAAATGGTGTATGGTCACACAGTTGACAAATTAGACCAGCCAACAGCTGCAAAGAGAGGAAAATGGAGGGAATTTCACTGAAGGAAAAAAAAAAGGCAGACCTTCTTCTTTGATCTTAGTTTACATAAAAACATAGCGTGTTGTTTAAAACAAACATATGCAAACAAAGTATGTTAGAAAAAACAGTCCTCAGACAGGAACCCTTAATAACAATAGCCTCGTGAATGGAACATTGAATCAACCCATGGACAAAAAGCTTGCTACCAATCTCTCTTTCTTTTCCTCCAATCCAGTGAAGCAGAATAATACCCCATTGCCTGTACAGTCTTTTCATTCTAGGCCAGGAAAAACATATACTACCTGACAGAGCCTGAGATTCCCTGGTGCCAACTTTCAATTTAATTATACAGACAGAAAGGATTCTGAAAAGACTGATGTGTCAGTAGCTATCAAGATCATTAAATCCAATTCCTGTGGATAAAATCTTGAGTCATTTTCAAGAGGCTGAAATGGAATGGCTCCTGGCTTTTATAAACTAGTTTTGAATCAATACCAAGGCTACCTCTGCTTATTGCATATAGAATATGTTTTCATAAAAATCTGGGTCGAGAAAAAGTATTTTGGCCCTTGTGAAGAACAGGCTCCAGGGCTGTAGCCTGCACACAGACAAGTTTTTTACCAGGTTTGCTCTATTTGCATCCCACACTTAGATGAGCTCATTTGGTAGCAGAGCTCCCAGGTGTACATTGCTTTGATTTCTGGACCCTGTGACTAACCCACACACATCTGCTAAAATAAATTAAAGTCTGATACCATTTCCTGACTTAACATTTCCAAAACTAATGCAAATTCATTATTGATTAGGTTACACTCATGAAAGAATTTTGAATCCTGATTCTAGTCTCCTTCTGGTGTTTCTCCAGTGCACGGCCCTTAAGACTATTAGAGTCACTCCTGATTTATACCTGCACGTATAAGAAGATTACTGATGCTGTGTTAAGAGCATATGTGAGTATTGGCCAGAAAAAAATCTATTTTCATTCACTAAATTTAATTGAAAGAACCTATTGGCTTTTAAGCATTGATTCAATTATATGCATCCAGAAGCCTGAGAATATATAGGTTTTTATTTAAGTGAAAAACTGAGTACCTCACAGGATCACAGAATTCAGTAGGCCATGTCTTTATTTCAAAGCTTTAAAATGCTTTCACTAAACACATCAATAGGGAAAGACAGTGCAAGAAAGAACATGGGCATGTTTTCTGAAATGTGAGAAAGAAGGCACTCAGTTAAATTTTAAACTTTTTACATCTTTTCATGCTCTGTTGTTTCAGTTTCCTTTCATGCATTTTTAAAGAAAATGACCTTGAATATATTTGAATGCATAGCTTTCCATCTTCTCATGACAATTATCCTAACAAAGATTTTTGTTCTCAACTTGAAACCTATAGATTTAAAGAAGTTGTGTGTCTAATTTGAATGAGAATCTCTCCAGAATTCCTGAGAAGATCCAGAGAGCTGAGTCAGTGTAACATAAGCAACAATCAGTATAATATAAGATGCACGCATATTATTTGAGGCCATAAATGGTCAGACAGCTTCAAGACCTCCCCTCTAACAAGTGACTACAACAAAAGGAGGAATGGGAAAAATCAGATCATGTCCTTTTTCTCCTTCTCTTGTGAAATACGTCACTCCAGTAACAAATGATTAAGAGGAACTAAAACAGAGGTAGATAGTCTTTCCTATAGTATCTGCATGCTCAGTATGGGAAATTCTAATATGGGTTATTCTAGTATAATAAGACAAATTTTTGAACTCCAATGTACCCATAAAAATAAGTAAAACAAATGCTGATAATGTGACATGATTGTGTTTGTGTCCCAAACCTTTGATCTATTACTCATGCAGTGAAAGCACAAGAATATTTTTCTATTTTACAAAGAATATAAGAGGTTCTAGTGATAGCATCTGAGCTATAGGATTTGGAAGTTTGCAGCCATATTCTGTTTTCATTTCAGACTAAGCCTATATGTGCACAAGTTCATCTACCTCTCAGCTGAACTGTGGTTTTGATGGAAAGGAAATGCAAATTTGTGCCTTGGATAGAAATCTCAGAGTGTATATGCAGATCCAGCTAAACATGTTAAATAAAAAATCATAAGCATCTGGAAATACTGGAAAAGGAAGTTGGTATCATGTAACCCAAGTTCAAAGTATATTCTTTGGTATGGATGAAGAGCAACTTGAAGCAAGTAAGTGGAAATTCTCCAGAATTAAAAATGTGTGAGAGTACAATTAGTCTTTCTTTGTTCTCTGTAGTGATTTGCCAAAATAAAAACTGTAAATATAGCTTTCAATTTAAATTCAGCCCGTTGAGATTACAAAGTGTGCCAATCTTTTTCCCCCTATAGAGCAGCATCATACATTAATGGAAATTAAGTGAAGAAAGAACTTCATATAGCTGATCAAATCTCACTTCATTAATTTATTTATATCCTAAATTTAATAACTTGCAGGAAGTTTCTTGAGTAGATAAATACACACTATATTAAAAAATATAGGCCTTATTTACTGTTTGAATTTGGCATCAGCTTGTAGGTGTTGATTCTTTCTACACCTTTCTCCCTGACTCTTTCTATATCTTTCTCCCTTACATTTTTTCTATATTGTTTTTCTCCATAAATGGCTATTTATATGATGAAATAAGGTCTTTACATCATTTATTTCTTTAAAAAAAAGGAAAAAGCTGGATGAGTGATGATTTTTCTTAATGGCATTTTCACCAGGTTTGTGGACTTCTTAGGTGAGTTTGTTTCTACTTCAGGTTTTCCATAAATTTTAGTAAATTGAAGATTATGTCACTTTTATCTTTCAATGAAATAAAAATATACTGTGGGAAATAAGAAGTGAAAAAGTAATTTTCAATGGTCCAGAAAATAATCCACATTAACATAGGTATATTCACAACATTTGCTCTCCTAGTTGTGTATTTAGTGATTCTTCTGCTTCACTGTAAAGGTGTCAATATGTCAGAACAATTTCATACCCAGTTCCAGTAGCCAAACTCTTGCATTTCATGTGTGTCACTCCATTCTTGCATGAACTGCTTCCAGATGCTTCTGGTCCTCACCTCTCCCATCAGAAGCTCTTACCAATGAGCCCTCTTTGGATTTTTTTCAGACTTCACTATGGAAAGGAAGATACTACTGTGCACTATTTGAGTACTACCATCTGCCTATCTCCTTTCCATCTCATGCTTTCTCAATGGATAAGTCTTTCTGAAACTAAAATATTATACCTGCCTATTGTAAAAGTGACAGATAAAGTATATTTTGTGATATGGACTCTTGTACTGACCCCTCAGAGGCCTTCTCTCATCCAGGTTTCAAGAATTTGTAACTTGCTTGACAGTCAAAATTGTAAAATAAATGTTCATTTCCTACTTTACCTAATTCAAAATTATCTTTTGGGTCTAGAGAATTTGCATTTCATTAAATAGGAATCTTAGAATAAAAGTTTAAAGAAACTGTCTTTCCTAAACCAAGATATATGGGAGGATTAAAAAACTGGGAAGTTGCTAAAAATAGAAGGCAAAACTGAGGATATTTCCATTGTAGTAAAGCTGGGGAATGATTCTATTATAAAGAGGAAGAGAATATTGAAATCTCTTGAGAAAACATCATTAAAAAGAGGTGAGGCTTCTCCCTCTGACACAGAGAAGAACTTATTAATTTGGTGATTTATGTATTAACGATACAAATTCTTAAACAAAATTCTGAATTCATGTAATGAGCACTACAGAATGAGTATTCATTCTGTATTATGTTCTCTTTCTTCATATTGAGACAATTCTATTTAGTGCCACATGAACACCTTTGGGCTACCTTACACAACCTGACTAGAATATCACAATTTCTTATCTAAGATAAAACATGTAAATGTCTTTTGCTTTTTATCCACTAAATCTTTCTGTTTAAGTATAGATCTATTTGAACTTCAACATACTTTCCTTTTCCAAACATGGTTAAGAGAAAATATGCCTATTTTTATGTCTTTTATGTTTCAGGCAAAAGTACCTATTTCTTCCATGATTTTTTTGGGGTTTTTTGGGTTTTTTTGGTGGGTTTTTTTTTGTTTTTTTTTTTTTTTTTTGGCAGGTAGAGTTTAGTGGGAGGGCTCAAAAGGCTGAGATGAGGCCAGTCTGAAGAAATCTTTATTTTAACTATCCTTTTCCTGTGATGGACTGGAACAACTAGATGGAAGAACAGCACTGTTTAATTTCTTTTCCTCTGGAAAGTGTTTTTTGTTATCTGTCTATAACAAAAATTATTTTCGTACTCATCCATTTGATAAACATACCAAACCAAAATGAAAGCTATTTAACAACTGTATTTATATAAACCACTTTGCACTGATAGGCTGTGTCATTATAGCTGTGAAAACAGTTCATTCATATTTTCTGTCTCGTAAATGACATCTCAGGTTTGATGATCACCCTGTTACTTTAAAATGTACTAAGCTTTCACTTTTATTTCATATGAGTTACTTATCCACTGCATTAACCTTATATAACATTGCTGTTTAATGAACAGAAAGAACTCATGCTCAAAAAACACTCAGAAAACCAGCTTGCTAAACAAATGTGATTCAATTACAGTATCAGTAGCTATTTGTGATAGGCTAAAAGGAAACTGTTCTGGAAGAATCTTCATTTTAAGATGTTTTGACAGTACTGCACATTCCCTGATGAAGGTTGCAAATGAACTATACAACAGATAAATGCATATTTTAACCAAGTCATAAGTTACCAACAGTAAGATTTTAATTTTTATGTTTTCCAATAAAATTATTTTCTTACTCTATTAATTTCTTGCCCTTTTTAATAAATAAAAATTACAATATTTTAGAGACATAAGTCCTTCTAAAATTTTTACATTTTTAAAATATGAGTGCCCTCTTCATTGTAGGACAAATATTACAGCATCCCAAGGACTAGTTTTGCTCTTTAATAAACTTGTTGCCACACACTCCCAAATCAAAAGATTTAATCTAATCTACTCTGCCATTCACGTTTCTCATGAGGTCTGATACATTTTACACAGATGGCAAATTACTCAATGTTTCTGATTATGACAAACTCATGCATCTAAAAAAATAATTTTCTGCCTACAAATTGTCTGCTAATAACAAAAGTATTCATTTGAATAAGTTCCGTGAATGAGGAAGGATCTTTTTCTTTTACAGCATTAACAGAAAGCTCCTCCATGACTTTTGACATTCATATTGATTGTGTTCTTTTGATCCACCCCCTCCAAGAAGCTGAGGGACTAGGTCATGAACTCGCCTGTGATGTTAGAACTTGCTATGTATTTTATAAACTATTTTCAGCAATACCCATTTCTGTTACTAGTCTTTTATGTATTTTTTTAAATTAAGACTTGCTGAAGATACTTGCCTTAATCTTTTCCTGTCTCCACAAAACCATCTCAGAGCTGAAGAAAAAAATAGCTCATTCTGAGAAACACCTAGTTCTGGGTTTTTGCTTGCATTCTGCTTTGGTCTTACTGTGTTTCTTTCCATTAAAGCTATTAATCCTTTTTGTTTCTCCATAGGGGACATTTTGTTACCATCTCCCCTTAAAAGTCCTTTATCAGATAGAAGGGGTCAAGTTACAACGACAAATGGACCAACATACAACTCTAATTTGAGACTAGAGCTTTGCTGACCCTCGTTATTTTTCAGCTATAAATGTTTTGCTTTCCTTCACTCTTTCATTCTCTTCTATCTGCCCCTTAGTGTCAAAAGGAGGATGTTCTCTTATCTGTCTCATTAATCATCTCTGACACTCAGCTAGAAGCCTTATCCACAGCAATCTTTCTATAGCATGCTACAAGCTGAGTTCACCTCACCATAGAATAGGACTGAGCCTGTGACACTGTGAGCTACAGGCACAGCCTAGGTGCACTATTTGGATTTTTCAGTGTTTTTTTTATGTGGAATCTTCCTCATACAGGGACTTGTCAACCTACATTACTTAAGTGTGACAAGATGAAAGAACACCAGCCTTGAGTATGACAGACAGGAACTTTCATGCTCTTGTGTGATGACACTGACTGATAAAACTGCTATAATGAAAATTATCAAGCTTTTGTCAAAGTAATTTAAAGACAATTCATATTGCACCTTTTAGTTCATTTGCATATTTTTTTCATCCTTCAGCCAGGTAAATAACATGCAGTAAGAATGCTGTGCAGGGTGGATTTAGCAGCTCAGGTTGCTCATATCTAAAGATCAGTAGCTGTTTAAACCAGTCTCTTGCATAAGCACTGGAGAAAAGCAGCAGTGCTTACCCAGTCCACTAATCAGACTTCCTGGTGGGACTGGTGGCAATGGAACTACAATGGTAATAACTTTTAGACACAGCATAGTGATTTTTCTGGTAGAAAACTGCAAATTCACTGTTACTCCCAAGAGGCAGAGGATGTTTAAGGATCACCTGGCTTTGGCAATCATGAATCAATACATCTCCTGGACATTAAGAAAACTAATAATTTTCATATTTGTGCAAATAATTTCTAATGGAAAATAGCAATTGCTGCATCCTACATTCTATTACTATGTGCTGAAAACAAGGTAATTTTGTACACACCTCAATGTAATAGGACTGTATTGACAATATTCTTAAAAATATAAACCAGCAAAGTTTAGAGGGGTTTTTTTTGTAAGTATAGATTCCATTAAATATCTTTAGATTAATAACTTAGTAATTTTTTAATGTAACTCATATTAATCCTTCAGGATTCACAAGACAGGTGAAAATTAATAAAAAATGGCTATTTTTGGAGCATTTACAGTGACTGAAAGATTGAATAAATTTTTTACTTATCTTGGAAAAGACATCATTTTCTTTTGCAAAGAAAAAAATCTTACTTTAAACTTTTCTTTTCTGTTTCCTTCAGAACCCTGACATAGCCCATGAAGAGTTTCAAAAATACTGTATTTAGGGGAAAAAAGGCATAAAAATGAGAACTGGTTATCAGTCATTTAATGATAACACAAGTCACAATCTTTGTGTAAACACTAGTCCAAAACTGACCTAAATTTCTTCTACTCTCAGGTCCTGAAACCTCAAATTAAGTATCACATACTGAAAGCGAGCAACCAACCAACCAGACACAACAACAAAAACATGAGACTGTATTGGCAAAGGGGAGGAAGTGAAGGGACTGTAACTCACAGGGATATTAGGACTGTTTATTTCTAAAATATATCACGTCAGAACAGCCAGACAACACCATTTATCCCTTTGAAAGAAGAAAATACATTGGGCATAAAGAAAAATCTGACTCAGTGCAGACCTATCAAAATGTCATTAAGAATTGCAATACAAATAAAAAATATGGCCTAAAAGTGTTGCAGAAGAACTCCTCATGGACTGTATTAAATGCAAAAATAATGCTAAAGAGTGATAAAGAATCTGAAAATCTGGTTTCCCATCAAGGATATGACAAAAGAAATACATACTCCCTAAACCCCATAACTCATCATTCAAAGCATTTCTGAAGTCTTTGTGTTTTTCCAAACTAGAGGATGTGTTGTCAGTTCCTTAAATATATTTCAGAACTTGGCATCATTTAGGAAATATGCAGTCATTTCAAAATATAGTGACCTATGGCATATTGAGTCATGAACATTTTGACCTTTGGTCTATTAAATAATGCATCCTTTGTGTAATGCTTTTGGACAGTGTCTCCAAAAACTACATATACGAGGGCGTAAGTGTAACACTAGAAAACAGAGACTTTTAAAATTTAGACTTAATATTATGGAATCTATCAAATAATTAAGAAAAGGGTGGGGCAAGTATCATGTAACAGAAAAAATGACAAAGATTTTATTGCCTGTAATATCAATGTATTTTAATGCATTATAAACTGTTTACCTAATTGGTATTGAGCATAATAAGTGGCAACAATATAGGATTCAGACTTCACTTTTGAACACTTGCAATACGTGCCTGAGCTACAGTCTAAGAGTCTCTAGTTTCAGCAGGTCAAAGCTTTCTGCCCCATTAATACTTTGACAAAGCACCTGTAAACTGAACAATCCTTATAGATGATAAATTTCTGTATAATATTAGCAGCCATTCCAAAAAGCCATGGTGTCCCACAAAATGACTCAGATTCTGACAGAACACTTATATAATAGGTCATCAAAACCAGATGACTGAGATATTGCCCATAAAAATTGTTTTGATGGGACATATCTCTGGTAATGCCTTAGCACAGCCTTGTGAGTATCATGACTCCCACACAGCTACATTCCCAGTGACTGTGGCTCTCAGGAGCTCTTATAAGAAAAAAGGGTTCTTCCACAATTACTCTCAGTCTTGCCCCAGGCTTTATCCATTTCAGTTTCCTTAGTTTCTCATGTGAAGTCACTCTATGGGAAAATCAATAGGACGTCCAAAGATATGATGCAGTAGGATCAACAAATTTGGCCTTCTTTACCTGAAAAACTGTGTGCAGTATTTTCTCTGTATAGATGTGCAAATGGAACTGCAATCTGGTCTAACACTTGCAGGGGACTCATAAATGACTCAATACAAATACATTTTTGTGCACTGTTTTTTCCTGCAGTAAAGTGATTTTGTTCCTTTAAAAAGGGGTCAATGTAAAGTGTTTACATTGCTGTATCTTAATATTTCCCATGTGCTTCTCCTAACAGGATGAAGGAAGTAACAAAGTGTCAGTTGTGTTGCAGACTTCAGTAAGATGTTATTTCAGTATAAAATTTTTTTTTAACAAGAGTTTCATTTCCCAGGAAATGGAGGCAGGAGTAAAACTCAGTGACGTTAGGTTTAATGTATGAGTCATCTAAGCACATTAACTATTTCTCCTGTATATAAAACATTACTCACTTCAAGACATAAATATATCATTAAAAATATAACAGTCTACAAATAGAAATGCAAGCACATACTTAAAGTTTTCTCAGATAGCTACAATATCTTACCTTCAACATTTCAGCACGTCAGTTCAGTAATTTAAAAGTCTGTTTTTTTGTCTAAGTATTATAATTACTGTAAGGAAATCTATTCAGGGTGTTACATGGCCAGTAGCTAACCATTAGTGTGAACAACTCTAGCAATTTGTCAGAAAGCAAAGAAACCCCAGAGCGCACCTGTGTTTCAGTATAAAATGTAATCCTGCAGCAATAAAGGTAAGCCTCTATTATATTCACTGAGTTTTGAAACCACAAAAAGGGGCTAGAGAACTTGAGCCTTTGCCTTTTCAAGAACGATGCAATGACACTGCATCAGTGCTTGTCTGTCAACTAGGGATTTTTAAAATTAAATTCCCCTGGGTTAGAGTGCCATGCAGCCATGGGGCATGACAGTTCTCCAGGCAAAGAGAGCTAAACTCAGGAACAGGTAACACAGGTGTGAGCAGAGTGGCACTGTGCATGGAGGCAATTATGTTTCTTCATCCCAAAGTGTCGTCACTGCTCCCTGTTTTCAAGCAGTGAATGTGAAGTGTGGAATAAGAGTCAGCATCTTTCTCTGCTGTCCCATCTCTCCCTTGGTTAGCAGAGGTGCCAGACATACTGTCAGGGCACACTGCACCATACTAAGATAAATTATTCTTTTTGTGTACCCTGAGCAGCTCAGGGTGATGTTCTGTTCTTCTAAAAGCAGTAACTCCCAGTGGGTCCACAAGGCAAGCAGAGATCTGCATGACCCTGACTGGATCCATCCCCAAACAGGCACAGTCTGGCACCCCAACAACCAAGAGACTTCCAGAAAGTGGCATCAGCAGTTTATTTCAGAGAAAGTAACAGATTTGTCTAATTCATAAAGAAAAAACGAGGTGAGAAATTCCCACAAAAGAGGGTTTCACTCCAAAAAGCACTAGTAACCCGTGCTCTCTCTAAGCCAATCCACACCAGGCAAATGATGTCTGAGTCTTGTAAAAGGAACTTTTTTTGAACAGCTTGATTGCTATTATGAACCTTACAGTGGGAGTTTGGCTTTTAGCATATGTGAAAGTATGGTGTGCTCTGCTTTATGTATATAAACAATTTCCCCATAGTAACAGAGTAAACATTGCACAAACTAGATTTGGCCATGAAGCCCAAGCACCTCCTTTCAGTGCCTAGCACTTTTGAATGACTCCTTGTTGATTGAGTTTTGAAACAAACAAACAAACAAAAAGTCTTTCAATAAGTCTTTCAAAATATTTTATTTTAGTTATTGTGGATAGTAGTTATTGTGGATATAGAAAAGGGGGGTACATTTGGGGTAAAAAAGGGAAAGGCAAGAAAACGTAAGGCAGATCTCTAACCTTGTCGTGACTTAAACAACAGACAAACTGCTGAGAAGAGGAAAAAACAGACCATGCTGTAGGATCCAGCACATTTAGAGGGTCTTGGTATGTAAGGGCAGTTGTATAGGACTTTTATGCTGTGAAAGAGGCAAAACCATGTGCATGGTATGCTGCTCATTCTGCACACAATAGCTGGAACAGAGAGTAATGTACAGGGTTCTGAAGGAAGTTGCACTTCTTTTCTAGAAGTAGTTAGAACCTCAAACTTATTGAGAAATGCAGGATACCCTAATACAGGGAGTGCTCATAGAAAAAAGCAAAAATCAAAATCAAAACCCAAAAGAGATTCTTCTAAGCACTTTTTGTGCCACCCTACATATTTCAGAAGTTCTAGAACATTGTCTTAAGGGTCGAGTCTGGTCTGCTTTACTGGAGTGCATTCATAAAAGGGCAAGACTGATCTCCAGTGGCACTATCAAAGCGTACAGGAACTGATCACAGTTCAAGGCTCTGAGGATAAGAATGCACCTCCATGATTACACATGATTTTGAAGTGAGGTAGGAAGATCTCTTTTTAATAACCTAAAAGGCATCTATTCAACTTGTGAATACATATTCAATCTATTCTGTTTACAAGATGTTTTGAAACAAAACCCAAAACCAGATAACTTTTATGAATTTCATATTTGTAACACAAAAGAAAAGAAAAAAGGTTTTCTTCATCTCAGAGTAACAAATTGCTCTAAGATAATGGGAAACCTTTACACTCTTGACACAGAGGCCTTCTGGGCCTTACCAGCTGCCTACAAAGCCTTCTTCAAAAAGGCTGCTTACAAAGGATTGAGACTTAAACAATCTGAAAACAAGATACTGTTACTCTTTGACTTGTAGAATCAATCATTCACTGTTAAATATTGTAGCCTCTCTATCACCTTTCCCTTTTCCATGACTTTTATTTACCACACAAGCTTCTTCTCTTTTTCTTCTCTATTTTCCTTCTTTCATAGGCTCAAATGGCTGTAACAGATTTAAACGTCACCTAATCCACCCTGTTGGGGCAGTGTCAACGAGCCAGTCCCTGTGGGCCACACTTTCTTCCTTTAACTGCTTCTTTTGAAAACTGCTTCATCCCCCTCTAGATTGACTGGGAAATTTTACAGCTTTCCAAAACATAATAAAGCTTTTCAACCACTTGTCTGCATATTATGAAAAAAACCCGCTAAAAATTAGGTTATCAAAAATTCAGCATCCAAAGACACACATGGCTTGTATTTTATCAAACTAATCAAAACAAAGAACCTTTGAAATATGTATCAATGTACTTAATGCATTTTCCACACATCTTTCCTCTAACACAGAGATATTCATTAATGTGGACCTAACTGCTTTTTAAGCAAATATTCTACAGACCTTGATGAAAAAACTTTGAATGTATTATGCTGCCCCAGTATCTTCAAGCAGTAGAATAACCAATGATTTATGGACTGAGAGAGTCTGAAGGGCTTCCACAGAAAACAGAAAGGAATAAATAATGACAGAAAATACTGACAGTGATGTATAAGTCAAGGCATTTTTTTTTCTCAGTAGACAAGGGACAACCATTTTTTTTGTAAATAGGAATTTCATCATGTCTCTGGTCAGCCTGGTGACATCACCCTAGCCTTGATGAGAATTCCATAGCACGCCTGAAGAATAAGTATCAGACACTAAATCAAGGCCCCTTTGTGTCTACACTATAAGGCAATAAAGCATAATTAGAGCAGAATTTCCCGGTTTCCTTTCATATTTTTATTTCTTTGAAACAGAGAAAGTTAGAGTTGTTGCTGTTTGGTTTTGGTTTTTTTTAATGTATCTTTATAATATCTGGCTGTTTCCAGCAACTGAAAATCAGAATCAAATTAATATTTTTCTGTATTTTGTGGAAATTTCAACTTTGCAAAATTTTTTATAAGTATAGGAAAATTAAAAAAAACTCATTTTAAACTTTACTTAGACATTTTTCTTTTCTAAAAAAACCCACTTGTATGAACTCATGTCCACATGTTTAAAATCTTGATGTATGCATAAGCATTATGATGGATTAAGGCTGTGATTAATTAAAGCTGCAGGTTTAGCTAATTATCTCAAAATTTAATTTTCTTCAAAATCCCTCAAACTTTAATATTAATATTGGAAAGAAAAGTAGAAGTGACATCTTTTTGTTCATTTCCCAGTTAGCCAGAATGGGGGCCTTTTATCAGCACTTTTCAGGCAGGGAAAATTGATGAAATGGAGTTTGGAGCAATCAGAAAAGTAAGTCAGTCAGATTTTTTTTAGACAAGTCCACAGACATGTTAGCAAAAGATACAAAGAGGCAGATAAAGTGGGTTGTTTCTGTCCTTTAGGGCTCTTGGGGCAATGCCTTATTCTTCATTCATGTAAGCAGCAACACCCCTTCTAAACTGTGTGCCAACAGTGGTCAGCCTTAGCCTCAATGGTCAGGTGGACAAGGTTCTTGTAACAGAATTTGGAACAGTTCAGCTCCTCAGAATAAAATAAAAAAGTAATATTTCTAGAAATTAGGTCTATTTGACATATACAAGAGTTTGAAAGCAATGCAGAGCTTCCTTATGTGTTTTTTACATCCCATATATATGTGATGTAAAATGATCTATGCCATGTTAGATGTGTATTAAAATGATAGCATGTACTTTGATAGGTCAGTGATCATTACAATAATGGAATATTATGCAAAGTTATATTTCTTTTTTAAAACTAGGCAAAAAAGGTTGCATAAAACATGAAATCAAATTTTGCAAGTTTTCATTGTATAGATTTTAAAGGTACTAATTTGTTTTAGTTTTGAAGACTCTTTATACAAATCAAAAACTGGGTGAGCTTTCAACACAACATGAAAAATAAATGAAAGCAGGTTCAGTGACAACCTAGCATAGCAACATTAGGATTAGTAGGATGAACTAGAATTGACTGTTTTTTCAACATAATATGGTAGTTGTAAGCTCAACATAGTTCTAGAGAGAAATATTTTTGACCTAAAATTTTAGTTAGTTTTGATCAGTTCAGAAGAAAACCTTTCTATTTTTGATATACTGAAAATGACAACAGAAAATGTACTGCCACTAAAGAAAAAACGGCCCATTCGGTTTCTGCTCCGTTCTTTATTTTCTGAACCCAACATGACTATAATTTAGGTGTCAAGTAAAATTATGTTAGACAGGTTTTCCTTGCCCTTGTTTGTTCACATCACAACATTGGTGTGTTTTTCCAGTTCAGCTGCAAAGAAACAAGAGATTTGAACTAAGGGACTCAGGTTTGAAATGACAGTAATGGAAGGAGAAGTCTAAGCACTATTTTTCTGCACCACACTTATCTGTAAGAACTTTGAATAAATATCTACTTTATGGACGCAGGTCTAGTTCAGAGTGACCAATAATTATATCCTGAGTCCTTGAATGAGAGAAAAAACATGACCTAAATGCTTACTTTGATCCCATAGCAAAGCCAAGGCTTTTTATTCTCCTCCCCTCCTCCCCATCCCAGAGCTGCATAGCAGAAAGCACACAGTGCTTGGTGGTGGCTCAATACAACATATTGTTTCATATCCCACCTCCAAGCTGGATTTGAAGGAAGGTTTTCTGTTTTAGACCTTCATAGAGTAGCTGTGAGGAAAGATTAATCTTTAATCTGCAAACTCAGAGAAAGTCTGACTTATGCCCTATAGCTTCTTTTACCCATTTCAATATCAATAGTTAAGTTTCAATACCAAAAACTCTTTCATCATATATCAATGATTACTGTTTTTTCTAAATGCCTGATAAGACACCGTGACCATGAATTACACATTTTGCTATAAAAATGAATTAAAAAGTATTTCTTCTTTCAATTACTATGATCATAGAATCACAGAATTGTTGGGGTTGGAAGGGAGCTCTGGAGATCACCCAGTCCAACCCCCCTGCCAAGGTAGGGTCACCCAGAGCATGTGACACAGGAACACATCCAGGTGGGGTTTGAATGTCTCCAGAGAGGGAGACTCCATGACCTCCCTGGGCAGCAGCCCCAGTGCTCTGCCACCCTCAGTGTAAAGAAATTCTTCCTCTTGCTGGGGTGGAACTTCTTGTGTTTTAGTTCATGGCCATTACTCCTTGATTTTCTGCTGTTATTATGGTAAATTTATTCTGTATCTTTCTATTTTGCCTCCCTTCTTTCTAATGAAAAATTTTACCTTCTCAAATATTATTTAATATCTTATTTTCTTCCTAATAATTTTATTCAGATTCTCTGACTCTATTACACATTTTTAAAGATCTAATAACTGCAAAACATTTGAAGTATGGATTTTGAGGACTATTGATTTATTGTTTATTACCTCCACATCACCAGATGTTCTATACGTCACTCAAGTAGTGTATCTTGGGGATGACTGTAACATTAATGAATTCATTTTAGCCTCATGGAGTTTCTTTCCCTATCATCTAGATAGACTCAATATGACAGGGGAATTTTCTGTGTTGGATTCACAGATTCTACATCTTCAAAAATTATTATTATCATGGAACAGAAACATTTTAAGTATATGTTTATTAAGAGGAAACTGAAATGATATTACAGGAAGGAAAGGTTTGCACTGAAACACTATCTGAAAGACAACATGGGGATTTGGAGATATATAGAAGTTGATGTTGATGATATAGAGATAAGTATTGGAGATGGAAATAAAAGTTTTAACTGAAATATTTGAAATCTAATTTTTCTGTTTGATTGTTGCTATTTTTTATAACTTGAAAAGAGAAATCTTTAAATTCTAATACAAAATTGTGTAATTTCTTTGTTCCTATACACTTTTCATCTCTCAGAAGTGATGCTTTTCCTCAGCATTGCCAATAATTTCGTAATTCCAAGTCCTTACATCAGACGATCTGTGCATTTGAGACATGAGAAGGGCGTGGATACAACTGTGACTCAGACAAGACCTGAGGAGGAGGTGTTAAGGAAGCTGCGGCTCCAAGGGAAGTTCTGAGCTGTTACCCCTCTTAGACAAGTCTGTAGGCCATGAGTCTTCCATTTTCTCCCAGATTTAAATAATGATGTGCAAATTTGTGTTCATCTGTTTGAAACATGTATAAGGTGGGTTAAAGCCAAACATTCTCTGTGTGTACACTCTAGAGTAGACCTCTGAGGACACATGCCAGAGACACACAGCTCAACTTGCAATCTTGCCCTTTGAATGCATCAGAAATAGTGAACCAAAGTAGAGATAAAATTTTGCTTCTTGTTCTTTCAATCAGCCTCCTTCAATCGCTTAAAACATAGGCTTTTGCACATATTTTAACTCCCTGTAACTTTTTTTCCTTATCTGTAGCACAGAGGTAGCAGCAGATGTACCACAGTCTGAATGCAAAATAAATTATTCTGAAGAACGTTTTGAGATCCTAAGGTAGAAGGCATATTGTAAATGCTAAACATTATTATAATTATACATACTAATATATCTTTTTGTCACTATGAAATTACCTTAATAGAGCAGAATTTTCTTAATTGCCATATACCCTTGTGGAATCAGGAATGTGCCATTTGGCCAATTGTCCTAATTATTTGAGATCCTGAGAAATATATCACACTGGGAGTTTTTTTAAATTACTATGGAAAGAGGCCTAGGTGATGGAACAAATCTCTCCCTATGTACATGCTTGATAACATAATAAAAAAAAATCATGCCAAAAAATGAAGTTAGAAACAGTAATGCATTATGAAGCCCTAAATGTTTTGTTCAACAATCCTCTTGACAGGGTGGAAAAAAGCTGAAGTCAAAGAAGAGGCTGACAAAGTAGGGTGTCTGTGTAGAAAATTGTTCTTGTTAACCTCAGTGAATTAAATTTTGCACCAGGCAAACCGTTCTACCATTTAATCAGACCAACCATCACGTTCATCCACTGCTTTTAATTAAAATACCCACTGTACTGTTACTTCATGTTGCCTCTTCACTTTCACTTATTTCTTCTGAATGTTTCGCCTGGACTAGGAGTTTTCTCATTTAGGTATCTTTAAAGCACTAGCACTTGCACAGCCCTGGTATATTATGTATAAGCAGTTGTAACACAAATAAAAGTGATGCTGGAGTACCTTAATCTCTTCTAGAGTTCCCTTTATCAGAGTATTTCATTAGCTTAATTATTTTATACCAAAGGACTCAGATATTACTCTAAATAAAGGTACTCCCATTTTGTATTATTACTGTCTTACTTCTACTATACTGTTAGCATTCCCCATGGCTCTCTCATCTCCCCTTCTCCTCCCTCCCTCCCTCTCTCCCTTCATTATTATTACTACTATTATTATTAATAATAATATTACTACTACTACTACTACTACTACTACTACTACTACTACAGACAGTCATTTTAAAGCAAGGAAGCACATTTGTGTGTCATACTCAAAATCAGAAAATTTCTTAGATTCTACTTGGCATGACCTGACCCCTTCAGATCAGGTGGGATAAGTGCTCCTCTACTACTTGCAGATAGCACTATAATACAGAAGTGAAGGCCTGGATATGACTGTTATAAATAATTCAAAAATTATAATTAGATAAAAATTACATTTCACTAAGAATGAATAAGCATCTGTGTTAACAGAAAAAAACAAGTTAAAACCCATTAGGTCCCACATAAATTACAGGCAGTGTCACAACCCTCTTTACACTTGAAAGAATGGCTATCAAAGAAAACAGGCAAAGGGCCATCTAAGAATGAGGCTTCATATCTTTGCTCAGTGATGGGGCTTCTCCTTTCCAACAGGGGACATGCTGTTATTAATTCTTACTTCCCTTTTAAGACTCATGCTGCAGTCTTGATCACAAATTTGCATAATATGTTATGGTACCTGCTCTGACAGATTAAAAAGGGAATACCACTATGAAAACTATAAAAAAAAATCCCAGCTGCAATCACATTTGTCCATAAGCTCCACAATCTAAATCATTCAGCTCCCAGTTTACAAGGGACCAGCCCAGAGGCCTGAGGTAAGCAAAAAGTGCAATAAAAGATCCAAGAATCACACTTGCCCCTGTGATGAGAAGAAAAATACCCTGGCAGGTTCATAAGCCAGCAGTTTCCTGAAAGGCAAAATCCTTTTCCCAGACAGCTTGATTTTTGCTGTGTCAGGGGAAATCCGAAATGAACATTAGGAACTGGAACAGACTTTCCTGGGAAGTGGTCATGGCACCAAGCCTGTTATAGTTCAAGGAATGTCTAGACAATGCATTTTTTCATGTGTTTTAGTTTTAAGTAGTCCTGCAATGATTACTTGATGATCCTCATGAGTTCCTTCCAACTTGAGATATTCTAAGATTCTATAAAATCATGTGATTTCAGTCACACCATGGTGAGAAATTACTCCCTGTTGGGAATTATTAAAGGATCAGGGACATGGATCATTCATAGAATTATGGGATCAATAAAAGAACTGTAGCAAGAGCCTGCAAGCAGAAGGCCTGTGTGTGAGAAAAACTCTCCATGAGAAAAATCTCTGTGAGAACCAATCTGGGAACAAGAAGGGAGCTTTGAGAAGGTACAGCTGTGTAGATAAGACCGAGAGAGAAGGAAGATAAACTCTGAATTCTTTTAATCATAACATAACTGTAGAAGCTTGCCAATGTAAGTCCAATTATGTAGAAGTAGAAATGTGCTTTGATAAGCTTTATGCCACTTAAGAGTTAACAAGCTGGTATACTATATAAGTGCCTTTGGATTGCTAATAAACGGAGTTTTGCTCTTATCAACCATATTGGTTTGGACTGCATTTCTCCCTCTGCCGGAGTCCGGGCCTCTCTTCTTTTTACAATTCCAACAACTCCCCTTTTCCTGGCTTTAAAAATACATTACTTTTGAATCCACAGGTATGCAATTAGTTGTTTATGTGTTGGCAGTTTGTTTGAGAACAAGAATATGTAGTGCCTGCAAAGAAAATTTTCAGTTTCCTTCCATCAGATATTTGCTGTTGCTTACCAGCCACAAAAATCAGGCAAGCCCAGTACCAACATATCTCTGGCAATTCAAGAATGGGCAATATGGGCTTTAATGCTAGTTAGTTAGAAAAAAAGACAATTTCTGATGTGCATAGAAAGTATATAATGATTCCTTCAATCTAAAACTACACAAAAATTATGTACATAAGCAAGCTTAAAAAATCACGTGTTGTCTGTTACATCCAAGAACAAGAAGCCCTGGATCTACGTACAAGCCACTTGTACACTATCTAGCTGAAGACCTTTTCTTCCTCTGCATTCCATTTATTACATTCTTTGTCTTCTTGTAATTTTGAATTTTAGCTCAATTCCTCACTGTTTGCCTAAAGGATATATTAAAGATTAAGTAGATCTTCCAAAATGTTGCACAAAATAATTGCTTTTCATTAGGAAGTATCGGGTGAATTGGCTAGTTATATTTCTTCAATTCTAAACATTAGCTAAAATATGCAACTAGTTGGTTAATTCTAATCTACTATTTCATACAGTTAATGAATTATTCATAGGTTCATGCAGCTGCTGAAGTACTGCAAAAGCTTAAATTTAGCACTCAGATGGCACACGTGGCAACTTGGCAATTATTACTTTTTGGAATATGGCTTTAATTTAAATTCATATGTGATTGATGTGATATGACATGCTGAGAGTACAACAGATAGTTTAATCAACAAATGGTCCTTATGAATAATGTTGATGGTAAAAGTTCTATTCAATTTCATGTCACTTTCCTTATCCTAAAAATGAATTTCAGTTCTTGTTCAGCTCTTGATATTCAACGTGTTTTCTTTCATTAGAAATACTGAAGGAGGATGGACAGAAATGCAAATACAAAATAGATTATGATAATATTTAATATTTCCTATGAGTTTCATTTCCATTTCTACTTATTTATCTTCACTGTCTTGGACTCGGTCTAGTGTTTTCTACCAACAATTGTAGTAAAGTTTTATATCAGAACAATGATCTATCAATATATAAAAAAATATGGAAAAGTGTTGCTCTAATTGGCATGAATATTTTTATATATAAGAAGAGATTCTAATGACAGTTAGTAAAGATTCTTAATTCATAATGGTTGAAATAGTATTAAGAGGTAGAGCAATTATTTTCACGACACTTGAGGGGGCTTCCCTTTAAAGATACTATGGCAGCAAGAAACACATTTTTAATAAGCTAGATACTTCCATGGAAACATGGAAGTGTCAAATATATTTCACAATAAATTGTATAAACGTTTGTTTTGTAAGAACTAAAATTCAAGTAGCTATTTTTTTGAAAAGTAAAGGAGAAAATGAAGGCAGGATTATGGGTATTAGCTTGGTCTAGAAAAGGTAAATGTATGATCTTCACATATGCAGGTTGCTGCAGATGCAAAATGCTGCCTCCAGCATAAATGTTATGCTGCCATTCATAAGTCAGTAAATAACTGTTAATCCTCAAAAACATGGCTCCAAAATGAAGATGAATACAGGAAGAAAAATCACAGAAAGTGATTTCCAAGCATTATTACCATGCTTTTGCACACTGCTCCTGTGTAAAGACATTGGGTAAAAGACACAGCGAGGCTTATTTTGCCCCTTGGATTACACCCTGAATACGTGCCCATTCCTCCTGAACCACCTTTCCCCAAGTGGGAAGGGCGCTTCCCACAAGCATGTGTCTGTACATCCCTACAAACACTGCTGAAGGTAGCAGCTTCTGCTTGCTGAAGGTGCTGGATGCACTTCCAATATCTTTATTTCTGTTATCCCCACTCTTACCCCACTCCCATTGTGCACTAAGGCATGTAACCTACATCCTTCTCTAAGAGCAAGAACTAGGATCCAGATATGTCCTTGTTATGTTGCTTTACGTTCCAAGTGTCCTTTTAAAAGCCACCTTATGATGTTTCCAGCATTACTGGAGAATAACACACATCATCTTCTTAGTTATGATAGAAACAAGGAACTGATGGGATTTAAGAACATTACAGTGAAGATACATTGTTGAGGGTAGATAAAGGCTGACAGTCTTTTAGGTATTATTTCTTTCAGTAATTGGCTAGGAAAATAATTTTAGTTAGTCATCTCATTGTTCTATTCCTCTGTAAAATTTAACAGTTCTAGGAAGATTCTACTCAAATCAGAGACGTTGACTGGGAAAAATAATCTGTCATCATCCAAATAGCAAAATTTTAAGAATATAGAACCTAATCTTTTGCAAGCCCATCTTGCTTTTCTTTTTTCAGGTCATCTAATATTTGCTCTTTTAGAGCAGGCACTTAAAGCATGGATGCTCTTCTTATATGACTTAGAAAAAAGTACTGTGCCGGTTTGGCCAAATTTAGAAATACATCCTCTGAGAGAAGGCAGGTCACCACCCCTCCCCCACCAGGTTCGGGATAGAATAAATTTTCCTCGAAGGAAAGTGAAAGAGATAAAAAACTATTTATTTAACAAACACACGGGAAAAGGATAATAATGCTAAATAATAAAATCTCTCGCTGCGGAGAAAAAACCTGGGAAAGTGTTAGAGTCCTCCCTTTGGTCTCCTTGGAGCTGGGGCTTGGCCCAGGGCCAGCTCCTCTGTGCTCAGTGGAAAGTCCTCCCGATGTGCTCTGATATTGAAGCAGTCCAGTGGAAAAGGGAAAAAATCCGAAATTCTAGGGAAGGAAAAAAATTTCAACTCTCAGTCTTCCTTCGGAGAAAAAGAAGCTGAAACTGGCCAAAAACTGACCCGGGAGCAGCAAGCCGGGTGCTTCCTCGCTCCCCTGCTGCAGCTGGAAAAAAAAGTCGCTATCTCTGTGTGACCTTGAACAGACTGCAAACTGCTTTGGAAAAGTTTTGCTCAGTTTTTCCTTCCCCCTCTCAGACTCAGTTTAGAGGCATAGAAAGGCACAAGAATTAATTTCTGGGCATAGGGCAGCGATATGGGATACACATCATAAAGTCACCCCAAGACAAGTACCTATTTGAGACATAGAAAAATATTTTCTGTTTAAATTGACTTGCTGAGAATTCACATATGAATAGAATGAATAAATGTTCTACATGAGGAGTACCTCTGACACACAGAAATTCCCCAAGTGCATGAGCAGATGGCACAATCTACGCTTCAACATAGGGGCTGCATGCCCTGCTGAAAAACATTAAGGTGTATTTGTTATCTTTAAAAGCATTTATTTCAACTAAAATAAAAAAACCCACCTTTTATGCAGTATCATGAGTTTATTTGTTGTGTGATAGAAATTACAAGAAAAAAAAGGAGGGAAGAAAACTATTTCAGAGGAAAATCTCAAAAATATTACCATTATAATTGTTATGCAGAAACTTCTTGGATTTTGTACTCTTTTTTGTGGAGTTATTCTTCCCCCTCCACTGCTTCTATAGATCTTAGAGTCTGCAGCATGACAGCAGGAGTGGGACACCATAGCATGTCATCAGCAATCCATGTCCTTCCCTCAGGTGCATCATGTTGATGTTGACAGCTACTTGCTTCTCATTTCAGGTCAAATTTCTATTATTTCTAACATAGTTTTTCCCCCTTGTTTGTGTTTTTTGGTTTGGTTTTGGTTTGGTTTTGTTTTATTTTGTTGGAGTTTTGTGGTGGTTTATTTGTCCCTAATATATCTTAATTTCCCATATGTCAAACAAACATCTTTCCTACCTTGCATACTTGTTCTCTGTTCTCCTGTTACTTCTAAAACACTGGTTTTACCCAGGTGTGAAGGTAATATTTCTCTATCAATAGGTAATTGACCACTCATGAGTTCTTGATAGCCCTGGTCGTCATATCACCAGGTGCTGCCTCTGTCATCATCCCATCTCTACACTGTATGCTCTTTCCTCACATTTAAGGGTTCTGCTTCACTCCCATTACACCACATCATTATGGTATGGTCATAAATAGTTCATTCTACACAAAACAATTACTTAGTAGTATTATCTATACAAAAATTATGGTTATACTACTTGGTTACACAAAGCTCAGCAAAAGTAAAACAAATTAGGAAATAGCCATTAGAAAATAGGTCATTAGAATATTGCTTTTACAGCTGAACAATGTGAAACATAGCTCTGAGCACGCCAAGGGAAGTCCTGACAAAGCATAAAAAATCCCAAGGATTTGCAGAGCTACTGCAAAGCCTGAAATCTGTCATTAGCAAGGCCAATAATGTATTTATTGGGTTACAGGTCTTGATTTTTGGATTGTCTCATAAACATTCAGAATAGCAAGGCTTGCCTAGAACATATGATGGATTTTTGCAGAATAATATATTAATTTATTTGACAATGAAATGGAACACAAACAAAGTTACTGGAGGTTTGCAATTTATGATACTCTCCTGAAAGAAGAGAGATAACTGAATGGCTCATCTAAAATACACACAGAATAATCATAAATGGCTATTTTTGCTGCAGAAAATTATTTTTATCAAGGGCCAAGCTTTGCCCTTAGTTACATTTGCACAACTGCTACTGATGCCAATTGAAGTTACAGTGATGTGTATCCGAGTAAAGGATCTGTTTATGAATAGGGATGGAAACTGTATTATTACTTGCTTTTAGGAAATAATAAGACTCTGGAACCTCACATTTTTCATATATATAAGAAAAGGAATTGCTTGATAGGTCTAAAAATAAATTGGAACAGATTCTATCACCTTTGTGGAGTAGTACTTATTTGCCTATCTGACAAACAATCTTTCTGATTCAGTAGAATTAAATCCTATATAAGAAGTATTCAACATGAATAAGAGAAAGGAAAAAAAAGTATCTTGGGAGCTATAAACATTTCCCAAAGTTCATGTATTATTCTCTAGAAAAAGCAGAATACTTTAAGAGAACTCCTTTCTGAAACCCTTTTTATGCATGACGTTCTTTTTATAAATGCAGGTTCCATTACTTTAGATTCAGGCAGCTCCTCTCCCATCAATTTAAAGCATTTCAAACTTGAAACAGAATCGCTTTGCCACCCTCATTATGTAGAACTGCCAACACATATGTGAGATTTATATTGAAAAACTATTCATCAGAAACTCAGATGACCAAAAAGACATTAGGACAAATAACTCAAAAGATCTTTCAATTAAATCCACATGAACTTGTGACTTGTGTTTATGGAGTCTAAATAACACCATACATATGTTCCTGTCTTTTAAGTTCTGCTTCTTTTCTCCTTAATATGTTCCAAAACTCTGAACTTTTCAAATTTCATCTGAAAAGTTCATGCACTCATGCAATTTGATAGAAATAGACACAGTCTAATGTGCAGCCTATATCTCTGTTTTCCCATAAATTAACCCACAATGTCAGCAGTACAAGAATACCTATTTGCAATGCATTGTAGTAAAAGCAGTTTAATAAGAACAAATCAAATGATCAACTTTTTAATATACAAAATATTTAAAACTTCATGGATCACCTAAATCATTTGAATCTAAGCATTTTAGAAAATACCATCACTATTTTGCTGATTATACAAGCTTTATGCAAAACAATAATTTATTTCAGTCACTGAGCATGAAGTTGCCCAAGGATGTGCCCAAATGGTTTTCAAGTACAATTTGTGGTTTTTTACCTTTCTAAAATATACCTACTTTTCTTTTACTTTTGACATGGAAACAGGAGTCCCCAAATTTACTGTAAATATTCCAATAAGATTGAGAGGGTAAATGTGGAAAGGTAGAGAGTAAGGTTCAGTTGAACACATTATCCTTATCCTTCTCTGTGTAATAAATATTATGTGTGTAATAATTGTTTGTGTTCATTGTTAAAAACATAGATATATATATTTTAATTTCTTTTTAAGGTGATCATGAGAATGAGAATGACCTCTCTGTATTCTCAGTGTAGAAAAGTGCAGCATTGTCATGTGAAAACAGGCAGGCTGCTGCCCTCTCCCTTCAGTTTCATAGGACTATGACAGAAGTGAACACAGAACAGTTTTTTGCTCTTTGCCTGGCTCTTTGTTGCAATCCAAAGTTATTTTTACCTCCTGTCTTTCTGAGTGGGAATTTATTTTAACAGTAGTGTCAAATTGGTAGAAATGAAGCAGGACTTAGAGGCTGATAACAGTGAAGACAGAAGGAGCAATAGGATTTCAATAGCAGCAGTGAGTTGTTGCAGCAGCTCAGCTTGTGGAGCTAAGTTCTTAGTCAGTAATATGCCTTGGTTGACATGAAATTTGATGGAAATAAAAAAAACCCTGTGAGTAGTTGTCAAGCTGACTGACACAGCTCATTCCAGAACTATTGGTTTTATGCCCCACTGGAAAAAAGAAAATAAAAAAAGAAAGGAGAAAAGAAAAGAAAAGAAAAGAAAAGAAAAGAAAAGAAAAGAAAAGAAAAGAAAAGAAAAGAAAAGAAAAGAAAAGAAAAGAAAAGAAAAGAAAAGAAAAGAAAAGAAAAGAAAAGAGAAAAGAAAAGAAAAAAGAAAAGAAAAGAAAAAAGAAAAGAAAAAAAGAAAAGAAAAGAAAAGAAAAGAAAAGAAAAGAAAAGAAAAGAAAAGAAAAGAAAAGAAAAGAAAAAAGAAAAGAAAAAAGAAAAAAGAAAAAAGAAAAAAAAAGAAAGAAAAGGAAAAAGAAAGTGGTTTTAAGGAGTGTCACAGTGAAAGGGGGATAAAGAGAACAGTCAAAATATGTTTGCCATGTTATTATGAAAATATTGTTTCTATGTTAATGCCTTGACCTGCAGCACTAGGCTTCAGAGACAGGGCATAACCAAGGACAGGTCACTCCATTGCATACCCAGCAATGTTTTGGTTTATCTCTGTTTCCTCTGTGTTTTCAGACATGCTTTCACACAGGCACAACCTAAATATTTTGGAACTTGTCAATTGACAATCCCAAAAATAAAAGTTCCAATTTCAGCGAAATTCAGTTCCTCAGCAGCAGTTTGTATCAGCCAAAGCTGGTACAGTCTTTCAAGGCATTACATCCATTAAGTAACAGAATCTAAATTTGGAGATTTGGGGTTTGTCTTTCTGTTTCAGCCATCTAGATTTAAGTATGATATATCTTATTTTGGAGGAAAAAAATCTGTGGCCAGCTGTACCAAGCTACCCACAGGAAAAAAATAATAATTACCAGAGGGAAAATAAAACAACCCAGACATTAGACTCCAACTAAGTTTCTAGCTTTACTATCACTCATGTTTAAAGGAAATGAATGTGTATATAACCTCAGAATTTGGGAGAGGCACAGGTCTCTGCTGGCAGGGCATTTTGAAAGCAATTAATTTGTTCTGGGTTTTACTATGCTGTGCCAAAAAAAATAGCATTACTCTTCCATGACCTACTTCATCAGGCTGATGGGAATGTTTGCTGAGCTATGTAGAGAACTTTAAAAATATACAACGATGTAGAGAACTTACTATTTTAACTGAAAACAAAAATGGGATTTTTAAAAAGAGAAGCGATATTTACTACCCAGAATAAAGTCAGTGGGCTAATTCTGAAATTCTCCTTAATATTAATTTGATCACTTACTCTACCGAGATAGCTAAGAGTGAGGAAAAGCAAAACTCAGGTTTCTTGTTGTTTAAGTTTTGTTTGGTGTTTTAGCCTGCCATGCCTTCCTGTAGGTTTTCAAGCAAATCATTTCAAAGCTAAAGTGTGGTCTTTCATATATATTTCTAATTCTTTAAAGCATTGACCTTAATAAATTCACAATAGAAAAGGTTTAGATGTTATAAAATAAGGTGTCATTGCTGTAATCTTAAATACACACACACAAAAGATTCCCATATGTATTACTATACCTCAAAATCTAAATCTCCAAAATTACTACATTATATTCTCTTCTTTAGAAAATTGAACATATATATATCAAATGAGTGTCTTTGGAAAAAAAATATTTATTTCTCTGATCCTAATATGATAAGGCTATGCAAAAGAGAAAACACAGGCATTATTAAATATTCATGGTGTCTGATTACAGGAG
Source organism: Corvus hawaiiensis (assembly GCF_020740725.1). Classification (NCBI taxonomy): domain Eukaryota; kingdom Metazoa; phylum Chordata; class Aves; order Passeriformes; family Corvidae; genus Corvus; species Corvus hawaiiensis. The sequence goes on along the minus strand of NC_063214.1, from coordinate 111,608,244 downwards.
GTGGTTGTGTTTTTAAGGGTTAAGAACAGAAAATTTGTGTTAGGAATTCTTATGCTCTGAAGAGAGCTGTGTCATTCTGTTAAAAAGTAGAGAATAATCAGGGTAACATCCCACTTGGTAGTAAGCCACTTATAGATGTCAACAAATATATTTACCTTGTTAGGGAAATTGCCTCAAACAACTGTGATCCTGAGATACAGAGAGCAATCTCCCCGGACTCAGCTGCTTTTAGGGATCCAGAAATCATAACAGCACATATAAGTGAAGAATGAGTAAAGACATACTGGACACACTTCTTGTGTATTTAGTAGTACAGCTTTATCAGAAAGATACTGAAGGATAAACAATCGCTGCTGATTTGGGAGATGGAAACTAAAATGCTCTAAGCACCAGACACAGAAATATATGGTGCCATTCTGTCCTTCTCCCATTTGAACCCAGAAAATAGCCTATATGTCCACCCTTTGATGATTTTTATCAATAGGCATGTAAGCATGTACTATTTCTGTATATGTAAAGGTTGTATGGACCAATCTCAATCAAAATGCAACTTTAAAAAATGGCACTGAAAATTAATTCAAGTCTGCGTGTAGTTTGATAATCTTGCTTGTTTTTCTGTCCTTAAAAGCATCTCTTAGGAAAAAATTATTTATCTAAAACCAGACCTATACTAAGTTCTGTTCCATACATTAAAAAGTCAGAAAGGTATGGCAATGAGGGAGTAAGTATTTAACCAAAGCAGAAGGTTCTTGCTCTGATAAATAACAAAGGAAATAGAGAAACAGTGTTTCCAAACCAATGTATTGTATGGGTTGAAAACAGTAAAGGGTTCTTTACTGTTTTCAGGTTTGTACATAAAAAATTATGATTATGCAATTCTGAAAATTTTTCTAAATTTCCCATATAAGACTGACAAAATTTCTTTGATAGTGAAGAATGAGCATCTACACTGAGGTACTTTTTTATTTCATTTTTTTTTCAGATTTGAACAGCTAATCACTACAATGATACCAATACTAATATATAATCAGGCTGACTTTCTCTCTTGGAAAGATAAAACCGAGAGCTAAGATGTATCTAAACCACCAAAAAAAATGTGTAAACTCTTCATGGTATTTAGGCACAATGATCTCGGAGGACCTACAGTGCAAAAAAGCTTATCAGTGTTTACAGACCTCAGTACAAAATTTAACACAGGATTAAAGACAAACAGGAATGCATATCACATGACCCTTGGGGTTTCTGGCCACCAGCAGCTAAATTTGTTTGTAATCGGTGCATATGGAAAAAACCCAGAAACATAAATCATGTTTATTCTCCTCCTGTTTGCTTCTGTTTTCTTTAACCAAAAAGAAAATTTTATTTAGAAATTATTTCATCTTCCACCAATTTTTCACACTTCTCCCCAAAATGGTTTTCAGTCAGAGTGGACCATGGTAGAACAGCTGATCACTTCTTGCTTTAGACCAAAAAAAGTAGCTTTAAGATTTGTCATTGTTCGGGCTCAATTTCAAAGTAGCATTTATTGAAGGCTCTCTTCAACACAAGTATTTCAGTATAGCTGTACAGCAGAAGGCAATATATTTTACCTTAGACTGCTAAAATATATTTTCAAAGGATACAGGAATCTTGAGAATACTAATAAAGCCTAATGAAGCTATTTTCTCTGAGATAAAAGTAAACAGAGAAGGTTGTAAAGTAGTTTTCCGTTTATTTGCAGGATTTATGAAATGTTCTATGCTATGTTGTCCTTCTCTTAACTGTGAAAAAACTAGGTTTTATTTTTGCATTTGAAATGCAAAGTTATGTGTTTCTTTCATGAACTATAACCAGTCTATGTGGGTTTTTCTAGATACTTGGTATTTGGCACTCACAAAAGGATATAGTCCCAAAGTATAAAGAGTTAAAGATGTAAAAAGGTTGAAATTACAGCAGAATTATTTAAAACTAAATTATATATTCAGGAAAATATGATAATAAATTAAATTTCTGAACTCGTGAGAGGGGACTGAAGTTCCAGGAAATTTGCTGAATTCTCCTAATATATATATATTTTTTCTCTTCATGCTTTATACACTTCCCACTTTTGGCAGGAGGCAAAAGTGCTGCCATTGCTGTAAAGGACATTTCCACAGTGTCTTTAAACTTGATCCTAAGGAGGGAATGTTATAGATCACTTGAATTAATTCACCTAACTTTTTAGCCTAGTTTTGAAAACTTTATCAACCTGTGATCTTTGGGTATAATTAGCTGAAACTCCAAGCTTTGGATCAATACTTTGAATTGGCATGCCTTTGAGATTTGTTAAATCATTGTCTTAAAATACCATAAAAACTGTGAAGTTCTTGGTGAATAATTTATCCAAAGTAACTTCAGTAATTCACTCTATAGCAAGTCTTATTGATCTTGATAACATTGCATGAGGCATGACTTGGCTGAACTGATCTAAAGGTTATCTCAGAAGCAGGAATATTTCCTTTTCCCTTCTTCCTGGTTTGAGAAAGAGATCATCCTTGCCAGAATCTGTGTTAGCTTTAATTTTTTGATGGCAGCATTTTCAAATATTCCATTTTGCATATTTTAGAACAGAAATTCAGTGTTAATGGAAAAGCTAAATATTTATTCTATCATTGCATTAAATATGAGTGAAGAAATGTAGGGAGTACATTATAGGTGCTTATCCTTTTATCTCTTCAAAGTTATTGTGAAGGATTGCCATTATCAAACTGCAATCTACAGAAGAAAATAGATATCACACATAAAAGTAAAAAAAAGACATTTACAATTAAAAGTGAGGGTTATCATCATTATGTGGCATTGTCCCCTAGGAACTTGAACAAATTTTCTTCATATAATTTTAATACCCAAAGAGTGGTAGAGTGAAGAAGTCCAAGAGAATGTATTTTAGTCATTTGAGATTGAGGGTAAAGGGAAAGAGTAAGCTAGAGTACTTTTTAATATCTTAGAAACTTAAATGTTGTCTCGTAAACTTTTGAATTTTTTCTTTCTCCGAACTTACAATCCAATCAGAAATATAAACATAGGCTCCTTTCTTAAAGTTGAAAAAAATAGCTTTTAGGGTAAAGTTTGTTTGTGACCTACCGATAAATGAGGAAAAATCATTGGTCATAATGGTTGTCAATGTGATTCAAGTCTGGCACAAAAATTTGGGAATGCAGGAATAGTTTTAGTTCTAACTTTCTAAAAGGAAAAACCAAGTCTCTGGAAGGGCATCCTCCTCATCATTTGCTGCCATTCAAGAGAATCATTGTTTTTGAACTAGTTCTTGACCTGCTGGAAAGAAATGATGAGGGCTCAGACAAGCTGCATGAATTCCTCAGCATTGATATTGCTGGTGGCATGCACAGTTCTTGACTTTCTTCATTACCGCACTTGCATGCTGTGATAGAGATAGAAGGAATAATTAGGAACAACTACTTTGATTTTCACACTTTTCAAGTTTGCAGGATACCTTGTTGAAATATAGAAACATACACACACAGAAATATAGTATATGCATGCACAAGCACACACATGCAAACAAACACACAAAAACATCCATCCATAAAATGAAATAATGCAAAAAAAATTCAATTGTTGCTGTACTGAATGTAGGTTACATTTTCAATGTTCCTTTATTTCTTCCATATCAGAAAAAAAATGGCCTTTTGCTGCACTCCTTCTGAATGCTTAAGAACCTCCATTGATCAACAAATCACAGCCTGATAAACATTGCTGTACACTGTGTCACAGAAGTAGCTCATTATTTTTCCTATATGAAGCCAGTGCACTGCACTATTTATGTACATCCTTTATAACTATAACAGATCTTTCAGCTGAGATTGCTGAATGAGATTCCTGAGGTTTAACCCAAAAAGTAATCCTCTCAAACTACTTGGAAACACGATTATCATGCAAGCCCTGCAGGCTTTTCTCATTGCACAGACTATGACAAAGACCAATGTTTAGGCAGAAGGGAGGGAGAGGAACTGAACTAGGGATTAGAAGAAAAGTGGCATTTTGAAAATTTTGTGTTTTGAAAATTTCTTTAAAACTTTGCAGAAAAAATGCTGAGCGACTGCCACTTAATTTACAAGAAAAAGCAAGACATGTAGGTACAATGTCCATGAAAATAGAGCTAGATTCCTATAGTAGACTGCGCTGGTTTAAACTGGTACTTCATTTAATTACAAATTTTTAATAACTGCAGATACTCTGAGCAAAGATAGTAGTGAAATGTACAAACTTGAGCCTCTTCTCTCCTCTTTTCCTTTGTTCATTTTTTTCTTAGCTCAGGAAGATAACAGCATACAAGTATTTTTAAGAACTTAACTATACAAAAATTGATATTAGCAATGATACTACAGTGTGTGTACTTCTCTGCAAATTTCCTATGTTCAGAGCCACTGGAGCAGTCCAGGGGAGGACTTGTAGTGTGATTAAAGAATCAGAAACAGCTATCAAATGGAAGAAGGCTATACTACGTGTGGAAACCTAATGTGTGGCTAGATAAGGCTACAAAGGCTAGGTAAGGCTGCAGAACCAATGGGGAAAGATGGCCTGTGATATTTCCTACTGGCAGGGAGTGGGAAGGAGAGGGGGTCAGAGAAAGAGAAGAAGAAAGAACAGAAAGTGAAAACTGCTTTTTAAACTAAAGCGCCAGACTGACACAAAAATAAATGGATGCAAATAGCCAGGAAGACAGAAGTGTGATTTTATAGGGCATATGGACTGCAAAACTAAGGTGGACTTTTGCCAATTGCTAAAGGTGTGATCCCAGAGTTCAAAAGAATTAGACTTGATTACCCTGAATGTCTTGTTCTGAAGAAGCAAGATTATCAGAGTATCTCTTCTTTTAGATACCAACAGAAACATAAATATTATCTGGTTAATGGTTGGACTTGATGAATTTTGAGATATTTTCCAACCTTAATAATTCTGATTTGAATATTTTATGATCTATATGCTGATTCAAGTACGTTTGCAGATCTATACTTACCAAGTATATGTGAGGCATTACAGTGGCAATTTCCTAATATGATTTGCTACCTTTAGTGGTTGGATCCTGCCTGGCCATAAGTCATGAGTACAAGAAAACAGCCATACATTGTGCACTTGGATAATACACGGCTGTGAAATAACAGTTTCTGTGAAAAAAAAAAGAATGCTCATATGGACATCAAAGCAGCAGGGCTTACTTGAAGCTTGGTACTAAAATATTTTCTGATCCAGTATTTACAGATGCAAACACTTCCTTTTATTTCTGCCATCCCTTTCCTTTTTATCACCTTATTGTCTAACACATTGTCACCTCTGATGGAGAAATCTTTGGTAATGTTCGATTTCCAAGGGCACAACAAGAACAAGAGTAATAAAAGTCATTCAAGAGGACAGCAGCTGAATTTGGTCTCATGCAAGAGCTCTAACAGGTAGTATAATGAAGTTTAATTTCTCAAACATCATTGAACTTCTTGACGAACAGGGCAAAATAAATACAAAAGAGTTCTGAACTAAAAAACAGAGTGACCACTGAGGTCTGAAAAGGAAGACTAACATAAACTACAATAACTTATCTCTTTATCATTTGACAATGATGTGACTTTTAGATGACCACCTACTGAAAACTTCAGTACTGAAAACTGAAATTAGGTTTATTGAAACAAAGTCCAACACAAAGAGCATGAACAATATTATTCAAAATTTTCATAGTTTAAGATCAATGTCACGATAGTTTAAAAACAGTTAGGCTTTGGTTTTTAAACAGTACTTTTTTCATCAATAGGGAAGAAGAGTTTTCTCAAAAATAGATGAAATGACAAAGACAACTCAAAAAACTAATGGAAACATTTTGATCTGATAGTCAAGATGGTAGGAAGGCTGTTTCAATATAATGGTCTGAATACAACTCTTTTCATAAGCAATGAATGTCAATTCTACAACATCACACAGATTCTCCCTCGGGTAATTATACTAGTGCCAATATTGTTCAGCATTATAATTAATGATCCAGATGATGGGATACAGCACACCCTCAGTGATTTTACAGATGATACGAAACTTGAAAGCGTGGCTGATGCACCATATTGGTGTCCTATTATTCAGGAGGACCTCAAAAGGCTGGAGAAATGGGCCAAAAGTTCTGGAGATCAACAACAGTAAAGGCCACATCCTGACAATGAGGAGGAATAACCCCAGGTACCAGTGTATGCCCCATCTGGAAAGCAGTTTGGCAGGGAGTGTCCTGGGTGTCCTGGTGAACACAAAGTTGGACGTGAGTCAGCAATTTGCCTTTGCAGCCAAGAAGGCTAAAGGTAACCTGGGCTGCATTAGGCGAGAGTGTCGATAGCAGGTCAAGGGAAGTGATTATTTTTCTCTACTTGACTCTGGCAAGACAAATCTGAAGTGCTGGGTCCAATCCTGGGCTCCCCAGTATGAGAGAGACATGAACATACTGGAGTGAATCCAACGAAGGGGCTCAAGGACTGAAGCATCTGGCATACAGGAAGAGGCTGAAAGAACTATGACTTGTCAGTCTGGAAAAGAGAATGATCAGAGGGATCGCACTCCCTGATGGGGTGTAAAGAGGACAGAAACAGACTTTTCTCGGGGCACAAAATTAAACTTAAACATAAGTAAAATCTTCTTTGAGAGGAGGAAGTTCACACACAGAAAGGTTGTCTAGGGTTGTGGAGTCTCAATATTTAGATATATTAAAAACCCAGCTGGACACATTCCTGGCTACCCTGCTCTTGCTGACCCTGATCTGAGCAGAGGCTTGGACCAGGTGATCTCCAGAGGTGCCTTCCTGCCCCAGCCAGTCTGTGAGTTGGTCATTCAGTGTTTTAATGAACAAGTTATATGGCTCAAACTTATTTTCCAGAGAGCTAATAGTATCTCTAGATTGCAATCTTTTCTTCCATGCTTCCCTCTCATTAAACTTGACAGCATCACAGATGTTTTTATATTGCTGATAACAAATTTCTAGCTACCTAATGCAAACAGCATTGTGTAAGTCCAGATAACCAATTCCAGTGAACAGTGTCAGCTCCACAGACACTACACTCTTTATGTTTTCAGTCATAAAAATGAATTCTGATGACTTATTATCTAGAGGGACACAAAGTAAAACTTTTCAACCATCTTTTCTTTATGCTTGGCAGTGTGTGTGCACATCGCAGAGGGAGTGCTCCAAGAGCCTGTTAGGGAGATTTATATGGGCATAACTCAGATGTTTCTCAACAGATTTAGTTGCCAGTGTAATATGAGTGTCCAATGAGTTACTGTCCCTCTAATGAGTCATAAGGAAAATAAAGGCTTTGGAAGAAGATCCATAGTTTTACAAAATCTTTTGAATACTTAGAAAATTTAAAAAAAAAAAAAAATTCCCATAGATTGAGAGTTAGGGGTTATAGGGGCTTTATATATATGTGTATGTGTGTGTGTAAAATGTACCAAAGTTATGGCAAAATCCTGGGAGTGAAACTGGGTATTTGAGTACCACAGCAACTTGAAGACTTGGGAGAGATTTTTTATGTAATACCATATTTGGGTTTGGGGATTTTTTGGTTTTTTTTTCATCTGAATAGTGTATCGTCAAGAAGCACTTTATTCAAGACTTAAGACAAGGTTGTTTTGTGTCCATGTGACTGATGCCAGACTGGCAAGTAGTCTTGAGGGAAGGGCTGTTATTTCCAGAGGAACAGAACTCAGCTTGATCTGACTAGAGACTTCGTGCTGGCTTGGACCAGGACAAGGTAAGTTTCTCATGTGGACATGGTCCAAGTCTCAGATCAATGTAAATTCTCTCGGACATGAACCTGTTAAAAGTAATATCACCTCATCCAACATTTGGAAACAGCTGTTGTGAGTGAGCAAGTGAGGTTCGGATGCCTGTCTTCTGCAACACGCTCTAAAAATCGAGAAAGGAAAAGGACAACCTAGCCACTGTGTATGAGGCAAACATAGAGACAAGTTGTGAGAAATCCAGGTTAGTCAGGACAAGATGATTCCAACTAGTAGGAAGCTGTTCATAAGTTTACCTGATTGAAGAACTGCTCACAGCTTGTCAGAACTTCAGAGCTCTGTAACAGAATTGAAATGAATATGTAGCAGCTTTCATTACACAGAAGCAAAAAATAATTGACATAGACCACCTGCTGAGAGAACATCAGCACTAATGTAATGAACTTCAATTTGCAGAAGACAAAAAGTGCTTTGTCACAGTGATGAACTGATACTACTGTACACTAGACTTCTGAAAGTGTCATGAAGAGCTGGAGTCCTTGGAAACAGCACCAAAGGAAAATCATGTGCTGTGATAGTTTTAGAGCTAGCCCCTCTGGCAGCGAGGCGCTGTGTGCCTCCTTATATGCCTAAATATGCCATTATGAATATCCATACATGCATATTCTATATATGTTATGCATAAACATATGAGTGTGTATACATATTTGTTCTTATGCATACACTTATATACATGTGCATATACAAACACATATTTGTATATCTACACACAAACTTATGTAATTGCAGTATATATTCATCCAAGAGGGCAAACTGGAAAGCACAATGATTGGTCATGAAGAATAATAAGAGAAGAGCTCATAGTTCCTAGAAAATCCTTGAAAGAGAACTAAAATATGCACAAAAATATAAGAATCCTCAAAACAGATGAGTACAATTATGTGAAGCGTTTCAGAGTCTCCAAGTGCATTAAGAGTTCCAGTAACAAATAAAATAAGAGTAAAATAGCACCAATGTTTGAAAACTTGGTATGCTCTGATAAAAGAAGGAAGAATCAGCAGGAGGAGTGCATTCTACATAGCTTCCCAAAACTATCATGCAAATGCAAAATTAACAAATCTACAAATCAGTCTGTGCAAGATATTGAGAGAAATGAATCCAGGGGATAAAAGGTCACTAGAGCTGTTTAAATTTCTAAACTAATGGCAAACAGAGAGAGAAAATATTTCAGTATTTATCTACACAGGCCTATGAGCTGAATTTTTTTGAAATGTAGATGATGGTGATAAATAAATATATGTCACAGGAGCACTGACTTTAAACCAAACAAGGATTTGACCCACTAATGCTGAAAATGTCTAACTGGGGATGAAATGGAAGAATTAGACTTGCTAGAAGGTCAGAAATTATAGAAAATAATGAATTACAGTTTGTGTCTTTAATAGCATATTGTCATGCAAAAACACTCCTGCACTTCTGACTGTAGACTCTGATGCAATAGTTGCTAAGAGCCACCACCATTCTGGTAAGCACTTCTGAAAAAGATCAGGATTGAAGAAGCATGACAAAACTTAATTTTTATTTCCTTACCCACCAGTGGTTTTTTTCTTTATCTGACGTGCTCCTTACTCAAGCTGTGCTGCTTATTATGCTTTATGCAGTGAAAAACATCACATCAGGGAGCCCTTTTTTTACAGAAATTTCATATAGACACACATGTTCTGTCCTTAAACATATGCAGGTGAAAGCAAAATTTGGTTGTATGTCTTCACCTGCAAAGGAGTTTATACAGTATTTGATATCTGTGCACACTGTTGGTTAAAAACACTTGAGTAAGTCTGATAGTTAGGATACCTTTTGCTGCAAGAGAGTGAGCATTTATTTGAGTTGAATATGCTTTTTTCTGTGCACTCTGTACAAGAAAACTAAGTCCTGTGATTTTTATCTTCAGGAGAATCACAGGAAAATGAAAACTAACGAACAGAGATAAAGCTAGTATGCTATATAAGAATGCACAATTAAGATAATAATTAATGTAGTGAGTGTACCAGGTTTTATAACAGAAAAAAAACCCCACAGAATTATATGATCACTGATGTGTTAAGTGGCACCATGATCAAGAGAGACACACCTTATTTATGGGAGACTAGTACTGCCCTTCACAGGGATACTAAACTCTATATGGAAAACATATCTGGAAATGGCATTGATTCAAATTACCATATTGTCTCATATTTAAGATAATTTCGAAAATTTTAAATTGGTGATGTGGCAATTAGAGAAAAATCTATGCAGAAATAAGCTGATCATTTCTGTGAATCCACACTGCATTAAAAAAGGGGTCAGTAGTCTTAGAAGATCAATGGAGAATTGGACTGTTCCAACTTTCCATAAATGTCTACTAAATTATTTTCAACTTTCATGATTATAAAAACTTCAAATTTAATCTACAAGAGGCATGAAGATACCTTGTAGAGTTCAGGAAAAGTACATTTTGAAATATATATATGGAACAATAAACATCTGAATAGTTGAATGAAATAGGAACAAAATATCATCGTCAGGTACACGTTATCTGAAGTTTTTCAACTCAGACAGAAGGAAGGTATTCAGGTTTGGAAGTTATGTAAGTGTTATGTACTTATTTCTAGAGTAAGAGAAACAGAACTGAGAGACTGAACACATTTTAAAAAGTAATGAAAGGTAATAATCCTTAAAAATATAAACTTAAGTATCTCATGCTGTTTTGAACGCAGCCATGTTGACACTTAAGGGTGGGTCTGTATTTTGCATGACATTGCCTTTTATTCATAGGTCATGTTGGAAATTTTATGAAATTCTATAGAATCCATGTGAGCCAACTTTTCCTCCTGAAAAATTTTCAGTGTGTCTGAAGTCTTGTTCTACACTGTGTAGAAAAAAAAAAGCAATTTTAAAAATCTTCCCTCAAATCCTGTAATTGACACGCATTCCATGGAAAATAGTATATTCTCTCCATATGGCTTAAATTCCAAACGACAGTCATTTTTGAAAAATGTGTGCTAGCCAATCCATAAGTCATCCTCTAATCAGACAAAATTTAAAGTATTTCCTGAAGGAGTATCTTGATATATGGCTTTTAGACAGTTACATGAAATGACTTAATGGTTTTAACTCTGTAAGAGAATGAAAACTATAAAACAATTTTAAAAGTCAACAGATGACTCAAGAAAACTTCAAACACTCTGAATCTTATTCAAAGTACAGCCCAAAAAACATGCAAGCTATAAATACATATTTAATTTTTCTGGTGAATCAATGTCTCTTTTTGTGAAGCATCTTAACTAAGGGACATTTGAGGATTTTAACTGAGAAAACTGCTGGATTAGGATGATCATTGGTCTCCGATCTTTAATCAGATGATCACTTAGTGTGATTTGTGGTTTTAGTTTATCACACCACCTCTGTGAGTTAGAAAGAGATCATAGTTCCCATTTTCAGTTGGCAAGAAAGTGCTAAACAATTTACTGGACACAAAGCAGAGATTTACTCATGATGGAGCAGAAAATCGAACTGTCCCAATTTTTATTTGGTTGTTGAAAGTATTTTGTAGACAAAGAACAGTTATTATTTTCACTTATGATGCCAGCACTTTTAAATTAAAGAAACAGTAACAGCAATCTTCAATTCCAGTCTGCAGTTGTCTTCTCCATTCCACAGAGACAAGAAAAATATTTATAAAAATAATTTAAATTACTTATCTCATAAAAAAGCTTTTTGAAAAATTAAAGAAATTATAACCTTTACTTCCAGTAGAAAAAAAATTATTCATGAATACTTGCACAATTTGAATCAAGGGTGTAAAATCCAGTATTGTATTACTGAATTTCATACCAGCACATATATTTACAAAGGGATAAGGTATAAAATGACATACAAGTACAGTCAATTGGCTTTTTTGACATGTATTACTATGTGTTTTCAGATGGAATTATGTACTATTGACAGGAAATTCTGTACTTAGAGTGGATCATCTGTTATCTTATAGGATCTGCTATGCTGGAGCAGACCTCTGATTAGCTCAGCACTCTATCTTTAATGGGCCAGGGCCACATACATCAGAGGAAGATGCAATGTACCCATGTGGAAAATGATGGAGGAACCTGCCTCCTTAAAATGCAGCTTTGTGCCCTTGTCAGCTAAAGATTACCTTGTGCCCTGAAGAGCAATGGAAATTACCTGAAGGATGAAGGATTGAAGCTTCTTGTTTCAAGCTGTAAAATCTGATAAATACAAAAAGAAATACACTGTCCAAACGGGTTGTTGCAAATATGTCTGCTACAGCACTCTCTGAAACATATTGGCTTCAACAGCACCAAAAAGAAAATACTGGATTAGATGGACTGCCAGATTGGTCATATCTGCTTTCCATTTCCTTTACAATAACGAGAATTTCTTGCTACCCTTCAGGTGTTTTACTATACAATTTTATACATATAAGGGTAGCCAATGATGAGGATTAATATTTTGTAGACAACTGTTTTCTAGGCATGGGTATAAAATATACTATGTTCTGTGCTAAAAATTTGTCAATGTCAGAGTTAAAACACTGAATATTTTTACATGTCCCAACCTCAAATGAACAAGAATATTTTTTCAATTAAATGAGCAGAGTGTTGGAAAAACTGTCAAAAGGCAAAGAAGAATAATGCGATAGTACTTGGTAGTACAATGAATAAACCAATACTGAACACATTAAAATTTTGAACACTGAAGAAAGCAATCCTAATTTTTTCATGGAAACAGTAAAAAGGAGTTACCACTGGTTGTCAGTAAATACCAGTTGTTAAACTTACCACTTAGCCAAAGATTTGCAATTATAATGAAGAGTTCTATGACAGTATTATCTAAAGGATAAAGAGTAAAAAGGGTGAAGAATGAAAAATAAAACCAAAACATATATAAATGATAAGGAAAGAAAGTATAAAATACTTGTGGTCCTAATATCCCAAAAGGATAATAAGATTTGAAAAGAAGAGAAGAAGGGCAGCAAGAATTCTCAAAGATGTACAAACACTTCTGAATGAGATCTGACCTTTAAACCTCAGGCATGAAACAGAAGTCTGTGAAATCATGGATGCCAAGAAGAAGGTGAATAAGGAATGAGTGTTTAGTTTTCGTCATAAAACAAAAACTGAATCAAAGGACTGAAATCATCCGACTAGAGTTTTAAAATAGGAAATATGCTATCACTTTGCTCATAGTTGAACTCTGTGCATGCAGGTAAATGATTGCCTCAGCTTGCATAGGATCAAAACATTTCTCCTAACTCAGGGGAGAAAAAAACAAGGAATGAGTCAAGACAGTAATAGCGGTCTTGGACAGCTATTGGACATAATGGACCATATGAGTACATCTGAAAAATATAATACTATGCTTGCTTTTTCCCTGTCAGCCACAGACTGGGATCAAAACTGAGGTACTGAAATGTAATTTTTTTCTGACTTGATATGGCTAATTTCATACAACCCAATAGTAAATTCAAACTATTATTTTTCCCAATCTCTCCACAGTTGCTTCCTGTATCTTGCCCTCAACTATTATACCATCATCCTTGTTTTATTTGCTTCTCATTAAGGGACTGTATTTAATTCCATCTTTAGGCATGTCTCATTTTCAAATGTTCCTATACCTTTAATAATACATATATTGTGTTTATATATATACGTATATATATCTCACATATTTTTTTATATATGATATATACACCCACAATTTTATGTACATTAGGGTGTGATACAACTTTAATATAGCTATTGTTAGCCCTTTTCTGCTTGGTTCAAGGGATATTAAAAACTACTAGGTAATTTCATGATAGTGGGTGGTGTGGTTCTAGAACTCATTTCTGAACTTTAATGAGGAATTTTGTATCCTTATTATATTTTCTACTGAATTCCAAGTTCAGGAAACTAACTGAGAAAAACAAAAACTTTAGTCATAAGAAAGTTTTGGATTCAGCTGCAAAATTTGACACTGATTTGAGGCAAAGCATTTTCCCTTATGGCAAAATATTACTGCTCCAAAATAACAACCATGAATGTCTTCCAGCTTCCTGCAACAGATTTTGTCCTAAATTCTGACAAGACATGCGACAGAGATGGTTTATGACTTTCCTTTTTTGTTATATAGTCATGTCTGTGATTGATATTCTAGGCCAATATTTAAAAATATACACTCTTATTTTTATGTCTCTAAGTGTTTTAATATAATCAGTAGAATGAAAGGTATTATTCTGTTGACTGGACTTCAAGACAAACAAAAAGTTTATTGTGAAAATTGCAGGTAGGAGGCCCCAGCTTTTTCCATTGTTCTCTTGGAATAAGATCCAATTTTTTAAATAGAAAAAACACATAGCTCTAATCAGATTATACAAATGTCACATTTTCCTTGTTGTTTCTCTGGTTTATGTTTTTAAATGACTGTGGAACTTGTAAAAGTTGCCAGACGCATTGCTCTGGAGGTAGTGTTTGAAGGTACGACTTCAGTGCGCCCTTATCCTATTTATGGTAATGCAAGACATACTGTTCCTTACTGTCTTAACACTTTGAAGAAGCAGCAATACCTATTTAAAAAGCCATCAATGCAAACTTTTCATTATAGGCAGTGAAATCATGATCTTTAGAGAACATCTAGAGAACCCTACATATGCAGGGTAATGCTGCTTGTTTCATTTACATAAAAATAGAAATATATGTCTCTTTAGTCACTGTTAAATGATAATGATCCCTGGCAGTCTGAATTCACTTAAAGTTTTATGGAAACAAAACAAACCATTTGGCATTCTCAAGGCACCATTCTCAAACATACTGAAGCACAACTTAGATTAGGTGAGCAAAACACACACTTATCCATAAGTGGCAAATTATACATAAAAAGACGTTTTCAACTATGACTTTAATTTTGATACACACACAAATACAGAAAACTATGATAAACAAAATGAATAAAAAGTAACACCATTACTTGAATTCCATTTTGTTCATACAGGAATGTAACAAGACAAAAGTAACATAAGCATGCTTTTCAAAATTTGTCTTTTAAACTTAAATGTAGAATTTCTACATTAAACAAAACAAAATTCCAGTCCAATAATTCAGTCATGTAATATGTTTATTACATGCATAGGCAACTAGCCTGAGCTCAGCTCTATACCACCACCCTTACCAGGAACACCCAACTCTAGGAACAAACCCAGGCAGATCATAAAAACCCAGCCAAACAGGGTCTACAATTCAGTGTAGGAATTCCTCTCTTATTCTCCTCTTTCCATCTCTTCCACTTACATCCTCAGAGTATATCAATTAATTCCAATCAAAAGTCTGTTAAATTCTTATCCTTAATTCAGCAGCAGAGCAGGAGTGGACCAATGGTGACATTGTCTCTCCAAATGTCCCTCCAGTCCCAGCCCAGGCCCAGACCAACACTCTGTGGCCCCAGGCCTCCGCCACCTTTGTGTGGGTGAGCACACAGAAGAAGGGCTTGTGTGATATATCCCACACGCTCTGCTTGCCACTCCTTGCCTTGATTGTGCCTTTGAATGTACTGCTTCCTTGCAACTATTTTCTGTGGCACAGCAGAAATGTTTTGATTTGTTTGGCTTTTTTTTCCGATCTTAAGGCAACTGGAGGCATAAAACTGGGTAAAATTATAAAAAGTTACTTCCCCTGTTCTGACTGAGAATATGCAAGAACATATGAAGACTCCACAGCAGGAGAGTTTTTCCCTGTAGATATATACATGAAGCATTGCCGTAAGTAAACAACAAACAAAAGCACAAAACAAATAGCAAGGAAAGAAGACACCCAGAACCATACTAAAGAAGTTTGTTTTTTCAACATGGTTATATTTATAGAATGGGTCCTTTATTGCTGTTTTGTTTTGTCTACTTTCAAAAATAAAATTGAGAAGTCCATCTGCTTAGTTACCTGGATTGTCTCTTCCTGGTTTTGATTCAGCTAAGGATAATTTTCCAAGGAAATTTGTATTTCATTTTATCCTCAGTAAAGATTGAATGATCTCAGTCCTGACAACCCAACATGGCATCTAAGTGCCTGCTGCAGACAAAGAAATGACCAGTTTCTTTGCCAGGTGTTCTGTAGCTCTCCAGTTCTATTTACCAGCTCCAACTTATCACTGAGCTGCTCAAGGTGCACATCGTAAATGGGTCTGTAGAAACTCCTTCCAAATCAATTGAGTTCTTTTTTGTTTATGAAATATCAGTCATAGACTGGTGGATATGGTCTCACAAAAGACATCCTAGACTAGACGTTGTGGTGAGCCACCATGGGTTTTGAGTTGGTTTATGCTGGATAGGTGAAAGTGCTTAAAGCAACATAGTAGAGACAAAAAAAGCCAATGCTTATTTTCCAGCTCTAAATATTTCTTTTTAAATGGTTGCTTGTTGCTTTGCCAATTCAGAGGCTTTACATTTCAATGGAATACAGAAGAAAAGGTAAGCATTTCAGCAGTGCTAGGTTTGATAATACCATAACTCAGCTTCCCTAACATAATTTTGCAAGTTTTTCACCAGTTGAATACCTGACTTATCCCTTAGAAGTAAACAGCTTATATTCAATACTGTTAATAAAGCAGCTGTTTTATTCTGCAGTAACTTACACCAACAGCATTTCCAACACCATAGCATTGCTGTCTCACCAGGTAACTCCCAGAAACCAACTGATAATACCCTAACAAAATGAATGATTAAGTTCAAAAAATCATGTATAGGAATCCAATGTAAGGGATTTAATAATGGTAAAGTGAGAAGGTAAAGGGTTAAGAAATTATAATCCTTTCTGCTCTGCTACCCATACAGAATGTAGAATATATACCTTAATATTAACTGTTATATTTACAGTTATATTTACAGTCATGATTTACATAAATAAATATGTAAAGTTACATAAATAATGTCATCATATAATAAACGTCATTTTATAGCAAATTTTACCTTACATTTAACTTTACTCATTTTTAAGTTTGCTGGGCAATTGAGGACATCAGCATTCCCAGAACAATATAAGCTTTCACTCCAGAAGCCTTGATCAGCACAAAATCAGCTACCACGATGGCTATTGACTGTTGCTCGACAGACTGAATTTTTTGTTCAATCACTTGCACAGCACAGAGTGCCAAAAGATTTCATGATTGCAAGTCCTATTTCCTTTACTGACACAAAACCAAAATGTGTTTTTCATCATCACAAAGCTAACAGGAGAAAAAGCACTATTAAGCGGAGAAATGTACTGATTAAATGTAAAGGTTAGGTTAGAGCCACCTCAGTTCTGTCAGTGCAGCAGTTTCCTGCACAAGAATTTCTGATATTTAATACCTGTAAGTATTTGCTGTTAAGTGTCTAATAAAACATACTGATTAGCGTGTCATGAAGGAAAAGATTAGACACCATTTCTTTGATTTCTCACTTCTAACATAATTTCAGCATTTAGATTACAATGTTCCTTTCTAAAATTTAACTTATGGCTCAGAATGAAAGTCATGGTGAATGCATTTGTATCTACTGTCTGTTTGAAAGTAATTGGTAGCTTGCCATGCTGTAATTCAGCCCTTTAAACCTCAATTGTCACTAAATGACTCTTTTATTGTTATTGTTATTATTATTAGTGGAAGGTGAAAAAATATGTGCACAGAGGTTGGCACCTTAGCATGAACAAAGAAGAAACTGCAGGTGATGGTGTATTTTAGAAACATCTGGAAAGCTTATTCAAAAACTCTCAAAAATGTAACAAAGAAGAGACAATCACTTATGTATGCACTTATGGTAAATGTCTTCTGGGAAATGAGTATGAGCAACTCCTGTCAAACATTTATAATCCTTATTTTCATAATTCAATCTGCAAGTTTTTCCATTTGAAACAAAGACACTCAAAGCACAAGACAGTATTTCCATATTGGAAAGTGGTCAGTACCTTTTGCATTCTGGTCTATGAGGTATTTCTTAATTTAAAAACCCGCCTTCAACAAACAGAAATCTGCAAATAAAAAACATAAACTCCTATTTCTTCATCACGCACACAAAAAAACCCCAACAAACTATGGTTTGTCTTTCAGTAGATGCACCCCTATCTTTGTCAGACTGCTGGGGACAGGCACTGCTGCTGCTGGGCTACAGGAGACAAAGTGGGGCTCCACTCTCCAGTCACAGGACAGATCACATACAGGATAGTGACAGGTAATTACAATAAGATAATAACTAATTAGAAAAGTGGATTACTTGACCTTCTGGAAGACCCATCAGGATTATGAATAGTGTTAAAAAGGTCCTGTGCAAGCAGAAGCAAGTTCTAGGCTGCTAACAGGCTGGTTTATTATAAGAAATGTTGCATTTATTTGTATACATTAATAAATCATTCGAATTCTATGAACTATCTTAAGAGAAAGATAAACAACTTTTTTTACAAATATTCAAAAAAATTATCCCCAAACTAACAGTCATATCTGAAAATACCTTTTTCCCAATACTGATGTTTTTCATTTTAACTGAGCTAAGCATTACCATATCTATTTATGTTCATTAACTTTATTAAAGCAAACACAAATAATCCAACCTTTGAAGAGACATGGGTGAAATTCTAATGATGATAAAATATCTTAAAATGTATACATTTCTTTATTTATTTTAATACAGAATTTTTCTCTAATAACTTAGAAATATTGTAGCATGACAAACAATCATCCCCCCAGATACCAACTTTTTTTTGGCATCTTATATTTTAAAGGACATTTTAATAGATGACACTGTTTTTCGGAGTTACTTATTGAAAATACTTTAATTCTATATTGGGTTTAAAGATTTTGTTTCGGGAAATGTTCTTTCTTTTCATGAACAAGTGTTTCACTCTGCTTTAGTGACTTGTGATAATAAAGCAGCTATAGATAAATCTGATAAAATTAATATCAGAATATTTTGATGTAAAATAGCCAGGCATTTATTTTCCACAAATTTACTGCTGTAAAAGGAAGTCATACCTTTTTTTTCCTCTTAAGTTTTCCTTTGTGCCTTTTTGCAAGAAAGTCTTTATACGTTCTGAAAGTTGAAAAAGACTTTTTTACTTCATTAGCTCTTCATATTTTTTTTCACTCCAGGAGAGATACGAAATGAATTGACCTCAGACAATCCTACATCTTCTTTCCAGAACTTTTGAGATACATATTGCTGTTACTCTTAGTATATGGTTCAGGTATGTTCAGGACAATTCAGTGAACCAAACCCCCTCCCAGACAAACAGAGGCTATGTTTAGAAGAAAATACCTCATTTTTTAACATTAATTGTGAGGATCTTTAAGTCCATGCACAAACGGACCACAATATATATTCTGCCTACTGTCAAAATATATAAATATAATTTGTAGAAGAGAAGCACAACAACTAGAAATACAACAAAAATTCTATATGTTGCATAGTAAGTCTGCCACAATGCTGGAGACACCAGCTAAGCTCTGCATGAAACACAAACCAAAGAAAATATCCACGGAGAGCACCCACTAATGAATTACCCATTTTGCACAAGAGCTTTTGGGGCTGAGGACAGTGCCAGAAATTTCTTCCCTCATCTTCACCACTTTATTGCCAATATGGTCAAATTGTAAAGGCAAAATTGTCACAGTCCTGCGAGGGACTTCAACTTGCAGCTGAGGCAAGAAAGCAAGGAAGCAAGAGAGGATATAAGATTCACTTTCTGCTGTCTTGATTTTCAGATTTTGGAGTAACTACACAATAATGTTTTCCTTCTTAGTGCATGTTTCTCTTTAGGACTCCCTAGAGTCTGAGTAGGCACTCCCAAGACACAGAATCTCTACCTGATGCAATCCTGCAAGAGTCATATTTGTACTTAAGAGTTCTGGCATTGTTTAATATCATAATCACCTAAAAATGCATTATATTTTATTTCAGAATCCCATCTTTAAAAGTTTAATATCAATATCCCAGAAGAACTTCCTGTCTTTTAACACACTGTCAACAAGTTAAAAACCCATAATTTTTGGAAGGGTTACTGTTATCACACTGTTATTCATGTGAGAGCTCAGCAGTTTTAGAAGTGAAGGAAGAGAAAGAAAAAAGACTGATGACTAAAATAAATGAAAATAGATGCTTCTTTCATCCACCAAATTTCCTGC
This sequence comes from Corvus hawaiiensis, assembly GCF_020740725.1. Classification (NCBI taxonomy): domain Eukaryota; kingdom Metazoa; phylum Chordata; class Aves; order Passeriformes; family Corvidae; genus Corvus; species Corvus hawaiiensis. Next base: position 111,588,327 of record NC_063214.1, on the reverse strand, counting down.
CTTTCAACACTTACTTACATAGTGTTTCCCTCTCTCCCTGTATTCTCTACGCTCCTTGAATTGTACACTTACTGACTTTTGTATTGCTCCCTCCCTTTCTGTCATGAAATGTGTAATCATGCCCCAGGTTAACCATTCCCATGCTGAAGTCAGCACATAATGGCTGAAAGAGTGGAGAATCTGGGATGACAACAGGTCAAACATTAAATCAAAGACTAAATCAGGGATTATCTTTGTGATGCTTCCGTTTCTTTGAACAAAACCTCCTGTGCTCGGCCAAGTAATTGTTTAGTTGTATATTTCCATGTCTATCTGATGGTTTATTTTAGAACATAATGCACTATAAAAATTTGTGAGAGTTTGAGGATTGTGATTATTGTATCTTTCTGCAGGTATTAGGGAAATCATAATTATATCCTAACACACATTATGAAGCCTGGGCTCTCTTTGTTTTTTGGGTTTTTTTGTTTGTTTTTTTAGTTATTATTTTAGTAGCTGTCAATAATACTGCTGACTAAAATGTGAACTCATGATTCCTTTCTACTTTGCACACCAGGAATTGCAATGCTTAACAACTCTACCACAGAATTTTGTGTACATCGTACTTCACATCAATACATATTGTCCAGAACAAGTTTAATAATATAGGCAATGTCTCCTCCCGAGCACAGGAAGGAATAGATCTGCAAATGGGGCATTATTCTCCAGTCACTCCACACTCAGGAAATTCTCCTTCTAAACTTTAGTCTTGCCACACTTTCCTCTGATGTCAGCCCCTGCTATATTATGTATGATTTCTAAACTAATGTCCTTCTGCATAGTTTGTTTTTGCAGAGGGAAGAAAACCACTTCCTTAATAGAAGTACAATCCCACAACTTTTCTAATCAAGATATGAACAATTTTTTTTTCCTTACTTATGCACTTTATAGATTTTTCAAATACATACAGATCTAGAGGATATTCCTCTAACAAAATTGTTATCATGTTGGTTTCAGCACTTTTTTACTTGAATTATAATGACCCTGCCAGTGAATCCTGTGCTTTAGTAGACAAAATATCATCCACAAACTTTGGAGAGTAAATCATACCAGCCTACCCTTCTGAGTAGATAGAAAATCAGTAGATTTAACAATTCATTGATTAAAGTGTCCTTCTGATGGAAAAAGTGTAATTTAATACATTACAAAAACACATCAATTTTTTACTTATCCAGATATCTCAGGGAAAGCTCAGTTTCTATCACACTTTTGCATTAGGTATTTTTTTTTTGTAGGGAGTGGATGATGAAAAAACCCAATGATGAAAATGATCAATAAATGACATTCCTTCCTGCTAAACCTCATTTCCTTATCATTCAAAGATGGGAGAACATATGCATTGTACTTAAGAGATAATGCACAGACAGTAAAAAAAAAAATCCTACTTTTTCAAATATTATTTATATTGATAAAACTATCAAGGAAATGGTCTTATTTTTTTGCAACACATTTCAATGTGATAAATTGAAACAGGGGAAGTTTCAACTGCACTTAGGTTTAAAAATTTCCCTCTACAGATTATTCACTTTCCATTCTTTCAACTGATGAGAAGCACGGACTGTTAAAAAAAAAATTTCCCTGAAGATAATTAAGCAATGATTCAGGTCATCCAGAGGGGTTGTGGAATATTAATTCTTGTACATTTTTCAAGACCTTACACAACAAAGCTTAAGTAACCTGACTTGAATTCAGTATTGTTTGGAGCTCCTGGCTGAGCAAAGGTTGGGTTAGAAGTGGTCTCTTCTCTCCTGAGCGATCCTAAGATTTGTCAGTGAAGAAAATTGCTCAGATCATGATTCATATCATTTTTTGGAAATCAATCCACAGTTCAGCATGGCATCAGGGTGAGCTGCTGTGTTTGGATTGCACAAAAGGAAGCTTTCCTCCACCTGTAGAGTCAGTATGATTTTAAGGATGTGTACTGTCTGGACCAGAAAATTATTTGCACATGACTTTCTAACTCATAAAATTGATACTCATGTTTTTAAAGACTTCAAAAAAAAAGCACACTTCAAAATAAAAAGCAAATAGAAATATATTAGGTACTCATTTATTGTGCTTATCTTTGCAATTATTTAAAATAAGTTGGAAAGATTCCTGAGATCTGAAGGTCATATTTTTGCCTAGACTTAGATGACTATGGCATAGTTAGATACTGGGCTGTTTTCCAAAGCACCCACTTACTAAGCTTTAATGAGAATTATGTTCTGACCCTATTTCAGTTCTTCTGAAAAATGCAGCTATTCGCTTACCTTAATTTTGGTGAATGTATATGCATTTCAAATTAGCTTTACATTGACTAGTCTTTGAATTAAAGGCTTAATTTTTTTCATTACTCAGTCTAAAATCCTTTTAAAAATATTTAAATCTTTTTTAAACCTGCTGTAAAATGTTGCCTTTCTTCTGTCTTGCATTCACTGTTTAATATGAGTGATCAAAATTACTACTTACTTTTGAAGGAAAAATAGTAATTATCTTGACCTTTAAAATTAGGTTTCTCTGAAACACAAGTGACCAAAGACCATTATTTACCTGCACTTTATTGTCCTACAATAAGCAAAACATTTTCCTACAACACAGGCACTGTATATATCCTGTTATCACAGACATAAGGCTGAATCTGACAGAGGGAGTTCAGCTGCTCTCACACAGATTAGGCATGTTTGATCCTGTTTCAACTTGCTGAGGTATTTGGTAGGCATGGATTGTAGAAGGAGTATTTCACCTTCTGGGCAAGCAACTGGAGACCAGAAAAACACTGTGGAGTGTCTAATATAATGCTAAATATTTGCATTAAAGAATTGCTCCCTAGTAGCTCTCATGCAAGATTAACTCATTAAATAGTGGAATGTTAATTGACAGACTTTGTCTGTGACTTCACAGCTCTTTTATTTTAATTATGGTAAAAAAGACTTAACCTTTTATACCATCTATGTATACTCACTATGAAACAAGTAATATACATAAATAAAATATTTATCACTGATATATACAATCATTTACATATTAAATACATATTAAAAATAATGACACTCTGGAAAGAAGTTATTCAGTGACTTTCCAACTGATGCTAGATATTCCATACACTATTCTCCCTTATAGGCATCTTTTGTTACTCTGGTGGGTTTGTAAGGGATTGATTACACATGGTCTCTTAAAGATAACATTTATTTCAAAATTCCTGTAGTTACACAGAATTACACTGCAGTCCACAATTTCTTTAAGGAACTGTTATATTTAATTCTGTCAGTCATACCAGCAGATTTTGTTCTTTGGTCAACAATTTGTCCACAAAGACTTAACCACCAAATGTAACCACTGTGGGTGCATCCAGTGGATAATACATCAAGCTTCATCCTTCCTGAGGTGGAAGATGCAGCAAAGTCCTCTTTCATTAATAATATGCTTTATGGGCTTGTAGTGTATGAAGAGCAACTAACTGGCAGCCTCCCATATGAGTTTGATATCACATGATTACATGGGTCCAGCCCACAGAACAGAATATCATGTGAACTGTTACCTCCTACTTATAAAGCACACAGAGGCAGAGTGAGTTTCATCTCCCCTGCAAGGAAGTCATCAGGGTCTGAGCTTTCTAAAGAGCTGGAGAAAAACAGTCACTGACTCTGCTGTCCTTTTTTTCTTTATTTCCCTACCTTGAACTGTTTGCTGTGGTTGACACCACTGGGCTATACTACAGATTATTCACTTTCCATTCTTGCAACTGAGGAGAAGCACTGCCTGTTACAAAAAAAAAAAAAATCCATCCAGTTGCATGCAGGGTCCACACTCTTCACATACTCATAATTGAGGTGTGTGTAGTTTCTTCGATACCCATATTTTCAGACAATGATGGATCCCTGTCAGAATGGATCATGTTAAATCAACAATGTCCACTAAAATTATTATTTGTGCTTTTTCAAGTAAGAGTTTTCTTCCCAAATCAATTAATTTTGATGCTCTTATTTACAATAAATCTATCACATCTTAATTTATTATTCTACATGCTACAGTTCTCTACAACACCTAGTAAAACAATTAATGACAATTATTGACATTTTTCAAAGTCTCTTTTGTGTTTCTTGTTCCATGAACCACCAACAAATAATAAAGTTGTTTAGGGAAATTAGATTTCTTCTGTCTGCAGTGGAGAATACACCTGAATAAAATTATACAGGCTTAACAAATACAATGTAACTATGTCCACCCAAATATGAAGTTACATAACCCCATCAGAGTGAGTAAGATATTGCTTAAGCAAATTTTTAATGACTTCTGTTGAGGTTTAGAAATGTTTTAGTTAGTTTATAAAGAAATATAATTTATTTAAATTACGTGATTTATCTGGTTTTGGTGGTGGTATTTGTAAGTGATAGTGATTTCTTTCCTACCAAATTAACATGCTGGTTTTTTTGAAATGATGATTTTCCCATTAGATTCTGTAAATAGGAGGAATATTGATTTTTTCTTTTCAGTGATGGTCTGTTTGTATTGTATTTCAATTGTTTTAACTTTCCTTTAAATAAATAAACTGCAATCATTTAAAATGTATGCAAATCTATCTTATCATTTGCTTAGATGTCAGAAGCTTTATTTATGTTAACAATGAGGTATGACCTTTAGTTCTCTCTGCTGGAAAAACTGCATTTCCCTGCAACGTTTTATAAGTTCCCAAGTATTTCTAAAAATAAGGTGGCCTTGAAAACTATAAACCCCTTAATGTTAATGTTCACTGCTCAAAAGGATAAGGTCAATGTTTTTCCAGCGATCAGCTTATCTGATAAAAGCACTAATAATTATTTGCTCAAATGAGACACATGGCTTTGAATCTGAATATTTTATTTAAGCTTTAGAGAAAATCCTAAAATAAAATGAGGAAAAATGTGTTAATAAACCATTTTAACCACAAAATCATTACATTAGCATGAGGTGAAGTGAAATTTCTGAGTTTAATTGAGAAGTAATCTATTCACAACTCAATCTATCTAATACATTAGATATTCTGTAGGTATTGGATAAAGTTAGGTATGATACGACATCTTTGAATACACATGAAAATATTTAGGCAAAAATCTATGGTTTTAGAAAGAAACTGTATGTGAATCTATAGTTTATTAAAATAATTCATAAATTGCCGTTTTCCCTCAATTTTCGTGTTCTTTAAGTTATAGAGACACACCATATACTCTACCCCATTTTTTGGGAAAATAAGGAAAACCTGCTTTCAGAAATTAATTTTCTATCTCACCCTGGGCACAAAATCCAGTTATTCTACAGAAATCAAATGCATTAGTGTGCAGTTTCATAGAAAATCATCAAACTCAGGTTTGCCCTAAGCCTCTGGCAGATAGTGGAAGAACTTTGCAGAGGTGAATAGATGTGTACCTTGCTACAATGTTCTGAACAACAGTAAATCCTTCTTTCTATAGAAACTTCAATAACCAGAAGATATTTTGTATTTTTTTTTTTTTTTTGCTTTACTCAATTGCTCAAATAAAGCAAATAGCAAGAAAATTACCTTTTGTCTAGGCAAAATATAACTCAGAATTTGTATTTTGAAATTTTTGAATCAGAAGAATGGAAAATTTTGGAACTGATTACAAAATGAAATTAAAAGGACACATTTCAAATCAAGTCAATGCTTTTGGTATATTCAGCATTTTTTAAGACTTATTTGGACAAACTTGAGATTTTCTTATTCAGTATATAAGGATGACTGGTAATGTGTATGTTCCAGAATGAGTCACTGGAGCAGTGGACTCTAATACACTTGCAAATGCCATGAACCAAAAAAAAAGCCCCAATTTTAAAAATTCACTGATAAAGAGGAATTGATTTGATTGTAGCATGCAAATAGGACTGAAAGTACAGCTCTAAACACATAATTTCAATTGCCACCATTGACTTATGGAAGTACCCAGTTCCCATTGCCAAAATATTATTAAGGGAAGGTGGGGCTTTTTTCTCCTGAAATATGCAAATTGCCCATGCACCAGAGTCTGCCAGGTGTACTGGTGGCAATATGAAATGCAAGAAGCCAGAGAAACCATTTTAACAGAAGATGGATTCCTGAAGTTGCCTGACGGGAAACAAAGCTACATCTGTGCATCTGATTTCAAGTGCGTCTGCTGCAGAAGGCTAGGTAGAACCTGTAAGAACGTATGTTGTACTCTATCTTAACTGCTTCTTCTGGAAAATACACCTTGTTAAAGCTAATTTAAAAGGAGTTCTGGCCTTCTCACATAAAATAACAAATTAGACATGCTCCACACATATGATTGCTCTGCAGATTGGTGCTTTTCCAGCTGGGTAGTTGCTATAGCAGAGCACCAATTAATCAATTAACTTTGATTAACTTGGAGAAAAAAGAAAAGCCAACAGAATAATGAAAACACAGTTCCTGCAAAATCAAACAGAAGATCACAAGGGCTTAGCAGAGAATTTTTAGGCTCTTCATATGTGCCTGCCTAGAGTATATAGGGGGACTGGGGGCTGAGGGCAGCTGTGAACCCAAAAAAGGTAGATCTCCCCACAGAGCACACCAGCCACAGAATATTAAGACTTGAGATATAGGTGAAAGTTGGAATGAAGGAGTTCCTTGCAGTGCATACATTTTCTGCCACAGTGGTGGAAAACCTGGAAGAGGAGATGGAGATAAATAAAAGACAAGGGATATAGACAGAGATACAAGGGAGAAAAATGAGAGCAGATAATCAAAAGAGTATCTGAAAACTCCTTTGACAGGAACTGCTCCTATTGCTTCTTTCTGTTCCACCATCTGCAATAATTTTGTTACTCTGTGAAAACCAAGGGAATTTATTCCATTGAAGCCCTTCTGTAAAGCTTCTGGGATAATTAACACCTAGGATTTTCTTCCTGATATCAGAATTTCTATGCATTCCTACTCATATACCTTGTATTTAATACAAGGAATGACTGGAACAGTCATTTACTAAGATACTCTGAAGGAAAAGAAACAATCCCCAACATAACCCCTCTTTAAGGAATTCCTTTGATGAAGGCAAAATTTGCATTCTGTAAGGTCTAGATCATACATCTAAGAAACATTATTTCTTGGTTTCATGTAAACCCATTAAGATATGATGAAGTTGTACTATTTTTCACTTTCAGAGATAGAAAAAATATATGATAATGAAATTAAAGATTACATTATAATTCAGATATTACAGAAATAAAGGTTCTTGAGAAATGCTTTACTTTTTACTTCTCTTTGCACCTATATTATCTGTTTTTTCACTCGTCCGACACCAACTTTCTGTGATCTCTGTGCCTGTGCTCTCTCTTCCTGAATTGATCTAGAGCTGCTTCTGTGACAGAAAAGTATCTTGTTGTTTATTAGCTGGGATAAGAGCGTTCCAGTGGGCAGATCAACATAACAAAATAGAAAAGAGAAAGCCTGCAAATAAACTAGAGAAGAAATGTGAAATCTTTTAGCACAGGATCAAAGACCATGACTCTCAAAAGATTGAGAGCAGTTTGGCAAACTGTTCATTCAAAAAAAAAAAAAAAAAAAAAAAAATCAATTCTATGACTAAAGATAGTGACTTAAATTCTGCTCTTTAAAAGCATGGTGTTGATACTGTTTCTTTTCTTCTTTTCTCTAGATAATATTGTGGAGAAATTTTTATACATGCTCACAGACACACATAGTGTGCATGTAAAAGTGATTATTGCAAACCAGTACTTTTATTTTTAGATCCCTGAGATAAAAGATTGTTGGTCTGTTCTTCCACCACTTCTCTTAGTTCGCTTACAGTTGGAGTATTGGTGTTTTTTCTTGTGTAAAATTATAGTGTTCTATGTAACAGCTGGGAGATTTTTCAGATTTACTAAGAATAGGATTGAAGAAGTGTCAGTGTCCCTGATTTTAGTCACGAAGATGAGGGAGAATTTTGTAAACTGTGTTTATAAAAATCAGTATCCTTCTAAAAGACCCCACTCTAGTTTGTGTTGTGACAAGGAAAAAGCAGTCTTCACCAAAATAGTTTTTGTACATTACTCATAAGAAAGAAAGAAAGTGAGAGAAAGTGCACAGAACTGTAGGGCAGAACTCAACTCTAAGTCTACAGCTGCAAGTTGACAGATAGAGTGGAAGCGAGAGAAGAAGTATTTTGACAAATGAGAAATTTTCTACCTTAAGATGGTCTTGGATAAAGACTACTCTGAAGCCCTTTTGCCAAAATTGGCAGTTAAGCAATGAAATTTTGTGGCAGTTCATATACATTAATGACAAGCAAACATAATTTATTGCTGAAGAAATGTCAGTACCTATATTTGGCCCACAGTCCAAAAAAGATATTGAGTAACTATTCTAAAATATAGCATGCACTGGTAGTGATCTGATCCTTTCAAATGTTTTGCTTTCTAAAATGTATATAATCTGTCTTGGGGTGACTTTATGATGTGTATGGCCTATGGCTGCTCTATGCCCAGAAATGATTCCTGTGCCTTTCTGTGCCTTTAAAACTGGGTGCGAGAGAAAAAAAAGCCAGATGAACTTTTCAAAGCAGTTTGTGCTCCGAGGTCACTCTATCTCCTCTGTGTGCTTCTGCAACAGCAAGAGCAGAGGAAAGCACCTTCCTGCTTTTTCCCAGCTCTCAGCTCCTTTTCTCAGGAAACAGATGGAGAGTTAAACTCCTTTGCTTTTCAGCTCGTCTGCGAGCTGAGGCAAGAAAGTTTTATTTTCCCTGGGACTTCGGCTTCTTCTTCTTCTCTTCCGGAACTGTTCAGAACACCAGAACTCACTGGGAGAACTTTCCTCCAAGGCCCAGAGGGGGCCCAGGCCGACCCAGCTCCGAAGAGGAGAGAGAGAGACCACACCCAAAGAAAGGACTCTGAGAATTTACCAGGTTCTCTCCACAGCAAGAGGTTTTGTTATTTAGCATTATTGTTTTCCCATTGTGCACTGTGTTTGTTAAATAAATTGTTTTCTTTCCTTTCACTTTCTTCTGAGGAATTTTTTTTTTCCTGGACCTGGTGGGGGAGGGGCAGCTGAAACCTGCCTTCTATCAGAGGATGTTCATTTTGGACATTCTTCCGAATTTGTCTCAAACCGGGACATATTCCTAAACCATTTTTATTTGGTAAAGATTTTCAAAAGGTAGTATAAAAATAGTAGAGATTGAAACATAACAAAAACGACGAGATTTTACTTAACCTCTTTTTAAAACATTGTATAACGATGTAACAATAATAGCAGTAAAATCAAAATATTTTTATTACACTCCAACTCAGTCAAAAAACTGCCATGAACTTGAGGTTATACACTGATTCTTTCTGTACAATCTCTTCCTGAAATGAAAAGTTATAGCAAGGCAAGATGAAACTTGGTTTAATTTGCCTAATATTTCCTCAGTAGTACTCTGTGGAGAACACCCCTACTTCCTTAAATCTGAACACTCATCTGACATACTGATGAGTAAGTCCAGTACATAATGCATGACCATTTAAGGAAAAAGTTCTAAAATTCAGGCTTGTTCCTGACTGCATTTGGCTTACACAACCTCCACATAAACCACTCAAGCTTAATGCTAATACTCTTCCACTGCTGTACTGAAAGTTGCTTCTGGGTTTTAGTCTTCTAAACACAACACAAACACATTTATATTTTACTCAATGCTAACTAAACTATGGAAAATATCAATCTACAAGGCAAGACCCTTGTATCTATAGCAGCCAGCACCAAAATAGGCCACATATAGTTCCCTGATACATGTTCCAAATGCATCAAAAGCTCTTGAATTCTGTCTCTAGCAAACCCATCAATTAGTGTGGTTGCACCTCTGAGTAATAACATCTATAATATGTTACTATCAGTTTAAACAAGACTTCCTTTTCCTTGTATATTTTTCACACTTCTTCATAAGTTTTTCTAGCCAGAAAACACAACTAGTTCATGCTATCCCTTAGCATGAACTAAGAGGCTGTTAAATTATTACTGCTTCTATGTGTTAAACTCACCACTTTCTGACAGCCTGGATTCCCAAAAAGAGATAAAGAACCTGCCATCAGCTGGAAACTTGTGACCCTTTGAACCTCTTCTTGTTCCCAGTATCACTTCTGGAGGGCACAGAGGAAGGAACAGTGTTTTCTCCAACCCCATGTTCTCAGAGATCTCCATTTCTCTTGCCTAAACTGAGGTACAAATAGTGCCCAGGGAAGAAGAGAACAATGGAGCTGTGTGGCCATGGAGGTATTTCCACTGTGTGCAGAAAAGAGTATAAGTAATTGAGCGATACTAATAGTGGGGAAAGATGTCAATCCATACATCAAGTCTTACAGAATAAATCTGTGGCTTGCTTTAATATTTCATATTCTGATTTTTAGAAGTTTAAATTTAATAACTTCTTCCTCTATAAGTGGGCAAGACATGATTGAGCAATTTTGATTGTGTCAACAGCATTTTACAGTAATTATTAAAATGACAGATTTTTATTAGGTTTTTAATTCACAATGTGCTGCAAACGTGATTAAAGAGGAACTTTGTGAAGCTAGTATTACTATTTTCTCATATGGCAAGAGATACGTATTTTTGAAGGGTGCTGCAGAGTACGTGATTACGTGATCAAAATTAAATTTGTGATAGCCTCCCTTATAGCCAAGCAAACCACTAAACAGAGTCCTGTGATATATGGAATGAGAATAAGTGGGAAATAACAGTAGCTCAAAATGCTCATCATCCAGGAAAAGGACAAAAATAGCTCCCAGTTCCTTGCTAACATAATGATAAGAAGCAGGTACTGCTTTTGTCTTGGAGGCAAAAAGTGATCTTATCATATATATGTGGATGGGGATGATTCCAGACACTGACAAACACCTGAAGAGCTGAACAAAGGATCAGCCATGCTGCAGAAGAGCACTTAGAAGGGGATTAATAGAGAGAAGGGAACTAATGTATCAGAGATAATAATTAGGCACTTCTGTTTCTAGAAGATCCTTGAACATTAGTATTTTCCTTTTTTGGTATGATTTAGAAAAGGTCAACTCAAGTTTTCTGAAAATGTGATTCTCCTTTTTAACTTACCATCTTTTTGTAATCTCCTAAGGGTTCAAATTTATAGAATGTTACTGTCAAACAATAACTTCAGGGAGTGATATATATTGCAGTTATAGACATAGATGATACAGATATAGAGAAAAGTTCTATATTTTTTTTTTTCTTTAAAATATATTTTCCAAATACTTGCAAGCACTTTTGAATCCTTTTATGACCTTGCCAAAGAAACATTTAAGTGGAGTCACTTCTCTGAGACCACCACTTTGCAGTCTTGCAGGGCAGTCAACAGGTATTTCAGACTTGGCACATAAAGCAAAAATAGAACACACCAAAAGCAAATATACAGGGTAGGGAATGTATTTTACTCACATGTCAGTTGACAGTATTTGTGTTCTGCTTTCTCCTGGCAGGTTTTTTTCCCTAACAAATGTATTGTGAGCATTCAATGAGAGGTCAAAGACTACTTCATGAGATAAAACCTTGTGGGTTTTTTTAGCTTACCAGGGCACAGTATAGCAGAAACAACATTCTCAGAACACATAAACCCTGTTTTAGCATGATTCATTGTGACAACTTGCTTAAACATAACATTTTTCTTATATTAACATCAGAAAAATCTGAACATACAGAATTTAATCCAAACTTTTCTGACAAATGCAATTTTTCAAACATTTTTTTGCAAACTCGTCAGAGACCGAAATATTATAATTTATGACTTAAACATTTTTTTGTTAAGACTATTACAAAAGCTGCAGAGAAGACTACCACACCCTGAATGGGGCCCTGACTGAGGCCTTACACTGCTCACTGATGAAGGTAAGATAAAGTAACAAACCAGGGCTGGGGACATTCACAAAGCACAGGTTTAACACCTCCAAGGTGGAGACCACAGCCCCAGGGCTATCAGCTTCCAGGCTTGCACAGACCCTTGAACCAAAGGGTGGAGGGAGGAGAGGCTCTGGCTATCTTGGAAAAGCCTGTGGTGAGAGGAGCAGTGACTGCCCATCCTCCCCTGTGCAGAGGAGCCCAGCTGAGGGGTCCTCACCGGGGAGGGGAAGCTTATCCACAGCAGAAGGGGGTGACATGGCCCATCACAGGGGCCCCCCTCAAAGGGGTCCCCAGACCCTGCACCAGAGCACCAGAGATGATGCAACAGACCCTCAGTGTTGCAAGGGACAGTGTCAAGCCAGCCCCTGCAAGGGAGACACGTGGGCGTTCCCACCTGGCCCACAGCGTGTATTAATCCATGGGATTCTGCTCTCTTTGGCGTGTGGCAGCGTGGCCACGGCAGCGATGGAGGACCCTCACCACCAGCAGACCAGATGGAGGGGAGCAACGAGATGTCATTGGGACCCTTGGATGGGTGATACGCTTCCACCTAACCCCTGTCACCTCTCCCTGTTCCCCCACCCCCCATGCACACTTCTTTTTTCCATTTCTTTCTCTCTTTATTTTCTCTTTCCTTCTCTTTGCCTCTTTTACTATTAAATAAAATACATCCATTTTTTTGGCATCAACATCTAACCTCGTTTGGTTTAAATCTCATTTCTGGGAATATTTTGAACCTTCTAAGTTCTTTTCGGTTTATGCACAGAGATATAGCTTGCTTTGCTTTTCTAAGTTTAAACCGGATCGTAACAACTCTATCAAGTTTAATAGAAATTTATGCAGACAAAAAATATTTCACCATCTTAGTAATTTTATAATGTTCTGATCACAGAGATTGCTCATAAAAATCTGACCATATATTTTCTCTTCTTAGCTTTTCTTTTGTCCCTCAGATATTCATAGTGCCCTAAACAAAAACGCTGGAAAAGTTGTCTGTCCTAAAAAAGTATGAGATCAGCTATTGCAAACTGCAACAACAACAAAAAAATCAAATTAAATTAATTTAGCAATTTATAGTTGTATGCTACTTGAGTTCAGAAATATTTCACGCAACTAATTATCCTTCCTTCTCTTTCTTCAAGCATGCAGTAACTAAACTGCCAAGTTAAATGTGATGTGGAGTAAAATTAACCTTTCATTCTGAAAAAGAAAAGTTCCAGTTTTCATAACTTTAGGACTTAAAAATTGTGATTTGAGTAGTAAGTTAAATAAAAAATGGCTGTGTGAATGACTAATATATCTTTTCCAATGAAAAATTTACTTGAAATTTCCTACGTATCTGTCATCCAATGATCTCTTCCTTGCCCCGTTAATTTCTAACACTGTTTTCCCCACTATATTAAAATTCTACGAAATGGTAATGGCTTTCAAATTATAGAAGAGGACAAATGGCAGAACTATACTCAGAATGTTGTAAGAACAATGCATGGTTCAAAGAGGAAACATGCAGTGTTTTGTCAGGAATTCCTAGACTTTACTCCAACTTGTACATTAAAAAAAATTCTACTTCCAGGCTATGTATATGTTCCACTTAAATATCATATTTAATCTTACATAAATGGAAAACAGAAATATAAAGCAACAAAAAAGTATAAGCTGCTAATTTCAACAGTTCTTCTTGTTGTTTTCTCTCTTCTCTTTTTTTCTTGCAGACGCACTTTACATATGACATAAACAAGATCAGTCTTAGCAAGAGGTTCTTTCTGAGAAGTATTTCAAATGTAATATAGGCACTTATGAAAGAAAAATGTCTTTTCCACTGAAAATTCATTGGACTTTATTTGAAAGGGCCAAAAGAAATTTGTGCTCTTACTATTCATGAGAATTCTGCTCTAAACTGTGGTTTCTAGCTTATTTTCAGCCCACGAACTCCCACTGATGCAATATTTTTTTTTTTTTTTTTTTTTTAGAATTCTTACTGGGAGTCTAATATCTTCACTGTCTTCAAAAAATCACCTTTGTGCAGCTGAGGTATTTTTCAAAATTCAAGCAACACTCAAAAGACCACTTTAGAGCTCCAAAATACCTAGTTTCTTATCAGCTTTTTTCTTCTTGGTACAGGTTTGCACTAATTTTTACCCTCAGCTTGTTCCTTAGACAGCGTACTCTTTGAGAAGATTTTGGCATGAAATACAACTCAAGAGGAAATACTGTATATTAAAAATAGCAGAGATTTCACATACATAAAAGGCCTGCACTCACTTGTATTTACGTGTATTTACTTTTAGTCTTCACTCCAAGATGTGGAAGCTTTTATGAAACACAGAGTAAAAAAATCACAGCATATGAATTTACCAGCCACCTTGAATTGCATGTACCCCACACATATATGTTTCATATAAGGCTATTTCCTACAGAGACTAACTGGATTTTTTCTTTTATATTTTCCTTAATACCTCATTTCAGCTCACCATGGGAAAAATGAAGAATGTTATATTATTACCTCAAAGTCATCAGATCAGAGTCTGTCACAGCAGAACAGTGAATTCCTAAATCTAGGGTACCTGACAGAAAAATACAAGTCATCCTGAAAAGCAAATTAATGTAATGTTACTTGTGTTTCATGTTGAATTCAGAATGGAAATAATGATCAACTTATTCAGTAAATAGCACAGTTGGCCTTGAAGGGAATTGCTGCATGTGAGGGTTATAATATAATCTTTTCCGTTTGACATTTTGTCTTCTCTGTGAGTCAAAAAGGTTTTTGCTTTGTTTTTCTTCAGTCTTTTCCTTTGCTCTAATATATCTTTGGATGCATTATTTTTTCTCGACTCTGATGGTCAGTAGTGATTGGTTTTGTGATTACTAATAGTCTAAGAGATGTGGGATGGTGACAAAGTAAGTGCCAGGATTGTGGGTAGGCCTGGACCTAACACTGAAGTTTAACATTTTTGTCTTTCTGAAACTTTTTCAGAACTATTTATAAGGAAAGATTACTGCAGACACCTACCCTTTCCAAAAATTATTGAGAAATAAAAGGTTATTTAAAATCTTATCAGGATATTTACAAAACAGAAAAAAAAAAAAAAGACTGAATTGCAAGATAGTGAATAAAAGGAAAAAAATAAAGCCCACTGTTAACAGAAAAATGATGGGCTCCACTTAATTCTGAATCAAGATCCAATGAAACATTTTGACTTTTCCAACATATTTGAAAATGCATACAGTTAAAACCAAATTTTTATGTCTCTAATATACTTAAAAACATTTAAAAGTTAATCCTAAATTTTAAATGTTGTCATTGGGCTTTTCTAGTGCAGCAATACAAATTATTTAGATATAAGGCTCTTGGAAAGGCATTTTTATTACAAAAGCTTGTCGTTCTAGAGGTCATGGTAGAATGAAGTAGTCCCAGCATCCTCATTCTCTTTTCTCCCCAGTGGGGAAAAATAAAAAAGGCTAAAACTGTACAGTTTAATATAATGGTCACAGATATCTTTTAGCCAGGCACTTCTGACAGTTTTTTGGGAGCATGGCACCACTGAAAAGGCTCAGCTAACCTAACAGAGTATGGCTTCAGGCAGTTGGTGTTCTCAGCAGACACTGAAATGGAGTAAAACAGATTCTCTAAGCTCAGATTTAACCTTCCCTTCTCTTTCAATCACTTTGATTCATATAAGCTCTTGATCACTCCCTCCCTGTGGCTTGCAGAGTGCACATGAGGCCACAGCCTCCAAAAAACAAGACAGACATGGTGGTGTAGCACCAGCAACAACATGTGGGAAACAAATCTGTCACCTGGTCACCTTCTGACACTTCTTGGGCATTCCTCTCTTACTCAGAATGCCAGCTCCCCCTGTACCTTTCTGAAACATTGACTGAATTATCCTAGTACCTATCCTTATTAGCCAAGATTGATCACTTTTAAAATATAGAAGCTACATAATTATTAACAAAATTCTTTTTTTCCCCTCTAATTTCATCAAATTAAACAAAAAGCCAGATTCATCAATAAATAAATTAGGCAGAAAGAAAAGTGTACTATAGAAATTCACACCTTGCAGTCTCAGTTCTTTACACTGAGAAAAAGATATACTGCAATTGCACAGTTGTTTTGTTTTCAGTAGTCCTTGATAGAACTGAAGGGAATATGATTAAAGTGAGATTAAGAGTTTTCATTTGTGATAAAGGACATATATCTTTATATACACACACACATACATATTCACCTCAGTTCAATAAAACTGTTAGCCTGGACTTAACTTTCTCCCTGCTTGGTAAAGTACATAAAAGTGTATTTATCTCTTTAAGGCATGTAGAAAAACTATTTCCTCTGATGTTGGCTGTGCTAGTTTTGGCTGGGATAGAGTTAATCTTCATAGTAGCTAGAATGGGGCTACAGTTTGGATTTGTGCAAAAAACAGTGTTGATAACACAGGGGTGTCTGAGATTTTGCTGAGCAGCACTTGCACAGTGTCAAGACCTTTTCTGTCTCTCACCCTACCCTCTCAGCAAGGGAATTCAGGGTGCACGAGAATTTGGGAGGGGACACAGATGGAACAGCTGACCAACTGACCAAAGGGATATCCCAACTGACCAAAGGGATATTCCATACCATATGGCATCATGGTCAGCATAGAGAGCTGGGGGAAGAAAGAAGAATGGGGGGACATTCAGAGGGATGGTGTTTGTCTTCCCAAGTCATCATTACATATGATGGATCCCAGCTTTCCTGGGAATGGGTGAACACCTGCCTGGCCGTGGTAAGTGGTGAATGAATTCCTTGGTTTTCTTCCCTTGCATGCATGGCTTTTGCTTTCCCTATTAAACTGTCTTTATCTCAAGCAATGTTTCCTCACTTTTCCGATTCTCTCCCCCACAACACCACAGGGGAGTGACCAAGTGCCTGGATGGGGCTGAGTTTCTGACTGAAGCTAAACCACAGCACTGCCTCATTTGCTGCTCACAGAAACAGCAGTTTAATGGTTTCTGAATTTCACAGTTTCCACTCACTAAGTACAAGTTTACATGTCCAAGATACATGAAATGGGAGTGATCAATAGAGATTTACACAGGAGTGTGTGTGTGTGTTGGGAAAACATTAACCTTGATTTAGTCTAGTCATTATTTCACTCAAAAAATTACAAAAATCCCTGAAAAATAGCAAAATGGCAGGTCCTATTTGTACTTAACTTCCTACAAGCAGGAAACCAGGGGTGGGAGGTAGGCATTGTGTGTTTAATTTCTTATCCTTTGCCAGGTAGCCTACACCACTGAGATAGGTGCATTATGAAGTTTAAATTCTGAAAAGAATTCCATTCTTCTATTTTGGGCAGTAGAGGTAACCCATCTTCTTGAGACCTGGAGTGCCAAAACTGCTCATCGTTACATTACTGTGTTTATGGCCATTTCCCCTGTTTTAACCTGGTCACACAGCCATGCTAACATACCATTTCTGGTTGTGGATCCCACATTCCCTCTGAATACTTCCTTCTCTGCCCTTTCTTGCTCTGCAAGTTTGCCCAGCATCTTAGGAAATGTTGCACCTGACCTTTTCAAAAGGGCAAGGCTATATCTTTGTTTATACTACAGATAACCACAGACCTCAGACTAAATGTCCACCTCTGTTTCAACAATGCTAGACATAAATATCCTGCAAGCTTTATCAACACTGTTCTTCCAGCTGGCAATCAATCTGTGTTACGGTGTTGTGGTGAAGTCAGTCTTTGTTTTTCAAACCACAGAACATGCTTAGCACAAATGATGCTCTTCCACAACACACGAATCTCTTCAACTTTGTCAACTAAATTATACCCTGCAGTTCTTCCTGTCATTTCTGGTATTTTTGAAAGTTCAAGTGTTTGTTTGCATTGCATATGCAAGACTTATTTATTTGAAGTTTGAAGGCATTTGAATTTTACAGCCTATGCATGTATCAAAATACAAACTTTAGTGAAAAAATGACCCTTCAGTTTTCTTACCCCTAAAATGTTCACAGATTAGGTGAGCTTTCTTTTCTGTCCTTCGTGTATTGAGGGTGACAATGAATAATTTGAAAATTGTTTTTATTCAACTGGAGTTGAAATGTGTGTGTTGGGGGGGGTGTGTGTGTGTATGCACATGTGCAAGTATGCATGCATGTGAATAGGTATGCATGTCAGCTGAGAAAATAACCCAAATATTTATCTTCATAGAAGATTACAGCTACTAAGATATTAATGGTGTTGAAGAGGAAGTCAGTTCAGAAAGCCATGACCTGTAAGGTTGGGCCAAATACACAATATTAAAATTGAGCAAAATGCACATCTAATCTTGACAGTTAGGTTTTAAATAGGTCACCATCCTCTCTACCTTTTTGCTTTTTCTCACTTGATAAATAATATTAAATGCAAAAAGGAAATAGTACCCCAAGCACATTCAATGAAATTATATTCAATGAAATTAACACTCATATTTGGACTTGCTTATAATATATTTCTCATTCCCAGGATTAAATATGCTACTTCACTATAGGGACAAAAACCCATGTTCATATACAATGATGTAACCTTTAAGCCTCAAGAAATTTTCTCATCTATTGAAAAATCTGACACCTGGAAAAAAAAAGTCAACTAAATGTGATACCAAATAATTTGTTCTATTAGCTAAAATAACAACAACAAAAAGTTGAAAAAATTGGATTACTCTTCATTTGCATGAATAAATGAAGTTACAGTCCAATTACCATGCTAATCTAATTACTACTGGACAGATCTCTGAGTACATCTGCAGACTTTTTTTGTCAGAACTGAAAGAGAAAACAGGGAAAAATGTGACTATATTTGTATTGTCTAAATCCCTTTGGCAGCTGCAGTCTAATTTGTTTTGTAAGACAGAGCAACCACAAAACTGCTCCAAACTGTTTTGCCTAATAATTGTCTCACAGGGACTGTTACATTGTCCTCACCTATCAAACCACATGGACATTAGCTGCAATGCCTTCATTTTAGCCTAGTATTCTGTGACCTCTAAGCAATCCTTAGTTTTCCAGTTTAGGAAAATTTCTGGCTTCATATGCCATCAAGATTTGATATAATTTTGGCCTATTTGACACAATCTCTCTTATAAACTTTCATTTAATTTCTATTTGTGAAAATGGAAATAGGGCAAAGGAGAAAACTAATTCTTCTGTGTCATACTGAACGATATCATTTTAAGTGCTTAACCTTTCCTAATATGCTCAAAGCATCAAAAAATAAATAGCTGCTGTCCTTGTTTTAACCATTCTTTAATGAGATAGAACACAGTACACAAACCCATATTTTATATGAGATTACATTATATCAAATGACTCTCAAGAATACCGTAGATATTTTAAAAATATTTATTTTTTTTAAAGTGAAGCATTTGCCAAAAAGTTCAACATACACTTAGAACATTTAGAGTACATATTTAAGCCCAGATCATATTAAATCTTTTGGATAAAATCCATTTGCAGTCTCTAAAACTGACTTCTAATGTGATAACTCTAAAACTTGGATGTCACGTTTCTTTGCGTGTCTTGGCTTTGGCACACCATAGTTTGCATTCTTACCTTCTAAAAGCATAAGCACCCATTATGACTGAATGAGACCCCCCAGCTCAGAACAAAGAGAGGGCAGGCATGGGCTTCAGCCTCTTGTATTGCAGATGGCAGAGCACAGGGGTCCCACAGTGTGGGTTACTGCAGTGCACAAAGAAACTTTCAGATGATAGTAGGGGTACAGGGGTCTACAGAAAAGCATTACTAAATTCCCATTGAGGTTTAGAATGGAGAAATATCTCTAGTCCATTTTTAAAGGAAATAACTTAGGTGTCTAGATAGAGACAACCCAACAACACAGGGTATTTCCACATTCATAAATTCTATACCAAAAACCCTCAAAGAGCAAAAGGCATTAAGATGTACCTCTATACTCTGTATTCAATATTTCCTATTGACTGAAAATTTAGCATGCAAGCTATTATGGCTTGCTCCCTGAAATAACACTCCACAGACCTTGTACAAGAAGGAGTCTGATCAGCCTAACCAGTTCACAGATACAGATCCCAGTCTCCCAGTGCTTCGGAAACAATCAGACCAAAAGCTCCTAAAAGTCACCTTCTGAAGGCAGGAAGGGTTATTGAACCTGTACAGCAAATACAGATCTGAACTCTTCCAGGAGCTGTGGACCACTTTGTCCCACATCTCCATGTCCTTTCCACAGAAATCAGGGCAAAGAGGGAAGATTGCATGTTATCCAGTCTTGGCTGCATGGGGTCAGGATGCAACCCAGACATTATTTCAAGAGAGAGAAGATGGTAATTGTTCCAATATACAGAGTTGAAACACAATCTAGGAGAGCTGGATTTTCAAGAATGTTACAGAAATATGGCATTATTAGGCTAATATGGCTAAAATTTCAGTATTCAAAACGAGCAGGTAAAACTTCAGAATTTCATTTTAGCTTAACACTTCTCTTATAAAGTTTATATAGTGTAATTCTAAGGCAAACGTGCTTCAGAGGCTAAAAGCTAGAAATTGATTTGTATGCTATCAGATGCTGTTAAAAGGAAAGTATTAACAAATTTCTCACTTTTATCTAACTGACATTTTAGCCCTGAAATATGAGATTACAGTTCTCTTAAGAAGTCTAAGTACGATCTAACACCCAGTGAGGAACTTGGCAAATACAGAAAGAAAAACTGTGACGAGTCATAAAATCAATATAAAAACAGATTTCACAATGGTAAAAATAATTACTGTTCCGACCAATCCTTCCAGGCAATGACAAACTCAGTAATTAGATATCTGACCTTTCCCATTGTTCACACTACAGAGTGTTAAACTTCCCACATTACATATTAACATTTTTTTTAATGATTCAGTGATCTAGATGTTCAGCATATTCTGCCTAAGAATCAAAGTGTTCCTTCTTTCACGTGCTCTATTTTCAGTAGTTTATCAATTTGCATATGACAATATCCCATTTTCACATGAAATGGCCCATATTTTTGGCTCAAATTTGCAATCATTTGTAATAAATTTCTTGTGTGTATTGTTTCATTGCTACAAGGTGTTGATTCAGAGAATAATAATGAATTTAAGATTAGCAGAAAATATTATAAAAATAGAAATCTTTCATTCCACTCTAAACTCCACTTGTTATGACTAGCTTAACTGTGCAGCATATAAAGTTTGCTTCCTCAGTAATTTTTTTTTCAGCTGAAAAATTTGTCTGAACAAATAGGTAATTATTATCATGAATAATAATTAATATTATTCAGAAAGTAGAAACTGCAATAACAAATTCTGTGTATGTCACCACATTAGTATGAAGGACCATTTATAGCAAGGAAATGATAGTGTCCTTCCAATTGGGCTGGAAACATGACTTACAATTTGCACAATGAAGGGAATTTTTCAGCAGTAGAAGATGAAAGGGGAATATATATTGCAAATTAAATGGGAAATTAAAAATAAACAGGCTGTGAAGAGCCTTGCAATCTATTTTGTCCTTAAGCATCAACTCCTTATCCTTTTGGTTTTCCCCAGCTTGTGTCGCTGCAGCACGGAGGACAGACTATGCCTTGTGAAGGGAATAGTGTGTGTATGATACATTGTTCAAGTTTGTTTGGTTTATTTTATTGTCTGCAATGCTACCTTGTTTAAGGTTTTCTGTATGGACAATTTTTCATGTTCCTCTGTAGACCAACATATCTATTAAAGGGAGCAGGAAGCCTAATGAGATTGATCCACACACAAAAGTGAATAATGTTTTCCTATATACAGTTTGACCTTAAAAGTTCATTATTTTTAGAAACCTAATATCGCTGGAAACATGGAACTCTTTTATCTTGGCCACATCTATGATTTTGAATTTTTACTCAGAGTACTTCCTGAAATGGAAAATGTAAATGAACAAAGTTGTATTTTGTTAATTTGGCTATATTTCTTTGAGTTAATTTGGCTATATTTCTTTTGAATTCACCCTCACATACAGATATCCACCTTTGCATGCCTCATTTTCATGGACACCCATTAAGATCAATCAGAATTAACTTTAAAAATGGATTAGTTAAACTATATTAAACTCCTGCCTGGACACTCTCATTCAGAATTAAAGAGGGCTTGCATTTGGTTTAATTTAATTTATTCAGGATGTGAATCCACTAATCTACTTTAATTAATGATCTCTGAATTCACTACTTTAGTCAATTTGGGTTAACTTTCACAATTGCATTAATGTAGACAAGTCCTAATGTAATTCCAAACATAAGGCAGTATTACCCTAATATTATATATTGTGACTCTATGTCCAAAGCCAAGATATATTTCATGAGTTCCTGGATGAATTTCATGGGTTTGTGAAGCTAGAAAGGCCAAGATGCAATCTAAATTCACAGAAGACACAGCTTTTCTTTTGAGCCCACAAAAAAAAAAACCAAAACCTGTTTGAACAACTGGATGGAGGTAAATGCTTCTAGATGAAAGATAGATGATAGACACTTTAAGCACGTGGGTCACTAAGTATCCCACAACACTTTTCACAGGATTAAAAGTGTTATTCCCAAGACACCCTGAGTAATTACCTCCTGTCTTTCTAGCTCAACTTGCAATTTAAGTCGGCTGCAGTATTCTCTGCTTGGCAGTGTAAGAAAGGGAATTCTGCTCTGCGCTCCTGAGTAGCTGCCACTTTGCACTTCAGTGGTGGATTAAGCAACCTGTGTAACCTGCAATGGTTAGCAACCTCAGAATCCTCAGAAAGAAAAAAATATATAACTGTTCATACACAGTATGTTTTCGCTTGCATTTGCTGTTTTCCCTGAACTGAAGGGCACTACATATTGGTATTTCAGTAATGGGGAGACTTGACAGGGACTCTGTGCTTTGCAGTATACCAAATGCTTGCATGAAAAGAAGTCTAAATACACACGAAGGAAGTCACAATAAAAATAATCTTAATTAATTGGAAATTTAGTTAACATTTTAGTTAACATTTTAATTCCATAAGCATCAATGCTTAAATTTGTTAAATACTAACTTTAGGAAACTTCAAAAATTTAAAAAGTCCTTTTAAATTCCACTAGCCTAAAAGTAACTGAGTTCTTCAGCTACTAGAAATGAACATTTCTCTTTCATGCCTGCATTTTTCTGTTTGTTACTTTAACAACAGATTTTTATGTTCTCTTAGAACAAAGCCATAGCTAACACTACACCATTTACAAGTAAGTAGCAGGTGCAATTGTTTCTTAGTCAAAAGATATTTTTATTCTTGCAACTAATCTTTTTTATTGATAAAAGAAACATGACATTATATAGCTAAGTATAATGGCTAAATGACTGAACAAAATCATTAAAAAATTACCCGTATTTACTGAAAGCTATTTAAAAAGTAAATT
Organism: Corvus hawaiiensis; assembly: GCF_020740725.1. NCBI lineage: Eukaryota > Metazoa > Chordata > Aves > Passeriformes > Corvidae > Corvus > Corvus hawaiiensis. The sequence continues at coordinate 111,565,043 of NC_063214.1, read as the reverse complement.
ACTTTACACGTCCTCAGAGCCTCAGGATGATGCCCTTCCATCCCCCCATATACAGCTGTGGCTTTGTTTTCTAAAAAACCCCATTAAAAAGAGTAGGATATCTGCTTTCTCATTTCAAATATAGTGCAACTATTGCAGCATACTGTCCTATAGCATAGTGTAAAATTTGTGAATCTATACGTTTCTAAGGTGAGAGAAAACTTAATAAAAAACAAATTTCATATATAATTTGTTTTAATCAATAAAAAAGTAAAAAAATATTTTTAAAAGTATTTTTGAAAAAACGTATTTTGTGAGTTCATACTTGCAAAAAACTCTTGCATGTTGTCTATAAAATCACCTGTCTGGTGATTTTTCTCTTTTCTCTCCTCCTTTACTTAGTGCCACTAGAGTAGCTTTTCTGATTTTCATCCAATAAGCAGTCAGGTGGTGTTTGAATTGCAGCTAGAAGTATGAATAATGTTCAGTATAGGTGTTTTTTGGTTTTTTTTTTTTGTTTTACATAACAGGTGACAACATGGACGTCACAGTATGGTGGCATTTAGAAAATCGATTGGGTACCAGGCAAATGGAAACCCTGATCTCCTAAAAGCCTAATAAAAGCACTACCTTTCTTTGAAATTGCTACTATGAATGTCTTTCCCTTCTACATGTGGTGATGGTGAATCCATTATACATGCAGTGATAGTGGATGTAACACTCCTACTTGTACAGCACATTCTGGTCCAGAGTTCTGAATACACTGTTCAAAAATGTGTAAATAATCTGTATTCTCTTTTTAAATACAGAGCAACACCTGCGTGGAGACCTTAAACATTTCACCCATGGCCACTGAATGGTTTATTTCCATCACAGAAGGGCTCAGTGGTGGTGGTAGAACAGGGCACATTAGTTCATACACCAAGAATGTTCTTTTTCCTATGTAAGTTGTTATCATCTACCTGCCACAACAAGTTGCTACCAGGAAACTATTCTGATTTGAAAACTTTAGGATGTAAACATCTTTCAGTTGAAAACTTGTAGAGTGGAAACTGCTCTATCAGAAAAAGCTCAGAATGATTATTAATCATAGCACTTGAGCAGGTTGGGTCTCCTAAGGACCTGAAAAATCCCGTGCAGAAAAACGAACTAGGTCCCACATGAATGATCAGGAGCAATCCATGAACATAGTGCAGTGGTAACTGAGGATTTGTAATTGGACTACTTGAAGTATTATGATTTTACAAAAGTATCATTTCAGATGTAGGGTCTAAACGCAGGTCTCACTGAAAAAGCCAAGGGACACGACAAAGTTTAAGAGCTGATATTTTGAGTCTAAATTCCTGAGATGGATGATATTGATCTTGTGTTTTTAAGAATAACTGGGGGACTTTCTCATATTCTTGTCACTCTACCACTTATTTACGTTTTTCTGTTGCATTTGAAAGATTTTTGAGGATGTTCTGCTAAACACTTCTAGTTTTGTCAGTCTGAAGCTTCCAAGCTCTGAAGCATCTCCAGGCATTGTGTGGCAATTGATTAGTCTTTTTTGGAGAAGGACCATGAACAGCTGGAACAGTTTACAAAGTGAAAAATCCTTAAAGTGCAAGGGAAACAGGGAAATATATTTCTGTAACAATCATATATGTGTAGTGACTCTTTAAATAGTATGTTGAGTTTGTACTAAAAACTCACACATTTCTATATACAATAAAGTCAATCAACCCATTTACAGTATCAAAAAAACGTTGATGACTCTGCTGATAAAACTTAGGGCCACTCAAGGTTGTTTTAAAATTGTAAAAATTACCAAGAGGCAGTTGAAGTGAGCTTGCTGGACTATTGTTTGGGATACCTCAACAGTATTGTTAAAGCGTCAATTTCAACACTGTTCCATTAATAATTCTTATAAAGCCTATGACTGAAGCCCTCCAACATCGACCACAAGGGTTTCTCAGGAAAAATACAATTTAATGCAGCTCTATTAAAAACATTTTTCAGTAGAGCAGCAGCCAGGAGGAACTGGTTGCTTAGCAATAGTAACTTGGAAGGAAAAGTGTCTGGTCCTTTAAACATATGTAGGGTTCATGTGTATTTCTGTTGGTGCATCCATTCACATATATATATATATATATATATATATATATATATATATATATACAGACACACATATAAACCCCGATGAAATGTGCATGATTCTCATTTTTAAAGAGATATGCTTAATGAAGAGAAGAAGAAGAAAAGAAAGAATATTAGTTCAGACATTATTTAAATTAGTTTTCTGATAAGTAATTTAGGATGTTCATCTACAGCAGTGCTGTGTACTATGACAGAAAACCCAGTAGGTTTAAGAAGAAAGAAAAGCCAAATTGAAATACTAGGGTGATGGGTTTTATCAGCCACGACAACCTCAGGCAAGACACTTAAACTTTTCTGTCACAAAGAGTTCTATCAATATTGAATGCTACAAAGTTAGATAGCAAAGATGGCTTTTCCAGTCAGTGATTGTACAAATCCATGTTTTTAGTGATTGTCTGGAAAAAATGAGGAGGTTTATCTAATTTTTTCTGTCAAGCTTTTTATTGCTCTGTACTAGAAAAAGTTAAAGATGAACTCTTCCTTGATATCTTCCCCAAATTTCAATATTTCAGAACAGAAATTATCTCTAAGTTATCTCTAAGTTAAGACTCAGATTAAATTATTTTGTTTCTCATTTTACAAAATGGCTTTGCCTAGTCAGCATCCATATTTGAATTTGTATTTGCTTATTTCTTGCAGACAGTCACTCATTAGGAGTTGATACAGAAGGCTAGACATAATGATGCTGCTTAATCTCACAGGTTTTATTGCAAACTGTTAAATGTTTACCATCTTGCTGTAGTCGAGTCTGAAGATAACAGACTTTACAGCTTCGTTATTTAAATCCAGAGCTGATTTTTAGGCATAATTTTGACATCAAGTCTGCAAAGGAGTTCCAAGTACATCTGCTAAAACTGACCTGCAATGAATACTTTTTGTTCCAGAGCCATGAGTAAATGATCTTAAGACCGCTTAGAAAACAACCAAAGAACCAAGCTACCATCCATCTTAATGCCACATGACTCACTGATGAGGCTCAGAAATTCATTTGAGATTGAACTAGATAATCAGATCCATTCTTCTAGTTTGTCCAAACATTGTTCAGTGCCCAGTTCTTCAACCAAAGTGTCTTTCAGGCGAAACTGGAAAACAAAGGCTTACAGAATTGTCTAGTAATAGAGTAATTTTTTCTGCCATTTCCCATGGGTTTTGTATTGACGTGAGAGTACATAATTAGAAGGCAATTAGTAGCATATGTGGAAAGCAGCAGTGGAGACTCTATCGTGCCTAGAAAAGAGAAGGCTTTGGGGTGATCTAATTGCAGCCTTCCAGTACCTGAAGGGAACTTACAGGAAAGATGGAGCAAGACAATTTAAAAGAGCACATAGTGACAGGACAAGGCAGAATGGCTTCAACCTGAAAGATAGGTGGTTTAGATTAGATAAGTGAAGGTATGCACTGGAACAGGGAAGTTGTGGATGCCACATCCCTGGAAGTGTTCAAGGCTGGGCTGCATGGGGCTCTGAGCAACCTGGCCTAGTGGAAGGTATCATTGCCCATGGCAGAGGGTTTAGAACAAGATGATCTTCAAGATCTTCTTCCAACCCAAACCATTCTATGGTTCTATGACTGATTCTATATGATTCTATGTCTCTTGGGAGGTTGTTCCAGTGATCAATTGTTCCTGCTGTAAAAATTTCTTTCTTATGTTGAGATAAAGTTTTTCCCAGTACCCTCTGGCCCTTATGTTGTTTATGTGGCTACTTGTGAAGAGACTGTGTTCTTTTCTATCTTTAGAGACCAGAATATAAACAGGTCTTAAGCAAGGCCCTATCAATGACTAAAATCAGGATAGACTTTTCCAGAGGTATATAATATTTGCAGTTTGGTCATCCCTAAGAGACTGATTCAACGAGAGATATTTCCTGAGCCTCCATCTCTAACTGATGTGCATTTGGATTGTATCATTATTAACTATGAAATGCCCCAGTTCTCTTCAATACCACCAGAAACCCTATGGCATATTTGCCCTCCTTCCGGTAATGTCATTAATCAACATACTAATGAGGATGAATATGAAAAATCATCCTTGAAAAATTTCATTAATAATGCCTATTTAGAGAACTCTTAATATAAACATTTTGCATTCTCTTGGTTAGCCAGTTCTTTAGCTCTCTTATAGCTCTTCACTTTATTTCTATGAGGTACAACTTAAGTCACTCTACAGTAGCAATTAAGCAAATTTTCTATTTAAATCTAGCTAAGTTAGAAAACTCACATTGTATTTGTTTTATAATTTTCGGGTTGGGGTTTTTATTTGCTATAGAAGCATATTTAAATAATTGTCATTTACCTTTGATATAATAGTGTATGTTTTATCACTATTTGTTTCCCCCATGCTAATTTGCTGTCCTTGAGAATATATGAAGAGATGTTTGAAATTTGGGCACCAAAATTAATGCCACTTAATTTTTTTCACAGTTACAGAGGCTGAGGTGAAAGGTTGCAGAAGGGCTTGAAGAACCAGAAAAATAATTTTGCATATTATTACCTCAATACCTTATATTCAAATTCTGAACAAAGTAAATTGAATGTTAAGTAATAATGCATAATTACACATCCAGAGAGATGATAATAAAGAGTAAAGTACAACAAACTGTAATCCAATCACAAAGGCAAAGCATGCAAATGAAACAATCAGGTTAAAGATGCTGAATTTGCAGTGTTTAATAAAGATTTATAGAGAAAGAATATAATTTAGCATAGCAAAAAAAAAAATCTATTAGCAAATATAATCTCCCTGATGCAATTCCTTTTTGGTACACGTTAATTCTTCTATTAACAAATCTCCAATGATTTTGCATTGAATATTCAAGGGAACTGAGTCAATATTAGGGAATCATAATTTCCTGCCAGAAAGGAACGGATTCATTACAGCTACTGAAAATTCATTTGAACACATGAAATAAAATATTGCCAAGTATTAAGTGATACAGGATCCAAGTGCTTGAGACCTATGGAGTTTTCACGGTAACCACCACCCCTGAATCCAGGACATATGATATCTGATCTGGAAGCAGTCTGCCTCATTGTTCCCATCTTGATTTAGATTTTTGTTGGTTTCATTCAATTATTATGTTCCAAAGTACAGTACTTTGTACAAAGATTTACATATACAAGAAAACAAGAAATCAATATATTTTATATTTGATCCTAATGAAGACCCACCTTAGTGGTTGTGTGGGGGCCAGTACCATGCCCTGTTTCTGGCCTGAAAACTTTTAAAAGATCCTTACCTACTAAAAAATTACATCCTACTTCTCAAAATGAGTACAACTAAAGCACTTTGTTGAATAGATATGAGTGATTGATTGACTTTGTGCACAGGTAAGAGGAACATACTTTTAAAATTACCTTTAAATTAACTTTGCTTTTTTATTTAAGAAAATAGAGGAATTCAAAAGGCATCCATTGACTATTGACATTCTAGAAAATGTAGCAGAAAATCTTTCCTCTTTTGTGTGATTCTATCACTGGATTTTGACTCACCACAATTAAAACATACCTAAGTAACACACATAGAAAAAAATACAGGTAAATTTGGTTTTTAATTGGCAAAAATGACCAGAAAACATTTAGATTCTTTGATGATGTCTGAATTATTCATACACACTGCAGTATGTTTCTCACTGTTCATGATTCCTACACAAAATAAAAATTAATTACATTCAGAAAACATTTATCATACAGTTACTCTCATTCTCTACTAACAAGTAATATACACTCTGTACTCCTTTAAAAATACTCTGTAATCTAAGTTAGGGAAGGGGCCGGATCCGTAAAGTGTTGGCATTTGAGGTTCAAGCCAATAACCACAACCGAGTTCCTAATGTCATTTGTGTCACAGTTACAGACGGAAGATAATTTTAGCTAGAATTCAAGCATTTGGATCTGGAACACAAACTGGTTTATAGCCAGCACAAATGATGCAAGCATTTAATCTTCCTGAGGGACCAGAAATTATATTAGCTGTTCACATGCCATAACACTGCCAGGCTGCAATTACTGCTGAAGGGCTCAACACAGGACTTGAGCCCCTTGAAACCCAAGGGCAATGTGGCATTTAAGTAAAACGTTATAAAATGAAGGCCTTGTTGCCTTTGTAAAATTATGGCTCAGGCCTGTTACTTTGGCTAGAGAAAGACTGTGAGAAAAGTCCGTGAGATGAAAAACAATTAGTTTTTACCCATGAGAATGTAGTATCAACAGAAGCAAGAAAGGTAAACAGTAGAAGGAGAAAAACAGCAACATATCTGCACCTGTTATTTTTCTGAATGCTTGAATGCTTATGCTATAAGTAGCCAATGGCAGTATGTTGTAGTTAGTAACAGCCAATGAGTCTATTGTAGTCATTTAGCAGCCAATGAATCTGCAACACGAATGATAACACACAAAAGGTGTATAAAAGAGGCTGCTCTGTTTAATGAACGGCTTTTTGGCCCTTGAAAGAGGCACTGTCTGTGTGTGTCATGACCGCTCCAACAACGACAAATGGTGCCCTGTGTGAGGAACTGCAAGATAATTGGCCCCCAGGGGAGACCAGAGGGGGCGGAGCCCTGTAGCCAAGAGCACCAGGGAGAGGTGCCAAAAGTCCCAGGACAACAAAATATTAAAGGTAGGCTACAGGGGACCATGGGAAATCAAATATCCCAAGAAGAGAAGGCTATAGTAAATATGGACACTGATGCTAAACAACCATGATATTAAGTAGGACAAACATTCTTTAAAAACTTTATTACTGTGGTGTAAGAGCCACAGACTTGAAGCCACTTGTTCAGGTGCTTTTAAGGTGATAACCTGGGAAAAAGGTGGACTGCAAATTCTTGATTTCGCTTCCCAGGGTGATGAGACTGGTAAATCTTTGCTGCCTACCTGAAGGGTGGTGCTGGACACCTTAAAAGAGGTGAAAGAGGAGCTGGATTTTGAACTGCAAACCTCTGTGGATGCAGGGGGTGAGGTTGCAGGCAGGTAAAACTGGCGAAGAGCAGAGCTGCATGATGGAGCGCCGACTGAGCCCGCTTGTGAGCCTTGTGTTGAACCACCTTGTGTTGAACTTGGCTGTGTGCCACCTACAAGCCCTAGGACAGACTGCCCTACTTCTCCCATTCCCGCGAAACCGCTTTATCCACCCTTGCCTGCGGATGAGTGGAGCAATTAGAACAACCCTTGGTACCGTGTTTGGAACCCTCCGGTACTCTCTGTGGGATGGGGCGGCTCCAGTGGCAGCTGCAGTGGCTCTGTCCGAGGCCCTGGCAGAGTGCCAAGGAACAGCAGCAGCTTCTTTCCCCCCCTTCTTCCCCCGCTGCTGCGTTTTCGCTGTGTATCACCGAGCTGAAGAGGGCAGCAGGAGGGGGAGGCAGGTGAGCCCGGGCATCCTCCCCACGCTCTGCTCCCCAGACACCTGTGAGAGGGGCCCAGGGGGGCTCATTCAGGGCTGCGCAGCTCCAGTCCTGCATGTTTTTTCAAGGTGTTTCTTAATTAATGAAATTGAGTTGCAGGGAATTTGTTTGACTCGAAGAAAGGGAAAGACCAGCTTCCAGCTTTTGTCCTGCTCTTCCTCTCCCTTCCTGTGTTCATGATATGGAAAGGTTACCACTGGAAGAGCTTCTGGGAAATGCTTGCTTTGTCCCAACCTTAGTGCCCTTGCAAATGCATATTATATGTGTTAAAAAATACATTTTACTGTGCCTCTCAAGAACATTTGTGGCTTCTGTTAAAAGTAACTTATATTTTCAGTAAGCTGTGGATTCTGATAGGATTTACTGGAGAGGTCATAGGGCGCTAGTGGGCACCAGTGCTTTGGGGCTCCCCAGATGGACTTTTACCCCCTCCCTGGTGTTTTCGGCATGTTTTCACTCCTCCTGTTTCCTATTCCACACTTAAACAACAAGAACCCTCACTTTAGCACTTAATGACTAGGGAAAGGGGTGTGTGAGGAGCAGAGAACAAAACTAAAGTTCAGTATGTCCCTCTGGTAATTTAATAATCAAAAATGTTTCCTCTGTAACCTTGTTCAGAGCAGCACTTAAGTTTCTCTGAAATCTGTGGCTTTATTCACACTTTAAAGTGAAGTGCTTTGTTGGGCAAGGGTCTTCATACAGATAATAAATTCACTTTTCCTATTCCCATCCAGGAGCTCAAGAACATTCCTTAGGCAATAACTAAGAAAAAAATTTTAGAAAGCCTTTTTACTATAACAACAAAAATTTATTTTGACTTTGAAATAGGATAGAAAATTTTTGCCTTCAGTGAAAAGTCTAAGCATTTCATCAAGAAACTGAAAACAAAACCCCAGATACTCTTGCTTCTATTGCTTTTAGATGTCTGTTTTCTCTACATTAGAAGAAAGAAGAGTGTTTAAAGACACTTTTTTTTATATTTAGTCAACATTTACATTTCCTGGGAAGAAATGATCAAAACTATCTGACAAAGACCTGCATCAATCAATTAAGAATTCTAGATATTTTTTTATACTTTAAGAAGGATTTTTCATTGAGCTAGTTTCCTTATGACAATAGGCTTAGATCCTGTAAGAGTTGCTGCCATGGTGAATGTGTTTGATAGTGGGCATGTGCTTCCTGCTTTTCTTTCTTGGTGTGAAACAGGAAAATTTTGTACTGTGACAGCTCAACTTCTTACAGTCACCCTGAAGTCGCACACAGAGAAACAGTGTCTAGGCAGCATCAGGATAAACTTGCCTCTCCAATAACTGAGCTGCTAATACCAGAGTAGTAATGTGCAAAGAGGTAGAGTATCAGTGAACAGTAAGATATTCTGATATTGAAGTCATTTTTCACACCTCTAGTAAAGCGACTATATTACATTCATTCATCTGTGTTGAACCTTAATTGTCAACCTGCATTTATGGACTCACTGGGCTTTTAAAAATACTTGTCATCAGAAGGTGTGCACTATTACAAATTTCATTAAAAGCATATTTAAGGCATGCCAGATTGTGTTCTTCATCACCAAAAAGTAATGATCCATTGCATATTTATTTTTGCAGCCAGCTAATGAAATGCAATGAAAAGTGACACAGCAATGCCTAGTTGCTGAACAAGTGTATATGTTTTCAGGATGAATGAAGTTCTTACAATGCTCACTACTGTCAGACTTAGCCAGTGATCAGAATTTAAAAAAATTCTCTCTCCTTATTGATGTGCAGTTTTAGTCACATACATATATGTTTTAATAACTTGAATTCTCAGTTTCATCATAGATGTAACTAAATCAGAGTAAACTGGGGATTTTCAAGGTGCCCTTCGCAGAAATATGTGCTACTTCTTCAAACAGAGATACATCTCCTAACTGGTACATTCTTTGCACTGCAATCAGTGTGCTGTGGTAGTACTAATACTGTACTGTAGTGCAGTGTACAGTGTATTACATAGCTTTACATACTGGCTTAGTGCAAGACAAAAAAATAATAATCACCAAAAGAAATATTTTCCTGAGTTAGGAATCATAAAATTATTAATAAATCTCAGTAGATTTCATGCTCATAGCATAGATAGTATTCTGTCATTGGATCTGGGCTAAAATCTCCCTGGAGAAACCTCTCCAGCAATGAAACTCCTTTGACCTGGCATTCAGTCAGTACTGTGGGAACAAGCCTTGGCAGTGTGCACTCTTTGGAGTCATAGCTGTGAAAAAATAATGCAGATGCAATTTCATATATTTTTTGGTAGGCAACCCTAGTCTAGCTGTAGGGCAGATTTCAAGTCACTCAACTTCAAGGCAAATCAAAGCAGAGAGGAATAATTTCCTGACTCTTTGACAGGGACACAAACTCTGAACAGAGTACGGTCACATTCTGCCTGGAAACTGTAACAGCTGCAGCAAACATATGGAGCTGCCATGGAAGAAAAGCTGTTTGGTTTGTGGAGTGAGACCCTAATCAAAGTGATTGATGCTGGATATGATGCAGAAATGCAGTAGATATCACTTTTGAAGGAAGATACTTGAGAGATAAATACAAAATGCTCTAATAAATGGAACAGGCTGAAACACCTGTAATACCGCTAGGATAGATGTTAAAATCACTTAGCGTTATATTAGCAATGAATCATTTTCCTTAATATAAAATATAAAATATTTAAAGTAACAATGAATCACTGATCCAATATTAACCATGGCATATCTGATTTTTTACACTATTATTTTGTTCTCTTTTTGGTAGTTGAAGCTGTTATGCTACATATTGGAAAAAGGTGTGATACAGCAATTTATTTTTAATAGGATACAAAAGCAGGATATAGCCAATTAATCTCTTGTTAAAGGCCAGTTTTTCAAAGTCATTGGACCTTTGCCATTGTTATTCTTTTTGAGTAATTAGCTCAGTATTCTGAAGACCCAACACATAATTTCCCACTAATGAATCAACAATACACAAGTATGATACGTCATGCTAATTTTCATCTTTGTTACAAGACAGTGGCATGAGCAATAATGGTTGCAGTTTCAGAAATTCTTCAGAGACTAAGAGAAAAGCTGAGAAAGGCTATTTCTAACTCACTATTTTCATGAAGAGCTGGTACAATCAGGGTACCCTTGTTCCACACATGTAAACTGAAAATACTAATTTTGAGGGTGTGAATGGCACAGGCTTCTTTTCTAAAAGAGTTTTGATTGAATTTCATGCTGCTTTTCTTTCCATATATATTTTATTTTTTATCATATGTAAGGAAAATGGTAAATCATTCTTATTAGATGCCTATTTGACTGGGTAGGATGCTACTTAAAACAATATTTGGGAAAGCCATATTCAGGCAACAGATATTTTTAGTTTCCAATATCATTTAGTATACTTATAAGCTTTAAGTCGTCGACCTTAATCGAACAATAAAGAAAATTACATTAGTTTGAGTAAATGATTAAATAAAATCTCAAGTGCAACAGAAGTATTCTACTGTGAGACTGAGAGATAGGTCTGGATCCAAGCTAACAATATTCTGTGCATCCTCAGGCTCTAGAAAATGACCCCTAGACAATATACCTGTTGCTCTGCTAGAAATAACATGTGAAGTAAAAAAAAACACATAAAAACTTTGTGGTAACTAAAATGAGGGAAGTAACTTAGAATGGACAACTATCTTATAAGTAATTCAATTCACAGGAGATTTTTTCACAGTCACTATATCAGAGTTTTCAGCTGTCTGCAGAAAGTTTTCTATCTGGATGAACATATTTTCATTCATAGTCCAGGTGGTAAAGTGACTGCCAGTAAAAACATGTGCTTCCAGATACAGTAAATCTCTTTTGTATATTTATGATATTTGGCAAATATCCTGCTCTTAAAATCATGAGTGCATTTACCTCCTGCTGAAGTAATTGAAAGCCAACAATTCTCTGGATGAATATAGCCAGGATCACCAACTACAGGACTATAAAATTATCTCAGTCAAGTCCTTTCTTGTATAAGCAGGCTTTAGGATAGATGAAATGAATTTTCTTTCAGAAATATTTTAATTGCGTAGCAATCTGTTTGATATCAAGACTTCTTTGCAATGAAAAGTAGCAAAGGCTTTTTGGGCAATCACCAAAGGCTCACATTTTTCCTTGTAATAATTTTACTGTATAGTCCAAGCAATTATATATAATTTAACACATATTACATTTTGAAAGGAAAGTCAATAGCTCACCTATCATCCTAACCTTTAAAATCTGATGAAAAATATCCATGACAATGGAAATAATCCTGTATTTGTCCAACCACATATTTAGGGACAAGACTACAAAAAGGTTTATGTTACAATTTTCCTCCACTCCATTGCTCTAAAGAGAATGATGCATTTAGTTGGGCACATGCAGTTGCTGGTGCTCTGTTCACACAGTCACACAGCATCCTCACGTGAGCAGAGAGCAGGGAGACCAGCTTACATCCAGCTCCTCCCTTCACATTTTACTGACAGTAAAGTCAGTATCTGCATAACTCTGGAACTGACCCATGGCATGGGACCCAGGAAATTGTACCTAATTTCTGAAGTAATATATATATTTTTAAAAAGCCCTATTGCACTCAAGGGTAGTTCTCCAAAGATTTCTTTCCTCTCACATGTAGTTTCTCACTTTCAAAAACTGTGAAGAGAGTCTTACTGATGAATGTTGTGTTAAAAGTTTGTCTTCCTTATATTTATTCTAGATATGCTTTAGACTTTAGATATATTAGACTTCCTGAAATACTGAAGTTGCACTCTACACCAAGATAGAAGCATATTCTGAGGAATAGTCATGAGCAAGTTGAAAACTCATGGGTAAGAGTCAGAGACCAAGGCAACAAAGGGAAATCAGTGTTTGGAGTCTGCTGCTTCTCAATCAAGAGGAGCCTGTTGCCAAAACCTTCTCCCTCCGACTACAGGGTCTTTTCCTGCTGGGGGGACTTCAGCCACCCTAACATCTGCTGGATAAGTAGCCCAGTGAGCTATAGGCATTCCAGGAGAATCCTGGAATGCATGGAGGATAACTTCCTAAGACAGCTAAGTCTATGAGAGGGGATGTAATTTAGTAATATGAGTGAAAACATAAGCATACAGAAATATACCTTTTAAAAAAGAATATGCATTTTCAAATGACATATGTTGCAAAATACTTCACTGTATTCTAACTGTATTTAGATATGACCAGCAACATGTGAATTTGTCAGCAGATGACATGACTCTGAAATAAAAGATTCCTCCTTGCTTATCCAAGAAAAAGAGATCAGGGAACATTGTTTCATCGAAATTCTACTTAAAAATGCAGCTTTGAAATTATACAGTTCAGATTTTAGAGAACTAAGTGCAGCATGTGCAATAACTAAGTAGCAAGTATGTATTGGTAGGAATACTGGTATTAGCAGCAAGCATAGTAGGCGACTGGAATTCTTTCCATAAAAGATAAGTATTCATAGTTGGCAAAGCATCCAAGTATTGTTTAATCTTTCTTTCCAAAGGACATTATTTTCTGTCTTTCTCATAGAGGCAACAATTGCTACTAAACTCCATTCTTCAGTTTTGTTGTCTTTCCACTATCTGAACATATTATCTTTTTATCCTTACAGGACCCCTAACTCAAGGTGCAATTACTGCTGTCTAATCATTATTGAAGATAGTTGTTTTCTTCATCTTCTAGGATACAGATTTTTTAAAATTTATTTTGATTCATTCTAGAAATAAAAGATAACTACTCTATTACTGATTTAGTGAAAGGTCTCAATAAATCAAGAGAATTCTGCAAGAGGAAGGAGGGATAGTCTAACTCTCAGACATCTAACTTTACATTTAAAAGTCCCTATTCCCTTCAGAGTAATATGTCTGTAATAAGTTGTCATAGACAAATGAGGTTTTAGGGAACTGCATCAAATTCATTGACAGGTAGAAATTACAGTTGTGACCCTATCTAAAGCCTAATCCTTTGCTAAGTCAGTTCCTTCTCTTCCTCCTCTTATCTGTCAGTTTCTTATGTAGGCTACTGTAGCTTGCATTGGATTGACTTCCTACATCCAAGGTCTTCCAGTTTTGCAATATAGCTTTTTTTCCCCCAAAATTTTTTAGGTTTGGCATCTTGCTTTTTCCTCATTGCCCTCTAAATGTTATTCATCGTGTTCCTTAGCAAAGTTCCCAGCTTCAGCTGGACTTTCACTTTCTTCAATTTTTATCAATCCTTGTCTCTCAAATATCATTTACTCTCCCAAACTGACACAGTGCCAAAACATTGCAACATTGCAGTAAGATCTTGTCAACTCTTCCTCTTTCCATCTTGAGTGGTCTTTGGATTATTCTCCTCCAAAGTTATATGAAGTTTAAAGATAGACAAACCTGGACTCAGAGAAGTTTATAATACTACTATCCTTTCTTAAGTACTGCCATGTGATAAGTATCTTTCTCAGACATGTATCAATATCTTAAAGCTCATGAATATTTTGGTGCTAAAATACCAGTGGATATATCTAAAATTTGTCAATAATGACTGTTTGAGCAACAAGTGAATACAGCTGACATCTGCTTCTCCTTTATTCCTTGCCTATGAGAGATGTAAATTCCCAGGAAAGCCTAAACTTGAGTGAGACTCTCCTTTTCCTCTCTATTTCTACTACAACAGCTTCCTATTCAATCACTTTATCCTAAATCTTTATGTTTTCCCTTTCAGTGGAATTTTTGAGTGGTTAAATATCAGATAAATAATTGTATCTGTGAATTAACATTTGCTTGTCTCCCATGACTCACTCAGGTTCCAGAAAATCAGAAAGCTGAAGAAGTTTACCAAGAATTGAACTGCATTATTTGACTCTAAGGAAAGAATGTAATATTATCACACATCGTTTTATGTATATACTTTATGTATGATTATTATATGCAGTTAAAAAGATGCTTGTGTTCACTGTTTAAAAAAAAAAAAGTAAGCATTCCTTACCTAATTTTCTTTTGTAGAAAAAAAAAGTATTGGTTAATTTTCAAGGGAGTTATTGCCAGAAAAATGGAATGTGAAACTCATAACCAGCACAATAAATGAGGAAATTGATATTAATTTCAGTAGGAGAAGAGCTGGACCTAAGTTTGATATACAAGTAAATACAAGATATAAGCAGATAAAGAATTCTCAAAGAACATGGAAGTCAAATGTCCACCTGTTTCCAACTATATTATTTACTTGACTTCACTTGACACTCATCCTCTCTTGAAAGAGAAAGCAAAATCAGTACAAAATCTTCTAAACCTGATCAAGAAATTCATGTGAAAATAAACATGAAAATAGCCACGCTTTGATTTGGAACATGTTTTCAGCACACATAAGTGAGAAGATAAACACTTATTTGGGAATTACAGCTGTATTTATTTGTCCTTACAGATTTTTAACAAATGAGTCTTTACATTTATAACAGTTTTTGACAATGTAGTATCTGTATTTTAACAAGACACAGCTCATTAATATTCATTTTTAGCCACAAACATAAGTCATACTGCTGAATATATCAAAACCTGTAAATCCTACTAATTAGTAACATTGGCAGTTGTGTGATATTTTATTGTCATTCATCAGACAGCTTTATTTTGGTTTAAAAATGATAAAACTAAACGGCTTGTATCCTCTGCCATTCTTCATTTACAATCTGATGTGGGGACAAACCCACACAGACAAACCCACACATAATATGGTCTTATGAACTGAAAGCAAATGCAACTGAAAAAATCTCTTCTGATAAAATAACGTTTTTGCAATTTCTGACAACACAATAGACAAATTGGCAATCCAGCAATTCAAGACGATATGTATCCGAGAAAAAAAGGTGAATTTAGCTGATAACATTATAAATCTTATATCTCTTTTAAAGTAACGTTTACAGAAGTCCTTATTATCTTTATATAAACTCAAACAACACAGCCTGACTTCATTCTCACTGTAATAAAATCAGATATTTCTTTCTGTATCCATTAGAAAATCTTGCATCTGTGTTACTTAGTTGGCTTTGTTAGTAATTCATCATCTTACCTTTTGAAACACACAGCACAATAAAGTATAAAGTATTCTAGATCTAGTCAAGTATCTCAATGCTTGTACTTTAAGAAAAACTAAATAGGCATAAAGTCAGTCCCTCAGTTTGAACATGAAGTCGGGAATATAAACCCATGCAAAAATAAGAAACCAACATTTACAGGTGCTTCAGTAAGTGCTTCTCTTAAGCACTCATACAACTCTGAAGTCACAAACCTCTCTCACTTGGAGAGAATAAGTTTGTTTAACAGAAACTTCTACCTCAAAATAGTCAAACACCTTTAAACAGATATTATTAGGCAGCAATTTTAAGCAGTGTGTCAAGTGTTGCTCTGGCAGCCAGCAAACCCTGCACAGTAGCCTGGTTCAGCAGCCTAAGCAGATGCATAAATTGCCAGCTGAAAGGTATCCCTCATTCACACCACCCAGAGACGTGCAAGTCTGCAGGCTGTGTCACACACCAGCATCAGGATGTCTCAGCTACCCCAGCACACCTCAAATGCCAATAGGTGGCCACATGGAAGTCATACACCTAGTCAATACAGGTATTGGCCTGAGGCAAGAGATTCATTTTACGACTCAATGTGACCACTTCAGAAAGAGAGCAATTGCTCCTTAAATATTTAATTTAGCAGGTGCTCATTTATGATAATGACATTTTGAACACACAGCAGAGCTGTGGTTATCCTTGTGACACCTGAAGACTGATAACTTATTCCAGAATGGTATCCCTGCCTCAGACATTCAGTGTCACAGAGTCCCCAGAAAAAATACCAGCACCAGCCAATTGATCTTAAATGCAGTAAAGACTAATGAAATGTCTTTACAAAGAGGTGTCAAAAAGAAAAGTGAAATTATACAGATTGGAATCTCTATTAATACCAAGTATGAGTATGAAAGCCTAAGTGAAATGAACAGAAAATAAGTAGCCAAGAACAAATGATTTCCAGAGTATGGAATAAAAAACTGCTGAAAATTATCAAGGTAATAGCTGAGTTATGAGGGAGCTGGGAAAATGTACTCTTTTGAGGGGCAAGAAATGTTATTTTTCTTCTATTTATCTTCAGAACTCCTAAAAAATGTAAGCATTTAATTCTTGAAAGGTCAAAAGTAGGCCCCCCAGGGCCTTTTTCTTTCTCATGAAGAAGACAGAGATTTTATTTACCATTTTAAGTCTAAAGAAAACTTAATTTTGAAATGTCACATCAGAAGGTCATTAGAGAAGCTTGATTTCAGAAAAGACATCTTGCTGCAACATATCACTATCATTTCACAAAATAAATGCCTTCAAAAAATATTTTTTTTTAAAAAAAAGCTTCATTCTAATGAGTAGAAGCACATAAACCATGCATAAAATTAACTTGTTACAAATCCAAATGGTGGATTCCTAGATAAATGTCTTCAGGTTTCTCACACAAAATTTAGATAATTTGGTGAGACTAAATCTAAAAGAAGCATCTAAAACAAGCACCTCCATATTGAGCTAGAACTTGTAAGAGCTCTTCCTCTCTAGTGTTAAGAAAAAAAAAAAGAATTTTTTTTCTGCTAGAAATTAAATATTTGTGCTTACATGACAGTTGAAATACCACAGCAGAAGGAGACTTATATTGCTCAAAAATGTGTTCAGCCAAAAAAATATCAGTCCCAGCTTAATTGTTCTCTATGTTTTGTATAACAGTTCAGCAACTACCAAACTAATACTTGAGGTTTCATTTCATAAAAAACTGTTTACTCTCAGGGAGCTGTTGTATTTTATAGAATGTAATTAACAAAATAATGCCTTGTGAATGTCTGTTTCACTGGGAGTTGTCATAGGAAAAGACTGAATGTCTAATCTTGTATAGTGACATTATACTGGCTTGTTTTCAAAGATGAAAGTCTTGAATTCTATTTAAAATGAGATGATGTTCCACAGCAATATATAAAAACCAGTCTACTGGACAGGTGGAAGAAAACAAAGGCATTCATCACAAAGAGATCTGACTGCTTAAAGAGAAAAAGGAAAGCAGCACAGATACATGGATTTATGTCCATCGGGCCAGAAGCAGCAACAATTTTGCTCATGTCACAGACTTTGAATTTGAGTTATTCCTAAAATGAAATGATGAAGTGGAATCATGATCCGGTGCTTGCTAAGCTGAATGTACTTCACTGTTCCTAACTATCTGCATTTTTTTCAGTCTAGCTGTCTCTTTATTTATGATCAAGGAAAGAAGAGAGAATGAGAGATATTCTTTCAAAAACTAATCCTTGTCTTTCTACTAGAAACCACTTAAGTCGACTGAAATTATGAACATTAAAAAAGGGCAGGCTGAGACTTTATTCTGCTGCAATTCTACAGAGAAAAAAACCTAGTGAAGAGGAGTAGAGGCACTGTCATGATACACCACAGCATGAATTCAGAATTGATTTTCTTTACTTGCTGGACAAGAGCACATTTTTATACAAAGCTCTGTTCATGTCCCATAGCTATTTAGGGTCTGTAGGAGGAAATGTTGACAGTCTCTTTCTTAAGCCTTCTTGTAGCTAATACTGCAGCCTCTGCCAACTTGGCATTGCAAGGCTTCTATTGGACTCTGTGTGGGATTTGTAAAGCCCAACAAAACGAGAAAAATACTTGCCTCAGAGAAACTTCAGGATTTTCTCTTAGGAGAGAAGTATTATGAAATGCATGTTGCTTTAATGATTTAATTTTCTAGCATTGAGATGGGACACAAACCTGTGGACATACAGTAATTAAAATCTACACTTTAAAATACATATTTGTGTTCAAAAGAAGAATTTTGTATCTTTTAATATCTCTGCAGTAAAAATATGGGAAGATTTGCAGTGACTCTCAAGAGGAAGTAACAGGTATAATGTCAAGATGCTAAACTATTTATTGTTTTAATTAAATTAACAATTACATTATAATACAATTTATAGATGTTTAACTCTTTCCTTTTTTCAGTAATACTAATCAAATGGACCCTTGCAACAAAGAGCAGATACAATTTACAGAGTGCCACTAACAGCCTGTGTGCTGCAGACATCATCGAGCTCCAGAATGGTCAATCCTTTTGCTTTTTGAACAGGCATAAGGTTCATGAACAAGCAGAAAGTGGGAGGAAATTACTGATATTTTTGCTGAAGAATTTTATTACGTATTTCTGGACTCTTATTCCATGAAAGAGCTGTTCATACTGTACTTGTCACATATTCTGAAGATATAAAAGAACACAGAAATGGCTTCTGTCAGATCAGAATCTCATCAAGCCCAGTTTCCTTCCCAGAGTGGCCAGTAGCAGATGACTAAATAAGAAAAATGACATCCTAGCATGGTGTGTGCCAGCACTCTCCCAGTCTCCAGCTCTGCTATTCTGCAAGGAAACTTTTGGTTCAGATTTCATTAAAAAAGAAGAAATGTCTATGTAACTATATGAAGCCACTTAAGTATTCACTGTCACAAAGCAATTACTGTCCTCCTTTAACTAAATCTAAGATGAATTTGAATATCAACAGGTCATAAGTACAACATTGTTTATTGTAAATTGGAAAGAAAACAGCCTGGGAAAAAAACAGCTGTTTCTCAACTTTGTATGCTGAAGCTGTTTCATGTGCACAGGTTTTCATTTACCTGGAAAAAATCAAGGGGAGAAGCCACAGCACCAAAGGGAAGAGAACTGGTGCTGGTGGCTGTACAAAACGTGAAGAGGTCTGTGGCTTTCCAGGTACTGCATTCAGGTGAACTTTTAATGTAGTACATTACTACTGCTAATACAGTTTAGAATGGACTAAAGTCAAATCACTGAAAACTGTGGCATATAGCTAAGCATTAATCCACCCGTCTGGTATTTCAGTAAATTCTAGAAGGTAAAGCTAATCCTACACAGTGTTTTCATCTACAAAGCTCTGATTTTAAAGTATTGGTATATTGTCATGCACAGAGTAAAGCCATTTTCTGAAATGTTTACAACTTCAAAAATATGCTTTCAGTTACACTGTATTAAAAGTTTTGTCAGATCAAAAAATCCTGTGCAATTGATTCTCCTATTATTGGTAATGTTGGGGTTTTTTCCCTCATTTTTGTTAAAATTGCTGCTGCTATGAAAATGAGATCAAACCTTTAGGCACATTGGACCTGTACTTCTGATAGAAAATCAGCTGCTGCTTTTACATACCTTTGTCTCTTTCTTCAGAGTGAAAACCATTAGAGGCAAGAATTTACCTTGACATGCGCATCTATTTCCTTAACAACAGAAGTTGTTTAAAAATTTAAAATGGCAATGATCGGTGAACCACAAGAGTAAGTGAAATCAATAATGAAAACAGCTTTATTAGCTCTCTAACTGCTTCTGTCTCCCTATGGGTCTTCTGTAAACTTGTTACTCTTTCTTTCAGGTTCTAGAAGGATGTTTCACATTGGGTTGGGAGGGGACACAGTTTATCATACTGAAATAGGAGCCTGAATTAACAAGTGTTTCTGTTTTGATCATGGAAGCAATTCTGGGTTTCCCTTGCCTATAGAGAGCCTGAAATTACATTAGATTCACAGTTCCATTACCAAGAGTTGGGCAGTGGGAATAGGCAACACTTTGAAACCTGCTTAAACAGCCACGAGGATGACAAAGAGACTCATTAAAGTTCCATACATCTTACAGCCCATTAACGTTTCTGGACACCCAACAGTCTTGTTCAATTGTGTATATACATGTTTACAGAAGATGAGAGTCATAAAACATGAGAAGGAGAGATTTAGTGTCTACAGTACTTTACAATGGAAGGTATGACTCTGGGCTGTAAATCTACTTTTATATATAAGCTTTATAAATACATAAGAAGATTTGACTGCAGATATGTACAAATCTATGTGACACTTATGGTTCAAGCATACCCAAAAAAGTATGGGTATGCATTTCAATGAAACAGTAATTTCATTGTTTCCAATCCAAGCTATTATGCTGAATCTACTCTCTAAAGACTGTAAGTATATTATGCAATGTTTGCTTCATCACCTTGTCTAATAACTAAAACTAATTTAAGAATTCATAAGTTCCGAAGACCTCGTAGACTGTCAATAATACATAAGAGATTTGCCTTAATAATATCTAACTAATGCAATAATTCCATTTACTCCTTTACTGCTTGCGTGGACAGGAACAGATTTAATTATAAAAGCAAAAGTATACAGATTTTAGCAAATTGCTAGTTTCATTCATTAAAGAAAAAGAAAAAAAAAATATAAGCCAAGCCCTCCTGTAATCACAAACCCCTGGATTCTAAAGACTACAATAAATAAATACAGCATTTAGTACACATCAATATGTACCACAGAAATGGATGTGGACAACAAGAGCTTGTGTTGTGCACCTTATGTCTGTATACATTTTTCCAGGTTTTACTTTAGATTCGTTGTATTCTAGCTTCAGAGACTGAACATAAAATCATGACTGGAGATTTGGATTTAGTTTCATGCAAAAGAAGCCAAACTATTCATTCCAAGAATGTCCAAAGACACAAATCAAAGTACAGTAAGTGAGGAAAATAAGGCCACTGACAATAATGTAACATTTATTGCTCCTTTAGCACTACTGTAAAATGAAATGTCCTCACTAAGTTATTTCATTTAGCATTGGTATCCATTTAATGAACGGGGAATATTCTAATCAAGTATACAGCATTGGTTAAACAGCTCTTGGCTATTTACACCTCTTTGAACGTCACGTTAGCAGAGCAAAGGCTCAAAGCCACAATACCTAAGTAAGTATCATCTACTTCAAGAATATGTGATCCATATGCTATAAATCTGGGGTGTCTGAAGACTTGCAAATTTTAACAGAAAAGCTTTGGAATAATTTTGAAAAAGTTGAATTTTTCTGTAATTCACAATCTAAGCATCAATTAGCTAAACATTATAGTAGAGGAATACAGTATATTAGAAGACTATTTTTTCTTTCACAGGTTAAGAAAAGTCTTAAATTTCTTACAACCATTCCTGAAACCATTTATGTATTTTCAAATCTACATATAAAAAATCCTGATATGTTCATCTTCCCCTGAAAAGATCACTAAATCTTCTGGAATAGTTTCTTCTAGTTAAGCGTGTGCCCCAATTCCTAGAGCACATTCCTGAGATCTGCCAGCCTCCCCAAGATGCACCCATACTGTCAGCTAAGCCGTGGGGCCTGAAATGGTGTGCACATACTCTTATAATTGGAAAGAGTAATTTGATGTTCACTATTTTACTCCATTGCCAATAAGGATCCAACTCTCAATATTCTTTTAAATAAAAAGTCTTCTTAGGCTGAAAAAAATCATAGAAATGTCTGGTTTAGTGAGACAGAAGCAAATGAAAGTCCAAACGTTAAGTGAAATGAGTCATTATCTTCACCAAAAGTCATATCAAAGACTGAAGAAAATGTTTACACTTTAATTTTGCTATTTCTACAGACATTAGAATATGATAATTTAAGAAATTTTAGCTTGTGTGAATTTATTTGGGTGAGTGGAGAAGAGTAGAATTTCCTATTTAATAACACTGTGCTGAACAGACAGAACCTGTTGGTAGCTGAAAGGGACAGGTCTTTTCACAGGGTGTAGTAGGGTCCTGATTCTTCTCCATGTCCAGGAAATTTGGAATAGCTTGAAATGAAATGTCATTTACAAAGATAGAGAACTGAGATCAGTTATTTTTGTTCGACTGTGGAACATTTCAGTTGCTTACAAGTCAGCATATCATTTGGGCAACTGATAGAGAGGAAAAAAATGATTGACTATAATCACTTCCACGATTTGGAAGTTGCCACAAAACTGTGCAACTTACAGAGATAGGAGACTTTCTAATGAAAACACCCAGAAGCTGGAAGCTACAGACACAGTGACTTAGAAGCCTTGACACAGGATTTTTAGGATCTCTGCAATGGAGTCATGCTCAGATAAGCCTCTAAAATCAAAATTCTAGACACAGACATATTTGTCATTTTATTTCAACACACCCTGTAGTGCAGCTGTGGGGACTTCCAAGCACCATGCTCTGAGCTGGAAGATCTTCCTCCCAGCCCGAGAACCTGACGCTGAAACCAAAACACTGAAAGATTTGAATGCATTTCTACTGCCCACAGATCTCGGAAAACCCTGCCATGCATGTTTTCTTGGCATTTTAGGCTTACAGCTGATTCCCTGCTCTATCCTTCTGCTCTCAGCTTCAGCTGTGGCAAAAAAAGTACAATCAGGTATTTTCATAACCAATTTTCCCTTTCAGATATACAACAATCAGTCTGAATATTCAAACAAAGCAGAAAAGGTATCATTTCTTCTTTTTTAATTCTAATTAATTATAATTTAATTCTAATTTAATTCTGCACAATTAAAATATTCTAGATTTTTTTTCTTATAAAATAGTATGAGTTGTGTAAAATAGTATAGATGGCATACATTTTGCTTTCTATAGCTTTGGAGTACAATATATTAAGACTGAAATATTATCCACCTGGTTTATTCACTTTTATTTTCCAGGTAAACATACTAATATTATCATTCATATAGGATGTAATAAATATACAAAACCAGTATAAAGTTAGTGCACACAATAAAACATCCCTAAAGAACATTTTCCTGGAAAGTTACACATTCCAGTTTCTAGTAATCAAATCTGCAACAACAATTTCTTCTCGGATATAAATACATCATTCATATACACACATATATCTTTTAATAATATTGGTTTCCATTTATTCAGTCAGTTTTCCTGGCAGAAGATTTCTATTTATGACTCATTGTTAATGGGTAAAAAAGTACTATGTGATAGTCAGATTATAGCTAGGGTGAAATTACCATACATTAATGTCAGAATAAAATGTAACAAATTACCAAATTAAAATTTTATTTTCACACAATGCTGAATCACTATTTTTGCTGGTTATTATCTATATTCTGTGCAAGATATTCTACCCCTACATTAGACTGCAATTTAAAGAGGGAGAAAAGACATATGGAATTTTATCATGAAGAACCATGCATGGATTTCAGAGATGTTATGCAGATACAATTAGGAACATGTTTTCTGATTTTATGTTGAAAAATTCTATGAAAAATCTAACATGCCACACAGAAAGTTTCTATGAAATAAATGAAAAAAAATCTAGTGCCATCTCAAGTTTAGCTACTGAAGTATTTAGTTATTATTTCTAGAAAAATTAAGACAAAGTTATTTTATCTGGCCTGAAAATGCATTAATTGGAATCCTTACAATCAGATATTATTTTATTGCTATCTGACGCATCATTACCCTCTGACATCTCTTTTGCACATGAGTACCTAACTGCCTTGTGCAAGGCAGTTATCTTACATATCTTTTGGATGCATTAATATCTTCTTTATTCTCCTGCTGTTTCCTTCTTTTCATTTTGTCCAAGACCTATCTAGACATGAAACTTTTGAGTAGACTGATTTTACTGTATTTTTTTTATATGTTACCATATGAAAAGAGTAATTTCTCTGAATTTGTATGATGTAACTTAAAAGCTCCAAACTCATGGCAAATAATACTTTCTGACAAAAAGAACTCTGAAGAGTTAAGTCTACTGTAAGTATTCATGACCACACACTATACTTTCATTACTCTGTTCAATATCCACAAAATCTCACTTATAAGCAGGAAATGTGCAGAAAGACAATTTTTTTGTACTTGTCTTTAAAGTACTCACCTATTTGGGATAGTTTTAAAACAGCCAGTTTCTAGAAATGCATTCCAGAATTTCAACTCATTCACCTTATGGGCTAACAGCAATTGATATGCAATCTAGTGATCCTATTGCATTCCATTCCAGCCAGTAGAATTATTTTTAGTGTCTTGAAGTGGAAATGTATTGAATCTGGAATAAACATGCTGTAGAAACAGATTTTACATGCACTATTGAAACATTAGTAATGTTTTACCCTCACACAATCACTAATGGAGAAGTTTACAAAACATTACAATCCAGTGATTTGCACTCCAATATTTAGAAAAATACTGTGGAGAGGTAAAAAACCAAACAGTTATTTTTTACTGAAGGTACGTAACACAAAAATCCTCCATCATCTCCCCCTTTTTTGAGAATTGTACTCTGTTCTATACCTAATAAAAATAATATTTCTTCAAAGATTTATATCAAGATATTCACTATTTCAGTTTTTATATGTGTAGGAAAAATTAGGAGCTTGCTGCTCTATTTCCTTCCATTTGCAGATGCATAAAGCAGTCGCTTTAGAAAATGAACCCTGTTAAATTTATAGCAAATGTGTTCTCATTTAGTCTAATCTCTGCTGGCTCAGCGTAACATGCTGTTTTTATAGAGTGCCTACCAGAAAAGGAACCTTAACAAATTTTGTAACAGCTAAGGAAAAAAAGTAAAATCTTCACTTTAAATGTTAGTATATTTTATAGAAATATAATGGTTTAATATTTGCATAATAAAGGTACCATAAACAAAATAAATAAAGGTATAATGCATTTTTTCATTCAGTAGCTGAGCACCTGAACACAGAATCGTTTCTTTCATAGCAAATTGTTTACCTTTTTATATTAAAGAGGAAGTAATTAATTTTGAGAACTTCATTAAAGACCCAGATAGTGTACTGTCAATAGTCTCTTGATCTCAGATAAAGTAACTGCAAGCTTACATCAGCTATAATCCTTGGAAATACCTTTCACAGTACTACACTGCGACTCTGGAAAATTATCTCCATTAATTGATTAAGCTATGTAGATGTTAGATGCCAGGCTTAACTGCAAAACAAATTTTTTTCTTCTGACCTCAGAATGTGAAGAATGTTCACAGTCTAAATTATTTTAATTGCAATGTACTGAACCCCCAACCAGAGCAGAGCCTTCAGCTCTTGGATTACCAACACAGAAAGGACATGGACCTGTTGGAGTGAGTCCAGAGCAGGCCACAAAGATGATCAGAGGGATGGAGCACCTCTTCTATGAGGAAAGGCTGAAGCACCTCTTCTATGAGGAAAGGCTGAGAGAACTGAGGCTACTCAACCTGGAGAAGAGAGAGCTTCAGGGTACCCTTATAGCACCTTCCAGTGCCTAAAGGCGGCTACAAGGGAGACATTGAGGCTTTTTACAGGGGCATGTAGCCATAGGGCAAGGGGAAATGGCTTCAAACTGAAAGAGGGTAGGTATAGATCAAACATATGGAAGATACTCTTCGCTGTCAGGGTGGTGAGATGTTGGGGTCCCTCCCCTGCCATGTAGCCCTGGGAGAGGGGCCCTGAGGGCACAGGCACGGGGTTTCCCTGCCCCTGCTCAGCCTCGTTCCCATTGGTTGGTTTGTGTTCCCTGCGCGGGCAGAAGGACCCTTGGTCCCGTGACTGGGACAGTTCCTCAGCAGAGCTCCGGCCATGCGGCTGGAGAAATAAACATCTCTCTGAAACAGCTAGCAAGAATCTGTCTGTCCATATATATTTCCTTTCCACAGGACTCCTGGTTTGATATATGCGTGTTGCAGGATCCCCACTGCAACATAATGGTGGAGATTTGTGAGCAGAACGATCCCCGATCCCTAAGCGACTGATTTGTGTGAGTAAACCCTGGAAACTTTGGATTCCTCTTCTTGGTTTTGCTTTGCTATTCCATATCTAAACTATGGAGGAACGGTGGGAAGACTCTTGGCTCTCAGAGCCGCATATGGACATTTATCTTAAACTTAAAATGATTCTTGAACAACGATTTGTGAATTTTAGCTTGATTCAAGCTCAAAAAGAACTGAAACACTTCCTGGCATGGTTGTTTAAGAACTTTTTCTGTGTTTCTTGGGATTTAATTCTTACCAAGGGCTTTTGGAAAACCGTTTGGACACAGTTAATACTGGAGTCAAAATATATGCCGATGGAAGAATATTTTCGTGAATATTATTTAGTTACCGAGAGTGTTGAGCAATGTCAGCTGTGTCCTGGCGAAGAGAAGCCTGGCGCAGGGACCGTGCGGCCCAGGCCACCGAGCGCTCTGTGAGCAGCAGCGAGGCAGTTCCCGCGCGCGGGCGGAGCCACGCGAGCCGCAGTGTCAGTGGCGGAGCGAGGAGCGGCGGGAGCGGCGGGACCCGGCGGTGCCCACCTGGCTCCACACAGCGCGTGGTGGAGCGAGCCCCGGGAACGCCCGACCGAGAGGGGCGGCGCGCGGGCGGTGGCTGGCAGCGGTGCCGGTGGAGCGGAGCCGCGCCCAGCCGAGACGCGCGCTGGAGCAGGGCATGGGGGGGTCATCGCTCGGGGGCCCGGCCGAGACGTGGGTGCAGCGCCTGGTAGCGGCAGCGAAGCTGCGACCAGAGGAGGCGACGCACGGAGAACTGAGCGGCGCGGCCCGGCCCGGCCCACGCAGCCCCGAACGCGACCCCGGGAAGAGCGCGCAGGCACCAGCAGCTCCGACAATTCCAACACGGGAGCGACCAAAGGAGAGAGCAAAGACGCAGCGAGACAGAAAACAGCAGCCACTCGGAAAAAGGAAAAGATCATAGGAACTAAGATCTTAGGGATAGTAAAATGGTATAATGTTAAGCAAAATTATGGTTTTATAACAAGGTGTGACAACCAGCAAGACATATTCGTGCATAGAACTGCTATTAAAAAGAATAACCCCGAAAAATGCATCCCAAGCTTGGGAGATGGAGAGGTCGTGGAATTCAAAATTATACAAGGTAGAAAAGGGTTACAAGCATCGCAGGTCACTGGGCCTGATGGTGTTCCTGTAAAAGGCAGTATATATGCAAAAAATCGTAGTCATGTTAGACAGTATCTCCATTGTAAGCCCCCCCTACAGTCTCCCTTTCCTAATCCCACCTTTCCCTTTTACCCTATGTCCTATTACCCCCAGTGTATTCCCAATCCGTTTTTTCATCCATGGTTTCCCTCACAAAACCATGCTTTTGCCAACTGTTTCCCAAAAAATCCCTTTCCAATGCCGAGTGGGGGATGAAAAGGGGGAGGGAAGAAGTTAAACCCTCTCCTGCCTCAGTTTCCCCACAAAGCATGCTCAGAGTTCTGTCTCCCTTCTGTCAGCCCTAAGATGTTCCACAGAATCTGTTTGGACATTTAAAGACTCAGGAGGGTGGCTTGTTTTGTCTTGAAACTGTTCTTGTTATGTTTATCCAGTTGTTTTCATTCTCCTTTTATTAAAATAAAACGGGTGAGGTGTTGGGGTCTCCTCCCCTGCCATGTAGCCCTGGGAGAGGGGCCCTGAGGGGACAGGCACGGGGTTTCGCTGTCCCTGCTCAGCCTCGTTCCCATTGGTTGGTTTGTGTTCCCTGCGCGGGCAGAAGGACCCTTGGTCCCGTGACTGGAACAGTTCCTCAGCAGAGCTCCGGCCATGCGGCTGGAGAAATAAACATCTCTGAAACATCTAGCAAGAATCTGTCTGTCCATATATATTTCCTTTCCACGGGACTCCTGGTTTGATATATGCGTGTTGCAGGATCTCCACTGCAACAGTGAGACACTGGCACAGGTTGCCCAGAGAAGCCCCATCCCTGGAAGTGTTCAAAGCCAGGTTGGACAGGGCTTTGAGCAACCTGGTCTATTGGAAGTTGTCCCTGCCTGTGGCAGGAGTGTTGGAACTAGATAATCTTTAACATGCATTCCTAATTCTATGACTGCTGAAAAACTTTTGTCTTTTAGCTAATTTTTTGCACACTAGAATGTTCACCTTGCCTGCTTACATGTTTAAATAAACTCATGAGGCAGCAGCAACACTTGAAAACAATGTCATTAGTTGGATTAAAAGAAGATATTAGTAACAAGATCATTGTTGCATGAAGATAAAAAGCTCAGCAAATGTTAAGCACGGAATTGGCTTGAACTTCAAAGTTTTCTGACTCCTGTCTGTGTTTCCAACTGTACAACTAACAACTCATATTTCTGCAAATCCCCTTCTGTTATAGTAAGTTGCTGGGAGCATCTTGGACTCAAGCCCCAGCTAAAATTATACTTCTTTTTTTATGCCTCAAGCACTCAAAACAGTCTTGAAATCTTCCCCCATTTTTCTTCACAGAAAAACTCAACTCTAAGACCTGATGGAGAAATCAGACCTGATAAGGTGCAGATCTCTTATCACTCATGAAAATGAGGATCACAGGAAAATTTGGTCCTCAGTATGAGAACAGTCTCTATATATCCATTTGAACACTGATGATCTATTTACAGTTCTGATTATTTTCTTTTATGAATCAGAAAATATAGTTAAATCATTAATATACTTTGCGTTAAAATTGTTGAAAGATTATATTCTAAATACTGCAACTGAAAGTAGAGGAAAAGATAAATCTCTTTATCTGAATAAGTCATAGCTTCAAAAACAATGTGAAAAGAAAAAAGAAATAAATTAACTACTTAAGCTAGAAGAAAAAATGCCTTTTTTTTTTTCTCTCAGAGAACATAGACTATGAAACATACCCTTTCATTTTTCCTCAAATTTTGTAAGATTGAGGGTAAGGAGGGTAACTATGCATTTCTAGGTTGATGAGTAAGTTAAGCAAGCCCTCTTCCTCAGCAAGAAATTCACAGAAGGGGCATTTCTCTTTTTTCTTTATTTTATTATTTTTTTTTTAATCTATAGAAACAAGAGCAAAATACACCTTTCTGCACTATAGGATTTTGACCTTTTAAAGTAACATTTCTCAGGCATGCTTTCCTGTTATTTCCCACATTTCTATATTGAAACTGCATCTTAAAAATATGAACAGATTTTGTAAACCTGTGGAAGAGATGCTTAATTGGTGATGGGAACATTTTGTATCACTTCTCCATTTCTTTCAATAGACATTTTTCTGTAATAAAGTTGAGTTATTGTCTCTGTTAACTAAAACATTAAAATAATTCTCTAATTTTGGAGACTATCCACACTAACTAATGTATGAACACTTCAATCAATTAAATTTTTCTCCTTTTAATTTTCTGGTTTTGAAATCTGTAACAATTAGAAAATGCTTGATTAAAAATACAATATTTAATAGATGTATTATCACTAGATCTTTGTTCTTACATAATAACAATTATTTAAGCCTAGGAAAAATGCAAGATAAATGTTAGCCTACTATACATATTCTAAGTAGTGGCATAAAAATTAAATTAAATTTTCAATATAGTATGATAGATTTAGGAGAAAATACATGCAATTGTAGCAAACTGAATTTAAGGACTCCTTTGAGAGAAGTTTTGTATCAATTTCAGATTTTCATATATTTCTCCTACAAAGGGTTAGTTAAAAGTATTATAGCAAAAATGCACTAGGGGTTCAGGCTGACATCAAGAGATGTCAGAAAAGAAAATCCTTAAAATCTGTCAATTCTTTGAGAGGAACCTAACAAAATGTTGTTTTATTGGGATTGTAGAATTTTCTATTCAGTTCAACAGCCATGCAATTATAGTGAAAGAAGAGGCAGCACCTTAAGGTTCGAGGAGGACAGAGAGACCCTACAGGCACATGCACATGCACTCAAATTCCCCCCAAAGTCCCAAGCAAACCAGACATGAAGAAAAGCAAACGTTGGGTCGTCTTTGTAATTTCTTTTCCTAATTTGCTTGTCCATTGCTGGGAATATACCATGCATGTTTAACTTATTAAAACAGCTTACTCATGTCTCCAATACACAAAATTGATACATCTGAATTCTCATTTATTAATTGAAACTCAAGTATAGAGACTGAGTTTTAAATGGTATCTCAGCATATTTTTTTAGGAGAAGCACTATCGATGTGGGCTCTTCGGGTGAGGTAAGTTCTGCTTTTAAGCAGATACATTTTGATATAAGTGATGTAGAAAGAATATCTCACCCTTGCAATAGTTAGGAAGGTTTAATTTTGGCAATGCTTTTGGATTACATAATGAATAACTTCTAGAATAAAAATGTCTCAAAGAAGAAGTTCAGGAAATCACTTGACAAGACTATATGGATAACATTGTGGGATTGCACTAAGACAGAACCAAATAATATTAAAACTCACTTTTTAAAAAACCAGAAAAGTCTATGTACAATGCTTTTACACCACATTCTAGGTCCTCAGACTTGTGAATAAAGAAAACTTGAAGTAATAGTGATATGGATTGCCATAGGGGTAACAATAGCAACAGTGTAACAACCTTATTTGGTTCTTCTTATCTTCCAAATAGGAATTAGGAAGAGGGAAGGGAAGAAGAAAAGGCAAGAAGAACAGAAGGAACAAAGCTCAACATATGGAAAATATCTTTTTACCTCAGTAATCTGTCTCTCAAAATAATTTGACCTTTATTCAATGTTTTTAAAAAGGTCTGCATACCAATATATTGTGTCTTTGTTTTTCTCTTGTCACGGATGGTTCAATAGAACCATCTGCATTGTTTTAGGCAGTTTCTTTTTATTTCTTTTTACTATTAGGTTACTCAAATAGCTGAAACAAAAAAACCAAAAAATTCCAGATATTTTCTGTGATAGCAAACAAAAAACACAAAGCCATTTTCGTTATTCAGGAGAGATGTTACTCTCATCTTATTTACCTGAATTAGATGAAATAAGCCCTTTGAATCTGAAAAATTGAGTCACAAATCTGAGTTTCCATAGTGATCATAATTACAGTTCAAATAATGAGACTAGTGGCATTATTAAAAAGTTTAACAGTTGAGAAAAAACAATCTTATGATTTTGGTCAATACACTTTGGAATGTAAGAAATTTTAGGAATATTTTCCAGCATAAGTAAGCAGTACATTTTGAACTAGGGATCTATCAGATCTATAATACTGCTCTTTGAAAACCCTCAGTGGCATGTATATCTCCAACCATTAATAAC
Organism: Corvus hawaiiensis; assembly: GCF_020740725.1. Classification (NCBI taxonomy): domain Eukaryota; kingdom Metazoa; phylum Chordata; class Aves; order Passeriformes; family Corvidae; genus Corvus; species Corvus hawaiiensis. Next base: position 111,533,673 of record NC_063214.1, on the reverse strand, counting down.
CACTAGTACATTTCATTTACATACAGCAGCCAGAGCTTAGTGGATGTAAATTCTGCAGAACATGTGTTCTCAAGAAAAAAACCAAAAATTAACCTGACCTGGAATGTCAATTCTCATTATTTATCCCAGGTCTATGGCATAAATTTCTTCTCACTTATAGCATTACACTGAGAGAGGTTTTGTAAAAGGAAAAATGAAAATAGAACCTAAATACAATGAGGCCTTTAAGAGGACACCAATATGTGGAAAAACCCTCAGTGTTAGAATGAGACACATCTTGATGCTCCTAAATTTTGATATCACTGAAGTGTCAGGCAAAGCTTGCATCTAACTTAAATGGTAGGATGATTCCTTTAATTTTGTTGCAAAATTCAGTGTTGGGAACCAAATTTTGAAGAGTGAGCAGTTCTGGGTTGCCAAAAGGGGTCTCATTATTAATATTTTAACTGCAGATCTACTTGCTTATGATATCTTTAGTTTGAAGGGAATTATCAATCATCCAGAAACTAGGTGTACTATTTAAATCTGTAGCTATTCTAGGGGAAGCTTTCATTATTTAAATTCTATTCGGTATTTTCTTTTAGAAGTCATAATTCAGACTGAAATCTCTGTCTTTTGTTTTTGTTTTGAAAACAAAACAAAAAAGCTGGTCTTTTCACTATGCTAGTAGTACACAAATGTGTCTTTCACTTACATCGCCTTGCTTTCTCACCTGCAGGCTTGCAGATAGCCTTACCAGGTGGAGCAGATGCAGGAAGAGGGAGCCATGGAATGAATTTAGGGCATTCACACCTAAACCTTATACAGTTCTGCTTTGTGGCAGCTTCTTTCCTTAGGGGCCGGAGTCAAAAAAGAAAGCAAAACAAAAACCAGCTAGAAACTGAACTAGATGATTTATGAATCCAGGATGTTATGGCTGTTAATGGCCTTAAACGGGATTTTTTTCAGCATTGGCATTGCTTCAGGGGTCACAAATGATTTACTTGTATCATCAATCATCTTGAAAAGACGAGTTCTGAGTTTGGCTGCAGGAACTAGAGAAATGCATAGATACTGTACTCCTTGGGATATGTTGGAAGATAGTTTCTACAGAGAAGGTTTGGGAAACCTGCCATCAGCTTGAGCTATACGGATACCAGACCTAGCAAAATCAGAGAGCATTTCAACAAACTGAGACTGAATTCAGCAATAAAACAAACAAATAATAACAAACAATGAAACAAACAAAACCCCAAACAGTTTCTAGGAAGTTTCCTCTCAAGCAAATATCATGACAACATGATCACTGAAAGAGAGGAAGTAAAATATACATTAGAATAGGTCACAGAATCACAGAACATTCTGAGTTGGAAGGAATCCACAAGGATCAAGTCTAGATCTTAAGTGAATAGCCTGTACAGGGATTAAACCCACAACTCTGGCACTATTAGCACCATCCTCTTACCAGCTGAGCTGATCTCAAGGAAAAGGAAGCCTTTATGTCACCAGAAGCAACAAAGATGAACAACAGAACCTTTAAGTAATGCATTTCCTTCTAGAGAAAAGGAAAGGACATTCTCTGACTACCACAAAATAAAAAAAATTGGGAAGAGCCACAAAGAATGGAAAATTGGAAATGTAGAACTTTTGTTGAACCTGTTTTAAAATGGGTAATGGTTTTAAACCAAAAGAGAGCAGATTCAGACAAGATATAAGGATGAAATTTTTTCAAATGAAGTGAGTGAAACAATGGAACATATTCTTCAGATAACCCAGAAAGGTTATCTGGGGTAGACACCCCACCTCTGGAAACATTCCAGGTCAGGCTGGATGGGGCTCTGAGCAATCAGATCTAGTTGAAGATGTCCCTGCTCATTGCAGAGAGGTTGGACTAGAATACCTTTAAAGGCCTCTTCCAACCCAAAATATTCTGTTTTCCTATGAACACAGTATTAATTGTGAAGCACATAGTTAGATTTTTAAAAAGGTCCCCTTGGTTGTGAAAAGTGGAAGTGAGACACAAGAAGTGTGAAGTTTCCCTGAAGAGCAGATAAGTTAGGATCTCAGACTTGCACCTACAACCAAATCTGCCAGCTGCTTCCCACACTGACCTCCTCATTTTAGCACTGTGTATGAGATAAAAATTATATATTTAATAAACAAACCAGCATCTGGTTACTTGATTAAAGAAAAGATTTTAGGATTTTACACCCTCAGTTTTTGCTTGTATATAAATTTATAGCAACATTGGCTATTATAGCTCTTTCTCACAAAGATACTTAATGTCAAATGGAAAGTATTACAGAATTATCCCGAAACATTTATCTTTCTTTTTTTTTTTAGGTCTGTATTAAGTCTGACAGACTATGAAATATTGCAGATGGAAGGTTGTTAATGTTCTTAACGCTTTATTATAAAAAAAAAGAAAGATGTTCTCATTTGAAAAGTTTGGAATGTCTGTGAAGGTTATCTGAAATAATCAAATGAGAAGAAAGAGAAGCAGGCAATTGATATCTTCCCTGAGGACTGAGAAATCTTCACTACTAGGGAGAAAGTTATCTTTCCCTTTATCATGTTGTGGAAAGATTATTTTAATATATAGAACTACAATTAATTTTCTCTAGTTGAGGTAGTACTAAACAAAAAAAAATATTCATAAATTTTTTTACTAGGTAAACACTTATTTCTCCCATGGAACTATACTCCATCACAAAAATACTCAAACTGAAGCTCTGAAGCTATAATAATTAATTGCACTTTGAAATGTACAATATATTAAATGAACTTTTGAAACTTAACTAAACCAAAATTGTCTAAAAGAAAATAAAAACCTGGGATATTTCAGGAAATAAAATTAATCATAATTGGAAGATTTTATTAAGATATGCCTAGCTTTTAATTCAAGTCTCTCAGCATAAATTAGGAATGGATAAATAAGATAGAATAAACTTAATAATGTGAATCTGTTGAACATTATTCTCTTAGCTGTGAAATAGAAAGTCAGAGAGTTCAATGTAAAAAGTCTAATAGGTAATTTCAATAGGACCCTGGTGGCATCCTTCCTTCCACTTCTCAGAACCAACTTTTACATTTCAAAACATGAAAATGTATCAAATTATTTACTGAGATATTATGGTGGTTCCAACTCTCTCTACAGTGCCCATGAACTGTCTGCTAACACAGCTGAAAGTCCATGGACAGATTCTCCCCTACAGGTAACAAAGGCAGTCCATCTTATTGTAACTAATTATATGGCAAAAAGAAAGCCATGCTCTGACTGCTACATCGTGAGAATAGTCTCAAGTGTCTTTTTAAAGTCACATCTTAAAACAAAAAATATCTGAGATATTTAACTTATCTTCTATCTAATCCCGAAATTTTGTACTTTGTAATCAGTGTCATTACTATCACCTGAGGAACTTCAAAGTAGCTTCTTGTTCTGATGCTCTTTCTACATTTGAACTTGTTCAGAAATACTATGGTCCTAGATCAGGAAAAAAATTAGAATATGACCCAGGAACCTAAATTTTTAATCCTAAAAGAACACAGTCTGGTACTATGACAATTTGCAGTTATCTGATACAGTTATATTTTAAAGCAAAGCTGTAGGAAATGTTTGTAACCACTAATTATGATTGTCTTATAGAGGAAATTAGTATTACTCCTGTATTTGAAATTAAAGGTGGGTCACCTTGCTGAAGGGAACTCCAGTATGAGGTTTACAAATACCAGGGAAACAGGAACTTGACTTTGTTTCTCAGTGGTAAATCTCTTTATCTGGGAGGATGGAGATATGGGATCTGATTTCTGGCCTCTTGGACCAGTTTCAAACTAAATGTCTAAATTTGTACAAATATATTGATGCCTGTGGAAGCAAGGGGTAAAACTGACAACTCCAAATATTTGAATGGTCTACTGGGAAAATTACTGTCTTTCATGTTATTTTCTGTACCTAATGAAACTTCCTTTATTCTTCAGCGCAGGAGAGCTGCACAGAGGAGGAGCAGAGCACGCCCTTCTGCACAGGTGTGGGATGAAATCCCTCCCAAATATGCCAGACACATAAGTGAAAGCTCAAGCCATATAAAGGAGCTATCCTTATCTAGACTCTAGAAAAAACAAATGATAAAACAAATGCCACATTTCTGTCTTACTGGATAGTTCTAATAAACACACTCATTTGGGACTGTTCTCAGTTTGCTTTCTGGTGCTTTATGATGCTACTCTAACATGCTCAACCATTCCTGTGCGATGTACGACACAGTTCTCTGAAACAGAGCTCTGAATTTTGTTCCAGTGATCAGACTCTATATGTACTATTACAAGCTTTCCCAAGTACAGAATACATAATCTTTAATGGACATAGTCCGAATTATTCCTGTACTGAATGGCATGATAGTCTGTCCTACCAGAACTGACGTGATCCTGCAGCAGTCCAGCTAACAGTCATAGGGATACCTCATCCCACTGGGATGGTGTGTCACCATTCTATTGTTTTTCATCTACAGGACAAAAAAAGATGGAAACCTCAAGAACTGAGTATCTCCCTTATCCCTGATATTTATCACTGTATTCATATAGACCTAAGTTGCCACCTGGCCCTCATTGCTGAATAGATGGCACCCCCCAATAGCAGGCTAAAGGATGATTAGGTTCTCTCTGAAGCTACTGACTCTTTCTCCAATAAAAATGAACAGTAGTTTTGTATTACTTTGTTCCTGTATCCTGCTGCACTACAGATGGAAATACAGTGAATATTGAAAACATCCTGACCACTTGTATTCTTTGCTTGTTTAGGACATCTGGAAAATTTATAAGGTCTTTCCATGCACTTAGGATTAAAGGTATGAATTTATGTGAAGAAATTATTTTCTCTTCCAGTCTTACTGTTGTTTTAAGATATTTAGGGGTTTTGAAGTTAATTCCCAAGTTTACAGCCTGCAGTTAAGAGAGTGCTTGGAATAGCACACGCTTTGTCTTCCACACTGTAAATCTTAACAGTGCAGAGCACTCCATGTTTCACAGACCACGTAAAAGATACATCATAGCCATTAACCTTCCCCTCAGCTGCTGATAAAGTAAAATAGGCCCATTCTCTACAGTAACAGTAATGTATCTGTTCAGATAAATATTCCTCTTGCTGCAATAAAGTGCAGCATTTTACAGCTGCACACCATCTTTGCAAACTATAACGTGGCAATTAAAATTGAAAATGAACAGAATACTAAGTGAAAATTCGAAGGCAAAAGGGAATGAAAGACCTTTTCCTAAAACTTTCCTCAGCAAAATCTGAAGTTCAACATTTAAATCAATGTTTGCTTATGTGAATTTTTGGATCTACAGCAAAGATATAATATTAAATTAATTTCTGGAAATCACTTCTTGAAGATTGTTAATTTGATATAGTTAAGCATCCAATATTTATACGCCTGGGATTTTTTTATTGCACACAAACTAGTTATATCAGAAGGCTGTAACTAAAGGACTGGTATAACTGAAAATTTAAGAAGATATTTTATAAATATAGAAACAGAATTATACTTAACAATATTAATAATTTAATAAATGCATTATGATTTCATAATTGATCATAAGTGGTTCAGAAGCTCTAGCCTTGTCTCTTTTACTATGTAGCCCAGTGCAAATCACTAACAGTCAGTTTCTCTCATTTTCCCACACCCACAAGACAGACTTCTGTATTTCCCTACCAAGAAGCATATTTAGGATCACATCAACACTGACTGGGAGGATTGGTTCATCACATTTATGTGCAAGGGTTAGTTAGTGGCCTAAACCAGTGAGATCCACTTACAGACTGCCTTGTACATTTATGTGTACAAGGTACATTTATCCTTAACTGATTCCAGATAAAGACTTGTGATGCTATTACACCTGAGGAGATATTCAGGATTTGCACTTTATAGTAATACTAATACTTCTGAAAAAAAAATCCATTGATGGATCTTATAGTATAACCTTAGAGCCACGTGTTTTATTTTTTACTGGGTGTGGCATGAAAACAATACTTGCACATTTTTCCTCATGCTTATAACTCTGAAAGACTCTTTTGATTTACTTCTGTGAAAGAAAATAATAGATTCAGAAACATAGCAGCATACGACTACATGTAATCTTATGTATGTCTATGAAACTATTGGGAAATAAATGTTCAAATACTGTTTTCAGATATCACTGTTAGCATCATTTTAATCTCATGTATCAAAATCCACTTCAACCAGCCAGATTTTTCAAAACAATAATTTATCATAAATTTCATTATCAACAAAGTAAGAAGACAAAGTCCTTTTTCTATGACTCTTTAGCTGCTTATCCCACAGGACCACAGACTTCATGCCACACAGAAACTTCCAGCAACACATTTTGCCTAAGTAAATGAACCAAGAGAAATGTATAGGATTAGAGCCTAACAGTCCAACCATTTATTTTCAAGTGTACAGACATGAGATGATAGCATTAAATAGAAGGCACAAGGACAAATAAATGAATGTAGTCAGTTTGATGTATTCTTGGGTTCAAAGATTATAAAATAACTTAAGTCTCTGCATATACCCATGTGTTTCAGAGAAGCTGTGAAGTTAAAAGCCATGCTGAACTAATTAAAAAACATTTCTCATCCCTTTTGTGCTCTGAAAAATGTAATTCCCAAAATAACAGAACAAAATAACATGAAGTGAAATGAGCTATACATAGGTCACTGCCACAGATATTATTTTTAAAAAGAAAAAATAAGAAAATATCTATTTTTGCCAGTCAAAACTATTTCAATCACAGTGCTGTTATGCTTCTTTCCACACTACCAGATGAAAAGTAAGAAAGCAATATAAAAACCTTTTCTTGCTCAATCCCCTTGACTCTCAAATACTGAGATAATTTGAACTGGAAGGAAAATTATCAATATATATTTCAGCATTATTAAATTATTAAATCTATAGATATTGGGGAAAAATAAGGTGTTTCCTAAAATGTCCCTGATTTTTAGGCTTACAGCTGCTGAACACTTAAATATCGAAATACACTTTAGTCAAATTCCACCTTGCAGACAAATAAGATATCTAATAAGAAGTAAGAAACAGGAAATTGTCATGTGTCTGAAGGTAGATTAAAACCTTGTGTGCACAGTTAAAGGGACATGCAATATGAAGCACACACATTTTAAACATGCATGAGATAAATATGAACATGGTGTGTGTGTGAGTGGTGCTCATGCATGCCCAGGAGATACTTGTGTAGTGCATGACAAACAAACATGCAAGTGTAGCTCAGGCAGCCTGTATGGTTTTAAATTGCCCCTAGGTCCTGCTAAGGTGATTCACAGAGGTGAATGTGGCATAGCATTGGGGCTGTATGTAGGGCTCATGTTTATTTTTACCTTGGAATTTGTTGCAGTTATGAAGTACTGCATATAAAGCAGAATTTTAGAAGGGGATGTAGATTTTACTAAAGTCCATAAAAATACTCTCAAGCCTTGGTGTGGACATTATTAAACTGTAGAACTTGAAATACTCCAAGTGATTGTTTACTGTTTTACTCATGATCTTTGCCTGATGTTTTTTCCATTGCTGTGCTTATAGGTGCTATGAATACTTTTCTGCTTTAACCATACCTAAATGCATACCTTTTATGAGACAGAAAAAAACCCCAAAAAACCAAAACCCAAAAAAACCAATACCAAAAAAACCCTCCAAAACCTAAAACCAAGCCAACAAACCACATACCACTCACAAAAAAAATGACCACATATTCTATTTTTAAGATATATAAAAAGAAAATAGGAATGGGAGTAGTGTCCTTATAAACAATAGGTATCCTTGGTCCTGACTGCCAGAACTTTTCACTGTGCATCTCTCTTTCTGCTTTCCTTATATCGTGTGCAAGGGCTTTTTTTTTTTTTTGTCCAGCTCTGAGTTTAGTTTGCTACTGATCTTGCAACTTCAAGAAACAAGAGAAAATACAAAGTAAAAACTGCACTTCTGACAGTAAATGCCAGCGAACAACTAGGAGCAACTTTTACCTTCTGAGCATCAACTGTCACCTTTTCCTTAAACCTTCAACTAATATCAACTATTATTAAACTACTACATTAACAGTTTTCTGTTAACCATCTCCCAGCACTGTTGTGGAGGCTGGAATGTTTAGCTGTTAGCTGTTGTGAATTGTAATAATACCAATACTTGGTATTCCAAGTATGACATTCCAAATCTCATGCTTTATACAGGTGGTTTATACTAATTTCAGCTGTGAGTGATAATTTGCTTGCAGTCAGCTCTGACAACTTATTGATGGTGGCTGTCCTATTGTTTAAAGTTCATCTACACCTATAGATCTGACCCAATGGTGAAATTTCACTTATTCCCTCATGCTGGCACAGGCACTTGCACACCAGCCCACTGAGTCAGATTACAGACTTGACACGGTATCAAACAAATCTTCAATTCCATTCCACGTCTTATTTAGTTTCCAGTTTAGTTTTTCTAATAGTGTCTCTTCAGATTAATTAAAATGATACCTATGAATACTACAAAATTCACCCATAAATTCTATGCAGTTTTCCCCTCATAATTTGTAAAAGGTTATATGTGTTAACCCCAGACAAAACTGCACCCCAAAGAGTTAGAGAGGATCACTAATGTTTTTACGAAAGCAGACAAAGAGAATGAAAAAGTTTCAAAAACTGGTAAAGTGCTTTGGGATATATTATACTATTTAATTACTGTGGAAACCCTGAACATCTGATTGGCAAAAAACACCAAAACTTTTACAAGGTGACAACTGTTGCAAGCACTGAAGGAAAGAGGAGAAAGCAATTGTGAGCACTGAAACGGGAAACAAAAGAGTAATTTCTGTGGTTAGTACAGCAGCTTTGATGAATGCTGCCAGCACATGAAAAGCCTTTCTTGCTTCTAGAAAGGAAAGGATCAATACAGAAAGATCATCCAGAAAGTCCATCAGTGGCATTGCTCTTTAGATGCTGCTGCAGTCTTGTGTAAGGAAAGTCTGATTAAATGCAACTGTCTCTCAGTTTAAATATTATATACACGTACATACCTGACTGTTTTGCTGCATCTGTAGTAAAGGTTAGGTCTAACTCAGTTCCTCAATTCCACTAATGTCATCTTTTTGGCTTGCAAAAGGCAGGGTCTTAATGTTAAAATTACTTAATAAAAATCCTATTTTGAGATAGACTTGAGAATTTTGCACTTACAAAGACAGATTTTTGTATGAACGAGGAATTTTTACTCTGGAATTTTACATTCCATACTCTGACATGTGAAAGTCAACTCTCTATTTCAAGAAACTTTCAACTTCTTTGAAACCTATTATTTTAAAATTTTATCATAGCATATTTAAAATAATTTCATTGAAAGTCATTTTGCTATGGATCAAGCAGAGCATCCAACCTAATATTCTTTTAATGCTCAGAGAAACAGGAAATTACAGGTTATTTTAAGCCTATGTTAATTCCATAACAAACTTTTCTGAAATAAATGTTTAAAAATAGTTCATTGGATCTGTAATAACATTCTAATTTACTATGTCCAATTTTTTTTGTTAGTCACACTTTCTCTCTCAAGGCACAAAGAGAACCGAGGTAAGTATCTATAAGAAAATCTGACTCTTTCTGAGTCTACTTTTATGAAAAAAATCTTGCATCTAAGTGATCCTTTTACTGACAGTGATTAATTGTACATGCTATCAGAAGGAAAATTGGGGAAAATATTAGAAAGAATCTTCATTTATAAAGATTTACATAACTTTGTATCCTTAGTCACGACTTGTAGAAAAAATAGTGAATTATAAATAATGGCTTTTAATATGAATTAAATATTTAGTCATAGTTTGTAGGCAGTACTCACAATCTTTCAGCAGCTTGGATGCTTAGTCATTTTCCTCATTTAACAAGATACTTTTATATACTTCAGAACAAAATAATAAAGTAATTTTTAAAAACCAATAATTTTAAAAAAGCATAAGCTCTGCAATTTCCTTTTATTCCTCTTGCCACTAACTGTAAATATCCTAAATGTTCTGGAAGGATTTCTTCTGTACAACAGAAAGTTTGAATGGAGGCAGGAGAAAGGGCCAGTGACTGATAGCTGAACAGTCACCTAGTAAAGGATCTCTCTGCAAATCTGTTGAAGAAAAGCAAAGGTTTTCATTTAACAAAGTCCAGATTAGATTTGCAGAAAAGAGAAATGAAAAAATGGCAGATAGGTCATCTGCTCCTGTAGACATGGGAAGAAGCTTCATGCTTACTTGTACTGCTTTGTCAAGATTTATGGAGCTCACATAAATAAGGACTCCACTTTATTCTCTATTCAGTTGTGAAAGTAGTATTATTAGCAGCATGTTAAAATGTTTTAAAGAAGAATATTTTTAATCTCAGACAAAGAATTGTTCTCATTGTTAGGTATATTTTCTTGTGGTTTATATATATAAGTGGATTTTAATTTATCTTGAAAAAAATATGATTCTGATTGTAAAAGCCACTACAGAGATAATGAGTTTTAGCAAATACTAAACATCAGAGTAAACAATATGTCATTATCTAGGAATATCTTTTCACTGTGTGATATTTCTATCATTGTTTAACTCCAAATCACCATTTTTTATTCTCAATCATTCTAATGTTTATTTCCTATGACAAAAATCTGAATTTAGAAACAGTGCTCAACAGTAATCACTATTTGCTTCAGTTTTTGCTGTTTCCCCCTCTTTTGTTTCTCTAGTTGTTTAAAAATGGGTTTGTTTGCCATTATAAAATCTGCTACTGTAGCTGTTAGTTTACTTTATTGCAGAAGATAGGGAATGACACAACTCTTCCAAGTAATACCTTTTTGAAGGAAAAAAATATCTTCAGCCAAGATTGACTGTCAATGTAGTGTTTCCTAAGTGTTTTTCTTTTCAATGTAGTGGGTTTTTTGTTAATGCAAAAAAAAAAAAATAAAATATAATATGATTTATCCTGGCCCATACCAGGATAAAAAGCTAATGGGACAAGGGTAAGGGAGCCATCATGTTGTACAAGACATAGGAGTATGCTGTAAGTTATTTGTGATGCAGAGCCCTCGCCATTCAAAGGCACCATAACAATTTTTTTCTTCAAAAGGAAATTCTAATTCTGAAGAAATAATGTGATATAAATAATATTTTTTTCATGAGGGTGACAAATAAGCATTACAAAGATATTTAAGGTATGTGGGAAACAGTAGAGATTTTGTAACAAAGCAAAACAAGTATTTGTGAAGGTGTGCATTTCTAATTTATAAATCATAATTGAAGTACCTGCAGGGAAGGGTCCATTTCATGTCTAATGTTGAAGAACTGCAATTTACATAATTCTAGGAGAAACCTAGACCTGACGTCATACAGTCAAGAAAGGTAAAATGAAGAATATGCCTGAAGGAGTAACTGGTCAAACTGAGGTGTTACCCCCAAAGGGTCTGAAGTTTTGCCACTGCAAAGCAAGAGTCCTGTTGAAATTTTTACCAAACTAAACCATGTGCAATTCTCTCACTATTGGCAATAATTTACATACTGTATTGTTCTTAAATTATTAGAATTATTTCATTTCAATTACTTAGAACCAGAAAATGGTATGTGGATAAGAATGATGTTTACAGAGATTGAAAATGAAAAATCAAAAAATTTGAATTTAATCACCATAGAAAAGAGAAAATAGTTAAAAGAGCAACCTCATACTTGATTTGTGAATAATGGGAACATTTGCATTATATTTATTGTTATTGTGTGCCTTTATCACTTTTATTGTTGTGCTGCAGTGTAGCCCTTTGAAGGTCTGCCAAACCACTGCGGCTTACTCAAATGCAGGGCTGAATTTTAATTAAGCTTAGCAAAATACTCATTGAATTTGCTGAGCCTGATTAGGCCAGTCATCCTGATAGACGTGCAGAGGGCATCTTGCTTACTTGTTTTAACAACTGACAAAGACAATTAATAGATTCTTGTAAAATAGTTAAATGTGAAAAATACAGAATGTCATCACCTCTTTTAATTGGTTTTTTTATGTATTCAACATGGCTAGAAAAATTTTTGGAATTGAAATAATGAAGCACTGAAGAATAATTCAGTATTTGCATTCATGAAGATTAAATCACAAAGATATGCACTTTGTTCCACTAAAGTATTGCCCATAAAATCACAGACCAGTGAAGAGGAGTTTCCATGGTGTCTGCAGGGTAATATTAAATATGTATGCAAGTGGATGCCTTCTTACAGATGACTTTTCACTTTTTCATAGAAGAGATACTAGGACTTCTCTCCAGCTTATGAAGTTAGAATATCCTCTCTATACATATATCCTATTATCTTCAATCTTTCCTGTGAAGTGTAACCACCAATTGCAAACCCAAATATTCTTAATGTCTGTTCTCTGTGAGAGTGACAGTTTCATTTTTTAGAAGTTTCATAGTCAGGTGAATTTTGACTTAGTAGCAATGTCCTTAGTACATTCCTCTGCATTCCTTAGGAATGCTGGTTTGGCTGTTTTCTCCTACCTATTGACACAAGTTTAGGGGGGAAAAAAAGCTTGTGATGTATTACGAAAAAATGTGTAATACCTGCTGTGTCAACCAACCTGTTATCCCTAGAACACTGTAAGAAAGGAATAGTACTAGACAGAAAAGGCAAACAAGGTGAACAAGACCATTGATATTCTTTGAATGCAACTTCAATATTTTTGTCATGAAAGGATATGGAAAGTACAAAATTAATAGAATTTTCATTCACTTCAAGTTGTTTAGTATTGGGCTAGTAAGTAACAAAAAATTTAACCATAAAGATAAAAAATTCTTATATGGTGACTGAACTTCAGTGATCAAAAAATCTCAGAGTAAACAAGAGTGATTTGCAGCAGAAGCAAGAATAGCAAATAAATTACCACAAATGACAAAACTTAAAGAATGAATTGCAGAGACCAAAGAGATGTCTTCCCTCTGACTGAAAAGGTGTGGGAAACAGAAACGGGGAAGATGTCCAGTGTAGAAATGGAATACGTAGAGTTAAAAGAACAGCAGCAAATTTGTAATTTAATGTCCTTCAGTACAACTAATACACAAAGGCAGAGGGTGGAAAAGATGGTGCTAATATTTGATTCCACTGCAAAACAGCAATTTTCATAGATTTTGGTGTGCTAATTCTAGGCTGAGGGTAGCAAAAATACAGAAGTACTTGGGATAAAAATTTTCTTAGAGGACTTTGTCTGCATGCAAAAGACAAGGAAACAGACTAATTCAAAACAGAGTTTTAAAAAATATTGTTGATTACACTCTTCCCTCTGTCTCTTGTAATTAATAGTCTTTGTTATTAATCAAGTTAAGAAGACAAGCCCCTATGTAATCCTTACTATTTTCTTATTAATAGGGGTATTTTTATGTCTAAGCAAAGGATTTGCTTTTAATAAGCATACCAGAATTGGATAAAACAGCATCAGAAGAGAAACAAATTAAAAAACCCAAACCAAATAACACAAAGCCCTTTTACTGATTACTTAATCTAATGACAGGGAGAAGTTATACAGCAAAGATCATGTGCAGTATAGTGAAAATTTCCAGAAATACTAGCTAACAAAAAATTTTGCTTGGAGTAGAAGTACTTAAACTTCTTTTCTGGAATTTTACTGACACATAAAAGGGGAAATGAACACACATGCACTGTCATCACTGTGGTCACTGCTGCTATCCACAGCATTTTCACATTGTCACTTTTACAAGGGTCAGTCATATCCCCCAGGTGGTGTCTTATTAAGGATGAAGTGTTTATTTTTCAAAGGACTGATGAAGTGTAGAAAAAAATTAGCATATTTCAAACTCTTTACCATGTTGTTTACAGGAATTTCCCTTTGAGTGCTGTATCTTTGTTATGCAAATTCTTTCCTGTATCACTGCCTAGCTTCACCCCTTTCAATCCATATTTATAAAGCAAATCCCACTACTAGTGCTTATTTTAAATCAAGCTGTATAAGGGTAATTGAGCTTAATGCAACTCATTATTTCAATTTTTCATCCTATATCTCTTTGCCACAGAGATATTCTGTATTTTTTATTTTAAGAAATCTACAGAATTAGGATAAATATTACATTATACTGTTCAGTAGACAGATCAAGGTCACAAAATAAGTTAAAAAAAGAAGAAATAACATTCAAATATATAGTAATTGTTTAACCTCATGGAGTTTTTTTTCAAAATGATCTGAAAACTACTAGCATTTTGGGTCTATGTCTAGAAGAACACTGTTGGCATGGTTTAACATATTTAAGAAGCATTAATGAAAAAATTAGTTCTAATAAAGTTATATGCAACTTTAATTTGATAAAATTATAGATGCCTCTACTAACAGTAAGGATTTATCATTTGTTTTTCTAAACGTGCAAATAAACATTTTTTTCAAGAGATGTCATGAAATAATTTTGGAGGTTCTATTTCAACATCAAAATGCAGTCTTTTTTTTTTTTTTTTAATCCTAAACCAGCATTGTTCATTGCAATTTTTTGTGAAATCTAGGCAGCTATCAAGCTATTTGTTCTCAGTAGGTGCTTGCCCATCACTATCATTATGATTTTGGCAGCTTTCCAAGAAAGATACCCTCCATCTGTTACTGTTTCACAGAAATGGTACCTTGAGGTCCACTTGACCTATGAGCCCTCAGACTCACCAGCAATTTAATAATAATTTTTTCTCAGTCAATTAGGTTGACAGAAAGTGCTGCATGGAAACATCTCAGGTTCTACATTTTTTTCCATGCAGTTCCCTGATCCTCTGTTTCTTTCAGGTCTTCATTTTCAAGCTAAGACTTTTAGACTCTCCCTTGTGGCAAGATTATGGGAAAGCCCCAAGAAAAGAAGGTGCTGAAATTTTCCTTGAATCCTAAAAAAAAAAAAATGAAAGGGTTGTAAAGCCTATGGCTCTCTTGATCCAAGGCTGTGATCTCTAGTGAGTGAAGATGGTAATGGTGAGGTTGAGAGACTCTGGCTTAGATTCCTCATTTACAAAGGTTTGAAGACCACCTTTGAAAAGAGGAATAAATATTGTAGTTTCAAAGGCCATGCGATTGTTGGGATTACTCGAGGATTACAAAGTTACAGAAATTAAAACAAAAAATTCTGCTACCACAAGCATGAATAATTCACAAGTGTGATGGGATGTTCTACTTCCCAGTGGGTAACAAAGCATCAAAATTAATTTTTATTCAAAAATATTAACCGTGCTGATACATAAAGAGAGATTTAAGATGTGACACCACAGAAAATGTGGTTTTATTACTCTGATAATTAAATTCATAAGGTTTCTGCATGGATGACAGATTTTCTGCTCATCATTTCTTTTGCATTTATCACAGAGAATCTATTGATGAATAAATATTGAAGAACTCTTCTTAGTTTCAGAGGAATCATAATACCACAGGTTCAACAAACAAACTCTAACAGCTGGCGATTTGACATGGGACATCCCTATGTTAGATCTCTGATTTTTTGGCAAAGACAAATTGTTTGATTGTGGCATCAATTGTCAAAGATTGTGTCTTGAGTTGTCTGGTTATCTAATGTATCTTAAAAGTTCCAGTCACCCTAGAGCAAAATACTAGGAAGACAAAGAATATAGTAGAAACGAAGGTTGATTATTTAATTCTTGTCTTTGCTCTGCTCTGGAGCTCGGGCAAACACATAGTATGGAGGAATCAATAAAAAGGGAAGGAGAAAAAAATGGCAGAGTGGAAATAAGCTAGCTGTTTCATCTCAACATTCAGAAATATTCTACATTCCCACCACTGGGGACAAGTTCTGAAAATAGCATGTGCATTTTTTTAGATGGCTACTTCATGTCTTGAGAGTATCTGATGCAACCTACTTCCAATTATATTAATGTGAAGAGTAGCAGTCACTGACATTCTGATATAGCTTGATACCACCAAACTTATTGGCAAACAAGCAGAGAGAATTTGCATTACTTCAGAATAGCAAGAAACCTTAAGGAGGGAAAAGATCACACACACATGCACACACAGATGCAGACAGTGATGCTCTGCAGTTAGAAACTGTATTAACAGAACATTGTTTTCACTCATAGTAAATGCACATCTTCATGGAGAGTACATTATCTATTGTTGCTCCAAAAAGGGAAGACTTAAAGCTATGAGATGAACATTTCCTTCAAGTTGCTTTCTTATAAAGTCACTTGGAAAGAATAAAAAAAAAATCTTAAGTGTTTTTACCTACTGAAAAGAATTTTTTACTTATAAAATACTATGCATGAATCAAGCTGAAGTACATACAACAAACACAAGTCAAACTGAAGTAGAAATTAGAGCAGAGAGATTTTTGGGTCATCTATTTTTATACATGTACTTGCATGGGTGTGCATGTCTGTGCACAGAGAAAGAAAAAGAAAGGATACATTTCAGCAGGAGCTTGTTCTGAGGAGACGTGGGAAATCATCACTTAAATTCCAACAGCTGTGTAAAAACTGCTATGGATCAACAAGTGGTGTGCACAGGTCTGACATAAATAGAAGCTAGTCTACTTTTCTCTGGATTATTAGGGTTTTCTTGAAAATAACAAGGAAGTACACTGACGTTTCAAAAGTTTACATGACAAAGCAATAGACTTATAGCTTCATTTTCAAACATACAGAGGAGATTTTGTCGTATCAAGTCCTTTTACTTTAGCTCTTATACTCAAATATCTTGCTGATCTGGCAAACACATGAGTACTATAGAAATAAATTGAGTAATCCAACTTTATTTAATGAAGGTGTCTGCTTTCGGACTTTGTAAACCAAAGAATATCTTCCTGAAATGAAATTTAAGTCCACTGCAAAATGTTATGTGACTTCCTTGTCATCTTCATAACTGGGACCCTTTTCTGAAAGCATTATGACTGACCAAAAAACCCCTGCAATGGAAAGAGGCACAGAGAGGATGGGCAAGGAGAAGTTTCATGAAGCTCAGGGAATAATGCAGGGTTTGGCTGACCAAAGCTGTTTTATAGAAGCTGACAGCACCAAGGGGACCAGAGGGTGGTCTTCGTTTCAGGTAAACAGCTATCAACAGTTGAGTGGGTCAACAGGCACTGTAAATGTTTCTCCCTGAGTTATTTAGAAGAGTGGGAATGTCTCCCTGAATTGGCCAGATCAGCACAGGGAGAATTGAATATCTGAAGAAGAGAAGCTGTGGCTTAGCCCAACAAAGAGTATAAAACCCCAAAAAATAACAAAATAGTTTTGTAGAGCTCAACAGGCTTGAGTTGGCTTCAACCAACACATATGCCTTCCTGACGAGGGGGGATGCCCAGCATGGTGATGGTGAGAGTATTACAGACTCGTGACTGGACTGTATATATTGCTGTATTTTGCTAAGTGTAACTTACATTTGTATTGTGTTATATTGTACTGTTTGTACTGTCCCTCTAGATCAGAAATCCCATGGAACACCAGCTGTCTTTGTATAGGTAAATTACATATCCCTCCACATGTGGAATATCTAAAAGAACCTGGTCAGAGATCCTGGAGGTCTGACAAATATGCAAATAGAAGACAGTGCCCAGACGAGACAGAATAATTATTCACAAAACATTCACCTCCAATTTGTCATGCAGAACAGTTTTTTAGTAACGTGCCATGGACAAGACAAACTCATTGCTTGAAGAACATATTTCAAGAAGAAAAAACATTTCTATACTGAATGACAGAAACTAATGTTAGTCAATGGGTAATGCTCACACAATATACAACAAAGGTTTGTTCATGTTGTCTTTTCAGAGGTAAAAGTGGAGGGTATGAAACAATTCTATCATGTTGAAAAATCTGTAGTGAACACTGATGCTTTTTATTAGCTTGAAAAACAAGCGAACAAAACCTACTGTAACATTAAAGCGCCAACATGGAAACCCTTTTTTTTCTCTGACCTCCAGTAATTACTGCCTGTTTACACACAGAGTGAAACAGGTGTTTAAGGTCTTTCAAAATGAGGGCTCCATTCTATTTCCACTGAAATCAGATTACAATACTTCATCTGATATTAATATGAACAGCACCAGTACCTCAGGGAAAAAGAGTTTTGGGGTGTCTCACCCCAATATGTATCACAATAGACTACCTCATTTCTATTCCTACACCTTTGCTCAGATTTACTTCTGGTTATAGTAGTTTAAATTAAACATAAAATAAACAAATCACAAAGAAATAGTGGTCATGACTAAATTGTAAGAATAAGGCTGATTGACTTCAAAAAGACATGACTCCATTTTTATCCCTCTTGTCTCCTCTCTAGCTCCTTGGAATAAATGTTATGTTTCATTAAAATATTACTAAAGACTTTTTTTTTAATGAATTCATAAAGAATAATTTTCAGGCAAATATTAATGCTTACAAAATTAGAATAAAATCTTGCAAACGTGGCAGTGTCCTATAATTCAAAATCTTAGGCAAAATAGCAGAAACGAACAACTAAATCTCCTAATATCTTACCATTTTTCTAACCCAGACTAACTATTGATTTTTTAAACAAGAAAATTAGCAAGATGTCAATAACTTGAATTCTAACCATATATGTATTTCATCTGATCTTTTCTGATTACTGCTCCCTAGCCTTTTATGATTTTCAAGAATCCGGAAAGTATCAATTATGGTGGAATTTTTCTAACAATTTAAGCTCTACATTATCTGAAATACTACTGCTATTTCTTATTTTAGCTATTGAGAAATACTGCAAGTATGATTCTGAGATAATTGATAGCAAATGTTGACATTTTAATAGCATCTACAAAAACAGGTAATATCAAGGCCAGAATGGATGAGCTATTACTCCTGAAGCCTAAATATAAATGGTATTTCTATGATTTATGAGTAAATTTAATAGCTTTCCTCTTTACTGTGTTCTACATGTAAGGAAAAGTGAAAACAGAAAAAAAAAATCAAAATTCACACCAAACAATGCTTTCAAAAAATCTAAAGCTATAATACTCTCATATCCTTTTAAGAAGATTACAAAGTGAGATGAAACATTAGTTTTTAACTGCAGGTTAGAATAATGATTGCTTTTCAACTTATTCATGACAGATAATTGGGCAAAATTTTCCTTGAATTTGTTTTTCTAGAAATAAGACATAATGAATATATTCCATTAACTGTTTACTACCTGGTCTAAAAACCTTTTGATTGTTCCTTCTTTAAATGCAAAACATTCTTAGAAAATCTCTCAGGAAAACTGCTTAAAAATAAAGAAGTAATACACAGTGTCATACTTGCCTGCACACTCAGTTTCTGTCCCAATGCTTGTATAAATGCACACTCAACACGACTGTGAATGCACAGAGAAACTGGCTTTTCTCCCACCAGTATTTTTTTCTGAGCCTGAAGTTTCTGATTTGATAATGAAAGTAAAGAAAATTCACAGCATACCTTACTTGACTTTTCAAAAAAAGTTTTACTCATACGGTGCATATACCAATTCAAAGGCAAATAAAAACTAAATCCATTGTCTTCATCACGTAGGGTACAACAGAGAGATGAACTAACCAGTAGGGAAGCAATATATGGTCTCCAAACATGATCATTTCACTAGGTCTCCTGTGGTCATTTGAAAATCTGTGACCACTTTTTTCTCTAACAAGCAACAACATGACAATCAAAACAAGAAACAAAAAGCACACAGGTTTAATCTTCCCAAAATATGGAAACTTAAGCATTGTGGGTAAGAAGAGGAAGACATTTTTAACAGGTACACTACTACTGCCTCAGTTCTGATCAGTCTTTCACAGAGAAGTACTATAGGCTTTATCTGAAGTCCATGTCAGACTCACAGAAACGATGAGGCAACTCCATGGATAGCTTAGCCCAGCCCCTGCCCAGAGCAGCATCCAGGCTGTGTCCAGGGCTGGGTTTTAAGTATCTCCAGGAATGGAGACTCCACAGCCTCTCTGGGAAACCTGTCCTACAGTTTATCCTCACAGTATAAAAGCACCTTTTGTGTTCACAAGGAATTTCATCAGTTTCGTTTTGTGCCCACTGGCATCTGCCCTGTCAGAGGGCACCACCGAGAAGAGTCTGGTTCCCTCTGGATTCCTTCCCATCAAATATTTCCCAAGCTGCCTTCTAGCCACCCCTTGTCTGCACTGGTGGCTGTTGCTGTTCTTCCCCATGGACAGGATTTGGCACTGCCTTTTGTTGAATATCATACCACTCTACACAAAGCTCTGGGCACAGATGTTCAGCTGATTTTCCGTTCACCTCACTGTCCACTCATTTAAGCCACATTTCATCAGCATGTCTATGATGATGCTAAGAGGCAGACTCAAAAGTCTTGCTAAAGTCAAGATAAATAATGCTCACTCTTCTCCCCTCACCCACCAAACCCGTCATCTCATTGTCGAAAGCTGTCAGACCAGGTAAATGGAAGGAAGAGTTTATTTCAGGTCTTTGGTTTCTAGGTGAAAGGAAATGGATGGAAGAGGTAAGGATAAGAAAAAGAAGATTTAGACCAATTGCATATTTTGCAAATAGTATTTTGTTTTATTAGATTACTGATTACTATTTTGCACTCAAGGCAGGGATGAAATGGGCATTCTCTTAGCTCCATTTCTTCTTCCTCTTTTCTCTCTTAAATAATTAACCAAAACATTGAAGTGTTGAATACTTACAATTCCCCAAATCAGTACTGTTTCTGACATGCTCTGCTCAATTTCATGTGTTATGAACAGTGACAGAAGAATGTCTCCCTATAAATTAATGTGATTACATAGGTAATTGTTTTATCCTATTTCAACGAATTCAAAGCATTTTGCTGGAAAAACAAAAACACTGTCTGTACTCTAAAAAAGAAGAAATAGTGAAATGCCACTTTCAAACATCTTTGAAACAGTAAAATAAAAATACAAACCTTCAATATTTAGATAAGTTTTTCTTAATCAGGTAGTAGTTAGATCCGTTAATAATAAAATGCAAAGTTTTGCCAGACATTATCAGAACTCTAAAGAAAAATGTTGACTTTCCTGAAGAAAGAAGGTAAATTTGGCTTTACTATTTTATACAACAGCCTCCTCCGAAAGAGTATGTCAGAGTGGGATTAGAAATCTTTTGGGCAGTAGACTCGGATTTCGAAAAGGATTTGTCCAAGTACTTTAAGCATATGACTTCTTTGCTGAAGGACTTCAACCATGTATTGTTCAGTGCTCTGCTGAACAATAGAGCAACAAACTTGTATTTTGCTTGTGTGCTTGATCAGTTGATTGGTTTTGTTCCTTCACACATAAAAGTGGCAAAATGAAAGCACCTGCCATTTGATGATGTTTGAGACTGTGATTTCCATCATTATATCTCAACACCAGTTACTTTCCATGTTGGGCTTAATGATGTTCCCTTACAAATTTCTCTGCTATGTAACTGAAATAAGAAAACTGATCAGTGTATTATCTTTTGTTAAACAAAAGTAATTCATCAAATGAAAACATTCAAACATAGTCGATGAGGAATGGAAAAGTCAGGTGAAACATGGAATTTAGAGGGTTTAAACCAGCTCTCAAAGCTGGCCAAAAGTCATGCCAGGTGAGGCTAATGGAAAGGAGGGAGACAGGAAGCATGTAGCTAAGGCAGGTCTATCTGAAGTTAGAACTGAAAAGGCTGTTATTTAAAAAAAAGAAATTATATACTAGAATTTTCAGAATCAGGTTTGAAATGTCTATTTTTTTTTATTCTTTTTTTTTCTCTTTTTTTTTTTTTCCTGGTAAATGCACATACAGTTCAAATATTCGCAGTATGTTCCAGTGATTTTTAACTCCCTGCACATTCTACAGTGTAGGTTATCAAGGAAAAAAATAACCCTATACCTCTATTTTAAGGATAAAAAAATATGTATAAAGATAGCTATGTTTCTTACATAGAAATTATTAATGATGGAAAAACTTAAAACATAAAAAAAGAGGATGTTTTACCTGAACAGCATCCAAGATGAAGTCTTGTTTATTTATTTAAAACATAAAATGTTTAATTCCTGTGGCTAAAATCAGTTAAGAAAAATAAATAAAAACCTCTTGGAGGGAAATCCTTTTACTACTAACTTGCTTCAAGTTTCCCATGGATGTCAATGGACTCAGGATGTATAAGTGAGGTATTAGCAGTTCCCTCTGTTATACATGTATCTGCTTAGTTGCACCTGCATAAAGCAGAAATTAATTTTTTCTCCATTGAACACAACTATGAGTAAAGATACACTTAGTAGATACCAACCAAATATTCTAAAAAAAACCACTTAGAGTATTGCTAAACCGAGTCCTGAATATTCTAACCCCTTTGCACATGCACATTTTATTGACATTGTAATATATCATTTTTTCCCCTAGAATCCCTGCTGCATTCAATCACATAATGGGTGGAACTTTCTTAATGACAAATTACTCAATATCCTCTTTCCTCTTCATTGTTAGACCCTTCAAACTATTTTCTGGAAACAAATTGCAGTATCTCATCAGATTTTTTGACTCTACATAGTTATCAATACATTAATTTCTGCACCATTATGAGGCAAGACTTCATCACTATCCCATTCTACAGCAGAGAAATAGAACCACAGAAAGAAAATTACAAGTGTCTTCTAATTTCAGGTGTCTAAATTTACAACAAGCACTTGATATTTTCAATGATATGTTCCCACTGGTTACTAATCAGACTTCAAGATCTGAAGTTCAAAACTTGAAAACAAAAACTCATTCATTATTAGACAGGAAAATGGTGGTTCTGAGAAGCTATTCACATAGGAACTCTCTGGCAGAGAGACAAAATCTAGCTCTGCAGAGCAATATTTGAGTTCTTTAACCATCTCTATTGCTGGATTTTTTTTTTTTTGGTACTCTTTTTCAGTATCTATCACTAATATAAACCCATAGACCTGTGACTATTTCCTCTTCTTTTGTTTAGATGAAGAAAGACTTCTATTTTAGGAATTGTTTACTGACATGCTTCTACTCCAACAATCATCGAAGTAATGTATTTTAAAAATGCCTCCTCCTAATATATTTCTTCTTTCTCCTGCATGCCAGAGCTCAAATTAGACCACACTGACCACTCAGATCTGTACAGATTTAGTGCTTTGATTAAATATTTATAGTAAGTATGCAAATGGAGCAGAACTGAAGCTGTGAACTTCCTAATGACTTCTTGTAGTTCTATAATATTAATTAAACCAGCATTAAATCTGTTATTTTAGTACATTTTATAAATTTAATTTCTATGATTTTAATAGTAAATAGTTGGACAAAATTTGTCAAATTAATCATGACTAAAAATATAAATTATTATTGACAGATATATGAAACAGAGTAACTGACAATAGCAGCAATTTACTGTCTCCAGACCACAGTAGTGAGACATTGCTTGAAAAATATGTCTATCTTCTAACATCAGAGGAATGGTTAAATGTGGTTTTGTCTTCAAATATTAAGACTTTTCTACCTATTCTCTTTGACTTTTCACTCCTTGCCTCAGACTCAGGCATTTTGTTTTACATGCTTCATCCAAACACCACCTTTCTAGATAAACTGTTTCATAATTTCTTCCCTTTTCTTATACAGTAATTCCCCTGGTTTTGTCTCAGATTCCTTGATCCATGTTCAGTTCCCCAGATGCCCCATTCCTGCATCTGATTTCCCAAAACTACCTCCAATAGTTGTGTTGCTGCTCACCTCTCACCTTCCAGGCACTAACATCTCCCCTGTCCATCCACTAACAGCAGTCTCAGTCCTTTCAGTCCCATTGTCCGCTTGGGTCTCCCCCTCAGACCCACGCTCTTGAATGCCTTCTTCACTCTTTTTCCTCCTCTTGCTCAAGTTTCTTTCTCAGCCTTCCAGTGGGATTTGAAGGATGTCTCCCATATCTCCCTGTTCCAATTCACTTCCCATGAAAAGGGCAAAGGTTGTCTCCTGAGCTTTTCATTCCCTTTAAACATTGTGCATTTCCTCACACCACTCCCCCCCTCACAGTGGGCTGTTCCCCATGGCCTCTCTCCTAGGACTCACAGATCTCCCCTCCCAGTCACACTTCAGAGGGATGTATTAGTGGCTGCAGGAGAGAGGAAAGAAGCTGAGACTCTCATACAACCTTATCCTCCTGTGGGAAAGGAGTTCATGGAGCTCCATGGTAATTCTACAGAGATAGAGTGGGTTTTGCTGGGGAAAACAGGGAGGAAATGCAGCAAAAAATACAGAATTGCTGAAATCAGGCCTGGGAAAGTATAGCAAGAGAGCAAGACGACTGTAATTAATAATATTTCATTATTAATGGTGTTGATATCTAATGGACCAGATTGTCATTGGTATTATGTACACAGAGGGTAAGGATATGAACACATTGGCTGTATGATGCTGCACTGTACTTAGGGTAGGAGGCTCCTATTGACAGCACAGAAGAGTCTGTTTTCTCCTTTCATTTGCTTTTGGTTTGGGTCCCTGAATCTAGACTTAGCATGACCCAAGGAAAGCCTCTTGCTGCTCCACAAGGCCCCACTCCAGCTATCCAGGGCTGCCACTGCACCAGCACCAGCTGTGCCCTGTCCAAAACTCATGCCTTCATCAGCTGGGCTGTGAAATCCTGGGAAAGGCAAGAGTGGTACAAAATCCCTGCCAAGGCTCAAGTGTCTGTAACATGTGCCAGACCTTTCTAACAAACAGCTGCCAGAATGATTACTTTTAAGCGGGGTAAATCTGCAGCTTTTCCCTGTTATTTGTCTTGAAAACTGCTCATCAGTTTGGCCCCAAGTGAGTGAAAACTGCCTTGAGGTGAATCAGCAGTTAAGCACTAATTCCTGTGCCAAAGACAGAGAAGTAAGAAGGTAAGGAGAGAATGTCCTGCTTAATTACAGAGCAGATTTCATTTTCCTTAGGTATTTACTCCGTACATTACACTTGCACACCTCTCAAACCTGTGCATCCATCTGAACAGCCCTGGCTGCACACTGGATCAATAACTGCTGATCTAAAGGGTCTCGAGAGGTTTGTTTTACATCAGCTTTACATAAAGACAAAATGTTAAGTTTTGGTCTTTTGTTTCCACTTAAATCACTCCATTTCAGAATCAGAGGGTATGCAGACCTGAAAAAAAAGGGGGTTTTCTCCTTTATTTAGATATTTGGACTACTTCTCTTAGGGTAAGAGAAATGCCATGGATTTTATCTCTTTTGCTGAAGCAAAAATTATGAAACTTAAAGCACATTCTCCTCAAGTCTACCAGACTGTTCATCCTCACAGCATTAATATTACTCACAAAACCTGACTTAAATCCCATAATCACCCTGCCATAGGCAATTTGCTTTGCCTACATGCTCATGAAAAACTTAGAAATTTCCAGATATTTCCATTATTGTCAGTAAATTCTAAGTTGCCATAGAAAAGGAATTAGGTTTCTCTCTATCCCCACTATTATTTTAATAGTCTGTATTTTTTAATTTAATATTTTCAGGTTGAATAATTTCAAGTAGACATGTCCTATGACTCACTAATGGTTAACAATTTAAAAAGCAGTAATTAATATTCTGCAAATCCCACTGACAATTCCAATTAAATAGCACTGTATTCTCCTTTGAATACATTTCAGATTATGAAGTGGAAGGAAAGTCTGCACTCCTTATTCTCACTTTGTTTTGGGCTTAGGAGGAATGAAATTTACATATTTATATCATTGTGATGCCATAATTTATAAATTCCTGGCTGGAATGTAAATGATCAAGTTTCTAATTTCAGACTTTCTATATTTTTGCTTATCTTCCCCATCTGTCAGAATAAGAAAGGCACTTTGGGACCTTCATCTAATTTGATATTGTTGGTCTATTTTCTCAGTTTACAGGTCTTTAATGTTATTTCCACTATCAGTAGAATCTGTTGAGATTCATCAAAAAGAAAAAGTAATTGTGACTTTAAAATTAAAATGAAAACATGCTAACATGTAATAAAAACAGATATACTGCCAATCAAACAACACTTTTAAAAAATATATATTTTCAGTATGTGTTTTCTAGGAGTCAAATATCAAATCCTCAGTAAGAATCCAGATTTTTTTTTTTTTTTAATGGCTGTCTTCATAAACTGTTAGTGCATACAGTGAGCAAAAGCAGGTATTCCAATGCTAGTGTGTGTGTGTGTGTGGGTTTCAGCTTACTGGATGAAGTCTTGTGGACTTTGTGGATTTATTCTTCTGCATTAGTCTAATTTTTACACCTCTGCTTGTCTGGCTCAGGCTTTTATTGTTCTGTTAAGATGAATAAAGCAAAAAAGTTTTCTTTCATTTGAGCATTACTTCAGGAAAGTTGGTACAATTTAGGATTTGAGAACAAAGCTGCAAAATTTTCAATTGTGAATAGTACTTCACATTCTTTCATCAAATACTTATGACCAGAATAATTACAAGCAAAATGTACATAATTATATATATTTTTTAGCTATAAATAATAAAAAATTATCACTAAAGTAAAATTAGTATAAGTTTAAAAACTCAATTGTAACTTTTTAATCTCACACAAACATTAAAATCTCAAGTGAGGTCAGCAAAATAGGCCCAACCTTTATCAGTCAGTGCTTTGCCTATGAAAATAACTATTTTCTTACATAAAATCTCAGAAATCCAATGGAAATCGTCATAATGTCATAATTATAAATGAGTCTTACAGTTACTTTCACAATTATTAAAAGGAAAATTGTACATAATATTGCCTAGAGTTCAGGAAAAATGCCAACGTTTTGTAGAATTTGCTGTTACTTTGTTTATATCCAGTGACACATTTGGCTGGTTCTCAAAATATTTTCATAAAGTGCTTATATTTCCATTAAATCCTAAGGCAGGACAAAAAGTTACACCACCCCTCAAATAATTTTTAAGCTATATCGTTTTTTGGCTGTAAGTATATTTCACTGAAACACTAACCAAACATATTGATGCAAGATAAATGTTTAGCCAGTATTTACATACTCTGAAAATACTGGTGCTCTTTTTTTATTCTGCTTTTAATGGCAAATGATTTAACACATCTACATTTAAATTAGGAGGGAAAAAAGTCAGACGTGTGTGTGTTCTGCTTATCTCATCACAGTAGTTTACATGTAAATCCAGAGATAAGGAACAAAACTCCTCGGGAAGGGACCTCACAGGTTTCATCTCATAGCAGAGATGCCAGCACTTTTCTATCCTTCTCATGTAAACTTTTAGTTAAAATGTTGTCTCAGAGTAGTACAGGCACTTGAAAAAGCATCGCACTTTGCTTCAGAAGTCTTTCACTGCATTTTGATGAAATTTGCTTGAAAGTCAGGGGTTGAAAATGCCATGGATACACATCAATTTGTATTGAGGACTGGTATTCCCGGTGAGGTTGAGTATCCTTATGCTTGACTGTAGAAATTGGGTGTTTGGAGCTTTTTTCCTGAATTTTATTAAGTGTAAGTCTTACTTGTGATGCTTGGTTGAATAGTTTATAAAACCTACAGGAGAGTTAGACAAAATGCAAAGAATAGCAACCAAAAAGCATAAAGAGGATAAAACATGTGAGGAAAACTGAGACATAAAGGAGCAGAGTAGTCTCTACAAAACCTGAAAACTCCAGGGAATGGATCATATCTTCAAGGTAACAATACAAATGAGATTGCCCTTTTTCTGAAACAGTGAAATGAAGAACAATCACCCATGGAAGAAAAAGTGTGGACTGGGATAAACTAAAAAGTAAGAACATCATAAATGAGAGTGGATGAGAAGCATCATAAAAAAATATTTATGAGCAGTATGGCTGTAGTTGCTTAACTGACAGTGTTGGTGGTCCTGCAGTGGCCAGGACCACAGACAAACCACATTCTCTATTATGTTCCAGATTAATCCTCTGTGGGTACAATAACATTCAAGCTAGGACAGCTCCCACTGGGAACAACAGCATCTCTAGGGAACAGGGCTCTACAGCTGAGTCAGAAATACTTGCTTGTCACTTGAATCAGTTCAAACAGAAAATTTGAAATCTCAAAATATAATGACAGTTCATAACCTTTCTCAGAAAATCATCTGAAAGCACTTTGATGTGATTGAACAAAATGCAGCACCTTTTGGAGATGAGAGAAAAACTGATTTCCATTTTGTATTTTAATAATTTTAGAAAAATAAATCTTCTAAAGATGCTTTAACAACTGAGCACTTAAATACACTCCTGAACCCCTCTCTTATTTAATCACTAGATATTTATATCACTAATGTTTCAACAAAACCAATACACAAAATGTGCAATTCTGGACTGCATGCTCGTTTATCATGATGTCAGTATTTCTATTATGAGGGTTACAGGCAAGAAAGAAAAACCCCAAACAACTCAAATTTTGCATGCCTGTCTTTTCTGGAATTAAACTTCCCCAAAGAGATACCTCAAAAGCAGCTCAGTTCTAAAAAAAACATGATTCTGAAAATCCCTGACAGTGTAGATTTTTCTGCTTATATTTTGTCTTCAACTTTATACTGAAATTTACCTATGGAAAAGATATTGAGCTTTTCAGGCGTTTCAGAAAATATGGTAAGCAGAAAAGAATCACAATACTACTTTCTACAATAAATAAAGTTTTAATTTAAATCATGCCTCTCACAACATACATGCAATCTTATTCAATCCATCTCACCTGGACAATCTTTCAGAACATCTAAAAGGAGTACTAATGACTAAGGCACGAAAAATCAGTTTTAAGGGCGAATCTTATGAATGTTAAGAAATATTCTCAGGTTAACTTAAAGCTGTTGGATAGTTACCTGTCAAGATGCAGAAATAATTTCGTTGCAGCCTCACCACACAGCTAAACTGTGCAGGCAGGACACTGGAGAATAAAGTGTGAAGCATCTTGAGAGTTCTGCTCTGCTTCCTTCAGCTCTCTCTACATCAACATCAGGACCACAATCTCTACTCATAAATATGACATTATTATTTAAATTAACTGCCCAGTTGCAGTTCACTTTGTTGAATAATAAACTGGAGCCTTTCTAAAGTAATTTTAATTCTGCATGAGATAATCTGCATATGTTTAAATATGCTTAAATGTATGTATGTTTACTTCATATCTTGAGCGTTTAAAATAATTTTAATTATATTTTACCTGTGAAGGTGGTTTGTCTGATTTGTCTGAATCTTGGTCTTAGTAAGACCAAGCAGCAATGTGTGTTTACATTTATTCTCCTCACAAGGGAATAAGGGCTAAAATAGTGAAGCCCATAATTAGCCTCATAGGTGATGAATTATACAGCAAATGTGGAGGACTGGATCTGAAGAACAGTCATGACACACAGTTTAAAGCAATATCAATAGAAATATATTTATAAAAAGAAAAGAGCGCAATTAGAAAAAATCAAGCATACATGCACTTTTTCTTTTATGCCTCAAAAATCTTGGTATTCAGGAAAGAGATTTTCTTCCCAGTTTTTTGAATGAATTGCTAATTATTACTTGCTCAAGTTGCAATTACTATATTCACCAACTATATTGAGGAAAAGATAAAATCTCATTGCTTGAGATTAAACTAATTTAACTTTGTTTCATTTTATACTTGCAATTTATTTTGAAAACAACACAAAACATAATAAACCTTCTCCCTGTGTCAAATGTTTAGGCTTAAGAATTCCTCTGACAACATAAACAACTTTCAGGTGAGTATTTCAAGACATGGCATAAAAACAGCTCAGTGTGATGTCCTCACCGTATTTTCTGTTGAAAGAATAAGGATGTCTCCAAAGCCAGTAACATCTCAAAAAAGCCCTCCCATTTTACTTACTACTGGTTGGTGGAATATCACTCAATTACATGAAAGTTTTCAGGATTTGAAATACATTAATACTCCAACCACAGTAGAAGATGGGGAGGGAAAAAGGAGCAGTGAACCTTCTCCTGAGCCCATCATGCCACCACCACAGTGAAGGATTATGGAATATTGTGACTCTGACTCTCAATCAGTTCTTTAGTCTCACACCACATCCTTTTTTACACTTAGGTTACAAATTCCATCTTGGACCCAATAAATGATTCTAGTGCATATAGAAACACATTTACATAAAGCAGGTTGTTGGTAAAATGGAAGTTTGGAATTCCTGTCTGAATTCCTTTCTTAATTCTTAACTTCACAACTTGGCTTCCAATCTCAAATAACATATCAGACCTGCCTAGTGAGGTTTAAATAAATGCTAAATAAATTGACAGTTTTCTCTTAAAATTTTTACAATTTAATGATTTATATGTAACTTCTGATTTGTATATACTTTTTGATACAACTATAGAGGGTTGCATGAGTTTTCACCTGATATACAAAGAGAATAGGATGTGAGAAATGAAGATTAGGAACTCTGATTAATAAAGGAACAACTTATCAGTGAGTCTGTCTTTCTACTTCAGAGAGCAAAGTGCAGATCAATGGGTAGTCTGTGGCTCTTCACAATTTTCAGTACCAGCTTCTGAATTATCAATGTCTAAACATCTGAATGAAAGAAGGGAGAGGTTGAACCTGGTAGTTTGTTGACAATACAGGTATTATGGATCATTCCCTTTTGAATTTTCTTTTTGCGTACGAACCATGAAAGAGTTCTGAATTCCGGGTGAGTAAGTAGATGAAATGTCAAAATTCCTATATTGAGATCTGCAAGGCCCATTGAAATAAAGTATTTTTTAAAGGACTTGCAAGCAAAATTGGACTCAAAGATAGGAACATTCTATTTATTTTGTAAGAAGCACAGCATGTTAGCAATTAATCTGGCACAAAAAGTATGCCAACTGACCTTTTGTTTATCATAAATTTAAACATAAAATATGTTTTTGTATATTCTTTGCTGGCATTTTGATGCATTTATTAAATATCAATATTTTAATCTGTGAGGCATTTTTTATGTAGCACAGTGTACATATTGCATCAAGGATAGATATACTAATTCTGTAACACCAACACTGCAGCTCATTTAGCTGTGTAAAACACGTCTTTTCATATGTTGCTCCTTCTTTATAATTTGCCCAGTAGCCAGCCATCAGCAACAAGAAAGAGGAATTCATTTCTCAATTAAACACTAGGTAACAAAATATTGCTAGGGATTTATCCTAAGGTTTGAATTCCTTGTAAATCTAGTCCTTGATCTTAGTCTTCAGAATAATTCTGTAATTACAGGAATTTGTCTACTCTGTCTACCATAATTCCAGTATTTCAAGTATTTGAGCTTTCTGAATTTACAGTGAATTTCCTACTGTGAAATTATTTTCTGTGATTATAACCACAGTATTTGAATACTTTACCCAAAATGATGCATAGGTAAAGAAAAAACTTTTAAAAGTGTACATTTGATCATAATCTCATTATGGAAACTCATGTCCTGGGAAGAAAAAAATGTATAATTTTCTATTTTCCTGCTGACTTTTTTTAAAACCAGGCTTTGACTTATGCTGGTTCAATTCCCAGACATATGTTAAAAGGCTTTTTAACCTATATAGTGTTGTAAAAATACATTACCCTATGTCCCAGAGAAGACATATTCTAAAAGAGTAAGTTTTTGGGGAAACTTTATTAGCTACTCTTAGTCGTGTCAACAACTCATTCTTTGGCTTTGGGCACGTAAAACTTGTCTACTTTGTAACCCCACACATAAACTGGATTACAAGCAATCTGTTTTAATTTTTTAATTTTTTTTTTTTTTTTTTTTTTTAGATCTTCCTCCTATTGTAAGCATGAGAGATCAATTTCTGTATCTATTTTCTATAGCTCTTTTATTTTACAGTGCACATACTGCTCTAACACATAAACAGCCCTAATTGTATTTTCAGTAAAGTCTTTCTGGACCTTTCAAAAATAGATTGTGAGGGGTTTTGTTCCTCTTTTTAATTAAGACAGAGATGGTACAAGCTTAAGCACTATGGTATGTGTTTTCAGGAACAAAAGGAGATATACTACAAAGTTACTGGTATCTGGTATTTTAGTTTTTCAAGCTAGACCAATATGGAAACAAATGAGCCACAGTCATTATAAATGATCCAGGAATGTGTCTCTGGCCCCTCCAGACTGAAAGTATCCACAGCCACCTACACGGTAATCACAGTAAAACTTGAACAGAAAACAGAGACAGGGGAGAATCAGTGTGAGGGGGAAATCCTAATGTTGGTCTTTCTGAATTTGGCTTTGCTTTCTCAATCTTTTATCCTTGAAAAACAAACAAACAAACAAAAATTCAGTGAATTAAAAAGCATCAACATGATTTAAAATTCATTTTCTGTTTTCATAATACGAGTTCATATTCTGTTTTCAGTCTAGGATTACAAAAAGCTGCAGTCATTATATGTTCTACTACTGGTGTTCACAGGGAGACTGTTATTATATTTATACATTTGATTATTCCTTACAAGCACCAAGACATTTGCACACTATAAAGAAATCGCTCATAAAATACAGCTCTGCAATATATGAGCAGAGGCTGCCAGAACCAAGTTCTGACAGTATACTTGACATATATGATTCTAAACATTGCAGATTCACCAGGGCAGTGAAGATCTGTGTAAAGCTAGCAGATAAAGCACAGGCAAATCCCTGGAGGAAAGAAGAACATGCACACTTCACAGTTCCACAGGAAATTACTATCCTTAACCCAGCATTCTCGAATCTGGTTTATTGTTTTTGTTGGGTTGGGTCTTTTGGGTTTTTTTTCCAAAATGTGTGATGGTTCAAATATTGGGGATTCAAACTGAATCTGAGATTCAAAAGTAACTAAGTTTCAATCAGTTTTTCAGTTTAATGTGTATGCAATATCAAAGTTCTCTTATACCTAACTTTAATCCCAAATTTTTAATTTAAGGTTGTTCTTGTTCATTGGGCAGTGGATCTTTTTTATTTTTTTTTAGTTGGTTTGGGGCTTTGTGGATTTTTTAAGGGGTTTGGATTTTTTTTTTTTTTAATGACTCATACTCAGCTTCTTTCTTAAAATTAAATTTCCAGAAGTTCATAATTCATGAAAAACTTTACAAACTATAGAACATTGATTAAACATCACTGGAAATTTAAACACATCATGCACTGACTAGAGGTAAGAAAACTGAGTGCTTTTTCATTGCATTTTAACATCCACTGTGTATATTTTGGGCAATGAGTATACTTATAAAGGAAGAGAAAAATAATGTTTTGTTAGAGGCTTTGAAATGGGAACAAAGGCTTAAAGGGAAGTTTCTTAATGAAAAGCTTTTTCTAAATATACTTATATTTGCCTAATGATGAACAAATACACTAATAACCTAAGAAAAATATAACATATGTTTTTCTCCTTACTTCCTTCTCTTCCATTTAATTACAACCTTGTTGGCTCAAGGTTTATTTCTTTTTATAGTTTTTTGCCTATGTAATATATGGGAGCACCCATGCATGCTTATATTTGTTTCTCCAGGATGGTTCTGAAGCGCCCGTGGGCTGTACATTTACTTTGTTTGACCTCATCCCTAACTTGTTAATTCACTTTCCTTCAAAGGCTTTCTTCTGCTTTTGTTTCTAGTTTATCCTAAACTAATTGAAAAGTAAACTACATCAAGGATATGAAGTCTGAAAAAAAATCTGTCTCAGAAATAAGAATACATTCATGTGCCATAGATAATCTGTGCACACAGAGCAGCAAAATTTATGGTAAGAAGTATTTTTCCAATCTGCCCATTCCTGTATAAATAGTTCACTTTAAAGAGATCCCAGAAAGACCAGTCCAGAAAAGGCAGAAGGAGAAACATATTCTTAAATATATGTGTTCCTGCCAATAACTCTCTGAATAACTTGATACTGAAATTATACTGCAAAAATTAACTAAACTTCACTGCACATAAAAATTAAGCAAGAGATTCTGAAATAGATAATTTACAAAAACAAGTAGGACAAGGAATAGGCTGCAACACATACAAGTTAGAGAGACAATTTCTCAGTTTTCAACAAAGTTTTTGAAGAAGAATCAGCATCATAGCTAAATCTGGAAAAATATATCAGAAAAAAAGTGACGTATAAACTGTAGATAATCCTATAAAATTTATAAATGAATTTTCTGAGAAAAGTAAGTCACCACTTCTACAACAAAGTTCATGGGGGGTGTGTCTTGAGCTTCATAAACTTGTTAGGATTCGAAACTTAGGAATAGCCTTCTGCAATTAAAGTATGTAGTTTTCAGCTGGATTCCACAACAGCATAGCTCATGGATACACCTGTGATGTGGCAAGCAGCATGAACAAATATTCTTGCATCTCAAAAAGCATTCTCAGGCTCCCCAGCACTAAACTGCTTTGCAAAAGTTTTCAAGCTTCAGCAAATTGTCTGTACTGCTGGTATATGGCAACTGTTTCTGGGTTAAAGACCTCTCCACACAGAGAATGGAGAGGGCCTTGGAAAGGGACAGGATATGGGAAACCAACGACACATATCCCATTATGGAAAAGGTCATGGGCGCTATATAGTGTAAGTCTCTATGTAGCTACTATATAGTGATACTAATACCAAGAAAAAAACCAACCAACCAAAAAACCAAACAAACAAACAAAAAATCCCCAAAACCAAACCAACCAACCAAACAAACAAAAACCCCAAACAAAAAACACACAGACACAAAAACCCCAAAAAACCCCGCAAAAAACCCTAAAACAAAAAATCCAACCAACTAAACAAACAAAAAAATCTAGTGAAAGGTAACTGGGTTAAACACTATAGAGGTGTCAGCTAGGAAAAGTACACTGAGAGTTTGCAAACATACATAGCAAGTACAGATTACTGAGATAAAACTATGTCATAATTCTTTGGTTCACTAGAAGGATGGTTTCTTTTTGAAATTCATGAATTTTGTAAAATTCATGAGATAGGAGGAGGTATTTCCAGATATCACTTGGAAAACCAGGACATTTCACTATTATGCATAAATAGATAGGTCCACCTACCTGAAGTCAAATGTTGCTTTCATGCTAATACCAACACTGTCTGTTTCCATTATGCTAAATAGATGTTATGTTTAAGTGACTATGAACCACTTACCACTATTACTAGAAAGCAGAGTAGCAAGCCTTCTCTCAGGCTAGAGACAAATATTTCTTTGGAACTAGAGAATTTGAGAGCTAGGCTTCAGACACTTGCAACACAAAGGAAAAAATAAAATCTCTTTGCTTTGACTGTTATTGCCTGTAATACCAGTTATGATGGAACACTGAAGAAAATAAGTAGGGGTAGCAGTAAAGAATGCCCAGGACACTATGTTCTCAACCCTTTCATCAATTTAACAGACACACAACAAAATATAAGGTGGATTTTTACTTAAAGACACTATGTCACTGACTTCAAGTGATGCAGAAAAAAAAAAAAAAAGTCAAAAATTTATGAAATTGACTTGAATACTGAGAAATAAAGGAGATAATTCATACTGGCCTCAGAAAAAATATTGTTTTTGAAGAAAAGTACTTGTTTCGTGTAAGCAGAATTCATTCTACATTAAGCAAAGAAATCCATATTCCTGGCATGCAGCAGTTGAGGTTATGCAAGACTGCTCCTTCACAACTACCTCTGCTAATTGACATAGGGAAAGTGTTGAAGATTAGTGTCCTTTTTCACTTCTGGTCTTAATCTTTTATTATAAATCTGCCATCCAGTTAACAGACAATCTGAAAACTCCATTGTACATACAATTCTCAAGGAGTAGTAGAGTTTTAGTATCCAAATCAAAGTTCCCTATTTTTCAAATACTGTTAAATATAAGGTGAGGTTTCACAAAAGACAAACAGTACTTAAGCTGAAACCTTCAATGAAAGTCAGCTGTCAGCATTTTATGACTCAGAAACATCCCCCAGATAGAGTTTTGAATGGATCTGATTACTTAAAATGCATGCTATAGCAGTACTTAATTTCCAACATCAGAAACTGCTTCCTAGAGAGTAACTCATCTAAGAATGCTAAAATGACAGTCTTTATCCCAAATAGATTCCAATCTACTAATGAATGCTGCAGGACTCAAAATTGGTAATGTGAAATAAACAAATATGTTTAACAGATATGGCAAGGGGAAAAGGTAGAAGTCTGAGACTACAGTTTGAAGTGAGCAAAGATTTACTACCTGCCAGGTAATAAATGCATTGCAGGAACTAATAAAATTGACAACAAATTACCTAAACCTTATGGTCTGCACATAAAACAACATGAAGGGTTTTTTTGGTTTTTTTTAAATTGACTGCTATGTTAACCTATGACTTATATACAATCTTAAAATAATTTCCAAAAAACTCAAGTAAATATTATATTTAATGACCAGGTTGGAGAAGACACTCGGCTATTAATGAATTTGAGGGGCTGTGACCCTCAGAAGAATGATGAAGAAATCCCAGACTAAATATTCACAAACTATGAATACTAAAAAGACAAGTCTCCTTCTCCACCTGACTCTGGTACACTGATGCTTTGAGAGACTGTTTTGGCTAGACAGCGCAATTATTTTCTTATTACTTCCTGCCTGTGATTTGTAGTTCTGACTAATCTCTGTTGAAACTTCCAGAACAGGGAAATGAGAAGAAGGAAGAGATGTATATTTTTTGGAAATTCTTGGTTTAGGCAGAGTTGAAGACTATTTTGCTGAAATTACAAGCATCAAGCTAGAACTTGAAACATTCCAGTTTCAAAAGGAAGGTGTTTACCAGCAGCTACCAGTTGCTAAAGTTGGAAATTATATCCTCCTTACAACCATGTCAAAAGATATGCCTTATCTTATGAGCAGCTGGGATGTTATGATATCTGCATCAAAAACACCTATTTCAATAAGTCTTAAGTATCTGGTTTTCAAACATTTGGTCATCTCTTAATTTTCAGAATCTTCACGAAATTATTTGGTGAAGAAGTGAAATCCCACGCCCAGTCATGTTGCTGGTTTGGAGCACCTGCACAGTAGCTTTAACTGCGCAGCTAAAAATCAACAAATAACAGACATCTCTGAAATATGTGGAACATTGAACGGCAGAGAATACGGGTGATAATTCTGGATGTTCTGGAAACAACTTTCACTGAACGCCCGACAACTGTACACACATTGCTAGGCAGAAAATTTGATATTGCCAAATATCCTTCCACCTTCTGACTTCTCCAGCAGAGCCTAATGTCCTACCACACCTACTATGGTGTATTCTCACACCTTTCATCTCATATGCTTCTTCATGCTGGAAACCAAACACCTCACACCAAAACCCCCAGGTCCTCCTCTGGCTTGGAAAAATCCAGCACCACACCTCACATCCTGTCCTCCATCTCCCATGACTAATTAGAAGTTCAGGGCTCAGAAGGCACATGATAGGGCAAAAGTACATCCACAAAAGTAAACTGCAAAATGAAAGGACCAAAGTTGTGCACTTTGCCAACACCTTATGCTGGTTTTCCACACACATATAATTATGAATATATGTCTTCATCCAGTTAAACTTTACTGGGAACTAATTATATCTAATTTTATTTTCTGAAATTGTGAATAAAAAGCTATATAAAATAAATTTTCCTCATTAATGATGATGGTGTCTGTATTTCCCCCCATTTTAATTTTTAGAAGGTGAAATATGTATTGCAGACCAGAGAAATGCTTCCTTTCAGGGATTTTCTCAAACATTTTATAGTACATAAGCGAGTTTTACCCTAATCAATGCATGCAACTGCACCCTTCAAATGTTTTCAGGAGAAAAAGGTCTGACCTCGTGTTGCAAATCCATGATGAAAGTAAATGATTACCATCACACTCTCAACTTAGTGATTGCTGATTACAACCATGTATTGAGGACAAGACAGAATGAAGATTCTCAGCTGCTAGAATTCAAGAGTCCCAACAACCAGGCACAGCACCAGAAGGGGGCTGAGTGCTGGGCTTCTCCCCCCATGGGTAAGACCTTGACATCAAGGCTGAGCTGGTGGAGTATCCCTCTGTAGGAACAGTTATATCCCAGCACATCTCCAGTTAGCCCTTCCAGCCATTGGTGGCTCAAAGACTTCCCAAGACAACACTTATAAATAAACCTTGGCTTCAATATCCCTTAAAGGACAACTTTTTCATGTGCTGATCATTGTGCGCCCACTTTAGCAACGATCTGTAATGGATCGCTTCCCATGCCTTTGCTCTGTGATGAAAGATTTCTGAGGATGGTGATGACGGTCTGAGAAAGCAAAGAATATAACATTTTGTGACTGAGAATCCAAACACAACCTTTATATAACCATAACATTCAAATTTGTTAGGTTAGGAATGCAGCATGAAATAAATGGAAACCCAAAGAACACCTTGACATCCAATTCAATTATTATGAAGTGGTGAAATTTTAGCAGAACATTTTCAGTTTTATATAGCTGCACTTTCTATGATGTGGGAGTTACAGAGAAAATATTTATAATGAGGGAAACTACTACATGAATTTAAAAATATTTTGCTTTCAATGCAATAATGGAGAAACACCATGCTTTATTCTGAGACAAAAATTTAAAAGGTAATTTAATTATTCTTTTCTGCCTAAACGTAACTTTGTGTAATACCAGTCAGTATTTAGAATCAATCGTAAGAATTTTTAATGGAGAAATAATTTTGAATTATTTAAAATATGACAGGGATTTTTAGCTGACATTTATAGTACCAGAAAATCATTGCTCTCCTTCTTTAAGACTAATGTTGATGATTTTGATTACTAAGACTTTCTAAGCAAGGCTTGACATGAGTGATATGATATAACAATACACATTTTAAAAACTGTCTAACATGTCTGGATCAATGAATGAATTTTATTCTCTAAATCTTTATTAAGTAAGCAATGCAGTATATAACTTTAAAAAACACTAAAATACGTGCAAAGGAAAGATTCAATTTCAGCCTCCAAAGACAGAAAAATCAATGAATAAAAGAAGGTAAAGATGAGGTTAAAAAGGAATATCAGTGCAAACTCTGCCCTGAATAGCAATATATTTACTAAAGGGCTCTTCTGTCTTTTGATGGGACAGATTGAAGGACAGGTGCATTTTATGAAAAGCAAACAAGATTCTCAGTTTTAATATGGTACTTCACAGCATCTAATCAGAGAAAGCTGACAGAACATGCTTATCTCACATTGAAATTCTGATAGTGCGTGAGATATTAATAACAAGGTGGTACCAAAGCAATTAGAGAACCACAGAATGTCTGAGGTCAGGTGTCTCAGGAGGTCATATTATCAAGCAGGGCCTCAAGCAGGGCCACATGGAGTTGATTGCCCAGGACCATGTCCAGACAGCTTTTAAATATCTGAGTTATAGATATCACAACATTCAATAAACTAAGACAAGAACATGAGGGGGCAAGCTAAAAAATACATTTCAACAATTTTTTTTTTTTTAATCGATATTTATTATTTCAAAATGAATTAGTAAAAAAGTGTGGGCATTTGGTTTCTTAGGGTTTGCATGGTTTTGTTTTCTTTGATGACTGGAAAAACCAAGAGGAAATATGACAGGACTTCAGTGGAATTGGAGGGTAGTTTAGCTCATAATGCCATCAAAGTTGGAATGCTATGGTAGCACTGATTCAATGAACT
The DNA here is from genome assembly GCF_020740725.1 of Corvus hawaiiensis. NCBI lineage: Eukaryota > Metazoa > Chordata > Aves > Passeriformes > Corvidae > Corvus > Corvus hawaiiensis. Next base: position 111,494,120 of record NC_063214.1, on the reverse strand, counting down.
AAATAGAACTTCTTCTCATTGATTTTGAGCAGAAAATTTTACCCAGAGAATCTGAGAAAATTCACCCCAGAAATTAAAAAATTCCCTCTTAGAAATTTTTTATTTTAATAAAATAAGTTCTCTGGTGAAAATTCTTAATGTAAAGAACAAACAAAGAAAACTACAGCCAACACCACCAGCACAGTTTGTGCCTTAGTTTAATGGAGTAACCCACTACATATGCTATTTCCTCACCTGCCACAAATTATAAAAACACAAATGCAAAGAAATACAAAACCATTAAGATAATTTAAATAGAAAGTACCAAATAAAAGCACAAATAATAGTAGAGGGCTTTGGGCAGGCCAAGTCAAAGTTAATATTGTATATTTTATCAGAGCTTCAATTGTCTTCTCTCATGGACAGTGAAATATGGCACATATGACACCATTTTAATTACTTCTTGGGCTTAGATTAGTTATTTTATTATGTAAAGTGTTATATTGTTAAGGTATGTTTCAAACAGATTTATAGATCATTAGCTAATTATATCTAATATGAAACATGGTGATTAAATTCTCATTAATGAAATTTAATTTGATGTTATTAAAAAGTGATAATTTTATTCTACTTAATTTTAGTGGAGAAATGAAGTGCAATATAGCTTAATTACAACTATGCAAATAATTTAAATAAACTAAGTTAGAAGTGTTCTAATAATAGCATCTTTTCTCCTTTTAAAGGTACCTTCATTTACTTTGGTCTTAGTCTGAAATTCAGCAATTTGCATTATGCTTCCTTAATTAATGAATACGTCAAGAAATGACACAGCAAGTAGTACTGCAAGCACTGGAGACAAAGCATTCTGGTATAATGTATTGCTGTAAGCATTTCCATACTGTAGGGAATGGAACAGATACATCAGTTCTGTAATCTGTGACTTGGAAAAGATTATTTCAAGCAACACTCACCTCTAAAATGAACAAATATATCATAATGATAAACACAGAAAATTATGTAGATTGCACTTGAGACTTTCTACATCATCATAGTCATTGATTATTCCAGGAAACTTGTTGATGTGCCCTAGAAATTTGTATTTATTTGTTTGGGATTTGATTCTGTACTCTTCTGAGGAGCAGGGCATTACTCCTCTACTTATCTTTCTAATCTGTAATTTAAAACTCTCTGTTAATCTGAATGTGCATGTCAACTTTACCTAAATGAAATAACCCAAACAAACTCTTAAATTTAAACTTTAATTGACAGGAAAATACACTTTAAGCTACTAAGGATGCAATGTTTCCCTTTTCAGAAAAGGATTTTTCACAATCTGTGTAACAATGCAAACAATTCAGTGCTTAATATTAAATAAAATATTTGACCTTGCAACAGTGATTTTCTTTTTTCCATTCCTCTAAATTATCAATTGGCAGATTTCTCTTTCAGTGAATGGGAATTCATATATATTTGTTCATGTGTGAGTAATTGTACTGTTTTCACCTACATCATTTCATTCTGATTGGATAAAACTTTGGCTATACGGAAAAAATGTAATCATGTTCATTTGTCAGGAAACTTCTTCTTAATTTATGCAGCTGTCAGAAATAAATTACATTTATCCTGATTTTTTTTTCACCTTTTGCAGGTTAGTGCAGGTCTGTGTTACTGACAGAACTTCAGTATTTCCCCAACAGGATGAAATTTTATTCTTTGAAATAGGCAGACCTTTTCAAAGACTTAAAAATGGAAGGGATATACAGAGAGTTAAAAAAAGTTATTGTTTGAAAAATTAATAAATTACACATCAGCAAGGTTACATACACTGATAGTCCTTGGCCCTGACAGAGGAAATTAATTAATCCATCTAATTTATTGATCAATTTAGATGTAAAAACACTTCAGAGCTAAAATTAGTCTTTCAGTCACCCTGAGTTATGAAGTAGAATTTATTACATAACTTCCATAAAAGGGATATTAAAAAAAACACCTATCAGTCACCTAAAAGGTGCTACATGATGGTAAATTTGTTTCTAAAAGCTGTACCAAGTCTTAAATTTACAGTGGTTTCTATTTCCTGCCAATTTCTAACAGAAATAAATCTGTAAGATTAATTACTTTCTATACCTTCTAAACAGTATTGATAACAGGGATCTGCAGTGTTATTCATGTTTTCCAGTTAGGAAAGGAGGTTAAACAGACACTCATAGGCTTATAAAAGAAAAATCCCTGAGCTATCTGAATATTTAATTATATAATGCCAAAAGTGTTTTATTCCAGGTACTTCTTTTGATACTCAGAAATTCTCAGGAAAAACAATGAAACCACATATTCCAAGACACTCTGACACCTAAACAGAACAGAAGTTGTACTTTAAGTGAATTTGAGTCATAGCAGTTTCATATACAAATAAGTCAAATAAATTGCTATGTCATGGTTCTTTACCAACTATAAGATATATTTAAGATATTTCTTTTATCCTGAACTCTGATTCAGCTCCAAAGTCTATTCCACCAAAAAGAGATTGCTTAAAGAATCATAAGAGATCTTGATATAAAGGAAGATGTGATATGCTTACCACACACACAGAGCTTTGTGTATTAGATTAACACAAAAATAGATCCACTAGCAGAAACCCAAGTCTGAATTGCATTTTGTCATTTTTTATGTCTTTCTGTGCTGAAATAACAAGAGGATTAATGTTATTTCTTACTCTCACAGGTACCCTCTAAAAGATACATAAATACTTATTAAGTAGAATTTTACTCTGTGTCAATAAATGACTTTAGCACTGGTAAGGTCTCAGTCCCTTAAAGCTCATCTTTCTTCCATATGTAGAAAGAAAATAACTTTTTTAAAGCACTGTGATATTTCAATGACATTGGTGCTATAGAAATGCAGAACTGTAGATGCATTCTTCTTCATTTGATGCAAAACATTGTTAAGATTTCTTCTGTACTATTAGATTATTCAGATGGAAGAAAATATGTCAGAATTACAGCACAGTATAGAAAAAAATAATCTCTCTCCATATGTTCCCTTAACTACTTCATTATTCTTTTCAAGGTCTGTGAACAAAAAGTAAATTGAAATCTTGCATGTTTAAAAATGTGATGAAAATGATTGTTGTAAACACAAAGTGAAAGACTGGTGAGATAGTACTTGTTAAAAATTAAGAGCATCCAAGTCAGGAAAATGTCTGCTAAAACCAGGAAATGAAGGATAAAAGTATGAATGCATAAAAACACACCTTTGCTTTGGATCTTGAAAGAACCAGTCAGTAAGAACTGTCTACATATGCAAGCTCTGATAATGTTATTACATGAAACAATGCAGAATTATAATGAGACTAGCAGAAAACAAACAAACAAATACCTATATATATATATATATAAGAGTACTGTATACTGTATATGCATACATATTTTCCTTTAAGACAACCAGAGGAAGGAGAAATGCTGTTCACTTTATAGAATAACAGAAACCAAACACAATGTTGCATGCAAACAGAGAGGTGGGGTTTTTTTAATCAAATTTTATAGCAATTTTAATTGTATATAAAAATCCTGATTTATAATCACCTGCATCGGAGATTATGGAAGTGGGAAAGGCATGGTCAACTAATCATTTAATTAATGTATCTTTTACTTGATTGAACACAAAGCAGAGCCCTTAATCATCAGTTTTTCTGTCTGTCCTACTTTTTTCAGGGACCATCTGAAATGACCAACTGGAATTATATAGTATTTAAAATCAGAAAGAAAATAATTTTATTTTCTTTTTCTTAATAACTATGCTCTGACACACAACTGCAGTTCAAGCAAGACAAGCAATATCTTTGATACAGTAGTTAGCACTCTTCACACAGAGACCTTTAATGCTTTGCAGGTTATTAAACTATTTCCTCTGCTCCAGGAGAGTTGCAGTTAAATGACAGAAAGTAAATGCCAGAGGTAGTTTTCAAAGACACCCCTAAAACAATTAGAAAACTTTTTACTTCTAGTTATAGAACAGATTTATTTAACAGCATTGGGCATGTAAGATTGGGAGAAATTCTGCTATCTTTGAGGTATTTTCCTTCACTGAATTGCTTCCACAGGAGCTAGGAAGAAACTGTGGGGATACTTTTTTTTGAAAAGAAGCCTACAAGGTAAAAAAAGGAAAGTAATTTCAATAGAAAAAGTAGGCAGGAAAAAGGAAGGAACTTTATCTTCTGAAGCTCCTGCTCAGAGCACAGCCAGAGGAGTGCCCTCCTGGCTCTGCACAGCCAGGTGCCATACTACCATATTTAATAAGCAAAAAATAGTAGACTAATAAATGAAGATTTAGAGTTAAAATACTTTATATTAAATAAGGTGTGCCTTTCACAATGCAATGACTCAAGTCTCTGATTACTTTTGCTCTTTTGTTGACATAATTTATATATTCAAACAGTAACTTTAAGAAGAATTCTTGACTATGGAGCAGCACCATGAGTATTAAACAGAGCTACACCCCACTTTAAGGAAAATACAGGCAAGGGAGTTATGAAGACAAGCAAATGCATCCTTTCATGATGGCAACCACACCAGCCTGCATGTCAGGATTAAGACAGTAAATGTCCACAGAGAAGCTGAGCTGAAAGCTATCAAGAAAGTGTAGAAAGTGATAAACCTTATGTAGCTTACACAAAAATCTAAATGGGAAAGAAAAAGGATGAGGTCAAGAAACCTGATGTTTTCTTTTTTCAATTTTGATGTTTCACTTGGATCCTCTTTCCTAGAGCATTACATGAGATATTTACATAAATGTAAAACCACAAACACATATATAGCACATATGCATTTACCCAAAAATGAATGTCATATATTACATATAACACATATAGGGTTTTTTTTTTCCTTAGTATTGCTTTACTCTCCCATGATAGCTTCTAAATCCCAAGGTTTCTTATGACAAGGTGCAAATCTTTACATGTAAAAAGGGAGAAAAAATTTTATAATTTTGAAGTCGCCCAGAGAAGTTCTGGATGTTCCATCCCCCAAAGTGTTCAAGGCCAGGTTGGATGGGGCTTTGAGAGACCTGGCCTAGTGGAAGGTGTCCCTGCCCATGGCAGGGGGTGGACCCAGATGGTCATTAAGGTCCCTCCAAATGCAAAAGATTCTATGATTCTATATACACTATAATACATATCTACCCATTCCCTGAATACAATGAATTGTATTACCAGACTTAATGACAATTCCTTCTTCAGAATACAATGCCTGTAGTTACATGGATTCCCGTGTTTTACCATTGTTTTGGAGACTGACTTATCCTAAAAAGGATTCATAATTAAATTGCAAATTAATATTCAAGAAAATGTATTATTATAACAAACTCCTAAGCTTTCTAAGGTAAATCTAAAAGTCAAACATTTTCTTATAAATTAGAATTTATTTCTCTTCAGAACAGTTTTAAATTTCAGTAGTAATTTTTGTACTGGACAATGGACATTGAATATGTTGAAAACATAGGCCAAAGAGTAATCAGAATTCCTATGAAGAATAAATTTTTCACAGTAAAGTGATTATTTGAGGAAGGATGGACCATATTAGAGAAATGAGATTGCAGTAATGTTAAATTTAATGAAAATATGGAATAACAACACAAAACCAAAAACACTGAACCAAAAACACTGATATTCTGATTTTTATCGATTCAGAAAGAGTATGAGCCTGTGCCATATACAATTGAAATGGAAAAGGTATAGACAAATGAGAGAAAATGCATCATATTCCTTTTTAAATGGACATTCATTTTATTTAAAAACAAAATTTATTTTATTTTATTATTTTTTTAAATTTTATTTAATTTTATCTTTACAGTGAAGGAAAACTTCCAACATTTCATTTTTTGTTTTGTTTTTCCTTTAAAATATGGAATAAAATGGTTCCATTCTGTAGCTTTGCAGTCCAAAATTACACAAAAAGAAACATCTTAAAACCAAGTGAAATTTTTGTTGTATTTTTGACATTAAATATGATAAAATTTAAAAAGCAGCTGAATCTGCCTCATTGTTTTCCTCAGCTACATCATGAGGAGAACCCTGGGATTTCATTAAAAAAAATTAAAATCACAGGTTAAATACAGGAATTTTAAGAAACTGAAGTAAACCACATCATAATAAGACAATTAAACTAATATTCAAGAGCACCAGAAAAAAACAATCCTGTCACAGAGGAGCTTGCATGAACAATGATGACCTTCTTCTTCATGTTGGGGTGCTTTGCCACACAGCAGCATGCAGCACTGTGGTATTCCAGTTTTGGAAATTTCATCTTTCATTTTCCAGATTAAGGCAATTTGTTTGGCCTGTTGGTGATACACCAGGGTAGGAGTTCTGCACTCAGTTAATTTCAGCAGCTACTCAGCCCAGTCCTATGTCTCTGGAATTTTCTTTTTGTTATTTTCCCTTCTACAAAATGAGTAAGAGTTTAATTTCAGGAAAGGATAATAGCCAGAGAAATAAAAAATGTCTGTCATTAGAGAAGAGGTAAAGCCAAAAGGCCTATTGGCAAGGAAGAAAGGAAAGGTTGAATAAGAAAAAACCCAAAACTGCAGGACCTAAGAACATTATCAGATCACTCAGGAAAAATGTGGAAGAGAAACGTCTCGATTTTTGCTTTTTTGTTTTTTTTATTATTCAGGTGAATTATAATGTTATGGAGGAAGATAAGGAAAAGGTATACCCTACCCCAAAGACTTTGCAGAATACATAGAATTAAACATTTCAATTCATAAAAAAGCCTAAACACCACATGAAATTTTGAATTATCTGTTTAGAGGAGTAGCAATTGTTCTGCAAAAAGGCTTTCAAAAGCAAACAAAAAAGAGTTTGTAAAAAACATAGAATCTCTTGACACCAAGAGAATACAAGGATGAACAGAGCATTTTTTGTTCATTAGCTTGTTTTTTGTTTAGGACATCTGTGTCTGGTATAATAAGCTGTACTGAAGAGACCCCTTACTGTAACAGAAATTTTATGGATATTAATGAAATCCCAGGCTGGTGTGTTATGTATATACTTACACAAGGTGCTAATCTGTTAGCAGCCCACACACATATATCACACACAAGCTTGTCAGCAAGATGGTGATTAATAGAGTACTTCTTATTAGCATTGGACTGCTAACTTTTTCTGACTCATGTTGGCAGGTGTGTCTCTATTGCTGGAGGCAACTGTGATAAAGACAGGGAGATCTGGAAGAAATCATTGAAACAGCCAGGTTTGGGAACTGAATCAGAGATTTGAAATCTGTTCTTATGATTTCAGTCATGAGGAAAATAAATCCAACTATGTGAGTTTGAACTTTTGCACCATTCACAGCTCTTATCAGCATGAGAAAGCAACCCCGCAGAGTTTGGTATTTTCACACACAGGCATTGTGAAGCTTTATTGTTGTGTTTGATAGCGCAGGGATTGTGAGATTCCATGTGGCTCTGCCCCAAAGGCAGCTCTCAAAAGGCCTACTGTCTCAACTCTGAGTCACTCGGACTGCCTCTGGCACTCAGAAAGGCTCAGCAGTGCTGATGATACCAGGAGTCTTTGCCATCCAGATGAGATCAGTCCTCCAGACTGATGCAAAATGGAAAGAATGAAGAGTGTTTTCACTAGAATTCTCCTTATGTCTCACGGCACACACTATGCTCCTAGGCAGGAAAAGCCAGAAAATGTCCTGAATGAGCAAATGAAAAGCAGGAGCACTTTTAACATGAAGAATTAAATCACAATAAGCAATACGTATGTAGAATAGAATATGATCTACATACAAACCACAAATGTATCAGCTATTCATACTATTCTCCTCTTATAAATACATAGGAAAGGGACTTCTGATGCACAGAGAGAGAATATTTCTGAATAATTCAAGAAGGACTTTTTAAATGCAAGTTGATACACAATTGCCCTAGCTGGGCACAGAAAGCATTCATTTGGCTACCAGGAACACAATTGCATGAGCAACAGCTGGAATTAACATGGGGTGTTAATCCTACAAATAGTAACAGATACCACCAGTCTGGTGGTTTTTCCTGAGAGATGCAGCAGACTGCTGGCACATCAGACAAGGACAGTCACACTCCCATGCTCAAGCTGTGCTTCATAAGCCATATTGCCACTTCACAATAAAAAAATAAACTGAGGTTATATACAGCGCTGTGCAACCAAAGATATTACTTACTGGTTTTCTCCATCTAAATTTTAGGTTTTACATGGGAACATACGGTGATATAGGGATTTATTTTCTTAGATATCTGAGGAAGTGCCACTGCATCTTTAGAAATGCTAATCCAATCAATAAACTTAAAACGTCAGGGGGCTAAAAGAAAACTGTGAATGTTTAATATCTATAAACACTGCTCATACAGAAAAAAATAGCCTGTCAAGTACTTACTAAAAGGTGACTAAGATAGAAAGACTCCCAATTAACATACACTGCTGGTATGCCATTATAGTCTTATTTTAAAGGGACTTTTTTGCTGTTCAGAACAACTGCAGGACTTAATGTGCAAAATATGTCCAACAGAAAGTTTTTACACTCATACAAAAATCTCAGAGGTATATTTTAAATGTATGCCAGTTATAACCCGTGAAAAATTTGAATATACTTCAATTTTTTATTAATTCATATTTCCTACCATAAAGGAATGATAAGAGTGAATTATTTACTTTGTCCTTGCCCAAAGACAAAGAAATAATCAGGAGCACTGCATGTATAGACTTCTATTTAGAACCATCAAATAAAAACCACAAACAGTTGCCTTAAGCATGAAAGACACCTTTGGGATTAGTACTTTGTAAAATTCTTTTGGCTTAATAGACAAATGGCTGTTTATATATTATATAGATAAGCTCCTATTCCTCAGACACTTAAATTCTCTACTCAGAGAAAAGGTACATAGTTTGTGATTACATATCCATTGGCACAATCACCAAGCAAATAATCATAAATAAGGTTGGGAGAGAAGAAAGTCTGTGTTTCAGGCTTGCAGATGTTACCCAAATTTAGGGCTAGATTTGAGCCACAGTTACTCATACTTTTTCCCCCAAAATATCTATTCGCTTTACAGAAATTGATTGCATGTCCTATATTCAGCACTGCAACTTTTTGCCAGTGTTCTTTGCAACAACTACAGCAAAGCTAAAATGGAAAATACCAAAAACTTGAACCACTGGGGTTTTATCTGAATCTCAGACCCTGAATTCCTGAAGTCAAATGATTTGAAAAGAAAACGAAAAAAAAGAAACCAGACCTCCAATCTGTCTGAGATAGAGAGAAAGGAGGGAATGGCAGGGAAGAGGATAAATTCTTAACCCAAGTCTAAAAATGCATTTAGTTTCTTGCATTTGGAAATACAGAGGAATGTAGGGATTAAGATGAAAAAAGGCGAAACAGATCAAATGAATCCAGATAAAAAATCCAATAGAATAAATAGAAAAAGGCAGATTTATTTTAAGCCTAATATTTCTAATCAAAGCTTTAATTTCCAAAGGTCTGTAACATAATCACAGAGCTTTGAAAAAGCACTGAGTCTATCAGTGTAGCATTTATTATGTATCTTAAATATAAGTATACTTTTTCAAAAGATAAACAGACTGAATTGAGAAATAAAAAATGCTCTTTGGCAATTAGAAATATTCACACTAAAAATTCAAAAACACAGTAAGTGTTTTGTCAGGTCAGCTGAAACTCTTTTATGCATCTCGGGCATAGTAGACAAAGCAATGCCATATTCATTCTATCTTTAAAAAACTGACATCTTGTTAAAAAATATTCAATGGGAAGATATGCATAAATATAGTTTTGTAATAATGTGCGGTAGTGTCTTTAGATTTAAGAAGAACCTGAATCTGTCAGTGTACTTTTGCTCAGTGTTTATCAACAATTCAAATATCCTGAAACAAAAAAGGTCCATTAACGTCCAAACATATGCATAAAACTAGCTATAGGAGAGTTTTAAATTTATTTCTATTCAAACTGGAAAATATTTTTAGGAGGAAAAAACTCCTTGAGGTGGATTGACCTTGGCTACCTGAAACCCACACAGCCATCTTTGTTATAAAAGAGAATCCACCACAACCATTCTTCCAAAGGTTATTATGTTACCATTCTTCCAAAGGTTAACCAATCACAGTATAAAATGTTTGCCTGACAGCTAATCTGGTTTTCTAGCTCCCACTTCCAGCCATGGTGAAACTTCCAGCATTCATGATTTTTCCTCCTACATCACAGATATTTGCATTAATGTCAGTGTGTATTAGAAAGAATGATGATTTTAAGAATTAATTTTCATAATTTCATTTGCTATTCAGTGCAATAACAGTAGTTGAAATAAATTTGTTTTGTATTAATGCAGATGCCATACCTATTTTCAAAAAAACTTTGTTCTAATCTACATTGGTTTACTGTTAAAATTAGGTGCCACCAGACAATTCACTAAAGATTTGTGCTGTAGACATATAACATTAGCAAATCATTGCCTGATTATTCATTAAAAAATGACGCCATAGAGGCTGTGTAGATCATCCCAAAACTTACCATCAGGAAGGTTTAATTGATTAAATTCTGGAATAATATCCTATAATAAATAAACAAACTGAAGCACTCAAAAATCCATCCCTGACTATTCAGCTTCTGCCTAAAAAATCTGTAACTCTGCAAAATATACATATAGAACTATCAGTTGGTCAGTTTTGAAATACTAAAATGCAGTACATCCTCTGCCCTTTCCTCTGAGGATGTAATGAATGCCAAAGATCCCTTCTCACAACAATCATCATATCCAGTATAATGGAAAAAGTACCCTTTTGCCACAAAAACCCCTTTTTGTTGTTGATGCTGTTTAAAGCACACCAAAGCAATCAGACAGACAACTAAAAGTAAAATTTGTTTAAGAAAAAAAAGTTAATGAAAATGAAGGAGTAAGGATCACTATACCTCTTATTTTATAGGATATTTTTTTAGTACCATAGAAAAGTGCTGACAGATCTCTGACGTGAAGTTTTGGAGACTTTCCAGTCTTGAAATTTGTCCCAGTATTTCAACATATTTTTTAAAACTTTGTCATTAAAAAAAAAAAAGAATTATTAAATGCCAGCAGAATAGAGGTTTTGTTTGTTGGCTTGGGGTTTTATTAATACATAATTATCAGCTCTTCAGAATTATATAAATGTCAGTGTCATACTTGTTTTAACTAACTCTTTCAACATCACACAGTCAGCGAGACAGAAATCAGGTTGCAAAATAAATGAGGATAAAACTGCCCTCTACCAGCTGTTTTGGTGATTCACTGATTAAAGGTTTTTAAAAACAGAGTAAACCAGAATTTCATGCCAGAATGCTCAGGTTAATTAGTCTCTCTGAAGAGTCTAATAGTATAACCTGAGTGACAGCATTTAGAAGGATAAGTTGTCTCTTTATCACAGTAATCATTAGGACACAAAAATATACAAATACTATGCATGATTAAGACTGGTAAGAAGTGGGACTAATTTCACAAAAGGACAGATCCGTTCTGCATGTCCATGCAACAACCAATAGAGCAGACAAACCATAATGCACCTCACAGACCTGAACACTTATTGAGATTAGTTCTTGGGGGTAGGGAAAGAATAGAGCAACAACCAGAAAATTCTCACATTCAAAACAGTAGAAGTGAATTTTTACAACGGTGAGGTTGTGGATCTGCTCTCCTGGGAGGTTTCCAAAGATAAAGACACCTCCACTGAGCAGGAAAGCTACTACAATAGTCTGGGAGCAGAGCCTTATCCAACAGCCTCCAGGAACACTTCTTTTACTCCAGTCTTCTGTGAGCATTTTTGATTGACTGGACATCTGAATCTTTGAGGATTTTTTTTTTCTGTTGGAATTCATGGGACTATGCAGGGTTAACTAAAGACTATGCCAAGCAAGCAACTTGCCTGTGTCTCAGAAGGACCTATTTGTACTCAGGAACATCATGTGTAATTGACAGAATTTAGATTGAATGTATCTTGTGTGCCTGAATTTGTTAATAACCAATGAACTTAAATGTCTAAAATTTGAGTTGCATAATTTTAACATTAAATTTCCACTTAGCTGTGCATTGCCATTCAGAAGTCTTGTAAGCAATTCACCAGCTGCTGAAAGGATGAAACACAGAATTGAATGATCAGATTAAATAGTTTTGGTTTCCTTAGACATCCTGATTATTTAGGGTTTCTGTTAGTGGCAAAAGCATCACACCTGGCACTCTATTGTCTGCCAAGGCATGAAAAATGATAAAATAAGATGTTCTGAATACTCACACCTCATGTCCCAGACATCACAGAGCAGTACTTTCACCACTCAGGAACATATTTTAAAAAGTCATGGTATGCTTCTTGCAAGAGCTCAGGATTTTGAGTCACAGCTGATCACCTATCTTTACAGGTGAATCTTATTAAAATGGTTTGTGTTTTGTTTTTTGTGGCCTGTTTGTTTGTGGCTTTTATTCCATAAGTGGTAACCTAGACACAGGAAAACTTTCTCCTTCATGGTACATAAGATCTAAAGCCAAGCTGCTGAGATGTGCAAAGAAAAAGGACTTGGACAGGACAGATGCCAAAGATTCTGTAAAATGAAAAATAATATCAAATTAAAATACTACTGGCTTAACACTAAATATTGAAACCAGACCACATTAATAGTAGTAATAGGCAAGACATGAACCAATAAAAAAATTTATAAATAAATTGATGGTATTCCTCTTTTAGATTTATTAGGACTCTGTACATCATATGAAAAGTAAATACAAATTATGTTACCTTTGATGAAGATAAATGCCGTTGGGTCACAATATATTTTTATGGGAAGACAATCTATCTAACATGTACAGGCGTGTCACATTTTCAGTAGAACTCTAAATTACATAATTTCCGTTGCATCATGACAAACAAAGAACAAAAAAGACAGACTATATTGTATAAACTGTTTATTTGGATCACTGTTTCTTGTAATTTCTGCAAAGAAATCTATCAAATTCCATACATAATTCTCCCTCAAGGAAAATTAAGCCAAAACTCCTTAAATTTAGATATCACTCTCTTTTTTTGAAAGGAATTCTGTGTTAAAGACAAATGGAGGTATTGAATAAAAAGATGTTTGCCTAGCTTTCTTTAGGACTGAAGTATTGACTTATGAAGGGAGAACTTATCACAGATAAAGTGACAAATAATTATTTGAATACAGGATAATTACAACAAATCTACGTGGGTTTTATTTTTCTTTATCTTTGTATTTTGTTTCTCATCAGATAAAAACTAATTTCCATGACACATTCAATTTTTATAAACCAGAGTATCTTTCACAGGTGACAAAAGCCTCACTTAAATTCACATACACACAGTTTCAGCATGAAAGCCTTCTGCTTAAAAATCACTAATCAACAGTGATGCTTTCAGTTTGCCTGAATAACTGCAGAAATTTCATCACACACAAATGAAACCTGACCAGAAGAGATGACAAGCCTTGATGCATTTGTCAAAGAGAGTGCATGATTTGGCTTCATAATTGAGACCTTGTAGTGATCCGTAAAAGAAATTGGAATCTGAGCACATTTTCTCTTTGTGCTCTGCTTCTCCTCCAATGGAAGTCAACATTTGATAAAGAACTATCACCTTCTAGTGATAAATGAACCACAGAAACGCTGTCTCTAGTGAGGTGAGATGCCTCAAAACAGTTTTTTTACTATTTTTTCTTCTATAATTTTTACTGCAGCTTAAGGTGTTCTGTCTCTGATCAGGTGGGTTTTTTTTGGTAAAATGAATTTTCACCACCTCAGGGATGTTAAAAAAAAGGAAAAGAAACCCAAACCTAAACAAGCTAAGAGTATGTTGGAGGAAGAAAGCTGTAGCTCCATTCAGGATTTCCTCCTTAACTTTGGAGAAGCAATCCAGTAAAAGAGGGAGGCATGACCTAACCACCAGGTTGGTTGGCACTACTCAAATAACTGGTGAAACTGTGGGATTTTAACAGGTAAGCAAGAATAATTAAGAGAAATTTGGGGCATGAGAATAGTACCTAGGCTGTCTTAAGGAAATTTACTTTGAAGAATGAGAAGAATGGATGCTAGAAACAGATCTGGATATGTTCTGGGTTTATCACACTAGGTTTATTTTAAAATATGCATAGTTAGTGTAATCAAATACAACCAACCAAACAGATACAGAAAAGGTTTAATTACATTAAAATGTGAATGGACTTTAATAGTGTGAACTGAAGCACAAATCCACAGGGAAAATATGTGATGATGAGCAATCTGATGACATCTCAATAACTTGTCCTCCTACTTGTCACAATTGATTCCTCCCATGGTGTTTAGCATGAGTTATACTGAAAAATACTCATAAAGTTATCAATGATGCTGAAAAGTTGCCATGAACCTTTTGAAAATTCTCCCATAATTGTTTTTTATTTGCTCTGAAGAGCCGTACTGCTATCACATTTACAGAATCAGTCCTGTACTTAAGAGATCTCAGTATATTTCAGAGGAAAAAAAGTTTGTCTATGATTTGTCTTATTTTTCAGGATAAATACGTCACTGTAAATCATCATTGCATAGACAAACTCCATGCAGCTACTTCTTGCAACTAGGTTATCCAAAAACCAGACTAACTAATACACTGAACTTTGCTTTCAGTTCAGGTGTTTCTGGGAAGAAAGCTTTAGAGATGATGGTGAAATATTATTTTTTTTTTATGCTTGCATGAAAAACAAGTAACAATGTTCAATGCCTCGTTGCCATGGGAGGAGGTAGGGGGGTTGGAAGGTTAGAAGGAATCTCTGCTTCACTATTTGTGTATTAAAGTAATCAGCTCTGTGGCACGATCCAGTAAATAAATGCAGAGTTTGCCAGTTTTCTTATGACAAGGATTTGGAAGACAACTTTGTCAGAAAGCAGAGATAGTTAGAGGCTAAACATTTTAGTGTACTAAAGACACTTCTCTCTTCCTCAACCTTTTACCTTAAAATAAAGAGAAGGGAATGTGGCATGAATACGCCTCATGTTTTCTTTTGGGGTGTTCAATTATCTATTATTTCTGAGAGTACTTAGACACCCAATATACAGCATCAAGTCTGAAAACAAATGCTATTCAGGCAGGGAAAAATGGGTCCTAGGTAAGAGAAGTTAATAATACTCTCACCCAGATAAACTACAGACTGTGGATCCTAAAGTCTTTCCCAACTTTATAGCCCAAGAAAGAGTCCCTGTCCCGAAGAACCTACATTCTTATCAGTGATTTTTATAGCACTCTTTTATATTCCCCTGTAATGGCATTCATTGCAAGCTGATAATAGTTCTGTTCAAAGACTATGGTTTTCAGTAGGCCTTGTTCCTTCATATATATAGATACTTTTAGAAGTTCCACCTTCACAGCTGCAATTCTATGCATGGGTAATGGTATCAATATTCATAAGGGAAAAATCACTGATACAAAAACTAGCACTCTACACAGGCACACATTATGTTGCAAAACATAATGAGATACTAGGAAAGAAAGTGAGCTAAAGATGCAGATTTCTATTTGACTGGAGTTCTATAGAAAGTCGAAATAAGAAACAAGGGTTATGTAACTGTTTAGCAAAAGCAATTTTTTGGCCCATTGGCTCTGTATATTTTATTTTAGAGTTCACAACTGAAGAACATAAATTTTTCCTCTTTTTCAGGCTGCCTTAATTTAATTTTTTTTGTCTTGATTTTTATGTCTAAGTAAAATGGGTAGGTAATTATTAGTAATGGAAGAAATAATTACATGTTCACAATTACTTCAGTGAATAAACTGTAATCATTGAGCCTTCTGTGAGAACACATTGGACATTAAGCTCTTCAAGTGTAAGTTATACCATGTACTCTTAAAGTCATTATTATATTTCTTTCTGAACAAGTAAAGGGAAGGGTTGATTGGACTTACAGTCTATCTCTTGTATTATTATGGCATATTTCCTATATTTACAACTGAAGGAAAGCTTGCTGTCCAGGCACTAAGTGATATAAATTGTCAACGTTTATTGCAGTCAATAAGGACAGTGAATTTATACCAACTAAAGATGCATTCTACCTTTTTTAAAGGTTGATTTAAAATGTAATGCAGAAAGGAATGAAGATAAGCTAGCTGTAAACTTTTTTTTAATGCTTTAAACATATATTGTGTTCATTTGTGAGAAAAGAGTAGTGAAAATTAACAGAAAACCCAAATACAACTAGAGGTGCACTTTATTAGCTAAGCCAGAGTACAGTAAAACCCAGGTACCATTTTGGGAATATAAGCTTTTAGTAAATAATTTCCTTGAAAACAGCAAGATGCAAAGGAACATATTTTTCACCAGGTACTTTTGTTTCCTACACTCTCCTTCAAAAATACTTCGTAGATGAGCTAGTCTACGTCTGCAAGCCTGTTCTTTTTCCATTATGCAAAACGAAGAGAAATAATTAACTTGAATGCATTCATTTCACAAAGACATCCTCTACTACCATGTAGGAAATTGTACGTATTGAGTAAATTTCTGTAAAGCTTGTGCTCTGATAAATTTCTTTAGAAAAGAGAAAATATTATGTATATGAAAAGCGGATACTATAAGACCTTGGTTTAATAAACTGAAAAAACCTTATTTAGATGTTTAAATTATGGAAACATTTTGCTGCATCAAGAAGGTTTTAACACTAGGTTGTAATAACATTACAACAGTAGACTGTAAGCATTATTAATTAAATAAAGCATGTTTTCTTTGATTTTTACCATAGAGAAGCCTTAAAACCCAAACACCCTGATCATGTTCATACTTAACCTAGCCATCAAACCTTACAAGCTCTTTCTTCTTCTCTGACCTTTTCTTTGCTTTCAAACAGAAAAAGAAAAAAAAAAATGCAGGAAACAGAAATTTTGACCTCTAGAAAGACTTTGCTTTACCATATAGAAAGCTTTGGTGACACACAGGAGGGTGGAAAAGGGAGAATGCGTAACCTAGGCTGAGTGGGTATTTCCTCTAAAGGTTATTCTTTCACTGTACATATATAGGGTATACTTGGCAAGTTTTTGGTAGTGGGAGAGCCACAGGGCTGGATTCTGTGGGAAGATGCCAGAGCCATTCCACACAGCTCCACGACTGACCCATCACTGGCCAAGGCCAAGCTTATGGGCTACACTGCTAGTCCCTATGGAATAACATATTTAAGAAGGGGAAAAAATGATACACAAATGTAGCTGGGAAAGAGGTGTGAAAATATGTGAGAGAAGCAGCCCTGGAGACACCAGTGAAGAAGGAGGGGCAGGAGGTGCTACAGGCACTCAGGAGCAGAGATTCCCCTGCAGACAGTGGTGAGGTAGGCTGTCCTCCTGCAGCCTACAGAAGTACACAGTGGAGGAGTTATCCACATGCAGCCTATGGAGGACCTCACACAGAGCAGGCAGATGTGCCCTGAAGGAAGCTGTGACCCTGTGGAGAGCCCACACTCGAGCAGTTTTCCTGGGAGTACCTGTGGCCCTGTAGAGAGGAGCTCACACTGGAACAGGTTTGCTGACAGGACTTGTGACCCCATGGGGGACCCATGCTAAAGCAGCCTCTTCCTGAAGGAATTCATCCTGTGGAAAGTATTCCTGTGGGGGCAGTTCATGAAGGACTGTCTCCTATGGGAAGGACACTACACTGGAGCGAGCAAAGAGTTTGAGGAGGAAAGAGCAACAGAGACAACGTGTGATGAGCTGACTACAGCCCCCATTCCCTGCGCACCTGCACTGCGGGGAGGGAAGAGTTGGAGGAATCAAGAGTGAAGTTGAGTCTCATACAGGGAAGGAAGGGAAGGTGTTTTTTAGACTGATCTTTATTACCCTATTGTCTTATTAGTTATCAATAAATTCCATTAATTTTCTCAATTCGAGTCTGTTTTACCCAAGACAGTAACTGATTAGCGATCTCCTTCTGTCCTTTATCTTGATTCATGAGCTTTTTGTCCTATTTTCTCATCCACTCCAGTTGAGGAGAGGGAGTGGTAGAGCAGCTTGGCAGGCACCTGACATCCAGTCAAGGTTAATCCACCACAATATCATATTAATCTTTGCCATGTTCCTGTTCTGTGTTCAATTATTTTATCTGTTGTTATGAGATGCTTTTCACATTAAACACACATTCCTTTATCACTACTTTTTACCATGCAACCTATCATCTCTGAGAAATCATTGAAAAGTCTGATTCTGTGTCTGTTATCCTGAGTTTGAAATTTGATTGCTGTATTTTGAAATGAGATCCTTTGCGGGGTTTTTTCTGAGACAAAGAGGAGTTTTCCACAAACCTCAAAGTGGACACTTTAAGTACAGGACACACACGTCACTCAGAAAAAGAAATTCCTCAAGCCCCACAGCTGAAAGATGGCAAGGGAGCCAATTACTTTGGAGTATAAATACTAAACACCAGTCAAGAAGAAATGAAAAATAGACATAAAACTAGTCATGTTTACAATGAATTACCAATTATTCTACTTCAGCTCATGCTGCACTGGGCCTTAGTTAATAAGTAGTGCCACCAAGATGAATTCACTAAACACTTAGACTATTAGTAAGACTGAATTTTCTTGGCAGTAGAAAAAACTTGGCTTACATTCCTCTGCTTTTCCAGAACCAAATGAAATGGAAAGTAATGCTTTTCTCATCCCCAATCTCTCAATGTATTTTATAAGCCATTTGCACATACTGAGTAAGATAGGAAAAGCACAAGAATCGCCCTTTCTTCCCTAGGTAATATTTATGGTGAAATCCTAGGACGCCTTCTTAGCTTCAGAACTGCAGTGGCTAAGAAACGTTCACAGCATTTTTGCATAAAATAGTGAGAATAAAATATGCATAGAAGTCATCTTGCCTCACTGATCAGCAGGGAAGGAGAGGAATGGTGGATAAAAAAGCCACAGTAAGATTTCTTCCATTCATCAAATTATATAAAGTTAAACCCACAGTGGGCATTGATGATTTAGATTTTTGAAAAAGTCAACAAAGTTACACAGATCAAACTCCAAAACACAAAATGCAAAATTTCCACGTTATGGATTAATTGACCACACATTTTGCACTACTGAAACACCTTTGAACAGAAATTTATCTCACTGACATCTCATTGAGTCGAAACATGGATCTTTGTTTGTTCAACATGCATTGTATAAGTGCTGATTTTGCATTACTTTTCAGTATGAGGCTGAACACCAGAAAGATGATCTGCTTTATCCTGACTGTTGCCCTGTGGTTCAAATGAGGATGCTTCTGGGTAAAAGGGCATAGTTCTGTTCTTGAGAGTAATGGTGTGTGCTCAGAAATAATCTCTGAGTGTAAATGCACAGCTCAGAATAAGACCATAATCATGGGATCA
This sequence comes from Corvus hawaiiensis, assembly GCF_020740725.1. Classification (NCBI taxonomy): domain Eukaryota; kingdom Metazoa; phylum Chordata; class Aves; order Passeriformes; family Corvidae; genus Corvus; species Corvus hawaiiensis. The sequence continues at coordinate 111,474,750 of NC_063214.1, read as the reverse complement.
ATAGAGCCAGCACAGCTGAGAAGTGCCCAGTGAAGGCCAGCAGTCCCAGAAAAGTCAAAAGTAATCAAGAATCCAAAATCTTCCTATAGATCCAGAGAAGACTACAAAATTTTTGCAAACGAAGGAGCCACTGAAAACTAGTGGAATGAGCACCTATCCTGACAGGACACAGCAGACTGGGAAGACCTAATTTCAAACACCTTGTATTAATCTGCCAGATCCAGAATATCTAGGATTTGTTGATGGACAAAATTGCCTTTTGCAGTTGAATTCCACCACAGATGTACATTTGGCCATTAGCTCCTTTCACAGGGTTATTGGCCTCCATAGTTAAGGGAAAGGATGGGGCTCTTCCCCCTCATTGGTGAGTCATTACTCCATCACACATTAATATTAGTAGGACAAGAACTTTCTTAACGAACTGGAAAATTTGGTAACAGTTAACAGGTGCTCATGCTGGTAAAAGAAGCCTGTCCAGAAAATGGCTGTGAGAAATTAAGTGGAAGAGTATATCCTTCTGAAAACAGAAATTTTCCCTATATTATCCTCATTTTTTATTTTGTTAGCTAAACAAAAGTAATTTTTTTTTCCATGAAAAATAATATCAGTTTATGCTTTTACACTTTACACAAGAAGATCACTACTTTGTAATGAAGGAGTTGCAGAGAGCTTTGATGCCAAGCTGAGGACAATAGGGAAAATATGACAAAATTAGAGGGTGCAAAGTCAAAGGATAATCAATTTGAAAGCTGGGAACTCACAGAAGGAAAGTAGAAAATTGGTTGAGAGGGAAAAGTTAGGGAAAGCAATAACCTCTATGAACACTGCAGTTGGTAAAGGCTCTCTCATGACTTGCTTCATCCTTAGATGACAGTACTTAAGTAGCCTTTTTTACTAAACATCTCTGTAACTTTATTAAATGAAGTCCTATTCTATATCCAAATGAAAACAACCTGAAACACTACTCAACAAAAGACTTTCTGCATATGTAAGTATGGAACTCTGACTTTGTCCTAATCTAAAGCTAAAATAATTCTTTCCATAGGAGTTCTACCATATCAAAATTGTATGGAGAAGGCCATGGAAAGAAATCAAAGGTTCTCATGAGGCAGATATACTTTTATTTCATTACATCTGTTTGTCCTCAGCAGTCAAGAGATGGCCAGGCACTCTGTCACCCAACAGGGAGGAACAGCAAGTCAGTTCTGTCTTGTACTGTGAAATCTACCACACTGGCCTTCTGTGGAATAAAATAGATGAATCTATAGAACAGATTTCTTCAAATGGGCTTCAAATTTCCCACAAAATAATATTCTGCATCAAGTTTTTCATACAAGTGTTTCATATAATAAAAATGTTCATGTTCATGAAGCATCAATGTGCAGCAATATGCATCAACTGAAGCCAAACATGGGCAAGACCTTGAACCTTTGCAAGCCTAAGACCTTCTTAGATAGCAATGTTGTAGCTGATACATATTAGCAAACACTGTGATCTGGACTGGAAGATCATGAAATGAATAACATGAGCAGCAAAACAGTTGCAGGAATCACCACCACTTTTTTGTATTCTTCAACCTGGCATCCAACCTGAAAAGCCTCAGGCTGAAGATTCCTTGCAGTTTATTATATGGGCATAATAGCTCACATGCAAGCCTTACAAGGAGGGATGTCCTACTGCTGTGTTACCAGGATTTGACTCTTTCCACTTTTGTTGGGACTCCTTTTTTCCTAGTCAAATCTGTATTTTCCATGTATTCATCAGTACTTAATGGGACCTGCAAGCGACATAAGGAAAGAGGCTCTAAGGAAAGACTCACTGCATCCTGAGAGCAGGAAAGTCTCCACCTCTGCATAGAATTCGCTCTCTCCAGACTTCAAACAGGAAGCTGGAAGGACTAGATTAAACCAAAATCAGGAGAGATCAATACAGAATCACAGAACCACAGAATCATAGAATCACTAAGGTTGGAAAAGACCTCCAAGATCATCAAGGACAACCATTAACCCAGCACCATTTGCATTCACCACTAAATCATGTCTCCAAGTCCACAATCACATGCCTCTCGAATACTTCCTGGGATGGCCATGACCTAAGTGTTACCCCTCAGAAACATCTGTTTACATGGACAGAACAAGTCAGTCACGAGACATCCTAATTAAGGTATGGTTTCAAGTAAATTACACAATTTCAAATACACACTTAAGACCTGATGACTCCATAATTGGAATATTTTCTTTACATTTTTGTTTTCATTTCAGGCCATTCTAGGATGTCTGTAAAAGAACTTTCCTGAGCAAACTCTCAGCTCACTAAACTATTCCTGAAAAGGAAAAAAAAAAATTAAAAATCGCTTCTCTGCCTGACTGATAAGCCTTAGGGTTCATTCACATCAGCCAGATCTGAGGGGAATGGGTGTTGAGGCTGACAGCAGGTCTGGAGGCTTCACAGACCTTAATTTGGACATGGTTAACTTCTATTCGTGAGAAAAGCCCATGAGAAGAAAAGCAGTTAGTTTTTACCCATGAGAATGTAGTATCAACAGAAGCAAGAAAGTTAAACAGAAGGAGAAAAACAGCAACATATCTGCACCTGTTATTGTTCTGAATACTTGAACGCTTATGCTATAAGTAGCCAATGGCAGTATGTTGTAGTTAGTAAGAGCCAATGAGTCTATTGTAGTCATTGAGCAGCCAATGAATCTGCAACACGAATGATAACACACAAAAAGTGTATAAAAGAGGCTGCTCTGTTTAATAAATGGCTTTCTGCCCTTTGTCCGAGGCACTGTGTGTGTGTGTCATGACCGCCCCAACAGTGACAAATGGGTGCATCAGTGCACTTGGTAGAAGATTCCTGGCATCTCTTAGAGGCTATTTTTAGGATGCCTGTTTGCTGGGAAGTGGGCCTTCACCTGTACATGACAGTAAATAGCTGTCAGTTCTCAGTCATCAATAACCCAGCAACATATGAAGTTCAGCTTTTCTGTGAAATATGTAATATACAATTATAATATTTAGGTTAATCAACAATACTTTAAAATATTTTTAGACAAGCTGAAAGGGAAAAAATTTTTTTTCAGCATTATATCATGCTTTTCACTGATAAAAGCAAACCTATTAGGAAGTAAATATTCATGGCTAACTCCCACATATTCTTTGTGCCAAGACAGTGAGAAAAAATATGTGTACATTACTGCCACAGTAGGATTGTTTGAGAATGGATTCATGGATGAATGAAGAAGAAAATATAAGATATCAAAAAAATGCTGAGGACTAAGATAACACTTCAAGCACTATTATCTCATTATCTTTTCAATAGATGTACAACGTCCTTGCACTTTTCCTAGTAGAAAAGGAATAAAAATTCCCTTAAACACTTAGGTCCCACAAATAAGCAACCTAAGCAGTGAGCATTACTGAAAAACTAAATAGTTTGCTTTATTTTCTTCCTTCAGCCCACAGACATTTGACCTCAGCATGTTGTACATTTGCTTCATGTCCAGCGTATAAAAACTAAGTACAACAGATATCATTTACATGTGTCCTCTAAGCATTTACTTGTGATAAAAAGCTGCACAAGCCACACTTAAAGCTGTTCTTGATATTAAGTGAATGGTCTGTCAGAGATAAAATGAAATAAATTGCACTTTGGAATTCAAGCTGAAGAGACTAACACCAGAAGATGTTTATTCACTACTGTTGCCAACAGAGTTCCCTTTGGTAAATGGAAGTGCTGTTGTTTTTCTTCCTCCAACCTTTTCACACACCTCATTGCCCATCTACACAATCCTCCCAAGATGGCAAAATATTCTAAAGTACAAGACATGTTTCCTCTTAAAAATCATTTGGGCACAATACTTGCCAATTTCAGGCTGCAAAGTTGCATTATATCTTAATAAAAGGATACAAAAATTTTGTATTTACTTATAAACATAACAAAGCAAGGAGCTGCATACACAAGGGATACCTTTAAGTACAGAAATGGATATCACCTGATGGTGAAATTCCATGCAATATCCAATTCTTTTGTTAAATACTGTATTTTCATCAATGTTGATAAAGACATTAGAGTGAAAATTTTGACAGACATCACTAAATATAGCCTCAGAAGTATTACAAAATCTTGGAGGATCTTTAAACTCTAGAAATCTTCCAAGAGGCCTCTACTATATTTTGTGTCCATATTGCTAAGTGCTTTTTGGAACAGTGACTGCCAGCTGCCAACATCCAGATGGTGAAAACTAAGAAAAGTAAGAAAAAATAAGTTAAGTACTTGGGTTTAAAAAAAACCCCACAAACAAACCAAATAAAAAACGCCCAAGCAAATCTGTAGGAAAAGAAATCTCCACTTGTTTAATGAATACACTCCATAGGACTTCATTTAGCAGGTAATAGCGAACCTTGAATTACCATTAAGTAGTCATGTTAGACATACTAATTTTGTACAAGTCTATGTTAATATTAGTTTCAATTTCAGTACATATTGACATCAAAGCAGGATGCAGAAAACAACTCACAAAGGAAAAGAAGCAACACAAAGGCTGGCTATTTTAACTGTTGACACATCCATCAGTGTCTGATATTTTTTCCCTTTTTTTCCTTATTGATATTTAATGACTCTTTCTTGCATGGGTTAGATGGTGTTATTTTCAACGACCAAAATCAATAAAAAATGTTATTTCTTTCACAAATATCTATGAAGAAGAATAAAGACAGAAAATTTATTTTCATTGAGGTCTTTTCACCAGAAAAATTGCTGCTTATACTTACCACATTTGATTTTGAAGGGTCTGAGCAAGCATCCATGGAAATACACTACACTGATGTTCAACAGACTTGAATTTAGCCTTTAGTAAATTGTCAACTTTTACTCAGAAAAATGAGTGCGTGGTTGAAATTACATTAGAGGCTGCTGCACTTCTCAACATACAGGTTCACACTAACATTATTGTGTTGCCCAAATGCAATCAGGAGATAGTGGCCCTGTGATGTCTGTGGCCAATGTGGAGCAAGCAGCAAGTGATAAATGTACAGCCTCCTGGAATACACCTTAACTCTGTGAAGTAAATGATGTAGTAGAGAGGTAGCTCAATCCTAATTTAGGAGACAAATTGTAGGAATAGCACTTGAAAGCAGGAAGAATGCAATGACATGGGCATAGACATAAAATGATATAAAAGTATCTGGACTGAATTCTTTCCAAAATCAGGATCTTCACTGTTACTCTAAAAAATGGAGTTCTACTATGGAATCCAGTTCCATAGGTAATCTCAGTAAAGTTCAGGAGCATCTTTTTATTGATCCCAGAGAACACTGAAAAAAATATTTATAGTGGATAGATTTTAATATTTGTCTTAAATAATTCAAGTCAGTAAATATCAGGAAGTTCTTTAATCATCATGCAAGGTATTCAATTTGAAAAAAATCTAAATTAGACAACTGGAAAGTCTTAATGATTAGGCTTGAACAAGAAATGTATTAAACTGCTATATTTCAGTGAAAATATGTCTATTAAATGATCAAATTCTATTTTTTGTAAAATATTTTATTATAACAATATTCTATTATGTGTTAAAACATAAAAGTACTATGAATCTGATATTAGATATCTCATTATATATGTTATATGCTCTTATGTATAATTAATTTCAAATTTTTTAATTTTTTTTCTTCCCCAATCATTTCTTTGGCAGTTATTTCTTTGGGGAATGAAATTTATGGCAGCCTCCTTAATGACCAAAGTAAAAGAAATCCCTAAATTCCTGGCCTCATGGGAATCTCTGCTGCCACCACACTCATTCCAGGGAGAGCCAGATAGTCTGGCAACACTGAATGTTCTGTTATGAACAATTTTTGGTGATCACTCTATCATGACTGATCTATAAAGTATGTATGCACATAGGGTACAAGCAAGTGAAAAAAAAAAAACAAACCAAAAACCTAAAACTTGTAATAAAAATAAATTCATAAGCATTAAATAATCTTCTGAAAAACAAAGGTAAGATCACAATCTGAGAGTAATCAAAAACAGAACAGCAATCATCAACTAATTGCCGTGAATGATAGGGATGTTGAGATTATACTTCTAACATCTAATTAAGTCATTTCAGTTTTTCTCAGTAGTCTTCTCAGGCTTTCCTCCCCAAATCTTTTGCTGGCTAAATACAATTAAGAATGTTTTTTGCCTCCAACTTTCATATAAATTATATCCTTGTTTTTGTCAGTGTCTTAACTTCTGTAAAATGTACTCAGAGCTGGTAAAATGGCATCACAGAGAAGAAACGTGATTTGACTAGTTTGATGTACTTTGCACCATATATCTTACATAACAATAGCTATTCATTATCGCTTACCCTTAAAAATGCATTGCTTGCTTCCAACAGGTAGCATCCTAAAAATGTTAAGTATTCAATAATCTTTAAAGGATATTGCCACAGCAAAATGCACCACCAGTATTCAGGTACTTGTTTCAGAAAATAAATCTTGCATTTACTTGTTGATATTTTACTGTTGAGTTGGTTTTTATTTTCTCCTCCTGTATATAAATATTTCTGCTATAATCTATAGTAAGGCTAAGTATGACATTCTTCAGAAAGAAAATGTCAACAGTCACCAAATGTTACCACTCTGGCATGTCTGCCTTCTTATATCAACTTATTTATATTCAGGTGCCAGAGCTTCAGGTCAAAGGGGAGACCTTGAGGCTTCTAAACTTTGGTGTGTTATTTATGGGCTGACCACAGGGCCAGTACTGCTGTCCCTTTTCTCAAGAAAGGAAGAAAAAGGAGGTAGGGAGACAGTAATGCATTAAATGTAATCTTGCTTTGTGGGGGAAAACTATTCTGAATTTGTGTGGTATAGTGAGAGAAATAACATATGGAAGTGATCATAAGGGAGTGATCTATCTATATTAATCAGATATTGAAAACATTTTAATCAATACATGAATCTACTTAAGACAGAAAATACCTATGCTTAGGGACAAAGGTAAAGCAGCAAAAGAAATGTTTTCCACTAGGTCTAAGGAAAAGGCTTATATAGTGACATAAAGGAATGTAAGATAGCAACTCTTAACAGCTGTGAACAATTATACTGTTCTGTTAAACGTAATTCTTAGCATTTAAGTCATGTGGACCAAAAAGAAGGTTCCTAAAGTTCTACTGTTGTTCATTAGAGCAGGGATTACTAGATTGTATGTATTCACTCATCCACTCAAATGCATCAGACTCTTAAAAGATAACTTTCTGTAGTTTTAATAGAATTTTTATTGAAGTAATTTATCCTCAGTGCACCAAGTTCAAAGAGCGCAACTCTACCTACAAAACAATTATCTAGAAAAACAGAACATAGCATATTCAGTCTAGTGGCCATAAGTGATTTTGTAACTTCTTTAATTAGGATCTTAGGACAGTGCCATACAGTTTGCTCCTGTCCCACATCCCCCTGTTCTTCCCTAGTTACTCAACACAAACCTATACGCGACAGCTGAGTTACCAAGTGTGCATTCTACACGCAACAACATGTTGCTTCCTCACAGGAAATATAATATTTATATCAGGACTGTATTTTATTCCTTGATTCTCAGACATTTCTTGATGGTGTGACATGCTCATTTAATTTCTGCTGAGAATACGCAGTGAAATTACAATGCACATGCTTTTAATATTGACTGCATAAGTAATTCATCTTCTCTATTAATGTTTCCATCAAGGGTCACAGTTGCATGGAGTTACACATAATAGAGGTACTCACAAATACTTGATTTGGTGAAGAACAAAAAACATTCAGATATTTTGTAGTATTTTGTAGTAGGAAGGGAAATATTTTCTAGTGGATTTGTACTGAGCAGTCTACCAAAGAAAAAGAGGCAAGATAAATGAGAGGCAAAATCAAGACAATGAGAAGGAAAATAATGGCAAGAGGTAGTAAGGGAGGAAAAGAGTCTTGATATTTTAATGGAGTTGAAGAAACTGTATGAAACAAGTGAGAGTTATCAATAAATAAGTTTTAAAAGTGCACAGTGTGTATAGAAACAGACAGTTACTTCAGTAAGGTTTCCAGCAGAGCTTGACCATTTGATATATGGACCAGAAGAGGAATTGAAGTAGAGTCAAAACAGTTTACTCAAAAGGACATGAAGGAATGGAATTTTGCCAGAATGCTTTTTACTTCAATGTTAGAAATTTGAGGATTTTGCTATGATGCAAAACTGCAAAATTATCCAACAGAATACTTAGCTATTTCACACTATTTCCACACCCCTCCAGATATTCCAGTTGCTTCAATAGTCCAAATACCCTAATGCAACATTTTTATCAAACCAAAAGACCCCATTTTTTGCTGGTTCGGTTCTGCTTTTTCTTGTGGTGACAGAAAAATCACACATTCCCAACCCCTCCCCAACATCATTATAAAGTTTCAGCTTTCATCAAGAGAAAGGAAATATAAACAAAAACATTCATAAAATTGGTTTCTATTAATAGACAAACTTGACATTAAGTTGTTAGGACCAACACCTACAACAGCAGTGGACAGACAACACAGAACAGATCAATAAAGCTAGTAAGATGTTCAAATAATCCTTGCCTCATAAAGAATTTAAAGGAAAATCTTTAAAAGTGCGTTTAATTTGGTATAAATTTCAGTTTAACAGGACATGAAAGACCTATCAACACTTGCAATGTTTTGGCTTTATCAGATGTGCTAAAATAACACTATTATGTTCAGTATATTTTCCTAATCTTTAGTTTGGTATTTCATTAGAGGTTAGTGTTAGGACAGCTGAGTTTCTTGTCTTTTTAAATACAATTAGACATTCACACTTGATTTAACAACCTTCCACACTTGCAGAATAAACAAAATTAATTTTCACACCTTTTATCCATCAAAGTTGGCAAAAACTTTATCAGGTATACTGTTTAAACTTTTGATTTTAGCAGAAAACCCCTGCTTTTGGAAGAGTTCATCAACAACCTCAAACTTATCCAGATTTATTTGCTTTGTGAACAATCCGTGATTTCAACTACATCAACTTTTTCAGGACTGGAAATACTGACTCACTTATTGGCTCTCTTGCAAGTAATTATATTATCCTCCTTATCTTCTTTTTTTGAGAACTTCACATATTGTTCTGAGCACTTATAGAATGCTCTGGTAATCCCATCTTTAACATGAAAAAAAATCCATTGCCAAGTTATTGAGCATCCTATTATCAACATAGATTTTTTTAAAATATAAAGAAGATATTAATTTGACCCCAATATGTACCAACTTGTTTTCAATTAATTATATGTAAATTCTAAAATATCTGAGTTGCTTAGGCCTTAGTAAACTGCAAGTTAAATGGGTTTTTTAGGAACTTCTCTGAGTTAAAACTCTTAATATTTATCTCTGGGAATGATTCTACCCTTCTGGTGCAGGGGAAAGGTGGACCAAAAAAGTTAATAATTTTACTGAAGCAAAAATATATGCCAGCAACAGTAACAATTTTCATTTATATCATTTTATGCAATCTTCCTAAAATGAGCGTCTGAGGCCATGCTAAATTAACGCTTTGGTGTGAAGACATTTCTGGGGTTTTTTTCTATCTGCAAGGCTCCAATACAAGCCATAAGTTTGACAATGTTCTCTTTTTTTTAATTGCAGAATAGCCTATATTTTCTTCTCTCTTTCAACATCATGGACATGGCCTGGCTTTCTTTATCCCCAACATGATCACAGCAAAGGTAAAGTGAGTAATCAAGAACGATGTGAAGATAATTGTAAAACTGAAAGTAAAACTGCATCTGCTTTGAAGAAACAAAAGGCACCATATGCTCATTAATTTATCCTCTACTCTCAAGGGAAATTGTTTTTGCTACCTTTTTTGCCATAACAAAAGACTTCTGCTGGAAAAGTTACAAAAATTTCACATCCAAATTGTAGCTTATGTAACTTACATTATAGTCAAAAGAAAAGTTTTACTCTTCAATGGAATATTAAACAACTTTATAATGACTTCAGGTAATCAGTAGGAGAGTTTAATTGAAGTGGAAGCTATTTTTGTACACTATTCTTAGGATCTTAACCTCTTGGGTCAATGTCTACTGAAATAGCCTGGATAATAATGATAATAATGACAGCAATGATAATAATGATGATAATCACCATCATCATTATCATCATCATCTTTTCAAAGCATAGGATTGTCTGCAGGCTATTTCCCTTCTTGTCACTGACCCAGATTTGAAACACATGCTCAAGTTAATTCAGAACATACAGTGTCAGAAAGTAGGTTTTGCATTCTTGTACCGAAGGGCTCTTTAGCAGTTCTTGGTAGAGCTTGCCAGCCATATTTATTAGGTAGAGTACTAGTGTAGCTGAACAGTAAGAAAATGTGTGTGCACTCTTCAGATTCCCAGTCAGAACTTAGTAATGCATGCAGGAAAATATTCAGCAGTTAACGTTTACTTCTTTAAGGAAAGATAGTCCAGTAGAAGTTAAACAGGTGTCCCCTTAAACCAATTTTCTGGAAGAGATAGCGTAATAATAAAGGCTTTGTGAATATTCTAGAGACCTGTGACCTAAAAGAATGGAAAAAGATGTTCAAGGACAAACCTAATAGTTTTAAATTACTCCCTCCACCACTTTTGAAAGAATCATGGAGTTTTTATGTGCACAGATATTATTCCACTGAAAAGAAATAAAACCAGCATATTCTCAGAGTGTGAATATCTTCAGCATCCTTCCTTTTCCTTTTTGTTTTTTAAGTTTCTATCTAGCAAGACCTTTTACAAAGACAAAACAACAGGAAATTGTAATTCACAGATACCACCAAAGTTAGCAAAGATTGCATTCTCATGTCACATAGCTAAATTATTAGAATTTCTCTGATAATCGTTGGCTCTTTATTTCTCTGCTTTGTCTGAAACTACATAGTACTTCCTGTCCTCTTGGAATCAAAGTGAAACAAATAAATCATCACATAGTTTCTATAGCAATAGGAAAACCACTTGGAAACACTCAGGGTGCAGTAATTCCTGTCTTGCTCTTGTTTACAACAGTTTTGAAAATTTTCTCTATTTGAATAGCATGCCTATGACTTAAATGTTTTATGTAAATTAGAAGCTCACAAATTAGCCAATCCCAAGGTCTCTCTTACTACTCACTTCAGAACACAACTGCTTTTTTTTTACTGCTCCCTTTAACTGATGCTTTCCCCTAATTCAAGAATGGGTAATACGAAAAAAGAAAATAGGAATCACTGAGGCTACAATCCTGCATATATATAGAGCTTTCCACTGTCCTTAGACTTCCTTGTAAATGAAACCAGTGAAAAATGTGAGAGTCATAGTCCATAATATTTGCTGGAACTATCTAGATCAGTAAGAGTTACCAAGATTAAGGAGGGAAGTTCAAATATTTTCTTGTAAAAAAATTAATTCCAATTTCCACAGTCCTCAGAGTAAGAACATGTTGTCTGTCTCAAATAGCATACATTTTCACAGAACACCACTTATAAAATTTAGAGACTCAGTCTTTCACCCAGAATTTCAAACAGGTCTCCAACTAAAGTCAGTGAATCTTCATTTATTTTCATTATTAATAAATTGATTGAAATAAAATAACTTAATTTGTAACAAGAATTTTGTAATATAGGAAGCTTTCTTGTAATGTTTGTTTCTAAAATTGCTAAAAAATTTCTAAATTCAGAAACACACATAAATATCAACTGTCACTTAACATGGTCTTAATCAACATATGACTGTCTACTGTTTCATTTATGTTCATTTCTGCTGACCTAAACCAACAAAGAGACACCACAGGGAATAGTGCAATGGTTTGGATAGATGCATCTTTTCTCTAAAAACCCAGTTTGCTTTCAGGCATAAAGTGGGTTATGATAAGTCACACAGAGGCTGCAATATTAATATGTCATACAAAATACCCAGAGAGAATGAATGTCATCACATTTTCAATGTGTATTATTAATGTATTAAATATCTATATTATATTCAAAATTAAGTAAAGTTAAATCATCAAAAGGTAACAAATAAGTGTAAAAATGACAGAAGTTGAAAGCATACTTCATTTTTTAAACTTTTTTTTTAAATGTTGCACATCGAAAAAAAAGTAATAGTATTCAGCATCATGAATAGTGAATTGCCATGGAAAACAGATTCAAACTGTTCCCGGTGAAGACTTTCAAGACCTCCTAATTTCATTCCTTGCATTATTCACTGGCTCCGTAGCTTATCTATATGTACAGCAGCAATAATTTACCTGAACTTAGAATGTCAATCATTCTAAATTATTTTAGTTTGTGGATTTAAAAAGGAATTCATATACTAAAATAATATTTAGTCACATTAGGGATGTCTGAGTAAGAATAAATCACTACCCCCCTATGGAGTCAGCAGTTCTATTACCCTGAAGAAAACTGCAAGTAAATATTGTATAATACAGCCATGAGTAATCTATGGGTCTGATGTGTCATTTCAAAGGTCATAATTTTTTTCATAATTTTAGTGTCTGCACAGTACCTGTTGGTGAAATCTCTAGGTTCTGACAGTAAAGTTACTGATTATAGATTAGTAGTCTCTGGAGTGATTCATGCTTGCATTGAATTGTTCATTATTTCCTCAAGCTCCCATTAAACATTTTTACAAGCCAACTGTGACTTTTTCAGTTTGCCTTCTAAGAAAGTTAACTGGGTTTTACAGAGGCTGCTCTGTAAATATATATTTATGGAATACCTTTACTCCTTCAGGTCTTACTGTAAAGAACTGACATCAAAAGCCCAATAATTTTCAGCAAAAGAAGTAGCAGATAGATGCACAGAGGATTGAGCTGGGCTAAGGGAAGCATTACATGCTACACCACTGCAGAGTCACACACAGAAGTGAAGCTAGATATTGATTTTAACTATACACATCCTTCAGAAGTAAGTCAAAGCATGGATGAAGGGTTCACTGTAACTCATAACCATCATAACTGATCCAAGAGTAAAGCAGTTGTTTTACTTCATTTACTCCACCCTTGTTTATTCTCATCTTAAACTCCCAGTCTGGAGCCTCCTTTCCCCATTAATCAGTGGTCTGGGCAGCTCAGATCTTCCTTTGAGGCTGGCAGAAGCCAAGGTCAGAATTTGCTTCTGAAATCAGGAACTGCAGCAAGCATTTGTTCTCGAGGTAAAATATGCTTAGTGGTTAAATCCTACAGTATAGCATAGTCACCAACTTCAGAAAATCCCCAAGGGTGACTTGAGTAACTGTGAATGTGTTGGCTCTGTAGTCTACTGGAATATTAAGCATCACATACAATAGATACAACAGATGCTGAAAAAAGGAGATTTTTGGGTAAAAAAACCCCGAAATAAATAAAGGTCCTTCTACTTAGAGGTTTGAAGCATCAAAAATATTCAAATCATCACATATTAAACAAGATTCCAAACACTATTTTTCATATTATTGAAAAGTTGTCCTTTCCCTAAATATTTCTCATAATTTTCTCACATGCAATATGTCACATGCAACATAATAAACACAATGGAAAGAGAAAATAATTTAGTACAACAATACCACAGCATATGCAATATGAAAACATGCCTGAAATACACAAGCCTCTGACACAAATTGCATAAATAACATGCAATATATAAAAGGGAATGAATCACATTTGTTTGCACATGTAGGCAGAGTTTTATCTAAATCATCAATATTCCTTTTAATAATGACAGCATTATTGCTGGATAAATGGTAGCTATGAATATATCATTTATGAAGGGCTTCTTTATCATAGCAAAATTAATTTGATCTTTTTTAATTGGAATGAAGACCAACAAATTCTACTTACGCCTTCTATTTTTAAATGCCTTTGTGTTAATTTTCTATTAGAACTGCAATTTTATCGATGTATTACAGAGTAGTTTCCTTTCATAGTGAAAGAATATGATGCAGTTACTTTGGATAATGTGTGTCCTATCCAGCCAGAATCCTCTGGCTACTTCTTTGACCCTGAGAAGTGAAAAATTCTCTGAATAGGGGTTTCTAAACAGATATGATTTACAAATAAAAAAAATGGCTAATGCCTTCCCTACCAGTTTTCCAGGTATTTTCCTTTAATGGCAAAAGTATTCAGTTAAGGCAGAAATGTCCAAGATATTTTGTTTCCTAAATATTTCTGGTTAAAACTTTGCTGTAGAGTTTCAGACAGCCATGTGTCTGCTGTTCCACTCTTATGCTCTGTTTTATACAGTAAGCTTCCCAGGTATTCTACAGTTCATCCCTTCATGAATTCCGGCGATGCACAGTCTGCCATTTAGAAAAAGGAAGATGATCGAATGCAGAGGATTCAGATACAGGGACTGTGTGCATGATGAAGTTAGAATCACAGATCCTATAAACTGGCAAACATCAACAAGGAATTCTTTTTAAGCTTTGGCTGTTATATTCTAGGAGAGGAACATTTGAAACCAAATATGTCTATATACACAGATGTACAGATACAGAGTTCAGCAGAAACTTATATCTCACAAGTTTTATTAGGTACATGCAAATTAATAAAGAAAAACTCAGAATCAATATTCTGTTATATAAATATAAATGCTTTAGACTTTGTTATGAAGTGTTAGTAAGAGAAAACAAGGTTTTGATTTTAATTTATCCTTCTGTAGAAGGATAACTGCCTACTGCCTTAACCATTTACATCAGAGACTCAGACGGATGCACCGGTTCAAATCAGCCAACTAAAAATATCCTATATCCTGAATAATAGTGCTTATGGTGCTGTAAAGGTAATTACTATTCTGTGCCATATTTATTTCTTTTGAGCTAATATTCCATTTCAGATCAGAAAATATTTGCAGTCAAAATTTTTAATTTATACATCAGGATTTCTTGCCAAAAAAAAAAAAAAAAGCTAAAACCTTAGAACAACTCCACCAGCCACATAAAGTATTCCTAACTTCCCTTTTTTCTGGTTTTTTTTTTTTTTTTTTTTAATTCTATGATTCTGTTTCAGGACCTTAATCTGAAATCATAAGGTATACGAATATGTATCCTATTTAGGGTGTTGCAGGCTTCAAAGTAATTTAATACCTGAATTTTTTCTTTTGATTGCCTCATTCTGACATAAAGGATGCCCAGTGAGGATTCTTTTTGTATTGTAATTGAACAGTATGGTCTTAATTTTAAGTGGTTTTCTTTTATTTTTTTAATAATTTTTAATAATTATATTTTCTGAGAAGTTATTTTTCATATTCATGTTCAATTATATGCGGTTTGGTTATCTATTTACCAATTTTTAAACAGGGATACCCAAGACTTGGTAACTATTGTGTCTTAAATTCATAGGTAATACATATAAAACCAAGTATTTCTTTATGCAATGGAATTTGCAAGAAGAGACCAGAGACTGCAGAAGTTCATGTGCCTAGTGTTATTTCTTTTTCTAATAAGTTTCATGGATCTAGACTTATGCATATATTTACTTACATATTTCTAATCCATTTATGAAGATCTAAATCCAAATATTAATAAACTAGATTAAATGACACTAGTAGTAGAGGACAATGGATTATTCTCTATTCTTTAACATCTTCCTGCTCTCCTCCACAATAGTACACTTATGCAGCGCTTCATACTTTCAAAGACCTTCATGTCTTTAATCCTTCCTACAATATTTCTTTTAAGAATGTCAGTGTGTTGTATATTCTGTTTTAAATTCAAGGTGCTGAATTTGAACTTTAAATCCACAGAGAAAAGTGATAAAGAAATACTTTTCTGAATAATTTGTTTCAAAGACCATAGCTCTTAGGTGACAACATTGTCTTCCTTCCTGTGTTCCATATAAAACAAAAAGTTAACTAGGGGAATCAAAAGTATGCACAAATTTAGAATAATGCATCTGGATGGTGTCTTGATGATGTGACTATATTTATGGTTGAAAAGGCTAAAAGTGAGTACTAGAATAAATGACAGGACTGTAGACTTTTAGTGAAAATTATTCAAGAGAAACACACTTAAATTATCATTAAATAAATTAATTGGGAAATATGTTCTGATTTAAGGGTATTGTACAACCACAAGAACCACAAAATGGCTTAGTCACAGGCTCTGTAGAGGCTGCTGTATTGGGTTTGTATGGTAAGGTTTGATAGTGGGGGGCTACAGTGGGGGCTTCTCGAAGAAGCTGCCAGAAGTTTCTCTCATGTCCAAGAGAGAAACTGGCTCCAAGATGGACCTGTTACAGGCCAAGACAAAGCCCCTCAGCAATGGTGGTAGTGCCTCTGTGATAACGTGTCAGAGAAGGGGGGGAAAAACCAAACTGCAACAGCAGCTGAAGAGAGGAGTGAGAGTATGTGAGAGCGACAGCCCTGCAGACACCAAGGTCAGTGCAGAAGGAGGGGCAGGAGGTGCTCCAGGAGCAGGAGCTGAGATTCCACTGCAGCCCGTGGGGAAGACCAGGGTGAGACAGCTGTGCCCCTGTAGCACGGGGAGGACCACAGTGTCCCTCTAGTCATCTTAGTAGCCCTCCCCTGGACTTTCTCATGAATAGCATGAAAGATGAAAAGCCAAATATGTTTCCTTTTTTATTAGCTCCATCAAGATTTTTTATAAAATGGAAAATATTAGAATTGTTACATCTTCCAATTATTCATTTTTGTGCCATAAAACTACAATATAGTCCTACTGGAAATACAACCCGAGTTTCAAACATTCTATCTGTACTTAGATTAATTTCTGGTTTCACTTAGTAGGATAGAGAAACAATTAGAACAAAGTGCATACTCTTCATTCTGATCTGTAGAAGAACATTTTTGAAATGTGCCTTGCTCTAGCCTTGTGTCTCCCATCATTTAACAAAAGATGCAAGCTTTCAGATAATGGAAAAGTACAGCAATATTAGTCTGTGAAGTTACATGTAAAAATACTGTTTTACCAAAGTATGACTGGTACTAAGAAGATACTTTTTGTTTCTGTATATTTTGAGATAAAGTTTTACAAATGGTTTGATACTATCTACCTGTAATCTTTCTTCTCCCTGTTCCCAGTCTTTGTCCATGTATTCCCACCTGTCACTCCTTTTTGCTATTTCCCTCCTGTCAGATTTTTCAGCCTGTGTGACTTTCTGCATGGACACGTAATTGCCAGTGCTGATACCAGAGTTGTCAGGTGGGGCAGAATCTCCTCTGTCACTAGCAGCCTTAGACCAAAAAAACCCTCCAACTTTTGCTGTGGCACCAGGGGCAAAGGAATAAGGCAGAAGGAACATTGAGTTCTCTAGGGCATTTGTAGAATCTCACTCAGGGTAGTATAACCAATGGCCATTCTAAAGTGTTTGCTATACAACAAAATAATGAATCAATCTACAAGTTATATTTTCTGCATTAAAAAGAGGCATATTTCAGAAAGAAAAATATTTTTATGAACTACTCTCTTACATAATCCCAAACTTTGAAAAGTTTATACCCACACACAAATATAAAATTAAAGATAAAAGTTACACACACACACACACGCACGCCAGCTCCTTATATATTTGGAGACCAGTTAAAATTTTAATACAATATAATACAGAAAATATCAGACTTATCCTCTTGATTCTAACACTTCTTTTTTCCTCCTGTCAGAAAATGCATGATGGCATGACCATCATGCCAGATGGTCAGGCAGAGGCTCACACATTTACAGACGCTCAAAATTTCCCACTTGCCTGTGGTTGGCAGATGTGATGCTGGAGTAAAGGAAGGCTCCACATGGGCAGCTGGAAGCCAGGCCGGAGTCCTCACAGCATCTTAAACAGTTTTACACAGTCACATTTAGACACCTGAGTATAGCCCTGAAAAACTGTTCCACCACTAACACCAAAAGAAAATAAGCTCTTAATTGTACATAAATAAGAAAGGTCCCACCTGTTGGCTAACCAGTTTAAACACTGAAATTTCATTTTCTTCATGGAGCACCATTATCCCCAACAATACCCACGGCAATGATGGAAATTAACAAATCATTCTTCTAAAAGATATTTTACCACTACCAATTACAACTAGCTTGTGGTGTTTAAACAGCTTTGAAAACAGCATTTAGACTGCCAGATATGCCACAATTCATACAAGCAGCCTAGGAAAAGGAGGAGGCAATCAGCTCCAAGTCTCCTTATATCCCAGGCTGGTTCCCAGATGCTGGTTTCCTCATTCCATTCCAACAATTATTGCAATAAATTGGCACTCTCAACTCAACAGTGCTGCTTCACAGAATCATGGAATCTTAAGAGTGGCTTGGGTTGGAAGGGACCCTAATGATCATCTAGTTCCAAACCCCCTGCTGTGGACAGTGGTGCCTCTCACTAGACCAGGTTGCTCAGAGCCCCATCCAACCTGGCCTTGAACACTTCCAGGGATGAGACATCCACAACTTCTCTCGGCAACCTGTTCCAGTTTCTCAGCACACTCATGGTAAAGAATTTCTTCCCAGTATCTCATCTAAACCTACTCTGTTTCAGTTTGAAGCCATTCCCCCTTATCCTGTCACTACACACTCTTGCAAAAAGTCTCTCTCCATCCTTCTTGTAGTCTCCCTTCAGGTACTGGAAGGCCACAATTAGGTCCCCTTGAAGCCTTCTCTTCTCCAAGCTAAACAATTCCAATCTCTCAGCCTTTCCTCATAGGAGAGGTTCTCTACCTCTAATTATCTTGGCCCTCCTCTAGCAATGACCAAAGGGTGACAGTAGGAATGTCAGAAAATGGAAACCTATCCCTTAAAAATTCTCTTTTGTTAAGTGGCTGACAATGAAGTTGTTTGTTTTGTTTAAGAAGAGAATTTCCTCAGGAGAACATTCTTGTCACTTTTAATATCAGGAGGTATAAAAATCATATGTGCAAAGCTGTGAGTCACTTCTATGCCACACAAGGTAAATTTCAATTTATCCTTCTCCCTACCTTAGTATTTCTTTCGTTACACATACAGCTTCAGAAGTTTGTCTTCTTTTTTTTTTTTCTTCCATATCGTATCTTTTAAATTATTCATTTCCCTGCTAATTAATTCAAATATGCATTTGTGCATATTGTGTTTACAGTAGTGAATTATTCAGCCTATGTACTTAAATGTCAACTAATACTAATAATTACAAATGTACACGCATATTAACAGGAATATTGAATAACAGGAAACATCCACAAGTGATACAGCATCTCCACTACAAGAGAAGGGGCTATAAACTAGGAAACCAGAAGAAAGTTTTAAAAAATTCCACCCTTTTGGCATACTTTCTGGCAGCCTCTAGTAATGACTATACTCATTCTGAATTGCCTTCATCATACTCATGTGAGGGTTATACTGAGATTCCTGGATTCTCTTTAATCCATCTGAAATAAAGTATGTGCTTGTATTTGTTACATCCATAGTAGCATTTATAGAAGAAAACTATTTGTCTCAGGGTTTTCTTAAAAGACTTATTTATCTGAAAGTTCTGCTGCTAAGAGTATTGTCCCAATTCTTATCTTGTTACATCATATTATAATGTTCAAAATTAAGTTGTGAAAGGTCAAGAGAATACCTGACACGTTTAACTAAAGAGTTATTAAACTGGATGACATGAAACTCATATTTTACCTAGGAGCTTTTCATAGTCAATGCACCATTTTTCATTGTTCTCCTGAAGTGGCTCCAATCCCACAGGATTCCTCTATGACACAAAAGAGCTCAATAGATGATAGCAGGAATGAGCTATTAAGGAACAATACAATGAAATGCAGAAAAATCTGTGTAAGACAGAATCTACATAAACAACCTTTTCTATTAAATTATCCAAGAGTTATATCTGATATGACTATTGATAGGAGAGAGATGAAAACATTTCTAAAACACCCACTTTAGTGACCTGAGTGTTTTTTCTGTACAACTACAAGGCAAACAATAAGTTAAAAATAATTTTGGAAGAAATTGTTGCTGGGTGAAGCCAATATTTATGATAAAATACCTGCCCATAATGTGTTTATTTTTTTTCTAGATAGGTCGTACGGAGCATATTCATGTCTTTTGTTAAACCTTATGATTGTTCTTGCTCTGTGTTACTCAAAATAATATCTAAATTTATACACTGCCTACCTAGACAAAAAAATCTAAGCCTGAAATTCTTGCAAGGGATTTAATATGCATGGCGGTTCTTTTATTTCTCTAGAAAGCTCTTGTGCAAGATATTTTAGTGTTAGAATTTTTAATATGTCAACCTACAGCAAGAAGTTTCACCTTCATGAATCAAGATCAAATAGTTAAATGTAAGGGGAAAAGAAAGTTATATCTATAAAATCAGATGGTGGTATGTAGAGGTGATTGCTGGAATTAATTGATCGGCTTCAGCCAGAAAAGTTTTGAGTACTTCCTTTAATTTTATTTGTCAGTGACTTCTATTTGGTTTTTGTTTATGTGTTTCAGAAGAAACTCTTATCTATGCCCTCTCTGAGATGACAGGGCCCCAACACTGCTGGCTCCTGCCTGGGGGACTCTGTCATCCCAGTGCCCCCACTGCGAGGGAGTTCAGCCTGCTCTGGTTCTGCCATTTAACAGTGTGAATTAGGGAGCAAAGAACTCAGGCAGAATGGAAATCAGGCAGCATGGAAATCAGGCAGCACAGGATTTTGGCAAATCATTTCTTATATCACATCAGCACAAGGAGAAGGTTGAAAGAGATATAGTTGTGTGTCCATCTCTCCTATGGCTTTGTACACTAAAATGCTTCATTGCTTTGCTTTTGCCAGTTACACTTCCTAGGGGAAGATGATTTTATTAAATAGTGCTTTATGGAAGCACAGGTATTTTCATGTGGGACCAGGAATTACACTGGTACACAAATTTTTACTTGGGAAGATCCTTCCATACTAAGGCTCCTTCAGTATGAAGGAAAAATAAATTACACCACGGTTAAAATTAAAAAGCAGCACTTCAAGTATAGACACTTCATTTAGCACAAGAAAAAGAAAGGGAGGCAACAAATTGGTAAGTAAACTAAGTACTGAGTTTGTTAATAGGACCTAGGGGAGAGTAAGAATTTTTTACAAGGTCATTTGATTATCAAATTATACTACCTTCATAAATGTGTAATTCTATTAACTGAGACCCACTATAAATTAAAAAAATGAAGCAATAAATCTTTTCTTTATATTTTAAGAAATACATAAAACATCCTTCCTTAGCTAAAAATAATATTGAGACTTTAGAAAAGAAACCTTTATAACATATGATAAACAACTCTTTTTGGCTATGGTAAATCTGTTGATTTTTTTCCAATTTTACACAGACTATTAGACTATTTAAAATATCTTCAAAATGACTGTTAATATTGTTAATCCTTCCAGTCATTGAGTTGTATTCACAGAGAACTATTTCTCGTTGCCCTAACCCACCTAATCCTCATGGCAGGAAAAGTAGGAAATCAAGTTTAGTTTTGAGGAGCCTAAGCAAAAATTAGAAAGAAAGAATTAAAAAACCCAAAAAAAACCCCAAAAAACCCCCCAAAAACCCCAACAAACACACCAAAACACAAACCAAACCAAAACCCACAAAAAAAACCTTATAACAATATATTCAAAAATAATGTCAATATTTATGCATGTGGTACTGAGTTAGGCTCTTAAATTTCCAAGACTTCTTGAAACATTCAGATTTCATTCCTCCTTATGGCACTGGCAACTTTCTAGATGAAAATTTTCACAAAACATGCCGTAAAACACCCACAAGAACCCAAAAGTTTTTGAATAACAACACCATCATTTGGCCCAGGGAACCCTCAAACACCTTTATGAGTACAATAAATGTAGCAGCGAAATCTCAGGCATAGTAGGCATAAAATGAATTAAAGCATATTTAAGATCATTTATTGACAGAAAATCTTTCACCTTGTGCAACGTTGGAGTAAGACCACTGCTGCTGAACATAGGGATTATAATTTGCCCTTCTTCTGTTAAAAAAAAAAAACAACACAGAACATAACTAGGCAGTATATCTTATGCTTTCTGGGTTGACTGAAACACCATCATAATCTGGGATGTTTTGTTTTACAAAAAGAAAGAGTAATTGTACCTAACCAAGACTACTATTGCAGCACATACTAAGGATAGAATAAGTATCAGTTCGTAATCAAAACAATTACTTGTAGAAGTGAGGTCTGAACAAAATTCAATCTGTATTCTTAACGCAGTTCTTGGTGCCCATCTCGCTGCCCCAGCCCCGCAGTGGGCTGGGTCACACCAACAAATTCTTTCACAAAAACCTCTGTTTATTTACTTTGTCCTCTTATGGATCCTCAGCTACACTCACAGCTTGTTACTTCAAGAAGCTATAATAAAAATAATTCATTACAACCTTTATGAGTGAAGTAATGCAAGTTTCATGAAAAAGAGTACATAAATTAAACAAGCTCAGTTACATTATCTAATTTAACTCAAACCAACATATCACCACATGGCAGATTTTAAAAGTTTTAAGCCTTAGAAGTGGAACATGGAGGATATCCCACAGTTTCCAAGCACTGCCACAGGTATAGTCATGTGGTGGAAAAGGCCCCAGGTAAAGGATACTCAATCTATTCTCAGCAATTCTCTCAAAATACAGGTCTGCGAGAAAAGAACCATCTGGAATTAAACATGAAACATACTAAAACAATGTTGTCTAACTGAAGTGAAGGATAAAAATAAATAAATCATTTAGTGTTGCTGAAGAGCATGGGAACTGATGCAAAGGTAACTGCTGAAGAAAGCTCAGTATTTTTGGAGGAATGTTGCAAGTAACTTGTTTTCTGTAACTCCTTTTTCTTTGGCAGTACAAGCATGTATTTGATTTGACTCCAGAAGACACATCCTGACACACAGTTACACTCTGGCAGTACATTCAAATCACTCATATTACAATGTTTCTGGAACTGCCTTGAGTAATTGCACAGACAGAAAATTAAACACTTCTTTTTGTGACAGCGTGTGGTAAAGGTTTGTGAACAGCCGGTGAATTTGGGGGATTTAAAAATTGTAAATTTCAGCTCCCTAGCTAAAAGAAATTGGTTAAACTCTCTGGATATAATTATTTCAGTGTATATTAGCATCATACACCGTTCCCTAAAGCTGCATTCACACCAAAAGAAAACACAAAGGAAGTGAGGGTTTACCTTTAAGTAATTAAATTTTCACCACTAAAGAAGTGTCTTGGTCCCAGCTACATGCTTTGGACATTTTAAAAGTTAAAATAATTAGACTAAAAGGCAATCCTACATGTGTTTTTAGAACATATTTTAACCTTTTCTGTGTTTGAAAAAATTAACTGATACCGCTAAAAATCTGGATTTGAGAAGATGCTGACTATATAGCTTTACTTGATTTGATAATGAAAGGAGTTGGTTTGGAGTTGGATGTAGCAGGTTGAACAGGACACTAGTTAGAAGGCGATAGTAAAGAACTAGAAGTAGGGAAGGTAGTTTTAGATTTCGCAAGTGACAAATGTGAAAACCCTTTTGAACTTACAGGAAGGTTGGGTTTTTTTCTTAAAAGAAAAATAGGGCAAAAAGACAGAAGTGCCAAAATAGAGCCATTAACAGCTCTACAATAAATCAAATCCTCGTATACTGACCTATGTATAGACATGTTCCAATTTAAAACACAATGCTTTTGCTTTTCAAATGTGAAAAAACAGCAGCTTATTAGTTGAAATGTTTATTGACTAAAGTATTCATACAGGAGTAACATAATGTAACTTTCTGCCACTATTTATACAGGACTGCACCAAGATCTGCAGATGTGTCCTCTTATAAAAATAAACCAAACTTAAACCCCTTTTTGTTTTCATGTTCTGTGACTTTTTAAATTATTTTATTCCTTTTTAACTTGTTAGTGGAGCACTAAAAGATAAAGACCATACTTTCCCTGGCCCTTCATTAATCACTTCATTATTTTTTCTTTTCTTCAACGCTCAGAAATTTTAAGAAATAATACTTCTGTCTTTTTTCTTTCCTTAAAAAAAAAACCCAACAAACTAACACAAGAAACAAGGAAACAAAACAACCTGAACATCTACTTGTATAAGCTTAAACATTGACATCTGAAAATTCAGAACCAGAAGATGACAAAACAGTAGTTATAATTCTGAAAAATGCATTCCCATTACGCAAGTATGCAACCGAGTGCAGAAAGTAACTACATGGAACACTACAGTTTGCACCATAAAAGATGAAATAATGCAATATTCCCCTTCAGGCTTTAATTTAATAGATTTTATTAAAACAAATATTTTACTACAAAATTTTGTCTGGTCTCATAGTGATTACTGGGATTTCACACATTTATCCAGAGGAGGTTATTCTCTAAATTATTCCATTTAGAGATTTATTATTAAAATAAAGGTATCAGTTGAGGACTTTTCAGTTTGTCTGAATCTGTTGCCTCTGCTCTACTAGATGAAAAAAAAGAATCAATAAATGTATTTTGATTGTCATGAAGGATGACAGCACTCTAATTAGAATGATAAGTCAGGAAAAGGTGACACCACGAGAATATTTTTTACACATTTGAAAAAATGAAACCACCCCATGGTCATTACTGGATTTATTAGTACTTAATGAAATGCTAATTTCTTCATCTGACAAACAGTGCTTAAGCAAGTTACTTTTATTTAAACTAGGGAAAAAAAAAAGAGAGAAGATATGCTAAAATGTTAACTTTATTTAATATTTGTAGTAAGAGATGATAGAGTCTGCATTGTAATCACTTTTCTAACTTTATCCTAGCTGCACTTATCGATAAATAAGTTGTTTCAATACTCCTGACAGGTAGATTTAATTAAATGCATGTATAACTAGGGCATAATATAAAATGTTTTCAAAGACTTTGCCAATAAACGTAAAGTGATGGAATTTTTTTTTCCAAATTTCAGGGAAATGATGAAAAAAGATGAAGACATCTTCATATCCTTTGATTTTAGCAAATGATTGAATAATCTAATTAGGTCACGCAAGCTCTCTATGTGCTGTATTGCATCTGTTCTTACTACACATTAAATTCCAAAACAGAGCTCTTAAAACCTAAGTAACCAGCCTTCATTTATTAATTGCACGTGGGTAGTCAATTTTATATTGTGGTGGCAAGGTCTGAAAGGACAGGAAAGGCTAATTTATTACTGCACAGATCTCACACTACCCAACCTACTTAGAGACTGCCAAATTCTGAATTCAGTCCCACTGAGCAGTAAATAAACTGAATCTAATACTGATCCTGACAAAGAGTCAAAAGTAAGTGTTAAAAATGACATTATGTTATCATGTATAAGATTCAGTTTGTACTAGAATAATTTTTGTTTTGAAAAGATGCTGTGATTTAGTTCTTAAGTATTTCTGGACAAACTTGTTTATCTCCTAAATGAATTGACTGTATTTAAAAATCTGGATTTCAAGAAGTATTGGCTGTAACTTTATTTATAAACTAGTTCAGGACATCAAGCCATATATAGGAATGATTTTCAGACCACGGAAAAATGTATTCATAGAATGAGAGGTATGATCATAGACTGTACTTGACCTTTTTAAAACAAATCTTGCTGAGCTATTAATTTTCCAGCAGAGTTAAAATGCATTGTCTGTTTCCTGGCAGAACAAAGAGCCTTTTACATTAGTGAGGGTTTGCAGTGCAACACACCTGAAATACATTCTTTAAACCTCAGGAGAAGTTATGAGGATCATGTAGCAACACCAAATTGGCTACATATCATTTGAGATGCTTCTAAAAAGGATGTGAATTTCAATGTTTCCAAGAAATATTTTCTTAATTGCCCCTACCTTCAAGTTACCTAACATTTTAAATTACTTTTATACTATTCTTTAAGCATAAAGGTATAAAATATTTTAAAACATGATAAAACACCAACTTTTTCTTTTTATTTCCATTGAATATAACTAGAAATAACTATTTCCACTCTTAGAAAATTGTATACCAAGTAATTTACACAACACCACTGTGGATAACATCCTTATAGTAAACACTGCAAGTTAGAAGAACCTATTTTCTTGAGAATCAGCTAAAGAATACCATATTACCTATCTGAGAATCTTCTGTATGATTTCAGAGTGGCCTGGGTTCCTAATGAAAAGAAACTCCTTACCTGCCCCCAAAAATCTACAAAACGAACAGAAGTGCCACAAGTTGTTTGCATTGTACTTTTTCCTCTCTCATGTGAAGTGCTGAGATCCATAAGGACTCCCTGGCAACAGGACTTCACACTACTGTTCTACTTGTTCTAAAGCTGAAGAAAAAAGCCCAAGTCTCGCTTTTTTACAGGAAAAGATTTCCTGATTACTGGTGCTCTTCAACCTCAGCAAACTAGGGTCCAGTAAGAACACAGAGTATAAATATTTTTATTGCAGCACCTCCAGCAGTTCCTTAGGAGTTTGAAGACACTTCATGAAATATCTGTCTTTGCTATACTTGCATTTTCACTGTGCTTTACTGTGACATGATGAAAATTCATACAGCAAGTTGAAAAACAAAAATAAAAAATTATCCTCCACTTAATTTTCCACAGTTTTATCTTACCAGCCTCTTGGAAAGAGCAGGTACACTATTGAGATATAACCAGGAGAACTGAGCTTGTAACCACACTGTGCCCTTGATCAAAGCAATGGAACAGTAGAGGAGGAATTATGTGAATTATAAAAAATGCATTCTGCATCTATTTCCAAATTTTATAAGGAAAACTGCTATAAATTTTGTAATAAGTGAAGATTAACATGGTTTTAATTATAACAGCTAGAATAGAATTTGGAAATCAGAACAATCCAAATTCCATTTTTTCTTTCTGATATTTAATTTTACCCTAAACATGAGAGCACCACCATCAACCAAAAATTAATCTCAAAAACACATTAAACCAGTTAAATTAAGCAAATAGGTAATTATGCATTCATGGCCCCATTAATCTATTTTGTTTTGCAGTAATGATAGATACTCATGTAAACCCATTCTAGTGTTTTGTTTCACAGTCTGAAAGACAAGAAAAGACTGATAACTAATATATTCTCATTTAGTGACTGTTTTTAACAACTTTGATATAAGACATACAATCTGTTACGGGGTTTTTATCCTCAGTATTCATGTACATGTGTAATTTTTTTTCTGGCCCACTAAATGTTCTCCACCTTAATAGAAATTCTTCAGCTGAAAACATACATTGAATTTTCCTTCTTTCCTTCCCTCCTGTAACAAATGATATTTCTCATTAAAAAGATAAACCTCCTAATTTTGTACTGGATAAATGGCACCTTCAGATCAGGTACAAGGTTCACATTAAACTCCATTTACTACAATTTTCAGTTTCCTTCCTTTTCTCAAATGCTTTAGTTTTCACAGAGACAAAGAGACACATTCAGCTTTGAAATATGAACACTATTTATTGACAAAATCAAAGACCATGCTTCCATCCAAACATAATCAGTCAAGTCCAGAATTGCCCTACTACTATTGTAAAATTTTACATTTGTAGGCAAGGAAAGAAGAAATTCTAATTCTAAAAAAAGAAAGTATTATTTTGACACCAAGTTATTAATTTTTTTTTTTTTTTACAGGTAAAGCATTGTTTTATTTGTTTTTGGGAATTCCCTGTGAAAACAATTATGCTGAAAAAAACCTCAGGAATTGCTTTACTGTTCTGCTCCTCTTAACCCTTTTGTTTTTTTTTAATTTAATCCTTGAGAGGAAACATTGCTATGAAACAATCTGTCATTTAGACAAATAGAAGAGTGACAAGCTCAACTTTAATGATCTCTAAAAGCATAAAAAGCTCCAGAGATAAAAGAATCTGGATTTCTCTTCAGATTCTTTAAATTCTGCAAACTCTTCTTCTTCTCTCAGTTGACTTCTACATCTTTCATGTTAACAGGTATAGAGCAACCTGGATTGATTGCAATTGTTACGAGGATCCAATTGTGAAGACCATAATCAGAATTAATTATCACAGAAAAAAAAATAAATCTGATGCACACACTAGTGGATGACTTAAATAGCACCAGTTGTGTAACTAACCACATTTCTGGAAGAGGAATTCTGAATTTAGATGAATAATCTTAACACATAGCATCCTCAGAAAAATAAACTAAATTAAGAAAAAATTGGAGTAAAATGTGATTTATTCTACCTGTAAATTTGAATTAGCCTTTGCCTTAAATGAATTACATATAGAGGTGCTACAGTATTCCATTTTCCAATTTCTATTACCTCTGAAAGACTTTTCAAAACGGCGTAGTTCTATTGTTAAAAAAAAAAAAAAGGTACATTTCCTGTAGCATCTCTTATTTCACTAAAACATGAACAACTAAAGAACTGAGAATTGTTTTGTTTCTAGAGGTTACACACTGAGTTTACACTACTTAAATGTGTCAGAAACAAGAAATGTCACACTACCAGACTTCTTTGTTTGAAGATTAAGAAAGTACTCATATTAAAGTATCCTTTGCAGTATTCCTTTTCTTTTTTTCTAATTACTATACCAGACACACAGATTAATTTTGTCATTAATGTGTGGACAGAAATGACATTGGAATGCAGCTTTTGTAAATGTTTATGAACACCTAGAAGCTCATATCAAAAGCCCTTAAAAAGAAAAAAAACAAGTAGTTTACTGAACTTGGTATATATTTGGAAAAACATGCATATTCTATTTCACTATTCTATTTCTTGTATCATTTACCCCTGTGAATCTCAGACAAACCCTTGAAATGCCCTGTGGAATGCTGAAATTACAGCTGCTTGAACACCATTTGATTGCAAGCCATTCCAATTAATTAAAAAACTCTACGGATTCTGGTGAGACTATTTTTTTTACTGAATCACTGTATCACAGTAATTTCCATTTACTTGTCTCTAGCGCTTATTAAAATACATAATATAACAATTTAGTTTCTGATTAGCATTGCCATGTCAGACCTTTGTCTGAGGGTCTGACTCATAAGTAATCAGGAGATAATAACTCTATGAGAGTCAGAAAGATCCTTAAAATGGTGCAAATGAGGAGAATCAGTCTACACTAGACTGGTCATTTAAAACAAGCTTCAATTATTTTTCTTTTCAATTCTCTGAAGCTCCAAGGACAGCAGAAATCAGAAGACTAAAACTGGTTTCCATTATAGCATAATAAACATGAAAAATCTCCATGTGTTGAATGAAAAGAAAACATCAGAAATCAAAAATTGCCAGAAATAAGAGCTGAAATTATTGAAACTTACTTGAGTATATTTAGGACTATCAGTAATCTGTGTAGCTGAAAAAAATGTTCCTTTATTTTAAGGGAATATATCTGAAAGAGTATATATCTGAAAGAGTATGTTAACTCATTCCAGAATATGGAATCAAGTCACAGCTTGTAGAATCAGGCATCACATAAAGTAAAACTCAATTTCTGTAATGTCAGCATAGTCAAGGGAAAAAATCTAAAGAAATCAGAATTCTGTGATTTTTTGTGTACTTATCTTGACATCAGTGAGAAAAATGTTTATCATATCCTCTTCAGCATTTAGTTTAGAACTTAAGTATTTTTCCAAGAAGACTGAAAGGACACTTCCATGAATTTTTCAGTGTCTAAAAAATTAAACAGGAAGGACAGGGTTAATCTATTGATTAAGAGTTAAACCAAGAAACTTCCTGCTTTCTACGGGCTAGTAGCTAATGAATGCTTAATTAACTGTAAAAAATCATCCCCACAGGACTGATTCAGATGAACATTGCTCTTGTGATGAAGCTAAATTGGCTAAAGAGAATTTTAAAGCATTAAATAAGATTCACAATAAATTAATGGAAATTAGAGTGGTGGTGTCCTGCATTCAACAACTGAATAGGTTTCCGTAGAGGATGTGACAGTGTGTCAAAATTGAATAAATCATAATTTTTTGTACTTCTGACTAAAATAATGTGTCAAGTGGCTCTCTGACGAATCCCTACATGGCTTCAAGTATTTGTCTCTTTCATTTACATCGGTGCTCAGATGTTGATTTTTGCCTTTGATCTAACTTCTACCAAATTCTTTGGACAGGACACAAAATGCCTGTGAAAGTTCAAGTGTATTCTCAATGTTTGCCAGTTAAACATGCATCATCCTATTGAAAATAATCTTTTGCTTTCATTCATATATATGGGTAAGTATACAACCACAGACAGGTATATTCTTCTGGAAACTTCAAGGTAAATGCCTACATTAATATGGTCAAATAAAAACTAAAACTGTTTTTTTCAGAATTTGATTACCTTGAGATGCCATTAAGACTTGTGTTGTGAAAATAAACACATGCTTCCTTTCCTACAGGACAGGACTGAATTAAAGGCATCCTTTTTCGTCACAAAGCAGTGAAAAAGGACTGCGCAGTTACTCCTAGCATACACCAAAATATACCTGATCTGGCATTATAAATCTAAAGATGCAAAAGAGACAAAACTCTGGATGGACTGCAAACCTATTGGAATTTTACATACAGAAGCACCTTATGAAGCTACTTACAGTGTTTGGAAGTAGAAAGAGAACTGTAAGCACCAATCTTTCAAAAAAAGAAAATATAATTTTTGTAGGCATTTTGTTCTCTATTTCATATGTGGAATTTAAAAACTGATGACAGAAAGATGTCGCTTTTAAAGACAGCTTTGTAGGTCTGCTTACTTCAAAGATAGATTAATTCAGTAATCAAAGAAATTAAAATATTGACTTAGTTTCTCAACATTTTGAAGAAGGTTGAATTTGAAGGTAAGAATACGAATTTCATAAATTTAAATTCAACTTCTGAGTATTTGAAAAACTGATAGCGAAAAATAAGATATTTTCAGTGATTTTGATCTTCCCTTCTCTCTGCATACTTCATTTAAGCAAGTACGAATGGATGTAGTTATTATATAATTAGAGCCAAGGAAAATACTTTAAAATAGCATAATATAGGAAGCAAACTCTGAGAAGTGTAGCTGGACAAAGGTACATAAATATATTTAATGGTCAGTTTCTGCCTGGGGAAAAGAAATGTGAAGCAATGTGCATTGGAGTCAGGAGCTCAGAGGAAAAGAGCAAAACTATTTTTTTTCCTTGGAACACCGAGATCAAATACTACATCATATTACTCAGAAGAACATTACCTTCATTAGACCACTCTGAGTTCCTATGTGCAATGACAATGATGTTAGATGCTTTAGAAAATTCTAGTAGGGTTAGTGTTTCTGAAAAGATGAAAAACAAGCTTGAATAAAGACCGTTGTCTTCTGCTCTACACATACATCATGGAAGAAACGTGTCTTCTTTAAAGACTATCAGATGGTTTTATCAATTGACTAGATATTGGAGGAAAGGAAGGGAGGGAAGTGCTTCAAACCATTTGTGGAAGTGTATGGTACTGGCATCTGTGAGGCTTAGATTTGCTAGGGGATGTTGGGAAGCCTCTAAGGCT
This sequence comes from Corvus hawaiiensis, assembly GCF_020740725.1. NCBI lineage: Eukaryota > Metazoa > Chordata > Aves > Passeriformes > Corvidae > Corvus > Corvus hawaiiensis. The sequence goes on along the minus strand of NC_063214.1, from coordinate 111,443,326 downwards.
AAAGATCCCTAGAGATGTTCTCACATGTTCCCTGATGATGAGGGTTCCTCTTCAACACCTTCTCTTAGGTTTTGTGGAATTGAATGTCAGTGTATAAACTGGCCCTATGCTCTTGATGCTAAAAGTAAAGAGTCTGTACAAAACCACCATTGCTGAGACCTCAGTCATGTTTCTCAGCAATTTTTAACTTTCTGTCGAAACAAAGCTGAAATTTTGAAATGTGCGCAAACATTTCCACATAAATGATAGCCACATATTATAAAATAGTGAATCACACTCAGACTTAAAAACAGGATCACTGCCTTTATGCCAAGTAATCTTTAACTCTATTCTCAAAATATAAAGTATTTAGTTAAATAGGAAGACTTCTGTACTTAACTATGTTACGCCAGTTTGATACAACATCATTAAGGACAATCTGCTTCAACACTATCTGCTTAACTTTTTAAAATAAGAAATTATAAAATTTATCTCCAGAATAAAAGTAGTCCACATCCCCAAATCCTGGAAATAACACACAGAGAAGTAAGAGAATTCTGAATTATGTTAAAAATGGAGTTGAACGAGATTTTTCCCTCAATGAATTAATTAACTGACAACTATAACAACATCTGTTGGGTTTAGGAGAGTTATTACCATTTCAGTTAAAATACATGCTTCAAACCTTCCTCTTCTGCTCTGTTAAATACAAAACCTAAAGTGACTGCCATGTCTATTATTAGAAATTACTATACGTCAATTCTTTAGCTGGTAATTTACAGCATCTCTACCATATGAGCTCCCATGGCAGAAAAAGGTTCAAAAATAGTTGAGACACATGTTCTACCTGCGATATTTAAATCAAGAAGCACCTGATTCCAAAATTCTATGTGACATGTAACTTTTAATATCTAAATTTCGTCTCAAAGTATTTTATAGAACCTGAAATAGGCTAAAAGGTTTTTGTTTAACTTTATTCGTTAATAATATAACACTGCACTGTCATGGCTTTGAATTATGGTGCATTTATAAAAGTCAAACATCAGAAAAGAAAATTACTCCTCCCTGTGATCATAACATAAATTTAAAAGTGGAGCCAAATTTTATGGGATTGAAAATGATGTGGCTATTAATTTAACACAATGATTTTGTAGAAATGCCAAATATACCATGCAGTCTGCTTGACTGCTGCCCTGTCAGTCCTCTCCGCCATCAATCACACTGGTTATCCCATTGTGTTATTTTTGGTCTACTAACCTATTTCAGATTAGACTGCACAAACATACACTACACAGAACAGAAATAAATGTGATGTCATATAATAGAATCTCTCCTAGAACCATAATATTTCAGGAAATGTTTTATTACTTTACAAAAAGTTCTCAGTCAGCGTATCAGGGATGTGCAGTGCAACACAGTAAAATAAATTAAAAGGTGGATAGCCATGCATAGTGAAACAAAAATTAGAAAAATCCTCTTTGATGGTCAAAAAGAGAATTTTGGAAGTCAAATTCTGACTTCTGACATTTCATAATAATTTTTGGTTTTTTAATCAGTCCATAGTTTCACTGATCTGTTTTGTTTTACAGACACTGAAGGAAAGCCAGCTGCCACCAAAAGATTAGAAATTGTCTTTAAAACATTAAGTAAACACAAGAAAAGTGTACATGAAAAGTTGAACTACCAGTAAAGCTAATTTAACACCACCGCTCTATTGTTTGTCAGTTTCTAATATGTACTTATAAATGTCAAAACACAACAGACCTCATACAGGAAAGAAATTAAAATGGAAGGGCTCAGCTGCTCCTGAACAAGGCACTTTCCTAAGGCTAATGCAATGCAACACCTCCCTTCATTCCTTGTTCAGTCTGTCAAAAACTTGGATCAGTGAGCTTTTCCCAGCCAGAGAAGTAAAGTTACACAGATAGGAAGAGAAGGTAGGGGAGAAACTGTAAACTTTGAGCTAGTAAATTTAGGCCAGCAGCAAACTGCTACCTCCTTGCCCAGATCAAGAATGACACTGTAACTCAGAAAGGTGTCTGAATTTTGATGGCTCTAGGGCATCTCATGAAATAATGCAGTTCAACTGCTGCACTTTCTATGCTTAATAAAGGCAATACAATGCCAGAATCAGTTATTGGGAGAAACTATAAAAAAGTTCAGGTTATTTTAAAATATATAGGGGACCGTATCAATGTAAGTATCTGAAGGTAATTCTACCACAAGCCAGGTGAGTAGGCCTCTGCCTCCTGGACACAAAGATTCTATAATCTTTCTTTCTTGGGGGAGAAAGACTGGCCCATTGGTAACCAAAGCCAAGGGCCCACAGGTGACACTAATAGGGTTATTTATCGTATGAAGAGATGTGGGGCTGTTCACATAAGTCTTTGCAGCTGTTGCTTAGTGTGCAAACAGCAACACTCTGTAACACTCAGGGAAGGGGAAACCTTTTGTTGTATGAAAACCAAAAAAACTCTGAGTTTGACACTGGTGTCTTTGGCAGGCTGAAGGAGAACACCTCTCCTGCCCCACTCTCCCTAAGGACAGTCCCCCTTTTTGCCCATCCTTGGCACCACTCTTCTTGCCCTGCTCTGCCTGTTCTGGATGGTAGGGCAGAGTGTGCCTTCGGCAAGTTTGCTGGTGACACAAAACTGTGTCTCCAACCAGGTGTCTCCAACCACACCAGCAGGTAATGTTTGCTAATGTCCATTTATGTTCTCTGTATCTTCTGGCTAGTCCCAACCTGTAGATGCTAAACTTTCAGAGTCTAGGAATCTTCTTATTGTTGATCGAAGCCCATCAGGCCTCCGCCAGCAAAATGCAAAGCCTTGGTGAAAAGAGTGTTTTGAAGAAAACCTTCAAACCCCCTACCTTGGCAAAGGTGAACAAACCCATGACAAAAGTGACTTAAAAATTTTAGAAGTTGTATCATTTCCAAAAGAGCCACTGCCCACAGCCCTCTGGCTGTGTCCATCTGGCCAATGGCTCACGCCCCAGATAGCCCAGCCTCCAAAGCCAGGGCTCTGCAGTGTGGGGCTCGGGCTGTTGTGTGGGACCGTGTCCAAAGCCTCACAGGGCTCTGGGCACATCAGGAGCTACAAGTGCCCGAGTCCAAGGACTGCTCCATGCCAGTTCCAGTGCGTTTGGCTGTCGAAGGGATGTCGGGTGTGGCCCTTTGTGACCCGGGCGCGTTGTGTCAGGGCCCTTGGTGATGCGGGACACTGTGGTGCCCAGAGGCCATTGTGACATGGCAGAGCCCCACCCTGCTTGAGGGGTGTCTAAGGGGCACAGAGCCCTGGGGTGCCCATTCCCGGGAGAGCCGCTGTCTCACGAGGAAGCTGTTCTCCTGAGAGCCTCTGCAGCAGAGCACGATGGAGATGCTCAGAGAGGAGATGAACCCCAACTCCCCCCCTGCCACAGAGCAGCCGGGCCTGTGCATGAGGGCCGAGGTGACAGCCAGCCCTGCAGGGAGAGGGGACCGAGGGAGCTGGGATGGAGCCGGAGAGCAGCTGCCTGGGGGCCAGGGCCTCATAGCCCCCGATGTGCCAAGGCTGTCGACTCCTTCCCCCACAGCTGGGGCACAGAGCCAGGGCCCTGCCCCGCACAGCCCCTGCTGGCCCCCAGGCCTCTCCCCTGGGTGGTGGCTGCAAGAGCTCATAGAGGAGTGGGAGAGAACAATTAAGTGGATCGAGTGGGACTGGGCCAAGGAGGAGGGAGAGGAGAACCCCTCCATGGGCCAGGAACTGCACCAGTGGGAAAATCTGTCCCAATGGAAATCTGAGAGACGCCGAGAGCTGTCCCAGCAGCTAGACATGGCAGCTTCTCCAGCCTTGGCTGAGCAGGGGAAGGCAGCAGGGGCAAAGAGCCAGGGTCCTGCCCCGCACAGCCCCTGCTGCCTCTCGGGCCCCTCAGCTCCCCAGCCAGGAGCCCTCAGGGAGCAATGGGAGGGGGCAGCAGAGGGGGCAGAGCTGCCGGGGCCGCAGACTGCGGAGTGCGACTTGGCCACAGAGAATGGGAAGTGGAAACACTACATGGACCAAGCACCATTCCAGAGGGAAGACAAGACAGATGAAGAGCTGTCCCAAGAAGAAGATGACAGTCACAAAGTGCCTTCCCACTGGGAGCTCTCCACTGACCAAGAGTTGTCCAAAGGGGAAGTCAGACAAGACCCCATCTTGTTTCAAGATGGAGATGACAGCAACAAAGTGGAGTCTCAGAACAGCATGGAGTGCATCATGATCCACACCATCTGGGTCAACCCCAAGTACCCACAGCTCCTGCAGGACCCTGACGCTGCTCCCCAGGAGTCGGCCAAGGCAGCGGCTTCTCCGGCCTCGGCTGAGCAGGGGAAGGCAGCAGGGGCACAGAGCCAGGGCCCTGCCCCGCACAGCCCCTGCTGCTCCCCAGGCCCCTCAGCTCCCCAGCCGGGAGCCCTCGGGCAGCAGCCGGCTCCCCCTAAGAAACGCCCGTCCCGCTTCAGGCGGGCGCTGCGGGCGCTGCGGGCGCTGTTCCGCTTCCCCTGCCTGGGGCCACGGCCGGACAATCAGTGACCGCTGCCCGCGCCAGGCCGGGCCCCGCAGGTGGCGGCCGGCCCGGAGCCTGCCCGGTGTCCTGAGGGAGCCACACGGGCTGCCTCTGCCTGGACGTGTCCCTCCAGGCCCAGCAGGACTGCCACACAAACCATTCTCCCATTACAATGAAAGCTGGGCTTAGGACACAGTAGTAGTAAGAAAAAAAAAAACAAAACCAACCAAAAAACCGTGAATAACAAGACTAGGGATAAGAAGATGATGAAGAAAGAGTAGTAATAAATAATAAGAAGAAAAAGAATAATAAAAATAGTAAGTTGAATAAGAATAATAAAAATAAGAAGAATACAAAGGAGAAGAAGAAATCATAGTAGTAGTAGTAGTAGTAAATGAAGAAGAAGAAGATGAAGATGATGAACAGGGAGAAATATTAGTGGAAAATTAGAAGAAGAATAAGAAGTATAAGAAAAACAATATGAAGAATAAGAAAAATAAGAATGACTAAGGTGAAGAAAAAGAAATAGTAGTAGTAGTAAAGAAGAAGAACACTAAGATGAAGATGAGATACTACTGGTAGTAAATAATAATATCAAATTAAAATACACATCCACACATCTTCTAGAATCACAGAATGAAACGAAGGGCCTTAAAGATTATCTAGTACCAAGTGATTATCTTCTGCTCTCTCTCTCAGACACCTCTTTCTTATTTCTTTCTCTCTATCTCCCCTTTCTTGTTAAATAAAATCCATGTTAAAGAAAATCCGTATGTTGTCATCATATGCTCTCATTTGCACCCTCACTGGGGCAGAGGCATCTCTGCCTAATGGGATCATAACACCTGTGCAGGGTCCCTTCCAGCTGCAAGCATTCCATGATTCTGTCAGCTCCTCGCTTCCCTTTCCTTCTTCCCTCTTTTTTGAGCTGGGAATGTGTTTGAAAATGTCCAGCAAACAAACATTTGCTGTCTGCTCTGAGAGCCCACATAGCTTCAGGACCCTGTCACCTGCACAGCTCCCATGTGAGGCATGGTAGAAACAGCACCCTGGGAGCCTCGGTAATTCCCCTCTGTGATCCGTGGCATACAGTGCAATGGTCTGGAATTCCAGCTTCCAGCAAGGAAAAGATGTTCCTGCCCTTTAAGGCAAAGCTCTGAAAGGGCCAAAACCCAAGTAGAGCAGGATCTTACAATGACATTTCATAACCCGCCTTCATAACTTAAGGGTTGTTTTAGCATGTGAGTTGGGAAAAATGATTTGGAGAGGGTCTTTGGCAGTAGCTGCCATGGGTACATATAGACACTAAGAAAGAAACAGAGCAGGCAAAGAAAGGCTGAAGAGAAAGGAGGACACAAACAGCACTAAGCTGAGAAGGTGGCACTCTGAAAACCAAAGCAGAACTTACTGAAAAGGAATGGGACAGAAATAAAGAATTCTGCAACTTTTATTTACTATCCAAATAAAATTTCCTCCCTTTATCACAAACCTACTGATAACAAGTTATCCAGCATGGTTTTCAGAAAGTACTTAGCTCTGAATTGATGTTGCAGGCTGCAGACACAATGAAACACAGAACGGCATTTTTCCTCATTCTCCTCAGTAGAGGACATGACGAGGCACTAGGAAGAAAAGGGCAGTTTGCGTTCACCTTTCAATGGGACATGGAAGGGCAAAAAGGTCTTGTAATCTCTCTAGCTGTTCCCACAGTGATGCGAAGGCTGATCCCAGACCCCAAGTATCACATTAAGGTGTGCCTTCATGCAATGCTTGCTTGGTATTGAGGGGCAGCGTGGCAATTTTATTCACTGGCTGTTCTCAGTGGTGCCAAGCAAGAGAACAAGAGGCAACAGGCAGAAACTGATGCACAGGAAGTTCCACCTGAATATGAGGAAGAACTTCTTCACTGTGCAGTGACTGTATACTGGAACAGATTGCCCAGAGAAGTTGTGGAGTCTCCTCACTGGAGATATTTAAGAGCCAACTGAGTACAGTCCTATACCACGTGCTCTGGGACGGCCCTGCTAGAGCATGGAGATTGGACCAGATGACCAGATGTGGTCCCTTCCAACCTTACCCATTCTATGATTCTGTGATTCCTAAGGACTATAATTGAGCAATTTGCCATTTTGTTTCTTCTTCTGATGCTAAAGATCAAAGTGATGCACAATTCACCAGAAACCTACTGAGTTTCTTTAAGCAGAAAAGATTTACTTCTGTTCTGAACATATTCTAAAGATTTTTGAGGAATTTGATTGTCAAGAGCAGTGATCTTGAAATGCAACTAGAGGAAGTACTTTCTGTTCACAGAGATTGTCAAGGAGAGAAGATCAGTAACAGCTCAAAAGTGAAGAGGGAAACTTGCCAAAAAATTGGATTGTTGGGTAGAAACAAGGGAGAGCATCCAGAAAGAAGGAAGTAATAGACTTGAAAAGGTAAAGAACATTAGATTGCATTTAGTTAAAAGCTATAAAATTGTCTTGGTAGACTAAAGACTGAGAATTTTATGTTTCCTGCCTTTTTTTTTTTTTTTTTTTTTAACAAATACACAGTTCTCATGGAAGTATCTAATTTGGAAAGTTAACATTTTTCTTATAAAATATTTCATGTGGGAATATATTTGCCATACTTAACTATATTAAATTCAATATTTAAGTTATACCTTTTACTTGTTCAGGGTAAATATGTTCCCCAGTTCTTCCAACATTTGAAATAAACTAACATAGCTGGTTTTAAATAAGGAGTATTTGGCAGTTAAATATAACTGACTGGAAGATTCCAAATTACTATATTTTGAGATCTCTTCAGACTGATGCTGCACCTTCATCTCTCTCTCTCTCTCTCCCTCTCCAGTTGTAGCTGGTTCGTTACGTAGATATTTCACATACATGAAGCAGACTGACACCACTGATAATTTGTATGGGACTTGCAATTCATTGCAAGGTAAATTTAAAGTTCCTCATTCAGATTTTGTTTTAAACAAATTAGCTCTCCCTTCATCTCAAAGTGCTTCACCTCTTTATAATCCCATGTTACCTGCAGGCAGCCAAGACTGAGAGAAAATCACTAACTGAACACTAGTAAAAACCAGTTTGAAGTCCCACTGTTAAACATGAAGCACACTGCTTTAGAATTATATTTGTATTTTATTTTAATTATCCTTTCAGACACAGCTATATAACTGTGTTGGGAACTGAGTGAAATGGAATGTTACATAAAACAAAATTAATTCAGAATTTGTTTTTTCATTTAGTTTGAGCTTTTTTGTTTGTTATTAAATTGTCTCCTCTCCTACCTCTGCCCAGGGTTTATCTCTGTTTTTTTCCAGTGGAAGCAGTTCAACCCTTCTTTAAGACTCTGAGTTCAGCTGCACATGAATCAATTTAATTACCTGTGATTAGCTCCTCAGATGACACACTAATCCATTTGGATACCAACATCAGAAGGAAAAGAAAATAAACAAAGAAAACCCCACATAATCTGACCACTGTTTGAAGGGTTCATCCTTGAGCATGATAGACACCCAGCTGAGTCCTGAGGAAAATATTAGATCCCGTGATACCCAATTCAGAAGACCAGAAAAAGTGCTCTTTCCACTTTTTTAAAAAAAAGTTTAAACTATAGACTAAAATGGTGTTGAAAAGTCAGCTGTGGTCAAGGAGATTCATCTGCAAATGTTTTTAGTGCTTACCATGAAAACATATTATCCGTTGATCCAATCTGAAACAGAAAACATCCCTAACCACACTGGAGCTTCTTGAATGCTTAAATTTTGTGATCTAGGATTTTTGTGCCTATATTCTAATTAAAAGGAGTAATATGAATTAAAACCACACAAAAAGTTGGTTTGATTTTGTGATTATTTTGGGGAGGGTTTTTTATTTTTCTTGAGGAGCAAAATGTAAGTATTAAGTATTATTGCCCTCTTTCAGATAGTCACAAGTTAGCTAATGAAAACCTAAGCTTCTTGCTCAATAATTAGTATCACTCATTGTTTCAATGATGCATTCTAGTATGCTCAATACCTATCAACTGAACAGTTTTCTGATAGTAGAAGTTTTATTGACAGGGTTAGCTACACTTCATGGAATTCTTCCCAATCACACAGTTTGTTTCAAAGGTCTTATTTTAACCAATAATATATTAGAGAAATCAGAGTTGCAATTTATTTTAAAAACCCTTCATTTAATATAACAAATTTTTAAGTTATTGCAATGAATTTAAATAACTTTATATGTAAACAAAATAAAAAATGGATGGGTCTATCAGGTTTCTACTTACGTCAGGAACTTCATCCCTACTAGCCTTTAACAGAAGCAGTAAATTGCCTTAAGGAAAAGAAAAAAATTAAATTATGCAGAAAGTTGAACTAATAGAATATTAAATTATCTCTTTTGATTTCATTATAAAGCCTTTTTTTAAGGAAAAAGTTAATTTATTTTCATTTAGATTAATTCTTTATTTCACTGCAGATAACCAAGCCTGTTATCAACTGGCTGATTTTGTCTTTTTTTTTCCCTTTTTCAGATTTTCTTACGATATTGGGTCTACTAGACTTAGTTTTTAACTCATGCATTAGGTCATTCTGAACTATAAAAGAGTATTTTGAGACTCCTAGCAGAAGGCAAGAGTCCATATGTAACTGAGTCAGTTTCCCAGAGAATTTGTGCAAGCTCTGTCCCTGGAAGTTTTAATAGACTCACATGGATAAAGTCCTGAGAAATCTGGCCTGATGTCAGAGCTGACCCTACTTTAAACCTGAGACATCCAAAGATCTCTTCCAACCTGAATTATCCTATAGAAGAAATCTGAAAAAATCTAAACTATTACTTGGCTCAGCCATCTTCAGTTCATGACTAAACCTTTGTGCCAACAAAACCACATAAATACAAAAAAACCCTTCAGTTGTGGTCAAAAAGCACTTCAATATTATTCTACTAACAACTGTAGCAAAGGAAATCCACACCAGTTACTGGAATGGTAGATTCCAGGTAATGGAATTTGGCTCCACATTTGTTTATATTTCATACATACAGGCAACTTTGATCATTCATATTTAGATTGTGTCAATTTACTACAAGTCAAATATAGACTTGTTCAGCAGGTATTACAATTTCACCCCAAAATTTAAAAAAAATATACGGCACTGCACTGCTTATACCAAAACTAACTACAGTTAAAAATAAAAAATCCATAACCAATCCACAAACACAATGAAACTCAGCAACAACAGTCTTCAAGTAGGAGGAAAAGGCAAGAGTTTTTATTTGCTTTGACAGAAGCAAATGTAAACAGAAACTACTCTCATATGTGACTGGCCATTCAGAATTGCTCAAAGCAGTGAAGGACTGTGAACAAAGCATACGTAAAACATTATTCTTCTCTCTAGAGCGTGATGGAAATTGATGCCTGATGTTTCCCCTAAGCGAGAGACAAGATTTAAAGTTTTCATATTAAATTTGGCATAGAAATTAAGATCAGGCAAATGGGAGAGAAAATAAAGAGCTATTTTCAGTGAACATATCAATGAAATCAACCTAATAAAACATAAATTCAATTATTTTTAATAGTTGCAGGTAGAAAAAGAAAATAACTGGGAAGTTCTCAGAGTATAACAAAGCATCTTTGATGGAAGTAAATAATTAGAGAATCATATACTTTTAAAATTACATAGAATCATAAAAGTTGGAAAAGACCCCTAAGAACATTGAGTCCAACCTTGGACTGAACATCATCACGCCAACTGAATCACTTCACTAAGTGCCATGCCCAGGCATTTCTTGAGCACCTCCCCTGATGGTGACTCTACCACTTCCCCAGGCAGCCCATCCCAATGCTTCACCATCCTTTCAGTGAAGAAGTTGCTCCTGATGTTCAGCCTGAACCTCGGTGCAGCCTGACCCCCACGTCTACACCTTCTTTCAGGCAGTTGTAGAGAGTGATAAGGTCCACCCCATGCCTCCTTTTGTTCAGACCAAACACCTCCAGCTCCCTCAGCTGCTCCTCATCATACTTGTGTTCCAGCCCCTTCCCCCACTCTGTTCCCTTCTCTGGACTCACTCCTGCCCCTCAATGCTTTTCTTGTAGTGAGAGGCCCAAAACTGGACACAGGATTTGAGGTGTGGCCTCACCAGTGCCAAGCACAGGGTGGCAATCACTGCCCTGGTCCTGCTGCCACACTACTGCTGATCAAGGCCAGGTGCCATTGGCCTTCTTGGACCCCTGGGCACACCTGGGTCACGTTCAGCTGCTGTCAAACAGGACCCCCAGGTCCCTTTCCTCCAGGCACCTTTCCAGCCACTCTTCCCCAAGCTTGCCTGGGGTTATTGTGACCCAAGCGCAGAACCTGGCACTTGCACTTACTGAACTCCATACAACTGCCCTCAGCCCATGAATCCAACCTATCCAGATTCCTCTCCCAGATGGCACAGCTTGTCACAGTAATTCACTTCCAAGAGTTCCTATAGTTTACTAACATTTGCAGATGTCTCTATCAGGAAAAGTAATTCAGAACTTGGACATAAAATCCTCAACAGCAATGTTTTTGGTGAGGAGGGTTGCTGCACTGCCTACAGTTACGTAGGATGTTATGTGCAGCAGACAAACTCTTTCTCTCTATTGATCACAACTGACAATATCTTGAAGTTGATGACTATATCCTGTCACAGAAAAACAGGTTTTAAACCCTTTCTTGAGTTTCTGAGCCCAGGAACATCTAACAATTTGCTGTCCAGTGATGGGTAACTACCTTACCCTGTTAACATCTTTCCTCTTGTACATCTATACAGAAGGAAGGAAATGGGAAAAAGGCTCAAAAGTACTACGGAATCTGAATTTCTTTCTCATCTAACTTGTAGTGAAAGACTGACTCACAGAGAACAACTAAAACCAACCACTGAATCAAGCAGAAAAAGTGATTATTTCTGGAGACTTAGCACAACTTCAATATTTTCCTTGGATCTCATGAGTTACCAGAAAGAAAAAATTGAGATGTTTCAAACAAGCAATATTTTTATAGTGAGAAAGCAATCCTTTCAAATGGTCTTGTTCAAGCACAGTTGGAAATGAATAAATAATACTCCCTAGTGAAAGCAGTAGCATTTGTAGGTATGAGCCATCATAGATCCTCCATGCACCATCTACTGCAGAGTTGGTACGGACAGCAGCATTTTAACCATCTTCAATACCAGACACACACAAAACATGCTGGCTTTGTACATGGATGAGTATCAGCTACTTTCAAATGCAAAGGTTTATTACACGTGCATTACTTAACAGTGACAAACTGAAACACAGCCATGAATGAATAACGCAGTCCAGCTAGTTAAATATGCATAAAATTTCATTTATTTTCCGTTTCCCTGAATTACAGATAGCACGACACTAGTCAGATGATAATAAGAGAGCTGCTTTTTCATGAAGTGTTATTGTGAAGGAGGGCTAACAGCTTCTCTAGGCATTGTAAAAGTGTAATCACACTGAGATTCAGTCACTTACATCCTGAAAATTGTCCACTAGTTTAATTTTTTTTTTTTTTTTTGTGAAAGTGTTTGGGCAATGACCTTGCATTTTGATGTACTGTTGAGCAAACTCTTAGTGATAAATTTTTAGGTTGATAAATAACACCCTGTCCAAACTATTTTTTGTTATGACATCTCATTATCTTTATGTCATTGCACAGACTTATGATAATTTAACTAGGAATTTTAAGAAAAAAAGTTCAGATAACAGTAACGGTGGCTATTTCAAGGGAACCAATAATTAATATTAATTTATTAATATTTTTGTCATAAATTTGTTTACTTTGAAAATTTGAGAAAAAGAAGTAAGAAGTGTTTTCCCTAATCTCTAACATTACATATTATTTTTAAGTGGATTTTATGGTATATATTTCAAATGTATAGAGAAAAAAATATTATCATTAAAAAAAATAAGCCATCCTATTTTATCATTCCTAATCAGCAGAAGCAATTTTTTCCTTCTCTCCTTGACATGAGAGCTATTTCTCACAATAAAAATGTATTTTCTGACAAACATGGTTTGCCATGGAATTTTTTACAGACTTTCTCTAGTTTTAAGCTTCCTGCTTCATCCATTAATAGTCTCATTTTGCTAAAAATTCGCAGGAAGGAGTACACTAAAAAATGAAAGCATGCATATTTGTAAATTCATACCAGCTAGCATTTCTGCTGAATAATTGTTTCAAAAAATGTTTATTACTGAACTAGAATGTCTTGTTACTGACCCTTATTCAATTTCCTAGAAAAATACAAAGTTTAAGATTTCTTTTGTCTCTCGAATAACAAAAATAGAAATTGCATTTTAAACCCTGCCAATGGCAAAAATAAACATACGACACAAAAAAAGTGATATTTTTGCAGAGTGTGTGAAGTGCCTGGCACGGCCAGCAGAATGAAAGCAATGCACTCACTGGCCTCCATGCTGGCCTGCCCCTTGTGAACCCATGAGCTATGCATTAGTCACTTCTAGAAATGACAGTTTGACTCCTTCTCATACCTGGCTCAGATTGTTTGATTAGAAAAGGCTCAGAAGTTAACACTGCTGTTCCATGTTTCCCCTCCTCCTCTGCTGTGCTGCACCCCAGCTATCAGCTGTGTGAAAGCTTAACAGTGTCACCATAGGCTCCACGATCTGTAGGAAGGAACTGAGCCTTCCCTCACAGCACAGATATCTCTACATACATATATAGGGAGTTTGCATTATTCTTCCCTGTCTGTCTATTTTGCCTTCAGAATTCACTCTGGGTTATACCACCAATGGCATTCAGCAGAAAATTTGGAATTTAAGACAAGTCTACCTTGTACTTTTTTAAAAAGAGTATTAACAATAGCTTTACTGCTGGCTGCTCTCTTTTGATCTGACCAAACCATGTATGTTGCTAGTTTTTAAAAAATTTGGTATGTTATGGCCTGCTCTTTTATTTTTAATATCCCAAAGTCACTGTCTTTGTTTTACTTGCTATGATAAACCTCATAAAAAAAAGAAATATACTGAATTATACAAAAGTGTTCAAAGGTAGGATGCCCAGCATTAGCAAATTACTTTTCCCATAAGAAAAATAGTGTGTTCCTTGTATTAATAAGCATTTTAACTATGGTTAAAAGTGAGGCAGGAAAGCAATGGTAAAGTAAAATGCTAAATGTTAAATATGCTCATTTTTTCATGCAGCTTCATACATGCCTCATTTATTGTCTCATGTTTCAGTAGACTTTCAATATATTTGTAGTTTTCAAGAGATACCTAATCTTACTGTGAAAGAACTGAACATTCTGAGCAGGTACCAAGAAATTTTAACTAAGGCTGCTTGCGGGTAGTTCAGATTTTAGAACCTGAAATGACAGTAGCTCCAGGTGTTTTCTTAATATGTTGCAACTCCACATTAGAGCAATTCAGAGCTACTAGCCTAAACGTGTCACAGTTTCCACTGGAAGACGAGGCAACCCATGATGAGTATGTTCAGGGAAATTTTTATCTGGAAAAACAAAGGGTCTGCAGCATGTACATATAACCTTTAGGAGGTTTTCCTAAATTTCTTAAAAAGACACTGTTTAGTAAAAAGTCCTGAAGACAATTCAACTGTGCACAGTCCTGAGCAACCTGCAGTAGCTACCATTGCTTGAACCAAGGGGGTTGTACTAGATGATATTAAGAGCTGACTTCCAACCTACATGACTCTGTAATCAAAACTGGAATTATCAATTGGAAGTATTTTAACTGGAATTAAAATAGATTTGAAAGAGAGTAAAACCTGCTCCTTTTCAGCAAGAATGAAAAAGAGTCATTTGTGGAAGTGAGCTAATCCACTAAATGAATTTTCAGATCACTTCGACACAATTGTCTGCTTTGTATCTGTACAACCAACAGTTTCCTGAAATGAGTAATGCATTCAGAGCAAGGTGGTGAAATTACAGGAGCACTCATCTCTCCACTAACATTAACTGTGTTGTAATTTACCATGACAGCAGTCTGATATTTCTCATAATTGCAAAAAAATACTTTGAAAAAAATTATAAAAATACAAATCTTACAAGAGCTTGTGTATCCTGCTTTTGGAGCAAAGACCGTCACAGCTAAAACGAGTCTGAACAAGAATGGATGAAGAATTCAGAACTTCAATCTAAAGGACAACCTCTTCTTTTCAGGCTTAGCTGGTTCTCATATATCTGTGTATGCAGCACTGGTAGCACTTTCTCTATCCTTCAGGAAGAGCAAGTCAGAGAGTATTTTAATAGGACAGATTTAATAAATTTTAATTTCCTCTAGGTATAACAACAAAATATATTCTAATGGGCAGAACCTTTTTTCACCCCTATTATATCTATATTTTAATAATATTTCACAACTGAGTACACTTAAATAAAAGGGACAAATACATCAAATGGCCAGTACTTGTCCTTGAGGGTTTTTTTGCCTTCTTATTCTCCACAGTCATTATTCAACATAAAATTGACAGGATAATATTCAAATTAATAAATCTTCTGCAACAGTGATTTCTGATCAGAGGTCACTGGCTCTTTTAAATGTTTTAGGCCATTTGCCAACAGATGCCAATCAGTAAAACAATCACTAACAGTTCCCCAGGGAAAATAGGGACTGTGGAAGAAAAGAGTCATCCTAAGCAGCTACTAAAACTCAATGACCGAACTATGTAAGAATATCTATTACTGTCCTTTTGGCTTCAGATTTTGTTTTGTCTCCTTTACTACCATTAGTCATTTCTTAATATATATTGCACATTATAAAACATTGACCCTTTGCTAAAACACAGACAGTCCTTTCACATACTGTGGTATTATGCACAATCTCACAGGACTCTGAAAAGTATCAGGATGGATCCTAGAAACAACAAAAGGTCATATAACTATTTTTAAAATGCCAGCCATCCTGTTCATAAATGCTTGCAGGAAAAGTAACAGTTATTGCTTTCATAGAGTCTCCAAAATAAGTAATGTGTCACAAAGGATTTATGCTTGAGATGCAATCATTCCTTACTGTCCAAATTCTCCATTGGAAGAGAATTATATTTCTTTCTTTCTTTACAGTATAGTCTCCCCACTACCCTTTGGTACACAATCCTCATATTTGCTGTTCATCTGACATACTGAATAGCATCCTTAGCTTGTAAAAGCAGAGTAGAGACCTTTGGAGCCAAGCCATCCCCATGCCCAAGCACTGTTTAAGCAAACAAGCAAAACTGGGTGTTCTTTCCATCAAGAATATTATTCAGCATTTTTTAAATGAAAACTGTACATTGAAAATTACATCGTAGCAGTGCAACACAAAATATTCTGTAGCTAAATAAATATGCAGTATTGTAAAATATTATTCTTCTTAAAAAATCTAATGCTTCCCATATACTGTTGACATAAACAAGCAAACAGAAAAAAAACCCCAAACAAACCTCATGTTCAAAACCATATTCTAAAGGAACCCTCTAATTTCCTTAATATGCAGAAATTTACTAAATAAGTTGATTCTTCACTCCTACTTTCTTCCACTATCTCTTGATTCACAAAGAGCAAGTCAGGCCTTTTCACCCAACAATAA
Organism: Corvus hawaiiensis; assembly: GCF_020740725.1. NCBI lineage: Eukaryota > Metazoa > Chordata > Aves > Passeriformes > Corvidae > Corvus > Corvus hawaiiensis. The sequence goes on along the minus strand of NC_063214.1, from coordinate 111,427,255 downwards.
TCAAATGGAAGTTTACCTTCATAAACTAAGAAAGAAATTGAGGATCATACCAAAATTGGTGTAAATGGCTTTGTCAGAATTACTGCAGGATGGGTATATGGATACTTTTGATGTCTAAATGAGGTGCTAAAGGACACTAATTGCTCTTCTGACATCCTGGTGCCATGTAGTAATAGCAAGCTGTAAAAACTTTCTGTGGATTATTTCAGAAGTTCTCTCACAGCTGTCTCCAATAGACAATGAAAGTTCAGGACAAAGAGTGCAAGTGTTGAAGAAGGAGGCAGAGCATTTTCATAATCTTTGCATCTCTAGATCATCTAGGCCTGTCTCCCAGAGGGCATAAGAAGAAATCATTTATTTCAGTTGAATCCATTACTGTATTGCTTTTGAAGGTTTTCTACCTTTAAAAGAAACGTGCAAGTAAGAAAGCCCGTAACCCCCTCCTCCACTAACACACAACTATCTTACAGCATAATTAGGAAAAATCCAAGGAAGTGGATACACTCAGTTAATTAATTCTTCAACCATGAAGAGGAAGTTTTAACATTAAAAATTAAACAGTGATCTCTACTACACATTTAAATGGGGAGGAATAACCATCTTTAAATCAAAACAAAACAGGTACAAAAAGAAAACTAAAACATATTTTATTCTTAGGATAAAACTCAGAAGAATATTAGTGTTAATAAAATCAATATGGAATGAATTAATAGATCACAGTATAAGAAAGTTGCCTGAGAATGAAACAAGGATTTCTGTTTATCTCTATTGTATTTCTAACTGTAAAGATTCAGCCTCATCTTTTTCTCTCTTCTCCCTCAAAAAGAAAAATATTTCTCAGAGTTTTCCCCATTCAGCCCCACAGCTACAAGCATAAACTAGGCTGCATATTTATGTGCCAATTCAAAATGAGGTTTTTTGAAACAATCCTCATAAGAAGCAAGGTTCACTTCTTAATCAGGTCATGATGCAAAAATAATTCCGTTCCCCAGTGCAATAAGAAAGGTACACACATATTTGCTTAGGATTGATATTCACTATACTTTTTCTTGCTGTCACCAGAGAGATAGGAAAAAAAGTTTTGATAGTAATAACAGTAGTCTTGATCGTTCCAGTTCAAAAAGTCATTGCTCATGGAAATTAATCTTGTACATCAAATAGACATAGACTCTAAATATTATGTCAGGTTCTGCATAACCACACAACAAGCCACAAGTCTCATCAATTAATAATGGAAAACTAACATCCTGTAACAGAGTGAAAACAACAGCTAGGAGCCATTAATATCAATTGACATAAACTCCTATGGTTTACAAGAAGCATATCCTTTAATTGTTGTAATTGCTTTGCTCCAAGCTCACAGGACCTGGAGTACCTTATATGTGAGTGTTCTGCTTATAAATTGTATAAAAAAAACAACAGGTACATTAATTTATTTTTGAACCATCTTATTGCTATTCAGTGAACACCAGATCCAATACGACATCCATTAACTAATTACCTTTTGACAAGAAGCCAAAAGGAAAATACTTAGGCAACCAAAACACAAGCAGAATTAAAACCAGAATGGAATTACCAAAAGGGAGATATTAAGAAGAACAGGACTATTTATGTAGTACCACACAATTAGGACACTAAATCTCACCTGGAAGGCTTAAAAAAATTAATAAAAAATAAAAATACTCAAATACAGGGTACCAGATCTCTGCTAAGCCTCAGCACTTAATTATGTGCAATTTCGCAAACTGTTTTTGGTCATGTAAACTGGATTTTATATATATATAAATAAATATGTTCTGTAAAATAGTGACAATTCAATGATTAAGCACAAATGAGTAAACTTAATTCAAAAATTGTTCCTAGATGCAAAGTGTTCTCATACTCCCTTGACTTACTTATATTCCTTATTTTTTTTATAATGACATTGTTGCGTTCTCATTATGACATTTCTCATGAGGTGCAAAATCTTGGCTCTGTTGATGTTAAGGCCTATATTGCACAGATATGCTTCCACTTAAAAAAAAATTCAAAAACCAGCAGCTGTCTTTTAATGCAGAGATATTCTTTATACATATGTTATTATGATCAAAAATATAATTATTATTTCACAAGCAATAAATCATAAAAATTCATGGATGGCCATAATTTAGAAGAATATCTTCATATAGTTCTTAAAGAACAACTATTTGAGATTTTAGTATATATTTCCAGTCTGTTCCTCAGAATTCCACTACTTTTATAACAAAACTCTTGATTTATTTTTACCTCATTAAAATTAATATTTTGCTCCTACAAAAACATAGTAAAATTCAATGATACCATCTCGAAGTCTTTACTACCTTATTTTCATAATATTGATCTTTCATCCAAGTGCAACAACAAGAACCACCCATATTGAGTAATAATAGCTAAGGCACAAAAATACTAGACATTATAAAGAGAAGTAATCTTCTGCTACATGACAAAATATGTATCTAGACTCAAGTCTCATCATAATGATGTGAAGAATCTCATACATATCCCAAAATCCCATCATTTTCCTTCCAGCTAAATCATTCCATCATAGAATAAATTTGATCTAGAAAAGAAAATTTCTATTAACAATAGCAGAACTGAACACAGAATGTTAAATGACTCATAATGCAAAATAATCCGTAGAAAAGCAGAAAATTAGAGGCAGTAATAACAACTCTCACCGCTTTTGATACAAGGCAACCAGATTGTTATTAGGCAATCTGAGCGTGAAAAAAAGCAAATACAATAATACTGCCTGAATGTCCTGATCAGCTCATAATCGGTTTTATGTAATAAAATCTCTTTTCATACTTTTTCCCACATTTTCCCTTTTACCACGTTTAAAAAAAAAAAAAAAAAAAAAGAAAAAAAATTCCTAAACCTTTCTTTTGTCTATTCAGCATCCTTGGAAAAAACCACCAGATGGCAATGAAGTGTTCAAGTATTTCATTTAACATATATATTATAGGGAAAAAAGTCTATACGCATCAGCATAAGGCTCTCTTTCCTAACCTACTTCCTCTTTGATGAATATTAAATAATTCATAAGCCAAAACTCTATTCACCACAAGTAAGTGATCAAATACCATTCAACCTGTAAAGAAGAGACTTTTAGAAATCTAAGTTTCTATGGATGTAAAACCACATGACTTTAAAAAAATCAACAATTTAGTTCAAACCATGAAACTGGATAATTTCAGGTTAAAATCACTGAAAGGAAAACATTTAGAAATGCATTACCATAAAGTTCCCAAAATACTATCAAAGACTGAACTGAACTCCACAAAAAGTAAATCTACAACTTTTTAGGCATATCACAAATGTATATGTAGTTTGGTTTCAAGCTAAGAAACAGGCATTAATTTCTATATTTTTGAAGTTTAAGTCAATTCCTGTAAAAATCAATTCCTGTAAAACTATGTGCTGAACGAATCAAAATATGTAGGCTTTAAGTATTTATTCTTCCTTTGCATCAAGCAGATCACAGTGATCAGACAGGAAGGAAGATGCTTTAAGATATTTGAAGGAGCTGAGAAGTAGTGCAAGAGTCAGCTTTTCATTTAGAAGATCTTATCTGAGATCTACTATGTGCCAAATGAAAGTTCCTCTTTGCAGTTACTGTTGCAGGCTCTGAAGTCTCTCCGATTCAGGGAGGCTTCACTGAATACCTGAAACACCCAATTAATAAACATGACGTCCACTGTGAAGTTAGTGGTTGGAACGGGGAAGCCTGCAGCAAAGAATACTTTCTTTCTTGAGAAAATATTACAACTTGTGGGTATTGTATGGTCAACTATAATTGACAGGAGAAGTTAGGGTGTGCTTAAGTCTTTTGCATACATGGATTAAGAAGAAGCTTCGAGCATCATCAGTACATAGTAATGGAATTGTTGCTACAACTGCTCACCCATCCATTCTCCTGTAATGAGCACAGTCATCACATGCTCTCAATGTAAAAGAAATCCAATGTCTATTAAAGAGTAGCTTGAAACTGTTCAGAACTTATTTAAAACATTAACTGGGAAAAAAAAGAAGTATCTTCTGTCAGATAGAAACACAATCATACAAGATAAAGTGTTAAACAGGTAAGTTGAAAAGCTGTGAGCAAACTAATTGAAAATATGTTTTCTAGCTAATGTAATAAATATTTGATAATGCTGTTCCCTTTATTCCCTATATTATTATATTTAACTGATTCATAGCACACAGCAGTAGAAAGATTCAAAGACTACCTTTAAGTAATTTAATTTAAGCGCTTTGGATAAGGACTGCTCTCAAGATCAGAGATCTAACCCAATGCAGCACAACCTAAGATTTCTTCTATTGTAAAGTCTTTTTAACCTTCTTTTCAAACAAACAAAACCAAGAATACTATATTGATTCTAATTGTTTTCACACACACCTAATTATATGATATAACTTCAGTCCTGAAAGCCAATAGACAGTCAGAATTGCTATGCATTTTTAAAAAAATGACTTTCTGAAGGTAGGTTTTCATGTTCTTGAAAAATAAGAGAAGTGGTTGGGAATATATCTCTACCAGATGGAGAAACTCATACTTTTATTCACTATCCTTTTAGCACAGCTGATAAATAAACTTAGAAAAGAGGTGAAGTACTTTAGCAGGAAAAACCCAACTGGCAGTATTGCAAAGACATATTTTCAAGGATAGATCTCTTTTTAATATCAAATACTGAATATACAAAATAAACATAAAATATATAATAATATATATTCAATAAATATATTTAAAATATGTAATATGTATGAAAATATATAAACTGAATAAATAAATAAATAAAGAACACAAGATCTGTGGTTTTAGGTTTGGTCATTAGAAATAGGATCAACAAAAGCGAATTAGAAGGAGTAAGTCCCAATCAGAACAACTATTTAGCATAGTAATGCAACAACTTCTTTATTATATTCCTGTAATTTACAACAGAGAAGGAAGTAAATAAAAGCAATACATCTTGAAAAGGTGGATACTGAAAATCCATGTTTCTAACAATTCATAAGTATAAAAATATTACTTTTTTTTTTTCTTATTTTTTCTTGCTAGTCACTTTGCTTTCATGGTGACATTTCAAGGACAAAATGCACTCACAAGTAGAACTGACTGAAGAGATGTAAACCATGCCCTCACCATGCTCTGCCTCTGGTTAACATAAAACTTAAGTTCTACTTTCCAAGTTGATTTTTTTTTCCTACTTCTAATTATGAGTTGCACTAACTTTAGGAAACCATCTATATTTTCACAGTACAGGTGATTCAATCTTATTTTGTTAAAACTTCTGTTAAAGTAAATAAGGTTTTCCTTGTAGAAACACTTCAGGATTACAAAAATAGCCCCCCTGAGCACCCAAGGGAGGTAAAAAAATCAACCCAAGCCAAACAAAATCAAGCCAAACAACAAAAGCAAACCAAGAAGCACTACACATTACTACAGTCCGCCTACCACTGAAGAACTTCTTCAAATCTAAAATCACAAAGCAACATGGCCAAAGGCAGAAGGATCTGAGATTTCAGTAAATCAGACATTTCTCCTTTGCACACACAGTGTAACAAACTGCCCCCATGGTGATACATCTAACTGAAGCTTTATACAGGAGAAGCAGATTTCATGCAAAAACATCAAGACCCCATGTTACAGTAAGGTATGATCCAAAGATTTCCATCATAGTTTTTCCTTTTTATTACAGCACCAGGATGAAAACACGTTCTAGATATCTTGAAACATTTTGTATGTTTCTTTCTTTTGCTGGACAGCAATTATATTACTTTCCCAAACATAAATTAAATTGTATATTTACCATTTTTTCCTTCCATTGGTTAATCAGATGAAGAGGATACAGGCAAACATTTATGAAATAAAATGCAAAGACAATCCAAGTTCTTATAATTGTCACTTTTAAGTAACAGGTGTTGGCTGGATTTTTGTTAGTTCCTTAAAAATGGATGTCTTTGTAAAATTTACTTTAAGATGATCGACAATGTTTCTACTAAATTTGGATTAGGAGGCCTTGACTTAAAACTTAGAAGTATTAAATCTTAAAAAGAACAATCTTAGCCAGACACATTCAAAGGATATCTAAATGATCTATCTAGGCTACAGCATCCTATAAACACATCAACCCATTGCCAGATCCTTCGCTCTACACACAGTCTGTGTATTTCAGTTTTCTTGAGTTTAAATAACCTCAAATATACTTTAATCTCAAGTTTTCATTGAGAAATACCTTACTTTGTAGTAGTACTCCATATTTGCCTTCCACATCAACATTTGCCTTCTACATCAACATTTCCAGCTACTAAAATATTGGAGACATAATCTGTTTCATTCTGTTGTTAGAAATATAATCCATTGAAAATGCGAGGTATAATTTAAGATGTTGCCAAAAATGTATAAAGAGCTGTGTTCTCCCCAAGCACCAGTTTACAACTACTACCAACCAAAACACAAAAATAGATCAGAGACAGACTTCTGGAACAGCACAACAAAAGCTACCTAAAACACTCCAATGCCAAAAGAAAACTTACAACTGAAAACAAACTTAATTAACTAATTCAATCAACATGGGATTAAGACTTTCATTAACCCAACAACATGGAATTAAGACTTTCATTAAGGATTTTGTTTTCTTTAGTGCAATACAGCAAGAGAGGTTGCAGAAGTAGTATCCTATTTTTTTCATTATTCAATGAAAAGCCAAAGAGAGTAAAATTAGAATTTCAGGGTGAGACACAGAAAAAATTAATCCAAAACTACCCAACTATCTGAGTACTGACTATTTTTCTTTGCTGGATTAAACTCTTCAACCACATATTAGGTATCCCTTTCAAAAACACATTCTGCTGTTCACTTTTCATGGTTATTAAATTTAATGTGTTTGATCTATTTGATGTTGCTTAAACCCGAACTCCACAATCTTAATTTCCCAAAGTATATAGTAAAACAGATAAATTCAGTAAGCCAACGACACTGATTGCAACATAGTCTTTTAAGTAAGTTAGAAAGTTCTGGGAAGAACTTTCCTTAAGCAGATGAATGGTTGTATTCACTTCACATTACGTATCTGATTTTTTTTCATCAAGTCCACATGACACAAAGTCTAAAAATATATAGAAGCTGCCAACTCTTTCTGCTGCAGAATTTGAAATCCTCTTAACTATATTCCAAACCACCATAACAACATCCTAGTACATACTTGCAAACATTAAGCACTTCTTACCAAGCCACATTGTAACCAGAGATAAAGATTTACTTACCTGATCCCCTTTTGGTTACAACCTTCAAGCTCTGAGTCAGAGTAGCATACAAGAGAACCAAGTTGGGAATAGGAGCTTTCATCTTCTGTCTTTCCGTGGTTGCTTCCTACAATACCACAAAAAAGAAAGAAACACTGGTTGAACATTGGTGCTGAAAAAATCTTGAAATAAATAGTCATGAAACGACATTGTGGAAAAGCTAAATACAGTTTTGTGATCAATTTAAGGCACTAAAAATGTTTTGTTCTTTCTTTTATAAAGTATGTAAACTAAAATCACCATAAAACAAACACATGCACACACTACATTTAACCCTGGAACTTAAGCTAAAATTTTGTCTACACATTGAAAATTCATTGAGTCCCTGCTAAAACTTTATAACAGATCTCCTGAAACATCTCTTTATCTCTTTTTATCACATAACCTTTTCCACGCACCAACAGGAAAAAGAAAATAATGCCCTTCTTCATTAGTTTTACTCTTATTTATTAATACCACAAATTGAGCACAAGATTCACAAAAAAACTCCAAACATTTGATTTAAAAAAATTCTGATCATCTTAGGAACAGAGAAAGGGGAAAAATAAGAGCACATCAAAGTAACCAGCAGAGACACTTGTAACTTGCATTTAGATTATCAAATCTCCATGCAAGTTCAAACTACCATATTCACTGCACTAAAATGGAGATAAGCAAAGCACAGATGTGGCAGTGCAGGGAGCTCCAACCACTCTGTTTCCTGAGGCCAACTCAGACAACCACCTACAGTGGTCAGCAACACAAGTTTGCATCTACCGCAGTCAAGGTGAGAACTGGTGAGTCCCTTTTTCTGTCTTTTGCATGTTTTCCCCTAATTGGTTAGTGTTTTCCCGTTCCTGTTTTATGTATGAAGTTATGTATATTCATTTCCCTTCTTTAATATGTATTAGTTCTAGAAAGTTCTTTGTTCCTCGACGCCCCATTGGATCCTTCCCTAAGTCCCTCCGATGTGTTGTTCCCATTGGTTCCCTTCCTGTCAATCCCACCTGCTTGTCTCTATCCATTGGCTGAGATCCCTTTCCCCACCTATTCTGTACCCAGTATAAGGTCCCTGGACCCTCCTACCAATTGGCCTCTCTGTCCTTGTTGTTTTACCGGACTAAGCTTGCGTGGGACACATACAGCGTCCCCTCTCTTTCTTCTTTGCCTTTGCCTGCATGCCTGCCTGACAGTGACAGGAAGATACAGCCCCTTCAGGGTGAGGAGCTCTACCCCTTTTCATTGTGTGTTGGGCACTGAGTGCCGCCTTCCAGAGGGCTTTCAGCATTGACCCCCGGGCTTCTTTGTGTTGGCACACGAGGGATAAAACCCCCTTCTGCCAGCTCTCAGTGGCTGAAAACCCCTCCACACAGACTGTGTGTTAGCCTTCACCTCCAACATGCGAATAAAAGCTTTGCATTTCTATGTGCTTACTCTGGGGATTAAGTGGTAATAGCTTCTATTGAAAGTAGGGACTAAACATTTTGTTAATTACTCATGTAAGTAAGAGGATGTCATCTAGTCATGGTGATTTTCAACTTTCCTCAGGATAGTTTGGTAGGGCTAACACCTTATCTTTCAGTGTGTTGAAAGAGAAGACAAATCTGCCTATTTAAGCTAGACAGCAGCTTATCTATGCTATCTATATTCATTAGAGTAGCTTACACAAAAATATTCTTGTCTAATGGGGATGAGAAAGGGCTGGGATCAGTGGTTCTTTAATATTGTAACTAAGACCCAGATTAAACCAATGCGGTTTTGATCCTGACCTCTTTTAATCACAACACTGGACAGCAACTGAACAAATTCTCGGAAGGTAGCACATAGTACAATTTTGATTTCTAAAGAGACTGTGAATCTTTTGCACTTTCATTGATAATTAGGTTACTGAGTGCCCAAGACATTTTTTGAAAGTAGTATCTTAAAATATCTTCATCTTAGAAGAGAACAGGTTAGAAATAAGAAACGGTAGGGGTATGAAAAAAGACATTATGGGAAGAATTGCTTAAAAAATGATGACCTCGTATATAATCCGTATTACAGCTTTACATTTCAAGACATTTCAGAAGTAAGCACAAACCTACATTCATTATTATGAATTTAATAAAGATGAGGAAATGAGATAATATATTTTGACAACAGTTTGTAATGTCTTAGTTTTTATAACAATATTTGTACTCACAGAAAAATATACAAATGTTTGTTCATTCATTGTCTTTAACAAGCATCAGCATTTTAGCATCACAGTAAAAGACTTTCATTTGCCTACATTCTCATGTTACTTCAGAAAATTTAGGAAACTTAGAAATTAAATATGAAATATGGGATTGCTAGGAGGTAAATCATGTGTAATGCTAACATTTTTAGTTAAGTTTAAAATTTAACAAAATAGCATGACTACTGGCAGTTATAAATAATAAAGATCTTTAGAAATTTAGAAGCTAGCAATAAAGGTTAGTTTTCCAGGGGCACAGTGAGTAGACGCCACAATGTGTTATGCCACATTTTGCTGCAGACCTTAGTCAAGTTTTCTGAAATCAAAATCTCATTTCTCAGTTACTGCACTAACTGATGCTGCAGGAAATCCTGAAGCTGATATCTTCAGCCTCCAGGGTACTAGCAAGAGTCAGCTCCTTGCTCTGTGTGAGCCTAATAAATATTGCCCAACGAACTACGGGATCTTACTATGCAACTACAAATCCAGTAGAGAGGTTCTGACAGTGAAAGCATATCCAAACACATCCTGTTTGGGCATACATCAAAAGATAATATTGCTGATCACTGTGAACAAATGTAAATATGTACATATATTTGCATATGTATATGTATGCATGTATTCATTTGTATTTATAGGTATTTTTGTAGGAAACCGTGGAGCAGCTATACAGATTGATTCTATCAAAGTGAGCCTCAGTAAATACAATAATATCAATAAGAAACTGTTCAGTAAGTTAAAATCTTATTTTGCCCCATGCATATATCAGGAATTTAAGTTGTCAAGTCAACAAGGAGAACCATTATTACAATAATATAGCAGAAATTACATTTCAAATGTCACTATGGAAGCCATTCTCATGTACATTTATTCTCAGAGATTCAGGTCTAACTTAAAGGCATAAGCAAAACTGGCTGCTGCCTGCCTGGCTTGTGGTAAATCCCTAGAAAATAAAGTCTGCTATTGTCTTTGGAAATACCAGAAAGAACTTACTACTAAAGGGAAGAAAGAAGGGAGGGATGACTCCCAACAGCAGCCACTGCCTCCTTACAGCAATATAAGCAACAAATCAGGTCTTACATAGGCTCTCCCCAGAGCCTTCCAACCCTTCTCTTCTGTTTATACTCCTTTTTATGAAGGAGAAGTATTTCTAGTCTTTTCTTCATTTTAAAAATCAAACGCTCAACCAAAGGAAATACAAAGATCAGTTTATTGGAGCTGGTGCCTCACGGCTCTGGAAGTTGTCTGGGTGGTTGGAAAATCTGCCTCATGTTATTCATATGAGTGATTCAAAACAGATATTTAACAGCTCTTGTCCCTTGTTCCGGGTGAATGCCTCGGAAATTGACTATTCTAGAAAATGTCACCCTTGTGAAATTGGTTGTGAAAACAAAATAAGCAAGTCAGAAGAAAATATAAACGGAACATCCCAAGGGGAATCCCACAACAAGTCAACAAAGTCAACAGAAAATGCCTTCACTGCTGCAATGAGTATGCCTGAGGCTTAGATACTGTAACATATTCATATAGCTTTTGAACTAGAAAACAAAATAAAAGGCATAATCCTGAGAAGTCAAATTCTTAACACAAACTCAAGTGTGATATCTCATGAATTGGAAATAGCCTTCTTTCAGCAATGAATTTTTTAAGGAAGAGATTATTTTACTAGTCGTTTAGCTGTAATTTATTTGTTTTTTTAAAAGAACATTAAGAAATTCGGATTTTAACAAGCAGAACAAGTCTGCTGTTTCTTTAAGCAATAGGCAAGTAGCTTACATGTACATCTACAAAAGTCATTTTTATGGTTTTTTTTTTTTCTGATTTTCATTTACTTCTACTAAAAGCCAAGACAATGTATGGTAGTTATAAACTTAATTGCTGGTTTTTAAGCTGAATCGATTTTAGCATGTTTTACATACCCTTTGGGTATAAGACTGCTATACTCCATGGGTGAATAGTAGACTAAGAAAGTCTTTTAGAAACAGGGATTTTTGGTTGATTTTTCTTTATAAAATAGCAAAGATTGAAATATTTTTTCATCTTTAGGCAGTATTCACGACTTCAAATTTTCAGCAGTGGGTTGTTTGTTTGCATGAACCAAAGCACTGAAAAAAATGTTAAATATTTCTGCATAAATATATTGCACACAAATTTGAACTGGGCATATTAATAATTTTTTAAAATTATTTTCTGTAGAAGGTGTCATTGCTTGACACAAAAGTGCCATAGCATAACATTTGCATCACCAAGTATCTAATTTTCCAGTTGAGACAGAAATAGAAATACAGCTGTATGTCAAGACTAAAATTCTTTGGGGAAATGCCAAGAATGCTTTTCCTCTTCAATTGTCATAAATACTCACTGTGAGGAAAATGCATACATATAGACACATGCTTCCCAAAACAGCTCAGCAGACATTAAATTAACAATAGTTAGGCAGTTCCTCATAAGACAGGAAAACAGAAAAGAAAATTTTGATTTCCTTATTTTACTTATGTTTATTACGGGCCTTTGCCAAAACTTGAATTAAACTTAACTGAAGTAAGAAATTTTCCATGGGCTCAGTCATTTACAGTAACTTTAAGGGGTTGATTCTCAGTTAGCCTATTAATGCTAGCTGATGTCTGTTAACTAATTATTTGAAAATAACTTTTCTTCCCATACTGTTGTTCTAACTTTGAAGAATGTTTTTTTATATGTGTTCAAAACTGCTGCATTATCTTTCTCCATCATATGCCCTTCAAAGAAAAAGAAAAAAACCAAAAGAATTGCAACATCCTCTGAACTCTGCAAGGTATTTCATGACTGTTCTGTGGTAATCACACGGAAGTGCCAGTAAATAATTAATGAATAACAAAATTACAAAGAACCACCACCTGAATACATAAGAAAAAACCAAAAAATATGCCTGTTCAGTAATAGTCTCTTTTTATGTGGAAGTTTTTCACAAATGCCTGAATAGAATGACATTAGATCTAACAAGGTGTAAAGGACAGTTTGGTACGTCCAGAACATAACTCAACAACTTAAAGAAAATTCTTTAAATTCTTAAAGTTCAAGGAAAAACTAAAATTAGAATTAATGTGCTTTCGTAAATGTGTCAATTCATTGTCATGATCTGACCTAGAACAGTGAGACAACCCAAGCAATTCTTAAAATGTTAGCTAGAAGAAAATATACCTGTTTCAAATACAAAAGTCCATAAAATCAGTCCTTTCCAGAGTCCCAGTAAGCAAAAAGATTCAGCAACCAAGTTATGAACTCATGAGAAACCAGCCAAAAGCAACAGGAAGGCAATAAGCTACTGCATTTACTTTCCAAGTCATCCTTGTTTCTTCATGCTAAGCACCATTCCTAAGTTCAAGCAAGTTGTGGTTCATGACAAAAAAAAAAGCAAAGGAGATGATTAAACAAGCAGTAAGGGTTGAAGGAATGATGACAGTGTTTTGATAAACAAAACCCAATATGCCACCTGTCCTGCAGACCACACTGGAATAGGAACTCACTGGAGCCTCTAGAGAGGTTTCCAACGGACTGCATTATGACTTTTCCCATTAAACCTGGTACTTATTATTACCTTCTTTTAAAGATACTTTTTTATTGACTCTATCTATCGTACAAGACATAGTAAACATGGCAATCTGTCTGGAGAAGTTTATTCCATATATCTCTGAATATGAAAATATAATCTACTGTTCCCAAAAGCTTCCATTAAGAAACATGCATTTAAACATATAAAAGAATCAAAAATTATTCTACAATGAAAAAATATCCTGATACAGGCTGAATATTATTTTCTTAATCCTGTGTAAAAAACTAATATCAACAAGAGTATTTGAACGGAATGTGATGGACTAGAAAACATCCATATTTTGCACTCTGTTTAGACTGCTTAATGTGTTTCTAAATATTTCATTAAGTGGGTTTTTTTTTTTTTCTGTACCAGGTAATGAACAAGATTTCTGGATTGTCCTTTTACTATTATGAGACAAATAAATTGTAGCAGATTGCAGATACCTGAAATTTAACACATCATATGATTGAGAAACCTCTTTTGAAGAAACTGTTGAACATTTTGTCCTTCTGAACCGCAGACTGAAATAGTTACATAGCTGAAAACAATTTGACATATGTTTTGGGGAACTGCAGGGGCTAAGAAGAGGAAGTACAGGTTCAGGAAAGATATAAGAAAGGGAGATGACAGTCTCTTTCCAATGGTCTAATAGGATCTTGTGGATCAAGGCCAGCAGGGTGTCCTTGCCAGTCCCAGATAATTCACCAATGTGGCTCAGTCACTCAGAAGTGCTGATGCAAATAGAGCAGGAAAGAAAATCCTTACACAGTGCAGTGAGTTATTTACTATCAGGGTAAGGGAACAAAGGATGGACAGGAGTCTCTGTTCATTTCTAGGAGCCTTTACTTGAGATAAAGAAACACTTAAGCCTAAGTTTAAAACAGTCTAGTATTGTTATTAGAAGTAGATGCCTCCCTCTTAATAGTTCACAACTCATGCTCACAAAGAAATAAGAATCTGAAACTCAAGAAAGGTTTTTTTCAACAAAAAATATAACCAAACTGGACTAACATACTTGATGTTCCCAACATATCTAGTAGGATACATAAGAAATGTGTTCTCATGATGCGGATTAGGCCAATGGAAAATTTGAAGCCATAATTTCTTTTTCTGGACAGAAAACAAAAAAAAACATTATAGCAACCTGGCAGCAAATTTACAGACAATATTCAAAAAGTCTAGCTCAACAGCAGTGTTTAAAGGAAGATAGTTGGAAGATGATTGCTGTGTTACTTAACTTCTAAAGGGAGATGTAGAAGATAATAAATAAAACAATTCGCCCTTTTTATTGTCTTAAATACGTAAAGTCAGATAAAGAGGAAAAATTCAAAGAATATCAGTGTGATTTTGAAATGCTGCCCTTCCAAAAGAAGAAAAAGGCCTTCCTTCCAGATCTGTATGCATGGGTAACCATCACTCCATTTACGTCATGATTTTGGGATGCGAGGTATGTAACACCACTTACCTACTCTTGTGTTGGTTCCTTGACCACTCTGTATCTTTGCTTTGTGAGGGTGAGTAGTCACCTTCTTGTATCGAGATGAAATTCCACCTCTGCCTAAACTGGCAAAGTTTTAATACTGCGAATATATTTTTGTTGGATAATTCTGTTTGTGTTTTCAGGCTACTAAATGAGCTCCTGGAATATTTACAATAGCAGTAGAATAATAGAAACATAAAATCATAGAATGGTTTGAGTGGGAAGGGACCTTAAAATTGCTGACATGTCCACATCACTGACGAAGATGTTAAACAATGCTTGTCCCAGTACCAACCCCCTGAGGAATGCCACCCATCACCAGTCTCCACTTGGAAATTGATGGACCACAACTCTTCCAGTGAGACCATGCAGATAATTCTTTATCCACTGACTGGTCCACCCATCAAATTAATATCTCTCCAGTTTAGAGACAGGGATGTCGTGCAGGACAGTGTCAGATGCTTTGCATAGGTCCAGGTAGAGGAGATCAGCTGCTCTTCCCCCATCTGCCACCACGGAAAACCTGCCAGAGAAGACCCTCAAATTTGTCAGGCATGATTTGGCCTCAGTGAAGCCACGTTGGCTGTCAGCAATCATCTTATTTTCTACGTGCCTTAGCATAGCTTCCAGGTGGATCTGCTCCATGATCTTGCCAGGCACCAAGGTGAGACTGGCCATAGTGTAGTTTCCCAGATCTTTATTTCCCTTTTTAAAAATTGAGGTTATATTTCCCTTTTTCCAATCTGTGCTAAGTATAGTCACTTCAAGGGCTTGTGGAATTCAATCTCCTTTTCTGCAAATGGCAAGTTTTCAAAGAGTAGCTATTTGCAGCAAAACCATGGCAGAACAGCTGGATTCTCTAGTTTCCTATATGAGTACTTTTCTTCCATTTTCTAATTTATGAAGAGTAGCAGTTATGTACAACGTAATATGTTTGAAAAATAAATTTGCAAGATGTAACTTAAATGAAGAACTCTAATTTTGAGCTTATGTTAGGATAAAGCACTTTTGAAAAGTTCAGTCTTCATGAAATGTTCTGAATAGTTACTTGATAAAATAAGTGAATTGTTTCTCAGACGCTGACAGAAGATTCTAAGTATTTTGACTATCAGTAAGCATTACAAGAATGATTTATTTCCAAAAATTCTCTAAATAGTATCTCCCATCCGAGTCACTAATGAGAAAGATATTTTCCCTCAAAATGAAGAAGGACAGAAGGGTATGGAGGATGAAGCTCCACTGTGGGTATTCTGACAGAATGCTTACATACAAAATAATAACCCCCCTTACCATCACTCAGGTTATCAGTTTGCATCACACCAACATCAATGGTTTTCCACAGCTGATACTTGAAACACAATTTTACTAACACAAGATAATCTTAGACCCTTACACGTGATGTGTTTCTAATTTAACGCATACTCTATCCTGCCATTTTAGTTGTTAGGGAAGTGGTCTGTAATTTACATTACACTTCATACTATATGAGCTCCCTTTGCACTTTAGAGTTGTGAAAAGGAAGAAACAAGTGTTTCATTTATCCCCTCTCTCTCACAGACTAACTGACAAGCCCTTTACACTTGTTCAAACCAGATTTTGACAACCTGTTGTCAGATCCTGAGATCAGTACTGGGCCTGAGTGTCCCTGCCCAGCCTACCCTGAGACCTCCCTCGATGAGCCTGGGATCCCCTTTCAGCTCATTCTGGGGATGTCAGTCCCTTCTTCTGTGACACTGCAGGAGTGCTGGGCTCCAGCTCCACCTCTGGCCCTGCCTGGATGGTGTCACTCACTCAAGGTAGCCTGTCTCAGCATGGATTCCCTGTACATGTGCTACCTCCAGCCCTCTCTCATGTCATCCTCTGTAGAGCCCCTGGCCATGGCTCACCACTGCCATGCCAGGGGCTGTTGACAGACCCCATAACCAACCCCCATGTTCAAAGACTCTGAAACTGCACCCCATGGGTGAGGGCATGGGCTATGCCAGTCACTCTCGGAGCTGGACAGTCAGCCTTCACCATACCCTGACACCTTGCTCCTCAAAAGGGTCTGAAATTCAGAACAACTATTCACCAATGTCTATTTCAAACCTGTTCATTTCCAATGGCAGAAAATTTCTCATATTTTAATACTATAAATAACCTGAGAAGAGTTGCTGCTTCCTCTTGAAAATGTATTGATTGTAAACAGTTTTTTATTTACAGAAATAATAATAAAAACCTTTAGAAGTTCACTATTTTATTGATTATGATATAATTCTGTTAAGATGTCAGCAGATTGTAAGAAAGATTACATATAAAAACATTTGAGCAGCAGCAATTCAGTATCTGTGTGGGATTTCACAGACAAGTTACTGCCTGACAAAGACAGGAGTCCATATGATGAACTTGCCATTCGGACATGAACAAGGATCTGAAGAAAAATATGCATACAAAGGATAAGGCAGCTTTACCATTTAGATACAGCACCCTGTGTACCATAATTAAAAGCAGAGCAATTTCTACTGTAGAGGGATTCCTTGTGGAATATAGGATACCCCAGGAGGGCTTGGGCATCCCAGGGCTGTTGCAGAAGTACCCCTGACGGGGCCTCAGGCTGAAAACAGGCTTGCTAGGCACCTGCTAGCCAGCAGCCTTGAACAGCCTTGGGAAAAGCTATACACTGGTCAGCTCCCCCGCTGCTTAGAGGCTTTCTCATGGGAAAGGGGCTGGATTCCCCTGCTCCCGGGACCCCCCCCCTGCTACATTCTACAAAGATTATCATCATTAAATTGATTTGTAAAGGATGCAGGTATTGATGATATGTAACTTTACCAATGGTGAATAAAGCACAGCAGCTCTTTCTGCTCTGTTCTGCACCCCATCAATGTAAGTCACCTTTCCTGCAACACTGACAATCACATCACAATTTCATAAGTCTGATCTATTATTATAAAGAAGAGTAGAAGGGTAAAAGGAAGAAAGGATTTCAAATGGGACTAAAATGTCTCCCATTAAAACTGTAAAGCATTTAGCTGCACTGAATGAGATAATTTTGAAACTGCCCAGACCCATCATTCCATTTGGGATGGCATTCCTCAGCCCTGCTTCATTTTTAGGGTTGATCTTTTAGCTTTGTTTAGCTACTTTTTGAAAATCATATCTCAGTGCCTTTAATTTCTAGCCCAACTCTGCTTGATACTTCACTGCTCTAGCACCAACCAGCTACCTAATAACCCCAACACAGGAAAAACTTCCATTGCTTGAGTAGAAAGTAGCAGATCTATGACTATTGCTTGCTTTCAGCTGTAATCTCAGCCTGTACTGAGATCAAGGTCACAAAGCAGTGTGGCTGGCCTAACTAACTACTGCATTTAAGTTCCTTACAGTTATTTACAGTTTTAAGCTGCTGAATAGTACTGTTATTAATAGCTGCAGTTTATGATTTGACACTAAGAGGAAGCTGACAGTTTCAGAAGAGGCAGAGCTTCCAGTTTACCAATTATGTATTACTAATTAGTAGTCATGAAATACATAATGTCTGAATGTAACACCACAACAGCCTGAGAATTAACAATAGCTGTTCCAAAATCAAAATTTCAGACTATAACAGTGGAAAATATAAATCAGGTAAAGACTTACATATATTCAGGTCACAAGCTAAGTAGCACAAGTATCAGGTCAAACTAAATTGCATTCAGTATGTTGATAGTAATTTTCATAGCTGGCAGATATTATTGTGATATTCTTCAAAATCTTAATTTGAGAATAATGATCAAAAATAAAAAACCTTCTCAAAAATAACTCCTCTGGAAAATAGTAATATTTTCTCCCATCATGACAAGTATCTATCAGGCCCTTCCAAACTGGAATTTTAAATACTCAGATTGAGAATCACTCTAGTCTTACTCACTCTGGTAGATCAGACTTGGGATTCCAAGCCCTTAATTCAAAACCTTTTGTCTTAAAATGGGTGAAATGCATATCAGAAGTAACAGGAGAAAATACTGTAATGCTGGGACTCCTCCTTTTCTATAGAAGTGCTAAAACTATTAAGCCAGAACTTGTCTCCTTTTGCTACTTTTTCCAGGCCCCTGGGTTTAGCATGCACAGCACCTTGTTTTCCCCAGAAATTACAGCAATTGCTGTCACCAGAATAATTGAGTGAGGCATTTGGGACATGTGGGTTCAGCTCCTTCAAATCAAGAAGACTTACAAAATAATGCTTCCATTTCCTGGGCATGTGTTGTACTTCCATAACACGTACACACATTGTGTGCTTTCAAAGGAACAGTTTGTGATGAGCAAAATGTTAACTTGTAAAATAAATGCAGCAAATGTTTATGGGTAGCTCGTTCAAAACTATTCAGTTAATTTCTGCCCTGTTGTACTGGGTAGAATGATTCTCATCATACTCTAAACATAAAAGTGGAGCATTCCATAAAATTTTATCAGCTCCTATTGTGAAAGCCCCCAGGAAGCTCTAAACGCTCACTAGAAATGCATCTAGTTTCCACAGAATTCAAAACTTAGCATAAGTGTATTTGCCCATGAATCTATGCTGTTGACTGACTACTATTATGCCAATAAATCATAAATACAAAATCTATATCAGGATAACACTGCTGAGGTTTTACCTCCTTGAGAAATTATGTTTAAAATAAAAGATTTTTGGTACATTCTAAAAATACACGCCACAACAGCTGATGCTTATATTATTTCCACAGGATTTTGAACTCAAGTACATACTCCCCCCATGCGCCTTGAGCAGCAACATGATCACTCCCTCTCCGACAGCAGCCAGACCAGCCTCTGTAAATGAGCTGGGAACACAGCATTTTTGGGTTGCTGCCGAAGTAGCAGAAGACCCACAGGAAGTGACAATCATCTGTCTGTTCCTGGCTCTCCGTTGTCCAAGGCTGTTGTGCTCACACATCGACTGAGGGATTACAAGTGAATGCAGATGCAAGGTAAATTTATTTCACAGTCAGTGAATTTCATACCACATACACAAATCTTATTAACTCTTCATTGATTATAACATCAGGAGATTAATAGGAGCTATAAGAGGTATTAGGTAAACTAAAAGTAGAACAGTTTATGGGGTTCCAGTGATTTCTTTTTTAAAATTTATTTTCTTTTTACATTTAGTTAGAGAAGATTATTCTCATGAAAGAATGTGAGCTAGAGCTTCCAAAATCAAATTCTGAAGAGAAAGTCTCCCATTGTTTCATCAGAATGACCAAAGGCCAATACTTTGGAAGTCCAGATACCAAGTGGACTTCTACACAGCCAGTTGTTAGCTCAGCATTATTTATTAGTTGTTTACATGATGGGAAAATATTTTGATTATTACATTTCCAGATGAAACAAGGTGGGATGAAATGCATAACTGTTTGAGGTTATTGACATTATTGAAAATTATCCTGACAGACTACAGATATAATATGAAAAAACCAGATAAAACTCTAGAGAAAAAAGTGTAAATTGCCAATTTAAGAAGATCTAATCAACCAAATGCAGGGAGGATAAATAACAGCTGGCTAGGTATTGGTTCTGTAGGAAAGGATCTATCAATTACAGTAGATTAAAAGCTGAATACCAGTCAGACTACATTTCCTCAAATAAAATTGTCATCCTGAGATGTACACAGAGCTGGGTAATTGTGGAACCTTTACTTTAGGCTCTAAGAATCTTTTAAAAAGTACATTTAACATTTATACACAATGAATGAGTATAGCTGACCTTGACACTGGGCAGTGGAATAGTTTCATTCCATGCTTTTGATTGTATAAAACTTCCTCTGAAAATAAGAGTTGGATGTCTATGAAGTCCACACATTCCGGAAAGCACTTCTTCAAAGCAAACAAACAGGCAATATCAGAGTTGTTAAGAGAGAGGGCAAGAGCATAAAGCTGAGACAGTGGGCAGTTCACCAGTAGTGGCAGTAGCCAGTGCCCAGAATGTGTCATTTAGAAACAAATGATGATACTATAAGGACTCATTCAGCAGCCAGTGCAGTCAACACAGGTAAAAATACTGTTTTTGTCTCACCTGTTCAACATTATTTGAAGACAATAATCATTCCTAGAGTAAATACTGCCACTGCTAACATTTGCCCACAGTTCTTGGATAAGAAATTCTGACGTGGATCTAAAAGACATGTGCTTCATGTGCTATGGCATTGTGGCTCATGACAGTGCCAAAAGAAAAAAAAAAAAAAAAACACTAAAATAAAGGAATCCTGGTAATTCTTTGTTTAGAAAACAAAGAATCCTTATCTTGAAATGAAAGAACGTGGAAATAAGTCTTTAATGTCTGGCCCACCTACGAATTTAAAGCCTGTGAACTGTGCCTCTTCGCTAATGCATCACAGCTCAGCAATAACCACAATATTAACTCATCTTGTATGTTGTGATAGGAAGATGACCTTCCCAAGGTTTTTTAAGAAAAGACAAAAGAAGGGAAGGGAAGGGAAGGGAAGGGAAGGGAAGGGAAGGGAAGGGAAGGGAAGGGAAGGGAAGGGAAGGGAAGGGAAGGGAAGGGAAGGGAAGGGAAGGGAAGGGAAGGGAAGGGAAGGGAAGGGAAGGGAAGGGAAGGGAAGGGAAGGGAAGGGAAGGGAAGGGAAGGGAAGGGAAGGGAAGGGAAGGGAAGGGAAAGAAATGGTTTAGAGGAGATGAAAAGACACTCAAGGAAGATCATTACATCAGTGTTGTTGATTTATGATAAAGCACAGGAAAATGTGGGCCTCTATAAGGGTTGTAACTGCTGGTTGAAGAAGTGGATATTTAGCTCTGGAACATTGAATCAGGCAAAAAGTAGCAAGGAGAAAATGTGATTTAGGAGAGTGAAAAAAATCGGGAATAAAAGATCTGCTAAATTAAAGATTTTTAGTTGCGGGTATTGTGTCTAGCAGAGACAATCATGCTTGATTGACAGTAACTTCCATTTTTAGTCTCGCCAGAGAGAATATATGGATAATGTAAGAATTCAGTGAGGTGTCTCACAGATCTGTATTAGATCCACTTTAAACAAAAGATACAGGTATAGCATCCTTCCTCGAGCCATTGCCTATTATTCATTGCCTTATACATCCTGTTTACAGCTGTGCACACTTTTCTGTGTGATGCTTAATAGCTGCAATCATTGCATACAATGGGGCCCCAGCTAAAGGAGTCAGGAGAGTACATTCTTTAATGAGGTTTGTCCATTCAGGACAGAAGCCTATTTTCTGTTTAATGTGCATGCATTGTCAGTACTTAAGTGCAAATGAACAGTTAATGAAAACAACTGTAATAAGAAAATCCTGACTTTTTAGCAAGTGGAGGATATTAGCACAGCTCTAATGGAACAAGTATTAGCTGTTCACCAGGAAGCTTTTAGCTCTATTGTATACAAGCCATTAGATACTGACAAAGTTTTGACTATTATCTTGTCTCCATCAACTAACTTGAACTTCTTCATTATAAGAGTGGTGAGGCTCTGGAACAGGTCACCCAGAGAAGCTGTCGGTGCCCATCTCTGGAACTGTTCAAGGCCTGGTTGGACAGGAAACCTGGTCTAGAGGAAGGTGTCCTTGCCCAAGGTAGGAGGAAGGGGACTGGATGATCTTTAAGGTCCTTTCCAAACCAAACCATTCTATGATTCTATGAACTTCAATTTGTAATACAAATATTTTTAAAAATGTGCTTTGGTCCCATGTCAATCAATTAATTTCCAGCTTTGAAAGTAGAGGTCACAATAAGCATTTAGCATTCTCTGCTGTACTCTGATTTTTGTATCTGCTATCAGTCACTGACACTTTCTAATTTACATGAAATCTTATCAGCAAATGAAGTATTTAAAGATATTTCAGACAGTCTACAATATCTAAAAACTAATCTGTTACAAGGATGATTTTTTTTTTTAGGAATGTATATTTGGACAGGCAAGGTAATTCTCTTACTTTCATACTGTGTTCATACTTAGTCTTTCTTGCAAACTTAAAGAATAGAATATCAAAAAACTTTGCTGCAACCCATAATAGCATAAGCAGAGGACAATTCCCAGAGAAATGGAGATGCTGTCTACCCTGACAAAAACCCCAAGTAGTAAGGTTATTTTTAAGCAATTATTAGTTCCATGCATGTTCAATATTATCAGGGCACAATACATCCTTTTCAATACTACTGATTTTAGGGCTTGTCAATAATAATTACTTTGTCCAGAGAGTGCAGCGGTAGATGAGGAGCTTATGACTCCTACTTACCAAGAGAACTGATAGCTTATCCTTAGCACTAACTCTGATGCCCACACAGATTCATGAGAGAAATTTAGGTATGAATTATCAAGGGTTCTCAATTGTTCACTTATAGAAGGTCAGGCAACTAGTAAAAAAGGCTGCCTCCTGCAAAAAAAAACCCTTGCCTTTTTTTTTTTTTTTTATAAGATCCTTTTTTCCTTTTTTTTTTCAGGAGAGCTTGTTTAGTGTACAGCTAACATAGGGTGAAGCTGTGGTTTCAATGATGAACTGAGCACCCCAGCTTGCATTATGACAGAAATCCTCATTGCCTCCTTCTCAGTTTTATGACACAAAGCCTAGAGGAACATATATGACAGTAAAGGTCTAAGGCATCAAAGTAATCTTTAAATCTCTTACTAAACTGCACTTATTTTCTTCTTTAAAAAAATTAAACAAATTGTGTGAAGCAGTGTCTTGTGCTCTGACTGAGCAGACCCGCTGGGGCACTGTGATGGCTGCAGGTCCTCATGGGCTGGGGCCATTTCAGGGCTCCCCATGTCCCATGCCCCAGCCAGGAGCAGCTGTGGGTACCAGGGCAGTCCCAGTCCCAGTCCCAGTCCCAGTCCCAGGCATTGGACAGTTCCCATGGGGCCACTCTCAGGGCCGGGAAGTGGAACCTGAGCCCCTGGCTCAATTCCTTCATGAACCTGGACCCATGGCACTCCGTAGGCCTGCGTATAGAGTAGCTGTGCACCCAAGTTATGCCTCTTATTTAAGGCTCTTTAGAACAACAGCAAAATATTATGGAACTTTGCAATCCACTACACTATTCTATAGGGTTAATATTTTCAAACCACATGAAAACATGAACTTATCAATACTTCAGATAAAAATCCAGAATAAAAGGTAGATGGGTGTACGGACTAAGGAAAATCTATTTCCAAATTTTTGTTTGATTTACTGAAGCAACAGGGTCCTTATTTCTAACACTACTTTTACTCTTTCCTCCATCATGCTTCATAAGCTGAGACAACACTTGTACCAAAGGTCTTGTGAAGCACTAGCCTGACAGCCACATCAGCATATTCTCATACACTGGAGAGCTAAAGCACTACTCAGGA
Organism: Corvus hawaiiensis; assembly: GCF_020740725.1. Classification (NCBI taxonomy): domain Eukaryota; kingdom Metazoa; phylum Chordata; class Aves; order Passeriformes; family Corvidae; genus Corvus; species Corvus hawaiiensis. The sequence continues at coordinate 111,403,366 of NC_063214.1, read as the reverse complement.
GCTAGGAGAACTAAAAGTATTAACCACATTGAAGAAAAAAACCATATTTTCTCCACCCTGTGTCACGAAGTATGATCTAAAGGACAGAAGTTCTCAAAGCAGAGTTAAAAAACACTTGTTTGAGCAAAGGACAAAGACACCACCTCCTCACAAAAAATCTATAGCACTTGTAAAGGCTGAGAGGAAGAACTCTTAACAGCACAGGGACAAATAAGGCAGAATCAGAGGAAGAGCAGATGGAGGCTTGAGGCACAGCTGCAGACACTGCACAGTCAAACAGGAGTCTTAAAACATCATCTTGCCTGATCACGCCCTGCCTGTGGTTCCCTTCATCTTGTATATACATTTTGTGCTAGTTAAGAAATTCTAAATGTATTTTATTTGCCAGCATTGTGGTGCATCTCCCAAGACAGGAAAAGGATAAACGTGGTGATGTGGTAATTAAGAAGCTTTGCAGAGAGTTCCAAAGAGATGGTGAAAGGCAGGAAAGTCAGGTTGTAATATCTCACTTTAAATGAAGTGGCTAATTAGCACTGCAGGAAACAGAAGGCATGGTAGAAGTCAATGCAAGATGCCATTCAGACTCTTCAAGTTTTAAATACAGAGACTTAATACAGTGAAATTCTGCAGCAGTTTGACAGGTGTCCACCAAAAGAAATTTAACTTCAATTGTCACAGTTAGATTAAAAAATTGATTTGTTAAAGTAAAACAAGTCAGATCCAACATGCAGATTATAGTGTAGGGACATCATTACATTTACTTTATTACACATTTATCTTTCAAGCACATTGAAAGAACATAAATATTCCTTTGATTTTAACTCTTAATTTTTTCCTGGTTTGATTCTACAGCTGAAAAATATCTACTGAGCAGTTCCACTTCCACTTTTGCTTCTACCTGCCTTTGGGCCAGCACTGAGCATACATTTATTTCACTGAACTGGGTGAGCATGTTGTAAACAAGGAATATTCAAGGAAGCATCAGATGACGTGGGAGAGAGAGAAGAGATGAAAGTCAGTAGCAGACTGCTAGGACTCGCTGAACCCCTGGTTTAACTTGCTTACAAAGTTCATGATGCCATCCTTTTATCTTGCTGACTAACTTGACCTACTGCAATGTCTGAGTATAGCTCTGCATCAGCAAACCAAGTTAGGGGACTGGGCAATGCATTTGTTAATTCTGGATTAATATCCTGGGATATCAGGCAGCAATGAACTGTCTGTAGAGTTCACAAACAAGTAGTTATCTTCATAAAACAGTCACCCCGGAGGAGAATTACATTTTCAGCTTGCTGACAGGTCCTGACCCCATATATACAAAAAGAGGTCTCCCCAAATCTCCAGTGTTTGTGAAGCACAGTTTCTGAATTTAAAAGACTGCATTTGAACCAACAAAGACCTTTAATATGAATTTGAGGGCATGCTCAATAAGACTTCACTAAACAAACTAGATCTTAGTTTGATTAGTCTACAGAATTTCCATTCTGTAAGCAGATGATGCAAAGTATTTTTCAATAAAAGTGGCCTAAAGAAATTTTGTAGTGGTAGGAACCAGACCAAATCAGAATGCTGTCAAAGTCATGTGTTTTTTACTTTTAAAAAGTAAAAATAAAGAGATAGCTCTGACCTGCTGGTCACACTTTTTCTTGATACAGCCCAGGACAGTTGGCTTTCTGCACTTTTTAAGCACACAGTAACAGCTCATGTTGAGCTTCTCATCAAGCAACAACCCCAAGTCCTTCTCCTCAGGGAAGCTTTCAGTCCATTCTCTGCCCAGCCTGTATTTGTGCTGGGATATATTTCTGCTGCTCTGAACCAGACAGTACTTTGCACTTGGCCTTGTTGGACTTCACTAGGTTTGCACAGACCCACCTCTCAAGCCTGTCAAGGTCCCTCTGGATGGCATCCCTTCCCTTCAGCATGTTGACCACATAAGAGTTTGGTATCATTGGCAAACTTGCTGAGGGTGCCCTCAATCCCACTGTCCATGTCACCAACTAAGGTGTTAAACAGCTCTGGTCCTAACACTGATCCCTGAGGAGCATCACTGGTTTCCACTTGGACACCCATCTGTCAACCACAACCTTGAGTGTGGCCATCCAGTCAAGTGCTTATTCACCAAGTGGTCCATCCATCCAATCCATGTCTCTCACTATAAACATGTATTTAGACAGGTAATAGAGATTAGTACATGTATCTAAAGTTGTTACTGTTGTAAGAAGTATACTTACAATAAAAATAAGCTACAAAAACTCTACTGTAATAATTTAGTAATTCCTTTACTGACATATTTCCTACAGAATTATTAAAAATATATTCTTGAAATAAAATATGCTATTTTTTTTTTTGGTGGATTTACCTTAGGTGGAATATTTTGTGCATCTCTTCCTCTAAACTGTACATTAAATGGAAGCTTTGCAGTCATGTCCACATATTATCATCTCTGGTTTATCATCCACACCAATTTGCTAATAATTTTGTCTCCCCACTGTGAAAAAAATCAGTATTACAGCTAATAAAGTCCTTCCTCTGACTGTTGCTAGTGTAAAATTATTTGGCTTACAGTTTTCTCAAAAAGGTTAATTATCCATTATTTGTGAACATGTATAATTAGCAATGGGAGGTTTTTTAGATAACAGGGATGACTTCCTTCAAATTGTAGTCCCTCTTCACCCCAAGTAGTTGCAAGTTTGGACTGAAGAAGAGCAGACTGTAGGTCTCATTTAAATTCATTAATGCTGTTCTGAAATCATTTAGCTGTTTTATGTATTACAGCAGCTGCTAGTGTAGCTTAAAATAAAATGGGAAGGGACCATTCTGCTTTCAATAGAACAGTCTTTATGGCCTTGAATTTGGTAAAGACATCATGCTGTTTTTGATGACTGTTCCCTGGATGACTATCTCCCTAACAACAGATGATGCTTGTGTGATATTGCCTGAAACAAAAGGGCTTCAGTTTGCAATCCCACTCTCAGCCGAGTTTGATTACTAAAACTGGCAAGACAAGGAGCCAGATTACTGAAGAGTTATCCTCTCACTACCACTCCCAAACCAGATCTGAGGATCTTTCTCAGAAGAACCACACCACTTATTAGAATTAGGATTAATAGACCTCTCTTGTTTTCCCTTGCACTTTTTTAAAAGGCAAATTGTTTCCAAGAAGATGAAAATTCCTGTTTTGTTCCTAGAAGCTGAAGTACTCACCAAAGTCTCTGAAGACAATCATCTGTATAAATTCCACCAGAATAAACTTTCACTTTGTATGAGACCATAGACATAAAAATTCAAGGACTTCTTCATAATTTATTTTCTTTTACTTTTTTTTGCAACTATTTGTTCTCAAATGCATTTTTTTTCCAGGTTTGCTACCCTTCACTAAAATCAGGAATCTGATAAGAAAACAAAGATTCAAACATATCAACAGTACACATTAGTGTTTTCCTGAAAATCTAAATATTTCCTTTACTCACTACAGCTCATATAGATCCAGAGATATACTTTCAAGCCACTAGCTCATGGGTCAGTTGCTGAGTACCACCCCAAACAAATACAACATAATGTTTGTTTTTCAATATATATTAAAAAATATTCCTTTGTCCATTTCTCTAAGGGGCTCTATCCAGAACATGAAGGGCAGACTTCAGAGTGGAAATACTCTGTGACAGCTAAAAAAGAATGGTAAATTAAAAAAGGAAATGAATTAAAAATTTAAAAAACACTAAAAAAAAAATCCCTAAACAAAAATACTTGCCAGCTTCATGCTTATTCAAAGGTTGGAAAATAAAAGCAAAGCTTATTTGAAGAAATTCTGAAATACCACCCATTGTGAGGGACTGAAAGGAGTTCATGAAATTTAATAATTAACCTTCACAGGGGATGTAACACCATGCCTTTAGATTTTTATACATTAGGCAAAACATCAACAAGGTACAGATATCTCTGAGAACCCACCTAGAGATTCCATTTTCATAGAAAAATACATTTGTCAAACAATATCACTTATTTTTAAGGAAAGAGCAGTAAGTCACTTAGGAATCTGAACTAGAAAAGATCAGAGTAATAAAATCTTTTAAGATTTTCTTTTAAGGTTTTATTACTGATCACAAGCTTCAGTGTTTGGGCATATGACTTCTAGGAAGGTAAACTTGGAAAATCCTGAATAATTCTGCTGTAATACTGTTTGGAACAATCCCTGACCTTTCAAACAAATCAATTAGGTGCTAGAGTAAACATAATTTTGGTGTTTAATACCAGCCTAATAAATTCTGAGTAATACAGCAGAAAGAACAAGAGAATAAATTTGCCAAAACTGTAATTAAACAGTAATGTGTTTTAAGATTCTAGAAGTGAGTAAGTGTGTGTGGAAAGAAGAGATATCAAATTATAAAAGGATGTCATCTGTCAGATCCACTTGGGCCCAAGGGGAGGGTTATGCTGAGCCTTGCAGGGAATATCCATTACCGTGTGCATCATTCCTTGCAGGCTGTGCTGTGGAATCAGCAAGAATGCACTCTGACCTTATCTTTTAATATGTGGCATAATTCTGAGTACACCTTCTCTGCTACAAATGGAAGAGAATTTTTAGATTCATGTTTGATTGCCAAATTTTGCCCTGAATTTAGGAAAGATGCTTGCATTTAGAATATTAACAATAAAAAAGAAAGTTTCTTTTTATTAACTTAACTTACTAACTTCCTAACATCTTAACCTTTTATTCCCTATTCCTGCTTATTAAAATGAAAATGAATAAATGCTGAATTGTTTCATGTTTAGGATGACAGAAAGATTTAGTTTTAATTTCTGGTAAAATTGTTCATATACACTCATCACTTATTCATTTTAACATTGAGTGTTTCCCTGTTTTCCTGTGCTTTAAGATTTATTGAACATCTTTCCAAATAAAAATTACAAAGTATGTATATTCTGGGTATTTCTAGACAGAAGATATTTACTATATATATGTAAAATAAGAAAAGTACATGAGCTAAGTGCTCAATCTCTTTAATTTGCTGATACTCAGGACTAAAAGACACAGTCAACAGTAGAAACTGGAATGAACAGAAAAACTCTGTAGTCAGAATTTGCTTGATCTGTTCCTTCACCATTACAAAGGGCAGAACAATGGGCTGGCAAAGTCTAAATCTGTCAGCTCACAGCAACTGTCCTTAAGGGAATTAAGAATGACCTCCAAAGCATGCCTTATTCCTAGATAGTCTCTGCTAAATTGAAATAATGTTATGCCATTTTAACAACCCAAATCACATTTTGTATTTCTTCTCCTACATAGCAATAAAAAGAATATGAAAACTACTGGGCTAAGCTTTCAGGAAATCACCAGTGACCCACTTCATAAAAGAATGCTGCCACATTGTCTTGAAATGATTGTTGGGCTTAGAACTTTGAGTAACTGGTGATTTTTCTAAGGAAGTGTTAGTTTAAATTGCTAAGACCACTGAATACCCACCAATCCTTAAAAGGTTTTTTTTAGTTTAATGACATTATTTATCTTCACACTACAAACTATACTTGGCAGCAGATTTCTAATGTTTAAAAGATACACATCTTCTCATAAAAGCAGAGAATAATCTCCTAACACAGAAAATGTCTGACTTTTATACTAGCAGCTGCATACTCCTTCAAGGGCTATTGCAGAAGAATGAGACTGGAGAAATCTAATCTAATAACAGGAACAAAGGAGATCAGTTGGAATCATGACATTCCATAGACTTTTTTCAAAATGCTTCTTTTCACAGGATTATAAAACAAAATAAAATAAAATAAATGCAGAGAGGAAATGCTAGTCTTTTTAAAGTATAATCTCTATGGCAGCACTAACAATAGCTATTCATTTCAAAGAATAAATAGTTTCTAGGCAATCTGATTTTGTTAATTCTTTATTTTTTTTCTTTTCCAAAGAAGATCATTATGTCTTTACAATCCTGCAACAGATTAAAAATTGTAAAAAAACATGCCCTTGGTATACTGAGGTTATATACATATGAGGTTATATATATATGGCTTGGTAGAGCAGTTGAGATGTTCCACCAACACCTCTTTGGTGACCTCTGGATAATGTATTCCCCTAGGATAGTCACCAATACAAATATATTCCTCTACAGAATGCTATACAGCAAATTTCTTTAGTGTATTCCCTTTTCTTTCATTTACATGGGAATTCTAAAAGAAAGATTTGCTTCTCCTCTCCCTGTATTGTCCCAAGGAGACAAGAAAATGAAAATAATGTTAAAATAGTTAGACCTCCCTGCCTACTTTTAAAAGACTGAGACTTTTAGATGGGAGTTTAGTATTTTTGAAGGTCAATAGAATACGAGATTCCCCATTAGCTTTGTTGGTTCCTAACCTAGAGGAAAAAACTGCACACATTTCCAGTAGATTTTTGTAAATGAAAAGCTGCTTCCCAGTTCCTGGGCTAGCAGTTCTCGATTTCTGGCTATCTTACTCAGAACTTGTTTCTGTGAAATACAGTTGTTCCTGTACTCCCCAAACCTTTTCATTCCCAGCCTGATATCCCTGGTAGTATGTGTCCCATGGGTTAGCACAAAATAATCATGCCTCTCCATGAAATAGTGATGACATGGAAATGGACCACAAGAGTAAAATCCCTTCAGAAGGGACATACTTGTCACAGAGGCAGGAGGCTTATAAACTGTATTTAATTGTCTGGTATATAGTTGAGAAAAGCTGTATCAGGAACAGAATCAAGCATTTAAGCTATTTCAGCCCTTTGCCCAGTGCCACGTGCCTCTGTACAATGTTAGACATTCACAAGTTAACATCCTGCCCATACAGAAGTCCAGTCCTCAAAATAAAACATTTTCTTTCATTTACTCCTCATCAAATAGGCTGATATTCTAAGATTTATAATGTGATGCTAATTTTTCTTAGTAGAAGCATGGAAAATTACATTCTTTTTAAAATTACATTACTTTCTTTTCTATCCATTCCTTCTTAAAGCACTGAGAAGGACTATTTATTAGCCACACCTATCTCCTTAAAAAAAAGGAAAATAGAGAAAGAATGATGGGGTAAAGGTAAATAATCTTTCTCAATTTATTCTTGCAGGCCTGTGACATTTATTGAAGTTTTAATGGCAAAAAGAGCTCCATCTCACAACCACTACAAATATAGGAACACTGTTTAGGTGAAGTTTGTGGCTGACTTTCATTAAAAAAAAAATAGGCTAAGACTGCACTGCTTAAGCAATTCTGCTGGCCACAGTGCTCTGCAAATTACATTTTACGAGCTGTCTAGTGCAGATGAGTCAGAAAAAGTTGTATCAAATTATTTTTAGTACACATAAAGGACTCATATTGAACAAATAATAAATGAATCCAAGTGAATGAGACCTGATGTGTGTAAACAATGTAAACTATCTTCATACAGTATTTCTTTCCATGTTATAGTCAATTTTCTAACTATTATAATAAACTCTTCATGAAGTAAATAAACAGCTAGAAGCTTTCCATTTATTTCAAAAAAAACAAAATGGAGATTCAAAAAAAGTGTTTAAAGCAATAAAACATTTCTGAATTACAGAGGAAAGTACATTGCAACTATAATAATTCAGATGGGCTTTATCACACCAAGAAAACTAAGTTTGTTTTGTGGGTAGGAGAACTGCAAAAGAGAAAAGAAGGTTGGTAGAGTCACATGTGACATGGAGCAGAGGAGTGCAATTTTTTCACCATTGCCCTTATTTGTAAACTGGCAATTTCACCTCAGGAAGGTTGTTTCTAATGTGCACCAGTGTAAGAGAAGTGTAACACTATGTTGCTCTTTCTTTTCATTGTATGGGGAATGGAGCGGGGAACAAGATCTTATCACCTTAGGATAGTCTTGACACATACAGCCTGCTAAATAGACACATGGGCTAAACAGAAAATATGCTGAAGCCAGCTGATATTAAAAAGCCACAGTAGCAAGTTTGTATCTAATGAGGTGACATGTACAAGCTTAGCAGGTATTTGGGTCAGAGTGTTACTGGTATAAACTTGCCCTATTTTGCTCACTTGCATGGAGCTGCAGAAATTTCTGTGGCAGAGTGTAAGCAGAGGTACATGCTCATTTTACAGTGAAAAAATACACATTTGATTCAAGCAGCCGTGCAAATACAACAGACATTTTATAAGCTGTCTTTACAGAATATAAATAGTAAAACATTTAAATTAAATCTGCTTCCATAACATTTTTACTGATGCACTTCTATATTGTTCTTTTGGAATTGACCAAATCAGGAATGATATTTAGATACCCCAACATAATTCCCATGCATGATTAACACTTTGCAAGGTAAGGGCACAATGGTTTTCTCCATCAGCAGTACATCTCTGTCTAATACTGAGATCCCATATGCTCCTTGTAGCTCCTGCCAAAAATCCCAGTGTACCGTGGAGAGAAATTCAGCATGGAGAATTGGAGCTCCCGAAGGACAATGCTTATTACAATAATACTCTGAGGGGAAATGCTTTGTAGAGTTGGGTATTTGCAGAAAACCACTCATTAACTCAGTTTGTTCAAATAACAACGAAGACACCCCCACTCCCAGCATCACTCCCTTTCTGCTTCACATACACATGCACTCACTCATTCACAAGCATAACTGTTTTCCAAAGACTTCTTAATAATTCTCAAAGAATAATTTAATTAAATTCAGTGGAAGATAAGGATATGGTTATGTAGTGAAGCAATTCAAAGGAAGAGAATGAAAAAAGGAAACTTCAGTCTTCAGCTGGCAGCTTTGTCTAAATGTAAGGCCGCATGTGAAGAACATCCAAAAGCCAGATGATGCAATTAGCTAATAGCCACTATTGACACGTAAAATCAATTTATGACAGCTATCATAGTAAAGCCAAGCCAGATAATGCACTAGATAGTGCACCATTCACTTTGAAAGTTTTATCATTATTAGTATCATACGAAAGACAAATTATGTGTGTACAGCCTGTTTGTATATGTACAGTGGGTACCTAGCAGTCATGATACAATATAACATTAGAATGCAGCCAGCCTACTATTGTCCTTGAGAGACTAGAAAATTCAGCTGTGGCACTGCTGTTTTGCAAATAGTTGCCTCCAGTTTTGAGAGCAGAATTCCTTGGTAAGGTCTACTCTGGGACAGAGCGCTGTTGCAGAACAGTCTGGGGCTAACTGCCAAATATGACCTCAGTTCTTGCCCCAACAATGAAAGTCATTGTTAAGACTGGTATTGAAAATGTTCAAATTTTCTTTCTTCTTTCTCCTACCATCGGCAAGGAATCTATTATCAGATATTTCTTCCTTGAGAACAGTAAAGTGAGGTAAACAGCAAAGCTCTACAGCATTAAAAAGAGAGTTATAATATTAAAATCTAGCTAGATTTACGTTTTCATAAAAATTGTGTGGCAGCTTATAATTGGCTCTCTACTTGTTAAGCCATACATTTGTGAGCTTTCAAAATATATATTCACAGCAAGGAGCACTCAGCTAGAAGGTTTTATCAGATGAAGCTAAGGCAAACATTTAGCTGGGGGACAGAATACAATTGTCAAGATCCATGCAACCTTAAAGCATTTGAATAATTGCATTGTATCTGGGAGTTCTAACTTCAACAATTGTTTGTGCAAGTAAAGATTATACAAGTGGATAAGCATCAGTAAGTCAGCCCCAGTATGTGTACTCTTTGAAGTGTACACATTTCTAGAATAGAACTGGGAACATGTCTCTTGCATACAGAAGTAGGCTATAGGTTTTTATTTTGCAACACTGAGGGTGTGCTAAAGCCAAAACGAAATTATCATGAAATGATATGAAATTGTTATGTTATCAGAAACTGTATCACAGAGAATTATTTTCAAGCATGTTAAAAATATTCTCTAACACTTCACTGCTACAAAAGTTATCGATACAAATTTAATATGTCCGGAATTCCACCTATTTCAGTGAGAATGAAGAAGATATAAACCAGCACAAAACATGTTCTTTCTGCATTCAGTAGGCATGAAATAATACTATCAAGGAGACTGGACTAAAGTTTTTGAAAGGAAACAGGAGAGGGAAATAGATATATATCTGCTTTGTATGTTAGAATCTTTACAAGACTGATAAGATTGAACAAGCACTGAATAAATAATTTCATTTTCTGTGTACATTGATTTTACTCAGCTTTCAGATTAGTGTTGATAACACAGCAAAAGATTTCAATGAAAATTAAACTAAAGATACAATGTCCTCTAGCATGGAATAAATTAATGCCTTCACTGGGAAAACCTGTACTGCATTCAACAGAAAGTAAATCCCTCACCTTGAAACAGCAATAGAAGGTGAGTATACAGAAAGGTGAAAAATAAAAATCAATACAGTCAGACAGAAGAATAAGAACTAAAAGGTAGTATGTGTTGTGGTAGAACTCTCATATTTTCCAGTGTTTTCCCAAAATTCTTATTTTCCCTTGTCTGTTGAGAAATAAAGTTTTCCTTTGCTTCTTTTTAAGATGCATGATGAACAATTTGCATTCTTTCCTCACAGGTAAATATTTTTCATGAAGCAATTGTACAAAGGCAAAGGAAGAAAAATATTTTTCATTCATGACAGCTGTTCTTCCTGTGACCAGGAACATCACAAAGAGCAAAAGTTCTTACTCCAGTTCTCCCTGACAAGTACAAAAAGCAAATAAAGAAATATCTCCTACATGAATTCTGACAAATGCTGGAGAAATTCTATCTCCAAACAACTACAAGAGTTTTAAATTCACGTTCTATGCTTCACACCTGTGTGATCCATCATTTTCCAGGACCTCCTCCACTCTCCTTGGACAACATGCCTCCATGGCACCTCCTGTAACAGCTTGGAGCAGCTGAGAAACAGAAACGCCCATAGTATTGTGATATCCCTTAACCTTGCAGGTGAGTGTGTGTGATGGGCGGACTGTACTTTAAACTAAGTACTCTCTAACTTTGTCAGAGCTGAGATATGGATGTCTGAGAAATCCAGTAAAGCCTAATTATGTTTTCTGTGTCCTAAGGATACATCTTCAGCAGCAGCTCTTGCAGCTATCTGGCCTCCCAACAGTTCCTTTCCAGCTCCCACCAGAGTACCCTGCAATATTCCCTGCAAAGCTCTCGAGCAGGAAGGCAGGTTAGAGACACTACACAACATGTGGCCTTCTTACATCAGCAGCTAGGCTCTCCAAAACCATGTAAATGGAACTTACAAAACCATTGCTAGCTTTTATCCAAAAATTATTTGGCAACATGTAACAGAATAAGTTTTTCATGATGAATATAGGTACTAGATAGAAATGAAGATTGCACACTTGGCTGTATTCTAAGGCAGTGTGAGATTTTAGTTATTCATGGTAACAGGAAATCCTAATGTTGTCTAAAAAGACTCAAGGACATAAAATTTGCTTTCTTTTTTCTCTGTTTTAGGTGAAATGAAGAAGAAATGCTGACTTTGTTAACACAGAAACATCCTAACCTTGAATAATCAGGTCAGTGGACTTTATGTCAAAAAGGCAGTGGTAGGTAGCAGTACAGAGTTGCTGACTTCTCTAATAGAGATTTACTGGAGTGGCAACGTGAGTTTTACCAGTACATATGACAGCTCTTTAATGGAACTATTCACTACTCCAAGTTTCCATTACTTGCAAGCATCAGTGCTTTATTATTTATAGAACAGTTTCCTTCTCCTCTAACCTTTTCTGACATCCACAGTTCCTGCTTAATCTGTGTTCTTCTGAGTGTCATGTGTACTTCTTATTCTTCTGTACGTTTGATCATCTTCCCAAAAGCATTTGCTGCTGGTCTTATTTCTTCCTCCATCCACCATCCTATTCATATTTCTACCCTTCCTCTGGCACTACACAATTACAGGATTTCTGTGTGACCATAAATATCTTTGCCTAAATCGTCAAGCAGTGCAGGACCTCTTAGGGGGAACAACCACAAGGAATTCCTGTTCAGTTCCTGCAGGCATAAGCCATATGGGGTCAGCATAAAAACGCTCTATAAACATGAGCAGCTTTGTAGCATATGCAGACTGATTAAACCTAATACGCACTTTCACATATGACATGCTATATATAAGAAAAACCACACTTACTGAACTTAAGATTAATCTTCCAGAGCATGGAGATATGTGGATACAATATTGCTGCTAGCAAGAATTTTCTTGCTTCTTTCTAAGCCCGTGGGATACTTTTCTCTCTCACGAAGAGATTAGCAGAAGTTCTGTAAACTACGAACACCTGAGACCTTGCAAAACCTTGTTTATGGTACAGTAGAAAAATATTTTGACAATGGATGTTTAGGATTTCTAGCCAATCACCCCCAAGGGGTGGCTGATCCTTTGTCCAATTAGACTATGAAGAAAAAGGTCTATAAAAGAGTTTGTAAAATAATTAAATAAATCAATCTTGCTGCACAATTCCTGCCTGCTGGATCTCCTCTCCTCCCTACGACTGTGGGATACAGTATTAGAGATACTATAAAATTTAAAAATATATGTAATTTTTAACTTTTTTTAACTTACTGTTGCATAACCTTACTAAAGGTGATGTTCATTATCGAGATAGTCTGAACTATTTTATAACTACTTGTATCCAGGCTCTCTGGGAAAAATTGGATGTAAAAGTTGCACTAACTAAACAGCCATATTCAACAGCAACATGCAAATAATATCAGTAATTCCTTAATATTTTAGATTGTCTGCCATTTCCAAACTTCGTCTTTTAGTATGCAGTAAATCTACAGAGAGTTTCCTCTCCTTTAATATGAGAATGAGCAGCATCAGAGAGATCAAAGCAATACAAAGCATTATGATTTCACTAAGTTTCTGGAAGTAAAACCAATTTTTGTAGAGGTGGAGGTGCATAAGCTCTAAGCATTTTCTTTAGCGTATTTCATGTCACAGTTCAAAACAGAGAATCAAAGAATCTGAAAGCATCAACCTGCAGTGGTTAATGGAAACAGAGGTACTTGAAATCACATATATAAAAACCACATTTCTTATGTATATAAAATCTGTTTTCTGTATAAGAACCCATCCACATACAGATTGGTAATGCTTTAAGGATAAGTTAATTGAAAAAAAAGAGTTTTCTTTCCTTACAGCTTAAGAGCTATTACCACATTTTCATAAACATCACTTGACCTCCATTTAGACCGTACAAATCCTGTCACTTTGAGTATGATGTCTGCTCTCTCCATACTTTTTTCTTCTTTCAGAGCCTCACAACATTTCAAGAGACAGAGATGCAAGTGAAGTTAAATCAGCAAACTCTGAAATCACATTTAGACTGTTTTATCTTTTTTTTTCCTGTTCCATATACTTGGTTGAGGGTGTGAGAGCTGGATGGGAGAGGAGAAGAAGGAAGGAGTAAAGCAGAGAATTAAAAGTAATGCCTTTTGTACAGGTCAGTCAGAAATCATGAGTTTTCTCAGTCATCAGTTCATAATTCACTGATGGTTTTCTAGACAGCTTTATTCCCTGAAGGAGAGCATATTGTCTCCTTATTTTTACTGCTATTTCAATGTGGGTTTTTTAACTAAGCCTGAAGGTTATTACAGTCTGCCATGCTTCTCATTGACAACAAAAGGGGATAAAGCCAACAATAAGGCTTCAAGTCAGGCTTTTTGCATTCTTTACTAACTTAGACTGATGTTAGCACACAACTGGATAGATCTGCAATCTCAATACTTACAGATAAGGCTTGCTCAATATAATTTCTTCTTGTGCATTTTCCTGCTGTACAGCATCACTCTCATTTCAGTGATTTAGAATAGAGCTTTATCTTAAACTGTGGCAGCTCAGCACATGCTGCAGGAGGATGACAAGGATCAGTAGACAGTAACAGGAGTAGTGCAGCCTTTGTTAATTACTAGTCAATCCTGTGATTGAATACAAAATGGTTGTGAGAGGGGGAGCTTAAACACATGCCAGAGACATGCTGAAGACAAGCAAGGAGAGGGCTTGTTATTATCTGTCAGATTTTTTCATCCAACAAATATTCATAAAGATGATGAAATGCATTCTTTCCTTCCTCTGCCTCTGAAAGGCCTGAGTCATTGCACTTCCTAAACCTTTACCTTCTCTCCCAGTGACTTCCACCTGTCTGAAAAGCTGTCTTTGTTTCTGATGTTTAGAAAGAAGAGCAGGAACCCAGAAAGTCTCTAAACATATTATCTAACATAATAGAGCAGAGCACACAATTCCCACTGAATCTCTAATTTTTGAAGTACCTGCTCATAATTTAAGACACACACCCCAGTAGGAATATAAGAAACCAGTTTCCACACATTCTCGGAGCCATTCTGCAGGAAAACCTGGTCAGCTCACAGCAGAGCCTGGTGAATGGGCAGTGCTGGCAGCTTCTCGATGTGCCCACTCTTAGAAAGGCTTAGCCAGACCTGTACAGTGCCACAGACATTGCAGGTCTTGTAAGGTGCAGTAGGAAGGTTAAATTCAGAAGTGATGTATCAAAAATAGCGACCCACAGTGAACTGAGCTGGGCATTTAATCTAGATCAGCTGGTACAGCAACTGGTGTAGCAAGCTGCTTGCTTACAGCTCACTGTACCTCCCCTGCATGTTTCATTCTACACAGAAAGATGTAAAAAGCAGCACAGCCAAGGACTGGCTGTTGGTTTGCTCCTTCTACTCTGCTCCAGCACCAGAGAGGAGCATTTGCTTCCCTGAGAGCAACTTTGCACAGGTATCCATCCTTCCTTTGGAGAAATCTGCTTGGAAGGTACAATGAGCAGTTGGCCTGTACTGGAGATTTGGACAGTACTAAACTGCTTCAGAATCTAAAGTAAAGCCATGTGTGCACTGCTGCTTCCCTCCCCCTGCTGCTGCCTATCTGAACTGGCAGACTTTTGAGGGGAACAGAGTACTGCTTGCAGTCAGGAGCAAGTCCACAGCAAATTTTCAGAGGCAGTGGAAAGACAGCATGATCCTTATCGATTTCACCAGTGTTTGGTGAAACGAGAAACTCACAGCAGGTTTTCAGGCTGACACCAAGACTGAAGGAATGGATTTTGCTTGTCGTGACAAAGGTGGCATGGGACAGGCTTGTTTTCAAACTTGCTGTTAGACACAACAGGATAAAGAGATCCTTCAACAAACTCTTTGCTCTACCAAAATTTTAAAGCTAAAGTAAATGGAATGTGTGCATTGCTGGGATATCATTCCCCCCACTGCTGTTTAGGCAGTAACCGTGCTGGAAGAAAACCTTTTCAGATTCACCTTCAAGTTTTGACCATGAAAAGAATTGAAGAAATAGAAACAATACCGTATTTTTCTCCCCAGAGACTGAAAAAAAGCATCAGTTGTTTAATTATGGAAGTGGCAGGATGACTCATATGGCCAAAAAAAAAAAATTGTTTTTGTTAACGACAATAAAATTTTCACTGTGTCCTGATTATAAATATGTAAAATAAGCTAAAATATTCTTCTAATTAAATTGCAGCTATTTCAGCTAATAGTTTTGAAGAAAAAGAGAAATCAGGAGACTGCTGCACTCCTTTATATCATTCTAAATCACAGTTCCATAACAGAACACCTAACTTTTTAGTTGGCTTAGGAAAAGGCAAAGGAAGACAAATTAATTCATATTTAACCCTCAGTGATGTAAAATGTTTCCCAGGAAAGTGTGACACCTGTGGAATATGGTAAAAAGCACCGTGGTGCTTTCACACTATTTTATACATTATTATTTTGTACCATTATATTAATTAATTGCAGGTTCATTAATCATTCGTGCAGCCAGAGTGTTAAATTATGCCAAAAGTGAAAATTAAGTAATTAAAATAAACTGTTGCAGTCCTTTTGTGAAGAAGTTTAAAAAGGTGCTATGCATATGTGCAGTGAATTGGGTATTTTGTTAATTCAGTGATGTGTTCCACTCTATGAACTGTGGTTTACAGTTCTGTGAACTGTTCTACAGTCACATCCAATGGGTAACTACAGTTCACTGCTAAATCCCTTCAGTACCCTCATGAGACGTGATGATGTTTATTAACCAATAATGCTGTGCAGGAGCAGTATTCTTTTATGTATTCAATTTCTACTTTTTTTTTAAATCTTTATTTTTTTAATCCCCAATACATCTCCTGTTCCCCTAGTTCTCTTCCTGGGTAACCATATCACCTAAATCTTGCCAGCTCTTCTATGCAGAATGCACCGTGGTTTCCTTATTAAAAGATATGAAATGTTTGAAAACACTTGCTCAGAGATAATGATAATTATTTGTGTAATGTTATCAGTATGTGACACATGTAGAGAAAGTCTTCACAGAGGCACAACA
Organism: Corvus hawaiiensis; assembly: GCF_020740725.1. Lineage (NCBI taxonomy): Eukaryota > Metazoa > Chordata > Aves > Passeriformes > Corvidae > Corvus > Corvus hawaiiensis. Next base: position 111,387,064 of record NC_063214.1, on the reverse strand, counting down.
GATCAATTTGTATTTCTTAGAGACACTTTTAGAAGTGCTACATTGTTATTCCCTATTGTTATAGGGAAAAGAAAAGAAAAACAAAAAGTAACCTTGTCCAACCTTGAATTTTGAAATGCAAACCAGGCCTAATCCTGACAGGTACTGAGCTCTTCTGTCTCTTGACTGGAGCAACTGTTAATATTGAATTATCAGAACTTCCCAAAAGCTTAAGGATTCGAAAAATTTTTTTTGCTGAGAAGTAGTGTTCTCCAAATAGCATCCTGCAAGTCCAAACCAATTATTATTGTGTTTCTACAATAAACAGCACATTAGTCAGTGATGTTTTATGATTACATATGAATGTCAAAATCTTTTAATAAAGATTATGTATCTGATTTCATAAACATGGAATTGCCAAGGTGCCATCAGCTGAAACTAAAGTATGAGGGAATTATTCACAGCCAGTCAGCTGTAGCAACAGACATATTTGGCTTTATCATCGAACAACTTTTGAGCTACATGTAACTATTAATGGACTTTGCAACAATTTCTTGTCTAAACTTTCTACCGACAGGAGATCTTTGAACTTGGGGCTTATTTTTTTTTCCTTTCTACAGCTATATGTGCCTATAAATCTTCATTTATTCCCTCAAACATTTCTTTAATGTTTTGTTTACATAAAAAAAACAAAACCCCAGTGAACCAAACAGAAAAAACCTATAAACCAAACTAATCACTGTTGCTTTCATTTGAATCTAACTCCTATGGTTAGAAATGCTACAGTCCATCTTGCTGTTGAAATGTGTGCTGTTCAGAAGTTCACTCCCTTACTCTCCCCATGCAGACTTATTTGTTATATTAATTACTCTTGATCATATAAAATTCATACATTAATTTTACCACCTCCCTGCCCTGTAACATACCTCTCTCTTTCTCTCCCACTTCCCCCTATCCATAGCCTGTGACAAAACTGCTCCAGAGATGACTTTACTCATACCCAGTACTGTGTAAGAAGAATTGCAATCTATAATTAATAGCTTACAATGACAATGGAAATTTAGCTTGGTTTTTATAATCTACTGAAGACATATGCATGCTTAAGAAGCTTAAATTACACTCAAATCCTGGAACATACTAATCCTTTGAATGAATAACACTAAGACTTTATTTCTTTCTTAGTTGTGATCCCACTGGGGACAAGCCTGAAACCCAGAAACGAACCCTCCGAATCCAAATATGAGTTAAGATTTGAATACAACCAAGCCTAACCTGTATTTCAGTTGCTGACCATGCTTGTTTAACCATTCTCAAGTACAAAGTTTCCTTGCTGAAAGATTAAGCTTTCCTTGCCTTTCTTCTAAAGCATAAATGATAACCATAATATTCATTCTTCTGACATTTCACCAGTAGCCCTGTATTTCTTTTGCTTGCAACGCAATAAAGTTTTTATTCAGAACTATGAATGAAATATATCCCCATTAAGTTATCCTAGGTATGTAACAGTTCATCCTTGATATGATACCTACTGGCCTGGCACGCAAGCCTTTTAGGTAGCATTGTATCAGTGCTTTTTAGAGTCCACACTCATTCTGCCTATAGTTTCCTGTGCCTTTGGTACCTTTTCACATGCACATGGAATCATTTAGGTTAGAAAAGATGTCTAAGATCATGGAGTCCAAGCGCTAACACAGCATTGCCAAATCCACCACTAACACATCCCTAGGTGCCTCATCTATGCATCTTTTAAATACCTCCTGGGATGGTGATGCAAACGCTGTCCTGGGAAGCCTGTTTTCAATGCTTGATAACACTTTCTGTGAAGAGGTTTTTCCTAATATCCACTCCAAGCCTCCTCTGGTTCTACTTCAGGCCATTTCCTCTTGTCCTATTGCTTGCTACTTGGGAGATGAGACCTCTCCGCACCTCTCTACATCTTCCTTTTGTGTAGTTGAAGAGAGTGATAGGAACCTGAAGTGTACCTCCTTTTGTCCAGGTCGAACAACCCCAGCTCCCTCAGTCATTCCTCACAGCACTTGTGCTCCAGACCCTTTACATACACACACACACAGACACACACACACACAGAGACACACACACACTCTCAAGCTTTGTTAAACATGAGCCTCTCCGTTAATTTTGCACCCCTTCATCTTAATTATGTCCTACCTTTGGGAAAGGGGAGGAATACTGTGGTCCCTGAATACTTATTTCTTCCATTGCATTGCACGAGGGTCTTTGTAACCCTCCAAACAGTTTCATTCTAGTGAAATGCTGTATACATGGGTAACTCCCAAAGCAGTTGCTGCAACGTTTTTAGCATTCTGAATGTGCCTCATCTGTCTTTGTCAATCATTAGACATTTCTTGATCACCATTTTTCTTCCATGAACCTGATTGCTGTAATTATTTCCCTATACTTTTCTTGAGTCAGGTATTACCTCTTTTTAGTTTATGTCATTCATCACCAAAATTTCTAAATACCACAGCAAATAACTTTCTATTTTTATTCCAATGAGTAGTTGTTATGTTTACATGAGAAGAATCCCAAAGCAACTAATCTATAAACCAAACCATAAGCCTGCAAATTGGCAAGAATTCTTTCCACAGTGGACAAAACATCCAGAGAAAACTATTAATCTGCTGTCCATTCTCCTTTTCCTCAAAGACTCAAGTTTTATTGCAAAAATAAGTTACTTTAATATAAGATCACTGCATAGTCATGACTCTATGACATGATTCCTACACAGTAATATTTTTATAATCATCTGCCTAAGGCACTTGCTTTTTCTTCTCCTTTCTACTCTGCATCCAGATCTGCTATACTGGCTACATGTGCTTAATTTTAAGCCCTGAATTAAGATCCACATGAGGACCATTTAGTTCACAAGTATAACAACTAGGTAAAATCTCGTCATTCTTAAATTTCAGAGAAAATTCAAAAACTGAAAACCTGAATTCAAATTTGCTAGTGGCTTTACAATGTACAATGTAAGAAATTTGCCAGAATTCTGAGGGTCATTTTTCAGGCTCATTTTTTGTGACTAAATGCAATTTAACTGAATCAGTGGCACTTAGACAATATGTGTTTTAAGCAACACAGGAAATAAATTATCTTCATCAAGTTATAAAGAGAAAACACACTAAATGATTGAAACCAGGAGACATTTCAGCAAGGCTGAATGTAATTAACAGTGTGACTAGGAATTTCTTTGAAAACTGCCTGGAGATGCCTGGTTTGGATCAAGTAACCTTTTCCTCATTACGCAGTATTAACCCTGAATGTTATTTCTGTTGGGAATCCCACTGACTTATTGCAGTAAGATAAGCTGTAGAATTTGAACAGCTCTAAACTCTTATAGATGAAAATGCTTTTCTTAACATAATTGCGTAAATGTATGTTGAACACTGACTACTTTGAACTGCAGTTTCAAATAATATTTTCCCTTCCATCTCTTGCAGGACAGTCTTGGGAATTGAAGTAATTATCTATCTTTTTTGGACATGCAAAAGGTAAGTTTGATACTAAGTTATTTTTACTTTACTGTGACTGACTGTGAAAGGTGAATTACTTGAAATCTACAACAAAAGGGGTCCAAACCCCCTACATTTGCCTACTTCCTGTGAAGTTACCTTTTGCTGGTGTGGCAAGTGGACCTTGGCTAACTAACAAGGGTCCACCAAGCCACAATATCACACCACACCCAACGAAACTAAGGGAGAAAATTCGATAATAAACTTGTGGGTTGATACAAGGACTGGGATATTACTTATCCATGGGCAAAACAGACTCAGCTGGGAGAAATTAATTGAATGAATTTCTGATTAATAAGAGAGTAGGATAATGAGAATCAAGACCAAAACTAAAAACACCTCCTTTCTTCTAGGGCTCAACTTCACCCCCAGCCTCTTAACCTCCTTTCCCCAAGCAGCAGTGCAGGGGCACAGGGAATGGGGGCTGTGGCCAGTCCATTATGCATTGCCTCTGCTGCTCCTTCCTCCTCAAGCTCTTCCCTTCTCCAACATGGGGTTCCATTAATGGGAGACAGTTCTTCATGCACTGCCCCAAGGCAGGTCCATCTCACAGGCTTCAGCTCTTCAAAAAATGCTCCAACACAGGACAAGTCCTTCAGGAAGAGGCTACTCCAGCGTGGGTCCCTTACAATGTCACAAGCCCTGCCAGTGAACCTGCTCCAGCATGGGCTTCTCTCTCCACAGGTCCACAGGTACTAACAGGAGCCTCACTGTCAGTCTGTTAATACTTACTGCTCTGAAACACTGTGGCAGGTTTGCTTTCAATTACCTTACTTATTCTTGAATGAATAGCCCATTAAAAATTTTTTTTGGTAAATGTTTCTATCCAGGGAGGATGTCTGTTTTCCAGAAGTCTGTAAGATATATATATATTATAAAGATTCTATATACCGAATACCATAAGTTCACTTTGTGATAATTAAACTGCAGCCATGGGATGTGTAGAATACATATTAAAAATTTATTAAAATCTTGAAAGGAGAGATGTAGAAGATACACCCAATGGTTCATGTAATTATTTGGAAATTACTCATTAGGTTATGTCACACATCTTTGTTGCTTTAATAAGGAAGGCTTTCCTTCCTTGAATCTCTTAGAGCCTGTATCTCTATCAGCAGTACCTTCTCCTTTTTTTTCCTCTTTTTCTTTAACATTTTGAGAGAGAAGAGAAATTTTAATACATTTTTTATTAAAGATGCTGGTCTCACTGCAAAGCTTTAGAATGATGCTTTATTGTCATGAGATATATTCATTTGATTTGAGGGAAAACTGTTCAGCAAGAATTCAGAATATGTAATATGGATCCCCACCCTGAATGGGAACATAGTAACTAAGGACACACAAAGAATATATCATTCCTGTGGGTAAACCTATATTTCCTCTGGTTATTCTACTTTTTGAGGGAGCAGTTGTCATATGATTCTGATATTCTGAGCTGGGAAAATAAAATGTCTTGTGGCTCTCCCATGAGAGAGGTTTTTATACTGAGTAGACCTAAGAAAATATTTTTACTACGATTGTTATTTTCCCTATCTGCTGTAGGGATATTTCCCTATCTACTGATGGACTCGATATTTATAATATTCTTCTTCCTTTTTTAAGTCTTCCTTTCTTTGTAGGTTTTCTTTCCCAGAGGTTGGAGCAGACAAACTTTTGAGGTCCCTTCTAACCCGGGCCGATCTACGGTTTTGTGGTTCTAAGTCTGAAGGAGAACTACAATAACTTGGACAAGAAGTTGGACAGACAGTGCCATTACCTGAAGATCAGATGCAGTATTTGACAGAACCTAGTAGAGAAATGCCCTTGGAGGAGGAGGTGAAAGGTGGCTCTTAGATGTCAACCAACTGATCTTTAGGACCTACCATGGGGTTGCATTAGCTTAAGTGTCAGATTTGAAGTTAGCAGTATGAAAACAGACTGGTTAAGATACTGGATCAGGAGGTATTTGACCACAGAGTAGAAAGATGGGCCTAAAAGACACAGAATTTCAGTGGGGCATAGCAAAAGAAGTGTACAGCAGGAAGACACTGACTTAGCAATACTTAGCAATTCCTAGAGAATGCATGTTTAAAAGGCCAATGCTCAGTTTGTCTGATGATTTGAACTGGCCATCCTGTAGACATAGGGGGCTTACTTGTATCCAAATACCTTTAGTAATTTTTCTTCTCAGCAGACAATCCCAGCACTCTGTGTAGAAACTGGAAGATGGGGAGAGGTAGCAAGATAGCTTATGACTTCTGCTGTTTGGGTGCCTGCCTGCCCACTCCTTTCACAAGCATTTCCCTGTGGCAAGCAGCTCCCTGAAAGCTGGTAAAAGGCTTTGAACTGTTTTACAAAATGCAGTTGGCAGAGGAAAAGTGCTTTCCATCAAGAAAGCTGGAGCACCGTGTTTTCCCAGCTGCTCTGAGGCACCATATGTTTGCAGTATGGCTACTAATGCTACTCTTATTTCTTTAGGAGACATTACAGATGTAAGTCTCTGCAGCGATAATTGTACGAGGATAAGCAAACTTCTGGCATGTGGCAGTATTTCACTGGGGTTAATGCCAGGGTCAGCCCTGTCAAAGCAGCTGACACAACAGTGCCTTGAGGAATATGGAGATCACAACCATCAGTACGACCAGTTTCATTTGACACTGTAAGACCTTGGGAGCAAGATTTGCAAATCTCTCTGGCTTGGTCAGCACAGTAACTGAGAGTCAGCTGACCAGGATACTATAAGGATGTTCTTCCAATGGCATTTTAGAAGTTTCCATTGCAATATTTGTTAACAATAATTAGAATTTAGTACAGTGAAATCACGTGGTGTATAACCAACTGTATTTGCCTTGCCCATGTTTCCAAGCCTTTACTGGGATGGCTACTTGTCAAGCAGTCAAAGCATTCCTCCTCAAGGTGTGAAGATACACTTTTCTGTCCCAACTAGCAGTCCAGAAAATAAACAGGAATTCACAACACCAGATGGGGAATAAGGTGCTGAGCAAATGCAGGATCTGTTTCAGGGCTCTCCCTGGGGGCTGGAAGGATGACAATCACCAAGAAGAAAAAAAAGTGACTAGTCAAGCATGAGGGAGAGTCAGGGTGAATGGCAGTTGCTTAGGGTTTCAAAAGGAAAACAGTTAGAAGAATATAAGACAAAAACAACAATGTGCTGCAAGGAGTGTTGACAAAAATCTCTCTAAAACTTGCCATAAAAACAGACACATGAATCTTCTCTCTATTGGCAGGCTTTGAGACATTCTTATATAGCATAACATGAAGAGGCCAGATGTCATATTATGGTTAGAGATTTGCAGTCAATGGAAGGGCTAAAAATAATATGACACTGAGAGAGTATAGGGAGAGTTATCTAGAGGAAGGGAAACTGGCCAACGTTTTAAAGTTTCAAGGCTCTGTTTTCCAGAATTATACTGGCAGGGGAGTCCACATCCATTTCTTCTATAGCTCCTCAGTAAATTATGGCAACGATTCAAAACTGCTTTAAACTATAACCCATCTTTCATTGACTTGGCTGCAGTTACAATCAGGAATTGGGGCTTGGTTAAGTGTAGCACTAATACTCTGTTCCGCTTCCTACAGAAGTCAAACACAGTTCTGTCTTTTAATCTGCTTGTATGTCAGACCTCCAGTAAGCAACCTGGGATAAGGGCTGGGCTTACTGCAGTCTGGATAAGGAGAAAGAAAAATAGGAAAGAGGAAGGCAACTTTGAGGAGCCAGCACAGAAGCACTTATGCAGGAACAGGATTGCAGTGCACAGTGTATAAACCCCACCTCCTTCATGATGCAAATTAAACACCTAATTTTCAAGGAGGAAAGCAGTCAGGAAACTCTTTGCCAGCCACAGTAGTGCCTGGTAGTGTCACCTCACCAAGGTAGTCCCTGCAGACTACAGATGTTGCACAGGCATACACTGTCATCTCAGGGTGACCAGAGCTATGAATGATGATGACAAGAAACCATGAGCCAATATAGTAGTGTTATCATAAAATAATAGCATTTTGTGTAATAAAAGTAACGGTCAGATTTGAGTGGGGAATTTGGAATTTCAGGTCATGCTGGACTAAATTTTTAAAAATCAATGAGGTTCTCATAAAAGGCCAACAGTAAGCAAAGTGAATCAGAGATTTTTTTCTCTATTTGATAGTAGAATTGGTATGAAAACTGAAAACAGAAAACAAGCAAACAAACCAACCAACCCTCACACCTTGTTTTTCCTTTAACATAAAGTAGTGATGTGGCTATGTGGCTGGTGGGATCAGTCCTTCATGGTATGACAGGGCCAACATTAGTATTTGCTGCCTTGAAGTCCTATAGCTGACACAGATATTCAGTGGGATGAGGAAAACTTCAGAGAGCTTACTGGTATGGAATTACGTGTAAGAGAAAAGAAGGTTCCTGGATGGCTCTGGATGGATTATATTGGTGCCATAGTATCTGATCTAGTCAGGCATCCAGTTGACAGAGGTAGGTACTGTGACATGGACTTCATCACAAGGATTAGTCATCAGAATGTGCCAAACACTAAATCAATAGATTGTGAATATATCTGAAAGTACCAAAATAGTGTGCATTGTAAAATATTGTGGCCGAGTAAATTTAGTGATGATGGACTTCATCTATCAGATAAAGATTAAGAAAAAAGCCACCAACTCTTTAAATTATGTATTGACCAACTGAACTCACTAAACACAAGGAAAAAAAATTAATGTTTTCCAAGCATAATGTCGATCTATGTATGCAGCGCATTTCAGATATATGGCAAATGGTCAGCCCTCAGAAGTAAGAGATCCAGTGACAGACTTATGATCTGAGACACAGTAGAATAAAATGTTGAGAAATTGGGTAGTGGATTTTTTTGCTTAAAGTAGAGAAGAGGAAGCAAACCTGAGGAGACACATGGCCCAGGTTTTCAACTCTGTTAATCATTTATGGTCATTCCATAAGACACATGACTGCTTGGCTACATGCATACGATCATAAAGCTGCAGACTGCAATACAGTCACACCTTAGTTTCTGTCATTCAATGTTTGATTGTCTGAGTCAATGTCTGTGAAGACTTAAAGCCAGTCATATAGAAATGTGGATTTTCCTCAAACAATTTTCTGATGAAATTTTTATTTGCTTGTCCTTTCAGACTGGATAAACTAATTATTTTGAAACTGTTCCTCTTTATTACATATATTAACTGACCAGGAAAAACAAACAAACAAATAATCAAACATAAACTCATGTATTTACAATGAATTCAGAGGTATCCATGCCTACCAGAAAGACTTAATTACAATGCTGAAGCAAGTAGACCCTTCATCTTTACTTTTGCTTAAAAAGCTAAAATTCAGTGTGAAAATCATGGGCTTCTGTTGCAGCTGCACAAGAACAAAGCACTGAAAAACCAAACACCAATATATACCTACCACATATCTAAAAAAAACCCCAAACAGAATATACCAAACATGTTGAGCACAATCATCAATAAATACAACCTCTTACCAGGATGAAAATCTTACTATATTGTATATAAAATCTTCATATGCAAATTATCTTTTAAGTCAGCTTGGCAGAAAGTAGAGTAGGAGTAGGAGCTATTTTAACATTAAAGTATAATTAATTTGAACTTGAAAAACATACTCCAGGCAATAAGGGGTGTGGGATAAGTTTCAGTGAAACACTTAAAAGTTCAGCTGTTTCTGTGCCAGCATTTTAAACATTCTGAAACCAACAAGGCTTAAGCACTGGCAAACAGAAAGCAACAGGGAAGTACCTTCTCCAAATTAAGTCTTTCAGAAAACTAGCAGCTGCAAACTGTTCATGTAGAAATTGAGACTAAGTTTTCACAAAGACCCCTGCAAGCAGTAGTTTGAGCTCAAAAGAAATGAGATTTACCTTGCCTATTTAAGAAGTTATAATATCCTTAAAAACTAAAGTTAATGGTCTTGCAAACATAGTTTTTGGGGGCCTGTTTCCAAAAATGAGTCTTCTAAGTATAAAGGAAAGAAAGGATGTAAAAAATACCTTTTCCTCCCTAGCTCCTCTTTAATTAATGTTCATAGCTCAAGGATTAGGGATATAATTTTTTTCCCCACATAGCTGAATGCCAGCCTGATTTCAGGCTACTGTTACTATAGAAGTGATTGTGAAGAAGCTTCTCCCAGTGCTTTTCTCACCTCTTAGTTTCTCTGCTGGAATAAAATTGATTGAACATAGAAGAAAGGACACAGAACACCTTAAGCAGATGAAGTAAGGCTGCACATATGTTTTAGAATTTTCTTCTCATTGAAACGAATTGCTTTGCATGATGCTGATTTTATACTGCAGTTTTTGAAGCACCCTTTAGCAGCACTGTGGTTACATGGATATATCCACAATTTATAGGGGGGAGATTGTCAAAATATACCTTCAATTTATTGTTTTAGTAAATGAACTTAAAATATTGCACAGGGATTCTTTGGTAATGCATTTCTTCTGATCTTGACAAGAAGTTCAACAGGAGCCAGCAGTGTGCCCTTGGAGCCCAGGCCAGGCTGGATGGGGCTTAGAGCAACCAGGTCTAGGGAAAGAGTCCCTGCCCATGGCAGGGGGATTGGAACCATATGATCTTTAAAGGTCCCCTCCAACCCAAACCACTCCATGATTCTGTGACTTCAGAACTTTGCATTTCAACTGTTTTAATTAGTACACTCTAATAAATACATTTTGAGACAACTCTAGCACATTTTGGTTTCAAAACCAGAGGCTTAATGTAAACAGTTTACATAGCATTCTACAAACACAGAGATACCAATTATGTAGAATTATAAGGTGAATAACTAAATCAAGGATACGACCTGTAGAAAACATAATTTGCTTTATAAATATAGGAAGGATAGCTTTTAGAGTAACAGTGACATGCTAGTGATAATTATGAGTAACAGTGTGAACCTAGTGAGATCTAGAAAAGTAAATTGCCAATGCAGAGAGAGAGTGCTATAAAAGCCCAGGGCACCAGCTTTCAGTGTGTAGGTTCACTGTGCTGACTCTCAGCTCTTAGAATTCCACAGGTACTTTACAGGAATTAGATTAATTGCTACAGCAGGGTGTTTTAGGCCACATGTTATTCTTTACATTGTGTGCCTGCTGCCCAGATGTAAAGGAACATGCAGATAAGTCATGTAATATGCAATATGTAACTGGGTAGATCTTGTGATAATATGTAAAAACACAAGAAATAGTAAAAAAAATCAGCTAATAGATAAATCCCAAGGAAAAAGCAAAGTACTATAATTTGATTATTTTAAGATTAAGAAAGATAACCAATGTTCAAAGCTTTACTTGGAAAAATTTGAATTAGGTTATTTTACACCTGCTGGCATGAACATGCTTTTATTGATGAAGTTTTGGTGCATTTAGGCAAGATGAGTTGCAACTTTACAATCGGATTTTTAAAAATGAAATTAATAAAAAAATAATAGGGACAAAAAAAAGAGAGAGAAAAAAAAGACAAATCTAGTTGGCATTAGCTTCCAGAATGAGAAAATTAACTAATAAAAAAAAAACTATGTTCTTTATGATGCAAAGGCTCAGTTTTGAAAACCTGGAGCATGCTCTCTTCTGTCCCTGAGACAAGCTGAAAAGAAATCATAAAATCTCTACTGGGCAAACTCTGTTTTGTTACTTCATGCTGTCACTGTTCTATTGAAGCTTTCTTTTCTTAAGTGTAGGGCGACTATATACTAACATTGCTTCGTGCTGCTGGAGTCTGTGTAGCTTTTCAGCTTCTGTTTGAAGTATTATCTGATGTCCCTTTCCTCTCATCTCACTGATGTCATTTTACTACTATTCTCCTCAAAGAGACACTTGTCTCTTGATCACTCCTTTAGGCACATGTCAGAAAGAAGAGAAGGCCTGTGAAAAGTGACATGCTGGATATTTGCTTATATCCCTGCCACTGAAGAGCATGCTCTCAGAGTTACCTGAATCAGTTTTATTATCCAAAATGCTTTGCTCCACAGGTAAGTCACAGGTGTGGAAATGTACCTGCATTTGTGCATGCATGTTTGCATATAACCAATTTAGGCTGGCAGATGAAACTGACCCACTTCTAGGCTAAAAACCCAGTTAGAAGCAGAAATAGTCATTTGACTGGTAAAGTGTTAAAGCAGAAAGCTGCAGAAAGTCTTTTACATGCTAATCTGGAACACAGGCAGAATGTCTGCAGAAATACTTAGAACTGGGTCAAAAAAAGGGCCATTAAGCAAATAGAAGTGTTACTATGAGTTAATTATTGGAACAACAGATAAATAGGAAAAGGAAGGAACTTTATCCTAATAAAAAGCAAAGCACTAATAACTCTGACTTCAAGCAGATAGACACACTAATGCTTGCAATGCCCCACCAGTGCTCATCAGCTCTGACCTGCAAATGTCTTAACACTGAACCTCTGTTGAGGAGATACTGCCAGGAGAGTCAAGCTGAGTCACATTATGTTCCAGTCTTCTGAAAGTGAGTACACAGGAAGGAAGCAGAGATAAAGTGACCTAAATTAAAAGCTGAATTTGTGTTTTCTGAAGTGAAACCTCTGTGTGCTAATTTCTACATTTAACTTCAAAATCAACTGACTAAGGATACTCAGATATTACATGGATTAATTGAAAAGAATACTAAGTACCCTTTCCTATCAAGTATCACATCTGGAATAGTTTGGCACTTCTTGTGCAATATCTCAATTCATAAAAGCCAAAATAATTCACTCTTTCATGTAGGTATGTTGAAAGTTCTGAATTTAAAGTTAAGTTGTATTCTTAAATTTTAAACAATATTTAGTTCCTGAAATAAGTAGCTGCAGAAACAGAAACCTTAGCTAGCTCTCATGTAGATTTGTTACTTCTGGATAACTTGAAACATGAACAAAGTCTGGATAGTGCAGTTTAAGCAGTAGTCTGGATCCTGATTTTCAGATTTGCACTTTTTGTTGTTTTGTTTTTCTCATTCAAAAACCCCAACAACTCAGAACTCCCCAAACTCTGAGCCTCTTCTGATCTGGTGCCAACTATTCAAGAGGGCTTCTCAGTGACTTGGCTGCACTGCTGATCAGCTCCTCAGTGAGCCTGGAAATCTTAGTGATGACACAGAACGTTGATGGCTCCATATGAAAGGTTGCTTTCTTTGGTATCTTTTTGACTGATGTGAAGCAAAATACCTCAGACACAGACCAAGATTTTTTCTTCCAGCTGGTGGCATGATATGTCAGATGTTTGACACACGCATGTCTTCACCTCATAATAATTTCTCTATTTTCTCTAAGTTCAAATATATGCACCCTTGAATACCTGTTCCGATCAAACAGATTCAAACAAGTGCTCATTTTAGGCTTTAGGAATAATAGCAGAAGTTAATGTCAAGTTTATGTCAAATTTAACATAACTATTCAACATCCTTGGCATTTGTGGTGCTGTGCAGGTAGATTGAAAAATATCGAGTGCTAAATGAATGCACAGTGAATGCAAGGAAAGCAGACAACTATAATCAGCTTCTCTGTATCACTGGGGGCAGTTTTAAGAAGGGCGAAATGCTTCACACACAACTTCATTCCCAAGGAATCTACAATTTTAAACCTTTGAAAGATCTACAGAAAGAGGTAAGTACAGCTTTCTTTTTATTGTGACAAACAGAAGGATTTATACTAAATCAGCTATTCCTCCTGACAAACTCAAAGACCAATGTTTTGAAGGCAATTTATTGAAACCCTCTTTTAAGAGCAAACACAGACAATGTTCTGATGCCTGATTTTGTTTAAGTCCTATTTATGAAACTCCTGGAGAGAAGAAATATTTTTATCAAATATTTAAAAACTGTGGGGTTAAGGAAATACCACCATATTTTTAATGCATTGAACATTGGAATCTAAACATTTTATATGAATGTATTTTAACTTGGGAAATATTATACTATCTCTCTTAGAATTCTAGACTACTATTACTTGTAACCTGCTTAGCCTTTTCTAATATCTCATGTTTTTTCTGCTTATGGATTAGAAGGTTAAGAATGCCAGCAAAAGGAATATTATGAGAACAGAAAGCAAAGTGTCCTGTGGTGCAAAACTTTATATGGGTTCTTATTTTTTACTGGACCATTTTTGAATTCAGCAGTTATTCTTACATAAGTAGATCATCTGTGTGAATATTCAGTGACTAGACAGTACCACACATAGCACAGAAGTCAGTATTTTTTTCCAAAACAACATAAAGGTGCTACCTATATTTTTGCCCATCTTTGTTATATTTCAAAACTCATAGTAGATGAGTGATAATCAACACATCAACTTGCCCAATTTAAGCTTTCTTCCTCACCCTAAAATAATAATGATTAAAAATAAATATAACTTGACAACAATTTCCCCTTTCTGAAGCAGGGGAATTAATTTCAGTTGTGATTGCACCACATGGGTAGCACTGAAACCAGGCCCTAATTCATGTCAGGTTCTTTAGGTCGAGGCCAGCACCCCAACCTCTATCCAAAATGTAATCATCCATCAGAGAAAGGTCTGCAGCATTGTATGAAGTAGACCTTAGAAACTGGCCAGCTGTATTCTTGACTTTTTCTATTTCCCAGACAGTGCCAAGATGTTATCTAGTCACTTTGTACAGAGAAGAGAGAAAGGCATTACAAGTACACTGAACTGAATTCCTACAGCATGAAAGCAACTATTTTACTTCAGTACCTCACAGACCATATAGTGGATATTTCCTGCAAGAAAAACAACTACTAGGAGTAAAAACAGACTAGTCCAGATCCTACATTTATTCAATTCAATAATACTTCACTTCTCTTAAACGTTCATATGAAGGAAGAAAATAGGTCTTAAAATGGAAACTTAGTCAATGTAAGACTAATTGTATAAGAGAAGGAATAAATCTCACTTTGAAGCACATTGTCTCTGGAAAATTAGCCTGAACAAAAGTGTGCATTTGTCCTTGAAATAAAACTATAAGACTGCAAATCAAAGTAACGAGGAGACATCTTGCAAATATGAATTTTAAAGAAAATGTGCTCCTCAATAGAGAAATTATGTCAATGCCTAGAGGAGTAAAAGAGTAGTGACTGTATAATAAACCTCATTCTCACTTTAGCACTATTAGTACTGGAGCTGTAATTCAGTTAAGCTACAAGAACACCAGCAGAGAATGAGAGAGCAAATCTGCAAAAGATTTGTCATGGATGAACACGCCCAACAGTCACATTTAGTCTTTGAATGCTACCAAATATCAGAAGAGCTAGACTGGGAGATACACAAGAGCCATGCTGGAAACTTGATTATGCTTTGTACTGACATTTCATGTACCTTGGGACCTGTTTCTGGGCTCCTCCTAGAGCACTCCACTGGGCCACGCCTTATCCCAGTGTGCATAGCTGCAGGAAAGCTGTATGTTTCTTGCTTCTTGTAGCACCAGTAAATATATGAAAAGCAAAATAATTAAGATGAACAGACAGAAGGTAACAAAACTTAACGGGCAGTATTTCAAAGCTGTATGTGTGTGAATGTGCATTCACTTCCAAGAACATGTGCATCAACACTAAAGGTTTGTGTCTTTGATTTGACCAGTCCCAAGTATCTTCTGTTTATACTCATACTGTCTTTTACATCTTGTCTAGTTAGATAAGAATACAATTGTCTACCAAGTGTTCAAGTCTGTGAAAAAAGCCTGAATATTTGTTAGTTTTGAGAGTGTCTATCAGCTCTATAAATGTCAGATCACTTTGATTACTTTGAGGCAAACACAGTTTTCCTAAGAAAAGGTGATTTTCTTTTCCTAAGAAAGGGCGAGTCTAGGTTGTACAACTCCTATCCAGACAAAAAATACCAAGCTTTTGTAATCCACTCATTGTTCAGTGACCCTACAAACAACCAATACACATAGTGTTACAAGAACCTGCATTTTCTTAAATTCATTGCAATAACTGTTGAGAGATAATGCCATTGTTTCAAGGAGAACAGCAATTCTTCAGATTTTGGAAAATAAATGATAACTCACTGACACAACTGAGGAAATGGAAGTCAATAGAATATAATTTTCTGACATAATAATTGGTTAGGGCAAGCACTGTTTTTCTAAAGCCTCCTATCCAATCTAGAATAACCACTTGAGGGCACCTCTTTATTGTAAGGTCGTTTTAAAAGGCATCAGCTTTCAAAAGCAACTTAAGAGATTTTGGTGCTGAAAATATTCGAAGGAAAGACTGCCACCTACTGAATCTTTTTGTCCCTATTCCTCTAAGCCCCAAGAACATTACTCATCCTTTAAGCACTGGAAAGTACAATCTTTTCTTTGCTAAATTTATTCAACCAGTAAGATAATATCAAAAGAAAGAAAAAAGATTTTTTTATCCTAATGAAACTTCTATAGTACTCAAATTTAAATATTGGACATGTGACCTTGGTTTTCAACCAGTTTCTCTTTCATGAGTTCTTTTTTAAAAAAAACCCCACTACTTCAGGGTGTAGATACATTATGTGCTAAATATATGTACCCTTAATTATTTGAAGCTAAAAAAGCCTTCCAAAACCATAGCACTTTGACAGTAACTTCAAAGACTACCTTACAAAAAATCCCATTTAGACTCTGTATTTGTTTTCCTGGTTTTCAAAATTAGGCCAGGGACATTTTTTAAATAGTGGCTTGGCATATTCTTCATTTTACATTCTTAAAAAAACCCTTGTAGTTCCAATAGAAATGATTAAATTATGGTTCCTTAGCAGTAAAGACAACAGCAAGATCATCAGAAGCAAAAAACACTAGACTGGCTTTTTCCACTACATAAATAGTGCTTATCAAAGGCAATTGAAAGTAAAAAATGCATTATATGCTTGTAAGGTGTTAGATAATGCTCCCTGTTGGGGTCCCTCCCCTGCCGTGTAGCCCTGGGAGAGGGGCCCTGAGGGCACAGACACGGGATTTCTCTGTCCCTGCTCAGCCTCGTTCCCATTGGTTGGTTTGTGTTCCCTGCGCGGGCAGAAGGAGCCTTGGTCCCGTGACTGGGACAGTTCCTGAGCAGAGCTCCGGCCATGCGGCTGGAGAAATAAACATCTCTGAAACATCTAGCAAGAATCTGTCTGTCCATATATATTTCCTTTCCACGGGACTCCTGGTTTGGTATATGCATGTTGCAGTATCCCCACTGCAACAAATGGTGGAGATTTGTGAGCAGAACGATCCCCGATCCCTAAGCGACTGATTTGTGTGAGTAAACCCTGGAAACTTTGGATTCCTCTTCTTGGTTTTGCTTTGCTATTCCATATCTAAACTATGGAGGAACGGTGGGAAGACTCTTGGCTCTCAGAGCCGCATATGGACATTTATCTTAAACTAAAAATGATTCTTGAACAACGATTTGTGAATTTTAGCTTGATTCAAGCTCAAAAAGAACTGAAACACTTCCTGGCATGGTTGTTTAAGAACTTTTTCTATGTTTCTTGGGATTTAATTCTTACCAAGGGCTTTTGGAAAACCGTTTGGACACAGTTAATATTGGAGTCAAAATATATGCCGATGGAAGAATATTTTCGTGAATATTATATAATTACCGAGAGTGTTGAGCAATGTCAGCTGTGTCCTGGCGAAGGGAAGCCTGGCACAGGGACCGTGCGGCCCAGGCCACGTGCACCGAGCGCTCTGCGAGCAGCAGCGAGGCAGTTCCCGCGCGTGGGCGGAGCCACGCGAGCCGCAGTGTCGGTGGCGGAGCGGGGAGCGGCGGGACCCGGCAGTGCCCGTCCGGTCCCGCGCAGTGTGTGGTGGAGCGAGCCCCGTGAATGCCCGGCCGAGAGGGGCGGCGCGCGGGCGGCGGCTGGCGGCGGTGCCGGTGGAGCGGAGCCGTGCCCAGCCGAGACGCACGCTGGAGCGGGGCGCGGGGGAGTCGTCGCTCGGGGGCCCGGCCGAGACGTGGGTGCAGCGCCCGACATCGGCAGCGAAGCTGCGACCAGAGGAGGCGACGGACGGAGAACTGAGCGGCGCGGCCCGGCCCGGCCCGCGCAGCCCCGAACGCGACCCCGGGAAGAGCGCGCAGGCACCAGCAGCTCCGACAATTCCAACACGGGAGCGACCGAAGGAGAGAGCAAAGACGCAGCGAGACAGAAAACAGCAGCCACTCGGAAAAAGGAAAAGATCATAGTAACTAAGATCTTGGGGATAGTAAAATGGTATAATGTTAAGCAAAATTATGGTTTTATAACAAGGTGTGACAACCAGCAGGACATATTCGTGCATAGAACTGCTATTAAAAAGAATAACCCTGAAAAATGCATCCCAAGCTTGGGAGATGGAGAAGTCGTGGAATTCAAAATTGTTCTAGGGAGAAAAGGGTTACAAGCATCGCAGGTCACTGGGCCTGATGGTGTTCCTGTAAAAGGCAGTATATATGCAAAAAATCGTAGTCATGTTAGACAATATCTCCATTGTAAGCCCTCCCTACAGTCTCCCTTTCCTAATCCCACCTTTCCCTTTTACCCTATGTCCTATTACCCCCAGTGTATTCCCAATCCGTTTTTTCACCCATGGTTTCCCTCACAAAACCATGCTTTTGCCAATTGTTTCCCCAAAAATCCCTTTCCAATGCCGAGTGGGGGATGAAAAGGGGGAGGGAAGAAGTTAAACCCTCTCCTGCCTCAGTTTCCCCACAAAGCATGCTCAGAGTTCTGTCTCCCTTCTGTCAGCCCTAAGATGTTCCACAGAATCTGTTTGGACATTTAAAGACTCAGGAGGGTGGCTTGTTTTGTCTTGAAACTGTTCTTGTTATGTTTATCCAGTTGTTTTCATTCTCCTTTTATTAAAATAAAACGGGTGAGGTGTTGGGGTCCCTCCCCTGCCGTGTAGCCCTGGGAGAGGGGCCCTGAGGGCACAGACACGGGGCTTCCCTGCCCCTGCTCAGCCTCGTTCCCATTGGTTGGTTTGTGTTCCCTGCGCGGGCAGAAGGACCCTTGGTCCCGTGATTGGAACAGTTCCTCGGCAGAGCTCCGGCCATGCGGCTGGAGAAATAAACATCTCTGAAACATCTAGCAAGAATCTGTCTGTCCATATATATTTCCTTTCCACGGGACTCCTGGTTTGGTATATGCATGTTGCAGTATCCCCACTGCAACAGCTCCCAACCTAGAGATTACTGCTCATTTCTCAGGATTATACACTCAGTTATAGAAAATATCCAGGGCTGTTACTGGGTTGATTGAATACCAAAACTGGGGAAGTTTTTTATTTCAGTCTGTCAGCCCTTAGGTGGCTATGCTGAAATGTTCAGTCCTCCATTAATTACATTTATCTAACATAAACCAAACAGCTATGAAATTGCTTGAAACTGGTTTACATTTAATTATATCACAATATTTTCATAGAAAAGACATGATTTATCACAATAAATTTTTAATGCAGGATTTTTGTTTCCACCCCGTGTTCTATCTCTGATATATCCGTATTTAAAGGAAGAAATGCTTCCTTACTGTCTAATCTGAACTGAAACATTACGAAGCTTTTCTTAGCATCTTTCGTTTCCACTAGTGCTTAGACAACTTGGATGAAATTAAATAATTTAAAGAACTGTTTTCAGTCAAAATGAATTAAAAAGCTTTTTTGTTACTCAGCTTTTCTCTAGTTTGCAGTCTAGACGTTAATCAGAAGACCACAGAGTAGGCTTCATAGCTGAGGAATAACTAAGACTAGTTCTACTTTTTTGTTTCACCTTGTATTTGTATTTGTCATGATTGCATAGCTACTTCACTGAAGTACAGGCTGTATGACACAATGTTTAAACAGAAAAAAGATACCATCATTTTTTGTGGAAGTTACATCTCATTAATAGATCTGGTAAGACAATTTTCATTTTTGTCACTAGGAAAATGTTCTCTTCAAAATGTTAAATGGTATCAAGGAAAGGGTAGACAGTATGCCCAAAGAAAGTAGTAAGCATGAATAAGTATGGAAGACCAGAGAGGACAATGCTCCACATAATTTCTAGAATCAGTAATGGTCTAGCAACATTTCTACTGGGACATTCATTGGAGAAGAGCTTTGTATTGTAATATCTAATCTAAGTCTAGAGTTGAATCCCAAACCTATTGCCTTTCTTTAGCAGGCTTCTAACAGGTTTTATATTGGTGGGGGTGGTGTAAGGAGGGAAAGGGAAGGGCTCTGACTGGCAACCTATCAGTCACCATGAAGGTCACTAGACTTTTCTGAACCTTTTCAAAAAGTTAGCCTATTAGTAGATATTACTTGTCATAACAATATAAGTTGCTTAACCTCAAAAGACTTATATTTCATAAATGTAAATTTAAATTTAGGTGTCTCCAAAATTTGGCATTGCAATATTGTAGATGATTTGTAGATAAAGGAATGTGTTTCCATTAATTGCTAGATCCAATACATCCTTCTACATACGTACACACACATGTCATCAATAACTGTGTCAACTCTGACAAAATGCCATAAAGGTAACATAAAACCGAAATAAGACCCTGGAAGAGACTCTATACACATATATATGTGATCAGCTCACGAATATTGTTCCAGTCTTATCATACTCTGCATCTAAGGGCGACTAAGCAAGGTACACACTGTATTGCAGCTGGCAAATGCTTTGTTCAGGAGGTTGGAGCTGGTGTCTGGAGATTGGCTGGTAAGAGCTGGAAGGTGTTAAGACTGGAAGGTGTTAGGAGCTGGAAATTATTTTTGCACTGTATACTTGGAGAGGAGGTAATCACCTTTAGATGGTACCATATCAAAAGGCAGAACCAAATAAAATAAAAAGCCCAGTCAACAAAAATAGTCAGTCAAGATTTATAGAGTCTCCCACTTGACAACCTCCAGCCTAGCAGTGTCTGAATGACTGGTTTAAATGAACAGGTTCCTCATGAATGTTAGAAGATACTTTCTGGATCTTAAGCCTTGCATGCAGCAGGATAAGGTAAGAGGAAGATATTACTCTTAGGCTGCTCTTGGATTTAGGAATGACAATTAAGGTAAGATTTTAGACTTGAAATATGGATCCCATCCCTGCTTAAACTGGAGAACAGACTGAATTTACATGACTGTCCTGCCAGATTATTGGTTTAATCACCAAACTGTGGTGTATTCTGACCATTATTCTCTACAATACTCTTGTATTGTTTAAAACATACCATATATGACACACTGGGCCTGATAGATGAAATTTTTAGCCATGGTACACGTCTATAAGCCCAGAATTTCAGTTCTTGCAGCAAGCAATACTTAAGTGTTTTATCCAATGGAGATTAAATTTAAGAGGTACCACTAAGGAATTATTACTCAGAATAGCCTGCAATGCAGGAAAACATTTAGGATTCGAGTGATCATGTTCAGCCACTTGCTTCATAGTACCTGCTCCTTTATCCATGCAGAATGGACATGAAATGTTAGTTCTATATGAATGCCTGAAGCACAGCATGAAGAAACTCATCATATACATTTCCTGAATGTTGGTGTCTAGGTGAGTCATGATCCCCTTAAGGGACATGCAACAGGAGCAAACTGAAACACAGGAGGTTCTTTCTCTCTGAACATCAGGAAACACTTTCATTCTGAGTGTGACTAAGCTCTGGCACAGGTTGCCCAGGGAGGCTGTGGCATCTAAAACCTTGGAGATACTCAAAAGCCATCTGGACATGGCTCTGGCTCACCCTGCTGCAGGTGCAGCAGTTGACATCCACCAGCCTCTTCCAAACTTAACATTCTGTGCTTCTGTGATTTCTTATTATCAAATTTGCTTTCTCTACAGTTGAGGTGAAGTGTCTATCTTGTGAATTTTGACACTGGGTTTCCATGGCAGGAACATAAGCTTCAAGATCATTTGTTTCTTCCAAACTATTGTGTTATTTTCAATTTATCACCACTAGGTTAATGTTTTGAAAAATCTTAGAAATATGCAATGTTGCAATAAGAAGTTTAATATGATGGTTATATACAGAGGTTTTAGTGTATTTATCCCAAAATGAATGACAAAGGAATCAGAAATATTTATTAGAAGTCAGTCTACACAACTGAAGTACAGATGAGGAAATGTAAAAGACCTCGATGGAGATGGGAAATGGAAATTTTACCTTCAATGATCCTTCCTGAGATGTAACATAAAACAAAGGACTGTTAAACATACTGCAGTGATCAGAGAGACAATGTCTGCATTATATTTATCTATTCTCGGATCTGATGTGCTGAGTCCAGAAGAGATTTATGTGATGACAACAGCCAGTGCTAATGATGTCATACTGGAGTAATTTCTGTATTAAAAAGTACCTTAAAATTACAATGGGGACTTAAAATGAATTTTTTTAGCAAGACTACTGTAAGGAATGGAGGCACTATTGCTTTGGTCATCCCCTAGGCAGTGAAAGGGCATGGCACTCCCAGGGCCATGGAAGGCTGCTGCAGACCTGACTGTGATCCTTCCTCTACTTAGCTTTTCAGTCTTAGAAATCCTATCACATATCAGTTAACTGGCAAAAGCTGGAATTACCAAGGATTGGATGTAATTGTCTGCTGTTGTTTTCTGTCCCCCTCTCATTACAAGATACACAAATTATGTCTGAAACTTGAGGATGCATGATATGAGTGCAAGAGAGCGACAATGTTTCAATTGGTACTTGACTTACTGAAGTTTTCTTTTTTGCTTGCTTTTTGTTCTTTCTTTGCCTCCTTTTATTTATTTATTTATTTATTTATTTATTCCCTTCTGTCTGTACACTTTGATTACTTAAAAGATATGCAAAATGAAAGCCCTGAGCACTAAATGATGCATGAAAAAGAAATGAAAATATACTTGCCTTCTGTGTGGTTCTATGCAATCACTGCTCTGCTCTTAGTGTTCTTAGTATTCACACTACTTCATGTGTGTATCTGCAATATTAAGCTCAGATCCAAGCAGAAAGAACATAAATATAGTTTCTCCTCTCTCACAGGCAGCCAACCTCAGAGCTCACTCTGAAGTGCTCCAAGCAATGCAGCAGCGTCTAAGACCAAAATGCCTTCACTTTGGTGGGAATAAGTACATAAATCTGAGATCCTTCTACAGGTAAAGGCGGCAGTGACACTTCCTTCTTCCTGGTTAAACATTCTTGAAAGTACTTTTCATGCTCATATTTTGAATTTGGTTCCATTTCTAGCAAATCCTTGAAACATTCACACTCACTTCCAACTGAACAGTGATACAGATGAGTTGTTTGGCTAGTCTGCAAAAAGGGACCTTTCACATGTTCATCTCTTGTTGCATCCATCCATGACTGTCTGACCTTATTGATGAGCATGAAGGAAAAAAAGACTAGGACTCTTTTTTCTTTTTTATTTTCTTGGAAATGCTATTAGCATACCAGCATTTACTAGTCTTGATTCTGACTGCAGTCAGAACTATATAATTATATGTTATTACAGCTCTAATGACTTCTAAAAATTCTCTAACAGATGTGGAAATCTGTATTTCTCCCTGTCTTCCTTAGTTTAATGGGATGATGTTTCTTGTACTAAAACGGAATGTAATCCAGGATAGTAAGAATCTTAAGTAAATATTTAAAAGTTGATGTGTGGCACCACAAAAAATTTTCAATTGAATGAAAAAAAAAGAAAATATTATATCTTTATTTGAACAATAACTTTTCAATCCCTGTGTTTGTTTGCTTCTTAGCATTCAGCAAAATACAGCCTATTTCTTAGAACATGTTCATTCTGTGCTTCTAACTTCAGCTTCAACCTGAAGTACAAAATACCAAAGGTTTTTTACATTTCTCATTTGCTAACTAGACCAGCAGAAGCAAAATGCATTAGTAATCTGGTGACATCCCCACACTCATTAGCAGGTCTGAAAGGCTTTGATAAACTTTTACAATGGGTTTCCCAAAGATGTAATAAACATGACCTTTAGAAATCCAACTGAATCTCAAATACGCAACATCCATTACAGGCATTTGATAAATTACAGTCAATTTGTAACAAGTACTTAGAGAAAGAAAATAGCATATGCGTGAGGGAAAACAATACACTTTGTTTGTAAACACAGAGAAAGCACAGAAATAACCTCTCTGGGGTGATATTCAGATAGTGTTATTTGTGTTCATACAGTGAGACATGAGGGATGATGGATTACAAAAAACGATAATCAGGTAATATATTATTGTCATGAGAGAAGAAAGTAGGGGAAGAGGTGTTGTTTTTTGGGTTTTTTTGCTGTTGTTGGTTTTCCCCAGAATTACCTCTTAAAACAAATGCTGAGAGTTCAGTACATTCATAAAGAACGTGTCTGTGTAACACAGACTGTATTTCTGAAGGTCTTGACAGGAATTTCTTTAAATATGCAATAGAGCATTCATTTCTGGAATTACAAGTACAATGAAAAATCCTTCTGGGAGAA
Source organism: Corvus hawaiiensis (assembly GCF_020740725.1). NCBI lineage: Eukaryota > Metazoa > Chordata > Aves > Passeriformes > Corvidae > Corvus > Corvus hawaiiensis. The sequence continues at coordinate 111,363,174 of NC_063214.1, read as the reverse complement.
AAAGAAAACAATGGTCCATAGTGCTCCTCTAGCTATATGAAAATAAAAGCATCTGGTAGTATAATGAGTGTGTTGTTGACTCAGTGCAGTCGATCATCTCTGTTTCCACAAGCTCATGTACTCCAGTCAGTGGAAATCACTGCGGGAAGTACCTGGGGATGCAATGACAATTTGTCCACTCAAAATGTGTATTTTATTCAGTAAAAGGTAAATGTTATGATAAAATACTGGAACCTTGGCTAGCAAGATTGTCTAAAAGAAACTAAGGTTTTACGTAACTTTGAAAGTGGGACTAATTGATATCATCACTACTATTCCTACTGATAGAAAGCAGAAGTTGAGCTCTGAAAGTTTTAAAAAATAAGTAAACAAATAAATGGAAAAGTAAAAGAATGAAGGACCTAACTCAGATGAATCACCTTTAACCCAAACCTTTGAACTCTGAATGGAAAGGTGTAGCCATGGGAAAAGATGAACATCCTTATCAGCTGAGATGTAGTTTACATTTTTCTTCTAATTTAGTGTAAATAGGTAATAGCTGCTTCTATTCACAACTTATAGATATATCTGGTCTGAAAAGTTATTTAAATATTGTGATATGACTATAATTTTCTTACCAATTATTTTCAGGTCAAAACCTCTTGGATTCAAACTAGAAATAAGGCTTTTTGAACTGCCAGCTATGCAAATACATTCCTGAACATGCAAGTCAGACTGCTCCTCTCCTCCTCATCTCTTCAATCTATTTTCTTTCCCTCCCTTACTATCTTCTGCAGTAACAGTACCTTATCCTGAAATTAATTTGAGGGGCCTAGAATGGAACCTTGTGGCTTTGCCTGAATTGTATCAAATCTTTAGTGCCAGCAGAAGTGACAAGTAGCCAAAATTATCTCAGAAAGTCATCAGAGGTGACACATATAAACACAAAGGTCAGGCCTGTTGAAGAAGATTCACTTTTCTGTAGTGTATAAGGAAGCAGAATCTGCTTTAGAGAAAGCTTGGAATAGATGACCTCCAGAACTCCCTTCCAACCCCAACCATTCTGTGTTTCTTGGAACAAAAGATACAAAGGGCAAAAATTTAAACTAAACTAGGGTACATTTAGGTTGGATGCAAGGATGAAATTTTTTTACAATGAGAGTAGTGAGACATTGAGAGTTTCCCCAGAGAAATTGTGGATGCTCTATGACCTGCAGTGAGGTTGGGTGGGCTTTGGGCAACATATTCAGGTTAAAGATGTCCCTGCCTAGGAGGTTGGCCTAGACAATCTCAGAAGCTCCCTTACAAAACAAACCATTCTACAATTCTGTGATGAAGTGGAGTTTATAAGGATTTTACATTGCCCCAAATGTTGTCTCTACAAACACTATGTCTATACATTGATTTTTATATAATTTTAGTTTTACCATCTATCTAAACCCACATTTCCCCTCACATATATGCCAATGTTGATTCAGAATGCAAAAAAGCTAAGCATAAACTTTTCTGGATCCTAGCCATAACTCTTTTAGATGACTACATGAAAATAAGACTTTCTGATAAAGGCTCTTTGATCAATAGAGGGGAAAAAAATGTTCTCCTTGCCAGCTCTCAAAGTGGAGTTTTTACCTACAGTTGTAATAAATGCTATTACATTTATAAGTTCAAGCCCTAATGGCTGTGAGGATGACAGCATGAGGATACTCTAAGGTGTTTACCAAGCTCTGGGGACCCTGTCCTTGGAGAGCTGCTATTCTGTACAGGAGTGTGTGGTCCACTGGCTCTTCTACACACACAACAGTCAGGTCTAAAACTTTTATAAAGCCTTACACCTTAAAGCAAACTATAGAAATTGTACTGACAACCTGCTGTGCCCGCATTAACAATCATATTTGCCCTGTGTAAAACATCAAGCAGGGCATTTTAATATGTTGAAACCAAAATGAGCTATAGTATGGCAGACAGGAAAATGTTAACATATGCCGAAATAGAAGTTTTATCTAGTGGAAGATAGTCCAATATTTGCAATTGTCATCTTCTGGCATGCAAAGGTACATATTTTTCATAAGGGAAATAATTAGAAATCCCAAAATAAACAGCAAGCTGATTAAAAAATGGTGAGAGATGGAAACTAACAGCAAAAATCAACCACTATATGCACAAGATGTAAGCAAATAATAAAATCTGCATTATCTCCTAAAAAATCCATCTAGAAATGTTTGCATTTGGGGGAGGTTAATTCCCACCTTACCTAAGCATCTCTTGAAAGTCATGCTGTAACTGCTGATGCTTAGCATGGGGAAAAATATCTCAGTGTTTTGTATTATTTTGGTTTTGATGTGATCTGTGTAACTGACAGCACTTGGAAAATCCACTTTTCTTTTTAAAATTCCTGAAACCTGGAGAAAAGTCTTATCTTACTTGTTTGGGGACAAACACATCCCTGCTATTACTTATACTATTTCTATAAATATATCCATCAGCACCTAGGAGTGCCAGCTTCATTTTTTGGCACTTTCTAAGAAGATGTGGGCAATCTTCTTTGACCCCAGAGCCTATTCAAAAATGTACATCATGGTAAAAGAGCAGGAGAAGAGATCTAATTCTGATAAACTACATGTCATATGTTCCAACTGAAGTACCACTATAGGGCATAGGTCACTAAAAAGAGATACTACTCCCTCTTTCCAAACCTTTGCAACACCAATTTCGTGATACTTTGGCTTGGTATATATGATTCCTTTACAGTAAAACAAACTCTAGCCTGTAATATTTCACTGAATCATTTAGATTGGAAAAGACTTTTAAGATCTATCGAGCCTGATTGTTAACTCAGCACTGCCAAGTCCATCACTAAATCATGTCCCTGAGTGTCACATCCAGACACCTCTTGAAAACACTCAAAGTGTCTCAACCACTTCCCTGGGCAACCTGTTTCAATGCTTGACAGCCCTTTCAGGGAAGAAGTATTTCCTATTATCCAACCTAAAGTTCACCTAGTGCAGTTTGAGGCCATTTCCTCTTGTCCTATCCCTTGATATGTGGGAGAAGAGACAACCCCTACCTCACTACAACCTCATTTCAGGTTAGAAAGAGGGTGTTAAGGGTGTAGAGGGTGTTAAGGGTGTAGAGGGTGTTAAGGTCCCTCGAGCCTCCCTTTCTCCAGGCTAAACCCCCCCAACTCCCTCAGCTGCTCCTCATCAGACCTGTGCTCCAGACCCTTCCCCAGCTCTGCCCCTTCTCTGGACTCACTCTGGCCCTTCAATGCCTTTCTTGCAGTGAGAGGCCCAAAACTGAACACAGGATTTGATGTGCAGCCTCAACAGCGCTGAGTACAAAGAGATGGTCCCTGCCCTGGTCCAACTGGCCACACTGTTTCAGGCCTTCTTGGCCCCCTGGGCAGCCTTCCAATTCATAATCAGTCAGCTGTTGACCAGCAGCCTCAGGCCATTTTTGACTGGGCAGCTTTTCAGCCACTCTTCCCCAAGCCTGGAATACTTCATGGGGTTGTGATCCAAGTGCAGGTCCAAGTACTGGACCTCAAACAATTGGCCTTGGCCCATCAATCCAGCCTGTGCAGATCCCTCTTTAGAGCCTTCCTGCCCTCGAGCAGATCAACACTCCTGCTGAGTGTGGGGTTGTCTGCAAACTGACTTGAGGGTGCTCTCAATCCCATTGTCCAGATCATGGATGAAGATGTTAAACAAGACTGGCCTCAGTGTTGAGCCCTGGTGACCAGCCCCAGCTGGAGGTAACTCTATTCCCCACCCGTCTCTGGGACCTGCCATCCAGCTATTTTCTTACCCATGGAACAGTGCAGACAACCAAGCCATGAGCAGCCAGGTTCTCCAGGAGAATGCGGTGGGAGACACTTCGAAATGCTAAAGTCCAGTCAGGCAACATCCACAGCCTTTTCCTCATTCACCAAGTGTCACCATATCATAGAAGGAGACCTGGTAAGTCATGAAGGACCTGCCTTTCATAAAGTTTCATAAGCTTCCCACTGGATGCTTTGAAAATTTAAGCATAAATATCCAAGTGTAGGAATAATAAAGAGATTTATCTTAACGTCAATAATCATTAAGAAAATATTATGAGATAGCATACTTTAAAATTGTCTGTACAATACCTTGTAAAAGATACATGATTGCATGCCTTTTTAAGAAAGGTAAAGCTGAAGCCCCTTCTTGTCCATGAAACCCTGCATGTATTTTAAATCAGTCGCTAAATATTGATCAACTTTTACCTGCCTTGTAGATAAGGTAGGGTAAATATGCATATTCCTGGACAGCAAAAACTTGTAAGCAGCTTTACAATAAATTTGGAACCAATGAAGCATCATGGTTCATTATTATTTTAATGCATGTTGCTAGAATTTTTCAGTTACAGCATAGATATCTTCACCTGTTTTGCTTTTTTTTTGCTATAAATTTTCATTAAAAACTCAACTGTAAACATGCTGTAGAATAAAAATACTATGGGGGCATTTTTAAAGACCCGTTCCATTTTCTTATTTGAAATTTTAAATGAGCATATTTGAATGCTTGAGCATCTCAATTAACTGTGTTTGATTTTTTAAAATGTATTTTCCTATTTTCAAAAGTACCAATAATAAAACATTAGTATAAAAACATACATTAAAACATCCTCTTTCTTCAAATATTACTATTTGTATTGTTAGTGCCTAAGGTGCACCATCATGACAGGATCTCTACGAACAGTTTGTCCTCATCCTCAGATACCTTTCAGTCTGAGCATTACCAATTTAGGCCTACACAAAAGAAACCTAACTTGCACTGAATTTCAATTAAGCTGTTTTGTGAACCCAGCCTACAATAAAAACAAACAAACAAACAAACTCTCTGCCATACTGTTGCACTAATGTAATGCTTGCAACCCAGTTAAATTACTGGGAGGAAGGAACAGCTATCCTTTTTGTTTCTTGTCTTTATATTTTTCTTTTACCATTGATGAAAGCTAAACAGAAGCTCACTGAATACAAAACCTGAATATTATACTCTTTCTGCATGAAAAAAAGGGAATTTCTCCTTTACTAAGTGCCATTAATTATCAAATATTATCAGCTACACCAGTAACATTTAAAGCACCTAGACTGGAGGTACTGTCTGTGAGTCCTGCCATTAAACCTCCTTTGAAGGCCTTGGGTGTTTGCAAAGATACCAGGCCTTGGCTCTATAACCACTTATCCATATGAATAACCTCAGTTACATGAGAAAACTTGATAAACTTGGCAGTATCATTAAAAACTCACAGAACTGGCTCTAAGCCAACACATGAAAGCCAAGCTGATATTCATATGTTAATAGTAATGATCCTCACTGTTTTCAAAGACGTAAATGAAAAGATGAACATATTTACCTAATGTATAAATAGATGCATGTAACAGACACTGTCTTTTGTTTTAATTAAAACTGTCTTTTCCAACATCATCTGTCATGCTACAAGCAAGCTTCAAGGATTCCTGGGGATGCTCCTGTATGGGTGGGAGGAGTGAGCCTGGTCTCCTTCCAGCTCAGATCACAGCACTATTTGCCCTTAGCCCTTCCTCTCTCACACTGTCAGGTGGAGTGAAGGAGGCACACACAGCATGGTCCTCACTTCTTCACCTCCTGTTTTGCTTTCCATTACCTTGTCTCACTGCCTCACTGTCTCTGGAAAGAGATACATCTATATTGAAAATGCAATAGCAAATAAAGGTATCTGTGTTACATCTATAAGACTTCTATGTATGGCAAACCATTGCAGCATAGAGATGATAAAACCAACAAGAACAACTAATTGCAGGTGTCCTTAAAGATATTTAATAACAGGATAATGGCAGCTATTTCAATGCACAGAGAAAAAAAAAATCATAGCAGATTAAATCAGGAAAATTGTACCTTTTTGAGGTCTGGAAACAAAATTTAAAATAAACTTTGTAGTTTTGCAGAACTTAAGTGTCCACTAATTTTCATATCTATCATTAAGGGAGATGTATTTCATTTCACATTAGCTAGACAAATAAAAATAAAACTTGTAAAATAATATATTTGAATCATTTTTGAGAGCATAAACAGACCACCTTATACCTAAAGAACTACTTCAGAAAGTCTTCTACAAGCTCTTTCAAATCTGAATACAGAAAAATATAATGTTCTCCAGGATCAGATACTGAAAGTCACTTGCTCTGTTTCATGATAGTAACAGGGAACCACCAAACATATCCTCATCCTTGATTAATCAAAACCAAAGCTAAACTGATTCTGTCAAATGGCTCACCCTAAGGCAGCAAAGTAAATAAAACAAGCTTAATCCAGTATACTAATTTACAGAGAAACATGATGATTTTTTTATAACTTTATTTATATGTCCATCCAGCAAAAATGTTCTTGATCTGCTTAACTCTAACCAACAAGAACAACTGAAGGCTTGAGTGAAGGCATTTAAGGACTTGAGCATGTGCTTCATTGCATGAATGCCAGAGCACTTGGCAACCTGTAGAATCATTCTTTCACATGTAAGAACAACAACAAAATCCCTTGTTCTACTCAACAGTTACAGCTAAAAATCAAAAAGAGTTAGCTAGGAATTATTAACCAATGCAGACTGGCTAAGTTCAGACTGTTACAGTGTTATCTTTTGTTTCAGGTCTGCCATGTGATTCATCACCTCCTTCTAGATTGTGAAATTGTGAAATACAATGAATATTAATCAACCTTCTTCAAGAGTGTTGATCAAATACAGATTTCTCTGAATGGCTATTAAATTGTTAAGCCCAGACTCGTATTTTTCATTTGCAAACCAGACCAAAAAAACCTATTCATTAGAAGTATTTTGAATATTTTGTGTAATACTCAAATACATCTTCACTCTTACTCTACAAGACTTTCATGGGGTTAAATTTTGTTCCTTACTTTTGTATAAAATATTCTTTTAAAAAAATACTTCTTTTTAGTTACCATGAATTAGCATTCTTTAAGTCATTAAAATGGTTGTCATGGTTAAGATTCCTCTTTGGAAATACATCATACTGGGGATGTCAAGACTCTGACAGCACTAAGCAATATATCAAGACAATACAAAAAAGGTCAAGATTTTATGATACAGGTAAATTTATTTATTTTTGGCTAATGCAAATACAGTTTGGCTAATGCAAAATCTTCTTTAGAAACTAAACAAAAAGAAATACATGGAGAATCAACCTTGCAGATTTTTTATCTCCTGGAGCAATTCCATGTGGGTATAAATTTCACTTCCAGCAAGAGGCCATGGCATCTTAAACCCAGGCCTATCCACACAAGCTCCTGCCAGCTCCCTTCCCCTTTCCTGCTGCACTGCAGGGGAATTCAGGCTGCTCGGTAGCAGGCAGGAGCAGCATCCACCCCCTGGATGCTGTTTATGTTTTGGAAGAGTTTTATAGTAGTTGCTTAGGAACTTGTTTAGTGAGACTAGAGGATGGCTGGAAAGCAATGAAAAACAGGCCGAAGAAATGAAGGGTAACTGAGCAGACCACAACAGGAGAATCGGATGCTCCCTGCACACTGGGAACGAGGTGCCAAGGAGCTACTCTGTACTCTGGGCTCAATAGCTTTTATTAAGGCAATAATAAAGTAAGCCTTGTTTGTCTATGCAGCTGGTGAAGTCTCCTCAAGTCGCCATCTTCCAGCTCCTAATCTAACATCTCTTCCCTTCAGTAAAGGAACGACCGTCAACTAACCTTCTTACGACAAAGAACAGTTTAGAGTTAAGTAGTGAACAGAATTTATGTCAATAAATGCATAAAGAAGCATTAAATTATAGTAACAGCATCTGGACTCTAATTCACAAATATTGCAATTAAAATAACAGGGAAAAGTGCCATTTAAAAAAAAAATGTAATGTTATATATGTTTACAGAAGAAAATGTAAAATTTAACACCTGCTTTGTGTTTTTACTATTAAGACACCATTTGCTATTAAGACAGCATTGACTATCAACTACTTCTTACATTCTACAGACCAATTTAGAACTCCAAATTTAAATTTGGGTATGAAATGTATAATGCAATAAATGCAAACTCATTATATAACAGCATACACATCTCCAAAATTTCTTAGGTCTTTGTAGGTTCTAGTAAATGGTGCTACTTTAAGAACAGTCAGAAACAAAAACAAGCAGATGCAATTTTGCTAGTAACATATTAACTGCAACTATCATAGTTCAGTTGGACAGAATTTACAGCTGCAAAAATTGGTTGTCTTTGTAGTGCCATTACTCCAATGTTGCAGGTCAAATCCAACAAACAGCTGTTCAATATCTGAGGATTCTACTAAATAATGCAATACTACGCAAACAATGGGATATGTACTGAACCAGCCTCAGAGGAAAGCAGAACATGGGAAAACAATTACTTTTAATCTTGTTATGGATTAAAGGGCTGTATTATATAATGCATCTTTACAAAACCTGGCAAAATAGTGCTATGAAATGTGTAAATCTCCTCTTCCTATTTTCATGGGGTTTTTTCTTTCTTTTCTTCTTGAACCAAAGTGTCATTTCAGCTGTTTTAATACTATTTGCAAAACTGGGTCAAATCCTAAACCAAATTCTGCTTAAGAAAATTTGGTTGTCAGATTTACAGACCATCTCAAGAAGCAGAAACCTGCTTTAACCCAGAAGGGCAGGATGGGGAGGCTGGAACATGCATGCCCACAGTTGATGTTCCTGTTTTAACAGGAGCAATGGCAGCTCTAGAAAAAAAAACTTCAGGCTAAGCAGTTAAAAAAGATTAGCCCACATGGCAGTACTTTTCTGAAATTTTATTTAATTTGTTGAAGAGGGGTTTACAGGATTAAATGAATGGTAAAACACTTAGTAATTATTACTCGTTTTCATTTTTACTAGGAAGCTAATTTCTTCCATAAAGGTAAAGGTGCTTCTTCACTCAATTCACTTTATTTTACTGGTCCTTCATGCATTTACCAGCATCCACATAAATTGCCTTCACTTATTCTGGTATCATATCATTGGCCTTTTCCCCCTTTTTTTAACAGCAACAACTAAAAATAACCCCAAAAAAACCAAAAAAATAAACCAAACCACTTCCTATTATCAGGTCCTGGTGAAGAGAATGAAACAATAATTAGATCAAATCATGAGGCATGTAAGCCCCAATTTCTACACTGTGTAGTAGATTGCACTTCAGAATAGGTTTTATCTTGCCCTTGGAAGCAGCTCCAGGCTGCTTGGAGGTTCAGCCTGGGGCTTCAGTCCACACATGCCTGATGGGGATCCAAACCCTCCTGCCACAGAGGGGAATGGAGCTGCCAACAGTGCTCTGTTCTACAGGGCCACCTGTTTCACATCATACTAAAGCTGCCCTGGAAACTGAACTGACATGTGGAAGTGGGAACAACCACAGGATGTCCTTCGAGACTCTGCTACTGCATCAAACCAAAGTGCTAAGGCAGACAGAGCCCACTGCAACTCATGTAATTGAGAACTTTCTCTGACATTCAGCTTAATTGCCATTCAACCCAGAGCAACATTCACTCTGACCCAGCTGTACAGGGTTTAAGGGGCAAGGTTTTGGTAATGGGGGGATACAGGGTGGCTTCCCTGATAAGCTGCCAGAAGTTTCGCCCTTGTCTGACAGAGCCAAAGCCAGCTGGCTACAAGACAGACAGACAGACCCACTGCTGGCAAAGACCAAGCCAATCAGTGAGAGCAGCAGCACCCTATGGGATAACATATTTAAGAAAAGGAAAAAATATGCTGTGCAACAACAGCCAAAGAGAGGAATGAGAAGGTGAGAGGACCAGCCCTGCAGGCACCAAGGCCAGCAAAGAAGGGAGAGGAGGTGCTCCAGGTGCTGGAGCAGTGATTTCCCTGCAGCCTGCGGGAAGAACGTGGTGAGGCAGCTGTGCCCCTGCAGCCCATGGAGGTCCATGCTGGAGCAGAGATCCACCTGCAGCCCACAGAGGGACCCCCCCACACTGGAGCAGGTGGATGCCCCAGGGACACTGAGACCCTGTGGGAAGCCCATGCTGGAGCAGGCTCCTGGCAGGACCTGTGGACCCATGGAGAGAAAGGCCCACACTGGAGCAGTCTCTACCTGAAGGAATGCACCCCTTGGAACAAACCAATAGTGGAGCAGTTTGTGAAGAACTGCAGCCCATGGGAAGGACTCACATTGGAGAAGCTTGTTGAGGACTGCCTCTTGTGAGAGGCAGCCCATACTGGAATAGGGTAAGAGTTTGAGCAGGAAGGACCAGCAGTGACAATGTGTGATGAACTGACCGCAGCTCCCATTCCCTGTCCCCTTGTGCCACTGGAAGGAAGGAGGCAGAGAAATCAGGTATGAAGTTAAGCCCAGAAAGAAGAGAGGGGTGAGGGGAAGGTGTTTTCTAAGATTTGGTTTTATTCGTCGACATCCTACTCTGATTCACCTGGAAATAAATTCAGTTAATTTCCCCAAGTTGAGTCTGTTTTGCCCACGACAGTAACTGGGGAGTGATCTCTCCCTGTCCTTATCTCTCAAGCCACGTGCCTTTCATTTTATTTTCTCTTCCCTGTCCAGCTCAGGAGGGGAGTGACAGAACAGCTTTGGTATCAAGCCAAGGCAAACCCACCCACCCAGCACAAAAACAGATGATTTGGGGTTTTTTGTTGGGTTTCTTCAGTTGTTCTTCAGAGTGCTCTGCTCTTTGTTTTTATGAATTTTGGAGAAATTTCTGAGAGAAAAGTGCATGAATTCTCTTTGGAATCTCATGTACAGAGAACACCATACTACATCAAAAATATACCATTTCACTTTTTTTTGTATACAATAGTGGTTTAAACTCTACTTCATGGAGCAATATAAATCCTCTCTTTTTCGGAAACTGGAAAAGAAATATTGTGAAATTACTACTTGGGGAAACATACTAATTTCCTGTGCTCTATGTGCAGTTTGTTTCCTCTAGTGATACAGAAATGTGCATTCTGTTTACCTTGAAAATACTCAAAATTATGTGTAAATGTTGTGATTACAATAACTTCGCATTTATTAACTTCACTAATGCACAATACTAATTTCTGCAGTGCAAAGTAAAATCCAACCAAAATAAAATTTGGCAAACATCTATTTCTTTCCTGTCATTTTTCTTCAGGTAGTGTCTGGGGAGACTCATTTGATGTGGGTGTATTACTACAAGCAAGTGCCAAACAGTTTTACCTAAGGGGCTGGGGAGAAGATGTAAGCCTGAAAAATCAGCGGCCTTGCTCTTCTGGAAATACTGTTCACCTCTGGCTAGTTCCTCCACACTTCTGCAACTGCCTTAAAGCAATCCTTCCTCCTCCTGCTGCTTCCTTGGGCAATTACTACATCTTGTGCCAGGATGAATACACATCTGCCTACCTGATTAAATATACTTGGGATTAGTAAGAAGAGCAATTTTTGCTACATGCCCAGTTGTGAGACAGAAGGGCCTGTGAAGGTGCTCCCCACCTAGATATGTCTCATTTGGCTCTCCTTTTTCTGATGTAGCTAGTAACATTGTTTCTGGACTGCTTTTTCCTATCTGTCCTTTCCCATCTTACACATTAATGAAGAAATATTATACCATTTTTATGCAACATGGGACTTGTTCCCTATATTACAGCTTTAGTAATTTCTTCTTTTAAACTTCTTAATTTACCTTAATAAAGAATTTTATGCCCGTACTCTCACCGTTGCACCATATATATACTAGGACACCCTTAATGCCCTTGATTTCTCCTGCTCTCTTTCTGTGGCACATCATAATTTCTGGGGCTTTTTTTATTCTAATTAATTATAGGATGTTGGGAGTTATTAGCTTGGAACTTCTGGCATGTAAGTGGTGTGGGGTTGGTGCTCTGAAGTAATTTTTAAACTGACTGTGTATTACATTTTTGCAGTTATCCAGACTACCCAGCTGCACCAGTACTAAAGGAAACAAAGCCAGGACCAAAGCTCAAATGCTGGATCTGCAGCCATTCCCACTGCTCCCATGCCAGTGCTCTCCCTAGCATATTATGGTTTGGGGTGGGAGGGGGGGACTGAAGTGGTCCATGGATCTGCTGTATTCACCACTGTAGGCATGGCTGCTTCTCCAGATGGTTTCTGGCATCTTAATCCTACAATTTAAAATTATCTGGTGCCCCCCTCCTAGCCTCACTCCTGTGCTTAAAGGCCATTCTGAAATGCTAAGTGCCTAACGTAACTGGATTTTTTAACACTGGTTATGCAAATGAGATTATACAATCATGGCTGGGGGTTCATAATGTAGTTTTATTCTTGTGTCTGACAGATGTCACCATCATTGATGATCCAATTTCACACTGGCTATACTGTAATTTTACATCCTCAGTAAAGCTTAATTGCATGTAAGTTGAAGTGTTTTTTCACAAAAATTTGGTATATGATGAGGCCATAACACTGAGGAACCACAAACAAACTATTTAGGACATTAAACACAGAGTTTGCCACAGTTGCTCTACAAAGGCTACTCTACATTACTCCTAGCTAAACTTAGCCAAATCCTAGGGGTTTAATACTTAAAATTATGTTGATATTACACTTTACCATCACTTGAATTTCCCAGAATCCCTTTTTTTTGGAAGCTAGTACTCCTCTTATGCCTTAGGTTTTAACTTTCATATTTTTCAAATCCTGTACTGCCTAGTGTGTAACTCTGAAGTTTCTTGTAGCCTGTTAATTTCTGCTCTCTCATGCCAGGTAGACATAACAAAGCTTCTCCAGGTCTGCTCTCCAAGGACACTCAGACTATCCTAGGCCCAAAAGCCTCTAAAGGGGGGGAAAGCTTGGGGAAATTACATCATTAACTGAAGCTTTAATTGGAGAATTAACCCTGATATGCAAATGAACCAAACATATAAAAGTGTGAAGAACTCCTGACTTGGGGTCCATCTTGGGGTCCATTTTGACAGTAGCTTCTGGCTCCCCAGGGGGTACCTTTGAAGGCCCTTCAAATAAATACCAAACTTTATACCCTTATTCTTGTCTAGTCTGTTTTTTAGGTGGCCACATCAGGCATCAGTGCCAAGTGGATTGTTCTTTCTTGACTTTTTAATAATGGAGTATCTGAGTATTGCATCTCTAAACATATGCCATGTGAAGTTTCTGTAGGTCTGAAATTAAAAAAAAAAAAAAATTCTTAGCTGCATTTCTGACTTGCATTAAAATGCCAGATTTTCTGGCATGGTTTTAGAGCTGAGAGGAGGGGATTTTTAAATAGTATCTGATAACTATAGGAACCAATGAGAAATACAGCATTTTATTATGGGAAGATAACGTATATTCAATGAGGTCTGAGCTTCACACATACCACTGTTTCTGGTGATCCAGTGAATGTACTCAGATTCCACGAGCAAGAATGACCTGTTCAATCTTACATACCTATATGTTAGTAGCTACCATGACATCCTGCATGATACATGCTATGAAATAGCACTGAAATATTCTATCCTTCTGGTACCATGATGAATTTTTAAACCAGCTTATGAACAATTAATTCCAGTCCCCACTTTGCCAGAAGAACTGTTAAGGACACTTAAAGAGCTGAGAGGGCAATACTTTTGGCTACTGTTCAGATTCCAGGCAGATTCTCAGCACTAAATACACACTTTAGTTAAAATGGTAAAGTGTCACAGGCTGGCTGGGACAGCCACAGACTGAGAATAAAGCACAGCCATCAGAAAACCTGCATGGAATAAGTACAATAGCTTAAGTAAAAAATCAGAATGACATATTACTGAAAAGCTGCAAATTTAGCATCTGCACTTGAAGACAGGTGTGTGGGAGAGCTACTGCAAATGACATTAGCAAGACCTCCTCTAGCATAATGTAGAGGCTTCTGGTCAGTATTCTCCAAAAGATGAACTCGGATCACAAGTGCAAAGGCAGCTGTTAGAGCACATAAGGGGAACAGAAGTCTAATAGAATACTTTAGCTTGTTTATTGTGATAAATATCAGAGAAGTTAGGATTTCTTTCTGTATACCACCAGGGAACAGACATAAGTGAGAGGAAAAGTCATGTCAATTAAGGGCACTGAATCTGAGCTGTCCAGTAACTATTTTGGCCTTGAAAGCAGAAACCAGATTAGAAGGACAAGCCTAAAAGAAAACTGTTTTGAGAGAGTAGGGGCTGCATAACAATAAGGCCCTATCCTTTATTCCTAAGAATGGGTGCATATATTAAAAACTGGAGTATATCCTGAGTAACAAATGATAAACAGTTGGAAATTAAAGTTTATGAATCATTGTAAAATAAAACTTTAAAAATAAATACAAAGACAACTTGTTTCAGGAATCACTCATCTGCTGAACAATTTTACTGTATTTGGGTTAAACTTAATGTGGCACCAGGAACATGTATCTATAAATTCATGTGGTGGTTAGTATTATGTACCAACAGTGTCCTGTCTTACATGGAAATAACTAGACAGAAATAAAGAAATTAAATATATCTCATATGTGATTTATGTTAATTCATGCTAGAAATAGAAAACTGTATGTTTTAAAAAAGGATCTAACAGGAAAACTTTAAAAAGAGGCTTGGAATAGCTGCCTTCTTACTCAGCTTTACTGTGCAAACACCCATCATTCAGAAGACATCTTTCTACAAATTTCTTCTGGCGACTCCTGTCTAGTCTGGGGATGGCTACTGGAGGACAATTTATAGGTCAATGCATTTTTCAGAAGCAGACATCATGATCTACAAGTAATACTCACAATTCAATTAATTATTTCTGACTGATAAAGGTAATAATGATGATATACTCAATTTAGATTGTCATAAGGTGTTTCATTTCATACCATGTGACCTGATTATGAAGGAAGTAAAATGACACAAACTCTACATTAAAAATTAAAAATCCTTCAAATTAAAACTTGCTTATTAATATGAGGTCAAAAGTCCAAATTCAAACTAAGAGCCCAAATATTTTAAATACTCTGAATACTGTGTAATATAAAATCATGCTCAACTCCTCATTAGTGATAGTTTAGTTTTCTATTTTCTAAACTGAGATTTCAGTGATGGGGGAGTGATTTATGGTACAGAATTCAGGTTTTTGCAGAAATTTATTCTCCTATAGCTAAAATCAACTTACAGAACCACCGTGATTTTGAACAAGTTAATTGTTTTGATAGTTCAATGAAAACTGGGCTGTTTTCTTCTTAAGTGACATCTGTAGGTGGCCTGGCATTGCAGAAGCTTTGTGCTCTTTCTACAGACAGACAATTTGTGACAATTGGCTACTACGAAATTAAGCCTGAGGTGGCTTTCTATAGCCGTCCTCAATCATTCAAGCAGACTAAAAATACAATGAACTCCATTCTCTGTTCCTTCAAATCTGTTCTCCACTGTGATGCCTACAAAAAATTGAGAAGGAAGCAGTAGCTGATGGCTACTGTCAAGAGTGTTGCCAATGTGGTTTTGTTATTACCTCATGCTCTCCAGCTGCCCCAATCCAATTTCTCTCTCTTGTAAGCTCTATGGCATGGGTTCTGAGCATGCACAACACAGAGGGAAATGGAAACCAGGCAATTATGGGCAATCTTGTAATAGAAAGGAATCAAAGTAATTCCTCCACCAACATTAAAATCCTTGTTCCTATCCAAACCCGAACCACAATGTTTGCTTCCTCCCACAGCAGACACTATTTCCAATTCAGACAGAGCAAGGTAAAAGAATTTCTTCCACAATTTAATCACAAAAGTTTTTTAAGGGTATAGGCAGATGCACATTTTGTCTGTACAAAGACATTTTATGGAGCTATGTATGGAGTGGAAAATAAAAAATCTGCTCTGGAAGAAGTCCAGCTTGGCCTCTAAAAGCACTAACACCTTTAATTGAAACCTGCTGAACAAACATGATCTGCTAGAGTGCCAAAAGTAGTGCAGTTTTCCTACAAACGGAAAGTACAGCTGTGTCAAATGGAATTGTTTCACCAAACCTTTGTTTCACCAGCCTTTTTGTGGCAGGGAAATTTGTGGAAATGAGTGTACCAGACCAAAAAGCCTTGTAGCTTACTTCTGAAGAGTATCTGTGTTACAGGATGATGCCCCAAATGGGACCTGCACTGGAGACCCATTTGCCTTCCCAGTCCTGATTCAGAGAGCAGCAGGCACACACACTGACCAGACTGATGGAGAGAAACAGGCAGGGGAAATGGTACTCAGCTCTGTACGGACCTGTCTCAACAGCATTTCAGTGATGACAGTCCTGTTTCTGGGGCTTTTCAAAGAGCAATAAAAAAAAAAGATGCATAGGTATCTTAAAAACTCAGATATAGGCAGACTGAGCTTCAATCTGTAAGGCTCAGAGTGAGCTACTTTATGTCAGGAAAAAAAATCTGTTTATAAATATGCTTTTCTTATTGAGTTAGATTACCCCTCTCTATTTCACTATTCCCTTTCATGTGTGCATGAGTCTTAAAATGTGATAATCAGAAAATACCGTCTGCATAACAAAATCCCCAGAAACAACTGCAGAGCCTGTAACTACTCACTCTCATTTCAGAGGAAGGATGCAGCACATATTAATGCTTTACTGAAGGGAACTCATCCATCTTCTCAGACAGGAGTCTGTCTTTTGCACTCTCATCACACCACAAAACACCACATCTTACCATATCTTCACATCTCACAGTCTCTAATGTGTCTGTTCCCTTAGTGTGCCAGGGAGGTGAGAAATGCTATCACCCCATTCTGCTCCTGGGAATCCAAGTCAGGCAACACGTCTGCACTGCCAAGCAGTGCAGTCCTTGAGTAAACTCCCTCACACAGATCATCACAGTGTGAGTTCACTGCTGGCTTCTGGCAACAACAGGTGAGGGAGGGCAGTTCACTCCAAGAACCACCTCCAACACCAAGGTGACAGGCTTGGTTTGGCCTGTGTTGAACAGTCCTCTGATACCATTCTATCCCTAAGCTTATCCCTGCACATAGCCTAGGACACACAACATCTACTACCAGTTTTGTGTCTGAAAAAACTGTAATGCAGGGGAGGCTGCACTTCACACAAACAAAACTAAAAATAACCCCATAAACCTACAGAAAAAACCCAACAGTAATAGTAATAACTAAAAGTAGGAGTCCACCACAGGTGGCTGAGAAGGAACCCAAAGCCAAATGACAAATATTGTAGTCCTGGTCAACCTGTTTGAGAGGGTATGAGCATCAGGCAGTGTGGCTATGAACTGCTCTCCACCACTAGGAAAAATTTAACTCTATTGCAGCCAAAACCAGCACAAGCTTGCTGTCCCCCTTCTTGCCACCTAGCCAGCTGGCCCCAGAGAGTGGGGTCGGGGAACAGCCTCCCAGCCAAGCTCTCTTCTTTACTTGGGAGCTGATGTTAAACCAAGGCTTGACATTGGCCAAGGAGACAGGAATCTCTCCTTAGGGATGATGTATGCAGCAGAAAAGCTGTGATCAAACCAGAGGCCACTGACCGACACCAAGGATTTCTCTATGTCTTCATTATTAATAGCTTTTCTTTAATATCCATCTTAGAGCAGCCTTTCCCAAGCCTGTTAGCTGCTGCACAGGTCATGTGGCAACTACAGGGCTGCACAAGATGGGAAGGCAGTGCTCTGCTGACCATTCCCCATGGCTGTCCAAGCACCCTTCCTGGGGGCACTGCCCGCACACTCTGTGCCACCCATCTGGGGCACCAGATGTGCTCCCTGCCAGCCAGGCACTGCCAGCTCATAATCTCCCTCTGGAAGGAGGTTGAATTTCATCAAAACCTGTCACGCAATCTAATTGTAGAGCTCAGTTATCTTAACTGGCAGGTATACAGCTAATTGTTCACCTGGGGTATGAAATCTCAGGAACAACGTGCTACATAAATACAGAATTTTTGTATAATGTAAGCAATGTGTGCAGCAGGGTGTCACAATCACTGTCGGTGACTGGTGACAGCTAGAATGTCTCATCTGATGGAGATAAATAAATTCCACATTGCTGAAGGTAATGCATGGGTTTATTTGTGTATCACAGCACATAAAATACAAGACCACTTAAGGATATTTTCTCCTCTATGTCTTTGTTTTCAAATAAAATTTAGTTTTCACTAAAAAAGAGGTGTGTACAGCCAGACAAAATTAAGCCCCCATTTGCTCATGGGAACTGATAAAATAGTTCTTGTTTCACGTGTGTATTCACCATAAAAGCTATGCACCACACACACACCATGTAACAGTAAAAGTGAGCTACAATTCCTGACATCAACAAAACACAATCTCCTGCTGAAATCAGTTGTTCCATATGTAAGAACTCCCATAACTCTGTTATAAAACTTTTTTATTCCATAAAATAAATTTTATGGAATGCCCTAGAAGTATATGCAATTTTGATACTGAGATCAGTGATGGTTCTCTGCTATATTTTAACTATTTCTGACCATCAAAAGGAAAGTGAGTATTTCTTGACAGCGTATTTTGTTTAATTTTATTCTTTGATAAGGACTGAGCAAAAACTGTGCCCCTTCATAGTGAAGCTATTTTAAAAATGAGCTTTAAATAGTAAGAGGGTCTGTCTGCCCTCTAAGATAAGCAGAAAGACAATTTGTACTTTAAAACAAATTGTGGACTTAAATAAATGGGTATCTAAATTTAATTACAAAAATTTATCTTTCTTTCTGGTGTGCCCCTTTCCCTTTTCTCTGGGGCAAACTTGTGTGGGTTGTTTTTGTCTTTTTAATTAGAGCCTTAATAGATAACCCTCAAAGCAAAATCTAAAGCTTTTGGGTTCTAAAAACTGCTATTATTTGAACTTAGTCTTGCCATACTATTTTTACGGTATTTTTCCTCTATCCTGCAAGAACATTTACACTATGAATTTCCAGTAAAAGAATAAATAAAGAAAAAACCTTCCTTTTTAAGCTAAGAATATTATGTCAACCTTGATAGCAAAAATACAAGGTAATTCTATAATGAACTGTCTCTGGTTGAAAATTCAGTAATCCTCATTCATCAAAACAAAGCATGAAGTTGAAAGCTTATCTGAGAGCATTCTGAGGGGGGTCAATAAAAATAACAATAAAAGTGAGGATTGTAGAACCACAGTTGCTGCCAAATAAGCAATAAATTCACTTATTTACATATTTCAGGTGGCACTGACACAGCCTGATACACTTTGGGCTACATTATTTGCATTCCTGCATTCAGGTTTCATTATTAGATAAACCACAGTCTAGCTTTTACCTATATATATACATATATATATATATGTGTGTGTATATATGTGTATATATATATAAAACTTTTAAGCAATGGTTTTCATACTCTGTATCACTGTGGGATAAAACACACCAAAATATATGTTAAAATCTTGACTCCAGCAGTAATCTAAAGCCAGCTACACAGCTACACAGCAAGCAGCTCCTGCCAAACTCTGAGATGCACTGCCCACAGCTTCCCCTATTATGAAACGCAGACTCCCTCTGAGTTATGAATTCAGGACTAGCACAGAGACAGTAGCCTGTCTTGCACATGTCAAGATACTGTCATTCAGGTGACTGGTGGCTTCTTGACTCCTTGACTTCCAGAAACTTTGAACCAGCTCCTGTGGTAATGCATGAAGGAGCTTGGATGGAAAAACCTGTGTAGGTCTAAACCAGACATGCAGGTTAGACTGCGCAGTGGGTCCTGGTGGAGTAGGCAAACCTCCAATACAGTGCTCTTGAATTCCCTAAGAACAAATTAATGGAGCATTTTCTGTCTAGCAGTGAGTTGGACCAGGCAGGAAAGCACAAGAAAAGTAAAACCCTAGTGGTTAAACAGCCCGTAACTGTGCAAATAAAATGATAAAAAATAATGGCAAAAATAACATATGAGAGTTGACATAATGGTTGTATTTTCAATATTAACACCTATGATTTTATAACAAAAGGTGTGTATATACATTCATACCTCTACTTATATTTATATATATGCTTGTATATATACATCAGTATTATCTGAAACCCATCAAAATAAACACAAACTAAAGCTAAAAGATTCATTTTAATACGAGGCATTTCAGATGGCTGGCAAGCCTTATTTACACATTTCCTGTATTTTTATATATTTAAAGAAACATCAAAGGTTTTTAACAAGAAAATTATATTCTCATAGCCATAAAGTATACTCTTGTGATTGCATTAGAGTGGCTGTGCAATATAACGTCTTTGCTGGCTGACAATGGTTTTTGCTATGTTAATTAAATAAGTCTGTGATCTTTATTCATTAAAATTAATGCAATAATATCTATGTTGAAGGTTCACATTGGACTCAGTCTGGCAAGCTGAATGAAACAACTTCACTGGAGTTACTCTAGCATTATTCTTGACGAAACAGAGCTCTGACAGGAGATTCTGTGTGAAATCGGTTTACCCTTGCTTGACTTAATATTATTCCAAATCAGCAAACACGAGTATCTTCAGAGCAGACAAAAATGTCTTCTATTAAACAAAGCTATGGAAACCACAAGTCTCCAGGCGACAGGTTGTGCCAGGCACGGAGCCCGCTGGCTGGGGCATTCCTGCTGTGATGGGGAAATGCCGCCGGCGTCACCGCGGAGCTCTGCGGTCCAGCCCTGGTCGAAAGCCGTCAGCTGGAATTAGCCCAAAGGATGGCACTGAGCATGGCTTGTCAATTCCAGTAACAAGACCTGAAAAAAACAGCAAAGGTTTCATGTACGAAACCCAAGATCCCTTCACCTCTGGGACTGTCTCCCAGAGAGATACAGGAGCTGCCCTGCTCCTGCTTTCCCATTGGGAAAGCTGCTCTTTGGAAGGCAGGCAGTACCTGCGAGCATGCAGCAGGTGATGGCTCTGTGCCGACAGGCAAATGCACTGCATGAAATATGAGAACCTTGCTGCTAAGATTTTAAAATTCCCAAATCTAATTCACTACACACTGTGAGACCAACAGCAGCCTTTCCCACAACTCCCCGGGCACTGGATTAAGGTTTGATGAATAAGAGCAAACACAGAGTCAAAGTTCAGCATCAAAACCAGAAAGCCCTATCACTATTAACATTTTTGTTCTGTTAACCAGGTGGGTTACACCAGAACCCTGGTAGAAATGAAAACCACAAGCTACCTTTGATTCATGACCATCCATATTTTATATACAATTAATTCAGGCAACAGGGTAAAATAAGAAGATGAATAGTGAAGTAATCTCAAATTAAAAAGACTGATTAGTATTTAGGAAACAGGCAGCTGACCCAGCCACCCCCAGTAGTATGACTCACAGTACTATTTTCATATTTGTATTATTTAGCATCTAAGGACCTTAGCTGAGAGTCCTGTTCTGCTAAGAACTTGCATAAAGTACTCTGAAAATATCTTCCCCAATTAATTTTCTACCGAGCAGAAAATGTTTTCATTAAAATTTTATGTCTAAAATGGCACCTTTTGATTCAATCCTCCCAAAATATAAGTGCTAAATAAATAAAATATATTAAAAAATCCACCCTCCAACCAACATGGAAATTACTTCTTTTCTGGAGGCTGGAAGAATGGAAATACTTTCTATGATTTCCAAGAGCTGGCAAAAAATTGAATTTCCACTGAGGTAGGAAGAAGAAATTGACATTAACTTTTTCTCTAACCCTACTTCATAGACAATAAAATAGAAATATTAAGCAGAGAGTTTATATTATAAATAGATGAAACACTAAAAAATACAAGAAGGCAGAATGTGTTTATGTCTTTCAGTGTTTAGAGACAAGAAATTGAAGTATGGATAAATTCAGCGAATTTTTACAGAGTAGCAATATTTGGAACTAGTGAAAGGGCCTGATTTTAAACACCAAAGAAATAAAAGACATTCATTGCATTAGCAAACATGGCAGTCTTAAGCATTAAGTGATACTACAAATGGACAAAATCAAGAGAAAACAGTAATTAAGGAAGGTCCCCTTTAAGTGAACAGCCATAAGTAGAAGTAGAGTGTCTGTCCATTGAGTCATGAGACTGTTCTTTGACAGAATATATGATATTATATATAATAAATATATGATACATTTTTACATATACGAAGGACTGAAGAAGCAGTATGAAGGAGGATAAGTTAAACTAACTAAAGACTGAAACCTATCTGTATTTTGATTAACCTGACAATTTTTTAGAAGGAACTAGCTCAGGATGTACACTAACACTGTATAATCACTAAATATATTTTTAGTGATTGATTTTAACAATCTTTACGAGTTTTCCATCACAGCAACTGAAAGTACTTGAGACCAGGGGTGGTGTTACAACCTTTTAAGAAACTAGACATTCCTTTCCCTGAATAAACAATATATGGGGTTTGCATACCCTTTAATGATGGAAATTAATGACTGTTTGTACTGTCAATAATATAGTAAAGCTTTATTGGATTCTGTTAAAGTTTACAAGATTTTCTTTTTCTAATCTATGTTACTCTATTAAATAGAAGCAGTATGAGGGTTTTTTTCCACAGAAAATAACAAAAATGAGGAAATTAGATGATAAAGCTGGAGATAGATCCAAAATCTACAGAGTGCAGTAGGCCTCGTTCCATTTCCATCACTGTGTTTTGGACCAGGACTTTAGTAATGAGGACTTGAACAGCAAAATTAGGTTGTTCAGTCGACATTAAAAAATCTTTATTAAGCAGTAGCACAATTGCTGGGTTGGTAAAATGAACAGAGAGTGAAGAACTACAGTCTGAAGAACACACAGTCCATCTAGTCAGATAGCAGACCTCCAAGGGAAGCCAGGGACAAATCCTCTGGAAGAAGCATCCTTTAACACTTCAGAAATCACAGACACATACATCCACTGATTACACCATAACTGGAGTACACATTGAGACAGCCTTCTAACTGTCTATTACACAGCCTGATAATCTTCTTACCTAGGTATCTACTGCAATGCAACATCTCAAAATCTTGTTTTTATCAAGATATTCTAATCCATTAGAGCTTTCTCTTCACTGTATCCTTGTCCATAGGAGACAAAGGATTTGAACGAGCTATGTAAAGGAGTGCTTTCCTTTACTCATTTTTCATTTTCCACAATTAAATTTTATTGGTCATCAGGAAAACAATATTTAAGATAACCCAAAGTATCTTTCCATAGCTTTCAATACCCCTGCATCACCTGTTTTTCCATATTGTATCTTCCTCTTTTCTCTGAATAAAACAAAACCTTCCTCTCTTTCTTCAGATGGGAATCTTTTCATGTGGAAGACTTTTTTTTTTTTTTTTTTTTTTTTTTTTTGCTGTTATTCTCTGGTCTTTTCTTCTTTCTTAGTAGGTTTCTGGATAAGAAGTGATCAAAGGCAGACATATTATTCATACTGAGTATGAGAGTGAAGCGTTGCTGAGCGTTATACAAGAAATACTACACAAAATTTTACATTTCTTTGATAATATATATATATAAACTTTCTTCTACTATAAACTGAGCAAATACCCAGTTGACCTTTTCTACAACAAGGGGCAAGAGACTTTTGATAGTATCTGTTGTTCTGTCAGGGGAGATATACAGGAAACATTTAGATTGTATCTTCCAAAGTTTTACCATGTAGATTTCTAAAATTACATTTGATACCATGTAGCCCTTTGATGTCCTTTCAAAGTATGTTTCTGCTTTGACATTCCAAAATACATTTGTGTTGTCTTCAAACATGCTGTATTTACAGACCATTCAAAAAATAAATACTAGATCAACCTTAAAACACAGCTACTGTCTCATGGCTTCTTTGAATGATGCTTGTTTTCCTACATTTAGCATAAGAAAAAACTACAGTATTTCCCGTTTATGGCTTGCTCTCAGTCTTCCTCTGGGCATGTATGTAAGTGCACAGGTAAAGGCATATGTATGCACAGGCATAAGTAAGTATCTGTATTTGTGCATGTGTACATGTGCATAATTCTCCTCTAGTGACCAGCTACAGAAACAATCTCTGAAAGTATACATGAAGCTATTAGAGAGTATCCAAAGTATGGCCACAAGGATGGTGAAGGGTCTAGAAGGCAAACCTTATGAGGAGGGGTTGAGGTCACTTGGTCTGTTCAGCCTGGAGGAGACTGAGGGGAGACCTCATTGCAGTTACAACTTCCTCATGAGGGGAAGAGGAGGTGACAGTAATGATCTCTTCACTCTTATGACCAGTGACAGGACTCAAGGAAATGGCCTAAAGTTGTGTCAGGGGAGGTCTAGGTTGGGTATCAGGAAAAAAGTTTTTCACCCAGAGGGTGGTTGGGCATCAGAACAGGCTCCCCAGGAAACTGGTGACAGCACCAAGCCTGTCTGAGACCAAAAAGTGTTTGGACACTGCTCTCAGGCACATAGTGTGACTCTTGAGGAGTCCTGTGCAGGGCCAGGAGTTGGACTCAATGATCCTGATGGGTCTCCTTCGAATCAGCATATTCTATGATTCTATGATAACTTAATATATAGGTATGTGCATAAAGACAGTGTGAATCAGCCAGCCTGATTTAACATTGGTGTAAGCACACCACTTTCAGCTATGGAACCTCCAAAGAAATGTCTAGTAGGAAGTTCACAGGCCTTGTCTGTTTTGTAAAAGATGTTGAACGAAATAAACTCTGTGTATACTGAACATGCAGATCTTATTGACAGATTGATACACACACATATCTCCATCACATGCACAACTTTCTGGAAAGGAAATGCCATGCATTTCCACTTATGCCATTCTAAAATGAGCAAAGGAGTTTCTGGGGGGGGGGGGGGAAGTTTTAATGTGGGAGGAGACAGCCAGAAAGCATTAAAGGAAAGTCGAAGATGCAGAATGCCAAGGTGCTGTATGGTAACAGCTGTGCTCTGCTGCCATCCTGAAATTCTGTGCACTGAGCAGCAACCTGACAGACACATGGCTAAAATTGCTGCCAGGGATCAGTGCCACACAAAAGCATCCTGGCCAAACACATTCCTGTGCAGACATTGTGGCTCTATCCCAAGGCTTCCATCATACCAACAGATCTTGGTGTAGGAATTATCCCTGAGGCATATGATCTGAGCTCAGAGTCAAAACCAGTAAAGGTGCACTGTCAAATGGATGTAGGCAGGAACAAATGT
This sequence comes from Corvus hawaiiensis, assembly GCF_020740725.1. NCBI lineage: Eukaryota > Metazoa > Chordata > Aves > Passeriformes > Corvidae > Corvus > Corvus hawaiiensis. Next base: position 111,338,123 of record NC_063214.1, on the reverse strand, counting down.
ACGTGCAGGTCCCTTACAGCACTCAGGCACAGCAACTCTCAGTCTGAGGCAACTGGTATGGGAACTCAGACAGGTCACAGCTGGTTAAGATCACTCCTAACCACCAGTAGAAGCCTTTCCTTGCACATGACAACGGATGCACATTACTATGACTTCATTTTCCCTGAAACAGTCTAAACTTCTGGTTGGAATTAAGAAGAAATTGTTACTGACTCTCCAAGCACACATTACTAAGTGAATTTAATAGGGGAAACTGAGATACTGAGTTTTTACACAGCAGTGGCACTAACTTTGTAAGTCAGTCAGTACCTCTGCCAGTCTTGCAAGAGAACTGTGAGATTTTTGTTGAAAATTCCAAAGTTTGTACTTCGTCAGAGGAAAGTCTGATTTCTGGAAATTATCAGTCTTTTCTTAAATTTTTTGGCCATTTCTTTTCAGTCTTTTCACTTAACAGAAAACATTCTTTCTCTCATGTTCCTGACATTCATTTATTATTTTATGGAGAAGCACCTCAAATTGCCTCAACTGAGAGATCACCGTCTCATTGCATGACTGGAAACAGGCATGAAAACAAAAAGGTGATGGCCCTTGCACTGAAGACTTTAAGGATTCTCAAAAAAAACAAAACAAAATCAAGCACTGGGAGTTGGGAACTGCAATAACTTTAAGCATCTGGGTACCACTAGTAAAGAACAGACAAGAGGAATATAGAAATATAGTCCATCTCTGAAGATAGAGAAGATACTTCACCATTGTCTGCACATTTACAAGCTTTTCTGCCCCCATTTTAACCCACTCTGCAGTCTCCATCTTCTTCCTCTTTCACCATGCTCTATTCGCTGTGGACAGCTTTGAAGCACCAGAGAACAGAAAACTTTGACACCACTACCCCTTGTCTACCTGCTGATTGTATATATTTGTAGAGATGGTATTGGTCTTCTCAACACATGAATTAGGTTTCTGTATTTCTTTTCATAAGCTACACTGAGCATTTCCTAAATTATTCCCAGAAGTAAAAAACAAAATGGAAATAATATCTACTTCATTGGCAAAAATCTAAATGTTTTCATGTTCTCCCTTTCTCCTATTTCATCCCAATTTAAAAATCTTTGTGAGTAAATGCTGTAGTTGATGCTACAACCATCAAAGGATTATTGTCTGTGTGCTATTCCTATAAACATGAAACTTTAAAGCACATAAAGCAGTAAGACTGATGCGCTTGGTTCGTTTGTTCAGACCTAGTTATTGAGGCATAAATACTGTGCTGCATAACACCATGGAATGACCTAGGAGTGCCTATAATACACAGGTACAGTGAGACCTAGAAAAGCAGAGTACTCAATGTTAAAACAGAGAACCAGCACTACCTGATTTCCTTGCCCTGGTCTTACTGAGCTTTGGCAAATGACACAGGATTTTCCCTTTCTGCAGGATGGAGTTCCATATGTGAGTACCTATGCAAAGCTTGAATATTAACATTAAAAACCCACAAGTTTTCATCTTCATTATTCTCTCCTTCCTCCCCACCCCCAAAGGAGTTTTCACCTAAATGTAAATTAATTTTAAGCTGTCACAAATAAAATTAATTGGTGTATTTCATCTGTTTTTCTTTTAGGAGTATGAAAACGACATGAAAGTGCATAAAAAATGATATGTTAAATGATCCCTCCTAAGTCACTAAGTCACTGTGGTCCATCACTGCATATTTAATTACATTTTAAATTAAAAGTATACACTTGAATTGATAGAGCATAATGGCTGCTTTGGTGCTGCTGTAGACATTCACATAAAGACTTAAAGAAATACATGGATTACTGACCTGACAGGCCATGACAGTAACCTAACACAGCCATTATGGTCTCTACTGTGAATTCTTCTTATTTCATAGACCCCTGACACAAGGGATGGAAACAGGATAGAGGTTTATAATAGAAATGCTGACACAACCTTACCTATAGCTGTGCAAATGGTGCCTCTAAAATTAAACTTTACAACTTCAGCACCACTAGATAAGTTGCTAGTTTTTAAACATATTAATCACAGCTTCATGTTTCAATTGCCATATATTATCATGCCGTGTGAACTATAAAAATAAAATTATTCCCAGCCACTAAAGATCACAGCTGTTATGAAACACAGAAGTATACCCAAACACTTCTCTATAAGTGCAAATACACTGAAGGAAAACCTCCGTTGATTATACTTTTTTTTTTTTTTCCCTAATACATGGGTTCAACATAATGGCCACAGAAAGCACTCTGAATACATTACAAGACTATCACTGAATAGTAAAAAAGCTTCATTAAGATCTGTCTTGTATGTTTCAAATTTTCTTATCAGCAGTAAAACAAGTCTACTGTCTTCAGTGACAATGACAGTCAGAAGCCTGCTCTTTCAGAGGAAGGCACTGAGATTATTCTTCATGCACTGCTGTTTTCTTTAACAGCCAGCTCTCCAGCAATAGCGAGGAGTGGGTGGCCAAACTCTCACTGCTTTCAGTGGTCTGCGATTTGGAGCCTGGAAATGTTTTATGTAAATATTTCTCTTCACATTTTCTCTTCATTTGTCCGAGTGATTTACAGCTTTACTTCAGCAAGGAAAGTTTCCTCTTGAAAAAGCTATATTTGGTGCAAACTGAACAGATATTTCATTGGAGCTGAAACACTCTATTTTTACCAAGTGGCCATTGCTAACTACAACAATAAAATTAATCTAGAAATAAACTGGGTGGCTCACCACTCTCTATTGTCCTGAATTTGCAAATCCTTGCATGCTGCATGCCACTTTACATGTATCATGTGATACATTCCCACACTGTCAGTGCCTACTCCTCTACAGCACCAGTTTTATAACACCTTCTGGAGACAATTGTGCTTTCCTTTAAGATGGGTGGCACAGGTATGTAGCCTGTGTGTCACAAGGGGTCTGGTAAGGAATCAATGGAAAGAGCATGCCTGTAATTATGTGAGGCAGAACAGAGTATGCAATGGACATTTCTGAAAATTATAAGAGCTGTAGCAATGCATAGGAGTTGCCATAGTGTTATTCTGACCCCTGAAGGATGGAAACAGAGTTAACTTCATATCCTTTTTTTTCCAGTTTACTCAGATACTAGATGAACATCAAACTCTAAACTGCATTAGCAGGATTTTTTAGCGCTTGCCCAGACCTATCCTCCAGAAATATGAAAACAGTCATGAACTAATGCTGAACCAACTTTAAAATACTGATGTTTTCAGGGAAGCAGAAAAAAAATATTTTTCAGGCTGCTGTAGGATAAAATTACTGTGAGTTTGATAGTGCATTAAATCTAGTAGGTATGTGAAGATCATGTTTATCAAGAGATATAAAACCCACTCTGCCCTCACCTCCTCTCAACTGAAAAGTATTTTAGTGACATTTTGCTAGAATGAATTCAGAGTGAAGTGGGGAAGGACACAGGTCAGTGATGATAAGATCACTCATTTCAGCTAAGATTTCATCAGGCTTACATTTTTCAAAAAATGCATCTGTTAGAGGTATGGGCCCTCAGCAGTGCCTTTGTGAGTTTATCTGTCTTCAAGGAGTGCTCTTCCCCTCCCCCTGAACAGATAGGAAAAGTGATTCAGGATTCTAAAAGGGGCATTTAGGCATATCCTGACACTGCTATCTTTGAGCACAATTTGCTGAAAAAGTCTGAGTTAAACAAATGGGACTCCTGTTACACCTTTGCTCTTCACCTACTCACTTCTAAGATGCTTGAAATGTGCTAATGGATCACCTTTTAGGTTCCTGTAAATGTAACAGGTGTACGAAGCTGTTGTATCTGACAATACTTTTTTCTCACGTCAGTCACGCTGTATTGTAACATACTGAAGCAGCACCCTGCCAAAGCTGTGAGCAGTCACTGCTCACACCGAGAAAGACACAACGCTGTCTGTGCTGGGCGCCGCACACACCCGGGCGAAGCGGCACCAGCTCTGCCTTGAGCACTGGGAGAGAGGTCAGCAGAATGCCGTGCTTGGAGGTAGGCGACGGCGAGGGGAGAGGAGGAGGATCAATTTTAATTTGGGTTTTGTTCCTCCTCCGCTCAGCTGTTGCCATGCTCCCCAGTCCCAGGTTGCGGTGTGACCTTGCCGAGCAGCGCGCAGCCCGGGCTGCTCAATGGGACCATTGTGCAGCCTTGCAGGGGCTCTTCGGGAGCCTCTCCCCGGGTGTGGCTGAACCAGCGCCTCGGCAGCCTCCTCCTCCTCCTCCGTGAACTCCTTGTCCCGGGGAAACTCCGCCAGCAGCATGCTGATGCAAAAGGCAGCCTGCGAGAGGCAAACCCCTTGTCAGGAGCTGAGCAAGGATCTCCCCTCCTCTGCCCAGGTCTCCATCCCTCGCTGCCGGGAGCGCTACAAAGTTAACCCAAGTGATCGATACGCTATAGGAGCATATTATTCCACTATCGGCGACTGATGCCACTGATGTAATCAAGTTACATAATCGCCGTCTTTGCACAAATACATCCATCTTCCTACAGACAGATCTGCATATCTTCTTCCATCCATTATGCATGAACTCACCAGCAGTATATAAGGGTACATATTTTCGCACACACTATGTAACTTTAGCATTGCAGTGTATTGCACTGCACAACGTCATCACTATCGATTCCCTCAACCTTCCCCCATTCCCTCTTATCAGAATTGATTTTGCAGAGAGAGATTACCAATGTGCATTGCTCAGATCCCTTTAAATCTTTACAGGCTGAAGTGCTTCCCTCACTCGCTACTGTTCTTAAGAAGACGATCTTTTCTTTTTCTTCCGTCTCGCTTCACACCACAAGTAACAGGAATGAATTCCCACACAGTCCCTCAGCCAGATGTATGTATGTATGTATGAAATACCGAAGATAGCATCTCTGTTTGCACATCTTCCAATTCCCATACACGTGGTCCGAGGTTTCAGTAGGTAAGTTATTGGGTAAAAAAAGATGTTTTGTAAGAGTAGCTGGATGAGAGATTTTCAGGCTAGTGACATTTATGGTATTTCTCTACTATGAAGCTGAGGGGATTTTGTCCTTACCGCCCCTCACTTCATAATTTCCTTGCAGGATTTACAGGAACAGTTGTAATCCCAAATTACCAGTGCAATTTAACCCCTTTAGCACCAGTGCATTGTACCACGATCAATACGGACCACCACCTTAAAGTTTAACAACTTGAAAAGCAGGTTTTCTCTACCTCTATTGCAGCTATGAAATGCAGCAGAACGCTGCACAGAGTTGGAAACATCTATTTAAGCAGAGGATGGGATCCGATCTCATATTAATTAGATTCCATCACAGAGAGCTTCTTTACTGTCACATACCCTTTCCAGTCAAATATATTACAACCAGGAAAATAAAAAAAAAAAAAAATTAAAAAAAAAAAAAAGAGGGAAAATGAAAGACTCCTTGCTCTTACAGTACTCTCCCAAATCCAGAGGGTGCATGAATACAGAGGGATGAGATTTTTTTTTTTTTTTTTTTTAATCGCAAAAAGCACTCACCAGAAGACCTACTGCAGTTATTCCACTCAACTGCCAATAGCGGCTGGAGCCCCTCGCATCAGGGTAATGCAGCAATCCCGAAAGTGCCCATTTCAGTCACCCGCCACCAAGTTTAGCAATGCCGGGCTTTTGCCTGTATAAAATGACCTTACCCACAGGAGTCTCCCGAAATATTCCTCCGGTGCGATCAGTCAGCGAGGCGAGTGCCGGTCACCACACTGCGCAGTCGGCCGGAGAAGCCCCGTGTTTACTCCTGGGGCTCAGCTGGCCGCGAGTGCCGCGGACGCGGCGCCCATCCATCCACCGCTGCCAGCTCCGCCGCGGGCGCAGGTAATTCCATACAGACTTCGGCGCCCCCCCACCCCCCCGAGTCGCCCCTTCCTTCCTAGTTCAGAAAGTGCCCGCGTCGCCGGCGGGAGGTACCATCCAGGTGCGGCGAGGGGGGGCAGGGGGGAAGGAGGCGGCCGGCCTGGGGGCCCCCGCGCCGCCCGCGGGCAGCTCCGCGCCCAGCGCGCCGCCGCCGCCGAGGGCCGGGTCCCGGCTGCCCGCACAAGTATCCGGCGAGGGACGGTCCGGAGGGGGTTCCTTTCCCGGTGCTGGTGGCTGTGGGGAAAACGCTCCGGGGGGGGCCGGGGGAGGGTGCTTGCCGGGTCCTAGCACCAGCACCGCAGCGCCAAGAAAAAAAAAAAAAAAAAAAAAAAAAAAAAAAAAAAAAAAAAAAAAAAAAAAAGGAGGGGGAGGTTTGGGGGGAAAATTCTCCAAATGGAAAAGAAGAAAGGAAAAAAAAATCAGTTGTCCGCTTGCCCCGAACGATACTAATCCCCGGTGAAAATGACAAGTGATCAGCACAGAAGAGGAGGTCTTGATTGATAACCACAATCCACCCAAAATATCCTCGGGAGCAGAGGAAGAGAGGGAGGGAGAGAGGCGAGAGAAACTGCAGTGCATAAACGATCCCTGTGTTCCTACGAGACGGGCTCGCTCGCTCGGCTGAACGCGCCCTCCGCCGGGCCGGCAGGAAGGGGCCGGCACTGCCACCCGATGGACACCGCCGCACTCGCGCCGTTCTGCGGGGGGAGCTGCCGGGGAGGGCCCTTGCGAAGGGATCCTGGAGAAACTCCTGGGGAGCGGGGCCTCCCTCCCTCCGCCCCGGCGCCGCCCGCCTCCCCGCGCCGCCTCGGTCCGCAGCGCCGGCGCCGCTCCGGTCCGCGCCTGCCGGGACAGCGGCGGGGGCACGGCCGGGAGAGGATCGCCGGATGCGCAACACGCGCGGGGGTCAGCCTGCTCTGCTTTACCTCTTGTGCTTTATTTTATTTTTCTCCCCCGTTCCCCTCCGGTTTCCCAAGCGAAGTGTTTTAGGAGAGATGATACATTATCTATTCTTGGATTTTTATAAGGCAAACTGTGGGCCTCGCTGTTGCCATGGGATCTTCTTTGTGCGAACTCTCTGAACTGTGTGGGAACAGTTTTATTTCCTTCCCTTCAGATTTTTGTCTTTATTTTTTTTTTTTCCCTTCTCTTCTGTAACTCTGCTGAGGATATGTATCAAAATGTAACTGCATTATTGCCAATTTAGATTAACAGCAGCTGCAAGGTGCATCTAATTAGGAATGTTAATTACTTCATGAAATAAATAGTCATTTGCAGATGTTTATTGTACTAAACAAATGTTCTATAAAACATAACTCAAATTCTGACACTCCCCCTCAGTAAATTTGTTCCCATTCCTGCACAAAGGTGCAGGGGACTAGGCACCTCTTTGTCAATTGCATCTACCCTTCAGGTGCAAACTCAAAGGGAAGAGATAGACAGAGTTGCCTGTGCATAGGTACAGGTTTGGATCAGAGGCATTTTGAACTCTTACAACCCGTTGTATGGGGTGGGAGCATGGAGGAGCAGGAAATAGCTGAGCAATATGAGATAAACGTGTACAGTAATGTATATGTTTATATCTTTGTAAATACTGCTCTCCAAAACTGGAACAAAGAGACTTGGCAACATTCATTTACCTCTTAATCCATCCCGGCTTCTTGTAGGGCCACAGAGAGGACTCCAAACTGCTGAAGTTACTAAACTCCCAGTATCTTACAAGGGAAGGGAGAAAAGAAAAAGCTGCATGTGGGAGAATGTGATTTTATTACAGAACATGATAAAGGATTATCGATAGGCAGATGATGTGCCATGCAGAGTCAGTGGGTTGCAGGAGGGGTGGGAGCTGTTGCAGAATTTGTGGAACTTGCTCACACCCCACCCCACCTTGCCTTATAACAGAACGGCATTCTTCACTTCAGATAAAAAAATAGATGAAACTAGAAATGAGTGCAGCAACCAGTAGTCAAAATCCAATGTTAAAACACAAAAATTAATGTGATTGGTTAAACCAGGCATTCAGATACTACTATGATGAGTGATCCATATGTGTGGGCAGGTAAAAGACATATGAAAAACTTTATGGGATTCTCTCTGTGGATCAGTACAGGGCATTTTAAGTTAGCTAAATGACTCATACCATATACTTTAGAGAGCCTGTTTGGGTGCTTGATTTAGATGCCCATCCATCCTAGCTGTTTGACAGAGTGAGAGGGAAGGACAGAGAGGTTCCCAACTTTGATTCTCACCGTTACCCTTTGGGAGAGCTGCTTTCTCACCATGGAGGTGAGACAACAGACTCCCAGCACAGGCATCTCCATGGCAGGACTTCTGAGAGTCTGCTTTGTGCCTTGACAGAGCAACAGATGCTTGAGGCTGCTCATCCTCTGCCTAGGGCAGAGAGTAGGAAGGAGGTACTTGGGGCTAACCCTAGCCATTTGCCTTCAGTTCCTGATACTTTGAAGATTTGTCTTCTACTGATAGTAGAAGTCATTTAATGTCTCCATCCTTTTTTTTCCTTCTCTGTATAATGTGAATTAACACTGTTCTTATTCATAAGGGTGCAATGAAGATAAAAAGGCATTAATGTCTGTTAGGTGTTCTTACACAGTGGTCATGGGAGCTATATAAGTTCCCTGAGAGGCTGATTAAGTGTCTTGCAGAAGAAACGGAAAATGAAAAAGGGTGGAAGCCAAAAGCTCTGAACAAAATACAATGGAATTGCTAAAATGGCTGAAACCAGACTAATAACACAGAAAAGCTGTAGACCATTCACATGTGCAGAATACAAACCACCTGTGTTCTTCAGTTAAATTTATCCCAGGGTTAAAGAAACTAGATTCAGTTCATTTCTCAGTTACTGAATTGCTCTGAATAGCAATGCAATTGTATGGACATAAGTATAAGAGATTTTAAATTTAATTTTTTTTGTCAGCCACACACCTAATCTCTAATTGGCTTCATCCTCCCCTTAATAAGTGTGGCTTTCGTAATATAGAAGGGAATCTCCTTTGTCCTCATCATGACTTGTGTTTTCAAGATAGTTCATCAAAGAGAAAAGCATAATCTTGTCTGTTTTGTAAACATTGTTTTAATTCCATGGCATTCAGTGCATGCTGAAATGTATAATATCAATGAGTAGTGTATCTTGTACCTGAACCATGTGTGAGATCTTGAGGCCTTGTGTCCCTTGAAATAAGGAAGAGGCACAAACCACATCCTCATATATACTTTAGTAAGTGTCTTTAAAAGGATCATCACATTTAGTGTGTCTTAAGGAAAGCGAAACAGTACAGTCAAAGTAAGCTTCCTTTTCTAAAAGTAATACATATTTAAAATGAAAGGGCTGACAGAATACATGGCTGTGAAGAATGGTAACATCATGCAGAATGCTCTTGATTAGTAAATCCAATCTGCTTGAATAGGTACTGCCCAAGAGCTGATACCATCCCTGAGATGCCAGGAGTTCTACAAAACTTCATCGCCTCATGCTTACCCTGCCAGCAAATCTGTCTAGAAGGTCCAAAGAGTGACAGATCTTGATTTCTTGCTACCTGCCTGTGGATTTTAGGTAGTAAATATTGTTTACATTTGTGTATTTATTTTCCACTTTTTAGCAAATGTAGTGGGAGAAACAGAGGAACACAAAACACCAGCACTTGCACATTCTCTTGCTGAGTGTGCATATGCAATAGAACTATGACATTATATGAATCTAAGAGCATGGAAGACAAGCGTAGATTTTTAGATTAAAAAAGTAATGAAATCAGAATTTCCAAAATGTGCCTTCACTCCCCCACTAAAAATACCAAACAGAACCCCTGCTCATGTAAAAATCTACATCTGAACCCCTTTTATCCTGTATACTGCATTCTCAAACTAATTACTAAACAGTTTCAGTAAAGCAAAAAGATCAGCATTTTATCTATCTTTTTGCTTTTCTTTTCTTTTCCCCTTTTCAAAACACAATTACATTGATCTTATTAGAAACAGGCTCCATTTTTGTCGTCTTCTGGCAGACTAAGTAGACTTGAATGCTTCAGAGAGAACAAAGTAAAACCCAAAATCTGCTATGTGAATAACTTCCTAGTTCTTGAGTTCTTGTGTATATTTTCTATTTTTAATTTTTTGTATATTTTAAGTTATATATAATTACATTTTATTTGTTGTGTGCTTTATGTATTGTACTTTACATATTACATCCTTTTCATAAGTCTAGGCAAGAGTGTTCAAGAAAGAAGATATTTTTAAAAGAATAATCTCTAATTCCATGCAATGTGAAAATTTCAAAAGCAATTTCCTTTACAGAGGAGCCTGACTCTAAAGAGTACATACCTAGTGAGGGAATAATACTCATCTCATAAAAAAGAGGTTTAATCACAAAAAGTCATTTTTATACTCTTAATTGCAATTATGTTTTTCTTTTCCTGAACCACTGTTGGGTTTGCATGGCCAGGTTTTGGTAGTGCGGAAAGGAGGAGCTACAGGGGTGGCTTCTGTGAGAAGCTGCTGGAAGCTTCCTCTATGTCCAGCAGAGCCAATGCCAGCCAGCTCCAGGATGGACTCGCTGCTGACCAAGGCTGAGCTCATCAGGAATGGTGGGAACCTCTGTGATAACATATTTGAGAAGAAGAAAAAAAAAAAAATTATTGTGAAGTTGTAATCACAACCAGCGAAGAGCAAGGTGAGAACATGTGAGAGGAACAACTCTGCAGACACCAAGGTCAGTGGAGGGGAGCAATAGAGAGGCTTTGGTGGGTGGGTGGGTGGGTGGCATCCAGCCAGTGTCAACCCACCACAGCCACATACACCTTTCTGTAAGTATAAGCGTGCTGTGCTCATTGCTGAGCTGTGTTGTCCCAAATGCTACAGTTGTACCATGCTGTTCTTGTTGGTACCATTTTTGTGTGACTAATTTGGTGTCTTTGTGCAGAGAGTGTCAGACAGCTCAGGCTATTTGGTACCCAGCTCTGCCAGGGCCTCGCTGCTGAGACAAATTTTCTGCGTCAGATACTCATCAGCTGTAGATGGCCTGAGCAAAGCATTACAGCACCTATGGATGAAAAGTGATGTTGCATAAAAGCTAGTAGTAACAAATATCTTGTTGCTACTTTAGCACGTGCATTTCATTGATTTTCAATGTTTAAAGAAAACAGAATTTACATATCTATATATATCTATATCTATCTATCTATCTATATATATAAGCTTTGTTGTCCTGCAACTTATTGCTTTAACCTAATATAGCAAAGGATAATGCCAATGTAATTAAATGCTCATCTCTTGCCCATTTTTAATTTTGTAGAATAAATGGTTACTTGCTGTTCCCCTAGTCTCTCATTAGAGTTTCTCAAATGAAGATAATACCCATCCATAAGCTGCTTAGAACATATACCTCATCTATTTAATTAAACAGTACTCTATCACAAGATGAGAAAACTGAAACGATGGGGTGCATTCATGCATTTAAAAAATTGCGTATGTTTCAGTTCAGAGTTGGGTTTTTTTTCCCTCAAGGAGCTAACAGAAGGCAGCAATAAGGGATTATTTTCCTTTGGGGGTCTGTTTAGTTTTAGAGTATTCAGAAATAGAAATCTAATCCAATTCCTATAAAGTCTATAGAAAGACTTATATTGCTTCAGTAGGTGTTACAGCAGTCTAGCACTACTGTTGTCTAATCAAAGATCATAAATTGGAGATTTTAAATAAGAGCATTATTTGGAAAAGAGTTGCCTAAGAATGATTGACCCAAGTTACCAGAGTAATCTCTCAGGCGGTGATGTGTCCCAGCAGTGGCCAGGGCTGGATGGCTGCAGGTGAAAAGGCAGGGCTGGTGACAACCAAAAGCAATTCTCATGTAATGCCCCTCCCAACTTATGACAGCTGCCAGTAGAGGGATTTTCACTTTTCATCATGAGAAAATGCTAGTCACGAATGTGAAAAGCATTAGCAATTAAGAAACAAATTGATCTGAAAAAAACCCCAAACAACCCAACACCCAAACCCTAAAGGAAAAAGCAAGACCACAAGCAAAACTTTGCTGAGTCATCACCTGCTTTGTGAAAAACTTTTAGTCTATTCATTTTTTCTTTTTTCATTCTAAAAATCGCCAGAAGGTGGAAAATGTGCCAGGAGAACAGATCCCATGGGCTGCTGCTCCCTCCCTACTGTGCTTGCTCCCCTGCTCAGCAGACTCCCCAGCACCTCCTTCCCAGCCCACTCCAGCCACTGAACCCTTCTATTGCTGAAAGCTTTTCTCAGGAGGATGGGGATATTTCCATAGCCTCCTGCCCACCTGTGGGCAGGGCATGGCAGGCAGTGGCAGGGCAGGTATCAGGAACCTTCCCCAGCAGCCCCATCCAATCCATCCATGTGGATATTATACATCAATTAATAAATATTGTTTCTATGCACTCCTGGACATCTGTCAGCACCTGCCCATTCTCACTCTGAGATGTGGTAACAGTCCTGTTTGCATGAATGGGGTGCACATGGTCATCATGTCATTAATGACTGCATAATGCAAATTTTGTTCTTTTGACTGCAGAGTCATCTGTTGAAGCATTCACTCCCTCACCACTGAAATTACTTTTGCAGCCTTGGTGCAGCTTGATAAACCAAAATGTGGAGTCATGCAGGTCAGGGGAGCGATGGGACTGCCAGGAGCAGTAAGGTGCTCACTCAGATGCAGCTCCATATGAGCAAGTTCCCAAAGAAGTATCGCTACTTTCATCCTGAAGTACATTAAGCACTAAACTTTCATGTATCAAAGAGCGTGACTGACAAAAACAAAACCAAATCTAGAAATTGCCTGTGTAGATGTAAACCACTTTGACAGGAGCAGACTAAAATTTAACTGGTTTAATGTTCCTGAGTAAAAATATCCTTTGGAAAGTTATGAAGCAGAATAAGAGATTGCTAAAATCAAAGATGTGTGAATTATCTACCTCACAGAGCCCGTGAATCAATTACATATAAAGCTAAACATGTCAAAATTAATTAACCTAAGAAGTGTTTATTACTCAGTGTTGTTGATTTTCTGTCTCCTCTCTATACATGCACACGTGCGCATTGCAAGGAACTTGATTTTGTGCTTACCAATGCATCAGTTTAGCAGCTGCAAAGGTTTGTCCCAGTTATTAATATAGGGGATTAGAGTCATCTGCAGTCAGTATGTGTTGTAGCTTCATTTTGCTATTTGGATGCCACGAGGAGATCTAGACTTCTACATATAGACCTGGGCTGCACACGTGGGAATAACTTACTTGAGGGCAGGCAGGGACAGCACACGCAATGGAAAGAAGGAGGGGAAAAATCAACATCTTTATTACGTGTATGACAGTTCTTGGTTGCAAAATCTGCGTGAGAAGAATGTATCAATACAGCTGTACTATGGACCACCTATCTAAGGTGGGAACAATGACTGTAAAGGATATTAGAAAGATTAGGAAGGAAAGCAAAGAAAATGATAGCAATACAAAACCTCAGCTGCTTTATGTGGATTGCATGTTATGGTGGAACATGGTGATTAAAGTTTAGGACATAATAAACAGTTGCTCTTTGGAGCAGCTAAGCAAAGAACTCACAAGAGGAGAAGCAGCTCTTTAAACAGTGCACAAGACCAAGTTCAAGAGCCAATTATTTAAGTACCACTGTACAATAATCACTGTGAAGTATGCAAATTCCTGAAGCAAATCTCCCTGGATCTCTCCAAATATGTATCAAAACAATCTCACCTTCTCTTAATGAAATATTGCTTTACTGTAAAGAGGGGCAATACCTAAATATAATGGAAGTTATTTAAAATGAACTTTAAAAAAATACACTCCAAATGGTAAAAATATTAGTTGGTGCAAAGGATGCTGTTCAAAGACATCATGTTACAGGATTGGTGAAAGAACCCATCAGATCCTTAAAAAGGGCTAGCTTGATCCTGACAAATAGTAAAGGGTCTTTCAGAGATTAAAAACCCCCTTCCTTCCAACATGAAAATCACAGCCCAATAATTGGAAATTATATATAGTAAATTAAATGTAAAGCTATAGCAACTCAGCCCTGACAAAAGTGTTGAGAATCAACCCACTAACAGCATATAGCATAGAGAAAAAATATTTTCAAACTCATTAGAAGGTGAAGCTTGCCATCATTGGTAACAGCAGATGATTCAGTAGGATGAGAATTAGCAGAAAAAAACCCAGTCAATAGAGCAGTAACAAGTTGAAAAATAGTCCATTTGCAGATTTTTTTCTAGTACATTTGAGATGTTTTAGCATCTAAGGGTGTTAAAATTATTATTGCTATCATAGTTTAAAGTATTTTTGGTTTCACAAAAATCTTATAGTACTCATAAAGGAAACTATCAATATCACTATCAAAGTTTCACAAAAATGTCAGCTTAATGTTAAACAATTTCCATCAATCAAAACATCAAGAATTATTGGGACAAGAAATGACAAATAAACTGAAAAGAAACTTTATTCCACAGTATAAATCTGCAGTGAACTTTTTTCTGGAACATGACATATGATTGGGTCACCCTGTCTGAAAAAAAGTCTTAATTAATAATTAGTATTAAGCAAAGCAACTAGCAAGGGAATAGTCAAATAGAACATGTTTGCTTAGAGGAATGGAGGATGACTGAACAGACCAGGTCTATTTGGTTTGAAAAGATGATACAAAGAGAAATATGTGAGATCTGTAAGGTAATAAGCAGTGTAAGGACCAATGTTTTCAGTACACAAGAATGAGGAGGCAGCCAGTGAAATTATGTTATGACATTTTCAAAACAGATGCATAACAAATAAGTAAATTGTATAATTCATTCATTGCCTCAGGACATGTTGAAGGCCAAAGTATAATCAGTTATGAAAGATTAAGTACATTCTTGTTGGAGAGACCTCTCTTCTGTATTAAAAAATAATCTGACTACAACTTCCCAGCCAGAAATGCCTAAACTGTGTGCAGCCAAGGCAGAAGGACACACCAGAGAAAGATAGTCTGCTTCACTTGTTTCTTTCACCCTTTGCCCAGGTTTCCTGTATTAGTCATTCTTAGAGATGACACAGTGGGCTGGCTGGGTCTTTGTGCTGAATCTCCATGGACGTGGTTTTTTTTGGTTTTTTTTTTTTTATGGCATATGGAACTTGAAAGTTTTGCATTTTTGGAAGAGTTAATGCACATTATTCATGGTTAATGCAACACAGAATCTAGAAATAAATGACAATGAATGTCACTTGCCTGGGTTACTGTACAGAAATTTCATTTTCCAATGGTGTTTACTTCTGTCTAAAAAGGGATTAAAACACTGCTACCAGGTAAGAATTCCTGAATTTATTCAATGTTCATGTTTCAGATATAAGTAAGCAGACATGAATGCAATAGGAAGAAAGAGGAGAGATCCTGAGAAAGCAGGAAATTCAGGCTCAATTTCACTTCTATCAGGCACTGTTAAATATATTGAGCCATATTAATTATACCACTCCATTTAAACTGGTACAAAGCCTCCCACTTTTACATATTTTGGTTTGGGTTTTTAAAATCATTTATTCATGGCCTACAACCTGTAACCTTACTAGTAGAGTTTCTAGTATTTCAGGAAGGTTAAAAAACTGTTCATATGACAGAAACCTTCCTAACATCCCCTCAGATCTGGAGTGAATAAAAATTGCATTTGTGGGTGATGGCAGCATGGCAGGGCCTCTGTGTTATTTGCAGCAAAAGGGTTAAAGGAAATGGGTTTTAATATGGTTATGTGGGGGTTCTGTTGCTATCTGAATCTTTCTTCAAGTCTGTGCAGGACCATGAGAGCCTTGGTAGGAGAGTATTGCACCCTCCTGAAATGCGATGTAGCTACAGAACAACTTCACAGCACAAACAAATTTGAGGCCTCACACAGCTAAGTAAGGGTGCCAGCTTTTCCTGATGTGGATCTGTAAACAATTCTGTCAAACTTTTGTTATCCATAGTGTGAAATTCAAATTTCCCAGGTCCAACATTTTTGTTCTTCCAGCTTTATTTTTTACATTAAATATTCTCTTGAAATAACAGCAAAAATAAATGCTACAATTTTAGCATGATTGTTACAAAAGGTCTGTGACAGCACAGAAAGCAAGCTGCAGACAATGAAAAATGAAGGATCAGAAATTAGTAAGATTTAAAAGAACACTCCTGTATAACTTTGTTTGGCGGACGTGCAAAAAACATAACTTCCATTTCAATGTGTAGTTTTGCCTTGCTTAATCTTAAAATGCCAATTTTTTCAAGGGCCAGGATTCTTTCTTCTAACAGGGGACAACAAGCTGTTCCTTCTGAGATCAACAGTGACGGTGTAGCATTTCCTGAAAGGAGAGAGACAACTGTCAAAGCAAAGGAGAAAGTTTTGTTTTCAGCAGTGAAGAGAGACAAATCAGAATAAGAAAAAAGAATGAAGGCAGAGGATAGTGGCGAGGTCTGAAATGAAGGCAATGTGATCTGAATGCTGATGAAGAGGCATTGACAAGATGAAAGATCTCTCTCTGTCGTGCTCTCGCTCTCTCATTTCCAGTGTGTAAAATCTGTCCTGTTGACACACTCCTGCACTCTTTTTATATCACAAAACTGGAACAAACAGGATTCACAATCAGTGGTGGTGACACAGCCCCTGTGAAATATAGTCGCTAAGGGAAGGGCTCAGCACCTGCCTCCCATTCTCCCCCACTTTTTGAGGTCCTTCCATCCCTGTAACTGGACTTTATCAAGGTTTTAGAATGCTTCTCTGAGTAATTCAGGCTGATTACAAACAGAGGTCTATGAGGTACTCACAATTCACGTCCACTAGCCAGGGCATACAGTATAGTTAAATATTCAGGTGTTTTACTTATATGTAATTTAAGTGTATTCATAATGTAACACAGTTCTCTGTTGGATGTCAGTAGTCACAGGAAATCCCATTTTTCAAAACAAAACAAAACAACAAAAACAAGCAGACATATCATGTTTGAAAATTAAAGTTTGCCAAACTTTAAAAATAATTTAAAAAACACCTTTAATAGTAGATACATTGAGGCCTGCTTAAGTTCTTTCTTCAACATATGCATATGTTGGTAAAATGGTAAAATGTATTAATGGTAAAATGTCACTTTCCAGCCATCAAGCCATTGGTTTCAATGGCAGTTCCTTTCAAAGAATCAGAGTCTTCAAATCTCCTTTCAAAGTATCAGCTATTGCTCAGAACAGCGTGTATTCTTGCAGAAAATACTTTCTCACGGTGTAGAACAGCCTATAGTGGCAGATATCAGTATAACATGAGTCTAAATGTGTTGTCTTATTTTGAAGTATGCAATATACGGACAACAGAACTGTGCATTGCAGTTAAAAATAATTCTAAGTTTTATGTTGTATCTGAGGTAGTACTGGCTTAATTGTCCTTCTGTATAATGACTTTTTAAAACCAGTGCATAAGAAGCTTTTTAGTTTTTCCCCCTCTATAATACAGCTGTAGGGAAACTGTGATTTCACTGAAATCAATCAAGAAGATCAAGGAAACTAAGGTCCTTTTTCAAATCCTTCACTCTTTAGTAAAAGGCTTGTTCACTTTTGTGGCTAATTTGCCTAAAAAGAGTAAAATTAAATTATAAATTTATCTGCATTATATATAGGAGTCATGAGGTTTAGTTAGTTAATACTTATAGAGGTTTTCATAAAGGTGAAGTACATTTTATTATTGTTGAATATTTAACAGCAAGTAGTATGCAAAACAGTTTCATTAGAATTTTTCAAAGGCACTTCTGGAAGGTTTCCCTGAAATTCAGTAAGTCTTGGATCCACTCTGATTTTCTGAGATGCTTGAATCAAAGCAGAGTTGTTACCTTGATATATATCTGTGTGTACATTGTTATTTCATCACCAAAAAAAAAGGGTTGTTTAAATTTGTCCATGTGCAGTTACAGAAAATAAATATGACTGCAGAGGATAGAAAATTGCTAGGACATCTCAAACAAAATTGTTGGCTGGTAGGCGTTGCCTGGAACATCAGACTTCTGGGTACTATAAAATGGCTGTAACCTTGCTTCCTGTTTTGCCATGTTAGAGCCTCAGAAAGCCAGGTTTGCTGCTGATAGTGACCATGTGGTAACATGGATTTGTGGAAATGCATTGACTCTGGACTCCTCATCTTTTGAGGAATAAAATTCAAAATTAAGTATTCCCCTGAGAAGCACAAATTTGCTCTAGAAGAAACGACAACTGCCCAGCCTCACCTTCATCTGCTTCCACACAAAGATCAGCGCATCACAGTGCTGTCACTGCTATCACATCTTAATCTAATCACACCCAGGCTGAGCAAAAGGCAAAAATTGCAAAATAAACTGATAGTATTAATTAAACACTGATCTGTTAGGATAATTAGGAAATTCCAATCTTTGTTGTCAACCATGTTATGAAGATGGGAAAATGCAGTGAAAAAACAACCAAAATCATAAATCAAACCAAGTTTCTTTGAGTGACTTCCTATTCACATTTTCTATTCTGAACAGAATACCTGACAGGCAGAAGGACAAATTCAAATATTAGTGTTCAAAACCTGAATGTTTTTGAATTATCTGATTTTATGTTTTCTATGTCAAGCTATTTCATGGAAAATTAAAATTCCTACCAGTCTGAAAACACTTACTAGCAATATCCCATTAAAAAAAAAAATAATGCATAATCACATATGGAAAAATGTACATCTCTTTTATGACTGCATGTACTATTAGGGTTTGGTACTACAAGCTGTTAATAAGCAATGCATTTTCTCAGGATATGGGGGGTTGGAATTCATGGGTCAATGAATACTCTGTAAATTTCCAGTAATTTCACTATCTCTGGTCAGTACGTTTACACTATATCACACACATTTTCACACTGTGTAGTAGGGGCATCTTCTTGCTGATAAAGAGAGATACAACAGAGAATGATTTAAAGTTAATTGATGGATTATGGATTGAGAGGGTTTTTTCAGGTAATTTGTTTCATCTCTCCTGTTTCATTTCCCTGCAGTTCTTCCCCAAAATGGCCTCTCTCTCACATATTTATTTTGTGTGGTTTGACATTATATTAAAAAAATCCCACTGAAATAAATGACCAGTATTTAACTGTCAGGTTGTTCTGAATCTGTGGCTTATGTCTGACCACATATCTATGAATTTTTAAAATGGAAATACTTACAGTAAAAGCCCCAGACAGAGATTGGAAAAAAGCCAAAAACCACCTGAAAACCAAACACCAAACCAAACCAAGCTTCAATTCTCATACAAAACAAAATCTGATTTAGTGATATCAGCTGTGATGGAAACAGTTTCAGGAGTTTTCACAAGGGCATTATATATATATAAATATATATATAAATAAAATAAAAGGCAGTCTCTTAAGAGAAAAAGTAAAACATTCTTAAGCTAGTCTTTGGTTTTAAATAGAGGTCTGACTATCATTAATGACTGTGAATACATTAATCTTTGACAGTGGAACACAAGTTTAATACTTGTATTGGATTTCAAAGATTTGTCAGAATTGATACTGGGAAGACTTTGCAACGTATTGTAACAAATCAAAACAAATTTTCTGCCACTCCAATTTGTGGTGCTAACTCTGGTAATTAGGGCAGAACTAATCTACCATAACTTTAGGCTCTCATCATCATCATCGGAGTGTCATCGTCATCCTGAGCTCCAGACTACCTTTATAGGCATGGGGGAGAAGCAGAAGCTGGTTTAGAATTATTCAGCTCATTCTACTGTAGACATCTTAAGTGAATCTCACCTTTGAAGGATCTATTTCACTCTCTCAACTAGACAGGAAAGTGGATTAAAAGCTTGGAAATAGAAAGTATATGACGGATGCCTAAGTCTGCATGAGGTTATTCCTGTCATTAATATGTAAAGAGGATATAAAATAATAAGCAGAAGTGAATTTCTTAATTTAGAAAGTACAACATTGCACAAAAAAAAAGGAGAGTGATTTTTCAATAGTTACAATAGTGTTTGCAAGTAAAATTTTAGTAAAATGTATGGAGATTATTAAAAATAATTTACCCTACCTTTGTGGCCTTGTATGCAATACAAGGATTCCAAGGGGTTGCTAAAAAATCCTGCTCACTTGCAGAAATAGCTTTTTATGTGCCTAGGAACATAGGAAAACATATTTTTTTGTTGTTTTTTGGTGATGCTTTATAATAGCATACTTATACAGACACTCAATGACTCTTTCAAAATAGGAACTCAGTACTAATATCCTGAAACCTCTAAACACTTGAAGAACAATTAGGGAATTGTGACTAATAGCCATCAGCTCTAAAAATAAACCTAAAGGCACTTTTTTGTAACCCACAAATAGATCTCTTCTTATACATTCTGTTTACATCTGACATGATGATCATAGCCTTATAGAAGGAACCTATTTATTTCTTTAAAAAGGAGAATAAAGTAAAGATTATAATAAAGTTTCTAAGGAAACTCACTGTTGAAATGTGCTCCAGCATCTACACTGCTCTGTCAGTGAACATCAGTAAAACTCAGGTAAACAATGTCACTTTTGTTTTTCAGGGATTACTGCATCTCCAAAGGGAGGGAAACAACAGAAGTCACTCTCTTTTCAAGAACAAGCTGTTTGATACAGTTTCACTGGTTTCTTCTATCTACCTATGGCCAAGGATGATAAAGCACATAACGGATAGTTTACATCAGAAAGTAAGAATTAAATATTCCATACTCCTGGTTTTGCATGGGATTATTCTTTGGGGATTTCAACTGATTGTCTTTAAATGTACAACTTAAGTTATTTTAACTTTTATGAGTGATTTTAAATACTTATGTAACTATGTCAGAGAGGATAGAAAATAGACCAAGAACTGGAGAAAGGCTTATGCATCTCTTATGCTTACTTCCCAGCACATAATCAAAAAATCAACAGCTATTACTTTTCCTTGGGGTTACGCCACTTTAACTGGTTTATTTTAATCACTCATAACCAGCTCAAATTTCTTTTTCTCTTCTAAGTGGCAAGGTACTGCAGTTTTCAATTGCACAAGAGAACAAAATTAGAATGTTTCAACAATAAGCAATATTTATCAAGTCACTTTTTCTTTTCCCTCTTTTCCAGACTGAACTTTGGTTCGCACCCATAACATTTATTTAGCTTCAAATACTGCCTGATGTTATCATGTGTAGTGGGTTGAACCTGAGTTGATGGACAGTCTTTTAGACTAATGACGCTTCTCACAATTTACATATTTAAACCATGCAGAAAGGTGAGAATTTATTTTTGTTTCAGAACGAAAGGTGAGGGAAGGTGGGGGGGCCTCTGAGCCTCTGGGCCCCACCGGGCCGGGCCGGGGCACCCTTTCCCAATGCCGCGGTATGGACCCTGGGTCGCTGGGGGGGGAAATATCCCAGAGCCACAGTCAGCTCAAACCAGCCATGGGCTGCCACACAGCTAAACCCATCCAGCATGGCTTCTTGGGACTGGCGGGTCCTTCTCCTCTCCACGCGGAGCCAGCGGGAGCCGGCGTAGCCTCCTGTCTGCAGCCAGCACACTTATCACTGAACTGAAGAAGACACCACGCAGCCAGCAGCACAGAGGGACGAGGCTTTCTCCACCGTAAACCCCGAACAAGAACACTCTTCAACATGGTGGCTTCAGAGTCAGAGAGAAAGAGAAAGTGAGTCACGTGAGACGGAGCTGGAAATGGTGATGAGAGAAAAGAGGGCGGTGCCGCAATTCTCGTGCGTAGCTTAAAAAAAACTTCTTGCATACTGTGGTAAGAAACTATAATACCACAAACTGTCTCTTTAATCCATTTGGAATACATGGGGGGGATGGAGAATTCACGTGTGGCCCATGAAGATTGTGAAGAGTGCCTATGCCAGGCTATACAGAAGCAGTGAGAGGTTGGTTTTTTTTTAGAGATTTATGGTGAAGAAAGCCTTTGTGTTCAGGCCAAAATAACTCATCCTTAAAAAAGATTAATAACCTCATGTGATGGCCCATGTTTTAAAGTGGGAAGGAACTGTGAGATTTTGCATGGGAGAGATGTTTTACACCACAGCAGATTGTTTCTTTCCGGGCGGGTCTGCTGTTGGTGGCAGTTTGGGAACCACGTGAAGCAGAAGAAAACCCCTTTTTCCTTAAGCATAAGAAAGAGACTTTTCAAGAACTGCAACACTGACTAAAACCCCATGTTCTATTACTCTTTGTGCGAGTTGGGTAAAAGGAGGGAAGTGCTGGAAGAGGGGGGTGGTTTGCTTTAATTTCTTATTATTTCTTTTCACTTTTAATTCTGTTAGTAATAAACTTTTTCTTTGTACAGCAACTGTTTAAGTTTGAACCTGTTTTGCCTTGCAGCTCTCTAGTTTTCCTCAATATTTTCTTATTTTCCCCTTATGAAAATAACAGATTTCGTGTGCTTGACACTTAGCTGCATCATCATGCAATACTAAGGCTTATAAGAATCTACACATATAAACAAGGAATGATACTGGAGATTATGCTTCCATAAGATGGCATCTAATGGCACCTAATGGCTATTGTTTAATTGTGAAGAAAGCAGCAATCTTTGAAGCTGTTTTATTACTTGAGATTATTAATTTTGACCCTGTACCTGTAATATTTCCCTGCAGCCATATTTTCAGATGTTTTTACAGATTATTATAAGAGAAAAGAACTCAGTTTTTAGGGGGAATGCCACCTTTGTCCATTAAAGCCAAAAGGAAAAAAAAAATTAATTAAAAATCTCTCCCCAAATTTCTCTCCTTGACAAAAGGACAGCATGACATAGCATGAATAAATTCTTAACTAAGCTATATTCTGCCAATAAAATTCCAATTTCATGGAGACTGAAGCAAAAAGACATCAAAGCTAAGGTTGTAGCTCATTTGTTTTGTCAAGAAGTGGTTGAAAGTGCTTAAGATATCTTTGAATTGCAATCAATGTCCTTTTCTCTTACAAATACACTGCTTTTTTTTTCTTGTGGTTACAACTATTTGGTCATTAATTGATTTTTTCAAAGCTTGGTTAATTATAATTTGCCTGCAAATGTAGCAAGTTTAGACTAAGATAAAGAGAGGGTCTTCAGTTAAACAGGAGTAAACAGAAGAAAAAATGGCTTTTTGGAAAAGGGGTGTGCTTATTATCAGAAGAAGGGGTCTAGAAAGAGAAAAAGAAATAAAGGAAATTCCCAGTTCATGTTTAAAATTTTTATGAGTCAGGCCTTCCTCTTCACAGTTGGAACTCTGAGCAAACACACACACACACACACACACAGAGTCTCCTTATTAATCCAATCTGGTTTTTCACCAATTAGTGATAGAAAGGACACTCTTAGGAGGAAATCCACTTTTTTTTGTTGTTCAATTTTGCAATTTGTTCTTCCCTATTAATTGTATTTAGAGCAGATATATACTTGTCCATTCCCTTCTCAGGCTGCTGAACCTTCAAATTGCTATGATACCTAAATTTCCAGCTGACTTTGGGAGTCCTGAGAATGCTGACACTTTCCTTTCATATCCTTAAGGACATATCATATGATTTGCACCTCTCCTGCCCTGGTATTTTTTCATAATTACTGTGTGCTGTTCAGAAACTCCCATGTTCAGCTCTCTATATTTGAAATGGAGCTGAAATTTGTTCAGAGACCTCTTATGGTTCACTGAATTTGCTTACAACTCCCTTGGGAGCTTCTGAATAGGAGGAGGGCTGGGGGATGACACCAGTATCCTTATTTGTACACCCAAAAGAATGAAAGGATTTGATGTCCCCGATGTAGAACCAAGTATTCCCCATGTCAGGTAAGCCCTGAGCAGGCAATCTCTGCTAACAAGAAAAGGATTCAGACCAATCCTTATCACTCTTCAGCAAGCACAGGATAACTCAGGATGTTCTTGGCCCAGATAAGCAGTCATGCCTGCCCTAGATCAGTGGAAAGGCTGAAGCCAGAATGGGACTTCTCATCCTTGCAATATTTAAAATAAACTACATTATGAAAAAGGTGTTGTAACATTTGTTAAAAGGCTGTATTTGAACTGCTGAGTAGCAAAGGCCTTTTAATACTTTTTTCCTTATTTTTCCCTTGGAATTGTTAGCTAAGGACACACAACAAAGAGGAGATATAAAAAATCCTTCAACTTTTCTGTGAAGCAGCGGGGTTGCCAAAGATTCATGCTCAATCCACCTCCAAATAATCCTCAGTAGAGAAGTCTTATTATCACTGATCCCTGAGGACAATGGAGCTGAGAGTAAGGAAGTTACACAGAAGCTCCCCCTCCCTCAAGGTGTCTTTAGAAATTTCTCACTCATGAGAACTAGGTCTGTGTGACCAGAGGATGAAGACAAAATGCATGGCTTCATTTGGCTACATGCTATGGATCTTCCTTAGCCCCAGGATTTGTTCCTCAGCCATTTAAATCAACATAGCATTAAAATATGACAGGATTATGTTCTATGGACTCATTAACACATTCCTCTGGTGCAATGGGAGAGAAGGGATGCTTGAACATTCAACCACCCGAGGCATGTATTAATGTCACTGATACCCCCTGCAATGTCTCAATACATTGAAATAAGACTCCTACTGAATACAACATTTGAAATTTACATGCAATTTTTCAAATGTACCATGAAAGTATTTATCTTTTCATTCCACCAAGTAATTCTCAGGTTTGTGATGGGAGAAGCAGCAGTTTTTTCTATGAACCTACTATTAGATTGTAATACTTTCATCATTCATGTGCTTTTCCTTTCTGTCATAATTTTCTTGCCTAACTCCCATGAATTTAGCAAAGCAAACTATAATGCTTCTCATTTTTCCCCATGATCACTTTACCTGGCTGCTGCACTCAACCACCTTTCAAAGGCAGGCTGAGATGCTTTCAGGCTTGTTTATTGTTAGAAAGCCAAATGGAAAGCTGATCACTGTTTCCCATTCATTTTTTTTAATTCAAGCAGCTCCACAGTTTTGTTTGTAAATACAAACAACCATAAAAGCAACTGGCCACCTCTGAATCTCTATTAAGCCTACAGGCAATGGAGGATGCAAAAACTTGGAACCAGAAGATACCAGCTGTAAGCCACACTTACCTACAGATCATTAGGTGGCACTCTTCCCTCTGGCTTAGCACTGAAAGCAGAGGAGCAGAAAATGAAGTCTGGTTTTGGAGCTGCCATTGTTTTAAAAATGCTAAGCTACAAAACTGTGATTATTGGGATGTGTAGTCATTAAAAATGTGCAACCATTTTGAAAAGAATAAGGTTGTTGGGCCTAGTAACTTGACCACAATCCAATAGAAAGGTTCTCTATGTCTAGACATATTTTTCTGGCCTCAGTTCTTGTGCATGCTACTACAGGTCATCATGTAACAAACAGACAAAGACATAACATAGGGAGTGTAAAAAAGCATGGCTGTACCTTAAAGTGTAAGTACCAATTGTTACATATGCCTACTATGACATTCATGTCCAATTTCTATTGTTATCAACAAGCAAGAATGCCCTTACACAAAAAAACCAACCAAACAAAAAAATTCTTTTTAAAACCCAAAGACATTTGAAAACCAAAAAGGTGAATAAATTTCAGAGGTCAGTTTAACAGATTGATGCATGCATTTTTCTCTACACACACGTATGTACAGGGCAAATCAATTACTGTGAGTCAAAATTTTCTTTCAGTATGGCATATTTTAAAGCCTAAGGAATGCAAGAATCTATCTTCTCATAGTCCTTAGGAGGTAAAACAGATTATCCCCATTTTGCTGAATGTTTAAGCATTTTAGCAGTGGTCAATCAGATAGTTTGTAGCAAGGCCAGGAATGGAAGCAGATCCTGATCTTCAGGTCTCCTTCCTTATCTGTAATTCTTTTTGAGAAGAAAGCCTGCAGTGCCCTCTCCAAGATATTATTCAAGTAAAATTTGATATCCCTTGAACCTAAGTCTATGTTTGAGACCCTAGGTATCTACTGAGCTGTTTTATCCAAGACTGAGAAGGAGAGCTCTCTTGCTGTGTTTTGCTGCAAATGCTGCAATTTACAAGTGTCTTAAGTTTAAAATTCAGTGGAAGCTGAGAAGTGCTTATTTTTTGGATGAAATCTTGGACCTTTACCTGTGATTGCAAAAGACCTTGAGTCTTCTGGTAAATTCTTGTCCTGTGTTTCTGTGTGAAGAAAGTTTTTCCATAAGTTTGTCTTCCATAATCACCTTTTATCCTGCTTGCAACACAATCTCTTTGCATCTAGAAGACTGCATGGCAGACAGCATCATACTTTAGTGTTCCTTTGGGTTCACTTTGACCTTTTTAACTTTGTGGGGCTGTAAATTACACTGGAGGGCTCATGGGCTGAGAACTGTCACCTGATTGAAACAAGGTACCTGTAACTTCTCTTTTTAACACAGACAGAAAGCTACAATTTCAGCTTCACAGAGGAAACTGGGATCGGACAGTAAAAATTAATTGGGCCCTATAGTATGGATGAATAGAAAGCTGAAGGACATCCCAAGTCTGGTGATATTTTTGCACTTGGCTTGCCTCATGCTACATTGTTACTTGTGATACAAATACACAAAGAAGCATAAAACATGATAAAATTAATGTCTCAGTCTACTTTTAAATGTTTTCATTCCACCATGAATCTGTGCATGAAGTCAAAAAGCTGCAGCACTGTTGGCAAGTTTGAGGCAAATGTAGAACTTAAAGATTTCTGGCTTTCATTACACACTGAAAATGTTTAGCCATGTCTCTCTACATTTCAAAATAATGAAGGCGAGAACCTACCCTTTTGCCATCAACAGGTGCTCATTTTGCAAACAGCTGCTTCAGTTAAAGTCTTTAACACCGTCCATATGCCTATCATCTTCAGCTGTGAGGGGAGAAGGATCACAGGAGCACTTTGTAACCTCATTTACATGAAGCCAGCCAGCTAAGTTTTTATACCAAAAAGCTAATTTCATTATTTTGCTTGATTTTGTCTGAACTACTCACAGAAGTTTTTATGCTACCAAAGGTATAGAAGAACAACATCCTGTAGTGCATGGTGTATACAAATAGAAGTAATAGCTTTAATCAGCTCCATAGCTTCAGTAAAATATCCGTTTGCTGAATTATTTATCCTTTGTTATTATTTATCCTTTGTTATTATTTATCTTACTGCAAATAGGGAAAGTAACAACTTTCTTGACTGAAAAATTGAAAATTTTACTTCAAGGGTAAAGTATTAAGTAAATGTTAAGAAATGTGAATACATTGCTTTAATCTTTATGAAATCATCAGAGAAGAGCTTTGCTTGGCTTCTAATTCATTACTTTGTAAAATGCATTATATTTTTATTTTGTTTTTAATGGACAAATTTTAACAATTTTTAAACTACGGTAAATAAGCCTTTATTTAACACTGAAAGTTCAGCATGCTGGATTGTCTACGTGTTATCTTACAGCTTTTCTGTGACAACACGTCTTCTCCCAATTTTATAGAAGTATGTAAGATAAAGAAAACTTTTCAAAGCAAACCTATATAGACTTAGCTGTTCTTTTAAAAGCTCTCTTGCATTTGGTTTTGGTTGGGCTTTGTGTTTTTTTTGGTTGGGATATGAATTTGTTTTTTTAGGGTTTTTTTAATCAAACATTGGATCCTTGCAGTTATAGAACACCCAATATCCAAGGGTAAAACCACTCCATTGTTTCTAATGCTTCCTGAAATGCAATAACACTGGCTTAATGTTAAAAGGCTGAAATAAAGTCTGAAAAGAGTCAAAAGAATGCATAGAATGAAATAATAGATGCCTTTTTTGTTTTACTTGTCTACTGTTAGACATTGAGCTATTTTTCAAAACTGTAAATCATTGAATTTATGAGGGTCAGTTGTGCTTCCTGTCAGCAGCATGAAACTGTAAGCAAGAAATATTTTTTTTTCTGACTGGTTAAATTAATTAGAATTAGCCTGATTAAAATGTCTGCTTGGCACTACATACATATACACACCTTGTGCAATGCAATGCTGGGAACCAATGCATGATGAGAAATCATGGCTGTGGTCCTCTTAAATTCAGTAGCATGAGACTTTGGTTATTCAGTGTACACCAGTGGTTTTAGTGGTTTGCTCTACAAGAAATGTGAGCTTATTTCTGCTAACAGGAGAAGAAAATAGTATTGAGGAAAAAATGTTTGTGTTTGGACAAACACTATTAAGTTTGTTCATATGTGGTAAATATTTCACTTTTTTTTTTCCTTAAGAACATAGTAAAATATATTTTTGTATTTCTGCACCATCTTTTCATAAAGAGACTTGAAGTTGAATTCTAAATTAAATTAGGCTGCAATCTGACTGGAGATACTAAATCCCTGATGTTTAACCCATGGATAGGCTTTTTCATCATTTGCATTAGGACGAAAAATTTTTGAAAATTTATGGAAGATTTTCAGAAATAGTTATAAAGAGACATTCTTTACTAAAAATATTATTACATAAGCACAAAAGATAAAAAATTTGTCTTCTTAGGGTTATATGTATGTGTATATATATGCCTTCAGTTTGTTCATATACACAAGCTTCTCCTTTTGTAAGCAAGGAAAGGAAAAGAAAAAAGGGAAAAAAAGAGAGAAGTAATGCCTGCCTTCCTTCTGAAAAAATGTCATCTATTCTCCCAGCTGACGGAGTATGATCCTTCCTGTATTTGCCATACCTTTTATTATAGATGATAAATAACGTTCTCAAGCTTTTAGGAAGAAAAAGAAAAGATATTATTTAGTGAATATACGAGAAATAGTTTGTAGCAGAAAGGTAGTTAAAACTTGTCCTCACTGACCTGGCTTTTTAATTAGTATGTTTAACTATATTTAGTAGAAGTATATAGCACAAGTATCCTGACTTGCAATATATCATTTAGACATTCCAGTGCTTTTATTGACTTGAAAACAATGCTAGTTTAATTATGAAAAAAAAGTTCTTCTCTGATTCTTTATTCATCAGATTGTTTCTTCGAGAATGGTTTGAACCCCTACTCTCTCAAAATTTCCATAAAATATTTATATTGCTAATGTTCAACATAGGCTGTCAAATATGCATGCTGAAAGGAAACTACAAAAGGCAAGATTTGGCTGCCTTCATGTGGCTGAATATTTACTCTATAAAACATTCTTGTAAATTTGGTGAAATTATACAGTGGCCAACATTATTTCAGGGAGTAGAGGTTGTAGAAACTCAAAGTGCAGAAGAGGGGTATGCAATTTTAGGTACAAAATATCATAGTGTTCACAAGTGGCCTTTTAAATTTTTCTTATTTAAATTGAAAGAGAGAAAACATAAAATAATTCTGTGGAAATATAGAAAGAAAAAATTTATTACTTAATTATACATTTAAAATGTAAAAAATCAAAGACAATTTTGATATATTTTCATTTTTCAGAAATGTAATCTTGAGTGTGGCCTGATCTTCTGTTTTCTGGTCCTGTAAAAGAACAGTCGGCTTCCAGCTCAGAGTTAATTTCATTCCTGTGCTTTCTGTTTGTATCAAGGCATAAATGAACATGAGATAAGAGAAATATAGTTACTTGCTTATATACATTTATGTTTAGCATAAAAATATGATAATTCTGTTTTTCTGAAGGAATTCTTGGAGCAATTTTCAGATCTGTCATTATATACTTTCTCATTAAGCCAAGTTAGCCCTCAATACTTCCTATTCCTTCCATATTTAAAGAATAAGATGCCAGAATGTTTCATTACACAGCATCATTTCTTAAAGCAGTCATGGTAAATTATGGACCTCTTCAATCTTCCACCAAAGCAAAAAAAAAAAAAAATTAGAAAGGAGAGATTACAGTTCCTTCCAGGGATCTGACTAAGTCTCCAGCTGTTAGGACAGATGGAAAATTCTGTACAATTTACATGGTAGCCCAAAGAATTGTAAATTTGTAGTCAACTTTTCATAGTTCCTTATTCAGCTATCCTTGAATGAAAAAATGAGTATGAGTATGAGAAAGGCAAAAAGAGGAGTATTTGGTATTGTTTTTTCATGCCATTGTGGCAGATGGAGGAGAATATTAGAACTACATATAAATCCTTTATTTTAAGATGTCTACTGTTAGTTTTTAAATTATTTTTTTTTCTAAGAAAGCTCATTTTGGGCTGTACCTATAGCAAACAGAAATTAGCTTTAATTGAGTAATATGAATATTTATCTGATGAGGGTATATTCCATTGGAAAGATTTCTGGTGTAATGCATCAACAATGTGTTTCTAGAAACTATTTCTGCTACAAAAGAAATAAATAACAGAAACATAACAGGAGATAAAACAGAAAAATGAAACAGCTTCTACATTCCATCTCACTGTGAAATATTAGTTATGTATCGGTGGGCCAGTCACATTGTATAAACATCCAACAATGCTCAGAATCTAACATCACCTTCTGTTTATAGTTCTCATTCCGTGTTCATTATTCTAAAAGGACTCTTGACTTAGTAAAGCTGAAAATAAAAGAAAGAGAATGTATATTGTCAGATAAAAAACAGAAAACCTGGCAGTTAGTGGATCGTGGCATGCTAGCAAGGAAAGTGCTCTCTTGTTTTTCTGAGTGTGTTTTTGTTGGAACAATGTGATTTATATGGGGGGTTGTGGAAAAAAAGGAAAAAATGTCATGACTAAAATTGGTAAATAGACCAGGTACTTAAAATATTATATCTGCTTAACACATAAACATGTTTTTGATTTGTGCTTATTGATGCTCTTTTCAGGTCCTTTCATTCTCAAATATTTTACTGAATATCCAAAATAGCTTGAAGTCTGCCTTCGACAAAGAAGGTTTGCTTTAAGACCAGTTTTTAGTCTAACTGGTAGATTTTTATGGTATGAAGTCAGGGGAGGTTTAATTTGGGTATCAGGAAAAGGTTCTTTCCCCAGAGGGTGGTTGGGCACTGGAACAGGCTCCTCAGGGCAGTGGTCACAGCACCAAGCCTGACAGAGCTCAAGAAGTGTTTGGACAATGATCTCAGGTACGTTGTGTGACCCTTGGAATGACCTGTGCTGTGCCAGGAGTTGGACTTTGATCCTTGTGAAGTCAATTCCAACTCAGCATATTCTGTGATTTGTTTAATTTTAGACCATCAGTTCATATACTGGGCACTTAAATTTTATTTCTGAATACAGAAGTTCATAGATGCTACTTTATTGACCAATTTACTGGACATTCATTTCCCTTGTGTCTTTAAAGGCAATAGTCATTAGTTCAGACTTTGTATTTGGTTTCATTGGCTATTCGGCCCCCTCTGAGAAAGGAAACAACCACTCCTAAGTGATTTGCCTTAAAAAATCCCAGTGTTTCTCCCATGTTCCCAAGAAACTTTAACCGAGGCTCATTTCTACCTTTTTTTTGTGTTGTGTTTCAGTGCTTTGTTTCATTGGAAATTGTTGCCATACCAACACTAAACCCAAGAATTAGTAATACCATTAAGTAGTACCATTTAAGTGTTCAAGGCCAGGTTGGATGGGCTCGGAGTAGCCTGCTCTAGTGAAAGATGTTCCTGCTTATGGCAGGGAGGTTGGAAGTAGAAGATCTTTAATGTTCCTTCCAACCCAGACCATTCTATGACTACCATTGTATAATAGCTGTAAAATTGGTCAGCCTAGTCTGAGGAACTTCAGATTTACTACAAAATATTATTGAGGGTACACAGTGTCTGTGCTGCTTTGTGATAGTGAAGACTCTTTCTGTAAATTACTTTGCTGTCATGATTTTTCTTCTCAGTTTTATAATATGTGCTGTATCTACTCTGCTCATCTTTCCCCATTTTTCACCACAACAGAATTTCTGCATGTAAGGGAGGAAGAAATGCACTAGGACAGAAATCCGTCAACTAACCTGAAATTCTTTCCATTCCTAATTCCCTCAGGTCAAATATATAAACTTCAAATTCTTTAACTCTTTAAAAAAACCAAATTCTTTAAAAACTTTAGTTGTTAGCTCCTGAGCAAATCTAAGTACAGAATGGACTCTTGGAGGTCACCTTGTCCTCCACCTGCTCAAGCAGGGCCACTTAGGGCTGGTTGCCCAGGTCAGTGCAGAGATAATTTTGAACACCTCCAATGATGGAGACTCCACAACCTCTCATGAGCAACCTGTTCCAGGGCTCAGTCATCCTCACAGGGTGACAGGATGATTACTACATGTCTAGAATGATGAAGAACTGAACGTAACCTATTAAAAATATGTGGAGAATGTAACAATTAATAAAGATACATAGAATGGAATAATAACAACAATAATAATAGAGCAGCCAATCCAATAAATACTTTAATACATTAAACTTTATTCAAGATCAGTCATCTCTGGGATCTCATTGGGTGTTTATTTCATAGATAGCACTATGCAAATTAACCATATTTGCCCTAATAATTTGCATAATTTAAGAAAAAACAAAAGAAAAAAACAGTAATAAAATTAGCGCAATTTCTATGTATATGTCTCCAGAAAGTCTATGTCACTGTCAGATTTAGCAGGTTGTAATTCAAATCATAGCATATTGAAATAAATTTATTTTCAAATATCAAGTTTGAACATATCACTACTGAAAAATCTTTTGGACTATCTGCAGTAAGCTGAAAACCTACAGTCCTTAAGTATTCTTATTGTACCTCAGTTTGGAAACTCTTGAAGGTTTATACACCTTCATTGTTTATGTGAATAAGTCACACAAAACATTTTTTTGAGATTATAAAAGGGAAAGAAAAGAAATATTTCATAATAAAATCTTTCAATTTCTTTTCTTCTAAATGTTCTTCATATACCTTCTCCATGATTACAAAACATAAAGTAGTCTGTTTCTTGAAACATTAAAATCTTCTCTATTAAATCACAGGAAGATTTCTCTATTTAAATACTTATTGTAGACAAGAAAAAGAGGTGCTATGGAAAAGTCTCATCTTAAGCAGCACAAAGTCCCAGCAATGCTCACAATCAGGAAATTGCTTCCCTTTGATGCTAAAATGTGCCTGTTTTATTCTCTCCTTTTACCTTCCTTGTTTCTTGCTGACCAGTGAATACATTGAGCTTTGATAAAATAGAAGAGGGGAGACTTCTTGTTGAATTCAGAGTTTTCATGGCATCTTTCCTACCTCTTTTGTCTTTTATATGGGAGAAATAAAGGTGCTTGTGTTGTGCTAAACTTGCTGCAGAATTAGCGTTCTTCACTCTCTTGTTATCTCAACACCTTCTTAAGGTGTTTTTGCCTGCAGCATGCGCACGTTTTCAAGAAACTCTGTAAATGTGGTGGAAGGATGTGAGAATGGGAGAAAAATAGTTCTCTTTAGTTCTAATAAAGTTGCCAGTACCTGAATGAATATATAGTTTTCATAATGTTGCTTTAGTTGATTTTTAGTAGGCATTGTTCTTGCAAAAAGTTTTCAGGGTATCTCAAAAGTGAAAGAAATGAAAAAAAAATCACTTCTTTATTAGCCATTTCTTACTCTCAAGACTTCAGTAGGAATTGGAAATCTATTTCCAGTGAGCCCAAACAACCTTACTTTTATATAGAATCTTTTATCATTGGGGAAAAAAATGTCCTTGAGAATGAAGGAGAATACAAAACTTAAAACATTTCTTAAAAGTATTTTTCTCCATGTTATGTGAAGGTGATTGAAATTTTTCTAAAGGGAGGAAGAGGCTGAAGTGTTGTCAATTTTTTTTTAATCAATTGGAAATAATAATAATAATGTGGTTTTCTACCTAAATGTCTCCATAAACCCACTTGTCATGTTTGTATGTAGGTCTACATAAACCAATTATTTTTTATTACAGGTGAGGAGAAAACTAATACTTGTTCTACTTGAGTATGTTTAATGGAATTAGTCCCTCTAGTGCCAGATATAGTTTTGGAGGGATCTATTGTGTAACCTATTTAACATAATTGAAATGGTACAGTTTTAATATTTGGAAAAAAACCCCAACAAAACAAAACCAACATATTAAGACCATGCCTATTCCATTTCCCTTGGAAATAGCATATTGAAAAATTATGAAAGTGTCAAGGACAGGGAAACAATATTAAAAACAAACAAACAAAAAAAAAAAAAAAACAAACAAACAAAAGCCTTGGGAGCACAAATGAAGAGCAAATCAAAAAATTTCTCTTGTTAGTCCTCAATATCCCAAACAATCTGAAATATCTGTTTTAATGGTATAAACAAATAAGTCAGAAGATAGTGCTAAGTCAGAAAGGGACTTGATTACTGTATACAGAAAAAGCTATTCTATTGAAAAAAGAGTGAGAATTGACTAAATGCCAAATAATTCTAATGCTAAAAAAGCCTTGCACACAAGTTTAGTAGACCTGAAAAAAAGGGCTTTCTGTCCAAGAGGAGGGGTTTGGGGTTTCTTTTACAATTATCTAAGCTAAACTTATAAAAAACATTACTGACATTTCAATGTTTAGTTTAATGCATTCCCTTGGCACTAGGTACAGTTAATCAGAGTGAGAACACTTAAATATTTCCTAGATTAAAACCTCACATGCAAGCAAGAGGCTAGCATAAAAAATAGTTTCAAATGCATTTCAAAGAGTCATTTCAAATTCTCTGTAGCACTGCAGAGACTAATAAAAAGAAGTAACAAGTTAATATAAAAAATGCAAGTTATTGAATCCTTTAGAGAAATTACTTTTTTCCCCAGGTTTGTGATCATTAAAGTAATTAGAAATTTATTTTTGGTTTTTGAAAGAGTTCAGATTTGGGCAATACTGCTCCACTGCCCAGGGAGATCTTTGTCACGCCAACGTGGAATTCTACTGTGGATAAAGGATGTAGGACTGCACTGGGAAGAAATTTTATGGGGTTCTCCGTGGCTCTATTCTGCATCTCTAGTACACACTGGTATACAATAATGCAGGCTATTATTTGACTAAGAAAGCACATTCACTGGGAATGGATTAGAAAGTGACGTGAAATGAAGTGGAAGAGAGCTGGATAAAGAAATATTCATATAAGGTTAGAAAGCACTAACTGCACAACAATTTTGGGAAAGCAGTCTTGTCCTTGTAATTGAAAATGTATTAGTGAATTGTCACAATGGTTGGGAAAGATGATAAATGCTTTTTTGAATCCATGCCATAATGGCTGTAACAGGGTGCAATTTCTAACATCAATATGTCTGTTTGAATGCATTATTGCCACCATATATCTATGCTATGAAAGCCACACACCAAAATTGCAAGTAGTTTGATTGAAGCAAATAATTTCAAGTATAAAGCCATGACCTAATTGAAATTTTATATCCTCTCAAACTATGTCAAGGTATGTTCATAGACCCCAAGACTGCTGTGTCTCTGCTGAACTATGTACACAGGCATACAGCACAGGTGTTACAACCTCCCTAGACAGATGTATGTAGGCATTTACCATTGCCATTGGCTAACTCCCAGATAAAAGGCAAATTGAGAGCCATTTTTATTCCATTTTGTGTGATCAGTCCTTTAGAGCTTAAATTGAGCTTGTTTAATAAGGACCACCTCCACATTCAGGGGTTTTTATCTTCTCATAGGGAAATCTGCCTTTAATTCGCAGTTTCTCTCACCCACCTTTGAGTGGTTTAAGCAGCAAAGGATGCTTGTGGAAAGATACAGATTTCCAAAGTGAATAACTTGAGACAGAAGACCTGAATTAATAATTCACAACATTGTGTCTTACTGATATTGAATCTTCAGACTTCTAATGAAGTCCAAGTTTTCATCTAGAAACAAATACAACAAAAAACCCCCAGAGATTTCTTCCTGTAGGTTAAAAAATCCGCAAACCCACAAAAAACCCCTTTAATTTAATTTCATGTTTTATGGGGCCAAAAGTCTTGGTTAAACAATTTTTAATGTAATTTATATGCAAATAAGCAAATCATCTGTGTCTTGATTTCCTAAACTAAGAAATAGTATTAACTACATTCCTTCTAAATGTCATTAACCTAAGAACCTTTGCAATACTGAAATATGTTTTTGGTGTTTAGCTTTTACACAGCCACTCTAACTTTTCCTCCCAGAGGATTTCTCTTAATAAACCTGTATTTATTGTCTTTTGAAGAGCTTTCACTTGGTGACAGGCCTGAGTTGTGATCCTCACTAATATATTTTATATTATAGTCCTATTTACTTGTGTTTTGGAGAAGGTCTGAATCAGGAATGTTCTCTTTCCACAAGAGTTGTACCCTAAATCATGAAGGCAGTAACACTTGCAGGTTCTTTCTTTTCCTATTACCGTCAGCTTTGCTTAAAGACTTTTACAAATGGCAGTCATAACTGCACATCCCTTTCCTTACTTCTGTGCTTTGGCCTCTTGTTTCAGGTTCATTCTTTCTATAGCAGATTATAGTGGATCATTCTGTACTGGTGACGTATGTACCTCCTGATTCCTTCATTACTCTGTTTGCCCTTACATTTCTGGACAAGAATTTAAAAGAAATAGCTACCCTGATCATTGTTTGGATGGCATTTAAAAATAAAAGAAAAATAAAACCCTGCCTTTCAGGAGGATGTTCCAGGTTCTGAACCTGGCAACTGCATTTGAGTCAACCTGAATTACAGTGATTGAATGCAGCAGAGCATTTACTGGCAGATGAAAGACACTGCAACGTGATATTTTGAACAATCACTGAAGGCTTTGGGTGAATAAGTCAATGAAACTGGCCCAAATTTATTTTAAGAACACCTCCTTTCTGATCCCCTGAAAGGCATCACCTTGTCTCTAATTCTTTGTAGAAAGCAGACATTTTCACACTAAGATTTGAATTTAGCTGTTAATGTTTTCAAAACATTATTTTTGCAACTTTTTTCCACCCCAAAATTTTAAGGCACAGAAAAGGTTTAATTGGGATATTAGAAATAATTTTCCTGTTTTTAATTAAACAGAAAAATAAATTTTGAAGCTCTTACAATACCTATTTTCAAGCAGGTAGTTTCTGAACAGAATTTGGCTTTGTTCCTGTTTGTTGAAATGCTGAGCTCATAAACCATGAAACAATTAGTTGGACTACAAATTAAGTAAGAATCTCTTTCCATTATTGCAGTTAATTCTTGAATGCCAGCTCAACATGAACAAAATTGGCTGGTAGCACACCTGTTGCAGACAGTGATAAACTATCTTTCAGCCTTTTGCCTTGCACAGTTAAGATTTAAGAGGCTGATTTGGCCAAGCCTGTTTAAAGCAATAACATCATTTTGCAGGTAAAACAGTACTTCATTCCACATTAGCAACAGACTGTTTCACTGATTGTGAGGAGGAGAATATCAATGAGTTTTAAAAATATTATTATTATTATTAAAACTAGAAATGTTTTACTAGTCCTTAAAATAAAACATTAAACTCAAGATTTGCAATCTGCTCCCTTTCCAGTGCTCATTGGGATAGATGTTGAGAGGCGATTTTTGTATGGAAAATGCTAATTCATGTGAATAGAGGTGATACACACAGGGTCTTTGTACATTACCTTCCCTCACAAACATTAATAATTTGTGCAATATTTGGCAAGAACGGGAGCCTCTTCCTTTCATAAAGTGTTAACATTACTGTGTTTTCCTAACTAGATAACAAAATCCAGCAATAAATACAATTATTAGGTCATCTGATACTTACATTTACATGCTAAAATGTGTATTAGTAAATCCAAAATCATTCCCTGCTATTCCCAGCCTCCCTGGTATTTTATCTGAAACCACATTACTCACTGTGTGATTCAGTTTAAAAGGTGCAATGTTTAAATTAATTATTATGCACCTCCTTGCAAAATAAATTTTTAAAATATTTGACAGAGAAAAAGACAAAGAGGACACAGAATGTCTGAATTACTTTAAACAATTTGTACCTAGGACCCATGAGGCTGGATAGAGAAGCAAGGGTAGAAGCTCTTTTCTTTGTGGTAGCTTTGGGAGTCATGTCATCTGTAAATGAAAAGCTCAGGTATGAGTTGGATTTGTACCAAAAGGGCATTATTGAGGATGGTCAGTGTACTGGACGTCAGAAAAAAGTATCAGGCCTAATCTAGCACTCATAAATGGGAATGGAAAGCTTCCGCTTTATTTCAGGGAGATCTATCAGGCCAATGCTGCTAATTTCATTTCAGCCTGGAGCAATTTCGGCTTGAAAGTTAGCCCTGGGCACTGCAGAACTCCATTGTGTAGCTGTAGGAGCTCTGAGACTTGGATGCACACATTTTGATCCATTTTGACACAGATACATTTATGATTAGTCTCATACAGAAAACAGATTATCTTTAGGCCTTAGAGGCCTGAATTCTTTGTTATTCAGAGTTATATCCCTTGGCAGGGAAATTTACTCCCCTTGTCTTTGGCGTTTGTCACCTCTTGGTCACGGTTTTACCTCAATTTTTATCTCTGATATAGTGAGTTTTAACTTCTCTTCATCTATGTGTCTGACTTTGTCTCAGTCCAGATGTCATTTTTAGTGACTAGGTAATGAAAGCTCATCTTCCAGCTTTTGTTACAAGAAAGTGCTCTTTCATACGTATTCTAGTATCCTGCATCAAAGCAGGATTTTTTATTTCAGAATCGCAGTAAGATGCACCTATTTTTTCTCCATCTCTCTAAGTCAAGGAAGTATTCCATACTCCTTTCTGACAAAAAAGGGCAAAACCAAATATACACCAGTAAGCAATGCCTGCAGCTTTAAGTCTAAGCTGGCATTCAGTGAGGGTAAATCATGCAAATTCTTTGTTATCAAGCAGGTGTTAATGAAATATGAGCTCAGATGAACAGGAAAAAAAAATCTCAAATTACTTGATTTTAAAACCTTAATATTAAACCAATAGGAAAAAATCTGAAGAAGCCTAAAAAGAGAAAATAAGAGGAAAGGAGGCCCCCTCCACAGATGCTACATCAAGGGAACTACCTCTTCAAAAATTATGTGATTAAGTCTCCTTTCACTCTAATCTGCACTCTTATCACTCAGTGTATAATAATTTTATCAACTGATTTAACCTGCTGTGAACTAGGGAGAAATCAGGTCCATCTGTCAGCACAAAAATGTTTTGATTGAGGAGTAAAATAGTTATTCAAAATGAAAAAACGAAAAAAATAAAACAGAAAAAAGTTTCTATCCTCATGCCTGTCTCACAGCACTAGCAGTTCTGCCATTAATATATAATGTAAAGTGTTCCCTTTCTGTAATAAGGAGGTGATAAAATGAAGCTAAACAGCCAGGTAAATAGACACACTTTCTGCTTTTTCTGCTTTTGTAAGAGAAACAGGTGGAAGAATCTTCCTGAACTGAGCTCTGAAGGGGCTGCAGAGGGAAAACTTAATTTAGCAAACCCAAAATGAATTGAGAATGAACTAAACTGGAACATGTCATCATCTCTGAAGGCTGAATCATATTTCCAGGCTCATGCAGAAGCAGAAACTGATGTGTCTAGAAATTTTGTAGAAAACTTGAATGCATCAGGATGACTGCTTAAAGTCATTTCCTCCCTTGTGGTACCAAACCTCACGTGTTGCACGTCATGCTGATGCCTGTTGGTGTCACAGATGGTCCATTTCCTTTCTCCAGATGTAAAGGATCTGTAAACTCAGCCTAACTTGCGTTAGCAACTTCCACGCTTCTGCAACAGCTCCTACCACAGATTTCTGATAGCATAATCTAGCAAATTTGGTCCTTTTGCAAGCAAAAGAAACAGTTTGGGGCAATATATTCTATCTTCTGAGTGATAAATTTGCAGAGTTGAGTTGCTCTGGTCTGCTTCAGTGGAGCTTCGATTAAGTCAATTTGCTACTTAAAGAGAGGAAGTGCCCTTATACCCTGCACTCAAGAGTAACTCTGACCGAGTGTTACAGAGGAGATGTTATAATCTATACTTTCCTTACTCCAGTCTTGATGTCTAATGCCCCTGCTTAAAGAGAAAAACAAAAAATCCCATTTTCCATATTCATTTTTTGGACTTCATGATTTGCTTTCTCATTTTTGCAAAGCACAGAGAGCTCTCCTGATGAAAATCAGCCTAAATAAGACTGAATAAGTCTAGTTGCCTGACAAACTGATGAAGTTAGTTTAGTTTTTGTCAAAACTAAACTCAAAAATCTATTCTGGCTGTCTGACTCAACAAATGACAGAAGTACATACTTAGACTTCTAAAATATCCGTTGCAGTAGGCAGTGATTACTACACGCCAACAAAAAGCATTGGTATGTTCAGCTAGGGTAGAGGAAGGATAGATTCTCTTTCCATTTTTCCTTAATTATTCATGTGTGTTTTTTCTAATGAGCAGGAGTAACCTTAAAAGACTGTGTAAAAGGCTATGGCCCACAGAGTTCTCCACAGCTACTCTTTTTTGTACAGATTAAAAGTGTTTATTGAAAAGATGTTTTTTCTGTTGTCAGCATGCCTTGTATAATGTAATTAAACTGGGAATTCAAGAGGAAGAGAATACCTTATGCCCCACAGTGTCAAAAATCTAATTCCAGTAAAATTTTTCAGCTGAGCCTTTTTGGCCCACTGAAGCCAGATTTACTAATAGATTCCAAGGAAACATACTTGGTTTTAATAGCAGAAAACTGGAAAATGGGTTAGCTGATACATGTTGTCCTGTGTTAATGTGACAATGAAGAATTGATCCCTGAAAGTCAGAAATGTTAGATTGTTGTAAAACGGACGAGGTTTTGTACTGTTTCTTCTTTCTTTCTTTCTTTTTATTACTCTGTATTCATGCCATTGATCACTTCTGAGGGTGTTCAAGATTACATTTACAAGTAATGGCAGAGCAGCAGCTCTTCTGCAGGCTCTGTGTAAAAGATTGCAGTTCAAGTCAGCTATTGTTCCTTTTGTTTTTGTCAGCTGTGATAGTGGCTGAGACTAGAAAATCCTCCTCACTATGGACAGTTGCTTGAAAGATCATAGATAATGAATTTCAAAGCTGAAGTGGTCTTCAACTGTTTTTGACTCCTGACTAGAATTCTAGGAATTAATCTACCACCTTTTGAGTGCACTGGGCTACATGTGCTAATGCTGACTGAACAACATTTTTGGCATGTATTGGCTCATTTAGGAATCTGAGAACAGTGCAGCAGCAGAGAGGGAAGGGTCCTTTTAGCAGCTTTTATTTGGGAGATACGTAGCCTCTTAAGAGAGAACTTGGCAGCTTTCATCTAATGTAAAATAATTGCATTTAACTATTACACTGAGAGTAAATGAAGTCTTTGAAGACTTCTACTTCACATTGAATCAGAGTCGACTCCAACTAAGAAAAATGGATCTGTAGATACCCTATATTTATTCTTAAAGCAAACATCTAAGCCCTACTTCTTGTTGGGTTACAAAGTAGAGATTTATGAGGTGGAGGAATCATTCACTTCTTTAAAGCTCAAATTTAAAAAAAAAGGCTGTTATTTACATTTAATGTTAAATGTAGTTTTAAAAAAGAATGCAATGTAAGTATACAAACACAGAGAAACTGCTAATACCATTTATTAAAAAAAAATCCCTTCAGGATGCAATAAACTTGTTACTTCTGGGATAGGTTGTCACAAAGTAGTTCTCAGAAAGCTGAAGTCGGGTGCTTCCACTGAGCAGATTAAAGCAGCTGAAAACCTAGCCCCCCTTGTATGGATGAACACTTCAAGTTCATAAAGGTGAGCGTGGTGCTCTAATGCTACCAACTTCAAAGGACTATTGCATGACAGAAAAGTTATCACATAGCTTGATGCTGCACTGTCAACCCTTCCTCATCTCTGGAATAGTGCTGTTGATGCTGTTGCTGGTGTTTTCTTGGTGGCTTTCAGCTGCTTTCTACATTACAGAAGCTCGTGGTGATTCTGTTGCCTTAGTTTCTCAAATGTCTTCCTGTTACATTAGTAACTAGAGAGGAAAAGAGTACTCAGTGAGAGCCACCACAGCATTAGTTATCATTAGAAAGCATTAGAATGTCATTAACATTGTAGTCTGTGACTTTCAGAGTCTAGTTAAAAAGTGCTTAAAAGCCACATTTTTTTTTTGTAGATCTGGTATCTGCTACATTCCAACAACTCCCAGTTTCTAAGGTCTTATCCATGTAAATGTGGAAAACAGTGCAGATCCGGTGCTTTTCCATTATAAGTCTGTACAGCACATTCTCTATTGCTTAAAAAAAAAATCAAATCTAAAAGAATGTAATTCAATTCTCTATAGAATTAAAAGCTGAAGATTTTAAAATACTTTTTTAATCTCATCCAGTGAAAAGATCCTTTGCCTTTCTATCACATAACAGACATCTTCAAATATTCCCCTTAAATACTCTTAGAGCATTTTTTTTTACTGGTATCACTGTGATCCTGCTACTATCTCAAAAGTGAAATTAAATGTATGCTTCTTCTCCTCTGCTGGAGAGCATTAAACATATGCATGCACATGCAATAGTATATCACTAAACCACATCTTGCTGGATTTTTTTTTTTTCTATGGTTCTTTGTCTTAACTAGCAAACTTGTCTTCATATTCTAGGTCAGTGAGAATCATTTTTGTTTTCTATAGTTGCAGCATCAGCCTAGTAGGTTGGTGGCTGACAAAAGAAGCTGTCGTTATACGCTTTTTTCCCTAGAGCAAAATTGATTCATTTTTCTTGGCTTCTTTAAATTATCCGTAGACAATACTGCGAGGATTAACATATTATCAATAGACAATACCACAAGGATTAATATCATTTCTCTTCCAAAAGTACATAACTCTCTGACCTAAATTCTTCCCAAAATTCACAAGTGGTGCTCACAATACGCGTGCTCAGACTGAGGGTATTTAGGAAATGTAACTGATGTCAGACAGAAGGCAAAATACCTGACAATAGGCAAGGCCAGTGACCAAAATGTGCTATTATTGTACATCTATTTGCCTTTCTCTGCTTCTTGTATATTTTACTGAACTCTTCTATGTGATAGTTTACTGGTGTGGACCGGGAGTAAGTACACGTGCCCTACCAATTTGCCTAACACAAGTTCCTCAAATACATATACACAGTGGACAGAGAAAAGCATGCCCCCAGCTACAAAAGGCAGAGCATAAAGATCTGCTAAGTATTATCTTCATGCTTAAGTATCATGGAGGTATCTTCTGAGGTTACCTCCTTCCACTCATCCCATAAGATGTCTTAAAAAATATGGTCCTGACTGCAGCACACGGGTGAAAATAGAAAGTGCAAAGGTTTACCTGTGGTACAGGAGTGCTTCCACCATCAGGCTCAAAGTTGAAGGAAAGGTAAAGGAAACTGAAAAGAAGGAAGGAGCATGACTCCTAGGTTTTCTCAGGAAAGACTGTGCAGACCAGACAGAGAGACTTCATGAGGACCAAGGGAACAGTGACAGGTGGAGGACTTCTAGTAGCCTCAGCAGTGAAAATCTAATCAGTGAAAATTACAGAACACTGAATCAGCTGTCCCTAAAACTATCAAAGGAGAAGGACAGGACCACTGAACATGGTATAAAACCCAAAAATATGAATCAGTGAAAGAAACTCTCTTTGCACCACCATATAATTAAAATGGACTCCTGCCTATGGGATAGAGGATGGAAGAGCATTTGGGGATCATGTAAAACCTTTTATGGGGTGTTTTGAGGATTGTTTGGGGGAGGGAGCAAGGTAGGTACAAGAGGCACAAATATGAGAAAATAAAAGGAAAAGGAGATTAAAAGGGACTAGTGATGCCAGAACAGGTAACTGGCAGCACAGCTCATCCTGTCGTCTAACTGAATCCCATTTCCAACTGTTTTAAATGCACGTGCACTCTGTGTTAGTGATCTGTGTGCATGGCCACAGATAAACAGCAAGGCGGCTTGGCTGAGGGGTGTGGGGTTATGCCAAGTGCTAGCCTACAAGAGAGGCATGAGGTTGAGGGGACTGTAGGGCCCAGGCCAGCTGCTGCAGATGTGCAGTTCTAAGGACACCAAGTGTCTATAGTGCAGACTGGACACCACTGAGTCCCCTGTGTGAGTGTGCATTAGACATTCTTGATTCGATGTGAAGAAGAAGGCTCCAAAGGCTTCAGTTCCTCTCAGTGTAACAGTTAAACGCCAGATCCAGCAGCCAAATTTCATTTTAAAGGCTGTGTCTAAAACATCAAAATTGCTAGAAGGGACTTCTTCTGTCAACTACTCTTTTGAGAATCTTATATGAACAATCAGAGGGGGTGGGCAATATCCCCTACATCCTGAAATCCACTGGGTCTGGGTACCTCTAGCAATAACAAGCGTGTGCAATTACTTCAAAAGGTAGTGTTGGGGAAAGCCAAACCTCCAGGCTTCCACCTGATACAAGTCGAATGCCATCTATGTAATCTACTTGATGCACTGATTCAGCAATGTACTTACATATGCTGCAAAAATTAAGAAAATGTTAAAGTGGGATGTGGATCGAATAGCAAAGGAAATATTAATCTTATAATGGTTTATGCATATATTTGTACTTGGGATGGACATTCAGCTTGCCCCCAGTAAAGCTTGTGCATTATCTAGCCTTTAATCCTTTAGGGTGTTAAATCTGGGATATTTTTCAC
Organism: Corvus hawaiiensis; assembly: GCF_020740725.1. NCBI lineage: Eukaryota > Metazoa > Chordata > Aves > Passeriformes > Corvidae > Corvus > Corvus hawaiiensis. The sequence continues at coordinate 111,293,745 of NC_063214.1, read as the reverse complement.
AGAGTAGTGCTATCTGTTCATTATAAAAAATGGTGAATTGCACCTGAGTGGTTTTTAGGCACTACAGTTAAAATATCTAAGACAGTTCTCAGCTGTCAGGTCTATTGTCCTGCCTCACTGGACTTTAAAATCTTGATGATATTTTTTTAACACCCACCTTGGTTTTATATTTAAAAGGGACTTTTTGCAACTTTCTTACAACTAAAAAATGCTATAATATAAGTAAAGGTAAGACTTGGTAGAGCACCTGGGATTTTCAAATATAACTGATAAGATTACTTACTTTTAGAGCATTTTTGAGTTTTGAATCTAAATGTGAAAGTCAGAGATTCCAGTGCAGTCATTGAGACTATGTATTCTTAAAGAAGTGGCACTTAATACTTCCCCAAAGGAAATATTCCTTTTCTCCAAGGACCCCTCTATGAAAGGAGTCTTGGTTTTGAGGCATGATATGTTAATATATAAAGATATTAAAATCTAATGTTAATATGGTTGTTATTCAGTTTGGAGGGGAGAAAAGAAAGGGAATCTGAAATTAGAAGTAAGATTTCTGTCATTTTTCAGGGACCAGATCTAAAGTGTAGGTATTACCCGTTTCCAAAATACAACATACTACCAGTGTGTTGTGTCCTTTCCTGGATGACAGAGGTTAACCATGATGTTCTCACTCATATCCTCTCCACCTGCACACACATTATATATACACACACACACACACAACCACAGTGTCACTTAAAAAAAATAAAATCAGACCGTGCTTAAATAAAGCCAAATAATACCTCTGCTAGTTCTTCTGCAAAATACTCACATTAAATGTCTATACTTTATGTAGAGTCTGTCCAGACTGAAACAGGATGCTCCTTAACTTTGCAAAAAACTAACAAATAGACACAGCTTGAAGTACATATCAATATAAAGAACATCTCATACACTGATTACAAGATAAAATATCATCATTAAGAGGTAGGAGACCTGCATAGGAGTTGACCGATTAAAGCAAAAAGACAAAACAGTTCTAAGACATAATTGCTTTCAATTAATTTCCCAAAATGAGCAGAAGTCAGGAGAGGTGGACATTTAATGGAAACAATTCAGTAGCCTGGAGAATAGCCTTAATTAAATTGGTTTTATTCAATATTTTGTCCTAGGGGGCAGGAAGAAAAAGATTTTGCATCTTACTCAACATCAAAAAATTTCCAGGCATCTAATCTGTAATAACAGAATTGTTCAATTTGTGATTATGATATGGCCTTGGCCTTTTGCAATTACCTCATTTTTTCAGACACAATGAATACTTGCCATTCAAATTAGTACAGTGTTTCAGAAGAGAAAAAAAAAAAAAAAACAAAACCAACTTTCCAGAGATTTTAATAATATAATCTCTTCATTTAGCAATAAAACCTATTCACGACCATTTGGTCAGGTTAGAAACAGTTCACTGATGCAATTGCTCTGGTCAGCACTCAGGACACTTACCCAAAACTGTCCTTCGCTGATGGATTGTAGGAGTGCTAGAAGTCTGACAAACACATTACTATCAAATCCATCTGCAGCAAGGCAGCTCCTAAGAGAGTTATTGTAACAGTTTATGTTGTCACCTTCCACTCTCACTTTTAAAGCTTCTCAGGGCAGAGTGGAAACACCCAGATTCCTTTGGGTAAAAACCAGTGTGATTTCAAGGGCAGAGAAAAATTTATTAATTCTCCTGTCCTTTCTCATTTAATGCAGTGAAACTGTTTTGCAGAGAAGCAGCAGGATGGAGACGTGTAGACACCCTAATGTAGAAAAAAATGAAATAAAAACTAAGGTGATAAGCTCATCTTTTCCTCTGAAACTGTAGAGTAACATATGCAGGATGCAATAACAATTTCCAAAGTGAAAACTTTCACACAGAACAGCTTATCTGCTAAACAGAAAGAAAACATGCACTGCCCGGGTGTTCTTAAAATGCTGCTTATTTCCAACTTGACTGCAAGTAGAGAAGAAAGTAGCACAAACTTTGTCTTTCTTAATTTTCTTCACAGAAAAAGAAGGTGACAAGGAATTTGCTTTCTTTAAATACAGGCTGTGCAGCTATCTTGTTATCAGAGGGTGAAACAACTGGTTTTGTTACTTATCAACCCACTTTTCTGTGAGATACCTCTTGCCCCTTGCTTACAGTAGTAATATCTGGCATTTAAATGTTGTTATCTTTAAATAATTTCATAGTTATTCATCTGTAATATTAATATTCATTGTTATGTTGTACTGATATTATGTAGAATTTTGTCTGACAGAAACTGTCACACCAGTTAATGGCTTAGTTAAAATTAGATCTTAAAGGATGCTGGAAGTCAAAACCAGGTATATTTCCAGGCTGTATTTAGGTCAAGATATATATTTCTTTACTGTAAAATTTTCAATTAAAATTGGAGATCTAGTCTCTGCAAATACAACTGGACATGAACACTCCTCAACACCTTGGGAATTTTTGTTCCAGTTCCTCATTTTGTTTGTGACAATTTCCACAGTTAACAATCTAATTACATTTCCAGGTTAGCTATTTTAGTCTTGTTCTTTTAAATCTAAGAAAAAGTTGAATTTTTACAATATTCTATTCCTACAAATAAAGCTATATGCAGTAGTGTGTATCTGTTCTCTAATAACATTGTAGATGTTGTTCTGTTAGATTTAATTTCTTTGTTTCTTGTGTACAAGGGGCTCCAATGACCCTTCCGTAACTTGTTATATCATTATTTGGACTGACTTCATTCTATAAATTTTACCATCATATTGATGGTGCTTAGACATCCTGTATGTCAACATATTTCTAACATTGTCATCTGAATTCTGAAAATGTTGGGTGTTTCTAAGACCATCCTTGCTGTCATTCAAGCCTGTAAGAGACTTTGTTTTTACCTGAACTTTGTCTTTGAAATACATATCTGTGTGATCTTTAAGTATTTTTGATCCATTTTCCCTAAGACTGCCAACATACGAAATTTCTTCTTTATGTAATACCTTTTGCTCCATTAGAACTGTTTTAAGTAAGTGTTTCTGGTATAACTTGTCCTTAACTTGTCTCTATGAATTTTTTTTTATAAGATGTTGAAAAAGCCACTCATCTCCATGAGGCACCTGTTGAACATGCATTTCTCTCCTCTCTCAGCACACATTATTCTGAACTAAAGTTCCCATGACAGCTTTAGCAGATGTTTCTGGCTTCACTCAGTATTCAGTTGAGACTGAATTTTGTCTGAATTATAGGCAAGCAGGAACTTCTAGCAGACTTTTTCCTGACACACTGTGTGCCCATTATACCCCAAATAACAGCCCAAAGCTGCAATTCTCTTCAGGGCTGATATGTGCTGCATCAGTCTTTGCCAAGTGCCAGGAGACTTGCCCTGTCACTCACCTTACCTCACTACAATCCCGACTCTAATGATTTATATCTAAAGGCATCTGAAAAGACAAGAATGTATTTTGCCATTAATGACTGCTAGAACCCATAAGATTAAGGAAGGAGAGGAGTTGTATTGTTTTGTTTTTTCCTATTCAGTTGTGACCTTTAGTTCTGCCTCCCTTATTTTAGATGAACTGGATAATGTCATAAAAAAACCCAAAAAACAAATCCCCAAACCAAACAGCAAACACTGTGCACTTGTCCTTAGAGATAAAGTTAGGGCTATAGAATTTTCTTTAGAGGCAGGAGGAGAAGAACTGGAAGATGTATGTGTACCCAGTTATTATTTTTATTAACACATCATGTCTCACTCTACTCTGGATTGCTGTGGCTCACCTCAAGCCCTGTGTGCAATTTTGGTTACCACATTTTAAAAAAGACATTCAGGTTTTAGAGGATGTCCAAACGAGAGCAACAAGGAAGGTGAAGGTTCTGGAGGGGTAACTGTGTGAGGAGCAGCTGAGGGCACTTGGTCTGTTCAGCTTGGAGGAGACTGAGGGGAGACCTCAGTGCAGTTACAACTTCCTTGTGAGGGGAAGAGGAGGGGCAGGCTCTGATCTCTGCTCTGTGGTGACAGTGACAGGACCCAAGGGAATGGCCTGAATTGATTCAGAGGAGGTTTCAGTTGCATATTAGGAAAAAGGTTCTTCAGCCATAGGTTGGTTGGGCACTGGAACAGGCTCCCCAGAAAACTGGTCACAGCACTAAGCCTGACTGAGTTCAGGAAGCATTTGGAGAATGCTCTTGGGCACATGATGTGATTCTTGGGGTGCCCTGTGCACAGCCAAGAGTTGGACTTGATGGTCCTGATGGTTCCATTCCAATTCGACATGTTCTGTGATTCTGTGATCACTGCACTGGTAGCATTGTTTTATTATTTTTATAAAATACTTGTGACAAATTTCTGCTTCTTTGAATCAGCTGAAAAAGAATTCTTGGCACCTGGATAAACTGGTTTCCTTGCTAGCAGAAGGCATTAGGGAGGTTCATACCACTGGGACTATCTGACAGGAGATTCCTTTCCAGCATCTTCACACTTCTTAGTAGACACAGCTCCTCTGCTCTGTCGTTTTAGTGAGACAGAGACAGTGGTGCAGAGTGGAAATACTGACCTTTGAGGCATATCTAAGGCCAAAGATCTGCTGAAATGTCTTTAGGAAAAATTGGGCACAGCAAAGTTGGTGCCAGGCCTGCTTCAGTCAGGTTCATGCCAACCAAAGAGGTAGCTAATTAGTCTCCCCACCATGTGCAGGTTCCTCTACCACAAGAAGTTGCTGGTGTAAGTTAAAGCAGAGACCAAGCACAATGTCAGACAGATAGTGTGCATGACTGGACAATCATGATACAGCTGTTTTGAGGAGAAAAGCCATAGTATAAAAGTCTATAGATATGTTTTGTCCTGAAAGGTACAATCTCTATTGCATTTAATGAGCTAAGAAAGTAATTTGTACCTAAAAACATGAGATTAAATCTCTTGTTGTTATGGGAAAGAGTCTCCGAATCTTTATTGTGTTTCACTCCTTAGATTCTTAAGTTCTTAAAGATTCAGGTGTGTCTTCAATTTTTGAAATTGAAGATAATCTTTGAGTTGAAGACAATCTCTGCCCGATAATTCAAAATGGACTTTCAGTGGTCTCTTCTGTTCCCCAGCCTTTCTGTACCTGTTCATCTTAATTGTCATAAGACGTTTTTTAGAATGTAATGCACCAAGTGCTTTCTGACACTTACTTGGTGAAACACAGAACTCCTAAATTGCACTTAACTTTGTTTCATAGCTATTTACATGGCAATTGGCATTGTATAATGCATGAAAACACAGTTCACTGAGCTGAAGTCTAGTCTTCAGTATGGTTCTGACGTATATTTTATTATTAAAATGATTTTAAAATGCCCTTTGTGTATTTGTCTAACAGCTTTTTCACAGCAACAATCTGAGCTTCAGCACTGTAATGGAAGCTATGGCCTTGTGGAATCCTGCATGATTTTTTTCCACTTGACCTCATCTTTCCTCATGGTGGGACTTAATACAGCACAACAAAGGAATTCCAAATCTCAACACAGCGTAACACAGATTGTTGCTGTACTCACAGGTCTTTCTTTTCCTCTTCAGAACTGAACAAAGAAGAGCCATATAATGGCTGACTTCCAGAAAAATTTCATAGTTTCTGAATGCTGAATGAATGCATGAATAACTGATTTCTTTTTTCCTGTATTGGGATCTGAAAGATGGAGTGTAGGTATAGGCATAATACCAATATAATATATAGGTATAATGTCAAGCTTGTGCAATGATTTTTATATTTTTAAAGTATACTCAGTATACTGGGTATATATATATGTATATATAGAAAAGTCAAATAATCAGTTTATTTTCCCAGGCTTCTGTCTTATCATGAAAATGAACACAACTGCTATCATTTCAGGAGAGATATGCCAGTAAGGAAAAGGAACCTGAGAATTTTGTGTGTGTTAAAGGAAATGGCTTCCCAGAGTTTTGCTTATACCTCAGCCTCCATTGCACACAAAACACTAAAGAAGATCATATTTGAATATGAGGTGATGAGAGGAAAAAGTTTTTCCGCACCTTTTCTTGCTGCCACTAGTTCTGCTGGGGAGAAGCTGTACAACCCGTGAACATCTGCCCTTCTGAGTAGGAAGCTCTTTTAAGCTGAGGAGCTGCTATACTGCCCTTCTTTTGGAAAATACTGTGATATTCTTGGTGTGTGACAGTACTGGCCAACTTTGAGATTCTGGACTCTGGGCAGAATTTTATGAAAGCAGCATGTATAAGTTTTCCAGTGGTTTTATTTAATTATTTATTTGTATTTCCCACTCTCCTCAAAGCCTATGCCAAGTTATTCAGCAGCAGTAATTGAAGTGAAAGTTTGCAATCTGGTGAAAGCTGTTGGATTTTTAACAAGCTAATGAATCAAGTCCTCAAACACTGAATCTTAGTGTATTTGCCTAGATCAGTAAGCAGCTCCTCTGGCTCCATTCCTAGACATGAGCTTTATTTTTCTGATCCCTTTATGACAATGAGACTCCAGGGCTGACTCCTCAGATTTTGTGGAGCATGCTGCCTTGCTTTCTTCAGCTCACTGTAGTTAATGTTTTTTATGTAGATTCCATCTACATAAAAAATGGATGTTCTAGATTTACAGCTTAGGAACAGGCTTGCAACCTAAAAAGAATCCTCAATCATGATGAATTTCCCAGCTTTACTCTGTGGAAAGCTGTAACAGACTTTATATCTGAGTCATTTTTTTGAGTAATAAATAAATCAATAAATTACTGAAAAATAAATTCTTCTCTTTCATGAGATGGATGATAATACATGGTAATACATGTCCACAGTACATAGTATTCAACTGCAAATCAGTGCCCCACATGCTGCTCTGTGGCTCTAATATATAAGCAATTTCTGTGAGTAGTTCTTTCAGTGCAACATACCTCCAATAATGTGAGCATAATGTCACAGCTTAGCAGAGTGTTGAAACGAAAGGGAGGGCATGCAGTGGTGTGCTAAGATACCAGATACTATTAGAAGACCTCGTACAGCAAAGAGAAACACAACTGGTGCACATTTTTCCCCTTTGCCTGTGGAGTTCATTGGTGCCTACTGGTGCACGCTCTTGTCTGGATCATGGCCAGGAATGTCCAGCAGAAATCTAGTTTGCTTCAGCCACACTTGCGCCTTGTGAATGTGTTAGAAATTAGGCTGTAGGGATGATCAGCCCACAGCATTCAGCTTGGTTTTGTTTTCAGTGCAACCACTGAGCCTGTAACCTGTCTCAGTGCTGCACCATCTTCTGATGGCAGCTGGCTCCTCAGGCATCTGGACATGTGAGTCACTGCTCAGCCTGGGATCCTGGGCTTCTCAATGCCCCCTGATAGCACTTTATGGCCACTGCATGCCCAGAGGAAGAGTGGAGTTCCCTTACTCAGAAAAGAGAGCGTGAAGAGAGGAGTCAAGGTGCTAGACTTTGTCCCTGCCGTGGGAGCAGACACAAACAGGGTATGCCCCTAGAACCAACAACAGAAAAACACATCCAAGCCCAGAAGTGAAGGCACTGTCACAGTTAATCACTGTGAACTTGTGCAGACTTCTTCAGTGCCCAAAGCTCCCTGTCTTACTCTGTCAGGCCCTTGGGTTTGTGTCCTGTCATGCACATTTGTTTCCTTGTTTTGCATTTTCTAGTGCCATTTCCTTTCCCTGTAGAGAAACCAGGGGAATAGCATCTCCTAGATTAAGCTGACTCATTACTTCAAAGTCTTTTTACTGAACAATATTGCATTATTCATTTATTTCTATTCACACCTGTGACACACAAAACCTGAAAATCCTCAGAGATCTTCTGAGTTGCAGCATTATCTGTAACATCAGTAAGTCTCTATAAGTTGCTAAAAGGTGTGTTATCAAAAGCATTAAAGTTTCAAAAATTATTAAAATTATTTCTCCACATGTTGTGCTGTGTGCTTGGTCTACCTACAAATGCCACAAGGTTCTACATAAATCTTGGCAGGATGGGCCACTCCTCCCATTTTCTCTAATAAAATGTAAAGTCAAAATACAGAAACACTGCACTTTTAAATCCATCCCTGTGCCTGTGTTTCAATTTATTTCATGTTTGTTGAAATAATTGCTTTGTTTACTCAAAACAATGTGAGCATGGTTCAGTGTCCCTCCCCACCTCTGACACCAGCAGCTCATACACTGCTGGCATGGGACTCCTCTCAGGTGCTCAGGGACATATCCTTGAGGGCGACCTTTTCTTGGCATCACACCATTTTCTGGATGAATTGTCATCCTTGTTTAACTGTGAGTGGATACTTTGGAAATAACCCCAAACCTTTCAGAAGGGCTTATTTACTGAATTGTGGAACATTTTGAACCTTTCATTTCTCCATCATTTCATTCCACCAAAGACAGCTTAAGCAGAGTTTCTGACTGTACAACTGCTGAGCAGGACAGTATAGAGGAACAACACTTTGTCTTTTCTCATCACAAACTGTGATGTTGTTGTACTACACATCCTCTGAAGACAAGGATTTGTCCTCATTGCTTTGGGAATTTTTTCACGTGAATAATATTTTTACCTTGGCTGAGCACAGTCTTTGTTTCCTGAGTCCCAGGATGGCTGTCATTCTGTGCCAACATAACCTTCTCATGTATCTCTCTGAAGATAAAAATTATAGTCATGCGATATAAGAAGATCTAAAGATATGGAAAAAGTTCTTAGAATGTTTATTGATGACTGGCAAACAATTTTTTCTGTGCTATAGTTTTCTTTCTTTATTGGATCATATAATAAAATTTCCCCCAGAGATAATTATCCATAAAATGTTATTTTCTTTACCGATAAAAAAGAAGAGCAGCAGTAACATGAAAACTTGAAATCAATTAGTATTGGATATTTACCAAATTGCATTTTTGGTTTTAGAGTCCCCTTTTTCTTAAAATCTGGCAAAGAAGAGGAAAGAGATATTAAAGTGAGTAATTCTAAGGGTTCTTTTTTCCTGGATTGTCTTACACTGCCATGATAAAATTTGGGGTACAGTTAATAAACTAGAAATTATGTTTGAGCAGCTGTATTTCCAGCCAAAACAGTTCCCAATGGGTAATACAATTGCCTGAAAAAGACAACATTTAGAAGTACATCTATTTATTTTCATTAATGTAGAAAATTGCTAGGTATTCAGTTACCTGTGTAAAGAGAGAATCTGGAAGTAGTAACTCTATCCTAGTGAAAAATTGCAATTCTGAGAAGTAAACTGGGTGGTATGGGTACTACTGGTAAATTAATTGACCAGTACTTATGCTGGGGTCCCTGCCCCGCCGTGTAGCCCTGGGAGAGGGGCCCTGAGGGCACAGACACGGGGTTTCCCTGCCCCTGCTCAGCCTCGTTCCCATTGGTTGGTTTGTGTTCCCTGCGTGGGCAGAAGGACCCTTGGTCCCGTGACTGGAACAGTTCCTCAGCAGAGCCCCGGCCATGCGGCTGGAGAAATAAACATCTCTCTGAAACAGCTATCAAGAATCTGTCTGTCCATATATATTTCCTTTCCACGGGACTCCTGGTTTGGTATATGCGTGTTGCAGGATCCCCACTGCAACAAATGGTGGAAAATTGTGAGCAGAACGATCCCCGATCCCTAAGCGACTGATTTGTGTGAGTAAACCCTGGAAACTTTGGATTCCTCTTCTTGGTTTTGCTTTGCTATTCCATATCTAAACTATGGAGGAACCGTGGGAAGACTCTTGGCTCTCAGAGCCGCATATGGACATTTATCTTAAACTTAAAATGATTCTTGAACAACGATTTGTAAATTTTAGCTTGATTCAAGCTCAAAAAGAACTGAAACACTTCCTGGCATGGTTGTTTAAGAACTTTTTCTATGTTTCTTGGGATTTAATTCTTACCAAGGGCTTTTGGAAAACTGTTTGGACACAGTTAATACTGGAGTCAAAATATATGCCGATGGAAGAATATTTTCGTGAATATTATATAATTACCGAGAGTGTTGAGCAATGTCAGCTGTGTCCTGGCGAAGGGAAGCCTGGCACAGGGACCGTGCGGCCCAGGCCACGTGCACCGAGCGCTCTGCGAGCAGCAGCGAGGCAGTTCCCGCGCGCGGGCAGAGCCACGCGAGCCGCAGTGTCGGTGGCGGAGCGAGGCGCGGCGGGAGCGGCGGGACCCGGCGGTGCCCACCTGGCTCCACACAGCGCGTGGTGGAACGAGCCCCGTGAACGCCCGGCCGAGAGGGGCGGCGTGTGGGCGGTGGCTGGCGGCGGTGGCGATGGAGCGGAGCCGCGCCCAGCCGAGACGCGCGCTGGAGCGGGGCGCGGGGGGGTCGTCGCTCGGGGGCCCGGCCGAGACGTGGGTGCAGCGCCCGGCATCAGCAGCGAAGCTGCGACCAGAGGAGGCGACGCACGGAGAACTGAGCGGCGCGGCCCGGCCCGGCCCGCGCAGCCCCGAACGCGACCCCGGGAAGAGCGCGCAGGCACCAGCAGCTCCGACAATTCCAACACGGGAGCGACCGAAGGAGAGAGCAAAGACGCAGCAAGACAGAAAACAGCAGCCACTCGGAAAAAGGAAAAGATCATAGGAACTAAGATCTTAGGGATAGTAAAATGGTATAATGTTAAGCAAAATTACGGTTTTATAACAAGGTGTGACAACCAGCAAGACATATTCGTGCATAGAACTGCTATTAAAAAGAATAACCCTGAAAAATGCATCCCATGCTTGGGAGATGGAGAGGTAGTGGAATTCAAAAGTATACGAGGTAGAAAAGGGTTACAAGCATCGCAGGTCACTGGGCCTGATGGTGTTCCTGTAAAAGGCAGTATATATGCTAAAAATCGTAGTCATGTTAGACAATATCTCCCTTGTAAACCCCCCCTACAGTTTCCCTTTCCTAATCCCACCTTTCCCTTTTACCCTATGTCCTATTACCCCCAGTGTATTCCCAATCCGTTTTTTCACCCATGGTTTCCCTCACAAAACCATGCTTTTGCCAATTGTTTCCCCAAAAATCCCTTTCCAATGCTGAGTCGGGGATGAAAAGGGGGAGGGAAGAAGTTAAACCCTCTCCTGCCTCAGTTTCCCCACAAAGCATGCTCAGAGAGTTCTGTCTCCCTTCTGTCAGCCCTAAGATGTTCCACAGAATCTGATTGGACATTTAAAGACTCAGGAGGGTGGCTTGTTTTGTCTTGAAACTGTTCTTCTTATGTTTATCCAGTTGTTTTCATTCTCCTTTTATTAAAATAAAACGGGTGAGGTGTTGGGGTCCCTCCCCTGCCGTGTAGCCCTGGGAGAGGGGCCCTGAGGGCACAGACACGGGGCTTCCCTGCCCCTGCTCAGCCTCGTTCCCATTGGTTGGTTTGTGTTCCCTGCGCGGGCAGAAGGACCCTTGGTCCCGTGACTGGGACAGTTCCTGAGCAGAGCTCCGGCCATGCAGCTGGAGAAATAAACATCTCTGAAACATCTAGCAAGAATCTGTCTGTCCATATATATTTCCTTTCCACGGGACTCCTGGTTTGGTATATGTATGTTGCAGGATCCCCACTGCAAAATACTTATACTGTGTAGTCAGCAAATTCTTGTTAAAATTTTTAATATGTCTGAGAGGCCAGACAAAGTGAGGCAGTGACAAACTGAGCAATTAAGTGAGTGAATCTTATTAAAGTTTTCTCTGACTGGAAATTAAATGCCAAGTAAGTGAATAGAAATATATGATGAAGAGAATTCAGAAGCAAAATTTATAAACAGTTTGTCTGCGTGTACACTTGTCATTCCAAATACATTTCTTAGCATAGTTTTAACAGTACTAGAGCTGTTAGGGGAAATGTTCAAATAAACTAAAAAATCCAGACACACCTGCAGAAATTTAGTGAAGAGATGCAAGTGTCTAAGAAATTGAAAGGCTTTTATGTCTGAACATTTCATGAGAAGCAATTAACTTTTTTTTTTTGTTTAAATTTGAGCATTTGTATACAGAAAAAATATTTCTGAGCTTTTTTTCTATTTTTGGGGGGGAAAAAACTGGAAAGCTGTTAAAGCCATTTGAGAAAGAAGATAGAAACTTTCAAAGATAAAGGATTTTTGGAATACAAACAGATTATCTAAATTTTAGACTTCTAATTCCTGTACGCTGGACTATATTCTTAGCTGCCATATTTCAGTGAGACAATAATCTTGGCTTGTAAAGGTCATAGAGTCCAGTTTATTGAAAGATAAAGGTGCTAATAGTTACCACAAAAGCCTGTATTGGCTGCATCCCAAGGGCAATGCTGAAGCTCCTGATTCCAAACAGAACATGTTACAGCATCTGATGAGCAGCAGCTGCTTCAGCATCCAATTGATCCAGGCACCATGAACTTCTCCAGATCAGAGACAGGAACTCAGGGCTTTTCTTTGGTCTGAATTCCTTCATCTTCCTCCAGCAAAGTTATGGTGGTAGCCTTGCATAGTAAATGCAACCAACTCTTATTAACATTTCAGTCATTCCCAAGGCCAGAGGCATTTGTACAGCCATTTCTTCATCACCTGGAAGAAGCTTCAGCATGGCATCTTCATTTCTCCTTCCCTGTTAATTTAATGGCCTATTACCTGCTTTTTGTAAGTACCTTTTTCTGAGGTAGGCTAATCACCATAACAGTGTTATAACTGAATATAAATATGAGTTTTATGTGTCAACTGTCTCTTTATTCTGTTTTCTGTATCATTAATCTACAATTATAATTTACATAAAAGAATGGATTGCATAGATCTAGAATTCTGTCTGATGCTTCCAAAAAGTCTTCATATACTTTCATGCTGTTTCTTCAAACATGTTGTATAGTTCTTATTTATTCTCTTTACCCATATTTTCCTGATTGCAAACCTTTTATAGTGAGTATTTTTTTCTTTAGATTTCATAATCTGAACCATGTTGGGTAGGTGGAAATGGTGATATGTCTTGACTTCTGTTCAATGACTGGGTAAGTAGATACCAAACTGGGATTAGAAGCAGGTATTTCAGAAGGAAGAGCTGTCATACAGGGATACATTGACAAGCTGAAAGATCTGCAAACCATACAATGCATGATGTCTACCAAAGAGAAATGCAAAGTCCTGCACCTCGGTTGGAATAATCCCAAGCAGCAGTAACACCTGGATGATGGATATCTGGGATGTAGATACTTTGGAAGAGACCTAGAGGGCTGTGAGGAGCAAGCTGAACATGGGTCAGCTGTGAACCCTTGCAGCAAACTCTGTGTTTGCTGCATGAATCAGAAAGAATATATACGGCAGGTGATAAGGTGTGATTAGTTAGGCCAGACATGAAATAGAGCTCTCAGTTTTGGTCCACCCTCCATTCAAAAGATATAAAGAACAGGGTGAAGTACACATATGTATTAAAAATACCCTAGGGTATATCACTGTGTCCCGCAGCCGTAGGGAGGAGGAGAGAAGATCCAGCAGGCAGGAATTGTGCAGCAAGATTGATTTATTTAATTATTTTACAAACTCTTTTATAGACTTTTTTCTTCATAGTCTAATTGGACAAGGATCAGCCACCCCTTGGGGGCGATTGGCTAGAATCCTAAAACATCCATTGTCAAAATATTTTTCTACTATACTATAAACAAGATTTCTCAAGGTTGCACGTGTTTCATTGTTTACAGAACTCTGCTACCTCTTCTGTGAGAGAGGAAAGTCTCTCACGGACTTAGAAAATAGCAAGAAAATCCTTGCTAGCAGCATTTTTGTATCCACACATATGGGAAAATTTTGACAAAGTTGGGACCATCTAGCCTAGGGAAGAGAAAGCTCAGGAGTGGGGATCTAATCACAGCCTTTCGATACCTCAAAAGCAGCAACAGAGAAGGAGAAGCTACTTCCTGTACACGATGTACAGGACAAGAGGCTGTGGGCACGGTGGAAAATTCTGCCTAGGTACATGAAATAAGTCTTTATGGTGAGAACAATTAAACATTTGAATAAGGTACACGGAGAACTGGTGTGGTTTCCTTCACCGGAAATATTTCTACTTGTCTTGCCAGGGCCACAGATAATCTGATCTAAGACCCTTCTTTTACCAAAGAACCAGACCAGGTGTTTTTCAGGTATCCCTACAGTCCTGTTCTGTGATTCCAGAGCTCAAAGTAAAGCTCTGGCAGAGAAGAGGTTTAAAGAATCCTTTTAGGATTCTATCAGGGGAGATGTCAGATAATCAGGATTAATGAAGTTTTTAAATGCTCAGAAACTTTTCCAGTCTGAATCACTCAGGTCTTGCTTGAGGCACCAATCCTAGAAAACAGAAGGTTGCTGTGTTTATTGGCAGCACAGTTTAAATGTAATTTTCTCTTGTCACATTGAGATAAAATAATTGGTTGCACATTCCCTGGTTGAAAAAGGTTTAGTAACATTCTTGCCTGGCTAATTGTTTGATTCTGTGCTAATTCTTTGGCAATGACAACAGGATGTCCATATCCCCAATCTGTACAGCATGTAAAGCAATTTTCATCCAACAAATATATCAAGGGTGTTTCATTAGTTGGATTATGATTTTCTGTCTTTATCACAATCATTGATTCAGAGTAATTGCATCCAGCTCTTCTGGATGTGGCTGGTTCCTTGCTCAATTTAATCAACTCTGTGTAAGTATAAACCTAGCATTTTTTACATTGTGTAATTTAAATGTAGTTTTCAGAGGGGGAATATACGTTATTTTGGGAGAAATAAGAATAGCAATTAAAAATTATTTTTAAAATATCAAAATATCTTCTTTTTTTCCAAGGTTCTTTCCCTATCTATTTGTATTTTACACTGTAAATATTTTGGAAAAGAGTCTTGATTTTTCAAGTCTAGATTTTCTTTTTTAGAGTTTTTTCTCCCTTTTACCACGTTATCTGGTTTTCACCTTTTATTGCAAATGAAAAAAAGGAAAGAAAAAAGAAACAAAAAAAGCTAAAAACTCGTAAGTGTTGTAAGGGTGGAAACTAATCTTTTCTTCCTCACTTTAATGTTTAAGGAAACACTTCAAAAAAAGTGGAACAGCAAAACAGGGATCAAGAATGGATGTGTTTGGCTAAATAATTCTGTCAACACCCTTGACGGTGGCATAGAGAACACATGTCAGATTTGCAGATGACAGCAAACAGGAGGGAGCAGTAGGAAGAGTGGAAATACTCAAGGGCAGGGTCGCTGTTCAGAGCAAACTCAAGTCCGAGGGATGAGTACCAGCAAATACCTTATGCAATTCAACAAGGAGTGCCAAGTCCTGCCCCAGGGATGGAAGACCTACAAGGAGGGAAGTGGTGGGCTGGGGAGCTGCTCTGTGGGAAAGGCTCTGGTGCTCCCACTGGCACCAGTGGGACAGGAGCCAGGCCGTGACCTGGCAGCTCCCTGGGCTGCAACAGCAACACTAGCACCCTCAGACCATCCCTCCACCTGGAGTCCTGCATCCAGCTGGGTCTGCCAGTGGAAAACAGACTTTGATTAACCAAGGCAAGTCCACAGAGACCCTCAGGATGGTCAGGATGGGAGTAGGGCCCTGTGAGAAGATGCCAGGGAAGCTGGGCTTGTTGCAGGGTCCCAACAGGCACCTGCCACTGTCCAGGCCAAGGACCTCAGCATTTCTCAGCAGGATGAGGAACAGTAGGCAGGAAACACTGGAGGTCCAGGCTGGTCCAGGTAGTTAAGAAGTGAAACAGGTGGTCCAGGGAGGTTGGGCAGTCACCATCTTTGTAGGTCTTTCAAGAAAAAGCCCTGAGAATCCTGGTCTGCTCTCATACCTAACGAAGCTGTGAACACAGGCTGGGATTAGAAACCTCTTGAAGCCTCTTCCCATATGATTTATTCTGTAATTTTAAGATATGCAAAAGAAGGGGACCACACTAAGTGGTGGTGAAAAAATGAAAGAGAAGTGAATTTAAAACATACTTATGTGCACATATGTCCCCACCCCATAAAGCGAACAGAAATTAATATCTGCTTTAAACTTTAAAAAACTCCAACAAAACCTCATATTCTAATAAAAAATTGAACAAAATTTTGTTTATTATTTTTTAAAATAAAACAATTCCTGGAGAAAAAACATGTTTCTGTTCAATTCTAGTTTCTGAGGGCTTACTAAAACCACTGAACATCTTACTGGATTCTGGTTTTGCAGTTAGATGAATACACACTGAGCTGATAATGAATAATCTGAGACAGGATCAGACCCTTACAGTTTGGTGCCTCTGCAGGTTCTTGCTGTTTACCAGGTTCTTCTTTTCCTAAAAATATAAGTGGTTTCTTTGAGAATTTGTACTGCAACACATGCATTTACACAAAATGAAATAATGAATATTTTTTTTTCTTTGCAAGCAGTTGTATTCATAAATCTCAGTGAACTAAATATACTTAGTGAAGTGGAACAAGCCTCAGCTTTCCAAAATAAGCATACTGAATCTTTGAATGAAGAGAGGTGGTTTTTCTTTTAACCTTTTCCTGTTTGCTTGTTTATTTGAATGATAGCATTCAGCTGCCCAGTATAAATTGATAATATTTTAAATTATTCCATAGATTTCATAGATTTTTTCACAGCTGGAAAACAAAAAAGTATCAAATTGAACAAAGGGTGTAGAAAATGCTCACATTTTTGAGTGATAAACCTTGAGCTCATTCCACTGTGGAATGCATCAGGCATTGGAAAGTTAGACAAATGGCATTGAAATGATACCTTGATGATTACTTCTCACAAGTTTTTTAGATATTTTAAGTTTGTTGAGGTTTTTTTGTTTGGTTATTTTTTTAGCTTTTTTTTTTTTTTTTTGCAGAGTATGATTTTTAAGGAATCCTCCCTTACTGGCTCATTTGCAAGTAAATATCTCAATTCCACAACAGAATTGTGGTGGCCCTAAGACAATTACCTGAATATGTGATAGTACTTCCAGTTTATGCAGGGATTTCACACAGACTTCTATAGACATTTGAGCTACTTCTTCCTTTCTTTCAAACGAAAATGTCTTCCAAATGTATCTCCTATTCTGTGTCATTTGCAAATAAGACTCTTCTAAAATCACTACATACAGTCAAAAGCTAGAGAAAATGGACAAATGAATTTCCCAGTGGAATTCCTTAGATGAATGATTTCATACTGTTACAATTTATCATACAAAGTCTTAGCATGAGACTTCACAGGGTGATGTGAAATGACACTAGATTTCATTTAACAAGGGCCAATTTAGACTGACTGAAAGCTGTCCTGAGGCTTCTTGTAAACTCATGTATCCTCTTGTAAGTCTTATGATTTACACTTTCACTCTGCAAAAATTTGTAACAAAAATTTTGAAAGAAAATATCTAATTTTTTGTGAGGACAGAATTTAAATTCATTTTCCAGCTCTGGCATTTGAGTTAGGGAGGAACTTAGTGCATAAAATAGAATATTGGAATTTTTTAACACCACATGCCTCATGTTGTGTCTGTGGGTAAACATGTATCTTTGCCAAAATCTGATGGATTTTTTTTGCCTTCACAAAAGTCAGTATCTCCTATGAAAAATTCTCAAAAACCTTTAAAGAGAAAGTAATGTAAAATTATCTTATGTATCCAACACCACTTTTTGAGACTGTTAGAAGGAATAATGTGATATAAATGAATATTTGTGTCATTAAGAAAATATTAAGTCTTCAAATTTCCATAGAATCACAGAATCATTTAGATTGGAAAACACCTTTGAGATCGTCAAGTCCAACCTTTGGACTTGTCAACCAGACCATGGCACCAAGTGCCACATCCTGTCATTTCTTGAACACCTCCAAGGATGGTGACTCCACCACCTTCCTGGGCAGCTCACTCCAATGTTTAACAACCCTTTCCTTAACAACCCTTTCCGTGAAGCAATTCCTCCTGATGTCCAGCCTGAACCACCCCTAGCATAGCTTCAGGCAGTTGTAGAGAGTGATAAGGTCCCCCTGGAGCCTCCTTTCTCCAGGCTAAACACCCCCAGCTCCCTCAGCTGCTCCTCATCAGACCTGTGCTCCAGACCCTTCCCCAGCTCTGTTCCCTTTTCTGGACCCATTCCAGCCCCTCAATGCCTTTCTTGTAGTGAGCAGTCCAAAACTGAACACAGGATTTGAGGTGTGGCCTCACCAGTGCCAAGTACAGAGGGACAATCACTGCCCTGGTCCTGCTGCCACACTACTGCTGATCCAGACCAAGTGCCACTGGCCTTCTTGTACCCCTGGGCACACCTGGCTCATGTTCAGCTGCTGTCAAACAGCACCCACAGGCCCTTTTTCTCTAGGCACCTTTCCAGCTACTCTTCTGCCAGCCTATAGCACTGGAGGGGTTTGTTGTGGCCAAAATGTAGGTCTCAGCACCCGGTCATCTTGAACCCCATGCCACTGGTCTTGTTTCCTCCATCCAGCCTGTCCAGGTTCCTCTGCAGAGCCTTCCTACCCTCTAGCAAATCAATACTCCCACCCAGTTTTGTGTCATCCATGAATTTACTGAGGGTACACTCGATCCCCTTATCCAGATCATCAATAAAGTTATTGAGCAGCACTGGATCCAATACCAGTGAGAACCACCACTAGGGACTGGCCACCAACTGGATGTAATACAAATTCACACCACTCTCTGGATCCGGCCATCCAGACAGTTCTTATCCCAGTGAAGAGTTCACCTGTCCAAGCTGTGGGCTGCCAGCTTTTTCATAAGAGTGCTGTGAGAGACAGTATCAAAGGCTTTGCTGAAGTCCAGGTAGAAAACACCCACAGCCTTTCCTTCATCCAGCAGTCAGGTCACCTGGTAATAAAAGGAGATCAGGCTGTTGGGGCAGGACCAGCCTTTCCTAAATCTGTGCTGACTGGGCCTGATCTCTTGGTTGTCCTGTATGTGCCATGTGAACACACTCAAGATGATCTGATCCATAACCTTGCGGGGCACTGAGGTCAGGCTGACAGGCCTGTAGGGTCTCCAGATCCCTCTTCTGGCAGGTTTTGCAAGATTTTTTTCCAGATTTTCTTTGGCTAGTAGAAATTCTTTGAATGCTTTCTGATAGACAAAGGGAAAAGGTGTTCATTTCACAATGTCTAAATTAAATCAAGGGATCAAAGCAGTTTATTGGTTTCTTAACAACATGTAAATAATTGTCAGTTGACAAAAATATGTCCAGGACTCATATCTAATACAGTAGGTAATCTGCAATATTACACACTTTCAAAAGAAATAACAATGCAAGTAATGACTATAATAATAAAACCAACATCCTAAACATTCTTCTGTAACTAGTCCCAAAATCTTCATACCACATATGCACACATGCAGTTATGTTCACATACACCCCCCCAGCAAAGACAGGGGTGTAACCAGTAACCCCACACCCACACACACCTGGGCATGCCCTACCTGCATTCCCCTCTGTGGAGAGGCAGAAGCCCCAGGAACCTGACACTGATGGAAAAGGGCTCAGAGAGGTTGTTTGCACACACCTGCAATGGGTCCCACCCAGCTTCTGTACTCTGCAGGGAGCAGCAGCTTGCCAGGTCAGGACCCTCCCAGCATCAGGCAGGGACAGTGACAGGGACACCCCTCTGGACTGGGCAGGGGCTGTGATGCCCCAGGGCAACTTCTCTCACTGCCAAATCAGGTTTCATTCCTGTCCTTTCCACTGCAAAGTCTTTCCCTCTGGTTATGAATTTTCATGCTTCTTTTATACTATTCCCAGTGACTGCTTCTTTGTATCAAATCCTCTTTATAATTCCCCCATTACCATTTAATCCAGCTGACAATAATTTTATTCTTGAGCATGATCGGTTTTGGGTGAATATTCTAAAAACCAGGTTTCTGTACTCAATTTGTACACACAGACACATGCACACACACATCCCCGCTACTCATACTCTCATATTCTCACCAGAACAGATAATTTGAAGAAGTGGGTTGTGCAGGCTCCCCTGCATTGATCGGCCCAGGAACAGGGTGTGACTTCTCACTCTGTTCTGAGGTTACCAGCATGGTCACTTGTGGCATTGGCAATAAGCAGCTGAGTAGCTAAAGCTGTGAATTATTTAAAATATTTAATTTGAAACCAGAATTTTCGTGTATTTTCTTATTCTCAAGAGAAAAAGACTCTTTTTTACCTCTGCCTATTTCTCTTCTTCTCACCAAGTCACCCCAAATTTCAGCAAAGGTCTAGGAACATATATATTTTTTATTTTCAAGAAAATGTGGGGGGAAAAAACCTTTCTTGACTGGCTCTCTTGGTTTTACCATAAAGCCAGAATAAGAGCTTGCAGGAAGAGCAATAATACCTTGTTGCAGTCTGGTCAGTATGAGTTCCACAGGGAGGGGACACGGGGGCAGCCAAAGCTCTTGAAGGGGCTGCAGAATCTCTGAGGAGCCTGAATGCCTCAGCTGTGATTGGAACCTGTATTGGTTTGTGCTCATCCCTAGCAGTTCTGGGCCAGGTTATTTAAATAAACAATGTGAGCAGTTCAAGATATATCCCTGACTTGCTGCTCTTTTCCTGCATTCAGAACAGACATATCCAGGGCAATTTCACTGCAGAAAGGATGTTAAATGCAGTTGTGGGATGGAGTAATTTATACTGCCTGGTGGGCCCTTTAGGTAGCTGGTAGGAAAACCACATGAATCTGTTCATCTGTCCATAACATTTTGTTTCTGATCCTAGTGGTAACTGGCATCACATAAAAATAAGTTCTTAAAATTCTTGTGGTTATCTCCATATCAAGAACTGAGCAGTGAGGCAGCTACAACACTTGACTGGAAGGCATAGATTTTTTTAAATCTTCTTCTGAAGGACTTCAAAGTACATTGTAATGACTCACCAATTTCTTTCTATCACAGATCAAACAACATTTAAAACCCCTTTCTGTGTGCATTGCTGAAGTGAGAGGCTTTCTATCACTTTCCCAAGAGAACACTCCACTTTCTTAAAGTTCTTATTGTTAAGAAGATTATTTTCTTCATGTTTAGCTTAAATTTGACACTGCCTTTTACCTTTAAATCCTAGCTCTATTTGCTCCATCTAATTTATTCCTAAATATGATAGTCCTTTTCCCTCTTTGGATTTCTAGTGATGCGGAGGTATAACTTCAGTACTAACACATTTACCTACAGTCTTTTTTAATTCAACTACAATCAATACAAGTTGTGAATCGGTGCTTACCTTATTCCAGTTTAAGGTGTATCATGGTGTTTTATATCTGATCTGACAGGGAGGCTGTTTTTCTCAAGGTCATCTCTGTTTCGTTCTAGAAAATCCCCTGCTCATAGTAATGGGTAACTATCCACCTCTAAATCAAGAGCTAGAACCTAGTGTCACTGAATCATAGAATGGTTTGGGTTGGAAGGCACATTAGAGATCATTTAGTTCCAACCTCCCTGCCATGGACATGGACACCTTCCACTAGACCAGGTTGCTCAAAGCCCCATCTGGCCTTGAACATTTCCAGGGATGGGGCACTGACAACTTCTCTGGCTAACCTGTGCCAGTGCCTCACCTTTGCCACAGTAAAATATTTCTTCCTTATATCCACTCTCTTATACCTTCCTTTTTAGTCTAATCCCATAAATCCTTGTACTGTTACTACAGGCCTTGGCAAAAAGCTTCTCTCCACCTTTCTTATGAGTCCTCTTTGTATATTGAAAGGCCACAATAAGGTCCCCCGAAGCCTTCTCCGTGCTGAACATCCCTCCACCTGTCTCCGTAGGAGAGGTTCCAGAAGCCCTCTGATCAATTTTGTGGCCCTCCTCTGGCCTCCCCCTTACAGATTAATGACACTCTCTTACTGGGAGCCCCTGGACTGGACTTAGTATTCTAGATGTGGGTTTTGAGAGCAGAGGGGGTAAATCACCTCTCTCAATCTGCTGGCCACACTTCTCTTTATGCAGCCCAGGATGGGCTGCCAGCACACACTGTTAGTTCGTACCCAGTTTTTCACCCACCAGAGTCCCCCAAGTCCTTCTCTGCAGGGATGCTATAAACCCCAGTTTTTCCCCAGTCTATATTGATATCAGGGACTGCCCCAGCCCAGAATCAGGACCTTGAATTTGACCTTTGTGGGCCCACATCTCAAGCTTGTCAAGGTTTGATCTGAAGGTTAAAGTCTTTCACCTGTTTTGACACTCTTTCACCTTCTCATATATTCCAGGACAGAAGGGAGTTTGACTGAGATACAGGAAGAAGGTGGTTTGAGTCTTACTCTGTATATTAATTGCCATTGTACCAGAGTATGGACACTGGGGTCAAAATGGGGGAAACACATTGAGAAAGCAGGGCATAAACAGTAGTGTGCATTTTATAAAGCTTGATTGTACATATAAATCTGCTTTTACAATTACAGTGACTAAAGAACAAAGGAATATGTTAATTAGATAACTTGTGCTGATTAAAGTGAAAGATATGCAGCTACTTTGTTTTTCTTTCAGTAAATAACTATTCTCTGGACCCATATATTTCATTCATTTTCATCACAGTAGCCAGATTCAAAACATATTTAATTTCCTGAGGGCTAAATCTCATAATATTTTGATGTTTATAAAAGTATTACTAAAATTTGACAAGGTATCAGAGCCACCATTCTTCACAAGAGTAAAGGACAAATGATTCCACAGTACAAACATCACAAGAATATCAAATCAAACTTAGTGCCCCAAAGAGCAAAACACTAATGTACAAATGAGATTTGTCTGGTTGCTTCCAAATCTGAAGCCACAGGGGACTGGTTGAAATACCAGCTGATGTTTGCTGCACCTGCTAATTGCCATACATACTGTTGAATCTGTGCTGTTTCATCTGTCGTAGCAGGCTTTATTCTCAGCGGGGATCAGGATGCTCCTAGATTTTCACTGAACACGGCTGGATCCTGCAACAGACTGTGTCCCCCACCAAGCTTTGTTTAGCATTAGACTGCCACGCGTTACAGTATTTCTATAACTTCTACAAACACACAAACTGCTCTGGACAGGCTGCTTTGATTTCTCCACTTGTCTGAACCTAAGAAAGGGGGACAGTGGAGGCAGAATCTGGCAGAGCTGGGGCTGAGAGCTGTATCACAGTGGCCTTGCAGAGAGTGTCAGAGCTTTTGTGCTCGCCTCATGGTGAGGGAGGCCATCAGTCCTGGCAGGGCATCAGCAGCAGCTGAGGGGGGTGATGCTTCTCCTGTACTCAGCCCTGGCAAGGCACATCTGAAGATCTGTGTTCGGTATTGGGCTTCCCAGTAAAGGAGATAGATGTATTGGGGTGAGGTAATATTGGGGTCTTTTTTTTTTTTTAAATGACAAAATCCCTTGGGTAGAATACAAGCGGAAAAAAAAAGGTTAAAGTTAATAAAAGGCATTAAAAGTTGCAGCAAGCATTTGTTCATTCAGTTAACTGTGTTTGTTCATGAACCTTCATATGTATGAAAACTTATATACGTTACACTTTTTGTAATTTCTGATGCTATTTTATCATCCATCCATTTTGATTTTCATTGTGGTTAATATCCATAAAAAACATGACGAATGATACTTTTCTATGTAAAAGAAAGTGCCACTGTGTCAGTGCCATTCAATTTATCTTATACAAAGAAGCAAACTTTAATATCACACTAGCATAGAAATATTAGAGATCTAAATTGGTGAGCTATAGCCTAGTCCTTAATATCCCCTTGTAAAACAACACTGTGCTGCACATGATGCTCTTACATTGCTCCTCTCATAGTCACATTAATTTAATCAAAATGTAAGAGCCACTTTGTTGGAATTATCAAAGAAAGCAAATAAGCCAAAGAAAGTTATGATTCAAGTAATTATGTGATAACAGAGGTTAATGCACTTGCCTTGGCCTTACCTTGGAAATAGCCAGGGAAAAAAATAGAGTTTACAAACATTTTTCAGGAAAGAAATGAATAGCTGATGTCACATTTAATATGTGTAGTGCAAATAGAATTTTACAGGAAATTCAGTCAAATGTGGCTCAAGAGATAGTTGTTTTTATGGCCCATGGACATATTTCCCACAACACAGTAGGTATCTTCTTTTTTTTTTCTTCTGTGCGCTGCATGTTTCTCATGTACTAATCCCTCCATTGCAAGACTGTAACTTATATCATGATGACCTGCCTTACAAGGAATGTGTAGGGATCTGTTCTCATGACCAGAAGTTGCTGAAATTTATCTTATTTGCCCCATATGTGCTTTAATTCCAGCAGTAGATGCCTTCAGCTTAATCAAGGACAATTTTTTCTCAGAATGGGTCTGTAGAGGTGGTTTCCTGAACACCCTTCAGTATCTCAGTTACTGTTTGAGGTCTGAGTATGGAAAAGGAATATATGGGTGCACATGGATTCCCAAGAACTAGCACGGAGGTCACACAACATTGGGTAACAAAGGCTCAGGAAGCTGGTGTGAGAGTAGAGCCATGGCATGCCTTGTGCTTAGCCACTAAGATATGAAAGGCAGTTCAAGAGGGTTGGGAATTCAGTAGATCCAGGCACACAGATACTATGAAAATTAATGATTATAACTTTAACATTTTCACCACTCCTTCATGAGTGTGAGCTACTTTTTCCCTTAGTAAGACAGAAATAGTTTTTCTGCCGTAGAGAAGGCACTCAACATGTCCTAGGAAGTGTCAGCCAGTTCAGCAGTCTCATGTGCTCCCTGTAAAGAAATGATGGCCTTCCTCCCTGTCTCCCTGTCTCATTTCCTTTGTGCTCACGCTCAAAAGGAGTTGTATTGCTGCATTGAATATGAAACAGTAATGTAAAAAGAATGATTTCCCCACATATAAGATAAAGGACTATATGACCTAGAATATGCTTCCTATTCCTCTTCCCAGAGGGAAAAATATATGAAGACATCTTCTACTGTTTCTTGTTTAAAAAGACACCAAAATTCTCGACTCTCCCTGTTGAATATATTTATTTAATGTGTTTTACTGTGGTTTTTTTCTAGATTTTACATATATATGACTATCCATACAAACATTACATGTTTATCTCTAGTCATTAACCCAGGTAAATCACCCTTTTATGAACTCAACCTCCTCTTTAATGGTTTTCTTTTGCTGTTTTCCAATTTGATTTCATATAGTGGAAAGACAGAAGAGTAACAGAAATGAAAACAAGTAATATAATGCTGCACACTTCCCCTATTCTTTAGCAATACACTACTATCTTGAAGGTTTAGAGAAAATAAGAAATTATGTATGATAAAAATCTCTTGTGTAAGCTATTCATATTCACTGTGGTCTGTGAATTTACCTCCAATGCTGCAAGCTCCAATGTTATACACAGAAGGATTCAACTTCCTGCTGACAATATTGAGCTCATCAAATCTTTTTAAATGAGTCTGGAAAAATTCCCCAGTTACACATATGCCTGCTTTTCTAACTCATGCACCAGAGGGTTAGGCTGGCTCCATGTATTCCTTGAGAACTGACTTCTCTCCCTCTTTCTCCCTCTTCCTGCTGAAACATCTGCGTTGGATTTCTATTTGTCAGCTGGCAAAAGGAAGCTGAAATACCTCTGTGACACTTATTCACAGATGCACAGTTTATATTATCCATCTGTAAAAATTACCATGTGGTATCTGCTTTCCACCATGGGCCAAGGACCAGATTTGCAAAATTATGTGGGTATCTAATTCACACTGCAATCAACAATTTTTGGGGTTACAAATAACTGCCACAGGTCTCTTCAGTTTATACTTGATCACTACTTAGATTTCTACTGAAACTGCTGTGTAAATATTGCAGGATTTGGATTTCTTCATATTAAAGAAGAAAACAGAGCAAGAGATACAAAAAGGGCAAAAGAACATATCTAATAAGAAGTGACACTCATGGCAACTACAATGTGTTGATGCTCACAGAGTATAAGTAGTTCTGAAGTAAATCCATGATTTTCAAAACAAGGCTCAGGTTCTATATTCATCTTGAATAGTGTTAAGGTGAGCAATGTTTCCATAGGGACTGAATTTTCTTGACAAAAAGCTTTGTTGCACTTTCTATAACCTCTTGCTCACAGGATATAGTGAACGCAAAACTTTTTTGTGAAGCTCAACTACATCACGGCAGAGGAAAAAAATCTACCAAAGATCAGGAGTGGGATCTTTCCCACACTGGCTTTTTGAACGACATACAATTCCTGTTTAAAATCCCAAACTGGCTTCAACAATTTTGCGTGATACATAAGTGTGAATAATTTAAAAAAAGGTAGAAGGAAGCAGAGGGACTGCAGAGTTATCTAACTTGCAAAGTTTGACTGGATTGAGATGGGGAAATTGAGAGTCAAAGGGTGCATACATGAAAGTCAGAGCAAAGAAGTCAAAACAATGCATGGAAGGGAAGTGTCCTTTGAGTTGATGATGATGATGAAGCAGCCTACCCAGTGATAAGGCTGCATAGCTGATCATTACTAGGTTCTGTTCTGCCTGGAATGTTAGTATAAATACGTAATGAAAGCAATAATATGTTGTCCCAAAGGATGTTATCTCTGAAATAAATAATAAGCTGTTTTCTAAGTTAGCTGCAGGTTCATTATTTCACCAAAACAAATTGCACTCAGTGGACAGAGAAAGAATGGTGATTTTATTCCTTGACTCATGCTGTGGGAAAGGCTTGGGAGTGGCACAAATAACCATAGCATTAAACATAGAACTGAACATTGACTAAAACTCAGTCATCTCATTTTCAAACTGGATGTTTCTAAGCCTTTAAAATTACCTAGCTAAAAGAAAACACTAGCAGAAGTGTCTATATACAGTTTAAATGGTATTAATCTGGACTATGTACTTGACCTCCAGTTTTTACACATCCTTGATTTTATGTTAGTTGACAGCCTAGGTGTATTAAACATTTGATCCATGTCTGGTGTTTTAATTTTTTGACTACTAGTTTCTTTTGTTGAACAATGACCACAGTGGGTATTTTTGTTGCATCAAATTGAACAGGAGAAAGGATTGCTTCAAGCAAGCCTATCTGCTGTGAAATAAAATTGAAAATTTTATTAAACACATTAAAAAACACTTTCTAAGTATAACTTATTTGCCATGATTCATTAATATATACTGTCAGAATTTTGATTTATGCACATTTATTTTCAGAATCAGGTATATTGCTCTGATTTATGTACGTTGCATATAAAACTTATTTTAAAATCTTAAATTTCAGAGTTCTGATTTAGTATGTGAGTATATAAATCTTCCTGTTAAACTTTCAGTTTAGTTTCCTGATTTATATACACAAGATTTCATGGATTGTAATGTTAAAATTATAATTTAGTACTGTAGTTACTATAAGAAGTATTAGTACAATAAAATACGCAACAGTTAAGATGGTAGGATGAAAGTAATCAATAATTTTTGTAAATGGCACCTCTGGCCCAACTTTAGCTGGTGTAAATCAAAATAATTTCTTCCCTTCAAGAACTTTCTCTGGCTCATTATATTTATGAATCTTGCTCTTTAGTCATAATATGCAAATATAATTATATGCATTACACTTGGAATGGTTTAATGAAAGGGGATGTTATATCATAGAAATAACTTATCTTTTTGATCTCAACTCTCTACAATCTTCATTTGCTAGTCATCAAGTACAATATACCTAGCAGAGATGTGCTGTTACAGATGTTCTCATGAATGTTTTGGTACGTTAGCATATACTTCATTTCAGGTAAGTGAGGTGTTTTGATGTTCATCAACTCTTTAAAATAAAATCATAATACAGTTCAAGATCACAATTCATTGTTATGTTTAGTTTTCCCATGAGTTCAACTGCTATACTGCTGATCTTTCCTACATAATATGATGCAGTATAATATAATAAACCATCACATTTTTTTTTAAATAGGCATTATGAGGTAGTCAAAAAACAAACATGAAATCATCCTTCTAGGTAAGAAGAGTTATTAAAAGAGTTCAGGTTGAAACATGGGTAAGATTTATTCCCAAAATGCGACTACCTCCTTTTACAAATCCATTTCCCAGCCTGAGGACTCAAATAGCTGAATGCGTGATGAGCAGCTGTGAGATCCCCAGGCTAGAAGGACTCTCCTTTCTCTGACAATAATGTGCTCAGAGACCAATGCAGAAGGAAAGCATCTTCCATTTCCAAACTATGTCTTATAAAAAATGATGTGTTAGGTTGATGTGGCAAGGTGTTGGGGTTTGGTAGTGGGTGGGAGCAGGGGAAGAGTGTGAGGAGTCCTCCCCCTGAGGAGGAAGGAGAGACAAGGACAGTGTGTGATGAACTGAAGAAATAGGGAATAAAGTTAAGGCGGGGAAGGAGGGAAGGAGGGAGGGAGGGAGGGAGGAAGGGATGGGAGGCAGGTGTTTTTAAGATTTGGGTTGACTTCTCATTATCCTACTCTGATTTGATTTGTGATAAATTAAATTCATTTCCCCAAGCTGGGTATGTTTTGCCTGTGATGTTACATGGTGAGTGATCTCTCCCTGTTCTTACATTGACCCCCAAACCTTTTGTTCTGTTTTCTCTTCCCCCCCCAGCTGAGATAGGGAGTGACAGAGTGGATTTGGTGGGCACATGCCTGCATCTGGCCAGGTTCAACCTACCACAAATGGCCAAGAAAACTAAGCTATATTCCTGACTCATAAAGGGTCATAAACCTCAACTTATTCCTACTGTTTTTCTGTGTGATGGGTCTGGCTCCTTTGTATTCTGCTGAATAAAATCACAGAATTCTGGGGAAGATGTCTTTCAACAAATTAACACTTCAGAGGCAAGCATAGCTTAAGTTTTCCTACCTCAGTCAATTTCAATTGCCTAACTGAAAAAAAAAAGAAAAAAACTGCAGCAACGACATGTTCTTCAATATTCCAATACTGTGTATTTTCTACTTAGAATCTTCTTCCCAATCCCATGGAAACTTCCTGTATACTTATACATTCTTATATTTTCTGTAGGAACCTGAATTGCTTTGTCTATTTCTAACCCCTGGAACAGATCATCTGGCAGGGATATCCATAACATTATGTTCCTTGCTGCGTAAATAGACTCCTCCACTGTGGGAGTTGAAGACTTCCTACAATGACCAAGTGTGACAGTTCCTCTCCTGCTTCATGAGTGGAAGTGACAGTGACAGAAAATCTTTATCACCCCTTCACTAGTGTGGCTGTAGGTCTACAAGCATCAGGAAGTCTTGTCTGTTAGACTAAGCCTGAGGTCGTGGCAAAAATATTTTTGAATCCGAAAAGAAATTAGCTGCCCAAATGTGTGTGTCTTGTGCAGTTTTAACTAGCAAGGAGAACAGGCTATGGTATGGCTGGGTTATTCAATGTTAAATCTTTGCTGTAAACAGTCCATGAGTGATGTGAAAGATGGTCATTATTAAGGGTGCCCTTGTGAGTAAAAATACAGCCAGGGGAGAGTATTGATACCTTGTGCCAACTTCCTGGCATTTTTCCACAAACCAGTGTTTAAGTCATCTTCTGCATAATAGATTTGAATGTCTTCTGCACCAAATTCAGAAATTCATGTAAAAGTGATAGTCATAAATTGTACAATATCAGTCCTTTTCTGTGGTTAGCAACACCTCAGAACACCTCCATTTCATGAAGTCCTTTCAGACACTGCCAAGCATGATTTCAGGACCAATAATTTTACCATTTACCAAAAGGCTTATTTAAGTGGAGAAAAGTCCCCAAAACTCACAAAGCAACCCAGACTATAATAAGTACATGGGTTTAAAACTCCTTTTTTCTTAGCATTGTCTGATAATAATGATTTGGGCAGAAAGCATGATTTCTGGGAAATATTTATCTGTAATATAGATGTATAATATTCCAGTAGAAGGTGTAATAACTCTGCCCTGTCAATATTTTATAGACTTAGTCATGCATAAGCCTGCACACACACTTGCAAGTGCTATCTGAGACCTAAGACCAGATTCCAGAGTTTCCTTTGAGGGTTAGTTTTAGATAGCCAGCACTGCCTTCTGTGTTAGAGCTCATTTTCAGCAGTTGTTGCTGATTCAGAACTGCAGGTTTCAGGAAAGCCAAGTGTCAAAGCCTCAGAAACCTGGTCATGCATGACCCCGACTTATCTGGATCCTTCAATATCTGAAGGTGCTTGAGCCACGAAGCTCCTTTCCTATTGTCCATCAGTCATTTAGAGACAGCATTGGATAGTATGGTTCAAGGCACTGGTTTGGTCTGGAAGGAGAAAAAACACTCGGGGAGGGGAGGGAAGGGAAGGGGAGGACAGGGGAGGACACGGGAGGGGAGGGGAGGGCAGGGGAGGACAGGACAGGACAGGACAGGAGAGTCATCACAAAGAAAATTAAGTAAAAACATGCATATGCTGAATTTATTATTAACTTGCGTTACTTTCATGCTGAGTAATTAAAACACAGAGTATCAGATATGAGATCAAACTTCCTCAAGAAAAGGAATTCAGGAATTAGGATTAGACAAAAATAATATTTTCAACAAATTTGGAAATTTTTTTAATTGAATTGTTTTGTAATATTCTGAAGAATTCCTGTAATAAAACTGTCAGTCCAAAAGCAACCCAACAGTTTTTACTTATGTCTAAGCATGTAAATATGTGTTCACTTGGGGGGGTGGTAGGTCATGTGTGAAATCAATATCTGAAATAATGGATGAAGGAATTCTAATATTTTTTTTCTGGTTTCAGTTATGTATCTCCTATACAGGGTAATTCAAGATAGTTAATTCCAGTTAACATACTGAGTAAATAACAAGTGATTTAGTTAAACTGCACAAAATCCCTGTGTGAAAGCTATAATGAAAATTAACCAGGGTTTAATTCAATGAGTCCAAATCGCTTCCAAAGTAAATCAAGCCAAATCAAATTAAGGTCATTACAGTTTTCTATGAGATGGCCCAATCAGGTGTTCAACACAAATTAGTCATATGACTGAAATAACTAATTCAGAATTCTTTTTCTGAGTGTCTTTCCCTGTGCAGACTAGCCCTTCGACTCAGTCAGTGACACCACCTGCAAAGCACTCCTGTGGGGGCTGCCCAAGCAGGAAACCAGCCTGCACTGGCAGAAATGTCTTCTGCCTGCCAGGACCCCACCACAGCAGGGGTTGCACAGGAGACAATGCTGTTCTGGCAACTGCATAAAGTTCACTCAGAATATTGACGGATTATTTACATGAGTGCTGGCACCCAAACTCACCTACAGTTAGTTCCCCTTTCAAAGCTGTGTATTTCCTGAAAAAAGGCTTAAAAATTAATCTAAGAAGTAATAAATGTGTTTATAATAGCAGTGTTATTTAGAATTCAAGTGTTATGCTGGGAGAGTTTTTCACGAAATAAATCAAAGAATTCAAAAGTTCTTCCCCTCCTCTAAGAAATAAGCATTTCGTTAATTATCATTTATTAATTTCATGCTGGTTTATCCCTGATAAATAATGTTACCAAAAAAAGAAAAAAAAATGCAGTCACTGGTTACAGCCAGCACATCTTCATGAGAGGGGGAGACCTGCTTGTTGAACCTGATTTCCTTCTCTGACAGGGCAACCCACCTAGCTGACCTAGGAAAGCCAGTAGATGTGATTTTTTTGGACTTCAGCAAAGCTTTTGGTACTGTTTGTCACAGGATCCTTCTGGACAAAATGTCCAGCACACAGATGAATAACCATGTTCCATGATGGGTGAGCAACTGACTCAGGGAACAAGTACAAAGAGTGACAGTGAATGGGGTGACATCAGACTGGTATCCAGTCACTTGTGGGGTTCTGCAGGGCTCCATCCTCTGCCCAGTTCTCTTCAACAGCTTCATAAATGACACATGACTTGAAAGAGTATCAAATTTGCCAACTACACTAAATTGGGAGGAGCTACCCTTGAGGGAAGAGAGGCCCTTCAGAGAGACCTCGGCAAATTAGAGATGGGTAATCACCAACCGTGTGAATTTTAAAAAAGGCAAGTGCTGAATTTTGTACCTGGAATGGGGGAACCCTGGATGTGTGTATGAGAATGCACAGTGAAAAAGGGGCCTGGGGGTTCTGGTCAATGGCAAGTTGAACATAAGTCAGCAGTGCCCTGGCAGCCAGGAGGGTCAACAGTGCCCTCCTTATGAGGAGCAGATGAGGTCACTTGGCTTGTTCAGCCTGGAGAAGAGGAGACCAAGGGGACACCTCATTGTGGTCTTCAACATCCTCATGAGGGGAAGCAGAAGGGCAGGTACCGATCTCTTCACTCTCATGGCCAGTAACAAGAGTTGAGGAAATGGCCTAAAGTTGTGTCAGGGCAGGTTTAGGTTGGATATCAGGAAAACTTTTTTCACTCAAATGAGGGTCAGGCACTGGAACAGGCTCCCCAGGGCAGTGGTCGCAGCACCAAGCCTGAGTTGGATAAGTGTTCATACAATGCTCTTGCGCACATGGTGTGATTCTTGGGGTGCCCTGTGCAGGGCCAGGAGTGGGGACTCAATTATCCCTTGTGTCCCTTCCATCTCAGCACATTCTGTGATTCTGTGATTCTCTTGCCTGAGATATTTTATCTGTCAAAGACAGGTACCAGATATATACTTTGACCTTGAGGATTTACCAGTCTAATTCTAATCTCGTTGAACAATTTACTTTTGCAAGGGAAAGAAGGTCAGTTCCAACAATCTGCTGAATTTGAACATAATTTCAGTGAAACTTGTACTGCTGTTTATTCACACCCTTCACTAGTCATAGAAATCATGTACAATTTTATTCCAGAAAGCTAGTATCTACTGAGCCTAAGTAAACAGGAAGTTGTTGGATAAATAGAATTCTAAGACAAATTTAGAGCAGAATAAAATGTGTCATTGTGCTGCATTTATGACAGCCAATCATTTCTGCTTTTGCCAAAACTGGTCACAGGTAGCAGTCACCAAAATTGTGGGTGCTTAGAAAGTACTTATTTGATATCAACAGCCATCTATGGTGAAATAACTCAAGAAGAAATGCTTACAATACATAGCATAGTGATACAGAAATCAGAATTTGTGTTATAGATCTGTATCGAGGAATAATTGAGACATATGGGCAGACCTGGAACTTGGCTAATTTTCTCTTTGGAGCTTCTGAAAGAAATTCTGTGGTCTGCCTTGGCCAGTATATGAAAGTGCTGAACTATTCTTGCTCTTATAAACATTTTGTTGCTTTTATTCAAAATCTTTCTTGGCTTAAATATGTCTGCTAATGTTTGTCCTGTTTAGAAGGGCTCATGGAAAGTGGTTTCTTTCTTTTGTCTTTGCACCTGTTTTTGTCATGTCCATGTTTTATTTCCTCTTCTCCAGACTAAACTACCACAGTTCCTTTCCTCACAGATTTTCTTTGTTAGATCCTGCACTAAGTAGACCACACTGAATGATTACATTTCCCAGCTTTGTAACTATTTTCAGTTTACATGATCCTTTTCCAGTAGCATATACTGAACAAGAATCATGTAGAAAGGCACAGCCATATTAGAATTCAGATATGTATATTTCCACTATAATTCATTTCTTGTAGAAGCCCAGACATTGTGGTCTTTGGTTTGCTGGATATTCTGCAACATGCAAGGGTTTTGATTTTACTCCAATCCATATCTTGATTTGATAACATCACTATGGTGGAGTCTCATCAAGCTGACACAAGACAACTATTCTTTGTGTCATGCTCTGTGGCACAATTTGATACATTCCTCTTCTTTGACCACTAAATTGAGGGAAAACAAACCAGCATGTCAAATAGCATTGACTAGACAATTAAAATACATGTATGCATCCTTTATTTTATGCTTCCTATAATGAATGGATTGCATATATGACAGCTAGTACATTCCACATTTGAAAGAAGTCTTTGTCAATCATTAAAGACAGGCAAATCAGAAACTAAGATCTGAATAATGTGTTTGCAAAACAGCCTGTGCCCATCTTGTTTTGATTTTGAGCTTTTCTATTCCCTAGCAACTGTAAGTCACAACATTGCACAAAAGAGCAAAACAAGAAGTTCTGTATATTCCATCCATGCAGACCTACATGAATGTATCAATGCCATGTTTTGAAATGCATTTTGAAAAGTTTTGCAACCTATTTTTTTTCCAGAGGCAGAAAGAAAAATTATTATCCAATTTTCATGTTTCAGCATAGAAGAGGTACATATTAAGCGATGCTAATGATTTATGCAATCACTGAAGGAGCTCTTTGGGAAGTATGAATTTATTTATAACAAAAGGATATTTTTCAGTAATATGATTTCAAAGTATTTTTCATATTGCCATGTATTCTATTTTCTTTTAATGCGTTATATAAAATATAAATAAAAATTTCAGTTATACATTCAGGGATAATAATTTTATTGATATTATTATCATCATTATCATGAATAATGCTGATTATATTTACAGATTGACCTCTCTCTTAAATAAGTTCTCAGCTAGAGACCATATGATGACCACATTCTGACACCTCTGAGCTTTTTCTTCTTTACACTGATTCATTTTGCCTCACTAATTTTGTCTCTGTTTTCTTACGTTGTGCACTTCTTCCAAGAGACCTCCATCACATTTAGTGCTGAAATTAAATATGGATTATACTACAAAAAGAACTATAAAGGATCTCAAAATGATAGAAAGCAGTTTCCCAAAGCATTTAAGCAGTCATTTTTTCAGTTAGAACCCCAGAAGTTTTTATTAAATTGGAACAAGCAGTTAAAGAGACATAGATAGGTACAGTAAGCTCTTCTTTTTCATCTCATTTTGTGCTTCTTTGGCCAAACTAAACTCTAGTTAACAAGGTCGTTATTTTTGTGGATGGATTCATTTATCACTACACTGTTTAGCAGTTTCTGTGCTTTTTTACCCAAGTCTAGGCAGAAATTACATTAGAGGGACAATTACATCAGTTTCATTTTTTGCAGTGATCATAACATAGAAAAAATAATAATAAACTCTAGTACCTTTTGATAGTGATGATGATGGAAACTGTTCACATTAGTTCCTTGATTAAGAGAGGCAACACTAAGTATTCAGTAACATTTCTGATTAACTAAGTCCATTGGAATCATTTATGTTATTTTTTTACACACTCTAATTTTATTTCCCTCACCACAAATTCTTCTCCTATAATAAGAGCTGACATGTTTTACTTGGGACATTTAATCATTATGATAGTTCCTGCAGACAGAGGAGTAGATAAATGAAAATAAGATAGTATAAAATTAATGATACAAGCACAATTGATACAAAACTTTGTTTTTAGTCAACTAAATATCCAGTACCTTGAGAGTGCAGCTTTTGGATGAGATTCTCAAAAGCACCTAATGATCCTCATAAAAATCAATGGTAGCTTTACAGTACAGACAGCATGAAAATCTTCCATAGATTATACACCTTTAGGGGAAGTGATTTAGATTTTATATATTTTTTCTAAAGCATAAGATATATTGATGGTTTTGTATACAAATGAGCAATAGGAGTAGTCCAAAAGATTCAGTGTTTCCCTGTGTCAAGGAAAAATATTATCTTAAAACTACTGTAGCAAAAGGGCACTTAATGTACCAGTCCAAACAACTGGTAACAAAATATTGCACTATTTCAAGAAATCTCATTGCATATGGTTCATTCATGTTTGAGAAATCATTATGGAAGCACTTATGACTAAAGGTTTTCTAATATTTATGCATATTTTCTAATTAAGACTTGGTTTTGCTTACTAAATGAAATTTATTACAAAAATCTTGATTTTTTTTTTTGTTCATGAAAGATGGATAAGTTGTGACACAGAAGTTAAAGTTAGACAAATACCAGAAACATAGGCTTTCATTAATAAATTCTTTTTCTTAATGATGAAGACTATCCCTTTAAGGACATTCAGACATATCAAGATAACATAGTAGCTAGTTCTGCACCAGACCAATTTGAAAATGTGCCTTTTATATAATTAAAAACATCAAACAAGCAGACAAGCAACATGAAAACAAGAAAACAACACAAAAAAAGCCCCAAATATAAACCCCAAGCAAAACCTAACAACTTTAGATTACTTTGTATGCGTGGCAAAACAAATGCACTGGAAGACAGAAGAAAAGGTAACAAATCATTTCAAAATTAAGACCAGTTTTAGAAAGATATATGTGTATCTAAATATGTAGATATACAGCTAGCAACATTAAACAAAAGAAAGTTCCCATTAAAAGTATATGAACAGTCTAAAACTTAGGGAATGTGTTTAAATCCTTACTTTGTCATTAGTTTATTGGGTGCTGCTAGGCAAGTTCTTTAGGATTAAAAGAGTACCTAGGTAACCCACTCAGTATTTCATTTAACCTGCTTTAGAAGGGAAATAATCAGCCTTTGAGGGAACAATTCTTTCTACTGATTAAAAAACTTAGATCAGATGGACAACCTTTAAAAAGCTGGATTAAATGACTTCCCATTCAGGATTAATCAACAGTTGAGTTCCAGAGTCAATGTTCATAATTTATTAATCTAACCCGAAAATTAAAGGATCTTATTTAGAGATCCTTAATATTACACTCTTAATGTTATAGGCAAAAACACCTTGTCTGATATCAAGGTTTACAGACAGATGTGACTTTTGACATAACTGTGAATGCCTACTTAGTTTTATATAATAAAACCTGATCATTTAATTAAAAAGCACAAACTAAACCCCCAACCCTAACACTTATTTCTCCCCCTATATCTTAAGACAAAATTATGAATTTTAATCTTTAAGCCTACCTTTGATATTGCACTTTTTATTAAATTAAGGTGCTTCCTAAGCAAATTCACAGACAGAAACTGGTATAAGTTGCTAATATACTTATAGGCAATTGGTTAATATGAGTGGGTTCACTGTGCACTCCAATTTTTCATCCCATAGTAAGATTTCGTTTTCTGACATTTTGTGCAACCAACTTCTCACATTTCTGGCTTAATGGAAAACAGTAAAATTTTCATCTGTGCATTCGCCTTTCCAATAATGTATATTCATTTCGCTAAATTAAAGTATACACTTTGAATGAATGAAAATGCTTTGCAGAGATGATATAGTCTGAAGAATACAGAGTGACTCTTACCAAATAGAAGTATAACAACTAACTCACCACACATCTCTTTATTGTTTTTATTCCCAATGGCTCAAAAATCAAGATTCACCAAGTATAGGGTTATACTAGAGACTACATAAACCCTGGAAATTCTCTGCATGCTCCAACTTCCAAAACTTGACTTGACTTTCATAAAACAGATTTGATAACGCTGTCTGCGTCATTAATTGTTGTCTTCCCTGATGGGGGAAACGTTCAGATTTTTGCCAGGAGGGAAAAGAAGGCGAATGGGACTTCATGCTTCTCAGTCTCCAGATAGGGGTTTATTAATTCTTATCTAAGGAGTACAAGCCACTGGCATGGCTTAGACATAGCACAGAGCAGAGAATGCAGCAAGAAGACAACTTATCAAGATCTCACAGCCTTTTTAAAGGTAAATTATCCAATGAAAACTTAAAACACAAGATATTTCCACTTTTTTACCAATGCCCAACAAGTTCCTAAATCACGTAGACAGGAACTGCGGAATTCTGTATCCAATCATCCCAAACCACTGTTCCTGCAAAATATGGAGTTAGTGAAGAAGGAGAAAGAAGCTTTTAACTACAACTTATCCTCCACTTTGAGGTTTTCCACTTCTATCTATTTACTATGCAAATAGACCTAAAAACTCTAAATTTTTCACCCTGTGATAATATCACATAGTATTCTATCACCTAATTCACACCATTCAAATTTGTCCCAGAGGCTAGGCAAATTTTCCTATGGACAAAGGTTAAAAGCAGTACTTTCCAGAGGGGTAAAACCTTTCAAAACAGGCAGAGAAATATTCTCTGCATTCTAGGTTCCCACAGTTTCCAGTCTCCAGATAGTAAATATCCTGAAGCAGACATTGGTAAAACTACAACTTTAATGACGAAAACTGACAGAAAAAAATCATTACAGATTACCACCTTAAATGCACCACTGGATGTTTTTATTTCTTTTCCACTGGGAGAAAAAAAAAAAAGAGAAAAAGTCAGTTGATTGTCTCATATTCCCACAAAAGAAGGAGGAATGAGACTGAGTATGTCTCCCTGTGCTCTTTAATTTTTAGTGAGTATCAAATTCTTCTCTTCTAACCTTTGTTTATACCTCACTCCTTTGATAGATCATGATGAAACATTGTTCTAATACCATTATGCTTTTTCATTCGGGAACAAAAAGCTGAAATAGGTATACACAAGAGACTGCACACTTGTAGAATACCATTGAATTAATTACAATATTTCTATCATTCTAAAGAAAAAAATCCCAAATTATTACCAACTTAAACCTATTTAACTACATTAATTTGCTGTTCTTGGAGCCCATTTCATTACAACTTTAAACTTCCAAATTTTTAACATAGATCAAACCAATCTGTGAAGATAAAACTACCAGCAGTACAGTTTTCAGGGAGCTAACTTTAAAGTATCTAGACTTCTCAGGGTAGAGGACTCTACACACCAAAATCAAGAGATATCAGATAAAAAACCCCTATTTTTAAAGCTGCAGCAAAGCATTTGGTAGAAATTTAGGCCCTGCTAATGCAGTCTCTGCAGGATTAGAAACTGCAGCATTTTCATCCTTTTTGATTTTTCTGCAGGAGTAATTTATATGATGTTAGCAAGCTGGGGAAGAAGAAAGAGGAATAATATAAAAAGTGTTTCAGAACATTGAGAGCAAAGTTCACATCTTATTCTATACGTCTCGAAACTTAGTTTCAGTTTGTAATCAAAATTTTCAGTATTGATAAAACTTGACAAAGTTACATTGGCACAGTAAAGTGCATATTAGTATATAAACTTTTACTACACTACATGCATAACCAGTCAAACCCCGAATTCTGTCTGTCAATCATAAAAGGAATGTGAAAAAATAAACTCTGTAGTGCACAGGAATGAAATAATCTTCCAAGAGGTGGAGTTCCATAATCCCTATCAATTAATAGAATTTTTAAGGTTCAAATCCTGTCTAAAAAAAAGAAAATTAATCTATGTGAAATAACAGTGAATGTTCTTATTATCCACATATGTGTCTAATCCTTCATTGAATCTTGCTAAGCTCTTGGCCTCAATTATATCTCAAAACAATGAGTTTTTAATGTATTAACTTCCATTTACACTAAATTTCTTTTTTTTTTTCACTGTATAATGAAAAAGGTTAAAAGAACTAGATTAACATTTACCTGTAATTTCTGAATCTCTATAGCTTTATAGATGTCTCTACATTAACAATTTAAAATGAGGCAATACTATGGTTTTGAAGAGAATCCTGCCCTTATGCCCATTTTCTGCTTTTGATTTGCAGACTGTTTGCAGAGCAGCTTTCCTCTCTGGTACCTATTCCCATGTGAAGAAGCTAAGCAGGAATCTCACCACAAGACCCAAATGCTCTCTCCTGCTCAGAGAGGGCATCAGGCTGTGAACTGGGTCATGGTCACACAGCCACTGGATCCTGTGACACGGACTCTGTTCACATGCCAATAACAAGGCTCTTAAGCTACTCTGACCACGTGAAGTGGTTCTTGTGTGTCATAAAAGGGGCAAACACTGCACTCAACATCTTTTAGCTTTCCATTCATAAGCCTGGAACTGCTCTTCCAGTGGCTCTGGCATCTCAGAGACCTTGGTCATCATTTGAACTAAGAGATTTGGCCACTCACATCTGGCTTGTCACTTAGGGATAAGTTATGGGCTGCAAAATTCACCTGACGATCAGCTCTCTCCTGCTCTTGCTTTGAAGAGAAATGTAGACTCTGAAAATTAGAAGGGAGGATGCCAAAGACTAGTTCTGGAACCTGAGATGTTCTCTCACCACCAAATATTTCTGCACAAAGTGAGCCTGCTCTTAAATCACTAGAAAGGCAGATCTAGCAACTACTGTTTTACATTCAAACTGGAAGCAGAACTGGCAATCCAGCATTCTGCATTAGTTGCTGCAGTCAAGGGACGAACACTCCACTCTGACACTTTTCTGTGGACATTGAGAAAAGAAAAAGGACATTTGGGTTGGACAGCAGCCACCATACAATGTCTTTTTGAAATATGGGTTAGCAACAGCAAGACCATGAGCAGAAATGAAGTTATGTTCTTATATGGATTATAAAGGCAGTGGTGGTGGGAACACACAAATGCAATAATGTCCTAGTCATCCACATGAAATAGCTGAAATGACACTGTGATTCCTAATCAGATATGTGGAAGGAAACAAAGGTTTACTGAATAAGTTTTCATCAGAAAACTTGAAAGCATAAGTATATAGGGACACTTGGCCCAAGTATCCAGTTTTATCATTTGTAAACTCCATGAACCACACAGAATAGAAACATGAGGATTTTAGCACCCAGCTAATACAAACATAGCCTGCATGAGCATCTCTCTGTCGTTCTCTGTGGCAAAAATATCAATCTTCTCACTTTCTGGAGATCCTCTGTGCCTTTATTCATGGCATACCACCCTAAAGCATTTTAATTTCACCTACCACTTTTCCATAAATAGAATGAGAACCAAACAATCTGTTTCAGATGCAGATGTCTCATAATGGAAAAACTCGTACTATTATTACTATTAGTTTATATTTTCTTCCACATCTGTCTTTTCTATTATGTAAGCACTCTCTTTTTTTTTTCCTAGATATATGCAGAGTAATTTTAAAACAACTTCTAGAATTATGCTGAAGACTCTTATGTGTCTCCAGTTTATGTTAATTGACTGTTTATAATAAAGTATTCTTTCCAATGTGAATCATCTGGCATGTCTAGGCACAAAATTTACACACCATGATGATATTCATTTAATTTGTGTGGGCCACTTAGATACTGTGCTGATTATGACTTGGGTTAGTGCTTTTTTCACAGTGTCCGGTATGGGGTGGTAGTTTGGATTTTTGCTAAAAACAATGTTGATAACAGGTATGTTTTTGTTCTTGCTGAGCACTGCTTGCACAGAAGCAAGGCCTCTTCTGCTTCCTGTGCCGCACCACCAGTGAGGAGGCTGGAGGTGCACAAAAAGCTGGGAGATGACACAGCCAAGACCAGTGACCCCAAGTGACTAACAGGATATCCCAGACCATGTGACCTCATGCTCAGTATGTAAAGTGGAGGGAAGAAGAAGGGAGGGGAAACATTCACAGTGTGGTGTTTGTCTTCTCAAGTCACCATTACTGTGGTGGGGCCCTGCTCTCCTGGCAATGGCTGAACACTTGCCTGCCCTTGGGAAATGGCGAATGAATTCCTTGGTTTGCTTTGTTTGTGTGTTGAGCTTTTGCTTTCCCTATTAAACTGCTTTTATCTCAGCCCATAGGTTTCCTCACTTTCACTGTTCCAGTTCTCTCCCCCATCCTGCTGGTGTGGTGGTTGGTGGCAGGTCTTAAACCACAGTGGTTACCCAACCAGTTTGTTTTTTCCTTTTGTTTCATTGACTGTGTCACTGGTCACTTACTTTTGCAGATTACTCACAAATGACAAACAACTTTACTGCTACAGATTCAAGAGGTATGTTTCATTTTTCACGGGTAGAATGTTCTTTTTTTTTTATTTTCTATCTGCTACAATTGCATCACAAACCTCCACATCATACTCCATTACATTTTATTTTCCTTCATATATTATTTTGGTCTACATCAAAGTAAAACAAATGTAAAAATGAATTGTCCTCTTTTCTGAACACTCTCAAGGGATTTATTAAATACTACTGGTTCAGAGCTTTATTTCACTTCCATAAAAGACTCTTCATTTTACCCCATTAATTTTTTTCCTTTTTTTATATTCTGTGGAATGCTTCAGTCGAACTCCTACCTTTTCATGGAAGCTGGACTAACTCGGCCTCTTAAGAGCTCTGTCAAGTCTTTTCAGATGCCATTAGTGACATTCAGAAGTCACAACTACTTTTTGTAAGTGTAAAGAATAATCTTTCTTTTAGGCATAGTCTGTAGTCATGTACAAATCTGGATTCATGCTTTTTCATGTTTAATGTAAATGTCAAATTAACATGGTGTAAAACATTTATAGTAGAGTGACTAAGGAGGTATCTAAGTATTTATTATATGTACTTAACCCTTATATAGTTGTTGAAAGTGATATGTCTTAAATTACAGCATTTTTGTGCTGGCACTGAGGTACTCTCTTACAGGACATTACATAAATTGTAAATGTCTTCCCAAAGCATGATCATCAATCAAAACTAGAGATGGTAATGTTGCCAGCAAAATTAGAAACAGGCTGTCAAGAAGCAAATACAAACATCATTACAAAAGAAACTTAAATTTAGCTCTAAAAATCAGTTTTGTTCAGCAAAGGCAGATAATAATTTTTGGCCTTTTCTGTCAGATTTAGGGACATTTTCTAATAAAAATTGAATATTTACAAAATTAATGAAATGGCTAGTGCATTTACTACATAGATCTATTATTAACCAGTGGAAACCTGGTTAAAAAAACAGGCAGGAAGAAAAGGTGACTAATGGGCATCACTTTTCAGCGAACTCTTCAGATAATTCTAAAAAGTTAATAGTAACATTGTTTTCAATTTAATAAAATAAATGAAACATTGATTCATTCTCTTCTTCCACCACCTGTAAAAAATGAGTTTTGATTAAAAAGATAAAATTTTCAAAATTCAGGACAACAGTGAAAGAAAGAATTCAAACTGATCCTCTGCTATAAATAAGACAATAATTTTGGAGACTCAAATTACTGTCAGTCAAATTGCCATTGAGAAATGATTAAGCATTGAATATGAGAGGTTTAATTTTTTTTCTTGTTTCAAAATGTCTTTTGTCTTACAACTTTATTTCTACCTATACTATAGAATGTCATTTTAACTAAAAAAAGGAAAGAAAAAGGAAAAGTTAAAAGAGAAAAAAATTAGAAGGTTGGTTATTATATTTGTTACACCTATCACTTGAAAAAGAGTTTATGAGGCTTGACATTTTCCATGGCCTTAAATAATTAAGTCCAGACTAAAAGGCTGAGCAAATGTGACTGTTCAATTAATAAATGTTATCGACTTAAAGATAGTAACATTACACAGTGCTAGAACCATCTATTTTACATGACATAATTATGTACATTCTAATCATTGCTCCCTAAAATTCTTTTCCCCCTTAAAAAAATTAAAATAAATCACAGTGATAGTTGTTTAATGAAACATGTACAAATATTCAGTTTCTTTTTGCATTACTAGCTAGCTGGCATACTGTGTGCCTACTGGGTCATTATATCATAATAAAATCAATTTCATTTTTCCAATGTGATATGCAAAATTATGATTTCTTTTTAAAATTGAGGACATTTACTGTA
This sequence comes from Corvus hawaiiensis, assembly GCF_020740725.1. Classification (NCBI taxonomy): domain Eukaryota; kingdom Metazoa; phylum Chordata; class Aves; order Passeriformes; family Corvidae; genus Corvus; species Corvus hawaiiensis. The sequence continues at coordinate 111,250,497 of NC_063214.1, read as the reverse complement.
GTGTTTTAAATAAATAGCTTTTAAGAAGCTGAAACATTTTACAAACTTGGGCCTATACTTAAAGCAAGCATTTATTCAGTGAACTTATTTTGGAATGCCTGTTAGCATGAGCTTTAAAAAAAGATTAAAACAAAACTAAAAAAAAACTATTTCAAGAAAAAATAAACAGGGCAGAATACCCTGTTATTGTAGCTGCAGTTTTTCTCAGTCACAGTGATGTAACATTTGAACTCCTGTCAGTTTTACATATTGAGAAAGATTAAATGTCTTGTTACTTCTACCAAAAGTAAAAAGTGTAGTATTTATAAAGAAAGAGTGAACACTGCCAGTGAAAGATGAGAGGAATGATACTATCTGACTTCAGTTTTAATGCTGTCTTTGTGATAACAGCTCTTTACCAAACATTCATACAGTAACCTTATGTCTAGAAATCTAAAATTGAATGTCTGTGCAGTGATGTTGCACACTAACAACTACTATAGCATGATTTAGCTAACCAGCATCAATTTCCTCCCTGCCCATAGAGCAAAATCCATCCAGCCTTTATGTTGAAACATCTACAAGCAGCAGCACAAGAAAATACTTACAAAATCAATGAGAAAACAGCCCCAAAACATTCTGTACAGAACCAATAAAAAAATATGCAAAAAAATTAATAAATAGAATTACTTTAAAAGGTGAAGTCAAAGAAATCATGCTCCAATCAGTTTCTTAAAGATATTCTTTCCACCTAAACCTTATTTATAGTGCTGTTGTATTCTGATGTCTGGAATTACATTTGCATCATTGATGCAAATTTCCCACTGTTTTCTAAATATTAGCTTTTCAAGAAATATTGTCTGATTCTTGCCTTTTTGACCCACCAACTGCATAATAGTTGAGACTCAGATTAAGGGGTGTGGCATATTGTTTCATTTACTTGCACTATACAAACTATTTAGGCTCATATACATCATAAAACACCAATATTTAGTTGAATTCTTGGCCTACTTCTTCTGAACAATTTGTACTCCTCCTGTAGTGACTAGTCTTAGTTTAATTGTCAAGATTCCAGAGCACAGACAGAGGAATGGATACAAAAGAGGTGTGTTCTTGAGAGAACTGCTGAGCACTTTGGGGCTGAAGATTTTTCACTTCCTTGCTGCTTCTAGAGTATTTCTTCCCCTAATAAACTCAGTCATCTCACCTGATCTGCAGCCAATGCATGTGGTTGCATTGTGTTTGTAGAACATAGGGTGCACTAAGATTACTTATGAGTGCACTAATTGCCATCACCATCATGATGGGGTGCATCAATAACTGTTTGATTTCTATTTGATGGTTTTATTTTTGTTCCGCTAAACAGGTTTAAAAAAAACCCCCAGTATCTTGTATTTGTTCATACAATGAAGTTATGTAATGTATGAAACCTAATGCTTTAAACACTTCTTTCAAATCAAAGCACAGTAACTTTGGAAAACAAGTACTTTCATGGACTATTGATGATATTTTTAACATCTCTTTATGAAACTGTGATTCCTATTTTGTTCTCTGAGATAGATGAAAAATCAGTGAGGTTTGTAATGGTTTAGGTTCCACTCTGCCTAACCCTAAATAGGGTTATTAACAATTTTTTTTTCTCCAAAGGACATGAAAAAGTGAGATAGGAAAATAGGACCTTCACCAGAATTGTGAAACCGAAGGGACTACTGAAAGCAGGTGTAATGACACAGGCAGTAAAAGGAAGCTGCAAAATTCAGGTACTGTGATTGTTCTATTTTAAAAAGTAGGGGTTTTGGAGTTTGGCACCTGGATAAAATGCATTTTTCTGATACCTTGAGAGATAATCACAGAAAGACTGAATAATAGGTAATGGCTAATAGGTACAACCCATGAGAAAAAGGCAGTGGTTCTGTGAAGTGTAACAGCAGTCAAAACAGCCTCCTGTGTGATCACCTAGCAGCTCCTGATAAACTATCAAGACAATATTTTTTGGTGGGCATAAATTTTATGGAAAAAATCTATTTCCACAGAAACTGGTGGCTGCAGAGTATTTCCACATTTTTAAAAGGGATAGAAAGAAGGGAAGTTATTTTGAACATATGGTGGAACTGAATAAATTGATGGAGTCTTGTCAGTTTTATACAAGGCTCTGGTCAGGTCAGAACATGAGTATACTACTCATGGTGGATTCTGTTCCTGGGTAGCAAACAGAATGGACCTATCCAAAATCTGCTTCCCAGTGAATCTGGTCTGACCAGAAAATGCATTGCAACGTTGCTGGTTTAGGGTGTCTTAGTATGAAGAGGCCCACAAAAGATGAATTCAGAGGTTGCAGCAGAGATGATACCAATAGTAGCGTGAATTACATTTTAATTCCATGTTTATTCCACCCCATACCTCCACCCCCTGAACCCCATCAAATATTTTTCTTGCTCCTTAGGCATATATTTTTAACACAATTAGCTTCTCAGACTAGGGTGTTGCTTGATTTCCTACTATCTCTATAATTATCACCACCACCACCATCATCATCATCATCATCATCATAATTCCCTCTATTTCCCTGCACTTCATCTGTTTAGAATTGTTCAGAATCTGCTCATTTATCCCTATGCTTCCAAGATGCATTGTATAGGAATAAAACCTCTCCTCAGACTTTTTCCAAAAGCTTGTCAGCTTGCTAAGTGAACACACAGTCTCACAACACAAGGTAGTGAATAAAGAATGAAAAATATACCCACTGAGAAATGCTGCAGGCCAGAGTCCAAGCTAACACAAAGCATATGAGGACTGCAGGTCAACTGGCAGAAACCTCAACAATTTAGACAAATTTTTTGACAACAGTACTAATTAGAAAAAGGAAAAATTAAGAAGAAAGACGAACAGTGAAACAGAACCTTGTGATGAGTTTAGGTGAAAAAGCAGGTGAAAAAGGAACTGAACTCTCCTGATAAAAGCAGCTGTATCAAGGAGAGGAGAGATACTCAGAATACCATCAAAGTCAAAGCAATTCCAAAAATCATTGAACAACATTTAACAAAATATCGCCAGCAGAAAAATGCAAAGATTCAAGCAGAGCTGCTCTCCCCATGAAGCCATGGTATCAAACAGGGCATGAGGACAACAAAGGAAAGACATCAATAGTATGGAGCACTTGTCAGATCAGATGCACAACTAGCCCACTGGAAGGTTAGCACAGAGCTAAAGGAAATGCCAGATAAAAAGTGAGTGTATTAGCTCTGCTACTCACAGAACAACACTATAAACTTTGCATAAGGGTAAAAGTATCATTAATTTGGTAATTTTAGAATTATTTCCCATGAGAACAATATGAATGTTAACATTGGTATTTATCCCAGGAGCTAGGCAAATTCTTTCTAAACACGACAGTGCTTTTTGCTTAAAAATGTCATTTATTTCTTACCCTCTCTTTTCAGCAGTTTGAGTTTCCTAGCTGACTCAGGAAAAAAGGACATAGCCAGATGAGATGACATGAGAGAAAGTAATGTTTTGATACCGTGATACATCGTAGTAAAATCTCATTCTTCTAATAATCTATGCAATGATTGTTAAAAAAAAATTAAGTTCAGATGTGGAGATGATGAGAGAAAGAAACAATGTGACAATGGAGAACCAAAAGGAGTTTTGCTAGAGAAACAGAAAAGGATAAGCAACAAGAGAATAAATAAAAACAGAAGTGAGAAAATAAGGAAAATTTTGAAGTGCTCTACATGGTCTAAACCAGTCTTTTTAACAAGACATGAGACATTTCCACAAATAACCTGTAGGGCTATGTCTTCTATGTTTGTAATAGGGACACTTAACTGGGAAAAGAAGATCTAACGTGCAATATCAGATTTTCTATAGCCAGTCCAGGAATCTTGCTGATCATTTGCATCAGCCAGCAGCAGTGTTTCCATGAAGGCAGCAGGCACAGTCCATCTGGACTTCTAAGTGGGATAATTTCATTTTTAAGGACTATGAATTGAATTCAGGCCATTTCTAGTTAATGAAAAATACATGGTAGTTCATGGTATCAGCAAGATTATTTGTCTTGAGATTCCTGTATCATTCTATTGACAATAGGAAGAGTAAAGAAAGATCTTCTAATAAATACCTTCTTTAAATGCTGTCTTTCTAAGGAAATAATCTAGGCACTGAATGCCACAAATTTTGTATTAGCATACTTCTGCAAAGCCATTAATGTAGTGGGGATACTGCAACAATGTAGTGCCAATGTTTGTCTGTCACCATCCAGACAATTGCAAACAAGAAACAATAAAAAGAAATAAGACTATATGTAAAGGGCAGAGACATAAATTTTTTAAAGTTCTTCAAGCTAATAAAAAAAGTGTAGCAAAAAGACTAAATGGAAGGAAAAGGAAAGAACAAGAGAGAGAGTGTGACATGAAAAAAACCAGAACAATAGAGAAAGCAGTAAGAGGTGAAAATGATACCCTGAAGCATGATTAAATATAAGACAGGATGTCAATAATTCATAAAAAGAAATAGCTACTTAGAAATGCAAAGCTTACCTCAGCTTGGTTTGGGGATATAGTCAGTATACAGGTGTGAAGGGGGTCTGTGATCTGTCAGTAATCAATCAGTATTTTATAATAATAAAAAAATAAAGACCTTGAATAATTTATACTGAATTTCTCATTCTGCCTCTAAAAGGTGAACATAGTACCCAGAAACAGCTGGACCAATGACCTCATGACTAATAAAGAAGGTGGAGAACAGAATTATATCAATCCAATTCATAGGACTGCCTGTCTGTAGCCAGGGACATGTATAGTTGTGACTGTATTTGAAGATAAGAAGATGGAAATAAACGTCTACCCCAGACTGAGCAAAGCCTGAAGGTTATCAAAGGAGATGTTGACAGTATGCTCGATTTGTGTGGGGATATATTACCAATTACGAGTCCAGACTCTCTCTAAACTCTCAAAGTAGGAGCAGTATCTTCATTTAACCTTTTCCTTCTCATCAGGTAAGGCATTATTCTGTTCAGATAGAAACAAAGTGAGATATTGTTTTCAGAAAGGTAATGGTGTAATCACTTGTCATTCTCTAATGAAGCTAAGAGAGCATTGGCAGGCTGGATGCAGAGTAAATAAAAAAATGTTACCAACAGTCTAAAAAATATATTGTCATTGAAAATATCTTGCTACTGTGACAGCTGCTTTTATGTATTTGCTTTGGAAAAAAGAGCCCCAAAACAAAAAAACCTTTTGAGGGTTACCAGAGCACATCAATCCCAGTCAGCAGAATATGAAGAGAGAGGCATCCTCACACTGACTGGAACTGCAATGAGAGGACATGAAGACATTAGCTCCTCATGATGAAGGTCTCAGACTTCTGGAGCCTTCTCTCATTACAATTCTAGGAATGGCTGAGACATCAGTCAATCAAGGGAAGTGACACCAAGGAAAGTGACACCGAGGAAAATGACACCAGGCCCCTTCCCAGTTCTCCCTGGAACTCTCCCTTCGGGTGTTGTCTGGACTCAGTGCAATCACCTGGGCCTTGCCCCTTACAAAAATTGTATTGATTTTTATGGCTATAAATATCTTTCATACACCTAAGGTAGCTGCAAATAAGCAAACCATGAACATTATCAATACATGTATTCAGCAATTGCTGTTGTTTTTTACCTAATTAAAGAGCTTTTTTTAAAGACTTGATTTGGCTCATTATTTGTGTTGCAGTTTTTGACAAAATGTAATTGCTCTGAGGGCCAACTCAGAGATAGAGTCCTAGAGAAAGTCTTATGGTGACACAGTAAGCACATTTAATATTCTATTGCATGTGTTCCTGAGAAAATATTTCTTTCTGATTTCTCTCTGGTTTCTCTCTGGTTTTCGTGTTATATTAACAATTCCACAATGCATCTCTGAGCAGCAGTTTTGTGGGTGTCTTCATTTTTTCTTGTCAATTCTTCTGCTTATCACATGTGAAACAAATGAAGAGCACCATGAAATTTGATAGTGTGATATTTGTGCCATGCTCATCTTAGAATAGTCTTTTCCTTGTTAGTGCCCCCATTCTCCACCAAGCAAAGTAGAATATTAAAACCTTATATTTTCCGAATATTAAAATACATGAAAAAAGTCCTCAAAAATGAACCCCTTGAAAAAAATGCATTCCATCAGCTTTTATGACTTTGCTGCTTGAGACTAGTACTGACAATCTCCTGTCTCTCCAAGTTGCACTCTAAATTCATAAGTTGTTAGATTTTGCTTTTGATTCCTGAGCAGATTTCAAGTTAACCATCCCTCTCAAACCACCTAATCACAACAGACACTTGATCTATTTCCTTCCATGCTGAGGCAGAATTTTAAATTTTATTTGGTATTTAAATTTATCATGGCATAAATCTCTTCCCTCAGTGCCCAAGCAGTGTCAATGCTAGCCTGCTAGATCAAGTTTTAGCACCTATTGAGGCATACTTGTTCCCTGAGAGTTAACAAATTAAATGAATTAAATAAAACAGGTGAACAGAATGCTTCAGATGATTCATAAACATGTGAGTTATAGTTTCTGTGTTGTTTTTAGTTGGTTGGTTTGCTTGTGGGTTGTTCTTATGTTCTCAAAAACTGCCTAAAAGTCTTTTCCTGAGATCAGGTTTGTCAGTTGCTTTCAGGGGAGTTATGTTGATGCACATGTTTGGGGGAAGTCATACTGGCATTTTGAAAGAGACTTTTTTTTCTGAGTTAGAAAGGTGTTGTGTAATTAACTCTTTATAAGTTAATATTTATCCTCTAAACCATTAGAAAGAAAAGCTGCTTTTTCTAAGGTGCAGGACACAGACCATCTACAGAATATCTATGCATTTTTTACATACTGTCAGAAAGAAGGATATAGTCAGAAATATATTTAATAGAAAAGTTATAGATTTGGTGATCGTTTGTATAAAGCACAGTCAAAATTTTAAGAGACTCAGAATGTTATCTTTTAAACTGATAGCAAAAGCTATTCTGAATCAGCTGAGATAGGGCACAAGTGTCCAACACTAGTCATTCTGTTAATACAGTAGAAATAAAATTTGCGTTCTGACAATTTATGACTGACCAGAGAAACTATGGGTATATGGAAAAACTTATCAGTGTTATCATCTTTTGAATTAATTTCTTGCTTATCCTGAGCTGTAACACTTTCCTGTGAAGTAATATGTCCTAGAAATGTACACAAAACCAAACTTCAATAAACTTCATTATAAGAAACCTTGTTTGCTCATATTGCTGACCTAAGGTCTAACAGCTTAACCTGACCTAGAATTTAATTTTGTATATGGCTTTAATTAAAAAATTATTATTTCTCTTCGATTACTATTCATATCCCTGCAAATGTCTCCTCCTGTATTTCCTTCTTGCACTTCCTGTTCTGTTCCCGAGGAATGCAGTCAGACAGTTTGAGTTTACAAATGAAATATAACTACAATAATCTGAAGATTTTAATTTGAATCATCATACATAGCTATAATCAATGTGTAACCATTACTCTAAGTAAAGTCTAACCAGCTCTCAGGGCAGTACCAGTAGCTGGGACTGATGGATTCTTACTTGATCTTTATCATAAAAATGAAAATCTATTTCTAGAAAAATCTAAATCTTATCTATACAGGACTTTGAATTTTTTCTCCTTTAAATCTTTGAATATTACTTATTTTCTTCACTACACCAATGGAAATGTTTTCTCACAGCTTAACTTCCAAGTGTGTGACTGATTCTTTTGAGTTTGCAGTTAGCCATGGGCAAAAGTATTCAGCATGATGTAAAATCTTCAGTTCCTCTAAAAGCAGGAAATAACTTTCCTTGTTTCTACAACATGTATAGTGTTTTGCCTTTTTTTCCATACAGATTCTAATCCCTAACTGGAGATTATAGAAATATAAAAGATTAATGAGCATCAATCCATCCAATATCAGAATTAATTTAATTCATAATAAAATCCTGCAGCAGAACTATTTCTATCTAGAGGAACTAAAGCCTGGGAAAACCAAATTGTCCTGTTACATGGTTATTTTTTGTCAGTCAGATTTTTCCTCAGAACACTATAGTTCATTTAGAGCTCAGGCTAACTCTTAAATTTCTAATATCTCTCCTCTTTTCAGGGGGTATATTTTTTCAGATGGGGTCAAGGGTACTGCTCAATTCTTATGGGCCTTAAATAGTTATTGTATGCTAACTGCAGGCACTAACATGAAATGGTTTGGACACCAAGATATGAGAGAAACTATGTTTTTGATGATCTCTTGAGTCATCAAAATGCCTTAGAACACCACTTTTCTAAGATAATAAATCCACTGGAGAATTATCTAAACCCACCCAATTTCCATTAGAATTTTTTATTAATTTTCTGTCTGCTGCATTGATATTAACAGCACATTAAATTTTAAGAAAAATTTCCAAAGCATCCTATGGGAAAATGTATTTAACATAATATCTGAGGCTTATCCTTTTGACTGTCAAATTTAATATCAATAAATAATATTCAAGCTCAATTACCCATTGATAACATATTGCAGCACAGTATAGATTTCCAACATTGACTGCTAGGACTATAAGTCCCCAGAAGCAAATAACATTAGAATGAAAAAGACTTTGTGTCTGTTCTCTTGTTTGTGCACATCTAGGAACTGACGAGAAACTTTTCCTCCTGTAGGCTCACCTCCCTCGGTACAGGACATGTAGAATTCCCGCTGAAGTCACTGGGACCCCTGCTAATGAGTACATACAAGCTCACTCCAATGATATCGTTCTAAATTACTGAAAAAAACCTTGGGAAATAGAGAACTAAACCTATTCCAGTAGTCCTGGGAATTCATATCTTCCTGTGTTTCTGATTGCCTATTAGACAACGATAGTCTTAATTTCCATTTAATTTTCATTCATGTCATTTTAAAATGCCATTTCTTTTAATCTAAGATGTCTGCTGGCAACTAAATTCTAATTGCTTGAAAAACAGGTTCCAGTGCAATTATTAAAGAAATCTTTGATTGCCTGAGGTAGATAGATATAATTTCCTAGGCTGTACAAATTATCATTGATCACCTTGACATTCCATGCCTATCTCTATATATGTGCATACATATATGAGATATATATATGTGAGATATATATTTATATATACACACACAGACATATATATATAACTTTAAATTTTGCTTAATAGCTGAGGGTTGTTAGAATAGTTTCTGATCATGATGATTCATGGTACATATTGATATGTTTTCTCAGTAAAAACTGACATTAATTAATAGATATGCTAAGAACTTGCTATTATAAATGTGTCATACAACCAGCAGATTCCTTTTGAAGGTAAAATAAAGTTGGGGAATTCAAGGTCCTGAAACAGGAGCAGACTGGAGAATTTAGTCTTTCTTCTTTCTTCCCTACAATTACTCTTTGGAAATGCCTTTAACTTTTGATATTTCTTCTGGTAATATGTTGATATAAAGACTGCTAGCATCAGAGCATTTTTCTATGCTGTATGTGAATGTCCTAATTGTCTTCAGAGCTGAGAGTTTTCAGCATGTGTACCTCATTTATTTTTCTAGACAAATATTAACTATTTAATGCTATTGTCCATACTGACTTCTGATGTTTATCTACTGAATGGATAACATAAGTAAAATGTTATATCACACATACATGAATTTCATTTGATGCAATCCTTGTTTAACATGTCTGTGTGTCTCCCATATTACATTATTGCTCATTCCTAACACTTCATAAGCCCCCTGTTTTGTTTGTATTGTCATCCTTAGCATTTTTTGATTTCAGCAGGAAATAAGTACCTAAAATAGCTCAAATGTTCTCCGGGCTGAGACACTTCGGAGTGTATCCAGAGGTAAAAGAGAATAATTTTAATAGTCATGTGTGTTTTATGTTAAATTCTTCTGTCTTTTGCCATCAAAAAAGCAGAATTTTTGAGAATTTAAGCTTTTGATGCTCAAGTTCTACCCACAGATTTGCATGGATTTGGTCTGAGTGAATTTGATAAGGTCACAGAAGGAAACCTAGCAGATCAGGAAATCTTTCCACTCCTAGACTAGTGACTCAAACAGAAAAATGCTCTGATTTTCCTTAGTTCAGCTGAACTTAGTTTTTTTATAAACTCTGTTCTGAATTTGCCAATTAGGGCTATTTGCAAAGGTGAATTTGAGGGATTTATCCATGGATCAAACACGTGATAAAAGATTTTTCTAGAAAACCCTCTGACAATCATCAAAACACTAAAAGCATTTAGATGCTCTCAGTCTATTGCAGAATCAATGCAAATGGTTTCCAGTCCGTTGAGAAAGTGACATTTCAGAATTCACCTTATTTAATGTTCACTTGGAAGGCAGAAAAAGTGTTTTTGTCTAATGCCTTATGCCAGCTGTCTTTTATAAGGTGTCTAATTTGTCTCCATTCTGTATATCCCCTTGTGAGATCTAAAAGGGTCTTCTGAAGAATTTCTGATACTGCTTGAGTTACACACACATAGAGGCAGGATAAGCTTTGTAAATTCTGTTTTCTAAGTGACATTCTGGAACATAAACAAATGCATTTGAGTGTTTCAGCTGCTGAGTTTCCTAGCTCATTTATTGCTCTCTATGTTAAAAAAAAAAAACCCTGAAGAGATTTTCAGTCAGAGATACTATATTTTTTCTGTCTGATTTCATGCAAGATTTTAAATTGGGTTCTATATACAGATTATGATGCGCAGTCTTACTTGATATATACGATAATCAAATTTCAGTCTGACTATAACCTGATGGTTTTAGTTTGTTGATTTGTTGTTTTTCTTCTTCGTATTTATCAGACAAGTTCTTGTGTTCATCTGTCCTGGCTTTTTTGCTCTCATGTGGTGTTGTGGGGGCCTTTTTGCTTGCTCTAATGGTTTATCTTTTTTTTGGCTGTCACAAACACCATTTTGCAGAAAATGTCAGGCTTTACCAACACTTTTAATGCCAGTGCAATCTTTCTTGTCTTGAGTCAGGCTATTTGAGTGATTTATGACAAAACTCTTACTAGGTGTCTTATTGTAAAGTATTAATTTATTTTTCAATGAGAAACAATGCAAAGATGACCAGTACCTGTTATTTATATCTACTCTCTAGCATTAACGCAACCACAGAAAATTCACTTTTTAAAAAAAAAACAAACAGATTTTGTCTCCTAATTATTCTGGGCTCAGGTCCAACCATTTTGTCTTTTTTTGGGAGGGAGAAGAAAACAATCCAAAGGTATGTGAGAGAAATTCCTAACTGAGATAAACTGACCTATTTCCTGGTATCCAGGCTACTTAAATGAAAATGTAGTGTCTGCAGTAGTCCAAAGAGGGGCCCCTATTTGTTTAGAAATGAAAATTTAAAGTTTCACTGACAATATGAGTTATACACAATGCAATACTATTTAACAATGTGATTGCTTCTATTAAGCTGTCAGTCATAGAGATAGTGTTAACCTGGACTAGCAGGACTATTTTGTCAACATAAGCTTTTTGATTTTTCTCTGTATTATTTATTTCTTTTCTCTTTTATTTCCTCTTTCACTTTCTACTGGCATAGTATTTTTCTGTAAGTGAAGCATGAGCACTCATTTTCACTTGCAAAGAAGACCATTTACCTACTTGGAATATAAAGACATTTAGTACATTTGCCACTGTGTCTTTCATGTAGGAGACGTAAAACACAGTCTGATTACAGAGAAAAGATGTGCACTACGTACTTAACACTTAATGTCTTAAACATTTTTTATGGAAATATATATTCTGTTCTGCTCTCTTTTTTCATGACTGTAGAGCTGCAGAATAGCTACAAAGTTGTTTTCTCTAACCCTCTGGGAATATTTTTGATTGATGACATTTCTAATGGCAGATTATCAAACCTATATTCTAGCCTTAAATCACTACTGGAAGAAAAGTAGCATAATAAGCCTTCTATTTTTGCTTTGTATAGTCAAGTAGATCCCTTCTTAGTAATGTGGCATAGCTATGAACAGGAGGTTCTTGTGCAGTTTGAGATATTAGAAATATTTATTTTTATCATTTTATGTATCCTGTATATGCATTTTCTGGTTTTTTTCCACAGTGAAGCTGGTCTGCACACAATGCATATACATAATTTTATAAAGATCAATACCAGTAAAGGACTGTCAGGTTATCATTATCTCAATAAGCTTTTTCTCCACAGGTCCTGCTCTGTACCAAAAGGCCTTTAGCTAGGCTTTCAACACAGTCTTCACCAGGGTTCACATAGCCAACTCAATGAAATATAGCATGATAACTGGGTGCAAAATTGGCTAAACTCTCAGGCTGAAAGATTATTGTCATCATTGGTTCAGTGTCCAAATGCCAGCCACTTCATGGATAAGTATTGCAGCAAATACTGCTTGTTAACAGCCTGGATGGTAGAATGGTGTGCACCCTCACCCAGCCCACAGCTCATAGCAAAATGGGGGAAGTGGTTCATTCCTACCTAAAGTGACCTCAACAATAAATAAATTTTAAAAAAGAAATAAAAAGGTGTACAAAAAGTACAAGCAAAGGAGAGTCCAAAGCTCAATAGGAAAAATAACCTCATTATTAGTACAAGCCAAGGCAGACTGACTAAGAATTAGTTTTGTCAAAAAAAACAGGTAAATATTAAAGCTGATCATGACCTGGCAGTGTGAACCTGCACCAAAAAGGGCCAACAATATTGTTGGTTTAACCCCAGCCAGCAACTAGGTACCACTGAGCCACTCAGTCACTCCCAGTCCTGAGTGGAAATAAAAGTAAATACTCATGGCTTGAATTAAGAGCAGTTTAATAGTTTAAATGAACTAAAGTATAATGATAATTGTTATTTTATGATAAATTATAATGTAAAGGAGAAAGAGAGATTAATAAAACCCATAGAAAACCCATGAAAAAAAGTGATGCACAATGCATTTGCTCACCACCCACTGACTGATGCTCAGCCAGTTCCCCAGCAGCAATCAGCTTCTCCCAGCCAACTCCCCCATTTGATTGGGTGTGATGTTCTATGGTGTGAAATATTCCTTTGGCTAGTTTGGGTCAGCTGTCCTGCCCATGCTCTTTCTGGGCATGAGGCATTGAAAAGTCCTTGACTTAGAGTAGGCTCTAAGCAACTGCTTAACCACCAATGAATTATCAATGGTTCTTTGAATGTCTCCAGTGAGGCAATCTCATAGACCTGCCTGGCACAGATCTGTGCAATCTCATTTATTCTGCTACTCTGTGTCTTCTCATAAGCAGTTTATGGGTAGGAATACAAAACGGTCATTCTCAGTTTTGCATTATGCAGTCATGGGTTTCCACGGGGTTACAAGAACAGTGTAAGAATCTAACACAAGCTTTGGTTTTCACCTATACCCATCTGTGAGTTTCAAGAGCATGAAACTAAAGGATATTTAAACTCTATCTGAAACAATGTGATTCTTGAATTTCTCTCTGTATCTTGACTATGTAAAGCTTTGTACAGAGTTTGCATGGGCAGGATGCCAAAACAGAAGTTCTCAAAGGCTTTGTTAGATTTCTGCCCACCAACTGACCTTAAACATAACTTTTTTGCAGTTCTATACTGTAAATGGGGTCTTTATTTCATGGGACTATTTTCTATGCTTTTTACTTAATGTTTCAAAGCACTGTGAATATGAGTAAGTGGTAAATACATTTAGGCCTGTGTAAGGAGTCACTTTGATTGCGTAAACGCCTGTCTTAAGAGATTCTAAGTATCTCCGTGAATAGAAAACAATTTCCTTCTAAGAAAAAAACATGTTGTATTACTCCCTAGAATGCTATAGTTGAATGCTACTTGTTATCTTAATTGTCTGCTTGTATATCTAGTTTTCACTTCTCAATAATTCAAAATGAGATGAATTATATGAGCCAGAGCTAATAAACTTCAGCGATATCTCCTCGCTCTCAGAAAGAAATAGACATTTGTGCACCAGAAGTTCTAAACAACTAGACAGAGAAAATACTACTTGCCAAAAAACACTAGGAGACATTCTACTGTAAGAACTGATAGTTTTGACTACAGAACATTTTTATCCATAATAGCACAGAAGTTTTCTAAGAAGCAATTCATGGTGTTTATTGTGGTTTAACCCCAGCCAGCAACCAAGTCCCAGGCAGCTGCTTGCTCACTCGCCTCCAGCAGGATCAGGGAGAGAATCAGAAAGGTCCAAGCTGGAAAACTTGTAGGTTGAGATACAGATAGTTTAGTAGGGAAAGTGAAAGCTGTGCTCATAAGCAAAGCAAAGCAAGGAATTAATTCACTGCTTCCCAAGGGCGGACGGGGAAGCCCGGAGAGCAGGGCCCCATCACATGTGACAGTTACCTGGGAAGAAAAACACCATCACTCCAAACATTACTCCCTTCCTCCTTCTTCACCTCACTTTAAAAATTGAGCATGATGTCACATGGTCTGGAATGTCCCTTTGGACAGTTGGGGTCACCTGTCCTAGCTGTGTCTCCTCCCACCCTCCCATGCACCCCCTGCCCCCTCACCAGCCTGGCTCTAGGAAAAGCAGAAAAGGCCTTGGCTCTGTGTAAGCCCTGCTCAGCAGTAACTAAAACATCTCTGTATTATCAACCCTGTGGTCCGCACAAATCCAAAGCCTAGCCCTGTACTAGTCACTGTGAAGAATATTAACTCTACCCCAGCCAAAACCAGCACAGTGTTGAATCTTTAGCCTCATAAAAAACTTGGCAAAATCCTGGTCTGGTATGGATACCATTTAGAGAAAGCTGCAAGTGTATTTCTAGAAAATTAAACGCACTGCCTTTTCTGAATGTAGACTCATGTTTACACAATAAATTATCAACTAAAACCTGAGGAAGTTTTAAATTGTACATGAAACAGAAATTCTAAGACACATCACACTTCAAAATTCAAGGAAAATAGTGAAAATGTACCCTTATTATCCCCATGCAGAGAATAGTGCTATTAAAAATTTACCATGTTAACTTCTTGACTTTCTAGAGGGTCCTGAAGAAAACTAAATTTACCAGAACAAGATATCTGGCCCATTTTTCACCTTCACTATTCAAAATGGTCATTTCAACTTTCCAAAATTTAATAATATTACAGTACAGCTGGAAAAAAAAATTAGGAAAGGAAATTAATTTAACAAAGAATCTTTGTAACTGCAAGTTTATAGTTCTCTTAGGGCAGCTGTATGTTGGCTAAAAGAGACTCAAGAAAGAACAGTATTTTCTTCCTCTATATAAAAACCCTATTGTGATTTTAGAAAAAGAAAAGACACACTGGATATCTGTATTGCTTTTTTCAATAGCATTCCTTCTTAGAAGACATTCCTGGCAAGAAATATGAGTGGTTGTTTTCCTTCATAAAAACTGTCATTGGAATCAAACATTTGATAAACTGCAGGCAAGTGATGGTATTAATTTGCTGGTTGTTTAGAGTATTGTTTCATATGCTATAACTGCTGCCATAGAAATGCCTGTATTATACCTGTGTGTTTAGCTTGCAGATTTGTCCAGCACAGTACAGGTTGTGGAGATTTTACATGTTAGTGATCTGAGTAGAGCTTCATCCTGATGTCCTTAAACTACTCACTGCCGAGGTTACAGCTACTCAAAGCAGTTTCTTTTGCTGATATTATCATCTTCACAGCATCTCAAGAACTGTATACTATGTATAACTTACTTATTATTTTAGTACCAAAAAGATTCCCATTACCATTGGAAAAGCTCGCATTTTCTTGTCCTCTAACTTTCACTCCCACAAGTATGCATATTTGCTGAAAGTAAACTTTATATGTAAACTTTTCTGTAACAATGTCTATCCCTAGACAGTGATGGAGTAAGGGTTTGGATTTAGCATTTTTATCATCTTCTGAATCATTCCCATCTGCAGTGCAAAGTCCCTCACCATCTGTACCATGCCTGATAACTTATGCAGGCAATACAAATACTAGTCTCTTTTTTCCATCAAGGGCATTTTTTTTAAACATGAGCCATTTCTCTTCAGGCCCTAATTCAGCAAAACACACAATCTGTACATAACAATCAACAATTTTTAATCAAACTGAATGATTGATGACAAATCACACTGCAGTGGTGGCCCATTGTACACAGGCCCTGTGAGCTCTGGCACTACTCTGGCTGCTTTCACTCAGAAATTCCCACAGTCTTGTGCACACAGGTAGAGAGCTACTCACACAGAAGAACAGTCAGAAATGAAGTTTAATGAGAAGGAATGACAGACTGAAATGTCAGAAGGAGAAGAAATTTTTCAATGTTTAATGAGAAGAAATGACAGATCGGGCACAGGGCACGGCCATTCAAGCACTGTAACCAGCCACTGTTTACATGGCTAACCTCTTTCATCCCCTTATCCATCTATTTCCCTTGTTCCTTCTCCAGCCACTCTTCCTGTAGTTGAGACAGGTTACCCTCAAACCTCTGCCCTGCTTTGTGTGTATGGCAATGAATTCTTTAACACATAACAGTGCTATACATGATAATTTAGGGTAAATCAAAGCCTTCAAGAAGATAAAAATATTATCTTCTGAAACACAGGGGAGACTAAATTGTTGCAAACTTAAAAGGCACCAGAACAGAGAAGGAATCAAAGAGATAAGGTGTGCATGGATTATTCCAGTTGGTGATCTGCACAGATCATGTCTGTGCTGCTCATGGAGAGAAAGCCTTCCAAGATAGCCAGCAGCAAAACTGTTATTTTCTTCTAATCCAAACATCAGTTTTATTCTTACATTGTTTATTGACTTTGTGTGGCAAGTTTTTGGTAGCAGGAGGGGGACTACAGGGGTGGCTTCTGTAAGCAGCTGCCAAAGGTTTCCTCTATGTATGAAGGAGCAAATGCCAGATGGATCCAAGATGGACCAACCTGCTGCTGGCCCAGGCTGGACTAATCAGAAATGGTGGTAACCTCTCTGTGATAACATATTTGAGAAAGTGAAAAAGTTATTGTGCAGAAGTAATTGCATCCAGAGAAGAGTGGAGTGAGAATAAATGAGAGAATCAACTCTTCACACAAAGGTCAGTCACCAAGGAAGGGCCCAAGCATCCAGGGGAGAGATTCCCCTGCAGGCCATGGTGCAGGATAGGGTGAAGCAGCTGTGTCACTGCAGCCCATGGAGGTCCACAGGGAAGCAGACATCCACAGGCAGCCCATGGAGGAGTAAGGTGAATGCCCGAAAGGGGGCAATGAACCTGTGGGAAAGTCATGCTGGAGCAGGCTCCTGGCAGGGACCTGCAGACCCATGGCAAGAGGAACCCATGCTGGAGCAGCCTTCCTGGTAGGACTTGTGACCCTGTGGAAGGGACCCAAGCTGGAGCTGTTCATGAAGAACTGTAGCCCATGGGAAGGATTCATGCTGGAGAAGTTAATGGAGAACTGTATCCTGTGGGAGGGACCCCACACTGACCAGGGAAAGGACCCCTCTCTCGAGCAGCGGCAGGAAGAACCTGTGATGAACTGACCATAACCCCCATTCCCATCTCCCTGCTCTGCTGGGGGAGGAGTTAGAGCTGGGAAGAAGGGAGAGGGGGGGAGAAGATGTTACAAGATTTGTTTTACTACTCATTATCTGATTTTGGTTCGCAATAAATTAATTTAATTTCTCTAATTCAGGCCTGTTTTGCCCATGGCTGTAACTGGTGAGTGATCTCTACCCATCCTTACCTCGACATATGAGTCTTCAATATATTTTCTTATCCATGTCCAGCTGAGGAGGGGAGTGACAGAGCAGCTTTATTTGTAATAATTTATTATACGTGACAAATATAAAATTAAGAAAATAAGTACATATGCTAAAGACAAGGATATTGCTAATGATGAACTGAAGATAAATAACTCACTGCTGGGCTGCATCATATATGTATATACTGGAAATATATAGTTAAAATCTTGCTAACTTAAACTGTCATAATTAACAGATACTCCAATAACAGGCTTGTAAAGAAAATTGCCCATGCTGAGAAGATAATAAGCCTTATTTTCAAGACAAATTAATCTAATTTCAATGTCCAGATATTTCTACGCATTTGTCAGCAAGGCTGAAATTTTTTCTCTCTATTAGACATAATTTTCACAGAGAAGTCACCTTCAAATATTCTCTCAAGTAGTCCAAATAAGTTGATTTTTTAAATCTGACATCCCAAACTTTATATTCCTAGACTTTCAATCACTATTTTCAAACTTTTCTGATTGTTTCATAAAATTTTTCATATATATTAACAACAACTGACATATAGTTGTGCAGATTTTCAATTACAAAACTTAAAAAAACCCCAAACTATGCAACATGTCTCTAATAATACCACTATCATCATTGCATTAGCTACATTTTTTGAGTTACTAACATTTTTGAGATGGCAATAACCAAGTCTATAACTACTGGACATGTGTCTCTGAAGACTACATATGACAAATTTTAAAAGGTCCTTGAGATACCTGATCAGAGTATATCAAAGTTGTCTAACAGGAAGTTACAAAGAAACCCACACCAAAATTATAAAACAGGTTCTTTATGAAGAATGAGATAAGGTTTTAAAATTCCACAGATTTCTAAATTAATCCATCTACTGGATGGTTTTGCCTTTGTTTAAGTTGGAAGTAATTCATATTCACTCTAAATATTTTAAATAATGATAATATTAAGTCTGTAAAAAAAAAATTGTACAAAATTTTGGAACAATACTGGCTCAATTAGGACAGAGCCCGTTTCTTAATCTGAATTGAGGATAGATCTTTAATATTTTCCTAAGGGGCACTTCCATCATAGGTACTCTGAGCTTCTTACTTAATTCATGATGTCAACCACAATGGATGTATACTCACATTTTCATTCAACTACAAGTGAGGGATTTTTGCTTTACTTCTTTCAATTTTATGACCTACAATTTGCTAGCTCTCTAACAAGACCAAATCTCCATTTGATTTTATTCCCTCTCAAAATGCTTTCTGGTTTTCCTTAACTCCATTAGGCACTAGTTTTCTTTCACTTTTTCCCACTCCTCCTCTGCCTCAGGAATTTTTACCTTATTTTTGTTGATTTTTTTTTTTTTTTGCATTTGCTGAACAATGCTGGAATATTTCCAGTGTTTACTTGTTTCTTTAAATTTCATGTTGCTATTTATTTATGTCAAGAGTTACTTTAAACTCCATTACTACAGTCTGTTTAAAGTTCAGAAAATACATGTTCAAGGAGTATAATGAACTCCAAATTCCAAGTCACTAAGAGTAAACCATAGCCAGTGTAAGAACTTCATCTCTGTGGAAAGTTCCCTTTTCTCTTCTTTTGGTTTTCCCAGTACAAAGTTTCTTATTTCTTTGATCAGATTTCGGGTCATCTCGGCATCTCTTCTGAAGTCTGCTGTGGCGGTGCAGGTAGCTCTGGCCACTCTGTCCACCGAGGAGGACACTGAGAACAAACTTCAGTTACGGCGAGAGCCCACAATCCCTCTGTGCTATTTTCCGCATGTTTTCTTACGATTGGTTCATGTTTTCCCCGCCTTGTTTTATGTATGAACTTGATACATATTCATTTCTCCTAGTGAATATGTATGTTTTATAGCAGTTTCTGTGCTACTCGACACCCCATTTGTCCCTTCCCTAAGTCCCTCCTCTCTGTAATCCCCCCCATTTGTCCCCTTCCTCTTGACTCCACCTAGTACCCTGGATACCATTGGCTGCAATCCCTTTCCCCGCCTTTCCAGTCCCCAGTATAAAGACCCTGGTAACCGTCAGATCTCTGGCTTTCTGTCCCTGGATTTTCACCTGTAATAAACCCCTGTTTGTGGAACCCATCCAGAGAGTCCCTCCTGCTTCTTTGCTGCCACAGATGCCGCTCACACTGAGCCTGGGGTGTGCTCCACAGTGTGAGGGGCGCACCATTTAAGCGACCGTGACCCACCCGTCAAGGGCTGTCACTCGTGTGATGCTGCGCCTTCCTCTGAGCTATCCTGAGGCTCAGCATCGCAATCTGCATCTTCTGAAATTAGGATGATTTTTGTTTTTTCATCTCTATATATATGTTTTATTTAGTTGTTTAGTTTTGGGGTTTTTTTGTTTGTCTTTCTCTTGGTTGGTTGATTGGTTTTCTTTTACTTTCAATTTCCTTCAGTATCTCCCTTTGCTAGCCAAAAGTTTCACACCAAAATTGTCACTTCTTCCTTTATTTAGGCTACTGAAATACTGTTGGTCTAAGTACAGATAGAAAATTATAGCTCTCAAGGAGTTAAAACATACTTTAGACTCCATTCTAAAATACATTCCTTTTATTTCAAGACCCTATTCCTTGATATGCTGTATTATATTTGCCAGTAGATGAAAAAAATTGTGCACTAAATATGTGGAAATTCACTTTCATTTCAACTCATATCTAGCTGGACTCCTGCCAACTCTGTCCTAGTCAACTCTTGCTATGTTTGGCTAATATGTCTGGAATCCCCACCATAAGAAGAATGTGGACTCACTGCAGCAAGTCCAGAGAAAGGCCATGAAGATAATCTGGAGACTGGAGCACCTCTCCTGTGAAGACAGTCTGGGACAGTTGGGGTTGTCCAGCCTGGAAAAGAGAAGGCTCCAAGGAGACCTCTTAGCAGAGTTCCAGTAACAAGGGATTTTCCAAGAAGGCTGGAGAGGGACAGTTTGCAAGGGCATGTACTGATAGGACAAGGGGGAATGGTTTTGAACTGAAAGAGGGCAGGTTAAGATTAGATGTTAGAAAGGAAATCTTAATTTATAAGGGTCATGAGACACTGGCACAGGTTGCCCAGAGAAGTGGTCAATGCTCCATCCCTGGAAGTGTTCAAGGCCGGGTTACAAGGGTTTGAGCAATCTGGTCTAGTGGAAGGTGTCCTTGCCCATGGCAGAGTGGTTGGAATAAATTATCTTTAAGGTGCCTTTCAGCCCAAACCATTCTCTATGAGTCTGTGATCACTCAATAGCACCATTTGGATTCTGTGAATGCTTTTCTGCAAGTCTTTGTGCGAGTGTATGTAGTGCTGTCATTTCTCAGATCAAGATGCATTGTTTGTTCATAAATTACACTTTTACAAACATAACATTTTAAATAGTCAGACATCATGTTATCAGGGTTTAGAAATACTGCTTGAAGAAATACTGAGTGTCTGATGTCTTTCAAACACTATTTGGATTCTCATGAGTTTTAATTGTCTAGAAAAGCCAATGTCAATCTCTGACAGCTTCAAGAATTCATGTAGAAAGTGCCAAGATATTTATCAAATGAACAAATAAATATCTTATCAAATTTTCACTGGCACTTTATCTTAAATGAAGTTTTGATTTCATTTAAATTGTTTTTCCAGAATAGTTTGTTCATTCAGAAATTACAGTTTTCAGCTGTTTCTTGAATTCCAACTTTGTCAGAACTAACTTTCCTGTGTCATTAAAAAAAAATAAAATAAGGCGTATGGAATAGGCATGTTCCCCTGAGTATTCAGATATACCTGGGGTTTTTTGAACCAGATAGCAGCTTCTTTTCACCTCTCTCATACACAGTGCAAAGGTTTCTTTTTTACGGGAAATACTTTGTGAAGAAGCATTTGATCATTAATCTGTGTACAGACAGAAAAAAAGGAAGGCTCATTCCTGCATTAGCAACCTCATTTCCAAAGAGGATTACTCTCATATGCAAAGATCAATGAAAGTATTATTAAATCTCCCAGCCCTTTTGCCTTCCTGTGCAAAGCTGATATTACCAATTATTTTAAATATATCTGACTCTAATTTTAGTGAAATATTTTTGGCATGAAGTCGAGGGATGTTGAATATTTTATATCAGCCTGATCTCAGAAGGAGTTCTAAACTATTTAATACCTTAGAAGATGTCATTGGGCTAAAAGGGATCACTTTAATAACAATCCATCTCACTATCAATTTTGTCAACTATATGTACATTTAATTTTTCTTCCTAACAAATGATTTACCCACTTTCTCTCTGATAAAACAATAGATCAGTTGACCCTGGGTTACTAAATTTCCATACTTATTCTAATTCTGGAGCATTTGAATAGTCTAATTTATCTCTTACCTCAGAAGGTACCTTAGACTATTTTCCTCTACTATGTGAAAAGAAGTTCTTGTGTCTAGTGTGCTTGAGCAAAAACATCAAAATACTTATGGCTGCAGAGTATTTGGCCAAATACTTAAATGATTGTATCATCTGTGGCATACTATGAATAAAGTTATGCTATAAAACAATTTTACAGTCTTATACTTGAATACAATAAACTAAGAATAGTAGCTTCGATGAAATGTATCCAAAATATACAGTAGTGCATAAAGACACAGTTTTAAATTCATACTTTGCAGATAGTCACATCTCAAATGTTAGGGGAAGGCAGGAAACAAAGAAGCAAGGAAATGAGATCCAGCCATCTTGGTCAGATAAATGAAAACAAAACCAAAACAACACAAACCCCATGGATTTTGACAATTACACCTTTCATTGTATTTCTCTGATTATATTCTACCATATTCCCTTCTCATTTATTTAACCTGGCATGTGCTCCCTTGCAAAATGCATTGCAATATCTGTAGAAATGGTAATGATTTCCCATAGGACAGTTAGCATTTTCACAATTTCAGGACTGCATTTTAAATTAACATTTCCCAGGGGCTGTACGTATTGAGACAACTGTCCAGATGCATAACTGCAGACAATGTCTGTGGTGTGCAGCTTGAGCTGATGTGTCCTCAATCAAGTTTTAGCATAGTTCTAGTTTATTAGAGGAAACGAGACCAGCTTTGCCAACTGAAAATAGATGCAGTGGAGAGCTAGTGACTCCCATCTTGATTTACAGCACATACCTTGCAGAAGAAATTTCTGTGGCATGGTGCCCACTCCAATCACCTTTTGTTAGCTGGAATTTATGTTAGGAGAAACTCTGCTGGAGGAGAAAAAAAAATTAATGGATCACCTGAGAATCACAAAATAAATAGAACAAAATTGAATTGTGTACAATTCCAAATGTTACTCTTAGTCTGTATGCACATTTAGAATACAATTCAATTCTTAATTCTTGAGTCATCAAAATTGAATTGTGTACAATTCCAAATGTTACTCTTAGTCTGTATGCACATTTAGAATACAATTCAATTCTTAATTCTTGAGTCATTTGGATTGTAAATTTTCATCAGTATCTGCAACATAGTAATTGTCCTTTAATTAAAGAAGAAAATTAAGTAATGTTAGAAGAAAAATGTGATCATGCTTGTGGTCATCTGGTTATTTTTTCTCCTTTAAGACATGCTATTTTTGCAAATGCAGCAAGTTTGGCATCCTGGGCTGTATCAGTAAGCATGTGGCCAGCAGGACCAGGGTAGTGATTCACGCCCATGTACTCAGGACTGGTCGGGCCACACCTGGAGTTCTGTGTCCAGTTCTGGGCCCCCGAATTCTGGAAGGACATTGAAGGGCTGTAGCTCGTCCAAGGAAGGACAATGAAGCTGGTGCAGGTTCTTGAGCACAAGGCCTATGAGGAGCAGCTGCAGAGGCTGAGTTTGTTTAGCCTGGAGAAAAGACAGGTCAGGGGAGGCCTTATCACTCTCTACTGCTCCCTAGATGGAAGTTGTAGCCAGGTGGGGGGGGTGTGTTTCGCAAGCAACAATGGAACATAATCTCCAACTGGACCAGGGGAGGTTTAGGTAGGACATCAGAAAAAATTTCTTCACAGAAGGAGTGATTAGACATTGGAATGGACTGCCCAGGGAGGTGATGGAGTCACTGTCCCTGGAGGTGTTTAAGGAAAGGCTGGATATAGCACTCAGTCCTATGGTCTTGTTGACAGGTTGGTGTCTGGTCATAGGTTGGACCCAATGTTCTCAGAAGTATTTTCCAAACTAATGGATTCCATGATTCTGTGTGAAGTTAACTTAATTAATAACTTCAGGTTTCAGGAAGGAACCTTTCAATTCCATTGACCTACACTATCCAACAGCTCTTCTTACAGCAATAAAGTGTTTCAAAGGAGAGCTGCAGGCTGAGACAAAATAACTTGCCCTGGTAAGCATACAATGAGTCCTTAAAATCTGTCTTTCAAGAGATGGATTCTCATAATTTCATTTTTCTTTTTCTTATTTTATTCATAAAGAAGAGATCAGTTCCTCTAGTCTTGAGACAAAAAAGCATACTCAGGAAGAAGGTGATGAAGGTAAGACTGTTGGCTGATAAGAACAACACATACTTTCAAGGGATAGGAAGACAGAAGCAATAAAACATTCAGAGAAATGTGTTCTCTTGGATCTGAATATTTGTGTGCCATTTAATTCCCAAAGTAATTTGGTTTGGAACCATTCATAAGCTACAATTTATTTCCTTTCTGTATCGCATGATGATAAAGAGATTATTATAAACTGATACTAAAAATAAGGAGTACTATAATATTTAACTACGTACTTATAGCAGAATGTAGATTCTAGGCTAGTTTTATTTTATGGTGCCATATTTAACAAGTTTTTAACACAGAAGCACAATCCTCTGCAGGTTTCTCAGAGTAAGGGTGCTGTACCTAGGCTGTAGTTAATCTTTGAACAGAGAGCATCTTGCAAAGGGGTGTTGCCTAAATGGAATTAAATATGAAAAACAAGGAGTTGTTAAAGGTTATTCAGCTTTGTAGGTTCTTCTAAACTTAACTGACATTCCCAGTTCTTCTCTAGAAAAAGCACACATACAATATAAACTGTATTGTGGATTAGCTGAAATATTAGTGATTTAGAGCAGTTAATGATAAACTATTCAATGGAATGAATAGTAAAATATTGTTTTCCTGTGATAGGCTACATTAGGGAGTAATTTGAGATTGAAAGCTTCTAAGCAGGAGTCTTGAGTATTTCTATTCATTCAAACTCATGCATGTGGCATTTAGAAAATGTTCCAGTGTTTATCACAACTTTGTCATAAGTCTGTAAGCTTGATTAGAGCTGTGGTCATTACAAGTCACCACATAGCAAAACTGTTGGCAAACCTATTCTGTACAATAACATCATAGGAGTTTTTACTCTTCCTAGAGGATTATGTAAAGGGAATTTTTGGTAGCAATGGTCATCAAAAGAATGGCATTTTTTGTGCAGAAGGTCAGTTTATGATCTGAAAAAGTCTCTTTTTTGTATTTAACATGATCATCTACATTAACAATGGATACACAGTACTTGCAGCTGAATGAAAGTAGTATGGCCTAAAAGATATTATTTAGCTGCACAGTGTTTCCTGTGGCTCTGGCCATCCAAATCAAAGCTCACACTGAAAGCCAGGTATGATTGTGCTTAGTTAATGGTCATATACAGGACAGGCTTCAAGAAAAGTTTAAAAAAGCCTCAAAAAATTATCAAAACCAACAAATCCCAAACCTTCCCTGTTGTAGCCACTGGACTCTGCCTAACAGGCTGCTGCAGCCAGAAAGCTCAGTGAGGGTTTCCCTGGGCCGTGCAATTGGTCACATCCCGGAGTCTATTTTGGACAGCCCCGCGATCTGGCTCCGGCAGCCAGCAGTGTTACAATGCAGTGGATGGTAAAGAAGGCAGAGAAGGGTCTCTCATGAGGGTTTGGGATGGCTTTATTCACATCTTGTCCCAGCGATGCTCAGAGGTAGAGAGACAGCACGGTCCAGGTGTGGGATGGTTTTGTCGGGGGCCCAGGGACGATCCCTGGGTGGGGTTGGGGTACAGAAGCAAATAGGGGGAAACCGAGGGAGTGGCCAAGGCTGGGGAGGGAGCAGGGGGAACATACAGAATCACGAGGTTAACAGGCCACCACACTTCCCCAGAAGTAAAAGATGCCTAAGGTACCAAATCAAAAGGCTTCCTTTAGCAATTCTAATGGTATCAAAAGGCCTGATGAGAAAAAGGGTGAGGGAGAATATTTTTCCACATTGGGGGAAAATAAAATTTTAGGTAGGGATTTAGCTACTTTGTAGTATATTTTGGTCTGTTTCATGGATCTTGGATAGGTCTTTTTAATTCTCCATGCTTTGGTTCCTGCCAGATATGTATCACACTCATGTTCCCCTTTAATATCTTTATCAAGATGCTGAAATACATGAGACAGGAAGACTTATTATTTCAAAAAAAATACATTTGTGTAGCTCCTGTCCTGCATTGCATAGAGTTCTTCAGAGCAGTCTCAATTATTTATGTTTACACATTATCTAGAAGCAGAGCTAGTGTTTATGTAGCCTACAAAGTCTATGTATTTCTCTTATGAATGCATACCTCAGACTGCTTAGCATTCCATGCTCTGCTGCATCCTACCTCATTAGTCCTAGAGGAATGTTGGCAGAATAAATCGGAAAGACTCCAGAAATTTTCACTGTTGCAGAGCTACTTCTGCACATCATGCAGGATGTGTCCAAATATCTGCAGTGCAGCTTCATGGATTTGGAGAAGCCCAAATTAATTTTTTCCTAGCTAGAGAACTGAAATGAAGTCAGTATTTTATTTTGGTTGCCTTTTGGATTTGTGCTTATTTCTTTCTCTGTCAAGTAGCTAAATGGAAAAATATAACTCAAAACCAGTAGAATTCTGTCTGCCATTTAGTGAGCAGTAAGGAGATCTGCTCCACATCAGAATTTCTGCATACTGGACTGTCCTGCTCACAGATTACCTCAAAAACATTTCTCTTCTGCTTCTTGTAGGAAAGGACCACACAAATATTTTTACAACTGATTTCTAAAAGCAAGCCTCAAATATTGTTCTATAAAGCTATTATTCAAGATACAACATTTAATTTTTTACTCTTATATTTTCATGGAAGTCTCTCAAACATGTCTGAGAGCCTTATCTGTTAAAATTGTTTACTGTTAGTTGATGCACTGATTTTGGCTGCAAATTGATGGGAGATGAATATTTCAATTTAACATAGAAACCTTGATGAGGTCTGTAATATTGTTCAGGTTTCTGTCTCTAGAGCTCAGACTCTGCAGAGAGGTCAGCTGCTGTCCGTTGCAATTATGCAGCCAGGAACCTGCATCAGCCAGTGCAGAACAGAGAAATCAACAACTTGGGAATGAGCCAGTCTATTTTGTTTAGAAAAACTTGAAAAAGCGTATAGGTATGTACTTGAAGGGACTTCTGCTAGCATGCTGTAAATGCATACTTGAAGAGTGTTTACACACTGTAGTTATTAACTTCTTCTGAAAAACTGAGAAAATATTTCTGGATGTCACTTTGGTGAGTTTTGGAAAAAAACAAACCCAGATAACAGGAAAAATTAACAAGCAAGGATTCTTTTATTTTTTTGTATACATATTTAATGTGAAGGAGATTCTCCAACAAGATATTCTTTCAGAAGCTCTTCAACCACCTTATTGGAAAAGCAGAAGATAAGGAGAGCATGGTGCTGTAATGTCGAGAAGGAATCACCCCACACTGTGTGTGCATACAGTCATGGACACCTGTGATCTGATTCTGCCTGGAAGTAGCCTCCCAGTCCAGAAGTGTCCAAACCATTTGCATGGAGATAATAGAGTCACCAGAAGACCAATAAGTGTTTCACATGTTTTTGGAGTGGCATATGGAAATAAGGCAGGAGAATCTAAGGCATCTAGGGTGGTACTGGAATGCACAGCTTAGGCTTAGCAGATCTCCAGTCAAGGTGTCTGCATGTGCTTCCATGCATGGGTGGACTTCATGTGTCTGGTGCCCTTTTTCACACCTCTCCTAGTTCAGCTACCCCCAGAGGAGGGTACAATTCACTCACAGTTTCTGACTCATACCAGTTAGGGTCACATTAAGTTCTTGGATTCCCAAAGGTCTTTCAGACAACATTAAATTCCTCTCTTTAGGCAGCTAATTTGCAATCTGAGAGTCTTCACATGGTCTAGGTCTTGTAGAGTTCAATGGAGATGTTGTTGATGCAGTAAACAGATTATTTTATTGTCTACTTTAGTGTGAGCTGAAGTATGCTACAGACTATAAATTCACTGAGTAGCTCTTCATGACTTTATCAAGAGCTCAGAACTGTGAAGGCACATAGGAATTTAACATGAGGTCTAATGATTTTTACCAAATTCATATACTTGTAAAATGGCGACAAAGTTAATAAGTAATAATGACAATTAAAAAAAAAAGAAAAAAAAAAACAAAGATCAAAGAACACATTCCCAGACATTTACTTACAAAAATTAGCAGCATGGGTCTTGGTGTGGCAACTGAATCTCAGTTTGTATTTTCAAGGAAGGACTCCTCTGCTTGTCAGAAGTCTAACAAAGTATTCAGTCTTATAGACATGACAGAGTGTCAAAACTGTAACTCACTTTTATCTTTTAAGACTTATACATATCTTGTATATATCATATATATTTCCAGGAAAATGTATCACTCTTCATCCTTTGGAGCATGTGACATTTTGTGCAGCATTTTTTCTATGGAAAAGAAAACAAGATACATTTCAATCATGTAGCCTGGTAAGGCATATATACTTAGCTACTGCACTGCATGCCATAAAACTATAAGTTCTTAGTGGAAGAAACTAATCTGTGGCATAATATAATATTTTTTTTTCCTTTAAAAAAATAAAATTTAAAAAAAAGCAATAGAATTTTAAAACCTAGTGATACCAATGAAAAAATCATGAGGTTGGTTTTGTTTATTTCATTTATAATTAGATAAAATTAGTTGAAAAGAATTAGCTTGCAGAACAGAGTCCTTCATACAATAAAAAATATAATCAGTACAACAACATGCACAATTTTGGATTCCTACTGCTGCCACCAAAATATTATTGTGATGTGTCAATGGACATTCAGATTGAAGAAGAATGCCCTAATTAGCTGGTAATTATGTAAATATGTATTTTAAAATGGCAAATAAGTTATCATGTGATGAGTTAAAGGTAGTTGTTTTCCTCATTTCTAATAATTTTATTAATTATTCACAGCTTGCACATTTTGGATTCAGACTACTTATAGCTTTGATATACAATTTAGCATTAGGTGGTTGGAGTGCTATCTTTGAATTTATCAGATGAATTGCTTGAATTTAATTTGGGCAGAATGGCACCTATTGAGGAAAACTATTTTCAGTTAGGCAATGAGCTGTTAACAGTAATGTTTGGAATAAATACATTTTATCAGCATTTACAAAGGCACCCTACTAGGTAGCAAGCAGAATAGTACATTTCATGGTGCAATATAATTTCTTTGCCCTAAAAATACCTTCTTTTTCCTCTTTCAAATTCAAGAATCTTGTAGGGACAGTGGTACATTTGTTTTGCCTCGAAGTACAGTTGCAATACTTTAAAGGGATGACATTTTACAAACAAAATGTATTTGTCTATCTTACAGAAACAAGTGTATAAAGCAGTTCTCTTCTGAAAATGTATATTTGGCAATGTACATTTTGGAACACAAAGATTTTGTGTAGGAGTTTAGAAAGAAAGTGAAAAAGTATGGTATTGTAAGGTACTACAAACTGTAGACATTTATGAACAGTTTCTGAAGGCACTTGAACTCTGCAGCATTGCAAAAGAGATGCTTGTTTTTCTCTTAGATGATGAAAACTTTGACACAAATGCAGCCTTGGAAACATCAATGGCAAGAAATCTCAGAACACTGAATGCTTGAGATAGGAGGTTCAAATACTGCAATATTTAAATTGCGATATTTAAATATAACTTGATATGAAAGAGCCAGAAAAAGCTAACCAAGTGTCACAAAGACTGAGGAGATGAAGGCAGGCCAGCATCAGCTGCTGGATGAACTATTGGTGACTTGGATTTTGTCACTTTTTTTTACCAATAATCCAAATACTTTTGTATGCAAGTACATGAAACAGTATGGTTAAACATTTTGTCCCATGCCATGGGCTCCAGCACAAATAATGTAATTGAAATAAATAAATATAATGAAAAGAATACAATGATTAAAAAAAAAGTGAGGAATACAGAAATAAAGACTTTTAATTAAATGCTTTTTCTAACACTTGAAAGTACAGTCTAATAAAATTGCTGAAGATTTTTAAATAACAAAGTACCAATACAAACAATGCTAAAATCCTGTAAAAATTCATGTTCCATATTTCTGATTTTGAAATTGCCAAATTTCTTGGTAAGAACACTGTAGATGTCATATTCACAGAGGTCTGCAATACACTGCATTTCTTATATAATTTTTTTTTTTACATATAAATAGGAACTTGGGCAAAAAGCTAACATTGAACTTGGAATCTCAGTTCAGCAGTCTTTCAGAGCCGAGTTTGTGAGTGCTTAATCTTACATCTATGTTATATGTTAATTTTTTTGGAATTAAAATATTATTTCACATTCTCTCCAAATTTTGTGTGCATATTGCCTATGATCTTCTCAGGGAATGTGACAAATAAAGTCACAGAAAAAGTCTAGGAAAAGAAGCAGCTCACTGCTTTTAACTTTTTACTTTTGTGAGAATCTTTTATTGATTGCTGTTTGTTCTTGGTCTGTGTTCCAATTACTGAACTGGATTTCTTGTCTTACAAGTTAGACTAGGATGCTTCCCAGATGAATGATTCATTACAATATTTACATGAAAATTTAAATATTTTTAAAAAAACCATAATTAACATGTAAATGAAGCTCTCATAATGGCAGTATATAAATGAATATTAACTAATTTGTATAATGTTGCTGCAAGGATCTTTGTGGCCCTTCTCTGAACCCTCTGCAGCCTGTCCACATCTCTTTTGTGTAGTGGGGACCAAAACTGAACGCAGCATTCCAGATGTGGCATGACAAGCACTAAGTAGAGGGAATTGATGAGACAAAGTATCCTGTGTGGGCTGGCACTACGGTGTGGGAGCAGTTCATCTCCTTCTATTTTTGCTTTGTTTTCATCCTTGTGGGTGTTTGTCTTTTCTACCATGTCTGTTCTTTTATTTCTTTAAGCTTTTTTGCTCTTTTATTTGTTTATTTGTTTTGGTTTTATTGAATCAATACTCAGTTTTTACTTTTTTTACTTTTTTATATGTCTTGAAAAATATTCAGCCTCATTCTTGGGGCTAAAATCTGCTAGTGACCAACTGTTGATCATTTTTGATTTATGTTTATAGCCTTGAGGTCTGCTATGTCCTAGTATTTTCAAGGCCTCTGATATCAACACATATTTATACTCCTAGAAGCCATACTGCAGTATTCAGTGGATAAAAATGATGATTGATGGAAGTTAGCGCTATGTAAAATTTGGAATCAAAAGGAGAGATACTAGCTAGACTAACCAGACAGAATAGTGGCCCAGTTTGTGGCATATTACTAAAAATAAGAAAAGCTGTGAGAAAACATTCAGAAAACTTCTGTTTTCTTGTGAAGATTCATGTCAGAATGGACATTAAGTAGAAACAACTTTGTAAAGGCATTTCTTCTTAAATTATTTCCCTTTAAAACAAATAATTGCAAAATATAAAGAGAGGAAGTAGTCTCAATCAAGGCACAAGACCTGGATAAAGACATAATTAGCAAACCTGAAAAATTACCATCATGCATTCACCATATGTGTATGAGTAAAGAAGTGGAAAGTAGGGAAAAAAAAGAAACCTAAGAACATGTTAAAAACAGTATGCTTGTAAAGCTCAAGAAGATAGAACAAGCAGCCAGAAGGATGAAATTCTAGTGAAATAAAATTCTTGTATTGAAAATTTATTCTAAAAGTGTAGTTCTTGTTTAAAAAAATGTTTTATAAATGACACCAAAAAGCTGTCATGCCTAAATAAAAAATTGAGAAAGACCATTCAAAAATAGAAATTCTAATTTAAAAAAAAGAAACTGGATACGAATGTTGCAACTGTAACTTAACTCTAAATTGTGTTTTACTAAAACAGAAAATGAGACTTTGAGAAACATTTTGTCCTAAGAAACTGTTTAAGCCCTGTAAGAATGTATTCAAACAAATTCCAATATCAAAACCAAGAAGACTTCCAAGATTCTGTATGGCCAAAGATTGATATAAAGGATGTCTGAGTAAAAGGAAGCCATAGGACAAAACCAAAATGAATTAACCACTTCACTGTGCAAAAGTTAGGAGCATCACATATTAAAGTTTATTATAGTAGAAGTCACTGCTCAGGAACTGTCTCATCTTAATAAAAAGAGTTTTCAAATAAATTAATAAAATGAATACCAGCAAACTTCCAGAACCAGATGGTATTCACATGGAGTTCTAAAGAAAATGAAATATGAAAGTGCTGAGTTGTTAACTATAGTGTGTAATTTATCACTTAAAATGTCCTTTGTACTGGAGGAGTTGAAAATGGCAAATGTGATACAAATTTTTTAAAAGTGCTTTGAAGAACTATAAAATGGAAAGTCTATATCTGCCCTCAGCAAACTGTTGAACTTATAATGGAGAATAAATGAGTAAATATGATGTAGTAGAAAGTCAACACAGGTTCTGTTGTAATGCTGCACAAAGGTAGTGCAAATTTATATAAAGAAGGTGATAAAGTAGATAGAGATAACTATTGATATAGCTACTGGTTTTCAAAAATAATTTTGAGAAAGCACCTCTTTTAAAGAGGATGCTGTGTTACAAGGGATAAAGTCTTCCTGTAATCATTAATAAGTGGTTAAAGAAGAAAAATAAGCTGTTGGAAAAGATGGCTACTTTTACCATTATGGTGAGACCATGGGAGTCGATGTTATTGAACACATCCCTGAGCGATCTGGCAAAAAGTATGATGGTTACCAAGTTAATTGACATGGTGTTTTTCAAGAAATAGGAACAACAGTTCACTATGGAAGTATATGAAATGTATTGTAATAGTGATTGAGTGAGGGATGAAATGCTTAAAGTAATTAAAAAAAAAACACAGTATGAAATCAGAGGTTCTACACCAGCGATTGGCATTGGGAAAGATTTGAGCAGTTGTACTTAGATTTGCAAAATAACAGATAGATTCTCAAAAATTAATAGGAAAGGGAGAAACAAAAGCCACCATGGTATGTCTCACTGTTTAAATCCATGCATCACATTCCTTGTGCAGTTTGTCTCCAGACATTTATTATTCTTCGGTATCAGGAAGGATATAGTACAGCTAGACACAGTACAGAAAAGAGAAACAAGTATGAAATGGGTTTTGAATCAGAAGAGACAAAAAAGATAAAAGCACTCCAGTTTACAAAATAAATGACTGTCACAGGATAGAGCTGCGTATAAAATCACGAAAACCAGGGTAAATGTAGGCAGGCTTTATTATGCAGTAGTACACAAGAAGGACGGTGACATTTCCATATTCTTTTTCTAAACTGTTACTTCTGCTTGTTGTAGTTTTAAATGAACTTTCTCTCCAGTTTAGTATGGCAGGTTTTGTGCTGAGATATGAAGATCTGACGAGATGAAGGTACTGTTTGATTTCAGACTGCTTTATAGTTTCTGAAAGACTTCCTGGTGTTAATTCCAAATCTTTCTAAGCTTTCCCAGTCTAGTATGACTGACCTGAAGAACCATGTCTTTTGGTACACTGATCTGACTGTACTGTGTGCACATACAGTCCATCTTCCCCTAAGGCAATCAATATACTACCCTCAGTGCAGTGGGGATTTTTTTTTAAACCACAAAGGCCACCGATTCCAGATAAGACTTCTTTTTGAATTTGGAGATTATTAAGCAACATGAAGGGAAGAAAGCTAACAGAACTTTAAATGCAAACCCCGTCTGAACTTTCTATCCTGACAACAAACAGATTGAATTATTAACCAAAAAGTGATGTTAGATAGCAGGAATTAGCTTATTTGCTTAGTTTAACACATGCAGGTTAAGAAGATACAAACCTATTAAAAAAGATAAGAAGAACTAATTTTTTTCTAGTTTGCAAAAGGGATGTGTGGGTGCTAATCGGCAGCTGGCTCAAAAGAGGGGATCATTCTGCTGTATTCAGCATTGGTGTGGCCTTGCCTGGAGTATTGTGTGCAGTTCTGGGCCCCACCACTTAAGGATGTAAAGATCTTCCCCTGCCAAGGAGGGCAATGAAGCCGGCGGAGTCCTAGAAGGCTTGTCTTAGAAGGCATGGCTAAGGATTTTAGGCTGCCTACTTTGGAGAAAATGAGGCTGAAAGGTGACCTCATTTCTCTATAGCTTTCTGAGGAGAGGAAATGGAGAGGGAGATGCTGACTTCTTCTCCCTGGGCTCCAGAGATGGGATATGTGGGAGTAGTTCAAAGCTGCACCATCAGAGGATGTTTAGAATGGACATTAGGAAACATTTCTTTACAAAGGAGAGTAGTCAAATGTGGAACAGGCTTCCTGGTGAAGGTAGTTGATGCCCCGTGGTTCTCTGTGGTTAAGAGACATTTGGACAATACCTTTATCAACATGTGTTAAGTTTTGGTCAGCCCTGAAGTTGGTCAGGTAGAATAGATGTTCCTTGTAGGCTCCTTCCAGCTATTCTATTCTATTCTATTCTATTCTATTCAAAATGTAGGTGTGTATAAAATTTCTAATTAACAGCAATGGAAAAAAAAGCTTTCTAAATTTTAGGCATGTTATGAAATCATACTGTTTGGCTGAAAATGGGAGAAAGCATGGAAGAATTTGTGAAGGAAACCTTGATTTTGCTAGAGGAATACAATGGAATTTCTGATGCTCTTTGTTCACTTTATTTTAGGTCTGAAAAAACTTTTCTAGTTCTTCCTTTGGAACTAAATGCATAATGTAAAAAAAATTTCTAGGTTTCTATCTTCTACAATTGCATTAATATATTTTTATCTACCTAAACATATCTGCTGTTTAAACTAAAGATCTCCTGGGTGAATAGCAGCATGCTGGCATTCTACCATTACTGAAAAATAAATTATTCATTTGGATATGTCAGCATATGAGCTACTTTGCAGTCCCATTTTGAATTAAATTGAAAGCTTTTATACAATAACGATTGACATTAACATGGTAGGTTCTCAGCACTCTGTGAACCTTTACATTCTCAGCCATAATACTAACTTTCTTGGAAAAGAAAAAAGTTTTTCTTCCTAAATATGGAATTAGAAGGAAAAAAGGAAGGAAGATGATAAGTTTAAAATTGAGTGTTTTGTTTACTGTATATCTCATAGTATGTTTTTGATACAATATTCTTGGCACTAAAAATAGCTAAAGCATGTACAATTTAATTTTAGAACCAGCAGATAAGATGAAAATAACCAGTATAAGAGGAAAAGCCCCAAACCTATAAAAGGCGCAAGTGTAATGGAAAAGGTGAAAATCCAAATATTTCCACACACAGATGTTCTGGGAGGAGAGTTATTTTTAATGCCTAAAGATGGAAAAAAACCTGATCTATGACAAGAATATGAGAAAAGGAAAAAAGTCCTCGGCAACACTACAAATTTGGTATTATCTTCCAATTCAAATTTGTGAGCTGGATGGAAGAGGTCTAGTGAGAATTACTCCCTTTAGAAGCACCTGTTCACAACCTGTATAAATGAAGTCAATAGTGAAGGCCTAAGAAGAGTTAAAAAACCCCGAAAAAAGACAAAAAGAGAGACCTCACTGTGAATCAAGAATGGGAGGATTTCTTCTTTGTCCAGAAGGCAACCAATAAAAACTCTGAAGAACAGGTTGAATAGTTTGTGAATGCAATGGAGATCAGTTAAGAACTATTGCAAGGTAACAACACAGTGGAAATATCCCAAATGTAACCCACCTTCAGACAATCTCTTTTAAAATATATGCAATGCTCTCCATGAATTTGCCAAGTTACATCTTAAAGTGTATTTAATGCCTTGCTACTACCATTGTAATTAGAAGACTATTCCACTACTTGAATGATTAAAATCCCATTTTTCTAATCCTGAAATAGTTCTATACCTCTTTGGTAAAAGGAGGTAAAAGATGGA
Source organism: Corvus hawaiiensis (assembly GCF_020740725.1). Classification (NCBI taxonomy): domain Eukaryota; kingdom Metazoa; phylum Chordata; class Aves; order Passeriformes; family Corvidae; genus Corvus; species Corvus hawaiiensis. Next base: position 111,214,712 of record NC_063214.1, on the reverse strand, counting down.
ATCTCCCTTCTAGGCTTTTTCATGAGGCTTGACTGAGGTGTTGCCAATGAAAAATGTAATTAAGATTCTCTGCCTTTTTTGAGAACAGGTATGTTTTAATCAACACCAGAAGTGTAGCCATACAAGTTAAATAAAGAACCAAGATTCAAAAAATGCATTGCTAGATGAAATTAGTAGTAGTGTAAAAAATTATAAGTCTTTATAAGACATGTTTGAAGTAAGCCAGTATGAAAACGTTGCATGCAGCATGAATTCTTCTCAGGACGGAAAGAACATGCATGTGTTGAATGCAGCAAAAAACACACAGTGTTTGTACCAATCAGAGAGAAAACCTATGTTAATGTCAGCCATTAAGGAAAAAACCTGTTGTGCTTCAGTATGAACAGAGTTGTGGAAAAAAGGTAGCTACAATCCAAATTAGCTTCAAAAAATATTTCCCAAGCTTGGGGAAAGTGACCTGATTTTATCGTTTGCTAATATCTCATATTCTGTCTGGTCTTGCTAGCATTTTTTTTTCCTCTGTTTGCCTAAAACCAATTGAGATTACTTCTGAATATTTTTCCTGGGTAGTTAATTATCTAAAATTATACACTGGGGAGTAAATGGACCTCATACTCAGTTCCACAGAGAGTTCAGCTAGTGGGTGGGACAAAATGTAATGGCTAAAGCAAATTATATTCACAAATCTCACAGGAACCTTTAGGAGATTAGGGACTTGTTTTTCTCTCACACTGTGTACGTACCAGTTAACACTTGCAGAGTTATTCTCAACTGGCCTAAGGAAGATAAAAGTTAGGCCTTTGATCGTGTCAAAATTTGTAGCTTTCTCTTCAGAATTAGAACTAATTTGAAACTAAGTTTTATTTTCTCATTTCAAAATAAACTCAGGGTCTTTTTCTTTTTAATATTATTATTTGTTGGCTTTTGTTTTTTTTTAATCTGGATAAAGCTTTGACAGCTACTTCAAGGGAATGGCAAAAAAATCGCAATTGCAAGACATGTGGTAGTGAAAAGTACAAGGATTTTTGGTGTAATTCCTAACAGAATTTGTTGATCTGTTGCCACTTCGTGTCTCAGTATCCTCTTTTCTCTCCTGAACTGACTACACAATATTTTTTTGTTAAATTACACCAATCTTGTCTATAAGATAAGCAACATCACAAAAAATAAAAACATATTTTGGAAGTCTCATCTCACTTGCAAAATTTGCCCTCTATGTTGGCAGCTGGACATATCCTTGAGACTTAATTTGCTATGAATTTGGGAGACAGTTTGTAGGTTAATAGATTTGTAATTTAATATGCCGCAGGGAATAAGGTTGGTTCTGTGCCTATTACCTAGAATGTCCTGAATATTTTTTATGGTCTTGGATCTGTACAAGAAGAATTTTTGTATAGATTTCAACGTAGAAAAAATCTCAAACCTTACTTCCTGACTTTTTGGATGTTGAAAAATATTAGTAATAAACAGAACATTTGTATAATTTTCAAATTATATTATGCTTTTTAGAGGAATACATTGAATTAACATAAAAATATAAATTGAAAAAATAACACCTATAGCATCAGGTAGCAGTCTAGATATTCAAGTAGATGGACAATTTTCTAGTATTTTGCCAAGGCAACTCTCTTACTTGACCCATTTTGTAAGTTGGCAGAAAATGGAGAACTTTGTTAGAATATGTAATTATTATTTGAGACAAAGACCAAGGAGTGATCTTTGGTGTCTTTTTTACCTTTTACCACTTGATATAATTATTTTGATATGTAACTATTGGCACAAAGCAGTCAAATACATACGCATGACTTTGATTTACAACCCAAATATTTTCAGTCTATTCACAGTATTCACATTTGTGAAAGCTTTTCTTTGACTGATGGTTATCTTGAGCAGGTCAAAGTTATTTAAACAAAATCAAACTGTGTCATAGTAGCTACCTATTAAGTCCTGAAAGTATTATAATGTGGACACACCATGCAAAACTTATTAAAATATATAAAGAAATGAAGGTTAGCTAAATCTCTTACAAAAAGAAGACAGAACCCATCTGGAGGTTAAATACTGGAAGAATCTAAGCTTCATTATCCACACCCTATCTCTCTTTACTGCACTTCTAGACCTCTGCACATTTTAAGAATCATTTGCCGTAATTATTTTTTGTTACTTAAGGTCTTCTTCTCTCACCAAAGTAATCCCTAAACCTGACAAAAAAAAACAAGTAAAAACATATGAACATCTGCAGCTTTATCTCCAAAATGCATTCTGCATTAAATCTCAAAAGGCAGTTCTTACTAAATCATGTAAACACCACATTTTTTTATTGTCAAAAGATCCAATCTTTTCACAACCAACAGAAGAAAGAAAAGTTATTTGTTCTTCTCACTCCTGTTAGAACTGTAGCAACAAAACAACCCTCACAGAATAACCAAAACTCTGTCTAACTCATTTGCAGTAGCAGAATTATTAACTCATGCAAACAATGCCCTTGGCTTACTTCTCTGCATAGCAGCCAAGGGCAGGTTTTAGAAAGGTTACACACAGAGTCATGGGGTAGTGTAAGCATTAAAATTGTCTCTCTTATCATACTGGATAATGTAGAAGGATGTAACAAGACTTTCATTTGCAAAGCAAAAGCGAAGGCAACAGGATCACCAACAGAACTCGATTTTACTCAGATCACAAAAGCCACTGAGCATCCAATAGCGAAATTTCTTCTGTTTTTTTTTAAAAAAAAGCAAAAATCAGTCAACTTCAATGAACTGTGATTGAGGGCAGTATTCTGTAACTGATGTTCTAAGCCTTTAAAGTTTCATCATCTGTAAGTAGTTGTACTAGAATTCCCTTTCTTTTCACAAAGGAACAGCAACTGTTATAACCAATACAAAGAAACATAAAACACAAGAATGGAGATGAAAATAAGTTCTGCTTTATCTGCAGAACATATGAATATCAAACCAAGGCAAAACAAAATAAAGCCCAGATGCTTGTGGCAAGAATTTCTGAGCCACTTTTCTGAACCATGTAATTTCTTTCTGGGCTCATTTCCTACTACTTATCAGCTGCAACAATGCATAGCAATAAAAATTTTGGCAGAAATGGTATGATATTAGCTGGAAATAATTCAGAAAAATTAAGATAGGATAAGGAAGTATCTGCTGAACATTGTACACTTTTTGCTTATCTTCAGGGTTCTGTGAATATTGACAAAGTGACAAACAGCTGAAGCCAGAGGAAATGTAAAATACTTCAAGATCCAAACATAAAAATAACTGAATATTTTGTAGTTGAACTTTTTCAGAGGTGTCACAGGCTTCTTTTACTCAAGTCCCCACACTCAGAAAGCCTTACTTCACTGTGGGGAAAATAGGAGAAGACAACTACATTTCCCCGATTTTGTCTGGATTATGTTTCAGTGGTCATATTCTAGCTTTTGCACACGGCCAGACAGAGGGATAAGCAATAGTTTTACTAACATCAGTCATATACCCCTCTGCTTCTCTGAATCGAGACATGTCGTGTCTCAGACCACTACCTGATGTAGATGAGGCCTTCAAGCAGAGTGTCTGGGCTTTCACTGGGTTATTGCCTGGTCTTCCCTTTCTTTTTTCACTGTCTGTAAGTGGTTCCTCTCCCTTCAGTCTGGAATACTGCTGATAAATGACAGAAAGGGATGATGTTTTCCATCTCTTGCCTCTCTAACCAGGTAAAGGACTAAACCGTCACCTTCAGACTGAGAAATCAATCTAACATTACTATGCATTTATGTAATGTTTAGTCCTAGGAGACGGATATCAATAGAATCTCTAAAGTACATGTATAATGAATAAGAAATCAAGATGCTAATTGTCAGGGGGTTCTGATCTATTAAGAAATCATATTCCTGAATATTGATCTATTTTTTCAGATGACTTCTATTTTCCATTTCTTCAAAACTATTTCTGGTTTGATTTTCATTTGCTTGTTTTTGTTTGTCCTTAACACTTAACACTGAAGTATGACTCAAGACATATTAAAAGGTTTTATTTACATCACTTTAGTTGTGGACTATTGGGAGATTGGAGACAATTATAAAATTATTCTCATTTTGTCTGTGTCTCAGAACATACACCATTCTCCTTTGATCCTCTTTCCCTGAAGGCCTCTATTTTCAGATCAACAAAAGGGGAAAACAGAGAAAGTCAATCAAAACTTCATAAGTGATTATAAAACACAATAGTTATTACAGTCTGCTCACCCTCTGTAAAAATACAACACTGTGCAGTAAAAGACAAAGCTTGCAGATTGGGTTGGTTTCACATTACTGTCAAAAATATTCTTGAAGGATGGGCACGTTTAGAAACTCTTTTTTATACAGATTTAACTGATAAATATTATTTCATTTAGACTTAATTCTACTGTTTGTTCTACTATATTTCTTTCCTTACAAAAATATTGAAAAAAAAAACACCAAAAAAAAAAATACTTCCCCAATAACAATTAAAAAAAAAATCTAGGAAACCATACACAAAAGCCCCTCGAAGCCAAAAACCCTATGCGTAGATATAATTTTATAGTCAGGTATGACCACATTTTAACTTCTTTCCACATATCCTCTGCACATCATTTTTACATATACATTATCAACCTGCTATTCAAAATTCTTTCTTATCAGTTTTTGTATTACTATTGACTTGGTTCATGGATTTAGGAAGGGCTTAGGAGAAAACAAAAAATTCTTTCCTAAGTTTTTGTTTTCTCCTAAGCCCTTCCTAAATCCATGAACCAAGTCAATAGTAATACAAAGAACAATGATGTAAAATAAAACTCATACTGTACAGTTAAATGGAAAAATGCAAAGTTAGCAGGTGTATTTGGTAGGATCAAGTGAAAATTATGTTTAATTCTTTCAGTTGGAAAAGATATAAAACCTTGTAGACATATTTTATTATGTAGTTAATTAATTATGAAAATGCAAAGACATTGAGTTCTCCTGAATGAGACAAGTAGATGACTTAAAAAGTATCGAGAATAAGTGAAATAATTTGCTTATGAGAAGTAATTCCCTTAGGAAAAATCACATTCAAAATTCCCAAGAATCCCTATGTACCAGCAGACACCCAATTCAGTCAAGTCCACAAAATGGAAGGATATGCAATATATGGTGAATAATTCAGATGTATATCATCATTTGTAAGTACTGTGTTACTTTATGCCACTTAACAATGTGTGAACCAGGAAAGGAGCCCTACTCTGTTCATGTTCTGGCCATTCAAATAGAAGACAACTTGTAAGTTGTCTGCATTTTTTGAGTTTGTGGTTAAATGAACATTTCCTAAAAAAAGTTTTCCAGCAGAAACACCAATGTAAAGAAAACTAACATTTTTTTAATAACAAAATGTTAATTTCAGAAAAAAATAAAACAAAAATACCTTCCCATGTAGAACAGTAAAACACATATTTCATATGTTTACACATATTTCATAGTAAGGGGCATGGACAAGACTACTTTGAATGGACTGAGACTAAACATTTCAACCAAAGACTTGATAAACCTAAAATAGATATAGTTACATGGGAGTATGTAGTTGCACTATTTCTTTTAATTCTAATAGAGCATAAGTTTTTGTTGGACATTTCTTAGCATGTATAATCACAGTTGCCATCAAAAGAACAAAATAATTAGAGTATTACAGATAAGTCAAAGCTGATTTTCTGAGCCCTCATTATCCAAAATGCACAGATAAGGAGCTTTTTTCCGAGCATTGAGAAAAAAAATCTGGACCCAGGAACAAAAGAAGAAGAAGAAGAAGAAGAAGAAGAAGAATGAAATAGAGGAGGAGGACAAGGAAAGATTTGGATGGAGTAATTTTTTCTGTTACCTGAGTTTATGTGAGGAAGAGCCAAAAATTATGCAAAATTTAGACATATATATGAATGTGCATAGATATTCTTATCTATGTACAAAATATTTGTGTATGCATATATAAACATATTTGTACATACTCCTACACATATGTTTATCTATGTGTGTATAAAACCAAACCAAACAAACAAAAAAAAAAAGCAAACTCAGAGAATGGTGCAGAAGGAATTCATACCCTACTTGGAAGAAAATAATAATTTTTCCTGAAAGTGAGCAAGTAATTTGGGTGGGTAACCAGAAAAAATAAAAATCCAAACAGGATACTAAAATGCCCTGGATGAGCTGTGAAAATCAAACAAAAGCTCTTTGGGGGCTGAAGTATGTATCTGGGTTATCCAGGTCAGCTGCCTTATCCTCATCTGACTGCACCATGAAGGATGTGTTTACAATTAAATGCTGATGTATTTCCTCTTTTGCAGCCACCACTGAATTTGCAGATATGGCAAAACTGACAGGCACTGTCTTTTAAGGAACTTTCAATTACTAGCAGGTCCAACAAATGCATAATTATGAAAAAAGCTAGAAGAGTAAATTACATGTGTGTCAGGATAAATCATTAATTTTCCAGCTATTTTTTGTGCTTTGACACGGCTTAATTTTTTTAAAATGGTGACATATGAAAATGTGAAGAAAAACCGTAAAGGATTTTTTTTTTAATTTAAAAAGATAGTCCATAGATAGAAAGATGACAAGCTGTGTAATAAAATGCTATTCTAACAAAATATCAGACTGATTAAAAATACCAGGGGAACAGAACATTGTTTCATAAGGCCCTCTTTTCCATGTGGATCGGTAGTGTGGGAGAAAATCCTTGTAATTCTTTGCACTGCTCCCACACATACGCCTACACATATCATCACTTGACTTTCAAACTAACAATAGAAGTGTTAGTAGAGCTATCACCATCTGCAGAATGAACTGTGCATTTTTAAGGCTGCAACAGTCTCAGACATTAGCAGTAGTAGTCATAGATAAGTAATGCCCTCTTGCCACAAGAACCATGTAGGGGTCAGTTGATATAGTTACCCATAAAATCACAAATATAAGTTTCTTTACATTAAAAAATGAATGTTGGAAAATCTTTTTCAGCTGCTAGAGTTTAATATGAGATAAAGGGCTTTCATCTAGTAATGGTGGGAGCAATGAGATACTCCACTACAGAGTCTCTATAGTCACACATGTAAATTATTTTGGCCAGTGTTTTAATGACCTTGGAGAAAACCTCACAATGATCAACTAGTAATTTTTGCAAATAATGTGTATGGGGAGTGGAAGTTCAAATCACTAAAGGATTTTTCGATTTATTATATTTTTTTCCTTTTTTTTCTATTTAACAATTCTGACCAGAATTAGAGTGCTACACCCAAAAATAAATTCTGTGGTCATCATTCTTTTCACCAAGTGTCTGTATCCTTTGATTATTTTGAAGTAAAACTTAGGGCTTCACATCTGAATTTCCTGACTGTGTACAATTATTGCAGGACCTTTATGGTGTAGATTGCAAGACTACTGGTGTGGTAACATAGGCTGCTTTTTTTCCTTGCTATATTGAAACCATCAAGAAATCCTCAGTGAAAACAAATATTGTCAAAATATTGGAGTTTTGCAGGAAAGGATTCCTCAGAACTTTGCGAAGATGATTATATAGGGAAAAAAAAAATCAAGAAACAGAGGACAAAGGTGACAGAATAACAGAACTGGAACATAAACTCAGTTACAGAATACTAAATCTGTCCAAAAGGACATCAAGACTGAAAAGCAACAGAATAACTGACAGCAGACAGGATGGACAAACTTGGACCTAGGTCTGATTCTTCCTCTGCCAACTCCTGCTTGTGTCACTCAAGGTGCATCCTTTGAAAAACAGCTGCAGTTTCTTTCCAGTGACCTGAGATTTCAGTCTGTTCAAGATATTTCTGGAAGAAAAAGAAATCTGAGATAGCCTTTGATAACTGTGTAATGGCTAAAATATTAGCCCAGCACCCTCAATGTGAATTAACAGTAAATCTGGGGAAAATTTGAAATGTTTCACACAGACATCTTTCAGCTTCAAGTTTAATCTTCAGGAATGCCGCGGTCTGCTCCTAATAGTTTCGTTTTTCTTTAATATAGAATGTTAAGAGCTCTTTTAAGTTGGGAATGGGTCCTACTAGGGACATTTGTATATAAGCATTATCCTAGCTGCTTCCCTATAGAAGTGGTGCAAATATCTGAGTTTGCTCTGTCTGTATCCAAACTGGATTTGGTTTGAAAATTTTGAAGTAGGAAAAAGTAGGGCAAGATTATTTGGCAGTACACACTAATGTAGGCATAACGTAGGCATAAGATTTCTGGCCTACAACAATGTATGCCTATCTACCACTATAGCACAAAGCATTCCCATGTACTTCATTTGCCGACTAACACTGCAGGATGATGAATGCGGCTGTCAGGATTACTTGAGTTTAACTGAAAGTATAAAAAGATTGAAATCCACTGATTTCTAATCACGCACCCCGAAGCATCCTTGAGGATCTGTGTGTTAACTATAATTTATCACATCTGAAGTTTTTTTATCCTAACTCAAAAGCAAAGGTGAACTTTTTTTTTTTTTTTTTTTGAGAGTATTAAGGTGGAAAAATTGTGGCTTTGAGGATCTCCTGAGCTGGGAGACAAGTGATGAGGATTTTTCAAGACATTCAGTTTGGACTTTCTGCCCCCTTCCTGCCACATCCAAATGTAAGCGCTCTCCCTCTCCTCTCCTCTCCTCTCCTCTCCTCTCCTCTCCTCTCCTCTCCTCTCCTCTCCTCTCCTCTCCTCTCCTCTCCTCTCCTCTCCTCTCCTCTCCTCTCCTCTCCTCTCCTCTCCTCTCCTCTCCTCTTCTCTCCTCTCCTCTCCTCTCCTCTCCTCTCCTCTCCTCTCCTCTCCTCTCCTCTCCCTTTTTTCTTTCTTAACAATTTTTCTGTATTATATATAATCCAGGAATGAAAACACTTCACTGTGTCCTTAAGCATCTTTACCGAGAACAAAAATTCTGTAATGTATGTGAAGAGCTCAGCAACGACACTGTTTTGAGAGATGTGTGTATGCAAACTTTCACTGCCTTGAGAGGTCTTTCTTACAGCTGGCATCACTTTGAAAAATTGTGTTTCATTTGGCTGCTACAATGTGTTGTACTTGGTAAAGTAGGCATACAAGTGCTATCAAGGTTATCTTGAGTTCACCAATCTGCCGTTCCTCTTTCAGTTGACCTCCCTCTTCACTGCAGCACAATCATTCCTCTAGACCCGTTTTTGTTTAGGTTTCTGAAAGAAGTCAGCCAACTAATCATGTGTTGAGTGAATAAGTGAATATTACCACAATGCAATACATACATAAATTCATACATTTATACATAGGGGGTAGGTTTCATAAAATTAAAATGTGAAACTTTTCAGTCTTGAAGCTAAATAGCTGTAATACACAGAAAAGCCCCATGTTCTTTACTACTCATTGTCATCTCCATTTACACCAACTTTTATCATGAGTATGTGAATTGAGTAATTATATTTCTTTTCCAATATAGAGCTATAATTCACCAAATAAAGGCATTTTGAAAATTACTAGATATCAGCTTTTTGGTATGTGTATACAAATGAAAGGAAGGATGGCAATAAATGCTATGATGAGCAAGCATAAACGAAAATATATTGAGGAGTTATATGGAAAACTTGACTGGAGAGAGATACTGACATGCTAGTTTGGGGAATAGTCACATTATATATCTTGTTGTATCTTATTCTGTCACATCTCCAGTAGTAATTGTCCCAATAATATTTTCACTAATAAGTATGGCTGAGTTTCTCCACAGGGTGTCTTGAAGCAGCATTCAATCCAGAGGGCTCGGGTTCAAGCTCTCCAGAACACAGCCTGCCACTGTCCATGCAAAGTTTGTCACTCTGGTTACCGGTTGCCTGTGAGTTCCCAGTGGAAAGTTAATTCTGAGACCCATAATGGCCAGAGTCAGAAGAGTGAGGTCTATCTGCTACAGTGAGGTTTAATGGGATTTTCCTGTTGGTAGCCTTTTAGAACAGGGCTCAACAAATACCCCTTTTGCTGCCATTCTGTGCTTGTCAGTCTCAGTCTCAGTTGCAGCAATTTATTTTAACTATGACATGATTGACTTTTACCAGCTAAACATTGTGTGATAAGCCACCACCTTCTGCCCCTGCATAAGCTGATAGAAAAGAAATTAGACCTAAGCAAATGTGGTTGTTATTGTGGATAGGAGGATGGTTTTGTCATTAAGGTGAACCTTATAAGACTTAGATTCAATAACCAAATCATGTGCAAATCTCTTAAGTAAGCCAAACAGTGGTCAGGGACTGCCACGGGAGATTCAGGTTGGATATTAGGAAAAATTTCTTCACTAAAAGAGTGGTTAAGCATGGGAACAGACTGCCCAGAGAAGTGGTTGGGTCACCATCTCTGAAAGTGTTCAAAAAATGTTTGAATATGGCACTTGGGAACATGATTTAGTGGTGAAGATATCAGTGGTGTTACATTGATGGTTGGACTTGATGTTCCTAGAGGCATTTTCAAACCTTAATGAGTCTATGGCTTGACTGACTCATTCCCAGGGAGAGGTCATTGGGAGGAAGGGGGCTAGGAAGATCTGATGAAATGAAGTTTCTCAGATGAAAGTGTTTCTCATCAGTGTAGGATGCTTAAAACAAACTCAGATCTGCTGGATGTGGCAGAGCTGGATGCACCCAGCTGTGAGAGTCTCAGTTCCATTGCTACTTGCATCATTATCTGTTCAAATGAGTTCAGTGTTGAACAAAGACTATAAAAAAATTCCCCTGGTATAGAAGCATAGAATCGTTTGGGTTGGAAGGGACCTGAAAGGTCACCTAGTTCCACCTGCCCTGACATGGACAGCGAAACTTTCCATCAGACCAGGTTGCTCAGAGCCCCATCCAACCTGGCCTTGAATAGTTCCAGGAATGGGGCGTTCACAGCTTCTCCAGGAAAACTATTCCAGTGCCTCACCAACCTCACAGTAAGAATTTCTTCCTAACATCTAGTCTATTCCTATTCTCAGAGCTATATCAGAAAGAGCTGTGTGAAAAAGTAACCTACTGCCTTATGCATTTATTTTAGAAGTATAATTGGATGGAAGTACAGACAAGTGATGTAAGTTTGAAACAGAAGCTTATGGCTTTGTAAAACCAAGAGCAAATACTTGATTTAAACTTGCAATCATATTTTTATCTGAGGGAAAACATAATTAGAAAGAAAGATACAGTATAACTCTTGTTTTAATAAACTATATTTCACATATGCTTTATAATTTGAAATGTTACACCATGTTTGAGTAACTCAAGTGAGATCAACTTTCATAATTATCTAAATCAACTCGACATGTCTAGAGATCAGAATTTACATAACTAACTGAGGGAGTTTAGGTTTTATTTTTTTCTTTCATATCCGTGACTAGTACAAAGGGCAATATGATATTTTCAAAGTGCTTGCAAGTGTATAACAGTTTACTAAAAAAGGAGAAAAACATGTAGTTTAAACATAAGATACAGGTGGTTTTCAAGTTTAAAAATATTGACAGTATACCCATGTCTTTGGAATTTAGATTTAAGAAAATACTCAGACAGGTTTATGAAAACAATGAAGTCCAGCAGAAACGGAAATAGTTAAGAACTAGTTTATAGAATATTTGTGCTAATAATCTGTTGATTAGGAAGGAGAAAAGTGATTTTTTATTAAACAGAGGCCTTTACAATGTAAATGTAACATTCTTATTTAGAAATTGAATTCTCATTTTCACAGGATGGCGAAGGAAAAGTCAATATAGTCAACAAAGTATAACCAGTGTAGTCTGTATTACATCTGAATCTCTTCCAGTGGTGAATAAGAAAAGGTGCTAACTTCAGTCAGGCACCAAAGTATTGCCTGAAGAGCCTGGTCATCAGGATGAAGTATTGTCATCAGGGAAAAGAAATGTATCAAATCTTCCTCTATCTGAAGCCATATTAAAATAAGAAAATGTAATACAGAAATTTAAACATCCAGTAGACTTATGCATAAATATGAAGTATTCAAGAGCAAAAACTGGCATCTGTTCTGGTTAATAAAAGTCAAAAAAAAATGTCTATTTCTTCTAAGGTGTATATATATATATATCTCACTTATAATTTTCTGGTCTAGAACAGAAATACTTGCACTTGGGTACTTACTGAAAAGATATCTCAAGGTGATGTCTTTTCATTTTAAGTATTAACAGAAGTCCTTTCTAGCATATACTAGCCTGAAAATTAATTGAAAATCTCAACATATTTTGTCTGTTAACACTTATCTTTAGTTTTAAATAGAAGATTAAAATAATCACACACACACGATTACTAATAGTTTCAGGAAAATATTACATTTTCTTGTAATAGTGGTAATAAGATTAAATTATTTGCAGGACTACATATTCCCCTGCACATGCACATGGAAACATAGGCTAATGATTTTCATAAGACAAATGTGAAATGAAGCAAAGCAGAATTAAAGCACCTTTGTATGAACAATGGATTCTCTCAATGCACAAAAAAAGTGAAAACCAAACAAATATAATATCTGAAAAAAAACCCTACAAATTATTGCCAAAATTTTCACATCTTCATGACTAAGGAAGGTTGATTAGGGGCAGCATTTTTGGAACATGGTAAAGGATAATACTTTGAATGCTTAAAAAATAAATATCGACATATGTACATGAGAATCCTTTTCCTTTTAATTTTTTGAGGTAGACATGCACTATTAAAAAAGCTTAACTCATGTATTGACTGTGTAAGGTCTCAAGGCAAAATTTTCCCCAGGCATTCCCCAACTTAGCAATCCTCCATTTCTTTTAGTGTGCTTAATTTGAAAATAATGAGGTTTTCAGAGAGTTACAGAGGTCTGCACCATAATGTATGAAACTTAAATTGATTAGATATCTAAAGAAATCCATTTGTGTAATTTTTATAAGTAAATCCGGTAGAGTATTTTGATATTTACATATAAAAACATATGGAAACCATATTTTAAGAAAAACCTTGGTTATTCATAACTGTTTATAAATACAGGCAAGAAAACCCTCTATAATAACTTTATAAAATTATTAAAATGAAAGGTTTTCCTTTCCTCATATACACATCAAATGCAGAGTCAAGTTAACATAAATTACTTGTATGATCTCTTCTACTATTCCAGGATTATATATACAGATGTACAGAATTTACATGAAGACAATTTTTTTTTTCTAGACAGTTTTCAAGCCTTAAAATAGTTTCTGAGGAAATTTTATAACAGCGTGACTTTGACTTCATACTGAAGATTTTCTTTAAAGAGAGTAAAACAAAGATTCACTTATTACATGTCAGCATCAAAAAAAATCAGTGACATTTTCTTTGATTGCAGCCTTTCCAAAATCTTTTCCATTTCTTATTAAGAATAATGGAGATATACTAGGTAAAGATACATCAATTTGCATTAAAATCCTTACTCTTGTTTTTTTTATTTTTTTTTTTTTAATAATAAACATTGATATTTCTTTATATCTGGGTCTTCACTTTTCTATTTAAAACAGAATATACCAAAGCAATGGATGTATTTGTATAATAAGCACATTCTCTAGTACTTGCTCTGAAATGCTGGGAAAAAAAAATTGGTACTAAATACCTCCTGAGTTGGACTAACATCTGCGAAGAACAGATATTAACTAGCAGTTTATCCATAAATATGTAAATTTATAGTCCTAAATTTCTTGATTAAAAAATATCAGACCAAACTGTATGTTAGATCATTATCACTTGCCAAAACAGAATTTATATTGCTGAAACTTAGATTGGAAGTTTATTGCAGTCAAAGTAAAGAAATTATCTAAATGTAAATCAATTTAATGCATTTGAGTGAAACATACCTATGGAAATTAACTACCTGGACTATAAACATAATTACTACCATGTATTAAAACATAAAAGGAAATTCATATTTCTCACTGGAAATAAAAGATCATTGACTATGACAGATGTGAAACATGGATCATTTAATCAGTGTTCACATGTTCAAATACTTTTAGTTTGTTTAACAGTGAATGACACACTGATAAATGTTTTAAATAATTTATTTTGTGCTGAGTGTAATAACATTGCATAATAATACATTCTAGATACATATATTAAATGAAATTTTGTTTTAAATTTCTTCTGCAGGGTTTAATGCTATAAATGCCACTGAAAACTGAAGTATCATCCTAATTGGCACCATCACTAGAACAGTAATGAGGAAACTGTATGGATCTTTAGGTATTCTGATGAGGAAGGGTTTATCTGGTTACAGGGCTCTTCCATCTTTGACTGTTGCCTTCACATGTGGAAAGTTGGATTTAGGTATCATCACTGTAGGCATCTGCAAGTGGGTAAAGACTGTACAAGGGAGTAGAGTCTTTATGCCTCTCATACTATCAGTGAAAGAAGTGCTCAATTTGTCCAAAAAACATTTGGTTAAGTGTCTATTCAGGTATCCATATTCATATATCTACATCATATATATTTATGTAGATTACTGTTTTCCTCTAGGATTTATTGACAACCATGATTAGATCTCCACTGGGACTAAGGAGAGGATATATATGCAGGAACACAACAGACACTTCCATCCAGAAACCTAAAATCAGGGTGCAGAATCTTAGTAAAACTGATTGAGAAGAAAATTTTTGTACTCCCCTCAACCCCAGCCAGGCAACGTTTATTAATCTTCCTCCTCAAAAAAACTCAAACAACCACAAAAAAACAAAACAAAACAAAAAAAAACCCACAAACAAACGTATCAAAACCCAAACCCATCAAATATGTAATGACTCTTTCTATCAATAAAATGCACATGGTTCCAGTGTCAGAGTAGATAATCTGGAAATAAATTAACTGTCCTTCACTACCTTGTTCAGTCCAAGTCATAGTGTGACCATGAGTTTATCGGATTCTCATTATCACATTACACTTTGGAAGGAGCCTCTTTAAACAAATCTATTGTTATCTAAACCAGAATGTTGAACAATTTCAACAAAATAATAGTTGAATGGATATCTCTCATTTTGAAAATGCAATATCACAGTTACAGTGTTATTCCCCTAATAATGGAGAGGAGGTTTAAAGAGAAGAGCTTTAATATCTGTAAGGATCTGGAGATAAAAATCACTATTGAAGTAATTCAATATCACTGAATACAACATGTCATAACTATCTAGGAGCTTTATTTGCAGATTAAGTGACAATTACTGAATAAGTCTCATCTGGAAAGGGTGATTTTTTTATTAGCCAAACAATTTGTTTTCAGTCATTGCAAAATTGCTCAGACATAAATAGATAAACCCTTTATATAATTGAAGGAACAGAGATTTGGTGTTTCCTTAGGATTTTAATAAAAATATTCCCTTGGATTTCTATTTTTCATTTCATTTAACTTTTATTTAATTTCTTTTCACCATAGAGATCATTTCGTTGTCACTATTCACAATTTCACATATTGAGCTATGGGAGGAATTTCTGTCAACAGCATTTTCTTTTAGTGTGGCATATTTAAACAGGCTGGTGTTTTAGTTCTTGTCTGAGTGAATATGAATCTGAGTTGCTTAGAGAACACACAATCTTGTATGCAAATTGTGCATTTACTAGAAGACAGCTATAAGTCTGTGTATTCTGGGTTCTGATTTTTAAATGGTGTTATTTTAACCATGGTCAAATTAAATAAATAAGACAAATAATGCAGAGCTAGCTTCAACAAAGTCATACTCTCTAACAGCTCATTATTTGTCTCACAAGCTACTTAAGAATATACAAAAAAAAAAAGGATTTTGGTATTTACTGGCTGGATGTTAAAATATATTTTGCTTTATGCAGTCCTTTATAGCTTTATATTGTCCCTTATATTTCCAGGAGTAGCAACTCATAGCAAATGTCCACAAGTTTTAATGATTGCACACCGGGCAGAAGAATGTAAAGCTCATTATTCATAATAGGTAACAAGGTTTCCAGAAGTAATTATTGTCTTCTAAAAAATAATTTAATCTAATGAAGTATGCTACTGGAAGCCTCATAGCATTTGGAAAAGGGTCTTTTGACTTATAATGCTCTTATCCCTGTAATCCTGAGGGTTTTTTTTCTCTCCCATAATGCTTTCCCATAGAAGGCAAAATGTGGCTAATTCAACTACAGGAGTTATTTGGAAGGTAGGTGTAAGAAGTAAGTAAGATTCATCAGCTTGGCAAATCTCTTTGTTTCTATAAATATGAAATATTGAAAACCACTCATGAATGTTGCTCAACTTTCCAAAACAGGTTTACAACAATAGTGTTCATGATCTATGCTTTCTTTTATAAAACACTTGCAAGCTCATAGAAAGAGTGGCTTTAAAGTAGTATGTGAAAATACACAGGTAGAACTGTTTTTAGGAATGTAAATGTATATGTTTACATTAGAAACTTATTTGTTATAAACAACTCAATCTTTCTAAGTAATAAATTGTTGCAAAATTCCTTTGCAATAATTAATAAGTCACATGCCAATGGTCTGATAATGATTTGTTTTGCTATATGTGATAACTTTCCTCAAATTTTGTCTATATCAAAAGTGACTAAGTTAAGCAATTTATACTATGAAATATTTGTTGATATAAATTATGATGCAGAGGAAGAGACAGGGAAATTCCACTGTACTCGGGTCTTGGAAGCTTGCTTTGAAATAATCAATACAATTTTGCTTTCCTAAAGCAAAATATTGCTGAAAATGAAACTTTTTTTCCAATTATCTTTATTAAGCATTTGAAAATCTCAATACTCAAAATCTCTCTTATTGAAAATTAATTCTGACATAAGGAAATACCTAGTTACTTGAGATCCCTTGACAAACCAGGGCAAAAAATCTGTCATAATGAACCTTGCTTCTTTAAATTACCTGCAACTACACACAGATTTTCATTTAGAAGAGAGCACGTGAGTGTGCAACAAGGGTTACAGGCAAGATGGTGTGAGCAGATGTAGAGTGGTTGAATAGCTGCAAATGGCTGGTACCCATGATAGCCTGGGCTCCTCCTACTCACATTTCAATTCAGGCAAACAATTTTACCTTTTCTCCAAACCTAGTGACTGAATGGTAGAATGTACCCCTTGCTGTTTAATTGCATTAATAAAGGAATGGAACATTTTTGAAGACACAGAGCTACCATGAGACTCTGTAAACAGCAGAAATAACCTTTAAGCCAATGTTCAAATGACTACATCTCTCTTAATGCAATCTTTTCTGCTAGGGCTACCTGGACATAGACATTAAAACAGACTTTTGGGAGATACTCTTCTTGAGTTACTGTCTAAAAATAACATAATTTAATTGAGGTCTTTTGTTTTCTTCTCTGCCAAGCAGAGTTCAAGTGCACTGGCTACCTCTAACAAGACCTGCAAGCACTAAATAATTTTCACACCGAACACATATAATATATAATTTCTCTGAATCACTGTTCTGCTCAACAATATATTTAAAAGTTTAAGCAGCATACATACAATCAAACTTAAGCAATCAATGGACTTAGTAAATCTTGTAACTGTGATATGTGGTTTCTTTGAAATTCCTTTGTAGTTCTGTAACAAACCTCATTTTTGGAACAGCAATAAAATGCAGCATATTCATTATTCAGCCTGCAGTCCAACACACAGGTGAAGAGAGGTACTAACTCTTCAGTGAGGTTAGAGTTGTTTACATGCACCTGCATTCTTCACATAACTGACAGAGCTGGAAGCACCCAATCAGTTTATAGTGCTAATTATGCATTTTGTGCAAGAAAAAGAACTGAGAGAGCAGAAGATTTCTTTTAAAGATGTCTTTACAATACAAACCATGCCAGAATAATATGAAAAGAAACAAAAAAACCTCAAACCCACCCCCACCAACAAAAAAACTAAAAACTAATGCAACTTTAAAACATGAATAAAGTGGGCAAGTGTATTCCCTTGAGATTTATTTTTGATCAATGAAATACATTATGACACCAACCTGTAAAACATACTTGTGATAAAATAATATTTTTTGAGAAGCAGTGTGGAAATTACTTGGAATAAAACATATTCTTTTCTTCTTGTAGGTAGGATACAAGAAAAAGAATAAAACAATGTCCCAAACAGAAAATTTTTGAAAAGCAAAAAACCTGTAGAATGTTCTGATTTTTCTCCTGTTTCTATTCTCCTTGTGATCCTCTTCCATCTCATCCCATCCTTAAGCCAACATATAAATTAGCAGTTACAAAATAAGCAATTCATGTTTAATTCAATTTAATGGAACCAAATTCAATTTAAATAAGGCAGCAGACATGCAGGGTATATGCAAAACACTTTTCATTCATGCTCATGCCTGTCTGTAAAAATTACTGGGGCATTTGGCACTGTGAGATTTACTGGCACAAAATAATTCACTCCATCCCAGTTTGTAGTCACAAAGCAGTACGGAGGGATTCCTAATTACCCCTCAAAGTCTCAGTCTGGAAATGTTTTGAATCTTCCAATGGGCATGTGCTTCATTTGTATAATTTCATTTTTATTTCTAAAGTATATGTATTCTCCATATAAGACATAATTTGTACTATTTTAATAGCATAGCTCAAGGCATCCTGGAGATTAGTTCTGAAACACAAATTGATAGAAGAATAGTTTCTTATGGGAAAGTGGTATAATTCCAGCTGACATAGGTACTACAGCTCTTCCTTGCACTATATAATTTTCTGTTTGTTTTCAATCATCTTTTGAGATATAGGATAGTATCTCATGACTGATAAAAAAACCCCAAACAACTAGTATTAAAATAAATGGCTAATGTGAAGAACAAATGCTTTGACTACAAAACTGTATGTATTTGAAAAGACCTTTCTAGAAAAGTGATGGAAAGCAGTTCATTATTCTTCCTTACTTTTTCAAATCAGATCTGGTTGCTCTATTGTAATTTTCAGGAGTCCCATTTCCTTCTCTACTGCTTCTCATTCCTGTTGTTGTGGAAGTCATAGTCTTCTTAAAACTTCCCTGGGATATTTCCATGAGTTGTCTTTTTGACTGTCCACTTGTTGATGAAATGCAATTCTATGCAGGAGGGAAGCAGAAGGAGAGAACACACTGCTCCTTCAGATCATTTACTCACATTGCCTGGAAAGCACAACGCCCAGGCCCACTTGGAAACTATTTCCCTATTTCTCTTTTCTCACTACTTGCTACTGATAAAGAAGCAGAAAATATTTCCTACATTTATACTTTTTTTTGATCTTTTTTTTAGTGAAGAACACTTTCTACTTTGACATTATTCCCCCTATATATCCCAAAGTTTCTTTATCAAATTGGTTTTCTTGTTTGTTTGTTTATTTACCCAGTAGTGCACATAACTTTATCTTTTCATTTAGGGAACATGGAACATAAAAGTGGGGTTTTTTCTTGTCTTTTTTTGTTTGTTTATTTTCTTGGTTTTGGTTTGTTTTTTTTTTTTTTTTTGGGGGGGTGAGGTTTTTTATGAAGAAGAGTAGAACACAAAACTCTGGGGAAGAGAATTTGAAATAAAGCAAAGTAAATTGGAATGAAGCAGAACAACTTTATTAGAAGAGACCAAAAGTGTCTAGATAAGTGACGAAACAACAGGAAGTACTCCATAAATTCATTTAACCATTTTAGGAATCTATGATTGTGGAAAGGCTTGTCTAAATGTTTTTCATTATGTGCCGCTCAGCATTGAACGAATCAGAATTAAAAGTACAAGAGATCATAAATCTATTCATAACATAGAATGTGATGGATTTAAGGAAAATACCTTAGCATCAAAATTTAAAAATGGAGGGAAAAACAGTTTGGAAATTGGAAAAAAATTATTTCAGGCAGAATGAACTTGCAGATACAGAAAAACACTCAGTCTTTTTTTATTTGTTTCTTGCTAAAGTGCTCCAAATTTTGATGTTATGCTTTTGAGAGATGGAGAAGCTACTGCTTAGAGAGAGGAGTGGGAAATTACTGAGTTTTTGTTGGAATTGGAGTGGACAACAACAAAGAGTATCAGAAAAGGAAATTTCTCTTTTAAGAAAAATTATTCTTTTTAATTTCTCTTTTTTGTTTTCAGCAAAAAATCCTGTTTTATGGATGTCTAAAAAACCTTGATGCAATCTTTATCCCCATAATTCAGGTCGTGGTGATCAAAGGTTTGGTTTGATGTCACATAGATCTGTGGCCATGGCTCAGTTTTACTGATGAAATTATAGCTACAGTGTGAGGTGTGCAGGCTGAAGCCTTGCATAATAGTAAAAGACAGAACCACAAATACCTACAACTGCTGAGAGCGTTTATTAGCATTATTTAGGAGGGTTATGCCAGACCTTACGTGTTCAAGGGGATAAATACAGACATGAAATATATTGTGGAATAAGTAAAGTTGGCAGTTTAGCATCACCAAGTCTCAGCACAGCTCAAGGGGAATTCTTTCCCAGCTGACTTCCTGGCTATCAAAGACACCATGGCAATCTCACTGGCAGTGGGTCAGAATATTAATCCTTATCTTACTGTCTCACTAGCTCTGTGTATTTTTGTGTGCTCTTACCTTAGGTATATTCTGCTTGGGAAGTATCTCTCTGCATGCCTGAACAAAAGGGACCTGGTGGGTGAGTGCTGCAGTGCATCTACCAGTGCTGTCCTAAATATTTTACAAGGCCTAGAATATTTAACTAGCAGTAAATCACATCTTCCGTAAAGCATCTTTTGACCCATACAAGTGTCAGAGGATTTTTATGTCAAGTAATACAGGAAACTACCAATTACAATTGTTTCACTTCTTCAGTTTTGAACTAAGATGTCCAGATGTAAAAGTAATTGAACTCATTTTGTTACACCTGGGTCACGTCTGAAGTGTTATTAAATTAAATAAAATTAGAGTTATCTCAGTAAATTTCAACCAGTCAGCTGTAAATGCTGATGCATGCATTCTAACTCTTAAATTTGGGTCGAAAAGTATTTATGGGATCACTAAGGAAGCACACATGCCTGCATGTATCCATGGATACTCAAGCAAGGTAACCTTAACCTTTGGTCTCACAACAGAGAATCTCACATACTCCACATCAGAAGTACTTTCCGCCTTAATGTGACCATATATCATAATTTAATTTTCATAAATAAAAGGAAAGTCCTCATTAATTATTACAGGTGCCTCATTTGCATATCTGATGTAAGTCCCCCCTCCACTCTTTCTCTTCGATGCTAGGAGAATGCTGATATTGTCTTGATCATCTTTTCAATATTGTTTCTACATCTGTTTGTACCCTCCCAACCCTCTAACTTCCTAACCTCTAGCCTCCCAACAATCCCCTCACTTTTTATATCTACTCCTGGAGACTTCTTCAGGAAGTTAAATTTAACATTGCCAAAATGAAACCACTGATGGCTATTTATTAAAAATAAATTCTCAGTTTACATTTTTTGGGGGTTCTTTTTGTCTTTATTGACACCATAATTTTCCCTGATTATCCATCTCTTTGGCTCCTGCTCCATTGTTTCACACACACACTCTTCAGAAGTCCTGAATGCTATGAAGACAGTAATTCTGCAGATTGAATTTTTTTATTTGGAGCAAACAATAACAGCCATGTGAACAATCCACAACTGCCCACATAGAATCACTGAGGCTGTAGAAGACCTCCATCATCAAGTCAAACTTTTGATTGAATACCACTATACTCACTAAACCATATCATGAAGTGTCATGTCTACTCATTTTTTGAGCCCTTCCAGGAATGGTGGCTCCACCACCACCATGGGCAACCTGTTCAAAGCTTAACCACTCTTTCAGGGTAGAATTCTTTCCATGTATCCAGCCTAAACCTCCTCTGGCTTAACATGAGGCCCTTTCCCCTTGTTCTGTTGCTGGTTGTCTGGAAGGAGAGGCCTGTTTCTCCACAGCCTCCTTTCAGG
The DNA here is from genome assembly GCF_020740725.1 of Corvus hawaiiensis. Classification (NCBI taxonomy): domain Eukaryota; kingdom Metazoa; phylum Chordata; class Aves; order Passeriformes; family Corvidae; genus Corvus; species Corvus hawaiiensis. The sequence continues at coordinate 111,192,834 of NC_063214.1, read as the reverse complement.
CAGTTGTAGAGAGCAATAAGGTCTCCCCTGAGCCTCATTTTCTCCAGGCGGAGCACCCCCAGCTCCCTCAGCTGCTCCTCATCAGACCTGTGCTCCTGACCCTGCCCCAGCTCTGCTGCCCTTCCCTCGACCTGTTCCAGCCCCTCAATATCTTTCTTCTAATGAGGTGCCCAGAAATAGACATGGTACTCTTAACTTATATCTTCCTTTTTCCTGCTAACCTTAGATACAGGTTTACCCAAACTTGGATTCTATTATTTTGTTGTCTAGTATTACCTATCATAACTCTATTTCTAATGCTAGTCTACATGGCTTACTAAATATGTTTATTACAATTGGTATTCTGGTGAATGCTGTCAACCTGAATCACTTGATCTTACCTCCTCAGTGCAAAGTGAATTTTGCATGAAACCCTGTTCTCAGAGAGGTCTCCGCTCATTATTCTGCTCATGTGTGACCCTTATGAATGATATGTACTTATAGTTACCCCAAAAAGAGGTGAAATATTCACACACACATATATATATGTATGTATGTATGTTTAAGCAGACAACAAAAATGCATGATTACACAGCCAATGCAATTCTTTGTTTATAGCTGCTGTTATTCTATTAATTTCTGTTCTTCCAACATGTGTTTCTGTGCCCTTTGAAGCAGAAAACATATTTTCTTTTGCATTGCTACAAAAGCAAATCCAGTAGAGTCTCCACTTTTGTGTCAAACTCTTCATGCTATAAAGACAATAATAAGTAAGTAGAGATGCCACTTGGGGGAGGGAAGTTCAGCATTTATATATGTAAATTTGAGAAAGAGAAGGCTTTAACCATATGAATACTTAAATCAATTTGCAAGAAGGGAAGGTATCAAACAGCTGGTGTAGAAATAGCTATCATAATTTTCCCTGGGAAAAAAAAATATAACTGTTTTATAATGTGTATTGTGGTTTTCCAGGTGATTTGGCAATGAAGAAAATGTAATTTTCTCCAAAGAACTGTGTTTTATGTGTTTGTTGTTATATCTGTCAAAAGATAATCACATTTTTATTTACTCTGACCATTTCTATTGTGATGATTGTTAAGTATATTTATAAGCAAGCAATGCCATTTTTTCCTTTCTTAAAAAAAGCAATAACGTATCAATCTTAGAGTTAAATCGTTTGAGTTACTGTTGTAATATCAACCTTAAATGCCTACTACACAGATGAAATCATCACAGTGCAATTGTCTCTAATCTTATGCCTATTTATTTCTGTAGGTCTGAAAGACAGAGAAAATTTAATCATCCTTTGTATTTAGAGTCTGTTACCGAGCTTTGCTCTGCTGTACGTGTTTTGGACAGCACTAGGCTCTGGTTTCCTCCTAAAACTTTTTTTTTATGTGAAAGATGGCTTATTTTAAGCAGCAGAATAAAAAATTATAGCAATCTAAATTGATCCAATGGCCTAATCCTTATATGGAAATTTCATTCATGAATCAAAAATATTACTAAATAAATTTCATATATTAGAATTGGCTAGAGAATAAAAATTCTGCTTGCTTTCACTGTTTCAAGAAAGTGTTGTTTTGAAGCTTTTTAGTTTGTTTTTTTGTTTTGTTTTGTTTTCAACACTCTCCCCCACCAAAAAAAACCCCAAACCAGCAACAAACTAACATTGCAATATTTTCATAAAATGGAATATATTTGACATATACACCTCCAGATTAATAAAAACAAACAACAAAAACCCAATGTGTTCACTCATTTCTTTCAAGAGAAGTGACACAGGGATTTTTGATTTGGGCCTCAGATACTTTCTCTCTTAAAACCTTTTGAGTATCATGAGCTCTCAAATCTCAATAACTTATCCTCAACAAATTTGATGAAAAGGCATTTCTTCAGACATCCTCCCATTTGTGCTATTGCTTCTCCTCTACTGAGAAGAAAGCCTCATTCTCTGAGTGATGAAAAAACCTGGTAAGATTTCTCAATGTTTCTTTCTTGATTTTGAAATACTCATAAAGGATTGTGACTGGATTAAGTACAGCCTCAAAAAAAATGCCCAGATTACTGCAAGGTGTCAAGTGGGCCAAACTACCCTTACAATTATCTTTCTGTCAAATACTTCAACATTGGTTAGTTCTGTATGAATAGCGTTTGATTACTGAGAAATAGACCTCTAGTTCTTGTAAGCAACAACAAAATAGGTATTTTGGAAAACCTAATTTCTTAAGGATAACAAACTGCTTCAAGTGTCATTCTACAAAAGAAGTAAACACTATTATTTTTACAACTTGAGAAGGTTAGGTTTAGCACTAAAAGATATATTATAGTATTAGCCAGGTTTTGTCTGAAACTGTGTGAGTGATAAAAGGTTTGCACAAAAGGGTGGAAGCATTTGTGCTCAGCAGAATAAAGGACTTAGCACTAGCATTTTTTAAAAATACAGACATGCCAGTTTTTGGCCGTGACTTGTGACTTCAGGTATATTTTCATAACCACAGAGAGAACAGAATATGTATGCAGCAATCAGAATAAAAATCAGGAAAATAAAAATTACCAAAAAAACCAAACAAAAACCCCAGACCAACTCAACCCAACCTAACCCCATCCCTCCCTCCAAAAAAGAAAAAAAACCAAATGCCTATACACATAATGAGCATGGAACATTTCAGGAATTTGGCCAGTACATGAAAATGTTTGAATAATGAATACAGAAGCAAGAATAATTTCTTCCAGCAATAACACCACCACCACTACTTTTGTTGGCTTGTTTTGCTTTTTTTTTCCCCTGAGAAATATTGTTGCTTCATTATATGAAAGGTGGTTAGTCCACTAGAGTGAGCCTGGGGAGTTATTTCATAGTACTCTATTATTCAAATATAAAGATTTCTTATAATGGGAAAAGAAAAGATGTGACCAGCATTTACCACTGTGTTGCTGGGAGATGGCCATAGCTAAAACCTACATATATTCATGTAAAAGACACAATTATTATTTCCTTAAAGTTAGACTGGTCCGTTAAGAAATTGCATGTTTGCTTTACTTCTGTTCTGGCGATGAGGAAAATTAGTGCCAACCAATAAAACTGTATCTGGAGAACAAAAAAGTTAGTGCTAATGACATGACATTCATGTTATCAGAATTACAGAGGGTTTTACTACTTCTGTTTCTAGCCTTCTTTTGATAGATACGAGTAGTGGAATTGCTCTATGTCTGCTGCTGGAAAACATCTGATTTTCTGATTTACTTGCATCCCAAGGAAATCCAGTAGTGCATTCTGAGACTACTTTGTTATGTGTACTAGAATAAGATAAGTGGGAAAACCAAGCAATTTGCTTCAAATAGTACATTTGATAAAGGAAAAATACTGACGTGGATGTCCTTTACAGCATTTCCAGCTCTAAACATGCAGTTTTCAAAATTATTGTCTAAATTGGTAGAAATAGCTTTTAAAAACATCACCCATAAAACAAAACAATTTGTTGTAGCCATAGTTACATGGCAGATGCAACAAATATGTCATTCTCAGTCTTCTTCCAGGATAGAATCAACTTTTAAGGGAATGAAATTTGTAATTATCCCTGACTATATCATGTAATAGCACATCTTATGGTCTTGCTGCCATCTCCAGCCATTGTTGGAATTCATGCTCTAATTAAACCAGGATCAAGTGCAGAAACAAAATTTTAAAGTTTTGCTTAGCCCTTACTCAAGTACTCTAAAAGGCAAAAGATGAGAGAAAGTGTTTGTTGCTCTTTCATGCTGCTTCCACTGCTAGGTGTTCCTTTCTTTATCTTTTTTCTTCTTGCAAATGCAATAAATTTTTTTATAATTTTTATGCAGATTTCCAAGATATATTTTTAGCAATGAGATACAAAATATGTGGGATTTTTATCTCTTAAAAAAAAAAAAAACTGATAAAAATCAGGTTATGACCTTATTATTAGTTCAAAGCAGGCAGAAACCAAAGCTATCAAAATTCTCCATCAGTGTGCTATACTAAAGTATATCAGTGTAAAGTCCACACATGAAAATTTCAGAAAGCAAAATGTACCATGGGAAAGAAGAAAAAATAAATCTGTTTGGCTCAGACCACCAGTGTCTACCATAAAGAGGCTAATTCTGTGTGAACACAGTTTTTTGGTACCTAGTTATACCAGGCTGGATCAATAGCTCATACAAAGTTGCTTCATTGCAATTAAAATGTGGTGAATTACCACAGATGAGCTTCTGTTCCAAGTGACTAAGAATTAAATTTCTGCATCAGCCCTGGGACAGAGCACAACATGTTGTTAACTTATTCAACTACAGAGTGTAAGAAAACTTTTTCAGAGAGGACATGCAGAGTAACAGTCTTCCTCGTCATCCCTAGAATACAAGATTAGGGCCAGACTCAGCAGGGAAAAGATCAGTTAGTCATCTTAAGCCCTGCATGAAAGGTCTGCTCATCTTACAGGTTTATTTCAAATTCTAGCCAGATCATTTTGGTTCCAAGGTACCTTCTGTTCAACAAGGATATTAACGAAAACATGGACTTTTTTTCATTGATTCAGTGCTTTGACGTGATACTATTAAATCAAAAATGGACTTCCTGGTTCTTCAGCTGCTGTGTTGCTAATGCCACTGACAGTCCTTGGATTTATTTCTGTGGACTAATAAGGATGAAGCATAATAACAGGAGATAAATAATTGAAAGAATAGCATTTTTAAATAAATGCTAGTATTCTGAAAGAAAAGAAATGTGGTTTTCACATGAATAATGCAGTATCATTTGTGTGTACTCTTATGGATGCAGTATAATTATCAGGTAGACCTGAGAAATATGTTCCACATCATTCTCTATGACTGCTAGGGGAAAAATTCTTCAGAAAAGAAAACCACACTGCCATCTTGAGCATTCATTCCCTGTAATTTTGCATGTTCCTTCTTGATTGGGGGAAAGGTGCATGAAGCTTATTGATACTTGAAAACAGAAATGTCTCTCCTTAACACTGTTTCAAAACAGAAGCTGCTAACACAGACATGTCTGGGTGACAAACATGTCTGGGTGACACTTCTAATAGGCTTTTCTTTACTGGAGTAGGATTTCTGGTCAAACCTGGGCAGGAATTCCAGAGAGCAATAGCTTAAAATGGTAAGATCACTCCCTTATGAGAGCTAAATTCAAGTCCTTTCTAATTCATGGGATTGCTTCACCTTCATTAATTGTTGTGTCTTCTTCCTGCTATCCTTGTCTGACTTTACATAGCCCCAACTTCATGGTCTTTGAGGTGAACCAGGTGCAGGTGTATCAGTGCACATTCCAGCATCTTTCTTGACTTGATAATTCAAAACCCTCGAGCATGGATACTCTCTTTGGCAACCTGTTTCTCTGAGAAACCTCAGTTCGTAACAAAAGCATTTCAACCATTCATGCTGTTTGCAGACAATCTACCACTTACTGGCACAAACAGTCCTCATAAAATCCCAGCTGCTGAAAGATGTAGACATTTAAAAGTAAAGGCTTTCCCTCATCTAACCCTGCTGCTGATCCAGACAGCTTTTTCTCCCTCTCCAAAAATCAAATTTTTTTCCAGGCTGTGGCTATAATCCCAACCCAGTTTTCCTGTCATAAAATTAGAAATAGCAGAGTAGCACTTTGTGTTGGGACTTAACACATTTCTTATCATGAGAACACATTAGAGGATAATGTAGAACAATCATTAGAATGAGTCAGTGTTCCACCAAAATTTGAAGTTAGAAACTGTCACACACATGTAACAGAATATAGAATATATCAAACTTATCATTCAGATACTCACATCCACTGCAAGACATTTTACTTGTAATATGCTGCATGCTTTATACACTGAACAATTCCTGTTTACCCAGAATTTTTTTGAAAGGAATGGGGAGGAGGTGTGTGCAGAACAAGAAGTAGATACATTTGGAAGACATTAATATAGCAACAAACTGAGCATGTCTTCAAGTTTTCTATGCAGAATGATTGAAGATCCATTAAACAAGCAATCAATCTCCCACCCCCCTAAAATACCAGGAAGGAACATGTTGAATGAATCACACTACTATTTTGTACAACGAGGTATTACAAACTGTTAGAATATGTTTTGAAATATTTTATTTTAAAAATTAGATTTAAGTATGAAAAATCAAGCCATAAATTATAGTGTTTAGACACCAAATCTGGGTCTACATTTTCAAATAACAGGTTTTTTCACTACTTGCTAAGACTTCCTAAGGTTGCATGATAGGTCATGAGAGTGAAAAACTCTACGTGTTGAACTGAAGGTCAGTGATGTACTTACAGGGAGGTGTCACTAAATATGTAAAATTAGATGGCTGTTAACAGACGTAAATTTGGCCTGTTAGAAGGATAAATTTACTGAAGAGAAGAAACTGTCACCAAAAAATAGTGACAGAGAAGTTGTCTCACAGCCTGGAAGCTGTGAGCCCAGGACTAGGCCTGAGAGCCAGAAACGTGAAAAGTACAGCTGGCCCCTCTGAAGTTTAACTGGGTTGCCTAGAAACCAGAGATATCCTCAGATACCACTAAAAAGTGCAAAATCAAGGAATTGTAATGACAATTTGTTTTCTGAAAAGGTGGAAATAATCTGGTAATACAAGATGGGTCTGAAAGAGTAGAAAACATCATGATGACAGCTGTAAAGTCAAATTTAACAGCATGTATTGACTGTTCAAAGTGGTGATATCCTATGTCATATTGCATCCCAGTGACTGGAAAAGGAATAAATTTTTATCCATAGTCTCTCAGAACTTCCCATGCTGCAGACACTTTTCCTTTCCTACATAGGTTGAACACAGGAACTTTCTTTGAGATCTTGGACTCTCCGTAGACATGACTCCAGAGCCTGTGGCACAGATCACTGCTGAAGTGAAACTGCCTGCTGAATTACTGGTCCCACTTTGGGTGCATTTTAGGGGTCAGTTTGGTTTGTCTTCCCATCTTAGGGGTGGTTTTGCTCTCCCCTCAGGGGTGGTTGGTTTGGCCCCTTCTGATTCATATGGAACCAGTACTCTACATCCAGGTCAGTAAACCTCCAGGAGAATATGTGCTGTTATCCTGGTGATAAACTTGCTTCACAAATGATGTCTGTAATAACCTGTTATACCTTCTGGATTTTGCTGTCATAGTAAAGTCTACACCTCCTTGGTTTTGCTGTTATTCATTGCTGGATAATATTGGTGGACACTATATTATTGATTGCCATAGTAATTTATAATAGATTGATATAGATCAATGTAATCACAGAAGTCCATGGTGATTTTGTGGTAGCCCACTTGCTAAAGTGCAAGACAGACACATACATGCTATTTTATAATTTTCCTGTGGTTGATATTACAGGAATTGGAGGGACAAGAGATCACAAACATGGAATCCAGGTGCTCTGAGGTTTTACTAGAAACGGAAAATTTGTGTAAACTAAAAAGGAGGAGGTCTTTGAACTTTGAGCTCAATAAACTATAGAAATTTTAGAGAAACAGATAAGGTGCAAATTGGCTACAGTGACAATAATACTATCATTTTATCTTTTTTTGCCTGTTTAAAAAAAAATTAAAAGGATAATGTTTTCACAGTACAGAGAGGATTTTAATGCTTCGTAATAGCCCAAATTAAATCTCAATATGGAACAAAGGAGACATTTGCTTGACATGGAGACATGGAAAAAACTAGGAAAAAGAACTCCTGTTATTATTTAGAAACTGAAACTGTTAGTTTTTATGTGCAAGAATAATATGTACACAAGTCATTACTTGGTCAAGGGATTATCATGAAGGGTGGTGGCTGACCTACCACTCATGGAAATCACTGGCATATTTCTACTTGTATAATGGATTTTAGAGTTCACTATGTGACAACATGAACTCCTGTGGAAATAACTTGTGAAATATTAGTCTTCTGGAAATAACATTTTAAAAATCTTATTATTCATACTAGTCAGCTGTAACATCATTATATTACCTGGTGCCATTTTGATCTCTCAGAAGTCACTTCTTGGTAGGACCAACCCAAAATGAAAACAGATTTTTCTTCCTTCCAGTTTTTCACATGCATGGATGACTTATCAATCTTGGAATGACTAAAGGCATAAGTAATTTTCTTGCTTTCTGGCTTCAGCCAAAAAAAATGAAAGGCTAGAAATATGAAAATTTCTAGGATAGAAAATGGAACTTTCACCCATTGGCTCAAACATAACCACTTTAAGTGAACCATCCTACCATAAGTAAGTTAATTGATTCTTAATCAAATTTTAAAATTAGTTTCAACATAAAATTGGTAACGATGATGCAGAATTAATAAGAGTTTATCTCAGTTGTTTTGACTTTGCAATCTGAGTTTATAAGGACAAATGAGAATAACTCCAGCAGTGACAGTAACCCATCAGGCAGTACACTAATTTCTTGTGTGATTATGAAATATTTATTGTGATGGAAAAAGAGAGAAAGTGACAGAGAGGGAGCATGACATTTGTTTTGAAAATATGCAAATCTTTTTTAAAATGGCATTTTAAAATAGAAAGGGGAAATAAACCACAACTAACCTATTATGTGATCCATATTAAGAGAAAAACAGTTTCAGATTTACTGAGCAATTGTTTTATGACAGAACCAAAACTGTTCTAAATGACCATGAATTTCTAAACCTTTTAGCCTGAATTCTTTAGTAATCAAAGATTGTGTTTTCTATTTTTCTATTTTGTACCTCTGCTCTTGATTTTTAATTGATGTTCTTTATCCTGTAAAAGTGATCACTAGAAAAGAAAGCTACAGCTTTCACAAGTGAGGTCAGCGGAGAGCTTTTAATTTACTCAGTCACCCAGAAGGAAAAGTAGAGATGTACTAGTTTTCATAAAGCATAACAGAGATTAAAATGCTGGGAAATAATAAAGCACAGTAAATTAGCATAAGATTGGAATTAGTTTTGGTTTTTTTAGTAAAATGAATGTGGTTCATTCTTTTTTTGGTTTTTTATTTTGTTTTTCTTTTTTCCAAAGCAAATAAATTAAGCAGTATTAAATGGTTCTACCAGTCATTTCAAAGAAAATGTATACAAGTGACCTGAGGCAAGGAATAAAAGGAAATATTTCAACTTTATCTGAAGGGAAATGGCAGAAGTCAAGAAGAAGGTGATTTTGATTTGTAAAATATTAAACCTTCAAATGAAAATTCTGCATTTCATCTTTCTTCTCTAACTTTCTCTTTTTCTTCTTATCTGAAGAAGAAATCTATCGTCTAGTTCTAACAGCTTGTCTTCCCCTGGTAATACATGGCAGGACTAAAATCAACATAAAATGTGGGAGATGCAGTGTTAAAATGTTGAAAACAAGGAAACAAACAAACAAACATGCAAACAAACATCTTTCAGTAAGGTGTGTCATATGTCATTGGTTAAGCGTGTAGGGCTTTCACTTCTGGAAAATACCACTTGAATGTGCTGCTAGGAGTCACTGTTATGTTTACTGAGGTCAGCATTCAGAATTAAAAACAGTAGTAAAATAAAGTCTCCATTCAGATTAACCTGGAGATCAATTTAACTATTACCAGAACATCTGTGACTCTGTGAAAAAGGGAAAGGAGAATTAGCTAAAGCCTCCTTCTAGACCTGGTTGGGATTGGTTTTTTTTATTTGACTAATTTTAAGCCCTTTTAATTTAATTTTTTTTTTTTTTTAGGATATGTGTCAAGAATCTGAATTCTGAAAGTGTTTGCTTTTTCAGCATTTATTTTCAGGAAAAAATAGTTACCAATTCTTTTTAATAAACAATTCCTTTGTTCAAAATATATTTTACAAAAATAAAAGATATTTTAATAGAAAACATTCTTGATTTTCCATATTTTCTATGGAAATCTTAATTGATATATCTGTTAAAAAATTTGAGAGTCAGATACTATGGTAGTTAGTGCCACAGAGATTCCTGTAGAGATACAAAACCACAAGGAAAAAAAGGTTTATATTTATATACATAAGCATAAAGGTTTCTGCATTAAAAACAGTTCTGGTCACCACATCACAAGCAGGAATTGATGAAGGTAAGTGAATATTATTTCATTATTTGGAAATTCTGCAAGTATAACACTATTGGTGTTTCCATATATATAAGTACAATATAGTCTATTTTTGGGGGGTGGATAGGTTTCCTCATAGGAGGCCCAAGTTTATCACAGAATGAGGAAAATCTTTAGCATACAGAAATTTTCAGAGGAATCTTCAGATTTCCCTTTTCCATCTCAAATAAACATAATTACATGATTTTATGTGTAAGGCATTCTCATCTGTCTTGTTAATTGAATATATAACCACAATTTCAGTGAATGTACAGCTTTTCCTTCTTTTTTGCCATTTAAGAGCTTCTAAACAGAGCCGTAGGACTTTGTGATGATTTAGTGAAGATTTACTGTTCTTCAGTGGTAACAAAAGAGAGGTTTGAAAAACATTTCCATAATTTCATGTACATGGTACCTCATGGCACCAGAAGCCTCAGCCATACAAGAGCTTTCAGGGAGAGACTTTTTGACCCCTGACTAAATGTCTACATCTTCCAGTTTCTGAAGGCATGCACAAACTGTGCTCCAAAGCTCATCACATCAAGTACTGGCACACGTTGCAGTTCTATTAGTTTGAAATAGGAATGATATTGGAACAGGCAGAAAAGCAGGTTTTCTCTATCCAAGATGTAAAGCCATAGGGGTATATTCTACATGAAAACAACTGCAGAAATGTGTCATAAGATAACAGTATCTGACTATTTCTAAGGGGGCAATCAACAATAACAGCTAATTGTTTAACATAAGTACTACAAAACCAAAATAACCTGCTGTGCTCTCTTCTGTTTTATCTCAAATAGGAGACCACAGAAGGTAATTATTCTAAAATAATGGGTTTGTTTGAACACGCTGGCTCTACTGACATTTTAAACTATATGAAGCTTAAATAAAACTCTAACACTAATTAACACATATTCTTGTCATTATAACCAGGGAAAGAGCGAGCTAATACTGGTATGGCTCTTATGTCAAATGATGTGTCTGACTCAAAAGGTATAAAGGCTCCAAGGGAGTAGATGAATGTTGTATGGGTAGTCTAAATTTCAAGTTGTTGGATAAAACTGAAACCAGAGGTTTCAGTCACTGTCTTTTCACTCAGCTATGCAGGACCACCATGTGCTAATTAAATAGCCTTTGTTTTCCTTAAACCTACGGTTTTAATATTATATTAGCACAGCATCTGAAATACTTGCCTGTGCCACTTATGGTTTTTTTCATGGAATCTGTCATTAACAGGGAATTCTGGTTAGTTTCCTCACTTGTGGAGATTTCCTATTCTTCCCACTGATGGAGACTCCATCTTTGTCAATGCCTTTTAGTAAAACAGACTTCTGTTAATAACATTGTCTCCCCCCATTGCTTCAAAAAAACCTGCGGTCCCCTGTCATGCACTGGAACTTCTATTTCGTTTCTCAACTTTTCTTGCTGTTATTTACAGAGAATTTTGTTCACATTAGCTCTTGCTCATCTCATATCAGGATGAGCAACTTAACAGTTTACTGTGTCACCCAGTTCTTAGTATAACAAAAAGTAAAATAACAGATGTGCACAAACATGTAAAACTGATCCTCTACAGACTGACTCCAATTCCATTGTCTGATAGGCATGGTGGACCCCACATCATTTTTTTTTTCCTGGAAACTTTTGATTGAGAAAAAAATCATTCCATTCAAAGATTTTTGAATATGTAAAAAAAGGAAAAAAATCCAAAGTGTGACTTTTTCCCAGAAAATGTAAATGCTGTGAGCTTGACATAAACGAAATATAGAAATATTCATTAAATGCTTTGGAGAAAGGCAAGATACTACAGCAAGATGTTTGCATTGTTAGCAGGAAATTTCTGAAAAGGAAATAGAGCAAGAGGAAGCAGTAAAGCTAAGATGATGAATAATAAAGCAAAGGTAAGTGGATAAGTACCTGGGAGCACTGCGACATTTGGGATATATCAGATGATGGATATAAGACCTACCTCAGTTTGCAAAGTGCTGAAGAACAGAAAGGAAAGCATGTGGGACTGAAAGGGCCATGTAAGTGACTGTGGCTAATTCATCCTAGCTCCCTCATTACCGAGTCACTGGCAGAAACATGGAACAGCAGATTTTTAGGCTAAGAATTGATGAAGCATTCTATACCTTCAAAAAAACTTCTATTCCCATGACTGGGTAACAAAATATTAAAACCTTTAGCTTTACCATTAAAGAAAAAAGAAAAAAAAACCCAAACGGTAAAGACAGACACTCAAAAAGTTTCCCCTCAGTATTGGTATTTAGTGGTTTTTTTATCAGTACTAGTTTAGTCCTTTCAATATGCAGTTTCTAGCAAAGATGTAGCACTCTGCAGGTAGAAGAATCTACCTGGCTTTTACATTACCCTTTTCTGTCCTCAAAACTGATGATTCACACAATGACTTCTTAAATTAGACTTGTCCATTACAAATTACTCCTATTCAGTTTTTCTTCTTTAGAAAAATGTTTGAGGCAGTTTTAGAGAAAAAAAATTGGGGCTGAGGGCACTGATCTCCAAACCCAAGCTAATGCTGCATCTCACTTGAAAAAGCATCTTGTGAACACACTCACAGAATCACAGAACAGCTGAATTTGAAAGGCTTCCCTGGAGGTAATGTTGTCCAACCACCCAGACCAAGCAAGGCTACCTAACAGCAGGTTGCCACAGCCATGTCCAGATGCCTTTTGAATATCTCTAAAGATACCCAAAATCTTTGGGTATCTGCAAACTTCACACTCTTCCTGGGCCACCTGTGCCAGGGCTTGATCACCCTCACAGTCAAAAAGTGCTTCCTGAGGTTCAGACAAAACCTCCTGTGTTTCAGTTTATTTCAGTTTATTTATTTTAGTTTCAGTCTACTTCCTCTCATTCTTTCACTGGGCACCACTGAACCTGGCTCCATTCTCTTAAAAATAGTGGTTGGTTCAGTCACAAGATCTCAGAAACATTTGTATTTAGTATTTCTGGTCTGCTGGTTGGATAATATTGCCTTATTAGGAATTCAGATTGTATGTCAAAGTCGTGGGGAAAAATAAGCAAAAGACCTTAAAAAAATAAGCAAAAAACCTTAAACTGAGTAAAATTAAAAGCTTTCAAGGCCTTAACTGTAAAAGTACTTTATGGTATTATGTAAATACTATCATTTTAGTTGCTTTAATGGAAAAATATATAATCACATAAAAAAAGAATAAAAAAGTCTCCTTTTCCATTAATTATCAAATCATTAACCACAAATGAATAATTAGTATACTAAATAGTATACTACTATTTTAAATTCCCTTCCTTACAAAACTGAAATTGATGATACTATTTAATTTATTAATACTGTTTTGAGTATTCTAGGAATATTACATTGAAATAGCTGTATGAGTTCAAATGTTAGAAAATTGTTACCATTACTGCTCTTATACAAATACTTGTGCATTGTCTGTACAGATTTTGTCAAGTTAATTCTATACTAACAGCACAGATATAAAGTGAAAATGGATTATTCTAGCCTAAGTGACATTCCTGCCAAGAAATTAATTGGAGAAGCTACAATTAACATATATGACATTATCAAATTTTGCTGCATGGGAAAATAAATACTTTTGTAGGAAAAGCTGAAGAAAGACAAAAGCATGATACTTAAAACACATTTATAAAATTTCTATTGATTCAGTTTAGGCAGCATGGTGGAAAATGTATATTTACTTCAACACAGGAAGAGTAAAACTAAACCTTTTTATAAGAGGAACAAATCTGGTTAAATGAGTCAAGAGAAGATACTAAAAAATACATCATCTCTTAAGCCACTGGATCTTCCATTGTGGAGCATTTAAATAAAAGGTTGGTAAGTAAATCCTATTTCCAATGCATTTGAATATTTTTGCCATATCACGCTATTATTTTATGAGACCTTTTCACTGGAGCTCAGTTTAGTTCTGCTGATGTGTATATTGTCTGTTATAACCAACACATAAGAAAATATATTAAATTTCATGTTAACTACATACATACAGAAATAAAAGAACTAAAACAAACATAATGAAGAAAGAAAATACTTCCAGACTTTATCACACCTTAAAACAAATCAGCAACCAATACGCCTAAAAAGTATGCAAATACATAAAACCAAGTTCTAAATAAATGATGAATGTTGTATTGCAATTAACTCTGCCAGAATCTGGGAAACACCTCTATAAAAAGAATGCATTTTTTTCAAAAATAATATATGTATGGCATCTGGTAGTACAAAGGACTGAAGAAATATATAGAACAGGCTGTTCAGATATTGTGGCAGTGTGGGCAAGTGGAATTTCTTATTCATAGCTTGTGAAACTGTCATCTTTTAGCAAATTACCCTGCCTAATATCACAGACTATGACATTAAGAAACCTCATGATTTTGTCTGTGTGCTCCCCAAAGCTGCTTCCTCATGGTGGAGCATTCAGTGATGTCCACAAGAGGCTTTCTCATTGCCTTAGCCGAGCTGGAAGACTTACTGGACAGAATTCTTACTTCATTTATGCCTTTAGCTGTGACACACAGCCCTTCAAAATGGGCCCCATATGACAGTGTCCTTGAAAAACCTTACAAGGTTAAGAAAATAGGAAGATGGAAAAAAGGAGCTCTTGAGAAGAGTGTCAATCTGGTAAATGGCACCTTCTAACTCATTTTTTGGCCTTGCTTATTGTGCTCTTCTTCTACCAGTTGTGATTAGTACTGCCATAAAAAACTGAAGTACTTCTTTATTCTTCAACTTTTTAGTGGCTCTTTGCCAAGTTGCTGGATGCTGCTGACACTCAGCTCAGACTGACACTTCACAGTTCAGGTCATGCATCAAAGCTTCGACTTGCTTTTTGACCAAGGTGAGATGAGCAACAGCCTACAACTAATTTCAGGGTATTGAAAGGCAGCTGAAGTCAGGTGTCGGAAGCAGAACTGCCTCAAGAAGAGCTGTACACTTATTTCTGTTACTTGCTACAGTGCTGTCCTGGGCTAGCACAATGTCCTGGTACCGAACAACCTTCTGCCTGCCCCAAGCGGGGACAGACGGAGACTGAACGCGGCGCGGGAGGATGGGCGAAGCACCGGCTCGTGTTCGCCTTGCCCACCGATGTCTAGGGCACATGAAGGAGGTAGTGTAAAAGTGGAGAGACTCCTTTGTGGGGGGAAGGGGTTTATTCAGGAGCAAAATCCACGGAGAGAGCCCAAGCCACACGGCTTGTGGGGGTGTTTTGTACCCCTGCCAAAGGGGTGTGGAAAACGCACAATGATACATCAGCCGTGGGGTGTTACAGAGGCGGGGAGAAGGGATTACAACAAATGGGGCAATGGGTAGGTGGGGAGGAGTAACAGACACCAATTAGCTCCCGAAGAACCTGATCTCTCTGGAAAAGCGGCCAGATATGAGAAATATGGGGAAGGGAGAGCTGCAGCTAAAGGTAAGGCACGGATCACAGCCTCGGGGGTGCTCCCTGTAATTTCAGGGGTTTTGGGCTATGGAAGGATCAAACCGGTTGGTCCCCTTGATCCAGCTGACCCTGGCTTTGGCCATGGCTCACTGCAACTGTTACTTTATTGTAGCCTTGGAAAGTGCAGTCAGTGCCTGTGGAAAGCCAGATTCATTAGACATTAACAGGTGTGTGAAACAATGATTTAGCCTCAGTAAATCCACTTTAAAACCTTTATACATTGTATACAGGAGCAGGCCTGCAATTTTTTTTATTTTAAATGGCTTTGTAGGCTGCGCTCTACTGGGCTTCAGTATTTTGTCAGTGAGTAGTGGCCATTTGTTCTTTCCAGCGCTGGCTAAAATGTCTTTTGGATTGACAGTCGTTTCAAAGATGCAGTGTTTATGTTTGAGGTCAACATTCTACAAAATTGCATCACAATCTGAGATTAGAAGGTGTCTAATTTCTTGCAGTATTGGTGATAATGCTTTGTCCTATCACCCTGCTGCATTCAGCCTTACTATCCCTACAAGTAGATCTCCTGCAGCCTCAGTTGCTGAAATTGAATTAATAATTGGACATATAAGAGTCCGCTGCAGATTCTCAGTGTTCGGAACTGCTAGATCTGGTAGCCTGGCTGAGGTGAGGTTGCTGAGGATCCATAACCCCATGTGTGACTGGGGTTACCCTTTATGCTTCTTTGTGCACAGGGATCAGACTTTCATCACATAGGCTAACAGCTAGGTACCTGTTTTCTTATCAGCATAAATGTACATAACGAGCAGAATCACCTCATGAAGCTGTGCAAGAAAGGACCCCTGAGCAGTCCCAAAATAAAGTTGCTGGCAGTGTTACTGCGACCTCTGTGAAGTGACAGCTCTATCTGACACCATCCACATACACACCATGAAGTCCATCCCACTTGTATTTTTCACACTTATGTCTTCATTTCATTCCACAGCAGAGCTCTCCATGAACCTCTGCCCACAAGGGATCTTCCTGTTCCAAAACACACTTCATCTCTCGCTGCTTTCTTGCAGATAGAGGGATTTGTCCCCATCAGAGTGTCTGGGACATTGAGTTCTGGTAAAAATTTCTTTGTGCCTTGGGTAGAGTTCTTTACAGAGATCTTTATAGAAAAAATACACTCGACTTTGCAAATTTCTCTGATCATCTACACACTCAGAAAAAGTGTCCATGCTTCTTCCACATACACAGATTCAGTTTTTTGGCCTAGGTAAGAACTGGGAGAACCAAGCCTAGTGCTCAGGTGACAATAAAATGATTATCTGGCCCTTATATTTTACAAGACATTTCCCCTTTTTACTTTCTGCTCCTATTATTGTCTGGATTTTGGTTATAAGTCTCACTGGCTGGCCAGGAGCAGCATATCAGTGATATGATTTCATCATTGTCATTCTCCATGAGCCAGTATGGAAAGGAGATAAGGTAATTCTGAAGTGGGGGGAAAAAAAGTCCCACATGCATTACCCTCAGGTATTCTATGGAGCTCCAAAACCAGTGAGTGCTCTTTCCTGATCCACTGTTACTCGAGTTTGTTCAGATAAACATTTTCAGACATTGTACATGACCCCTTTCAGTCAGAACTTTCAACTACTGACCAAACTGCCATGGAGACAGTCTGGAAATTACATCCTGTAAGTTTACAGGACACACTGGGGCTTCAACATCCCGGACCATGCAGGTGAGGAAGGGTGACAGAATACATGCTGATGGACTCAGACATTACAGGTAACATACAGAAGGTCCCTCATTCAGTCTATATGTGAGACCTTTGGTGGGTATTGCCTGCTGGGGATAGTTGTGGGAGAGCTCCCATATCAAGGAAGAAGTATGGATGGTTTGGTTTTGAGGCACTGAACACATATAGCAGATAGACAGATAGATAGCTCTGATAAGAACAGTTAAAAACCTGATATCCACATAGGAAAGATTTAAACACCTGGCTGGTTTAAGAAATTATTACTATTTCTTTCCCCTTTTTTTGTATTATGTATAGATTAGTTTTACATGGAGGAGTTCTCACCTAAGCCAGTTCTTGATTGACAAAGCCTTGTTTAAAAATGCCTAAAGCAAGCTTTTGCAGTCTTTAAATCTAGATGTAATTGTTGTCTAAATAGCTGCGATTTATCATGGAAATAAGGAAATTGGCTTTTTTTACCACCTATGTCACAAGAGAACCTTGCAATATTTAGATGACGTGAAGCTGGAGGAGGCGGTCCAGAAACACTGTGAATGCCTTTGCATCAATACCTGCTGGTACTTGGAGAAAGTTGACATTTTTGACATTTCTTGGGCCTCAAAAGAAGATCTGCAAATGAAAGACATGACTAATAAAGGTCTTACTCATCTACTAGAATTTCTGTTAATCTAATTAAAAATATGCTAATATATATTTTAGACTGACGGGCATCAGTGAGTCACAATTAGTGTAAAACTCTTCAGCTGTGAAACCAGATGACAACCAACAGGTGTAAGATCAGTTCATTCTCAATATTTACCAGTCACAGACTTGTAGCCTGGATTAACCTTGGCTCATGTTGTCTCCTGCTGAGTGTCATGGCTGTGCATGGAAGGGGAACAGGCAGACAGTTGAAGGACACAAGTTTGTAGAAAACTGGATTTCATTAGTCTACTGAATATCAAGAAATTTGTTTCATATGACAAATGTCATAAAAATTAAGGGGAGACAGAGTGACTTTGAATAACCTCACAAAAAAGTGAAAAAATACGCAGTGGAGAAAAATCTTTAACAAATTATTGTGGATATTTATATGATTTTCAAGAAAAAAACTTCTGCTTAAGACAAGGTGCCAGACGGGTGCCTGAGAGGACATATTCCCTACCTTTAAAACCAACTGAAATGAGGAGACCAGCTTAAGTGGATAATGTATATAAAACCAGCAACATGAAGGTCACTTTAGCAATTAAAAAGATCAAGTGAATGGTAGAGGTATTTTGAGTGGCACTGAAATGATTTTGTATACATGCAATCAGTGAGCAACAATTCAAAGATGTCAGCCTGTAGCAGAACAGGGTAGCTTTGTTTTTATTAACTGCAAGGGAAGCATGCCTACTTCCCAATTGCATTTTCACCTTCCTGAAAGAGCTTTACTGATGGATACTAGAACTATACATAACACTGTACATATGAAATGGGGGGGGTTGTGTGTTCATTTGGGGTTTTCTGATGTTTTTTGTGATGTTTTTTTTTTTTTTCCCTAGGAGAGCTATACTGAAGCAAATAATATCTGAAAAAAACAGAGATGTTTAGAATTTTAGGTTCAAGCATTTTGCAAACAAGTACAGGTTTAGACATGCACCAAGTAGTCACTGTCATATTTGACTCAATGAGTTAGGAGAAAACAGAATGAAAAAGATAAAAAAAAAAAAATTAAAGCTCTGCGGAGTCAGGAGTTACACACTAATACCAGCAAAACAAATCTAGTAATTTTAAATTTTATCTTACTGAAGATGAAGGGGTGTGTAGCAATACTTGAAAAGAAATCAGGAGTTTCAAGGGGTCCCATAAAGGCAACTTCCATGAATGAAATCCCCTGTCATGTCACAACTATGACTCATTGGGTCGTTTCTTCCCTAAATACATACATCAATTGATATTTTGAAAATTATAAAATACCTGGGACATGTGCTTCTAGCTGCTGTTTGTGACAAAGAACACCTACAAAATACTTGCTTCTTTCTAGAGCAGTAGGTGAAGGTCATAGGACACCTCAAATGGCACCAGCTGCTTTTAGTTAGGAAACTGAATCTAGTTCCATGTCTCTAACAGAAACTGATAGCACAACACAGAGAAAGGCAACCACCCTTGCTGTATGATGAAGTGAATTTGTTGGCATTCTAGGCAGACACAATGAGATACACCATAGCTACACTGAAGGGAACAGGGTAAAAGAAGACACTGCTTTATCTCTTTTACAGTAAAATATCTTAGTTCTGGGGAAAAATCCTAATTTAGAGAAAAAAGGAGAAAGAGAAAAAGAAAAAGGAGAAAAAGAAAAAAAGAAAAAGAAAAAGAGAAAAAGAAAAAAAAAAGGATTGCTGCCTCTAGAAAGACATAAGTTACGCCAAACATTGAAAAACATATTCATAAGCTCAATTAGAGTAGATGTGTTAC
Source organism: Corvus hawaiiensis (assembly GCF_020740725.1). NCBI lineage: Eukaryota > Metazoa > Chordata > Aves > Passeriformes > Corvidae > Corvus > Corvus hawaiiensis. The sequence continues at coordinate 111,173,190 of NC_063214.1, read as the reverse complement.
AATTCTGAGATTGCAGTTACATGAAAGTTGTTAAGTGCCAACCTTAACTGAAGAGGGAGATTGTGATAAGATTTCTTGGAAGTAGTAGTTATCAAAAATTCGGCTTTTGAAAACTGGAAACTTGGGGGAGGTTGCACACAGAGGCAGTGAGAGCATTTCAGTGAAGGTTTGTCCGTGGGTCTGCGCCGAGCTCTGGAATAACTGGCACATTTTCCCACGGTTCTTCACAATGTAACCACTAGAGTGATTGAGGGTAGTTGAACAGTGACACCTGTCCCCAGAAATCCTAGAGCCCACTCTGAATAATTACAGCAATTCTATATCTGTGAGTATGCAGAAATGAATCATAAGGAAAGATCTGAATAAGGATTCTGCAGAGAAATTCCGCAATCAGATACTACATGTGCAAGTGCTGTAGTGAGGATGCAGCCCACAGTGATGAAGGTTTACTTACTCAGATGTAGAAACTTCTGGGTAGCAGATCTCTTTCTTAGGTCAAAGAAACAGAGATATAGGAATGTTTCCTGTCTGTGTACTGTCTTCATGTTCATCTGTTACTAACAGAGAGAGAACAGGCAGGAGAGAGCCTGGCAGGACACACATTCAAGATCATTGAGGACCTTCTTATTTAGATTTGTGTTATCCAAGCATGCAAACTGAGTGCTAACAGCAAAGATAGACGAAAGTATTGTGTATGGTTCTATAGAAATTCTGCAAGTCACTTAAGCCTACAAGTGTTTTTCTCAAATACTAAACAATAGCAATATTTTGCATTACAAATAATCACAGATGTACTGTGACTCTATAACTGTCATTGACACACCCCCACACATGATATTTAGAAATCAATACGTGTATCAGATTTGCAACCTCTAAAATTTACTGGATACTCTTTCTCTGATATACCAAAAATATCAGTCAGGAGAGTTAAAAGAAGTGCAAAGCTGCTTTCCAGCTGGTTGGCCTCCAGCACGTACTGGTGTATGGGTTCTTTTCTTCCCAGGTTTGGGACTCTGTAATTCCCCCTGTTGAATGGCATGGCATTCCCAACAGCCTAGCCCATTTCTCCAGTCTATGAAGGTCCCTCTGGATGGCAGCACAGCCCTCTGACTTATCAGTCACTTCTCCCAGCTTAGTATCTGCAGCAAATCTCACCCAGATCACTTAGGAAGATGTTGAACCTGACTGAACTCAGTATTGACTTCTGGCCTATGTTGCTAATCCTTGGCCTCCAACTAGACTTAGTGCCACTGACTACCACCCTCTGGGCCCTGAAACTAATTTCCAGTCTACCTTGCTGTCTTCTCACCCAGTCCATACATCAACATGTTGTCTGTGGAGATCTTCTCGGAGACAGTGTCAAATTCCTTACTGAAATCAAGGTAAACAAATCCACTGCTCTCCTGATATTTATCAAGGCATTTCCTTGTTGAAGTTTCTCAGGTTGGTCAGTCATGACTTGCCCTGATGAAGCTATGATGACTATTCCTGATGACCTTCTTGTGCTCCATGTGCCCTAAAATTATTTTTATCCTAAGCAGATGCTCATTCTTAAATAGTTTCTGGAGTCATAAAAAGTAAACCCTGTTTCTGGCATCAGCTCTGCAACCAGTTGTTGGCATACAGTATCAGCATTCCCCCTTTAGCCTCAGGATTGAGAACACCTCATAGGCCCCTAGAGCTTTGGAGTCACTGTGGATACTCTCCAGATTTTCCCATTGCTGCCTACAGGAAAGAACTTCTGAGGATAATATTCAGAAGGTTGGACACACTTCAGCAGTCTCTCTGCAACATCTTAGATCCAGGCATCCGTAAGCAGCAAACTTCTTTAGACAACAGGTCAGGCTGGCAGGTTCCTCTGTGCCTTGCAGCAGGGAGTCACCCACTACTATCACTCACCACCTACAGCTGGTGCTGTACCATGGGTCAGGGTCACTTGACCCAGATGTCTCCTGGAATGCACACCTGGCTCCTCTTCAGCTTTGAGGTCAGTAGACCTATTCTGTAGTGACAAACCAGTTACTTTTGTTGCTTCTTCTATTTTATTTTCCCAAGTTTCAGAGATACAATTTAATTGTTATCTGAGTAGTGTGACTTCTCACTCTCTCTTATTATTGTACCTTGACATGCACTGTTTGACAGAGGAAATAATATGACGGAGTTCTTTTCATTGTTTTGTGCTCCTGGCCATTGGTGTGGCTGGTGATGAGACAATTACTCATGAAAAGCTTTTGATGAAACCAGACAGCTGCTAGTCAGAAAAAAAAGCACCTGATTTTCTGTGCCTGCAGAATAGAGCTATTCCCAGAGATCAACAAAACTCCTTTCTGTGTCCTGGAGAATGCATTATAAATAGTTTTAGACAAGACAACTTAAAATGGAAGTATGGTTGGAAAGTGGGGTTTTGGAAAATGCAATAGTAAAATATTTGAAAATTCTTCAACATGACTGGAATGTCCAGATTTTGGTGAAAGCTCCTATCTGAGTCAATGACCTGTGGGTGTATGGCAAAAGAGTAGGGCAAGTAGTGGTTAGTACCAACAATATTTGGTAGTTCAGTGGATTTACTTATTTGTGGTTGTACTTAAAGTTTTTAATAACCAAATAAATAAGCCAGAAATGCTGTAGTTTATAGCTGAGCTAAAGCATAAGTTAGGGATTGCTCCTGGAGAATGTCTTCAGTTTGAGACTCAGTTGTAAAGAATAAAATGTTGCTTTCAGTTTCCACATGAATACTTCATTTTCCTCTTTCAGGAGGGTTTTTATCGTTAGTTACTGCTATACGTGAATTTGCTCTTTGTCAGTCCCACATCATTTATTAAATTTGTTTCATACCTTGCAAGGCTGTTGATCATCAAGGATATAAATCAAACTTGTCCCTCCACTCTTTTTGCATTTATTTCCCCTGCATACAATGCTTTCTCCACATCTTTTACTTTTTCTAATTCTCAGAAGCTTTATGGCTGTTTTCAACTCTCAGATTCAGACCTTTGCTTCTGCTCTGATAAACCTTTTGCTTCTATTCTTAGAACAGTCTCCTCTCTCATGAAGAAATACTTTCACAAATAATTTTTCTTCACACACATGAATAGTTATACAGTATGTTCTCTCCTTTTGATGTGTCCTTTGTATTTTAGATTAAGGTGCTAAGGATTCAGTCTATGCATCATGGAAATGTATGACATGTTTAATAAATCAATCCTAAAAATAGTTATCTCAGTACTTTCTAAACTTCAGAATATTATATTTAATAAATCAACTTAAGTGAATTTTTTTCCATATTTGCAATAGTTGGGGAATGTGTTATAAAGATATAGATCTGCTACTTTACTAAAGTTTATAAAGGCTGAAGAAAGTCTCTGTCTTTCATAATAATAGAGTACATATCACATATTGAAAAAAGATAAAAGTTAGACATACATGCACACAAAAATAGAAATATTTGGTTTCATTTGTTGGTTTTTTTTGTGTTCAGACCTTCATTTGAAATGATGAAAAAAAAGTTAAAACCAAACATAGCTAAGATGAATTGAAGAAAAATTTTTGTTTGTTTGCTGTTACTATTCAGTCTTTTTATGGAACTGCTTTTTCTATGTGACAAGGGTGCTGGTTTTGGCTGGGGTAGATTTAATTTTCTTCACAGTGGCTGGTTTGGGGATGTATTTTGGATTTGTGTTAATACACACCATACACAGGGTTGATAATACGGGATTTTTTTTACTGCTGAGCAGGGCTTACAGAGAGCCAAGACCTTTCCTGTTTTTTGTACTGCCACACTGGTGGGAAATTGGGAGGAGACTCAGCCAGGACAGGTGACTCCCAATGACCAAAAGGATATTTCAGACCATGTGATACCATGCTCAGTATATAAAGTGGGGAAAAGAAGGAGGAAAGGGGAGGACGTTTGGAGTGGGTGGTTTTTGTCTTCCCGAGTTACTGTTACACATGTTGGATCCTGGCTTTTCTGGAGGTGGCTGAACACCTGCCTGCCCATGGGAAGCAGTGAATGAACTTCTTGTTTTGCTTTGCTTGTGTGTGTAGCTGTTTCTTTGCCTATTGCACTGTCTTTATCTCAACCCACAAGTTTTTCAGCTTTTACTCTTTCAGTTCTTTCCCTGATCCTGCTGGTGGGGGAGTGAGCAAGTGGCTGCGTGGTATTTTGTGGCTGGCTGGGGTTAAACCATGACAACAAGTGAGAAATAGAAAAACTCACGTTAAAATCCATAGTAAACCAAATTGTGTTGAAAAGCTTAGATTTGTATTCCTGCATCTGAGTCAAAAAGTGTAGTTTTGCATCAATGGCAAAAGTAACTTACATTGTATATTTGTATCAGTCCTGGATATAGAGTGGAACATGGATGAAGTACAGCTAGAACACTGCTTTTCTTATGATAACATTGTCTGTGGAAAACCCTGTGAAAGGAATTGATGTGAGAGATTTCCATTATTAGAAGTTATGTATTAGAATAATACTTAACTTCTAATAATGCAGGGGGTTCTATCCTCAGTACCTTTCAACTGAATGACATATTTCATCCGATTTAATACAAAAAAAAATCACAAATGTAAACCATATTTACTGTATATTCTTTTTGCTCTTTTTCAATATTATAGCATAAATTACTTTAAAAGAAGACATTCAAATTCCAAAACACTTCTAATATTTTAAATTGCATTTGCAGGCTTTGGAAGACCCATTGAAATTTCCATTTTTCACATAACATTGCTCCTTTTTATAAATCACAGAAGATAATGCTTCTGATAAAATTTTATTTATAAAAATTTTTCCTTGCTGCATCCTAGTATCTAATTTTCTCCCTTAAGTCAGATTTGGAGGTGGTATGGAAACACTTCTTATTTAAAACACTTGTCTCAGAGGCCTGTCTAGTCTACCATTGCTCACTTTGCCCTGACATTTATGCGGCAACATCTGCTTGGAGTTAATACAGTTACGTAAGTCTGGGCAGCGTTCCAAAAGGAACCATTTTGCTTTACGATGAAGCAATCCCCACAACGCAATTCCAGAAATATCCATCCTTGGCTGAATGGCATATTTATGATTCCTCAATGTTATTTCATTCTTCTGAGTTCCACCAGTATTTATAATACCAGTTGCAACTTATTTATTTCAGTCAACAGCATCAAGTCATTTGTAAGTCTGTTCTCAGAATTCATGAAATAATTCAATATGAGTAAAGGATTGTACTTTTGAGAACATGCTTCTTTACTGGATGCTGAAAGATGTCTCTTCCAAACCAAGTAAGTATTTACTCAAGAAAACTATATTTTGCTTCTGTGTACTTTTGAAAATTTGTCATTCCCAGTTTAATAAAGGGTTGTGCAAGCTCCTTCCCTTTGGCCATGATCACATGCAATACACATCAGCCACTAAAGAATAAAAAAATATTCTTTCAGAGACTGTCATGAGAAAGGCCATCTTTACAGAACTTAGTCCTAGACCACAACAAAAGGAAAATAGCATTTCTGTGATAGTGCTCTCATGCAGAGATTTTACTGTTCTCTGTTCATCCAGGATGATATTTGGATATAGAAAACAGCATGCCAAGCAGCAGCTATACAGAAAGTCATGCTTTCAGCTAGACATGGGTAAAAAATTAAATCAAAAACAATGACAAGGGAAGCACAAAATTGTTCTGAAGCATGAACAAAGCCAAGGGACCATTTTTGTAATCTCATCAGCTCCAATACTGATTCTTTTGGGGTGGTCCATGTCAAGTCACTGAAGTTCACCAGCAGCATTACTTTAGGCATAAAAGATAATAGTCATGCTTAACTACCTGTATCATGAGATTCATCAAGATTCACTGGTTTGTACTTGTAGCATTTGAAGACAGGAATTTTAAATAAACATTTTCTTATTAAATACTGACTTATTAAATACTGAATATTATAATTCCAATAAACTAGCTACCAGAAACATTTGTGCATTCAGTTCTCTACAAAATTGTCTGTTTCAAACTGATAAACATGCTTCTAAGTTCTGTAGCTGGAACGCACGGTGTTAATGGCGTGCCCTGTACTCCAAGCAGTATCTGGGTACAACTTCTCCTCAAATGTATGCAGACTAGACCTTTTTTGAACTTCTGGTTGTAAACTCTTGTTCTTTAATTAGCTAGTGTAGTACCCCTGGATGTTTACTGGCACCTGTCCAACAATTTCCCTGCCTTTCACATGCTGTCCTTATTGGGGATTTTATTAAAAAGCTCAGATTTCCAGGAGTTTAAAAATCAGGTGTACATTTTGATTTTCAATGGACTTATTTGGATATTCTCAGAAGCTATGAAATCACAGGCTCCATTAAATGTATCATGATTAGTAGATCTGTACCTATTAAGTAGCTGACATTGACAATAGAATGCTAAAGAGATGGTCATTACTATTTATAGCCTATATTTAGGAGGAAAAATATATGTACATAATAACTATTCCACTCAATTTAAGGACTAGCCAAAGTGATTATGATCTTCATTTTTTTAGCATTATGCTCTTGATACATGCATTACATATCCACTACACTCACACTGAGAAAACAATTGAATTTCCACAACAACAATACAAATTAGGATTTTGTGCACTAAAATTCTATACAGTGCACAGTATGCTCACTGCAAGAACCCACTTCTGCTAAGTTGGTGTTAGGTGAATATTTGGTGCTTGCTTTAAAGTGGATCTATCTTAAAATAGATAAGAATACATGATAGGTATCTCTAGAGATGATATCTTATGAACATCATTTTTGATTGGGTTCTTTGGGGTGTTAGCACATGTATGAACTTGTTTTTAAAAAAATAATAAAGGCAGTTAATCACATTTATTCAGATGCTTTGAGAACCCTTGACGAGTCATAGTCATCAGAATATCAGACACAATTCTTTAAAAACTAGTAGGAAAAAGTTCATAAACAATGCAACAGTCATTAGAAATATCCTCCTTGAGAGCATCCTCTTTACCCATAGGGAAAAAGAAGCCATCAGTCTTGCATTTAGGGTTTCTAAAATAATTGGAATGGGATGGAAGAGTCCTGAAAACAGAGATTTTTTTTTCTAATAATGAAAAGAAGAGTAGAAATTAAACAGGAAAGCAAGGTATTGACTGTTTTACAGAAAATATTTATTTCTGTGTTTATATATGCTGTTTCCATGACTCATTGCTAAGTAAACATTTTCCTTCAGGAGTTACCTGGCAGACACCCTCTGTATAACTCTTCCACAAGGAAAATCAACAACAATGGTGGCTCACACAGAGTTAGAAAACCTGAAACACAGTGTGATTGGACCCAGATCCACAGACTGACTTCTCAGATTGCCTTTGGCCTGGTGTCATTATACTGGAGTTGCCTGCAAGTTTTGAATCAAAGTTGCATGGGTTTGTCGTCATGGAAGTGTTCTCCTACCCTCACAGGGGTACCTGTGAGATTGATGCTTGATGTCTTGCCTGGCACCCGTCTCCCCTTGTCCTGTGGGGCAGCCAACCTCCACTGCTTCCTGACATGGTGCTTTTAAACAAGATTTCACTGAAAGAAAACCTAGTGCTCCTCTCTGCAGGAAATGAAATATCCCCATACAAAAAGAATATGTGAGTTGAGGCAGGGTAAATAATGCTTGACTGGTCTTAGATTAAAAAACCCCAGCGATTTTCAGTTCAGATTTTCAGACAAGGTGCTAAATGTCATCCTAAGCATCAACATCCATACATGAATCCCAGTCTCAGAGCCAAAATGTGTGAAAATGTACTGAGTAAGACATACTACATAGTTCATCATTCTTGTCTGAAACATCTACTTCAGGTATGACTATAAAGACATTTAGTTCTAGTGATGAAAAATTTCACTGCAGTACAAAAAAAATCAACAAAATGAAAAAGAAACCAAGAGAAAATTAATGTATTCGTGGTGGTTTTCAAATACAAGATAAAGCAAATTAATTATTTCTCCTCAAAATATATATATTATGAAATCATATTGACAACATGCATAAGTGGGATTTCAGAATTTTAAACTGTGTGTTGGTTCAATTACTGATATGCTTAGTAAGTATTAACGCAGGAAGTATGATGACAGACCTAATCTGATATTCAAAGAGGTAACTAAAAATCATTCTTAAGAATACCTTATGTTTTCTTTTCTTTCCTTGCCGTCTGAGATTTGGGATGCTATTCCTCTGAGGTTAGTCTTATGTCATTTTTAACAGCTCTAATTGCCTAACTAGCTGCTCCAATGCAAGGACTAAGCTCCTCTCAATACTCACTATTAATTTTTCTATTAATATAAAACATCATAATTTGGAAATTCTTATATTGGATTCCCAGAACTCTCATGAAAATGTTTTCATACTTGGTCTTTTTAATTATGCAGCGGCTAAAAAGTCTTTTATGTCCTTAGTGACATCAAGCTTATCAGCCATTGTTTTGAGTAAATAGTCCCAAATGCTTAAATATCAATCCAGTCAGTTTTTAGCACAGGTCTTTCATATTTGAGCAATACAGAATCATTAAAATCCACACTTTTTTATTTTATATATCCGTGAATGATCATAGGGATAAAGAATTTTTTTTTCCATTGCCGTCTTGTTGTGCAGTCTGTGCTACCGATAACCTGAGGAATGTCAAAAGAAATAAAGTAAGATGCCTGAAATCACAGAATATAGCTTCATTCATTTTTATGCATCCTGTATTAACGAATCAAGGAATTGTTACTGTTTAGCTGGACTGTTGGTATGTTTGTTTCTGTTTGTTTTAATATATGGATTGCAATTTATTGTTGAATCCAAAAGATTCTGGTGATTAAGACAATACAATAACCTCTGAAACTCATCAGAGTTTTATTCAAAATCTGTTTACTTCTGTGCCCAATTACTGTATATTAATTTTTCATACATATCAGAAATATGATAATGTAATTTGAAATTTTGCCTCATCTCAAATTAAAATACAAGCACCTCTTTATTTATAATTCTTCATTAACCTGAAGTTTAAAAAATCTTTACTAAATATTATACAAGCAAATTGATTTTTATTTTTAAAAAGCAACAAAAATTAATCTAAACATGCTTGTTGCAGTAATACTTGTGTTTTCACACATCTCTGTTTGGATTTCATAGAATAGCTGCAATTTGTTTTCCAGTCATAGACCTAAGAGGAGTACGAACATGATTGCTGAAGAGTGGTGTCTGTAGAGCTTGGTTCACACTCAATAAATACATTTTCATCATGTGTGACAGTAAGTTGACAGAATGATATAAATTACTTCCAAAGAAAACAGAATTCAGTGTAGAGGAGGCATCACTAAAAAGAGAGTAGAGAAGATACTCTCAAGACACAGTATTGTAATAAAGTATTTGGAGGAGTGTCTCAAAGACTCTGTGACTGAAAACTGCAGACACTCCTCAATAAACACCCTGCTCTCCAAAACCTGAGGCCAATCAGCTATGTATTCTTGATCTAAAATATATTACAAAGGAGGGAAAAATATTGTGTACATTTCTCTTTCTGTCTTTAGTCCCCAGTTCAAGTATCTAACATATAATTTATAGACTTAGACACTTCACCACAAATAACTGTTGACATGATCATTGACATTGTAGTGCTCATCAGTCATTTTATTTACCAATTTCTTTTCATAAGAATATTTGAAGAAGCTTCCAAAGGCTCTTCCTGACCCCACTGGTGCCTTAGATTTTAACTTCCATATTTTTCAAATCCTCTACTGCCTAGTGTGTAACTCTGAAGTTTCCTGTAGCCTGTTAATTTCTGCTCTCTCATGCTAGGTAGACATAACAAACCCTCTCCAGGCCTGCTCTCCAAGGACACTCAGGCCATCCTAGGTCCAAAAAGTATAAACCAAAAGCCTCTAAAGGGGGGGCAAGCTTGGGGAAATTACATCATTAACTGAAGCTTTAATTGGAGAATTAACCCTGATATGCAAATGAACCAAACCTATAAAAGTGTGAGGAACTTGTGACTTGGGGTCCATCTTGGCAGTAGCTTCTGGCTCCCCAGGGGGTACCTTTGAAGGCCCTTCAAATAAACACCCACCTTTATTCCCTTATTCTTATCTAGTCTCTGGTTTTAGGTGGCCACTTCAGGCATCACCACCAAAAACAAATCAGAAGCTAGATTCTTTCAGCATCAGACTGATATATTTGGGCATCTTTTTTATATTTTAGTATTCATATATCCTGACAATTTCAATTTATGTATGCATCAGAACAAAACAAAGCCTTGAAGGAATCATTGGATTTCATTGACCAATATTTTTAATTCTACTGAGCTAGCAAACCAATGAAAGAAAGAAATTTTGGTAGAACGTATTCCTCTGGTCACTATTCACATATTCTAGTAATGGAATAATATCTCTTCTATTTCCTGAAAACTTATATGTAGCCACAATTCATATTGGAAACTCAACATTTGTTAACAATTTGTTAACATTATTAACGTATGAACTTATTAACATTATTAGCATATGTTAATTACATATATAATGTAGCATTACTTATTTTCTTTATATTTGTTTTTGAAGAATAACTGTGGCAGGAACCTTAAATGTATAAAAGCAGTAGGGTTTCAACTGGAAATGAAGACAATTCTGAAAGCAAGGAACATACAAGACAGACACAGCATTCCGTGTCCAGGGACTGCAGAACACACTTATTTTGAATCAAGCTTAATTGAGTGTTTGATTAGTCACAGAGCCATTCATGGAGTAAGACATAGTATTTTTTCAAGTTGCATAGTTTAATTTGTGATCTATTTAAAGTTCTGAATTAAGTCAGCTAGGAACTCTGAAGCCAAAATGAAAAATAGAAGCTGAACAGGTATTCAAAAGAATGAAAATCAGTTTATTACCACTGGTAGAAAATGGATGTAAAATGATGACACCATAGAAGTGTTTACTCAAGATCAGACTAATAATACAACAGACAAACTTTAAGGATGATCCTTAATTTAAGTAAGAGACTAGAATGAAATATATTTTTTATAACCAATGAAAAGTAATTTTTTTTTCCTTGGCTTGATTAATTCATGAGTATTTAACTAATTTTAATTAAATTCTATCACGTACTGAAATATATTTCAAACTAATCCATTAAAAATAACAATAAAAGAATACCAACAAAAAATCAAACCAATTGAAAAGCCCAGAAGACAAAGCTTTAAAATTCAAAATTAGAATTAAAATTACATAAACTTCCATTATGAATCACAAAACTGCTGGAAGCCTCTCTCCAAAATGTTTTACTTACCTATATTTTCCAAAAAATTTTTAATTCTTACAGAAGTCTCATGTTCTGTGCAGGGTAGTAACAGATTCTGGCAGCACTGGTTCTAAGTCATGCTTAATTGATGACATTACAATAATGCTCATACACAGAAAAAGATAACTAACTGTATTTATAAACATACTTAAGATGAAATCTGTATCTACATCTTTCTATGTGGGAATTTACTACTGATACTAACATTTAAATTCAGCTAATACCTTACAGTATAATGTACATACAAATGACTGTAAGAAATCAAGAGAGACACTGAAATAAGAAAAGCTTTTTTTTTTTTTTTTTTTGTGATGGAAGAATAAATTATATGCAGGCATAAGCTGGATAGGGCAAAAGAGAGATGTGGAAGCATTTTTTTCTTTAACATACAGGGCAATGGTCTTTCAGATGACAAATGCCAGTTTAAGGGGCAATCACTGTGGATGACTGTGGACATACACTTGCCATCGTTTGAAATTTTTTTGAGAGGACAGAAAATAGCCAAAGCCTCTTCAGATTTGACATTCAAATTGACATCACTGAGTGGGATGTTGAGCCTGAAGAAAAACTGTAAGGGCCAAGTCAGCCCCAAAGATTCTGCTGGATAAGTTAGAAAAGGGCCAACTTGGCACTAGGAAGATACAAAGATGAATTAGGAAAAAGGAGGGGAAAACTGAACTTTGGGAGCAAAGGATAAAAAACTTGGAATTAGTGGATTAGACTTCCTGCCTGAGTACCCCCAAGAGGTAAGAGCACTCCTAAATCTTTCAGTTAGGCATTGAACAAGTCTGCCTCTTCAGACATGTAGGCTTACCAGTCAAACTGTAAGAAAATTGAATTAATGTCACTTAAATTAAATAGCTAGTGAATGTTCAAGTAAATCTAGAAGGAAAGGACACTTTTAGATATGATTTTAAAATTTTATTTTTATTTTTTAACATACCCAAACTGATTCAAGTGTGACTGCAAGGTGATCTGACATTTTTAGGCAACTGACATTAAACACTGCTCAGCTTCTCAAAACTTTCACAAGAATAATCCAGTGGTAACAAAGTATTTCTTCCATTAAGCGTTATGACTGAACAGTGCTAATACAAGAATTTCTATGGCAGTTAAGCAGAACAGAGAGGACCTGCTGCAGCCAGAAGTATGCTTTGGCAGGCTTTGGGCAGTTTATGCTGAGTAAGAAGACTTTAGTACCTTTTGGGTTTGGGGTTTTTTTGTTTGTTTGTTTGGGCTTTTTTTAGCAATAATAAGAAAGAAGTGTTAGTGTCATCTTCAGGTGCTCTTCATAATGTGGGTCCTACAAAACAAAAGGTGTAGCAGGTCTGCAGTGTCTACCAAATTTCAATGCAAGTAATTACACACAGCCTACCTTGAATTCCAGCTGACAGGAACTGTCCTTCTGTGCATTGCTTAACCACATCTCCCTTCTAAGGGTGGCTGCATTTCAGCAGTGAATGAAGACATCCTGTTATTATACTTCATTTTACATAGGACATACCATTTATGGGGACTGTAACTCTAAAGAACTATGCAAAAACTTGTTTACTACAGAGTTTGAAGTGTGCTTTTAATGGAGGCAACACTTTCTGATGACAGCCCTGGCACAAATTTATATTTCTGGGTGAAACAGAGCAAAGAACAGTAACTGCTGCCCACAAAATATTGTATAAACTGGGAAACATTTCCTTGCAAAACCAAAAAATCATCCAAAACCTGGAGAGCTTGAATGTCAGAAGAATATAGAAATAAACTTAGGAGCAGCATCTGCAATACTTTGTGTCTCCTGCAGCTTCACAGAAGGTCATTTCCATATACCAGATCTAGCATTTATTCATCCTTCTTTTCCTCCTTCTTCTGTAACGACCCTAAAAAACATGTATTTTGGATGACCAGGAAAACTGTGGCTAGATGCACACAAGTCTTAAGCAATGAAATTCTAAGAAAGATAATCTCTCAATGTTTTTAAAACTCTTTCTTCCCCTTTCAGAACTCCAGAGCTAGGTGTTAATAATCACAGCTGCATCTTCCAGAATTTAAAATATATTTAAGTTGTTGGGATTTTTTAAACAAGTAGACCCTGTTCAAACCAAAATCCTACTGTATATAGCTGTCTAGTACAACCTCGTGTACAAGGTGTTCTCTAGCCCCCTCTTTCCTTAAAAATGCAGCTAGACACACCCCCTCCTCCTTTTCAGACCTCCTTAATCGGCTCATTAAGGTTGCAGAACACATCTGCCCTGTGCTGACTGAATCACAAAGCACTTCAGTTGTCTTTTCTCACACCTAGGTGCTTCAGACAGAAAAGAACTTGCATTTACTCACTCCTTAGGATTTCAGCTCTGTAGGATACCGGGACCCCCCGCTGATCATCTCTTTTATGGTGTAACACATAAAACCGGTGTAAACTCTCTTTAATGCTCTGGTTTGGTTGCAACAAGATGACTTGCCTGAATGGCAGTATAAATTGCTGAAGGATTTAATGTAGGACTGAGGGCTGGTAAAACTGACAGTTCTTTTCTTTTTTTTTTTTTTTTTTCACAGTGAGATACAAATAATGCTTAATAAAATCACTGGAAGTTCTTTGATCCCAGAAAAAACAAAAAAAAGTTCTGTGTTATAATCTCTGCATTGTGTAGCTTTTGATTGCTATATGTCTCAGATTGCCATCTGTAAAATGGGAATAATAAAGCCTAATTACATTCCACCTACAACTGTTGAGGTTGTCACCCTTCTTAATATGTCAGAGAAGTGCTGAATATAACGTTTAGTCAAGACTCTTCCCAGCTTCCAAATAAAAAAAAAAAAAAAGACATTTTTATTATCAGATTTATTTTTACCTTAAATTTTAAAAGGAACCCCCTTTTCGGATTGCAGACTTTATTACCTTTAATTCTAATTCAGCAAATGATTTTGCCCAGGCTGAATGATATCGTGTCAGGCTGAAGTGTGAGAAAACTTGTACTTTCACTGACAGTGACACTACTAGTGAAAACAACTACTGCAAGCATGCTCTTAATAATGTTTTTTTATTTGGGGTGAGGTTTTTTTTATTTTGATTCATTATTTGGGCTTTTCTTTCTGATGCAATGACCACAAAGTCTCTTTGGAAGTTTTTCCAAATAAGGGATTTTGTCTATTCTTTATGGTCCTGTAATGACACTTTTGTTCCGTGAAGGTCACTGTAACGCACAAGCATTCATCTGGTTCACTAATAAACATGATGAAGTTTTCAAAATGAAGTAATGTGTTGATTGCTTAAAGTGTATTTACTTTTTATTAACCAAGTTTTTAAAAGAATGAGAAAACACGTTTTCAATAAAAATTACTTGCTATTAATTACCTTAAAAAATTATTCTGGAATGACAATCACTTGAACAGAATGAAAATGTGGAGGTTTTAATTTAATTTTAAAGTCCATGTTCTTCATACTAGAAACGGCCAGAATGTCTGAAAGTAAGCTCAAAATGATAACATTTCAAGAACAACAATAAAAGACAAGGAAAAAAAATCTCAGTTGAAATTTCTATCTGAAGTTAATTTCATGGGCTGAATTGTAGGCCCCAGTAAAAATAGGGGCATGTATATACTTATTTATTAAATGGAAAACTGACAGATCTAAACTATAGTCATGCTAACGAAACTATAATTACAATTCCAATTGATTGATTATAATAGCAGAAAAAAATTATTCAGCTAGAAAGACATTAAATCCCTGTTACTCACTGATGAGATTTATTAGAACTATTCATTACATACCTGTGTTTTATATTTTTACCCATAAAAGACATTACAAGAGTTACGAGGAGGTAAAAAACAAAGCCAAACAAGTAAGTACTTACCTAATTTTTTCTTCAGGCCAAAGACATTGCTGCAATTAAATTGCAGTATCAATGAACCTTCATTTAATTGACCCTTCTACAAATTAAAAAGAGTAAAACCTTCACTAGGATGCAAAACTTGCAGTCATTTTATAACATTCTGTAAGTACTTTTGAAGACAAATTACATGGAGGTCTGCAGTGTCCTGACTTTCTCTTTGAATATGACGGGTATTTTCATGAGTACAGCTGGGGGGCTACATAAGGGTCTGACAGAGCACAAACCACCAGCCTTTTTACTAGTTCTGTACCCTAACCTGGATAGCCTCTGGAGTGCCTGTTCCAGGACCTTACCACCTTTCCACATGTAATACACATCCCATTAAGTAATAGCTTTTTATTTCCTCCTCATCATAAGTTAATCCTTATAAGGATTTCCTCTTTGGAGAAGCTGCCTGTAGCCAGGATATCTCTGTTTCTTATTTACTGACACATGAAAGGTCCATATGTGCTGAAGTGCAAGGTAGAAGGATTGTTTCCAGGTGAATCTTCTCATACAATCACGGAATCATAGAATAGTTTGTGTAGAAAGGACCTCACAGAACATCTAGTTCCAACCCCCTGCCGTGGGTGTTTCTATGGATGGGACTCTGCATGAAGTTATGGTCAGAGGAGCATCCCATCTCATCCCAAGGCTGTGATGAGAACAGCTCCAGCTTCCTCATTTCCTCTCCCTCTTGTTTTCAAAGCGAACATCTACCTTATCCTTTCTCTCACTAATTCTCCTCTCCTCAGGTCCTTGCTATGACAATTCACCTGATTTAGTAACTAGCAGGTTAATAACAAAACTGGCTAACACTCCTACGACAGCTCAGGGCAGCATCAGCTATAGCACATGTGAAAAATGTAACTCATTTGCTCTTTGGTAAATGAGATACAATGATTATTATATTACCATCTATGACTCTTCAGTCCTAGTTCCAGCCGTGTCTCTAACCAAGATCTCAATTAACTGACCTGCCATTCTTTCCTATTCAGTGCACGGGAAACCTACTGCCCCTACTGAGTATGGAAATACATATTAGAATCACAATTTACATCTCTCTTTGCTGCTTGTGCCTGGGGGACAGTTTGGGAAAGAAATTCGGCAGTTGCGCTCCTCACATCCAAGAAACAGAGGAATTTAGGAATTATGTGTATTCACCAGAAATACAAGGTTTTAAAAAGTCCTCTTGCCTTAGACACATTCCCAAGCAAGCCTTAGCTGGTCCAATTTGAGAAAGCCCAGAATGCTTCTAGTGGATGATCATAGAGGAAGTAGGAAACAGAGGCTTACAGGGCTCAAGAAAATTTTAAACAACTGGTATTTTTGAAACTCACTGTAAAATCTGGTGTATCATTCTATCTAGATCGTTTAGCTGGGAATGAGGACAGGCAGCTGACAATCTTGGTGGGATGGCTAATGGAAGACTTGAAAGGCTGAGATCTTCTTAGCTGAAATTCTTGTTTTGTAAGGTCAAAGGCTCTTTACAAAGGACACAGCAGTTTTGGGTGACTGCTCTTGCCTTCATTGTGGTTAAGGGTGTGCAGTAACAGCATGAAGTTATTGGAAGGAGCAATTATTGAAAAGAAAGCTATGTGTTTCCAAAGGTGCTGCAATGACTGAACGATAACTATCTCATTTTAAAGAAGCCTAGTATTGGGGTCTTGTTGTCAAGATACATGATCCTTCATGTAAAGAAGGATGTTTAAATCACCATATCACTGAAGAATAGATCAAAGAACACTGGCATTTCCATGAAGACCTGACATTTTAATATTAGTCAGGCACAGGACTCTGGCTTAGCTGATTATTCATCTGTATTATCACTAAGATATGCAAAGAGAAACAGAAACGTACATTTCTGATTCCTCTTTTTCACAACACATAGAAGTAAATTAATTTCTGAAGCTACAGAAGATAATACATGTTCTGTCTTAAAACTGAAGATGGTTAAGTGGTCCAAAGCATTATAAAATCATAGAAAACTCCAATATGTAGAACCGAGTAGATAAAACCTGTATGCAGCTCTGAATCTGTTCCAACCCTCAAATCCACGGCTTGCTTTTCTGTGGTGTGAGGATTGCTTTGGCACACGTCATGTCACAGAGTTGGGCCACATCTCTCTGTGCTGCTCCTGCACAGTCAGCTGCATCTCTGCACATCCAAGAGGAGTCTTACACACTTCATTCCAATATTTGCAGAGCAGATGGTAAGACTAGGTAGTGAGCAGCAGGGCTCAAACCTGAAGTTCTCCAGTGTTACCCATCTCCACATTTATAGTCAGACTGGCACTCTGATGCAACATGGATTTACAAGGTGTCTATAATTTTATACTTTTTTTTAACCTACATTCACTTATTTTGATCCAGACACCATATTTCTGGAGAAAATAGGGTTATTCAATGCTGTGACAAAATAGGAAATGTATTTCTGCAAATTCAGGGTATCTTCTTTATTTCACAAGTAGTTAAACTCATGTTTGATTCTCTGGATTTCTTTTCTATAATTTCCATTCAATAGAAAATGTTTCACAGAACAGTTTTAGAATGGAAAAGTGAAGATAACAGAATAAAAAAGTAACATGTTCATCAATGTGAATGTCCCTAATTAGAAGTTTGAAATATACGCAGTGTAGAGAAATACAAAGAAAACCCTTTCAAATTTTTTTAAAATTCGATTAAACACGTTTTCTTGTTAAAAAACCAAAACAAATATATCAAAATAAAAAGGAAATGACAAGCCAAATGTATTTTGGTATAAAATTATTCTAATGTCCTTGGTAAAATTTTAACTTTAACAAAAATATTATTCAAAAAATGCATTTAAGCCACCATAGTTTTAAAGAAATAAACTGTGTAAATTAAGAATATCATTGATACACAACCCAGTTTTTGAAAGCTGTAGACTGTTCTTTAGATAAAGACATGATCTTTGCTTCCTTTTAGCTTTAAACCATCTTGTTAACAGAGAAAATATGAAAGCTTGCTTTCCTCTCCTGATCCATGAATAAAAAGTAGATTAGAAATGCTGAGACATGGTATTTGTAGAATTATGTGTTGATAAAACTGGAAATAACCCAACTACCTCAAAAAGAAATTAATTCATTAATATTTTATTTTAAGTATTCCAGGGTTTTTTTGAAAACATGTATTCTGCATTTGGTTTGTATACAGCATTTTTTATTGAAAAAACCAGCAATCAAATATTAGATTATTTTTTCTGCACTGTTAATTAAAATACAGTTTCCTTTCAGAAATAAATTGGTACAAATCACTGCAAAAATATTTTTAATAACATTTTCAACTCACCTTTTTTCAACATTAAATATACATAACCTGGAACAACGAAACATACGCTAAGCTCTTTAATTCTTTAGATATGTAAATAATTAATGGTTTTTAGAAAATTGGTTATTAATTTTTAGGTAATAAAGCTAAAAAAATATAGTAAGACTCAAATCACTTACTAAAATCTAGAAGGTGGAAACTGCTGCATCCTACATTTGCGTAAACTGGAAACTACATTCATAAAACCCATCCTGTCCTGAGAAATATTTCTCCCCACTTATCTGACAGGTAATTCTGTTTATATTTAAATTCAAACCCAGGATAAGGGATTTTTTCTTTAAGAAAAAAGGCATTTAAAGTACGTATAACTATCTAGCTATTAGCATAGATGCAAAACTCAGCATAAGCAATTATGTTGAGAGGTGGGATAGAGTCAGCTTTCTTTATATTCTGTTTGAAATTTCCTTTTTTTTTTCCAGACCTGTTCAGCTCCATTAGGAGAGGATGAGTGTTACCTCAGAAGAAAAGCATGGAGATTTGGTCAGATTTTAGGACAGAGAAAGACAGAAAGTAATTTCCCCAAGATTTATGAAATATAAAACCTAGTTTAAAGTCTAAAATAGCCATTGAACTGTTTTGTCAAATACAGGCACCAAAATTCCTGATGCTAGGCTATCTCAGAAGACAGAGAAAACAACTGAAACCAATGGCATTTTTATACCTTAGCTATACATCCATCCATCCATCTATCTATCTATCTATTTCTCTATTTCTCTATCTATCCATCTAATCTATTCTGAGCAAAAATAAGTAATTTTACTTCAGAATGAGCAAGCGATGCATTGCAGCTTTCATGCACTTATCTTCTTGTATGTCTAGTGAGGACAAGAAAAACCCAAATTCTGCAAGAAGTAGGAGGTATATTTCTGCCAAAATTTGTAATAACTGGCAATAACAAAGTTTTGACATCAGAATTAACTGGAATTAACATCAGAGACTGATGATTTTTATCAGTTGTTCAGAAAGGATTAATCTAGATTTTTTTGCATGGAGAAAGAAATAAGGGAAAACAAATAAACTCTCACTGTCACATCACCATCACTACAGCATTCTTTGAAGATGAATTATGTCCTTCCTATTTTCTTCTCAAGTTATTTTTTCCCCTATGAATTTTCATTCCCTATCCCAGCTGCTAGCATTATTACCAGAAACTTCTAAATATCACTAAAGAAGCAAAGTTGCGGTTTCTATTTTTAGTTTACATGAGTAGGTTTTCAAGCACTTGTATTGACTTCTGGTACTAATTGCTAGCTCAGTGTAGGGTGTAACAGGCCAAGAAGCACAAATAAAACCTATATAAAACAAGATATAAATGAACCCCATCTTCTTTATATTTCTAATAATTAGCAAACATACTTTGATTTTGCATTAATGTGGGATGTTCTTTTGAACACTCTTTTATGTTTAATTGGATGGGTTGAATTTTCTTTCTGTATTTAAATACTTTTCCTTAATTGCCACTGTCTTGCATTACAAAAATAGCACTGTAATGATTTCCACATGAATGTACAGAAAATTCAAACAGTTAATTGATTTTAAATGTCCTGTAGTTTCTCAAGTCCCAGCTGTAAATGCTGTCAAATTTTTCTCAATATCTGAAGAGTTCCTAAATTTTGGAGGTAACTAAATAATCTTAATTTGTTCTGAATTTTTATAATCTACTGCTTCATTGAATGCTAATGGAAAGTTACACCAAGCCTTTTTGCTTTTTCTTTTCTTTTTCCATATAAAATTCTAATATCTCTTTACAGATGTTTAGTTCTTTACCAAGAATAGAAGTTATTAGGATTGAATACATTTGGCACCCTTCCATTATATAACAACATCCATAGGCTCTAGCAAAATAAGATTTTATGGTATACATTGTAATAGCACATGATCCTGCTGCAGTCTGTGGAAATAGCTAGTATTCCCTTCTCCCCCCTTTAGTACTGTAGAGATGCAAAAATAGGTAATTGCAGAAGAAATTTAGGAAATATGTAGTGGTGAGATGCAGGATAGGGTTAGTGAAGCATAAATACATTTTATGTATATAGAATTTGGAGGTGATGGTGTTCTAGTCATGATACCAGTATGAGATTACTTCTTCCCAGGGCAAAACCATCAAGCACTTTCTTGCATATTCATAGGAGCAAAAAACCTCAAAATGCTCTAAAGATTAACCTCCTCTTTAATTCTATTCTCCTCTGTAGTATTTTGCACTTATGTCTGGTGGTTTGACACCTGTACAAGGAGTATATAGGAGCATCTAGGAGTATACTCCTAACAAGGAGCAGAAAAATAACAGGATTCTGTATATTGAGCATAGGATGAGATGCAGGGAAAACTTGAGTTTGATCCTAAATCTAGCAATCTGAGATTGGAATGTTGGCTAGTTGAATGGACCCTCACTTTCACAGGTGTTTAAATCAGAGAGGAAATGCACCTCCAGTGATAGCTATGAAGGAAGAAGAGAACTCCTGAGCCCTTCTTATGTTGGGTATTTAACACAGCTTGAGCATCACACTTTTATGTCATGAAGCCCTCTGCATGGATTAAATATTTTACCTTATCTTTCTGATTTAGATGTATAAGAAGCATTCTGAAAGAAGCTTGGGTGTAAATAGCAGCTGATGAAGTTGTATCTGTGAGGTTGTGCAGTGGGGAAGGGGAATGATGATAAGCAGAAGGAATAGGGAATCTAAACAAGAGTTGACACAGTGACTATAGAAAAAAAGGGGGTTACAGAGGTAATTTTGTAACTTTTTTAAAAATTTGTTGCTGTTTGGGATTTTATTTTAAGATAGCATTATGTTTTATTCCTTTCTTCTTAATTTCAGGGCAAAAGAATTAAAGAAAAGTAGAGAAGGATGTAAGTAACATTAAAAATCATGTCTCTGATGGTTAACTTAATGTAATTTGGAGAAGACCTCGTTGATGGACTTAAAAAATCTGTTTTATCTGATTTGTACTTCAAATATGAAGAAAAGGAGGTCTGCTTCTGGGGAAAACAGGGTGGGCAGCAGAAGGCTTATTTCTATGCTTCATTTGTGTAATTACATGTTTTTGTTATATTATTTAACAGGCCAAAAATGTGCTTCCTTCCAGGAAGTATTATAATTTTCAAAATGTTTCTCATTCGAGATTGATAAGCATTTTTTCTTTTCTCTGAAAGATTTCAGTTTGCAAGCAGGGTGTCTTCAACTAGCGAATTTTCAAATAAATATTTTCTATCTAGTATTTCTGCTTACGTTTTTTAGAGTCACTAACATTTGTTAGCATAAAGAACTGGTTTCAAGCTAAGAGGACAGAGATTTAAAACTTCTGTTTCCACCAATATATGTCACACTTAGATATCAAAGTAATTCATAGAAAATGTAAAAAATTTTTACATGTATGTGCATATTATTTTACATACCTGTGTACACTCTGAAAATACGTGCAAGATGTTAGTTGTTATACCTTTCTCTCGACTCTTACTGCACCACATTAAACATTTAAACCAGAAATCAAAAACTGAAAACATACTGAACATATACTGGAAACTCTAAATGATATTTTGATTTACTTTTCCTTTTTCATCCACAGACATATGCCTTAGGATTCCTTTCCTTTTCTGTCCTTAATTAAAATGAGGGGGTTTTTTTGGTTTGGTTTGGTTTTTTGTGTAGGTTTGTTTTGCTGTTTGTTTGGGTTTTGGGGGTTTGGGGGTTTTTTTGCACAGGAAAAGTGCTTCTCTCAATAGAAAATCTATGATACATTAACTTTCTAGAAGTGCATTTCTATGTAGCAATTTTCATGCAAAATTCACTCCAGGAAACCTTTTATTTATTTTTTTTTAAGCCAGCAGTACAAAGACATGAGCAGATGCTGGTAAGACTTTTTCAACTAATAATTGCTATTTATTTCAGGAAATTAAAATCAAACAATAGTCAAATAATGCTTCAAAGAATGAGATTTTTTAAAAACTCAATTTCTTTGCTAAATACTTCGTGTGGTTCACTGGGCAGTAAATAAAGAGCTGCTATCTCTACTAGTGCTAAGCTGAGAGGCAATGTGTTTTTATTTCTCTTGAAACATAGGTTGTGTGTTCCTGAACATTTCACTTTGATCCACTTATCACCTGTTATACTGTGATTACATGGATTAATTGCAAAGAGGCCGTATCAGTTAAATTGCCAAGATAGGAGCACAGTGGTTTTTCCAAGAACAAATATTTCAATTTAAAATTCATCAGAAGCTCACTGTGTGCACAAATATTTCTCACAGTTTTAAAAGACTACAGATGGACTAGTTGAAATACATCTAATTATGCAAAGTGTTGGCCACCCCCCTTTCCTTCAGACTATATAAACTAACCACAAATGCCAGTTTTAAGTGGTGGCTTAGCCTTTTCTCCGGGAGTATTACCAAATTTCTTTGTGGTACATAACACTCCACCTCTCTGCAAGGTTTCCTGGATCTAAGCTTGTCTCCTTCTTTTGTAATTTCACTGGCACCATTTCTAGGCATTGATTTGTATCTTAATTCCCCGTAATACCAAAGGGCCCCTGTGTGCCAGCTGCAGTAGACCTGCAAAGATCACCACTGACATCTCCATGGTATCTTCAGCCAAATCCCGGAGTGTCAAATATGTGTTGCAGCTTATTTCTGCAGATTTTTCCAGATCTAACCCTTGAAATGAGAAGATGAATTTTTAAAGGATGTTGTAAAGCAGCAGCAACAAAAGTCACTCTGCAATTTGGGCAATAAAAACAGTATCTCACCTTTGGCAAAGAAGCAATTGTACATGAAATCCTGCCTGAAATTTCTTTTCCCTAAAGAGCATTTTTGTCCTCCTGAAGCACCAAAATCTTTATTTCGGACACATTTCTCCCAGTGAAGATTTCCTTGAGCTTTGTGGAGTGTCTCTCTTTCCTAAGCCTCAGTATGAAATATCCCCCTTTCCCACACCTATAGGGGAAGTAGTTTATTTTCTTGAGAAGAAAACAATCCACACAGTTTTAGTTATAACACTGATGTTTCTTTTTCGCTGTTGTTCCCTTTGTGGTTAAATTCTACTCATTCAGCTCCTGTCCTACATGCAAAATTTGCTGAAAACTGTTTATCTTACCTTCTACTCTTCTAATTATAATAAAGTGTTCATATTTGATAAAGAACTGTGAATAAGTTAATTCTTGATCATGCAGTCTCACCTCCCTGGTTCATGGCAAAATATTTGGTCTATGTAGCTTCTGACTTTCTGCATGTTTTCTAAAGTCTGCATGTTTTTTGCCTGAGTGAGTGGTGGGCCAAAACCCACCTGTAACTTTAAACTTTCTCCTTGACAGGAAATCCAACTTGTGTCAATTTTTTAATAAAAGGAGATCTGTCAGTGTGGGTATATACATTTTTGTTATAGATATACACTATTTATTCTGAAGAAAATTACTCAGATTTTCAACAGGAAGCAAAAATTATCTAAATCTTAGAGAGAATACATAAATATATATTTACTGCTGTATGCATTCTCTGCAATTATAAGTTAGCTATATTAAGATTGCCCTAACACATCCATACAAAATGAAGGTTTTGTCATTGATGCCTGGGGCAGTGTTGGCAATATAAATGCATGTACTATGGAATAGTGATAGAAACCAACACGGATGATGATGGTTTTAGGAAGCATAACAGTATTTGCATATCTATTGGATGACTTTCTGCTGTAGTTATTCTTTTTCCCTAGTGCAGCTGTTAGGTAGTTTGTGCCTCTGACCATGAGCTAAAGTCAGAATGAAGATATTTTTATTCTTGTTTCTGTGAGGATTTCAGCATGTACCCCAAAATTATGATCCCCCAGTTTCAGCAGGAACTCTTGCCATACCATTACAATTCCTTTCGGTTTACTTACAGAGACCTCCAACAGGTCTGCAGCCTCTACTCTTAACATAGAGCTAAACCTTTTTCTTTGTACATGTGAAAAAAAAAGAAAAATATATAGGGAAAATGGAAAAAGTAAAGTACTGCCTTAAAAGAGAAACAAGAAATGCTTGGCTAGGGTCTCTTCTGTTCCCTCGTGTCTGTCATGTATGCACCCACCCTTGTGTCTGTGATATCAGTAGGGATCACACTCTCTTTCTACTACCTCAATAGGACATCCCACTTCTTGTAACACCATCTCTTCCTACTGCCCCAGTGACTAACAGTGATTTTTCAACTTCCTTCTGATGTTTAAAAACATTTATATACATTAATAAGTGAAGACCATTCAGGTTAATAAAGTCCTTTCTTGATGTCATAACTAACACACACCACAGAGTAGTTTTATCTTTTCTAAGGAAATAAAACTTGGTGTTTGCTTTTTACCCATAAAGCTTCTTCATAAAGGTGTTATTACATGTGCACACAATTAGCATATAATCAAATTGATCTAATTTGAAAAAATGGGGCTAAGACCTAAAAGAATCTCCTCAAGTTCCCTTTATAAGCAGTGGAAAGACATAATGCATGACTATTTTAATCTAAAATAGGTATTTAAATTACTCCACAAGTTTTGTGCTGTAAAAGCACTGTGTCTTTCCATTGACCATAAAAGGATGGATAACAGAACTGAGGGTGTCTGGTTCAAAACTGAGCATCTCTCTGTAGACACTCACAGTTAGATTAATTACTTTCCATCTGTCATATTTCAAAATGAGAGAAAAGAGGAAGAAGATAGAGCTTCCCTTTTGGCCCCTGTAAAAACCGTTTTTATCTACTCAACTCACTACTCTTGAGAATGCTTCCATTGATCATAGAATCATGGAATAGTTTGGGTTGGAAAGGATCTTTAAAGGTCACTTAGCACAAAATCCCACAATTACCATCGCTGCATCTTCACCTAGATCAGGTTGCTCAGAGCCCTGTCTAGCGTGGCCTTGCATGTTTCATGGCACAGGGCCTCCACCATCTCTCTGGACAACCTGTTCCAGTGCTTTACCACCCTCATTGTAAAATACTTCCTCCTTATATCTAATCTAAACCTGCTTTCTTTCAGTTTAAAGCCATTGTCCTTTGTCCTATCATTAATGCCCTTGTTAGAAGTCCCTCTCCAGATTACTTGTGGACCCTCTTTAGGCACAGGAAGATGATATAAGGTCTCCTTGTAGACTTTTCTGCTCCAGATGAACAAACCTCCAACTCTCTTGGGCTTTCCTCATAAGAAAGGTGCTCATCACTCTGATCATCTTTCTGCACAAGAAGTGCAGCTATTGGCAAGGCTTTGAGCCAGAGGAAAAGCAATCCTGATTACTTCAGAAAGAATAGATGACAATCAATTGATGTCTTTTTTATTCTAGATATAAAGGATCCCCCTAAAAATATATTTCTATTTGACTTTGTTTTTCGTAAAAGCCTGGCACTATTGATGCTTTTGATGTTTTTTCTTAGTTGTCTAGGAATGAACTCTGAGGTCACACTTTCCATTCGTTCAGTCTCTGTAAACTTTGTTGTAAACTTTCAATGAATAATCTACAACTGTATTTCATGAATGTATATAAGAAAATCTCTCAAGTTGATAGAGGCTTGAGGATTTTTACTACAGTCAATAGAAAGAGGTCACTGCTGCATGATTTTTTAAATTTAATATTGTACTTTCAAGAACTATAACTACCTACATCTAACATCATCTTTTTTTTTTTTTTTTTTTTTTTGCCTATTCCCAGCACTGACAGTGTTCACTATCAATAATCTTTTTTTACATAGAACACAAAATCTGGAACAATATTTTTACACTTCTTATCAGCCTATCTTTGAATATTGCCCTTTTAAAGATTCTTTATTCTTCTTGTAATTTTACTCCCAATATAAATTCCAATTTATATTGATTAGAGGAACAATTTCATTAATGTATTGCACAACATATCATGAAACATAGTGTTAATGGAAGATGTATAAAACAAATTATTTTTTAAATTGTATGATCGAGTACAACTTCAGTTCTGTGCTTTCCTGCATATATTAATGAGAGTTCCTGTTTAGACAGTTAACCTTCTTAGCAGGAAAAAAAAAATATTTGGAGACAGAAATAAAAAATTCCACTACTCACAAAATAAAAATAAATCACTCTTAATAAAAAAATTTAACCTTTTAGGTCAAAACTGTTTCTTGTTCTAGGAAAGCTAAATGCCTTCATAGGTTGGACTCAATGATCTCAAAGTTCTTTTCCAACCTAGATCAATCTGTGATTCTGTAATTTCTATTCATACACAATTTATATTGTCTTGTATTTTAATTTTCTATTTTTATTAATTTAATTTCTGGCATTTTGGTTTTTGGGTTGTTGTTTTGATATGCTAATTCTGAGATAATTGTTTTTATTAAATAGCTCTTTTGTCCAATATAAAACCACATCATTATTCTAGATTCTCAAACAGACTTAAATCAACTGATATATTGCTCTAGACTTAACACTGTGTAATTAAATCAAATATAATTTGATGTTGCTTTTTTCTATAGTAAGCCCTATGGAATTGCCCCAAAAGACTATGTGGAAGTCTTGTAGGTCTGTGAAAAGGGGATGTTTTTTTTCCAAAACAGCAATAATCCTGTTGGTTTCTGCCGCAGTTGTTTGCATCTTCTTTGACTGTTTAACTCAGTTGGATCAATACTCATAAAGAAAAGCTTGTCCAGCTGTTTTGACTCCTGAGTACACTGATGAGGTGACCTTGAAAATAAAAAATCCCTGAATTAAGAGAGGGTTTTCCTAAACTGTTTTATACACATATACTAAAACAGTAAATTAAAAATTAGGGCTGCCAGAAACCTGTGAAAGCCGTAGTAGGATAGAAGGGCCAGTCCTGCCTCACATCTTCACATAATGGCACCCTAAGGTGATCCATCAAGCCTTCCTTTCCACGCATTTTGCTCACAAAGTGACTGAGAGGGAATGCTACTCACTAAGAAGAAAAAGTAAGTGCTGCTTTTCTCTTGGTTTTCACAAGCCTATTGCAGATATTACTTGCCTATTTCATCTATTTTTCAAGGTGCCTCTCTTTATCTTGAGATAAAGAGCTGCCTGTTTCTGCCAGCAGTAGAGACACCAATGTCAAAAATGTATATGCTTGTAAGTCCCCTTGCAAGAGTCAAATGTTTGTTAAAAAGAACAGTCTAGCATTTCCATGTGGGTTTTGTCATTTTTTTTCTTCAAGAAGCCTGGGGTTGTTCACTCCTGGTCCAGGCTGCAAAGTGCATGGATCCCTTGCCCTCACAGCTGTTGCCTGCTGCTCACCAAGGAGCTCATGTGAGCAGCACTGAAAGCCAAAGTGGCAGGCACAGGTACCTGTGCTGAAGGTGTCAGCTGGGGGCTGTTGGCATGGTCTGCACTCAAGACACAGCAAAAGACTCTCTGCTGCTGTAGAAACTGTGGATAAAAAATGTTTTGTCGAGAGGTGTGAAAAAAGGAGCACCACATTTTGCACAATAGATCAGAGAATCTTCCTGTGCTATTGTGTCAATTACTTTGTCACATCCCTACTTCTGCAAAGTTTAGAATATCCAACGATTTCCACTGTATCACACAAGTGGATTTTTATTTAATGTTCCCAAATAGTGTGATATGACCTTTTTAATGTGAAAATTTTCTTTGAGTAGATTTTCAACACCCAATTTCCTACTGCCTAGTAAGCTGCTAGAACTTCATTTTTTGTTATAACATTGATTAAATTTTGAATATCTTTCAGCTATAAAAACATATGGTGTAAGTAAAACATGCACAGATTGAAACATTTCTGAGGCAAAATTGGTTAACTCTTTTTTTTTGAGCATCAGCAGCATTTAAATTTGGATTTAAATTATTAAATCTGATATCACTTTTCAGAATATAAATTATTTTGGCTTCTTTTTAATAAGATCATCACACTTTTTTTCAACCTCAGTTTTCTTTACTATAGAAATTAAATTATTTTACATATTAATTAATTTATTTTTAAAGCCATTGGACAGGGAAATTCTTCTGTGAAGATCAGATCTAAAAAGCCATTCTGGATGGATTCATGTGTCTTAGATGTTCTCAAATATCTTAGGGACATGGGTCATGTTCCTTCAAAAACTTATTCTGACCTCTGACCAAGTATAAAGGCCTGTGACAAAAAGCTTTTCCATGAATATCAAGGAAACTATAAATTATCTTCATGAAAGATTCTTAGAGGCAAAATACTGAGATCTCTTTAGGCATGTGATTTAATATTATGATTTAATATTGATCAGATAATGAAAGAGGAACCTATAAACACAGACCTCTGTGTCTGGGTTTGTGTCCATATGCACGTCTACTTGTCCTGAAGTTTTGTCACACAACAAAAAATGCAAATAAATGTCTCAATGATATATTGAGAGAACACTTCTATTTGTCTCTGAAAATATATCTTTTTCCTCACAACCATGTGCAGCTCCTTATCCAAGTCAGAGCTCTTTTCAAACAATATTAAATAGCAGCAATTCCAATGCCTGCTAGTGCAAGGTTAGAGAAGATTAGCTCAGTGATCAGTCCTTTAATCTTTACCTTGACTTCAAATTTTGCAGCTCAAAGGCTTTTTCTTTTCCCTTTAGTATTGGAACTAAATGAGAATTTACTGTGTGGAAGATGTAATCACTTTACCCTGTTTCAGTGAAGTATTTAGATGATGATTTAGAAAACTAATTTAATCAATGTCTGACTGATGTGTCAAAATATTTATTCAAGTGAATGCATCTTGTTTAATAGGTGATGTTTACAGGCCTGTAAGAGTAGTACATTTAAAGGTTCATTTAAAATACATATTCCCTCATTAAAACTGAAGCTAAAGAATCATCTCCACTTTTTTTTTTCTACTTTTTACAGGAGCAATTAGGTTTTCACTAAAAGACTCAAGGAAACAAAATACTTCTTAATTGTTAAAATATAACATCTTATATAGATATGGCAGATGTTCAAAATTTAAATATTCCTTATTTTCCAAAATATATTTCTTTATAGGGACACAAATTACATCTGGTCTAAAACTCAGTATTCAGAGACTTCTTCAGTGTTCCCATATTCACTAATTCCCTCAACAAACATTTATTTCCATAATTTTCCATTACTTAAGAAATATTTTAAGTTTATTTATTTATTGCTATTGCTATTATTATTGTTATCATCATCATCATAGGTGTAATAAAGAGTTTGCCAGACTTTTGATCCCTTGAGTGCTAAGTCTTTCATAACTGGCATGGTATAATAGAAGAAGTAATATCTATGTTTTACAAACACAAGTTAAACAGCAGAATATGAGTACCAGATTAAAATAGTTACAGTCTCATAAAAGGCAATTCCAACAATGCAAAGCGGTCTCCATATAAACATTATTGCCACTCTAAGGCAGTATTACTGCACAATTTCAACAAGAAAACATAACAAATATGTAGTAAGTAATTTGGAAAAAAAAAATAGGTCAACACATTATCAAATATGTTCGGTTTTATGGGACAAAATAATTACACTGAGTGCTTATGACAGTGTTCTGCACCAGTAGAGAAAATTGGAACATGTGTGTTGAGTAAGCAGTTGGCATCTTCAACCCTCTCATGCTCTGAACTTGCTAACCCTTACCCATTGAGCAGAAGGTCCATTTGGGTCTGCGTCACTTCCTGATGGTAACATTCTCTGTCATCCCCAGTGTTCATGCCTCTCTTCGTTATTCCTCTACTTGCTTGGGAATACATGCAGTTGGAGACATGGACCATTTATAGACTCTGTTTTTCCTTTTATTTGGTAGGTTTTTTTGGACAGAAATCCAGGAGATTTACTTCTTTTTGTCTACCAATTTTTCAGCATCTGGTAGCAGAGATAGACTGCTTCAGGCCCAAGTCTAGAGCAAATCACAGTTTCTTTGACAAGGAAAATGTGATATGGATCTCCGTGCAGCAGTGTTTACCAGGGATTGTTGGATTTGGAGCAGGATGAATAAGAATAGCAGTGGGGACATTTACTTTTCCTCTCCGGAATTGATAAATTTTCATTCTTTCATTCATTTTAGTTAGCTGTTGTATAACTTCTCCTCATATCAGCCTAAACAGGTCTGACACATTCTTAATTTGCCATGGATGATACCTAAAAGTTATTCAATTTAGGTAAAATTAACTAATTAACTGTTAATTCTTGAAATGATCTTATAATGGGAAATTGCTTCAAGTAAGAGATGCAGCTAGTCCATGCGAAAAATAAAACCAAACCAAACCAAACAAAGACAAACAAACAACCCCCTCCAAAAAAAAAAACCCGCAAAACTCCACCAACCAAGCAAACAAAAAAACCACAGGGATAAGCTCAACAGGAATTTCTAAACATTCCAGAAAAAGTACCATTTTTTAAAAAACTGTTTGCTATTTGTAAGATTTTTAATTTACTTTCAGGAGTGTTTGCGATTCCCTGTAAAACTTGGGAGCATGGAAATTTATCCATAAATTTAGTGCTTTAATCTGCTGATAATGTCTGCTGAAACACACAGGAAAACCTACATCAACTGCTAAATTAAGTACCAGATCAACGAGCTGAAGAATTTATTATAGGTTCTTGCTGACAGGAAGTAATTTGCTCACCTGCTATCAAGTAACCATTTCAGTGTAGTCCTACTCCTGTATTCCTCCAGAAATCTTTCTGATATCATGTGAATCACTGTGACATCCTGATGTAAAGCAGGGAAACTAACCCTACATTTCTGACAGCAGTTGACATGCTTGAAGTTTTATATCCTCCACAAATCTCAAAAAAGTGTTTTCAACAGTTGTCAACTACCATGCGGTGTTTTCTTCACAAATGTTTGCTGTGGCCACTAGTCAAACATATAAAATATTTATCACTCCTTATATTGTGAAAACAACAGAAAGCCTTTAGAAGTAAATCTGTAAGGCATTTTCTCATCCTCTAGTCCTGTTTCTAAAAGTTTTGATTTTCCTTTTATATATATATATGTGTTTTTAAAAAATAAAAACTCTTACACTTTGTCTGTCTTTACAAGTGAGAGGAAGGAGGGTTGAAAAGCTTTTCAGGTGAGTATGTTGGGAAACTTAAATTTCACATAAAGCTTGTTGCAACCTAATATCACTGGATGAAATAGACTTTGGTGAATAGCCTTGAAAAAACATCACTGATATCTAAGAAAAGGTTTTAAATACATCCTTTATTCAGTTTTTTTTTTACTGTTTATACTGTACTGTTCCCTCAGAATTGCATAGGATAAAACAGTAAATTGAATAAATTGACTACCATGTAAGTGAAATAATCCCTGTGCTGCCAGTCAGCTCAGATTTACCTTTACCTAAGGTGATAGAGGTCAAACTCTAAGGTAGTTGAACACCACTTTTAATTAAATGAATATTAAAGAGCTTCCACAAGATTTTATAATTTGACTGTCTATTGTGTGATTAAGCATTCATTTACATTCAGTCTTATTTCAAAGATTATACCAGCAGAAAGTGGGAAAACGTAGCCTTTTTGCTCAGCGGTCACTTAATAAAAAAAAGGTTCCTCTCAAAGAAACCAAAACACAGAATGAGCTCAGAATTTTTGAATAATAAATCGGAGGTTCCTTAGCACCCTGACACAAAAAGCACTGCAGACACTGGTGCTACATCAGTCCTTCCTAACTGTCTTGAAAAATATGTGCCATGTTACAAAGAAAACAGCTCACCAGCTGTTTATGTAAAAATTATTTGAAGAAAAACAAGCATGGCCATATGGCACTCCAGCAATACAGTGGGAGCGTGGAGAATATTTTCTGTAGATTGTAGTAGATAATAGTCATACTAAGTAGGGTGTCAAACATTGATGACACATTGTATTAATAGTTAATCTCTCCTTTTATCTTCTAAGTGCCTACATTTCTTACCAGCTTGTATGTTGGAAACAAATTAATAACTTATTATGATGAAGAACCCAATTTTACAGAATGACAAAATATTTAATGTACTTAAGAAGTCCCAAACATTGCCCAATTAAAGGATATTCAAAAAATATTATGCCCTCACTTGAATGGCATAATGCCATTTCATAGCAAAGAAAACACTACCTTTAGAGCTACCACATATTTTTCGTTTGTGGTTTGTTTATTTTGGGGTTTTTTAAGAACATGCATGGTTCTGCATTCATATTTTGACTTTGAAAATTTATTTCCAGGGGAAAAAATCTTCTATTTATTCCTGAAAAAAGAGCCATAATCTGAAAATCTAAGTTGTCAATATGGAGGTTCTGCAAAGATTTGTCAAACCGAAATGCGTGTATCAAAGATATTAACAAAGCTAAATCCTAGGCAGGCCCAGAGTTACCAGATAAAGGATTAAAATGGAGAAGGAAAAGAGAAGCTTAGCAAGAGTCAGACCTAAAATACCAAGCTGGAGAGAGAAGCACCATGGGGAGGGGGGAAGGAATCAAGACAAGCAAATTATTAGGGAATACTTTTTAACAGCTTGTGTGTGTATATCCTTATGTATATGTGAGCGCTTGCTTTGCTTCATTTTAGTATTGTTTACTTTTAAATATTGATTCAGATGGTATTCTCTCTCTCACTCTCCACTGGGAAGAGACACTGACTCAGATTCACCTGGCACAAAACTATAGGTCATGGGGTGAGAATTTTGGTGAGGTGCCTTTATTCTATTATCATAAACTCTTTCTCTTAAGCTATTTCCTCTGTTTTCACAAAATCAAAAACATAACGATGTGAGGGGGTTTTTACCTCCAGCTGGTCAGAGAAACAATATATTCACTTTCCATGCATTATAAAATGCTTGGTTGTTTTTTTTTACTGTCATGAAGCATGTTTACAATTGGAAGAGAACAGTAGTGCACAGATAGAAATAATAAATTTCCCACAATGGTATATAATCCTGCAATATCAGTTAGTCTTAAAGGAGTTTGATGGAATGGTCAAACCTTAGAAAATGGCCTGAAGTTAAATAAACTCAAGCGGGAACTGGATTCCTGAATCAACATTCTTCCTCTGAGACACAGAATAACTGAAGATAGACTAATTGGCTCACAGACTAGGACATTCTGCTTTCTCCATGGAGTAAATCCTATTATGGTTACTATATCCATCTGTTAAATGGTTGTATTTTTGCCTGCTGAAAAAAAAGAATGTTTTAAGTTGTACTCCGAAAATGGCTTCTATTTTCCTTCAGCAAAGGATTACATTGGTAAAAGCCTTTCACTGAGAATGTCAAAAACTTTATTCTCACTGCATCAATCCAAACACTGAACTAATTGTTCTGGTCTGTGAATAATACAGAATACATATTTGAAAAAAACCCCACAAGTAATATTGTACCATGGACCATTCTGAACTAATCTGTATTTTATAGCTGCTTGCTATTACAGAGAACTAATTTTAATGTTCAAGAGGTTTTTCTGGTCTGTGTTTCTTTCTCTAATCCTATCTTGAACTACATATGTGATGTGGTTGGGAGCACGTGCCTTATATCTGACTTTTGGTCATGTCACCCACATATAAGTGAAAACTGCTTATTTTTAAGATTACTAATGACATTTCATTTTTATACTGCGTAATTTTTCAAAACCAATGCACATTGATTTTGGTAGGTTCTAGTCCAGCAAGAGTACCCTGTAGCACTTATCAAACAGGTTTATCTCAAGCTTCTATCAATGCATTTAGAAGTAGAACCGAGTTAAATCACTTGTACCTTGACACAAGTACTAAGGAGTACTAGCTTGCAATGTCTTCCAGCCATTTCTTCCCTACTCCATCATATCCTAACTGGCAATAAATTTGGCTCAAATGTTTTTTCAAATAACTACTGACATCTTGAAGTCTTTGGGCACCTGTACTAAAATACCGCTAGAAATGAACACGTCCATTCGCATACTGGTGACAGTGAGTCCATGGCATGTCCTGACCTCTCCTTGAGCTTTCATATCAATCCATATAGACCTCGCCAGAATAGCTTCAAATGTTGACAGCCTCTAGTCCTGTCAGGAGAAGCAAAATACCTCCTGCTCATCATGCATCCAGCCGTGTATGTCGGTTTTGATTCATGGGCAATGGTACATGTACATGAATATCAAATGCATCTTCATTTTAGATCAAATACAGAGGCATAATGCTGAGTTTAAGGATTAGTTCCTTAACTCCCTGATCTACTTGCACTATATTTATTTATTTATTTGTAGAATTGTTGAGGCTGGAAGGCATCTTTTGAGACCATCTATTCTAATCTTCTGCTCAAGCAGGGTCAGCCAGTGCTTACTGACAAGGACAGTTTTGGCACAGTAGTTTTCATTAAACAAATATAGATTAAAGTATTTCACTTTGCAGCACTAAGCCAGAGTCTTGGAAA
Source organism: Corvus hawaiiensis (assembly GCF_020740725.1). Classification (NCBI taxonomy): domain Eukaryota; kingdom Metazoa; phylum Chordata; class Aves; order Passeriformes; family Corvidae; genus Corvus; species Corvus hawaiiensis. The sequence goes on along the minus strand of NC_063214.1, from coordinate 111,138,393 downwards.
AGGTGACTGAAAATTTATACCCACTATAAATACACGACTGTCTGTATATTTTGCCTGTTTTTATGAATAATTCTAAAGAACAGTGTACTTGCTTCATCCAAACTGCAATTATGTATTTATTTCTCTCCATTATGCTTCTAAAATATTTCAAAAACCAGTCCTATTTAAATAGAAGTTTTCATTTGGAACATTCTGTTTGCATTTCCTCAGTTTTTTGAAAGTGTACTCATTTCTACCGTTATTGTAACAGTGCCTGAAATTTATTTTTGTTAAAATCCGATTCACGCCAGAGAAAAAGACGGTGGAGGATTCCATCTTTTTGATCATATTATCCTTCCCTCACATTCTGTTGTTATCCTCAGGGCTCTTGATGATGTTAAAAGGAAAGAACTGGAGGCTTTGTTATGCTCAAGAAACTGCATTTCAGTTCCCAGTGCTGCTGATTGTGTCAAGCTTTTGTCAGCTCTAATTAGAAGTGAACTCCCAGATTTCAGTAAACCAGGTAAGGGTGTCACCCTTTATAGAGGTTGCCCTCTTGGGAGGGAGATATTATTTGGCTAAGTTGTCAGACAGTGCCAAACCATTATGTGGCATTAGCAAGAATCTTCTGGCCTGCAGCATGACTAGAGTCTCTTGAGGTCACTATTAATATGTCTGTGTGGGATTCAAATGTAGGGCAAGAAGTAAAGCAAACCTAAAGGTTTTACCTTGGAAATATAAATTCTGGGAATAGTGGAGATCTGCAACATGTTTTGTGCCTCTTACAACTACCAATTTATAACATGATTCTTTCATTAGTTAAATAAATCTCAAAAAAGTAGGTACTTTTATATTCCCTTAGTATTGCTTCAGTCCTTTCCTTCCAAACATTTTACATTAAAAGTGACAGAGCTTGTTCTCTAAATCTGTTATGATTCATTTGGCAGAAAATAAGCATTTAAGAGTCATAATAAATATAGAGAAATATGTGAAAGCTGAAAGGTGCCAGATTAACTAATTAAATTCTCTGTAATGTGTTTGATTGCTAGAAAAAAATTTCTTTGGTTTTTTTTCCCCACTTTTTTTTGTAACTTGCTGAACTATATTTTTTCAGTCTATTTTCCTGTTTCTCAGTTTTTGAACAGAAGAGAGACATGTTTGTATTTAATAAAACTTTTGACTGAAGAAAAGGCTGAGAAAAAAAAGTGCTCCTGATAAAGACATTTTCCTCAAAACTGCCTTGTTGTGTCTATTTGCATTTGCTTTTATTAGCACAAGAGAGAAAAAACTGAAGGAAAAAGAGTGCCAGACTACTTGATGGGACCTGTCTATATGAGAATTGCAGTGAAAGGAGATTCCATCTATTCCAGGCAGCATCATGGGATCAAAAGAACCACCACACCTTAAAAAGTGGACTGCTACATTATGAGCTTTTTGGAATTGTAATATTCCAGATAAAAGGAGCAAAGTCATGATATGCCACAGTTTTATGCCTGATAAATTCTCTAGTGCAGGAAAATTCATGTGTCTACACTTGACTATTCCTCTTCCCAAATAGACAGGAACCCAAAAGTCAGCAAAATCATACTAAAAATGTGAAAGCAAATTGCAGAGGATGACTCTCCTGGAAAAATTTTCTCCCGCTACACCCCCAACAATTGGATGTCTAATTATATCAGACTGGAAAAATAATAAACTGGAAAAATAATAAATTGTTGAGACATCGAGGTTTCTCAGTTTGATATCTGTGTGGAAAATGAGAAAAGGAAAATACAACTCACAGCATTCCAGTGTTCATATACTCACTGTGTCACGTACTATAACACCTACCTCATTAAATGGGCCTGCTATGTCCATCCCTACCATTCTTCCTGTGAAAAGGCAGCTCAGATTCACTTCAGGAGAAAAAAAATAGGGAGCAAAGAACATCAAGGAGAACAAACTGCAGACATGAAAAGAAACAATTTGAACTCCTGTAATTTAACACATTTTAAATAAGCATTATCCGTTCACTGTAGACTTTGGTAACTAATTGCCATTTAGTTAAAAGGATCAGTATTACTCTTTCTATTGAGCTGCTTGGTAATAGCTTTTCTTTCATAGCCATATTTTCACAGTTATGTTGTCCCAAGCCATTGAAGTCAGAGGAAACAATACATGAAACAGTAGCACTGTAGAATAAACTCATGTTTAACACTGTTCCTGCCAGCTATTCCACCTAAAAACACCATACAAAAAGGCTGATAATTTTTTTTAAAGAAGCTGCTCTGCCTTGTGGAAGATAATCTGTTCTGATTACTTCCCAGCCTCTTCAGGAGAACAAGAAAAGACAAAGTCTTGGTAACACAGCTGTTACTCATACTAAAGCACTAAAGACTATCAACAGTGCCTGAGAGTCATTGACATTAAAGTTTCTCGGTAGATCAAATTACATTCTAACTTATGTTTGGTGTTTATTTTGAGGAAAATCAGAACCAGTGAAGAGTTACTGGGCCAGCCTATACAGACAAAAGTCAAGAGGACTGGAATATTTCCAGCAGACAGATTGTGTTTTGTAGTGTTTTGTTAGCAGTCTTACTCAGAAACAGAAACCTTTCCCAGATGTCAAGACTGTCAGGCAGTAAACAGGTCAGAATATTCAGGTCAAGTAATTTGTTTCCTTTCTAAGATGCACTCCAACTAACAGACTTCCTCAGCACATTATGAGCAGCACCTCCACCTAATGGTGCCTTTACATTAACGGTCCTGTTACTTACCCAGTGCCCCTTACAAAAAAAAAAGAAAAGGGATTAAGGCCTAGAGATAACAGGCCACCTAGGGCAATATTGACCAGTAAGGTGTCTCCCTTGAAAACAGCATTCATAAGTAATTCTAATACCTGCAAGAGATTCAGGCAATTCAGCACTTAGATTAATAATTAGATCAGAAACTATTAATACAGAGCATTACATTATTGAAAGTTGGGAATAATATTCCAAATATGACAGTGGAAGAACAGTAGCAATATGTTTAAAGTAGTGATATTCAAAACAAACAAACAAAAAAAAAGTGTACAAGAATGTATTAAGCCACCACAGAAAAAAACTTGTAATTCCCATAACTATCTATATTCTTGGAAGGAGTTATATTCAGGGATTCATCTTTAGGAAATTAATGTTTTTACTCTTACTCAACAAATTTATTTGTGTATATTCTCTTAAACCTTGGATTTCAAGTTGTATAGGAAACATATTAAAAAATGCAGATATACTTTAAAACAAATGTGTTACATGACAGATGTTTCCTCTTCGTTGTATAAAAGGAAATTAACACTGTACTTCTCTGAAAAGAAAATTTAAGCCCAGACTCCTGAACAGAACCTGTGTTGGTTTGGCACTTTGCTATATGAAAGGAGTAATAATTTCACACTCCTAGTACAAGCAGGTTTCATCAATATACAAAGCATGATGAAGTTGTCAGCAGCAACTTTGGCTTTCTTAAAAGTATGCATGTTAAAAATCCCAGCTCATACTATTCCTGTGTTCTGAAACGACGAATCAAGATGTGGGTGCAGCAGAGGAAAACAGAACCAAACCCAGTAGAGGTACTTTTGTATTTTGTTCTGATCTACTCCAGTGTGTTAGATTAGATTAATTTTGTTAATCCCACCCCAAAAATTACAATTGCATGGAACAAAAAATAATCTGCCAGCAAGCCCTAAGAAAAGTGAAAATGTGCACAGTATTTTTACTTTTAATAACCACTGCATACTGTACTGATAGAGAAATTAAACATTTCAGTTATATCTAGAATATTAATTAGGAGTGGAAGCAGGGATGTCATTAGCTATCGTTTGAAACCAGAACCATGTGAGGCATTATAGATGATAACAACATCAATATTTGTTTCTTTGCAGCGTCACTGTTTCTTAATTAGATGTGTTGTAATCAGGAATAGAAAGTTTTGCAAGTTGGCACAGCTCCACTGACTTCCACATTTAGTGGGCCTTCTCTCCCCTTCAAATGAATAAAAAGATACAGGGAGGGGCATCTGCAGTAGAAAATAAAGACAATAAAGTGGGATAGTAAAGGGGAGCTCTAAAAAGAGATTTAAAACTGTATTTAGCATTTCAGTCATTTACAACGAAGGCAAACATTAAGAAATGTTACAATTTATGTTCTTCGGAGTATACACCAGCATCATATTCTGGATGATCACCTTATGGATGTCAGTAGAAATTAAAAAAACACAAAACTTCAAAGCAAAATAAAATGTGCACCTTCCCACAATATAATTTTGGCCCAATATAGTGGTAAGCAGAAAGGTTTATGGCACATAAACACCCTGCATAACAACCTGATCTGGGTTTTATTATATACACTAAATAGAAGGAGATCATTTTACATTGCTCAACACCATCCTGAAAACTGGCTAGTGAAAAGCACACAGTAGTTCTTTTAAATGATGAAATCTATATGGAAGTACATTAATTTCAGTAAGAAATAAATAATTTTGGAAGGTCTGAGTAGATAACAAATTGCTAAAAATCATATTTGCATTTGCTGCTGTACATGCTATGGCTAAGAAGGAGCCGGTTTTCTTCAATAGTAGCTGATGAGGGGCTATGTTTTGGGTTTGTGTTGTGTTGATAACACAGGGATGTTTTAGTTATTGCTGAACAGTACTTATACAGAGTCAAGGCTTTTTCTGATCCTCACCCCACTCACCAGCAAGCAGGCTGGGGGTACACAAGAAGCTGGGAGGGGACACAGCTGAGACAGCTGAGCCCGCAGACCAAAGGGACATCTCATACCCATACTCAACAATAAATCTGGGGAGAGATGGATGAAAGGTGAGGCTCAGAGTAACAGTCTTTTGTCTTGCCAAGTGGCCTGTGAGAGATCCTGTCTTCCCTGGAGATGGCTGAACACCTGCCCATGGGAAGATTGAATGAATCCCTGTTTTGCTTTGCTTGTGCATGCAGCGTTTGCTTTACGTATTAAACTCTTTGCATCTTGAACCACAAGTTTTCTCAAATTTGTCCTTATAATACTCTCCCCAGTCTCAACATAAGGGAGTGGGCAAGTAGAGGTATGTGGCTGAGCTGCCTACCAAGGTGAAATTCCAGGCAGCTGCTATTGGCAGCAGAGGAATTAAATGAACTATTGCAAAAATTTAAAGTTTAATTAATCCCATTTTAATAATACTGTAAAAGTTTGAAGAAACCCATAGATACTTAAGATTTGCCATTAATTTTACATTCTATAGAGTGTAGGGATTGATTACTTTATACGTATTTAGCTAGACTGATGTAAGTTTTTACAGCTACACTAATAGGAAAAGAGGTTTTCCAAACAAAACTGTTCACCAAAAGAGAGCAGCTCTGTCAGTTGATTTTTTTTCATCTTTTTAATTGCAAAAGACATTATTGGTACAAAAGCCAAAAAAACCCCCATCACTGATACAGTAAAACAAAGTAAGGATTTTGTGCTTCAGGGAACAGTTTTAAAGCAGGAATTCTGTAGCCTCTGGAGAAATCAGCAATGGAAGTGATGTTGTTAAGGAAAATCTCGAGTTGGTCGTCGCAATTGTTTTCACCTATTAAGCCACATTTTTTTTAAATCCAAATATAAATGAATACCAATAAAGAAGTCATCATTATTATGTGAGATGAGATGGAAATTAAAGGAAAAATAGAATTAATAAATGCCTAGCAAAATCAGTCATATGCAAATAACAGATCAGGAGGTATGTTGGGTTAATACCAATTGGATTTTGAGATTGTTTTCCACTATTTTAACTATGATAAACACAGAATCAGAAATTTTCAAAAGCTGTCTTTCCCTTTCAAAACCCCCACAACTTCTGCAATATTAGTTTAACAAGTTTAAATTTGTACGTGACACTTAGAAATTTGGCAAATATTTTCATTGGAAAACTATAGTCAGAAAAATTAAAACACTAATAAATTTGGGCTGTCTTGATCATTTAACCTTCACAATTACTGCTTCTCTTTGACATTCAATTTTTTTTTTCCACCACTGTCTCCCTTTAATAAAAACCCCTTTTTTTCTCTTTGAAAAAGCAACAACCTGTAGTGGCAAAGCCAATATATAATAGTTAAAATAAGTTTCTGAACAACAGCTATTAAATAAATATTAATATTGCTTAGTGTGCTATTATCTTCTTACAATCATTTAGGGCAAAATATAATTGCCTAATGAATAAACTTCTGGCACTGCATCTGTGGTGTTTTGGGGGTTTGTTTTGCTTTGGTTTGGTTTTTGTTTGTTTGTTTAGTGGTTTGGTTTGTTGTTTTTTAAAAAAAAATGTGTATATACGCTTTAAGTAGTTGCAGTTGTGTTTCTTTCTTTGCAAGACATCTTTTTAAATCTTGAACTCATGGAACACTTTTTGATGTTTCTCTTTAAGTTTTCCTCTCTTTACTTCATGACGTTTATTTCCTAATTCTTTCCTGCAGGAGCTATGCTTCAGCATCGTTACATGAACCAAAGCTTGATAACTGACAGAATTGGTGGTGTCACATAAAGAACTTAGAGAGCACTGAGAATCTCATTGTTAATCCAGCTTTATTTTGGCCCCGATTAGCAAATACCATGTTTCTTCAAAGACTGAAGGAAACCTCTGCAGAAGCTGGGCCCTGATCTTTTCCAACCACTTAGTGTATCCTTGTTGAACAAAGCAATTTCCTTTTCTTTGGTCTATCATTGTATTCAAAGAGTCATGAAGCTGGTGAAGGATCTAGAGAAGAAGTCTGGTGAGGGGTCGCTGAAAGAGCTGAGGAAAGAATGTTCAGGGGGGCCATAATTATTCTCTGCAACTACAATGAGGTTATCATGAGGCGGATGATGGCCTCTTCTCCCACGTAGCAAGAGATAGGATGAGTGAAAATGCCCCCATGTTGCACCAGGGGAGGTTTAGACTTGGTATTAGGAAAAAGTTATTAACCAAAAGGATTAGTAAACACTGGAACAGGCTGCCCAGGGAAGTGATGGAGTCACCATCTCTGGAGGCATTTAAAAGACCTGTAGATGTGGTACTTAGGGATATGGTTTAGTGGTGGACTTGGTAGTCTTTTGTTAATGGTTGGATCTAAAAGGTGTTTTCCAATCTAAATTATTCTAGGATTCTATAATCTCCTAGAAACCTTCATGTTTTGCATAGAAAATGGGTTCCTTTTATTTTTTTATTTAACCTGGTTTGAGCCTAATGTAGGAATATAAACCATTTTCTGTTTATCCAAACTTTTTTGTGCCATTTCATGTCCAGACTAATAAGTGTATATCCCCAAGGTCATCTGTAAGGCAGAGCTGAACAGAATTTCTCAGAAGTCCATGATGAATTTAGGTATACTGCTTCTTTTTATTACAAATACAGTACTTCTAATAAGGTTAATGGAAGACCTGAAATGGTTAGAAGGAAAAAACTATTGAAGCCATTATTATTATAATTTCTGAGAGGATTTATGTCCTTTATGGGACTGACTATACGTTATTCAAGTCAAATGAATATTTTCAATGATATCTACAGGAGAAGAGCACACCTCCCCCATGAATGTCATACTACACTGACAGAGAAATTTGGAGAGGTGTTAAGATCTTGTTTACCTCTCTGCTTTTGTGCCTTTTGTTTAGATTTGATGAAAATCATTAAGGATTTTTCAGGGAAAATTATGTTCCGAACTTAATGTACAAGAAGAAGGCATTTGAGATTGATAAAGGAATGAGTATATATAAGAAAGACTTTTGGGCAACTTTCAGTTGCACTCTGGGCAATTAGACACCCACCTTTAATTACAAGTCAGTGGAGCTTAGTGACTAAGTACCACTCATGAGTTTCAAAGTATCATTTAATTGATAGAGGAATGAATTAAAAAAAAAGGGAGGGGGAGACTACATTTGAGTTGAAAGAAGTAGATTTCTGTGAGTCTGAAATGTTTAGACTGAAAAGGTGTCATTAAAATATTTCTGTAAGGCAGATCAAGAGAAGAACATGGTAGTGCAGAATAAAATAGAAAAGAAATGGAGCAGTTGAAGTTTCTGGTTGGTTAGAAATCTGTCACTGAGCAGCAAACTGTACTAGGATTTTTGTGTGAACAGTAAGATAATGGAGTTAGAGCTGCTTCTTCCCTCCCACTTCTCCACACTGCATAAAAAACCAGACTGATGACATGGCATTTGGGGTGTTGGGGAGAAGATGCTGCAGCTCCAAGCAATGAGAGACCCTGCATTGACGAGGCCAAGGAGGTGGAGAGAGGCTGATGGCTGAGGCTTAAACAGCACATTCTTGGAAGAGCAGTGACCATTGCACCATGTGCCAGTTGCCTCCTCCCTCTGAGACTGAGTCCGTCTCACCACACCTTACGTTCAGTGTAAGCAGACCTTCAGTTTAAGCACGACTGTAGCCACAGCATGAAACGTTACAGGAGGGTAAGTGGGCATTCTTTTGTAGTGGGCCCTCCCCATATCTGAAAGACAAAGGGGAAGACTAAATGTATAGAGAACAATAAATTCAGTGCCAACAGCTGCTGACAACTACACAAGCATATATGCATATATAAAAAAATTTATTCTTCAAACTCGTTTGCTGCAGTTCCAAGCAAATAAAATCTTAGTAAACAGTAAAGGCTTTGGAAAGGATCTTGGAAATCGTTGATATAGTTCATTCCACTTCCTGGAATATACTTAGTGTTGCAAGAAATAACATTGCTGAAGGTGCTAGGAATCACTGAAAATAGGACTGGAAGGAACTTCAAGGGATCATCTCATCCTACCTTCTGCCCTAAGCCAAGATAAATTCTACCTAAGCTGTTCCTGACAGGTTTGTCAAAGATGCTCTTAACAACCTGCAGTAATAGAGACTCCAGAGCATCTCTTGGCATTCTGCTGATTTAAGTGGTGTTTAACCTCAATATTAGAAGCATTTTATAATGGATTGGCATATCTACAAGGAGACTATTATGCTATGAGAAACAGAAACAAATATATTAATAAATAACTTAGAGATATTTTCCATCCATATTGATTTTTTGCTGCATTTGAATGAATAAAATGCATAAGATTTTGCAAGAGGCATAATAAATGCTAATATTTTTATAATTTAATAAAATAAAGTTAATTTCTTTTACTGGATATAGTCTGGTCCATTCATTAAAGTCTGTTCAGATTCTAGAATATCAATAAAAGACATATAAAGGTATTGTGTGGTAATTGATTCAGTTTTTACAGCTAATAAACTTGATATGAAATAAATAACAGCAGCAAAATTCATCTGTTTAATAGCAGTTCTTTATTTTTGGGTAATTTTTTTTGTATTTTTTTAATCAAATATTGAATCATTTCATGTAGGAGTGTTTATTTGAGCATTGAGAATTGTTTAGAGTGGTGCATGTAGGTGTTCATACAGGCAATTCATTAACTGATGTTGCTAAGACTACATACATGAGCAAGTATTGATGAAATACATGAAAAAAATGTAATATTTATCTGAGATAATTTAACCCTGCATGTATTTATACTAATGAATGCAGGAAAATTACTTATGCAATGTGAAATCCTTTGGTGTTTATGTTCCAAACACTGAAACACTTTCTGAGCTCTGCATTTACTGAAGAGGGAGTTCACTTACACAGCTATTTAAATTTGTCTTTTGATTCTCTCTTTGCAATATTGACATTTTGCAGAGTGATGTTGGTATCAGTGTTAATGCTCTCAGTTTTAGCTTCTGATTGTATCTACACTGATAACCTTGGTGGGGAGAAATAGGACAAATAGGATTTGCAGCCTTCTTTAGTTTGGATTTTTGCTTAGATTTGTTAAAAATGTTTTTAAAAATTAACATATAAAAATTTAAAACAAACAAAAATTCAGAGAATCATTTGCTCACGTAATGCTGAGATATTCATAAAAGGTCCAAGAAAAACTGATAAGGTAAGTATATGGTGCATTCATTTCATAATGATTTTCCTCAGGTTATGTTGATCTAGGTGGAACTTTTGCACAGGGCTTGAAAGGAGCAATGTTTAGAAAGGTGCTTAACATTTATAAAAGAAGTCTTAATAGCTAGGTCAAGTTCCAATTCATGTTACCTGAAATTATCTTATTTCTCTCTCAAAATATACTAAAGCAAAAGCAGAAGTCCTGATGTGAACCAGCAATGGTAATAGAATTTCAGAATGTATATAATCAATACAATTAATATATTGATTATATATAATGCATATAACCAATATAATCAGCAATATTTATCTGGCTATCCATTATTGCTTAGTTTTTGAAGATGGTGGCCACTCTTAGTCCAGGTTAAAAAACAGAGAAACGGTGGAAGTATTTCAATATTTTTGAAGTAACTCAGGATTTATATGGTGGAAGCTTGAAACTGTGTAACTGAGCTTTTTCGATCCCAGCTTTACATATTTCAGATCAGGTTCTGTCAGAAATCTCAGGAAGTCTATGTGATTATTTGGGAACACAAGATTTAATCTCAATTTCCATGCATTGATGTAAATGCCAGGAACTCTAATGCTACAATAATGCTACAGTAGACAGTAAATTATTATTAGCATATATTTGCTTAAAAGTAAGTAATGAGAAAGTATTTTTAAAAGAAGAAAAACGTAAAGAAGTCAAGTAGCAGAAATTCAATATCATAAAAAGAAATTTAGTGTAATCAAATACTGCTTGATTGGAAGAAATTGAAAGATTTACTTAGTTAATAATCAACTTAGTTGCCATCAAGGTATAATTAAGGTCAAAGTGTTTGCAAAAAATGTGAGATGTTTTCTTGTTAAATTAGATAGGATGAAAATGTATAAGTTATATTCTTTTTCTTGAAACCTTGAACAAAAAAATGATTGTGCTCAGCAACTCTTTTCATTTTACTAAAAAATTGAAACCAGGAAAAAACCCTTTTTTCCTTAGAAGTGTGTGTTACTGATATATTTATATAGAAGAACAATTGCAAGAATAAGTATAATGTGAGAATTGAAAAGGTTTTGTTAAATTGTGTAGAAGACAAACTGATTGTTCATATTCTTTTCCAAAATTTCCACAATATATTTTTATTTTTAACCTTTTCATTGCATTTATGTACAAAACCAATTTACTTTGCCTACTATTCCTTGCATTTTTAAGCATACACAGAATAGTGGGGCTCATGAATTATTATTTTCTTAGGTTTCTTAGGCCTCTTGAATTATTATAATTTAGAGAACAAAAGAGTGTGTCCTTAAATATAAGTCACGTAGGGTTTTGGAGTATGTAGTCAAATACTGGGTTTGAGTATTGAGTTCAATGTTGTATGGAGACAAGACATGGCAAAATTTAGCTTTGTGAGATAAAAATTCCAAAGGGGAATTTAAAGCAACAGAGGATAATGAATGGAAAATAACAATGCAAATTAAAATTTCTTAATGAAACATAAGGTAATTTAACTTCTTGGACTTGGAACACCAGCTAATTAAAGATGTGTATAGAAAAAATTAAGTTGGAACAGAATTGCATACCCTTAAACAAAAACAAGATAGGAAGGAAGCAAGAGCAAAGAAAAATAATTAGAGGGTTCTGATCTAATCTGATATTTTTTAGGAAGAAATGTTTTCTAAATGAAACTAAGAGATCCCCAAACACACTGATGGCAGGGAAAAAAAAAAAAGAGGAAAAAACTTGCAGAACAGCAAAAAAAAAGTGAAGGTCTCTTGAAACAGTGGAGGGAGAATCTGAATAGAAATAAATGTCTAGAGACACTCAAATAATAAAGAAATCAGTGGATTATATCAGAAGCAAGAAACATGCAAATAAGTAGTAGGAGGAAAATATGGATTTTGGAGAACGTAAAATAAGTAATAGATTTTCACAGGCATTACATAGCTTTCCTTGATTCATTTTTATATTGATGAGTGTGTTGAAAATGCACATACCAACATATCCATGATTCTTTTTAGGTAAAACTGAAATCAGTAAACTACAGTTAAATTACAGTATATTCAGTCAAATTCATTCATTTGCATTTAGTGATTTGGGTTCTTACAGTAGTTCTTATATCATTCATTAAACGCAAGAAGCAGACTCAGATTTTGGGAATGCTTTGCACCCTCACATTTGATCTCAGTTCTGACTTCAACTATAATTACAATTGCTGTTGGCTAACATTGAAAAATTTTATGAATAAAAATTTAAATCCTTTTCTAGTATATTATTTTTTCAAGAAGACCAAGTTCTTGTTCAGTGCTCTTTCAAAAGAACGAAATTGGTTTCTAAGGTCTGGTGCCATGGCCAATCTTATAATTTACGTTGTTATGCACCCCATACACTGAGTATATGTGTGTATATACAGGCTGTGAAGGATTCTCTTGCTACTTCTGTTCTTGTGAATAGAAAGGTAAGGAATGGAATTGTCACTGGAATACTGCCAAGGAATATGTCTCAGACCTGAATGTGTAATACTTCACACAGAGCTGTAGGCAAGCAGCAAACAAATGAGTTAGAGGCTTTTGGACGGGCCTCCAGAGGTTTTCACTTAGCATGGAAACCTGCTATGAGTGACAGTGAGAATGCTTCTGCATTTATTAAGCAGAGCACTGCCTAAGTCCCAAACATCAGTCAGAAAATCTTACCTTACAAGGAGACACATAGCATTGCTGGGATTGTGTTGAATATGCAATTAACAATCTAGGAAAAAAGTTGACAAAATGGTATACCACAAAAATATACATTAGTTGTAGAAAGCTGTGAAGACTCCTAGAGGACTTATAGGTAATCAGATATGAATGGGATGGCAGTCAAAATTCTCTAGAGGCAAAAACACAGCAGCATACATAACAAGAGATGATGTCCAAAAATTGTACACATTGATCATGTTAAATTAGCTGAATCAAGTAGGGGAAATTATCAAGTCCATACTGTTATCAGTGTAAACCAGTGACCATCAGTGGTTAGGAAAGAATCTATGTTAGACTGTATAAGAAAAAAATGAAGTTAACAACCATAGATTTCTAATGATGGATGCAATTAAAAGAATGTCTTTATATTGCAGTGGATGAGATCAAAAGTTTGGAAATAAATGTTAGAAATATAGAAAGTATTAGAGTACTCTAAAACTGATTTACACAATTCAAAATACAAGTACATATTTGTAAAATGGATTATAAAATGTCTCTTTTTTCATTCTGAAGTTCTGAAACCTAAGGAAGAAGAAACAGAAAATTAAAAGTTGTGAAAATAAATAAAATTTTACATTATTTTCAACTCAATGTTGTATCGAAGCCAGTAGCTTACAAGTAGTTCAGACAGAACATAAACATGGTTGATAAATATTTAGGGAGAGAAAATAACTAAGTCATTAAATTATGATCAGAAAAATACATTTTATCCAGTTTAGATCAAGCTTCATCTGCAAGTAAGTAAGTTTTCGCAGTTATGTTCTCCCTCTATTTGAAGCACCTTATGCTGAGTACCTTAAGGATGGGATAAGAGAAAGGCTGTGCAGCAAGATCTGATTTGGAAAGATAATCCCTATAGGAAATTAAGAGGAAATATGATATGTCTTTAGATAACATCTTGAAATGTCATCTACTTTTAGTGTTTCCTTTTTCTGATTTCAAAAGAGATATCTAGCCTCCTCTAGCTTTTACAGCAACATATAAATCATAGTTGTCAACACTGAATTGCCTAATCATCTTTCCCTGTCTACTTTTAGGCACCATTTGCTAATGGTTTACCCACTGCAACATCGTGCTGCTTTCCAAATTGAAAAAGCCAAGAATGCTACTAAAATAACTACTAAAATAACACTAAAGAGCACTTTAGTGTCTCTTTCTCCTACTTTGATGAGGGGCAGATATTTGTTTTATAAATAACAGGAAACACCCTGTACAGGTATTTTTGCAGAATCTTTGAGCAGATGTTATCTCCTCTAGAAAAAAAAGAAAATGGGCAACTTTTGTATGACAATAATTGTTTGTTTTTCTGTTTGTTTGTTTGGAGACTGTAGAAGATATCTTTGTCTTTAAGCATTAAATCAGAGGAGATTAAAATCTGGGTTTGGAAACCTGGAGAAAAGCAAAAGCCTATTTTGAGTGAAACCCCTTAAATGAAACACTTGAATTTAGGAGAAAAAATATCAGCATAAATCCACTTTATTACATACAATTCACCTGCAGAGTTTGCCATTAAATAAGATGAAACAAAATTTACTTAAGTGAGGAACATCTATCAAGCCATTCACTATCCCACAGCTATGAAGGGGGTTGCAATTTGCTCACGTTTCTGTGGGGTTTGCATTTATGTGACACATGAAAAAACCCCCACCAGTGCCATGCCATGCCATGCATTTGATTACAGTAAAGGAAATTTAAAAAAATATTCTTAGAACAGATTCTGTGTCAATTGTGTGATTTACATATTGCTGTGTCTGTCACAATGGAAAAATACTAATATCTTGCCTTCTGAAGCAGAAAAGTAGAAACTATGGTGACAGTAGCAATGCCTTTCAAACAGAACTTCATGTTGATTGCCATGATTACGCTACACATTAATCTACAAAACTTCATTATTCTTTTGCCTTATGCTGGTTAAGCAGGATACATTGGTAAGATTATGCTCACACAACTAGAAAGATAATAATGCCATATAATTATTGCCACACTTTTAATAACTCTTCTTTGTCCCTCATGGATATATGGCAAGAATAGAATACTATTTCCATTCTATTCCTTTCAGTATTGTTTCTGATATAAGATTTTGTCTAATCCCACACAGTTATTCTTATGCAATTATGTGATGTAATTTTACTTATCAAACATTCTGCTTGTACAGCCATTAGATAACCAAGAGACAAGTTTCATATCAACTTGCTGTATTTGGTACCTTCTAAAAACTGATGATAAACCCAAAATCTTGCCACACATCTTTTTTAACATGGAACTACTTTTAACTGAAAGCAGTCCTCAAAGCATACACTCTGATGACTTTGCATAGGCCCTTTTTAGAAAGAGACTTGATATATCCATGGAAAGATATGAGTCAATATATAAAACTCAAAGCTAAATGAGCACTAAAGCTGAATAAATTTATGGAAAAGATATTTTGTTTTGAATTAAATCTGTTGAATCTGAAACACTTGGTCTATGTCTGACTGGGCTAGTTATCTTTCATAGCAGCCTGTATGATGCTTTGGATTTGTGGCTAAAGCAGCGTTGGTAACACATCAATGTTTTGATGTTTGCAAACTGTACTTAACACAGTGTCAAGGCTTTCTCTTTTTCCTACTCTGCTCCCTGCCTATCAAGCAGGAGTGGGTAAAAGGTTGGCAGGGGACGCAGCTGGGAGAGATACCCCAAACTGGCCAAAGGGACATTTCATACCATATGATGTCGTGCTCACAAACAAAGAGTTAGAGTAAGAAGAGTGGATGGTTTTAGCTTTCAAGGCAGCCATTGCTTGGAGACCGGCTAGGTGTTGGCCTCATTTCTTTTGTTCCATCTGTTTGGTGTCTGTACCCTTCCCTCTCCCCCTTTCCTTTCACATATTAATCTATCTCAAACCATGAGTTTTCTCACTTTTGTTCTTCCTGTTTTCTTCCCTGATCCCACTAAAGCTGCGGGAGTGAGCAAATGGCTCTCTGGAAACTCAGCTACATCAATGGGCATCAACCCATCACAACACTATTGAATTATGTACCATTTGTAATCTACATTATTCTGTGATCCTGGTGATCAATAAATTTTTTTATGAACTAATCCAAATAAATTCTAGCTACCACATCTATGTGGCCTGACAAATTCAAAACAAATATTTAATAGAAACAAAGATGAGGGAACAGAGATTAACTGGTAACTGCTGAGAACATATAGAGCCCCGGGTAAAAAGTATAAAAGTACTGATAAAGCATATCTGACTAAATCAATATAAATTCTCAACATGCAATGACTAATGTGTCATAACTAAAGAATAATAAGAAAGAAGTATAATTTACTTTTTAAAATGATATTTTTTTATTTTGGGTAAGATGCTGAAGTCACTGTGTTATATCTGAAATCAGAATTTGCTTTCCTGAAATAAGCAGAATGTTTAAATGAAAAAAAATTTAGGTGATTTGGGTTCTTGTGCAGTGATGTTATACTTGTACTAGTTTAGTCAAGGTTATATTTACCAGGTAATTAAAATACGCAAATTTATTATAATTCCACTGTGTCTTTCCCCTTTTGAATCATAAAAAAGAAATGTTCCACATTTGAAATATTATTGATTAACTGAAGGTAGCATTACACTATCTTACTTAAAATCTTTGCCTGTCTCTTAACTTGGTTTTGCTACTCATTTATCACTAATATCTTGTTATGTCATCTTTTTTTCCTTAAATAAATTAACATGTTTGGCATAAGAATTTTGCCTTAATTCATGTGAAATCAAGATACAAATTATCTTGTAACTTTTTTCTTTAATTTCCTCTGATGTGCCATGAGCTCTTCCTCTCTATATCTCTAAATGCTTGATCCTGATTTTCATTTACCCCAAATTTTTGCAATTAAGTCAAAATCAACTAGATCTGGTCAGTAACCATTTGAAAGTCTCCTTGAGGTAGCGCCAGTGGTAACATCTAATCTGAGCTTCTTATATGAGTACTCACAGTACATTTTTCCATCATTCTCAAACCAGGACAGGGAAACTGCCCCAGATTTCTGGAACTGGTTGCTCCCCATGCTGGGCTTTTTTGCCACTTCCTTCCTGAAAAGCTGTGAGTTTTCTGTGGTTGAACTTAGATGTTAAACTTGGAAAGTGTTGTGATGGCTAAGGCCACTTTACACAACCCAAGTTGCCTTAAAAGTGGCCTCTCCTTACAACACAGTGCTAGAAAGTTCTCATCTCATGGACTGTAATCCAGGCACAGTCAAACTGGCATCCTGAGAGAGTCTGTCTGAGCAGGTTGTGCTGTGAGTGCAGACCCCTTGTAGGTCACACAGATGAGGAGGGCAAGAACCCTACACAAGATTGTACAGTCCTGAGCTGCTGATTTTCCCATCTGCCCTCAGTGCCAAAAATGAGACAAGGTCAGATGTCTGTTGTTCCTGCGGCCACCACTAATCCCACAAAACTCTGAAGAGGGGTCCATCCCCAACTATCCTCTGCCCTGAAGCTCTCTGACTCTTAACCTTCTTCCTATCATATATCAAAACAAAAAGAAGCTAGATGCCTGTAGCAAAACCCTTCAGCTTTTGCTTTCTTTGTGGCATGTTCTATTTTCTTCCATTAATCCATCTATTTGTTCCCATTTCTTTCCTTCTGCCTCTGCCATCTGTGTGTTTGTGTACATACAAATTCAATAGCGTGCCACAAAGGCAAGCTCTGGCTTAAGCAATTGTAAAGGTTTACCATAAGAATGTATCTCAGTGCTCTTGGTTTCATCATATTCTGATGCAGACAGTATATTGATATAAGCAGACCATCTTCTCACAGTGGAAATGCCACAGGGGTAGACAGCCACCTATTATCAATTCCATCTTCCATCTCAGTCGACATGCCTGTGTGATTGAACATCTGTTTTAAAAATCAGTGTGGTGCCTAGCACTTCCCAAGTGAAGTCTGACTCAGATTAGGTCGCACCTCAGCAACTCCTAGACATTGAATATGAGTGCCTCCTCAGAGCCCCACATCAGTGGGGGCATGTTGAGAATAAACAGCTGTGCCTGTTTGGCCAAATTTAGGAATATATCCTCTGAGAGAAGGCAGGTTACAAACCCACCAGGTTCGGGAAAAAAACTTTTTCCTCAAAGGAAAGTGAAAGAGATAAAAACTTTTATTTAACAAACACACGGGAAAAGGATAATAATACTAAATAATACAATATCTCACCATGGAGAAAAACCTGGGAAAATGTTAGAGTCCTCCCTTTGGTCTTCCTCCTCCTCGGAGCTTGGAGAGGGACTTGGCCCAGGGCCAGGCCCTCTGTGCTCAGTGGAAAGTCCTCCCGATGTGTTCTGAGATTGAAGCAGTCCAGCAGAGACGAAGGGAAAAAAATCGGAGTCCCAGGAAAACAAAGTTCAACTCTCCAGAGGAAAAGGAGCTGAAAAACTGGCCGAAAGCCGGCTGGAAAGCAGCAAGCCAGGTGCTTCCCTCTGCTCTCGCTCTCCTGCCATAGCTGAATGCCGAGAGCTGTCTCTAGCTCTGTGTCCTCAAAAAACATGAAAACAAACTGCAAAACTGTTTTGAAAGTTTTGTTGGGTTTTTTCTCTCCCCCCTCTCAGGCTCAGTTTAAAGGCATAGAAAGGCATAAAACTAATTTCTGGGCATAGAGCAGCAATAGGGAATACAACATCAAGTCACCCCAAGACAACAGCCAAAGCTGAAAGGGATGGCAGCACAAAGAAAAACAGCAGTGATGTTCCTGACAAGGATATTAATCATGAGGATCAACTTTAGGAAATAGATGGAAAAAGTCAAAATAGACCAGGCATAAAGGAACAGCTTGATAGATTTATCTTCTCTTTTACAAAAAAAGAACAGGGAATTAAAAAGCAGATAAGGCATTTTATGATAACTACACTTTCTATCAGAGATAAGTTTTAAAAAAGAGAAAAATACCCAAAGAGAATATTCAAGTTTTACTAAAAATTTTTAAAATGTGCCTAATTTTCTTCTGGAGTTCCCCATGAAATGACCATTTTTACCTATCATAGTTTTGTAGTTTAACCCCAGGTGTACAGCTCAGCCCCACAGAAGTCTGCTCAGTCCTCACTCTTCAGTGGGATGAGGGAGACAAACAGAAGTGAGAAAATTCATAAGTGGAGTTAAAGACAAATTAATAAGTAAAGCAAAAGCTGTGCACACAAGAAAAGCGAAATCAGCAAATCGTTCACCAGTTCCCAAAGGCAGGCAGTTCAGCAATCTCCAGGAAAACTGGGCTCCATCAGGCATAACAGTGACTTGGCAAGACAATCACCATCATTCTGAATGTGTCCCCCTCTTCCTTCTCCTTCACACAGCTTTTGTTGCTGAGCATGATGCCATGTGGTCTGGGATCTCCTGCTGGGCAGCTGGGATCAGCTGTCCTGGCTCTGTGTTCTCCCAGCTTCTTGGGCACTCCCAGACTATTCGTTGGTGGTGTGAAAAGTGAAAAAGCCTTGACCCTGTGTGAGCACTGCTCAGCAGAACCTAACGCATTCATCTTACCAACACCTTTTTGTCACAAATTATACACAAAACACCAAAGCTGCTATCATTAAGAAATTAACTTTATCACCACTAAAAGCACATACAAAATATCTTTTTCCTATTCTAATTCTGATTTTTTCCACAGAGCATTTCCACATAGAAATTCTACATGAGAAGCATCTGCAAATCTCAAAGGTGGTAATGATGGGATACTTTGAAAAGGAAATATGGTATTTTTATTTAAATATTTCCTTATTTGAAAATCATTCAGTATACCTCTGGGCAGACTGTAAATGTCTTGCTTACCACAGTGGAGTAAGGAAATCTAGAACAAAAACCTGAACCATAAACATTTCCTTTAAAATTAAACATAACTACTTCTCACCTGATCACTCAAATCCTGAACATCCTTCAGCCACAAAGAATTCTTCAGCAGCTGAGTATGCAGAGTAGCCAAAGGATTCCTCTCTATACCATTTTCATGCTCATCCCCAACTTTTCTTTTTAAAAAAATCTTTTTTTTCTTTAAGAAAAGGTGCAAATTTTTGTGCAGATACAAATTTTATAAACTATTTTCAGCTACAGTTTCGAAAATATTCCTTTTGTATCTGAGCAAGCTGACAGTAAAGTGTTTCATGTATTTGCACATCTTTGCAAATCTTTACTTGTTATTTCTCATTATGAACTCATAAAACAGAAATGCATAAATGGTTAGATGAAAGGAGAACAACTCAAACAAGCGATTCTTGTCATTATCACAAATTATTCTCAGCATTATAAAGGGAATAATAATGAGAAAAAGAAGAAAAAGCAAAGAACAGACCTAATAAACTGTACTTTATTTCTGATTCATTTGTGTATAATAAAAAAAATTAAAACATACCTTATATATCATATATTCATTTATTTGGTAAAGACAAGATTTGTATTTTTGAAAGTATTTTAACTTACAAAGATGAAAACTTTATTTAAGTGCTTTCACTGTTTTTCTAGCAGAAAAATATGCATATTTTGATCTCAAATTTGAAATAAAATAGTGGTAAGAAAAGACACTTAATCTGAGCAATTATTGAATTACAGTTAAATCAGAAAGTAAACAGTCATGTTCTTTTGTTCCATGAATCCAACAGCAATAAACAGTGGCAAAGGGTAGGTTCAAATTAGAATCATAGAAAGTCGTCCCTGGTACTTACGTTCAGCTCATTTTTTCCATTTGACCATTTCAGCTTTTTAAAAAAATTTAATTAAATTTTTAATCTGCTGTAAGACTGTTAATTGCTATTCTCTCATGAGGGCTGAATGACTTTGGATATAGGAGCATCTGCAGAGTGAGTAAACAGCAGCTAATAAGTAATCATTATCATATTTGGATTTCATTTAAAGATTTTTGTTTGTTTTCTTTCTGTCTCTACAGGATGGAGAAGGAGCACCTGCCTAGGAAGAAGCATTCAGAGGAAATTTCTCTCAACTGCTTCTCTAAAAATTCTCTACTTTATTCTGAAAATGTTGTTATGAGGCATTGTTATGCTTAGATGTTTCAGAGCTGTAAATTGGGAGGCAATCTCATCTCTGAATTTTGCTTTACTTCTCTGAGTCTTCATTCTCTTAACAGAAAATGTCTTCATTATGTATACCCAAATAATTGCTAAAATTAAGATAGCAAATTTTGCATCAGTACTGAGTCTGGCAGAGAAGGAGTTAATTTTCCCCATAGCAGCTCTCACAATGCTGTGCTTAGATTGGTAGCTAGAAAGGTGTTGATAACACACCAGTATTTTGGCTCCAACATTCCCCCTCATCATGAGGGGTGGAAAGATCCTGGGAGAGGACACAGCCAGGGCAACTGGCCCAATCTGACAAAGAGCTATTCCATACCATGTGATGTCTGCTCAGATATAAATGCTGAGAAAGGAGAAGGAGAGGGGTGTAAATTTGCTGTTATGACATTTGTCTTCTGTAGCAACTGCTATGCAGCTGAAATCCTGCTTCTCAGGAAGTGGCTGGGCATCACCTGCTGATGGGAGGTATAGAATTTTCCTTTCCTTCCATGCATGGCCTGTGCTTTTGCTTTTAAAACTGTCTTTATCTTGACCTATGAGGGTTGGGGGGTTTATCTTATTTTCTCCCCCCCATTTTTCTGCAGAGTGATGGAACAGCTTGGTGGACATCTGATATCCAGCCAACATCAGCCCACCACTCCATCAAACTCTTTCATTGTTTTTGACAATTTCTCACCTCCCATGTTTATAAAAATGTAGGATTCCATTTTAAAAGATGTGTTTTTTCACAAGAGATTATTTTATTTTATTATTATTATTAATAATAATATTATTATTATATTGCTGAATTTTACTTGTTTGATCATGGTCCTCCTCTAATTAACTTCCTATTGATTGAAACTATCTGCACAGTATCCAACTTGATTTCTATTTTGGTCATCTATCTTACTTTATAAAAGTGTCCTAAATTTATGTATTTTTATTGCTAATATATTTATGTAACCTATCTCAGACAAATTATTAACATTTGTGTGTGGTATTAATGATGGCTGAATTTGCTCTTTTTTAAGTAAGCAAATAAAGATAAAAAAAACAGAAACAAAACAAACCCAAAAGAAACAAAGAAAAAACCCAATCAAAATGTGTCCAAGCACTACCATACATCCCTATTCCCAACTCAGTCACATCTGAAAAGTTGTTCAAGGTGCTATACAGACATCACCTCATTGACTAAGGATAAAAAAATTTCAAGCTTCAGCAAATCAATGGGGAACCCAATCAAGAGGTGATAATGCTACCTGGGAATGCCCTTTTCCTAAACATGAAGTCTGTGATTTTGCAGTGTTAATGTACATTTGATCTTGGCTTACAATTATAAAAACTTAATTTATTTTTTTGATAGATTTTTTAAAATCTTAGAATATTTGTTCCTTAATAAACACACACAGATAATTCCCTCTAATAGTGATTCCTTGCTTGATATTGATATGAGTCAATATTAGACTCGTTCATTTATCAACAGTCCTAAATGTTTGCAATGATTTTGTTGCAAACACATCTGAAAGCAAACTGAGAAGTCTGTGTTCCCTACAGCAAGTTCTTAGCAACATTCTATGTGAAATATGTAGCAGATGAGTAAGGAACCAACTGACTATATGTGGAAAATGCGGAAACTACAGACTACAAGGAGATCTGCAAAGCACCATTAAGAATCTGACCACTGGGATTATCAGGTATTTAAGAATGAAGATATTCTGGTCTGTTATAAGCATAGACACATATGGACGTTTATGACAAAGGTATATGGAACAGAATAGAACGATTATCAAGACACTCTTCAGAGCTGAAAGAATCACCAAGTGACTGATTGCACTTGAAGTGCAATGGCTTAAAGAATATGGGAGAGCCCCAACAGCACTCTGTTTGTACAATTTCTCCATAAACTGCTAGTCTAATTATATGTAGGATAGTATGAGCTAATATGCTTTTATCACACTTAGCAATGAAAAGTCAGCGTTCAGGTGTTAACTGCATCTAACACTGCATTCAGACTGTCTTTTAAAATCCATTTTCTATAGCATTGATTTTACAACTAATAATTATTTTTCTCTCTGTTACCAGCTCACCATAATTAGAAGAAATACAAATAAAAGTGAAAAGTAAATGTAAAGGTTGCAGTAGTGCTTTGCTGCCAACACTCATACTAAGAAGGCAAATTTACTAGCTGTTACCTTGATAAACAGTTATTTGTGCATAATCAAGCAATACCTTAGGATGTTGCAGGGGGTAGAAAACATTCTCAATTAGTGTTTTGATCATCTCCTTTCTATGTCTGAAAAATATAAGATAATCTCAGGCCGACTTTGCAATGTGGGAAAAGAAACAGCCTAGCAGCAGATTCTCCTATCAGAACAGAGCTTTTATAGAGATGACCTCAGAAACCTCAGAAAGATACCATGCATGTACATTGTCCTCAGTATTAAGGTGTCCCATAATCCTTTGCCCTATAAAGGTGCTTCAATGACTTGTTTGTACTGCAGTGACTCTCTGTGGTCTGAGTCACAGCAAAGCAGCATTACTGAACAGTCACTAAAATTTAACTAAAACCTGTTGTCTGCTTTTCACTACAATAGAGTTAATTTTCTTCATAGTAGCTTGTATGGGGCTATGGTTTGGGTTTGTGGAAAAATAGTGTTGGGAATACGGGGATGTTTTCATTATTGCTGAGCAATTCTTATACAGACTAAAATATGAAGAGAAATAACAAAAAATAAATGCAAGTGGACATTTTCAGTACCAAGTTTTAGGTCCTGATACAGAAAAATGTGATCAAAAAGCAATGTAAAACATGGCTTAGTTTTAACTTTGTAATTTTTTTGTTTTTCAGAATACACACCCATCTCTTGCTGCATTTATGATGCAAAATGTGGAAAGGAATAAATACAAGATAGAACGCTAACAATAATATCCCGTGTTTAACCTTTTGCAATGTTATTACATATGCTTTGGTTGTTTGAAATATGTGAGCACGAAAGCAGGAAAGAAAGAACAAGGTTTATTTTTGGTCTGTACAGGGCTAATAACATGCTGCCAAATGTTTAACAATTTTAAGGACATGAAGGTGTTACATGCCAGTGTTTTAAAGATCCATTAGAAAATGTTCTGTTATAGACAGAAACTGAATGTGCTTATCTGTTTTGTGTTAAAGGTGTTGACCTAGCAAAAGGCATTTTTACTATTTTTCTTTCTCTTGGATGAGGAGTTTGTAGTCTGCTTGCAGCATTAGTAGACAAGTTCCCTATAGAATTTATTTTGTGACTATTATTGGAGCAAACAGAAGCCTTTTTTTCTGTTCTTCCTAGCAGAAAATTAAACAATGTCACAATTTTGAGCGGGTATGAACTGACATTTTCCTAGTGCCTTTAGAATGCAATGATTTAGGCAAAAAAAAAAAAAAAATTGCTAATATTTTTCATAAAATTTAGTAAAATAAAGATGCACTGAAATCTTGGAACTGGATTCTACAAATCAATAAATACACATCTTGAGAGAAAAATATTAATGCAAAAATAAGTTTATGATTTTCTACCTATATCCACTGTAAACACCAAAGACAGAAAAAACTGAGTTATTTATATTCTTTTTATGTTTTGTTTCTGTATAGCTATCAGATATCTTCTTGCAGTTTATGCACCAAGCCATTATTGCTTAGCTAGTTTCTTGCAGGTGTCACAGAAACATTGATGAATGAACTATTAGTCCCATTTGGAGGCTGGATCTCCAGTTATATAGGGATAATGATTTTTTTTAAATACAGAATTGTTGAAATATTTCTATCATATTTTCTGTTAATTTTTCTGATGCAAATCCTGAAACCATCATACCCACTTCAGACACTTGCACTTTCTCACTTAGCCTAATTTTTAACTGTTAAGGTCTTCTTATTGGACTCGTGGTTGCAAGTATTAAAGCACCAGTACAACTTTCCACCCACCAGTTTACAGTTCTGATCTATAATGAACAATTGGACTGACCAGGAAAGTAATGGTTTAAATGGAATCAAACATGCCAGGCAAAGAATCAGACAAAAAACTTACAAGATCAAACTCTTGAACATTTAGAAGGACAATCCTGAGTTCTGGAGGACAAAAGGAAGTGTATGTACTGAAAAAAATCTGATCGGAAGTGACAGGCTGAGACTGTGTTGTGGAAAGTAGGAAGTTTGGTAGAAGAAACTGAAAGACAGAAACAATCTTGTAGGAATGGCAAAAGAATCCCAACAAACCAATCAACGAAACAAAACCCCAAAAACGTTATAAAAGGATCGACAACAAAATTGTAGTCCGGAGGTCAGAAAATTAAGATTTATTTAATCCTTTATTAAGCCTGATCCAAGTGGAAGAGACACTGGAAGACAGATTCTGACATCCTGACAGTACCATGCTAATTCCATACCCATCCATCAGATTTCACTGTTTTATGTTTTGTTCTGTATTGTAACTTTCTAACATATTGTTTATCATACAAAATTTAACTTTTGTTTTAGGTTAGAAATATTAAAGTACAAGTTCTTACAGAAGCAACTGCTGTTATCCAAATACCCCATAGCATTTGTACTGCTCTTTCTTATTTGTGGAACATTAATGTATCTTCGAGAATTTAAATTCATGAGGAGACCTCTTATACACAGTTTTGTACAAGCCAGTTCCTTTAAGTTCCTAAACCATTGATCATGGAGTCAGGATGATTTGGGTTAGATGGGGTCTTAAAGATCATCTATTTCCAACCCCTCTGCCATGGGCAGCGCCCTCTTCCACTAGATCAGGTTGCTGAAAATCCCATCCAATCGGATCTTGAAAACTTCCAGGGATCTCCATCCATAACTTTGTAAATTCTCTTTACAATAAGTGGAAATTTTTTTCCCTGTCTCTCCTGAGTAGATACTGTATAAAAAGGAAGGCATGTCAAGATATTCTGTGTTGTCCTTCTGTCACATAGACTTGTTCTATTTTGTATGGAGAGTTGCTTATACTTTTGTGTTTCTTCAGCTAAAATTTTGGGACACCGATATATGTGCAGAATCTAGGACAAGAAGAATGGTTACAAAGAAATTGTTGACATTTTCTTATTTCTCTGTTTTGCAGAAAACATCTCACTTAATAGGATTTTTACCTTGAAATAGATTTTTCAAACAACTTACACGGAAGAAAGGAAATTGCATTTTACATTTGATATGTAAACTGGGAGAGAACATTGGCAAAAAATTTCTGTAAAATTATTTGACCACTTTTGAGGGCATAAAGAAATTTGGAGGCAAGGGAATCCCCACAAAGCCAAAATGGTTTAATATTTGCAAGAGAAGTTCAACAAAACATAGAGAGTATTCAGAGGGACCCACATTCTTGTTATGCTTGTTCAGATGAGAGCAAAAGGAAGAGATGGAAAGAGAGGGAGGGAAAGAGGGAGTGAAAGAGAGAAGTGACAACTCTTGAAATTGCAGTTTATTTCATTCAATAAAGGTAAAAGAGCACCAAGGTCATTATGCAGTGTCCAAACAGGGTCACACAGTGTATGTCCAGCAGAGGGAGATTTATTTGACCTAGAGAATTGGTTACTAAACATCTTCCTTTAAAAAAAAAAAAAAAAAATTGTGTGTTTGCATATGTTAGGATGCCCTTGAATTCAGTCAGCTGTGAAAGCTTTTCAAGATCCATCCAGCTGTGAATGCCAAAAAGGCAAATTTTGATTCCAGTGTACAATTCCACTCTCCTTTGGAGTTGTACCCGTCCTCAATCTGGAATAACACCATATAGTATAATAGAAGGCTTTTTGCTGCAATCCATGTCAAATTATATTACAGTAAGAGAAGAAATAAACTATGATGAATATTAATAACTTTTTGTGGTGAAGAATATTAAACATTCACCTTATTATAATTAAAAAGAGTTAATTATTTTGTTTGTTTTCAACTCTTTCTGGGAAAAAGATTGTTTTAACTGGAATAATGAAATATTTTCTGTATTCCAATTTCCATTGGTGAGGCTCTACAGAAACTGAGGCTACATGCCAAACACCTGCTCCTTAGACTGCATGATAAATTGATCTAAAAAAAACCCCCAAACCCCACCCTTTTTCCTTTCCTATAATTTCCTTGCTGTACTGTCATTACACAAGTATTTAATGGGAATGGAGGACAATGTTAAAACAATTTATATACACAGAAATACATTTAAATAAATGCATTTAAATAAATATATTAAATAATTAAAAGCTGAAGAAGAAATTTAAATGTTTGGGTTAGATGGATTTTTTATGAGAAATGTGCAAATGAAAAAAATATTGTTTGTTGGGATGAATGTGTAAAGCCTTGAACAAGAACTCATCCCTTAAAGGCAAATAAATTTATCTTTTATCTTGTAACTCAACTCAGAATAAAGATTTTCAGTTAGTTGTTCCGAGGTAGTTTCTTTATATGAAGCCTTAATAAGCTGGAAAAATGTGGTTTCGTGCAAGTGACTCACAGGGCTTTCTTTGAAATAGGAGGAAAAAAAGCTTTGAGTTGTGTAATAGCATCAAGGGACACCTTTCCTTGCTTTAGAGAATAATTTATTCAAGATTAATTGCAACAACTTATCAGAATATAAGCAACTTGGCTTCATGATAGGACTATATAAAAATCCTTTTCTTAGGACAACAACCACTCTTCACCTAGAAAAGGCTCCCCTCGTGAGGCACTCGTGTTCTCTTCAGTAAAGGCACCCTTCATGCCTATTGAAGCATTTTTGTCTGTCACCTCCTCGGCCACTTCCTTCACACCATTCTCCAGTTAGATCTTCCAACAGTAGCCTCATGTAAAAAATTAAGGGGTTTTTTTTAAAGAGATTTCTAAAATTTTTTCATCTTTTTTTTAATTTATGTACATGGCAAATTTAAAAACACAATGGCCCATTAAAAACCACAATTAAACAGCTTAAGGCAGTATTTCAGCTTCAAGCTCTTTTATGACCTACTGCTCTAAAAAGTTGAAGAGTAAGCTTGAAAAGAGATTGAAGGTTAAAGAATGACAATGCTTAACAGTCTGCTATGAAAAACACCTTAATCCTCGAGGCAGCATTTGTCTATGCTGTGAAGACCAGTGTGAGGACCTCTGTACCCATTGAGTCCTGTGGTAAAATTACACAAAGCAGATGAAGGCATCATTTAGAGAGACTTGGGTTGGATCATGGCATGTGGGGCTGCACAGGGTCCAGTGGTGCATTGCTGTTATCGATTAAACTCGTAAATAATGAGCTCAAAATGTTTTGAGCAGCTGTTGGTGTCAAAGATCAGATTCATCCTCAGCAGGAAAGAATGAAGGTAACACAGTTTAAAGTGCTCTGGAACAGACCAGACTCCCAAAGGATTACACCCCAAATGTTCTTGAACTGCAATCTAGTTTGTGCTGTTTTGTTTTGATTTTGGTTAGACTTGATTTCAAAAACATGTTAATTATTCATAGGCACTCACGGTTTGTATAAATACTGTTGAGATAATGCTGTTTTTATTAATCTACTTGCTTCAGTTTTATCTCTGTTATTTGTACTGTGGTTTGGCCATGAAAATAACAATTAAACACAAATTCAAGTGCAGATTTGTAGGGTATGAAAACAGACCTCTGACCTCAGGTTGTTTATTGGGGAGCCAATCTTTTAAATACAATGGGGGCATTTGCCCAAGGATCATCAACACAATTAAGATGACAGACTACTGAGCTGTCACAGAGAGAAACGTGGTAAAGATCAAATGCCATTCTGAACAATGTCTCTGCTACTCTTTGGATCACTTACAATCTTTATGTTGTTGTATTATGCACTTGCACGTGGGTCACTATTATAAAAAGAATCATCACTGATGTGTCTCTGCTGGCCTGCCAGTACCTTTTGAATTTATCAGTCGTGTGTTGGAATCTCTTCTCCAGGGTTGTTATTGGAAATAATTTGTAAGCTGGGTGGAAAGAAAAGTAGAAATTAGGTGTGGACATTCTTTCTGAGAAACTCCAAGCTTTCACATGTGCTGCTGAAACCTTAGTTATCCATGCCTAATCTGGATTTCTCTGCAACACAACAGGAGAAAGGAGTTGGGACATGATGATGGTCGAACTCATGTTTCTAGTTTTAGCTGGTTTAAGATGGATTTAGAAAAAGAAATGAGGAAAAATGGAGACACCCAAAATTAGCAAATTATTTAGGCATTTATTTTGCATAGTGAGCCTCTTGAAATGATGTAATTCTGCCAAAATTGTTGATATTTTTAAAGGCCTAAAGTATTTACTCTGTGCACTAGAATTTTAAGTAGATATCCAGTTGTTGATTAAAGGAAAAACAAAACCACAATTAATATTTGTTGTAGTTATAATTATTCAACCTTTCTTGGGATCTGCAATCTCTTTCACTAATATATTCAACAATTTTCTGTTATTGGATAATTTTCTACTATTTTCCAAAAAAGGTCTATGAAAACTTTATTAACTGTAAATAGTTTACTGTTGTGGAATATTTGGCAAATGCTGACATAGTGCATAAAATTGCACAATCAAGTTTTACCTTGATTTATTCTGAACAAAAATCTTATTCAAGGAAACTAAAAGCTGTCTATGCTATTACAAGCCTCAAATCATTCACTGATCATTCACTGGTGGTTTTTTTTACTACCCTGTGCCCATTTCAGGGTTTCCTGTAGTAAGAAATTATTTTTAATAATAAGAAAACATTTAAATATTCATTAAAATTAGTTGATTAGTTCTAAAGCTTTATTAATTCAAAATTTAAATTAAGAAAAATGCTTTATTTTCTTCAAATCACAATACATATCCAAGAAAAACAATTTTCAGTGAATGTTTTTTTTTCAATTAGGTCAAATTTTGAAAACTTCCCTGGAAATTGTCAGATGAGCTAATTTCTTTTAATGTTGCCTTCTAAAGGACTTTTTCCTTAAAATATTTTTAATTGTGAAATGCTGACTATATCATGGTTGTCTCATCTGGACTTTATTTTTTGAGTCAAGCTTAATTTTATAGACATTATTCCTGGACTTAGAAACCTATGGGGTTTAAGAACTATTGTTTGTGAGAAGAGGGCATAAAACTGAGTCAGCATGGAGTACATGGAGGAAAATATGAAATCATGGAGAAGTTATTTCTTTATTTACCCATTTATTGCTATTCTCTTGTAGTTCTGTATCAAACCATACAAAAGTGGAAAAAAAGTCTTAAAGTGAAAATTTTACTTGCATTTTCTCATTTTTCTTCAACCATCTTACTTTCTTAGCTTAATCAAGTTTGTCATGGCTTAATCTGAGCCAGCAATGATGTACAGGTGGGGAGGAGAATTGGAGAAGAAAAATTCAAACTCACGGGTTAATATAAGACGGGTAATAATCTTTTAAAAATAAAATATAATGGTAATATTACTAACACTAATGATAAGAACAACAACAAAAACCCCAACAAAACAACAAAACAACAATAGCAATAATAGAAATTATAGTGAAAAGGTGGTGGTGGTGAATGAAAACCAAGAGAAACAGCTGCTCACCACGTGCTGACCAATCCCGAGTCCATCTCTGATGACTCCCAGACAATCCTCCCAGCGTGTACAGTGAGTATGATATTCTGTGGAATGTCCCTTTGACTAGCTCAGGTCCCCTGTCCTGGCTATGCTGTGTCCTCGTTTCTTGTGCATCTGCACAGGCAGAGCATGGGAAACTGAAAAGTCCTTGATTAAGAGTAAGCACTGCTCAGCAACAACTAAAATATCAATGTGTTATCAACATTATTCTTGTATTAAGTTCAAAACACAGCATTGTACGAGCTACTAAAAGGAAACTAGGACAAAGCTATTTATGAATTATTTTATTTCAAGCACTATTGACTAGTTTTTTAGGGTTTTAATAAATGTCAGGCTGTTCTAGGTAAATGGATTTTAGCTGAATGGGATATAGACATGGGCGAAGGCATTTGTGGTGTATGACCCATTACAGATGGAAGGTAAAGGAATAGCACATTTTGTTTCATGGCATGTTTCTACTAAGGTATAGCATGTTAAATAATAAGAAAAGCCAGCTTACAATCTGTCTGTCACTCGCCTGAGAGGCACCACTCTTCACAAAATGCTGACTTCTACTAATGTGAAACTACTGTACATACTGTATCTGAGTTACAGCTACCCAAGTTCTTATCTGTCAGAAATATCATATAGGTAAGGCAAATTATTATGATATTTCTTGTTTTTCTACTATATATATGTGTGTGGTTGGAAAACAAATAGTCAAAAAGAAGTATATGTATCATTTCTTGTCAGTAACTATGAAACTACACACTCTAAAATTAAATAGCAAGACTGCCAAGATGAAACATATGGTAGACAGAAATTATATAAGTAGAAACTATCTTTATACATAGATGTGGGTTAAAAACAGTTTATAGTTTTTACCAAGATAAATATAAAATTGTATGCATGATTGGATTACATTTATTAATTCACCACATATGTACAAAACTTTGTAGGGAATAAGGGACTGTGAGCTGGTCTTGTAGCAAAGATCAGAACTGAGATAAAGTTTCACAGTCTGTTTTTTATGAATTCTCTAGAATGAAAAATTGCAATACGGAAATTTCAAGTCTTCCTTCTCATTTGCCTCAAAATTTCTGCCAATGGAGAAAAATAGTTCCAGCAAGCTTTTCATTAGAGATTCAAACTTATTTAAAAGGCCTCATTCAAATCCATATTTTGAGGCATTAACCCCACTCACCTTCACTGGCCTGACATTTGCAAGAAAGGCAATATCTGGTGCTGCTCTTGTAGTTCATATGACTTTGCTTTACTTGCTGGAGCTCAGACTGGAGTAACATGAAGAATCAGGACACAATAAGGAGCATAGGAATACTTCAGGAAATGCAGCCAACTCAAATTCATAAAGGTCATGCTCATTTATTATTTAGTTTATCACTAGGAAACTCATATGAGAAAAGCTTCTTAGAATTTGTAAACATTACACTACCTTTATTAGTCTGATCCTAAGGGAGCAATGCAGTGGAACTGATGTGGAAGAAATATGTACATAACTAGAAATACAGGTGTTAATAATACTCTGCACTGATATGGGGGTGGATGGAGCAGTTAAAAGCACATTACTGACTTCACTGGCCATGAATAAATGTCTACAAGATTATTCCATGGAAACAGTAAAATAAATCATTGGGGCATAAGAACAGGAATTATTTCCTGGGGGAAGAGGTAGCTAAGTCTGCAGAAAGCTTATTAAAAATGTGGATGCTTTAATAAAATAAGATAGAGAGATGGAGAGAGAAACAGGGAGAAAATGCTGGCATAGCTTTAAAGACTAGAAATATTAAAAAGGATTTTGTTAAAAAAAAAGCATGTGTCTTGGATAAACTGTAACTGTCCATTACATTGATGAAATATGGAATAATCACAAGGAAATTCATATTAAGATAGAAAACTAATGCATTATAGGAGAGTAAAAGGACAGATTAGTCATTCTTTTAGTCATTCATCCTGTAGAAACAAAATTAATCTCAAAAAGAAAAGTACATAGTGTGACTGGATACAACATATTTGACTGGGATATGCAGATGTCAAAGAAAAATGAGAAGGGTGAAAGAGCAATGACAGGACACAAATTATCAGTACAGTGATATCCATATGGATTTTCTGAAATTAGTTTTGAAACAGTCACAAATTCTGTGCTGCTGTCAAACAGTTACCCAGGGTGCATCTGCTATTCTCAGGTAAGTCTGCATGTCTGAAATAATTCAGAGAGTTTTCCAGACTGTGACGTTTGAACGTCAGAATAGTGAAAATTCTTTTTTTTTTATTTTTTTTTAGATGCTCCAAGATTTAGTGTACAGTAGCAATAATTTATTGCAAATCACAAAAGGTTAGGTCTCCTACCCTTATCACAATGATTTGCTGAGACATCCCTCCACAGAGTTATGTGTTGACGAAATCTGCACTACTCAGTGGAATTTTGTATTCTTGATACTATGAAGTTATTGTTTGACATAAGTAAATCTTGTGTCATATGACCCAGCCTTCCATAAGGACTGCAAGGAAATCACAGGACATCATCAGTGTCCTTTCCTTTTGCACCTATTAAAGAAGGAATTTGCAATGGGGATTTGCATTGTTCTAAGAGAAATCTACCAGGGTTGCTTGAGCAAGCAGCAGCTCTAGTATTGCACTGGGAGATGCCTCAAAGGGAGCTTTCCAGTTGAAAGTTTGCTGGTTTTCAACAAATCAGAAAGATAAGCCACAGGAAAATCCCACTGGAGTTGTTTTAGTGTTTACAAATTGATTTTTGGACAGATAAATGCCTTGACAAACCAGGAGAAGAAACCTGTATAAGACTTATAAAAAATGAAATACTTAATCTGGTGGGTTTGGGTTGGTTTGGGGTTTTTTTTTTTTTTGTTTTTTTGAGGGGAATGGATGTAGCCTTTTTTAAAAAAAATATTTTATTTTTAAGTTTGTTTCTAATTTAAACTTTCAATAATGGCCTTCCTTGTCTAAAAGAAGTTCCTATAAAGCCTTGCAGCCCCTGAAGCCCTAATTCTGTGGAAGTTTGTGGCAGAAACGCAACAAATAATATTTTTTCTTTTTCACTCACATTGTGATTATTACTTTCTAATGATTGCACATGGTTTCTGTCCTCAGGAAACATTATTTCCAAGTTTGAAGATAATAGGACATGATGCCTTGAATATGGGAGAACATTTTTGCTTTTGGGAATATCTCCACTACTGTTTCGAACTGATTGTCCTAAATTCATCTTGGTCTATAAACTTTTTTAAAAGAAAAATCTGTGTTCTATGTACCTTCAAAACTTTGTTATCCAACATGGCAAGTCAATTAATAATTTCTTATGTTCTCTCAGTAGGGTCCCTGATTAAGACATGAAGAATTTTTCTCTACACATGGAGTAAATAGCTCTGGGAACTTTATGTAATATTAAACTGTGCATACTTTGGACACAGGTATTCAAGGCTTTTTGTAAACAAATGTGTCCAGTACGACATAACTAGTTGCTACAGACTGAACATCCAAAGTCAGACAGTTCACGATCCTGTTCCCTCTTCCAGCAGCATTTTCCACTATGCTCTTCAGCTAGCTGTTTGATATTTTAATGGCTTATTTCCCTGTCAGTGAAAAAGAAGGGAGTTACTTGTAAACATAGGTGGGAAGATATATCTCTAAGTGCTAATCAGATCAAAAGAATTACTATTCCATTATCAGCTGATTGAGCTCTCAGTGCTGAGTAGTAGTGTCAGTGGTATTATTCAAAGTATTTTAGAATAACAGCCTGCAATAATATCTCTTAGACAAGTATTAGTCATACGCAGGCATTATTACTGAATTTTGCTTTTTCTTAATATGCTATTAAAAATGAATCAACTTCTTTGGAAGGCTGCTGTGTCTGTTCTGTTGAGCAAAATAGATTATCACTTGTTTAAATAAACATTCATATCAGTTTCTGAGGAAGTTGCTTTTGGAAAATGCATGTAGGTTAGTTAAGAGCATTGAAATATGGAAACCAAAAGTACAAGCACAGCTTACACACACTGAAATTATCAAGCTTTTGCTGTATGTTCATCTTCCATGATTATCTGTTTCAATCTAGTTCACATCACTGCTGGTCAAACCTACCATGTTTAAGGCTTGGGATCTTGAGTTGGCTTGCTTCTGGCAAATTGGAATAGATATTCAAAAAATCTAAACTGGTCTGTGTACTTGATCAAAGTCAAAACTTGATCTCTTGTACTTGGCACTGGTGAGGCCTCACCTCAAATCCTGTGTTCAGTTTTGGGTCCCTCACTTCAAGAATGACATTGAGGGGCTGGAGCATGTCCAGAGGACGACAATGGAGCTGGAGAAGAGTCTAGAGCAGAAGCCCTATGAGGAGCAGCTGAGGCAGCTGAGATTGTTTAGCCAAGAGAAAAGGAGGATAAGAGGAGACCTTATCACTCTCTACAGGAGGATGTGGCCAGGTGGGAGTCAGTCTCCTCTCCCAGGTAAGAAGTGACAGAGGAGGTTCAGATTCTTAGTGGCAGTCAGGGTGAAAGGCAGTCAGGATGAATTCTGGTTTTCTGCTGCTCATGTTGAATTATTCCTCATTGGTATTTATATATAGTATTTTTTTTCTATAAACACATTCTCTTTATCAATGTTCAATATCAAATTTACAAGTGAAAATAGTACTATCACTTCAGACCCAGGAAGATCTATATTCTCTTTTGCACTCATTAACATACCAGTTGTTATGACAATTATACACACATGAAAGAACAGAAGGCCAGAAGGCATTTTTTCCTTATTCACAGAGGAATTTGTGTTGTTATCCATGGAACAGATAAGGAATTGAATTGATTAGAAGATAGATAAAATCATTTTTAGAAAATTATGTAATTTAGGGAATAAAATATTTTTATTTTCTAAATTTGTACTGAACTCCTGTGTGATAGTTACATATGAATAGCTTTGCAATAGTCTTTGAAAATCTCTTTGAAACTCAAAACTTGTATGAAGCTTTGTATGGTACATTTCAGATCTAAAATTCTACCTCTCTTGCATGACTAGAAATCTGTAGATCAAAGGTGAGAGGAACTGGCATCCTCATTTTATATTTGTGCTATAAAGAACCTGAAAGAACCATCTGATACTAGAGTTGTAAGAAGAAAACTGCCAATGAAACCACAGGCTGAAATAGAGAAGGCTACATGAAAATGCGTTCACTGCTTTAGCTCAGAAAGCCTCGTGTCATAATTGTCATTAATTTGTTTAACTACAAATGTCAGACAAAAATTGTTAAAGTTGTACACAAAGAACTGTTCACTCTTCATAACTGCAATTTGCAGGATTCCTTTGTCAAAGCAAAATCAATTTTCACCGGAGCAAAGGTATTTCTCAGTGAAGGTCAAACTTCAACTTTCTGCTTATGATTGTTTTGGCACTAGAGCTGTTTAAAAACATAAATAGAAAACAAGCAAAATCAAACATTATGCAATTGCAGGATTTCTAGTTTTATAACTGAAAAATAACTGTAGGCAAGAAATATAGATTTTGAATTCATTCTCTGTAAACACTAACTCCAGAATAAAATATTGGGTTAGGACTCTGGGCCTATCACTGGAGGTCTCCAAATGTGCCTTGAAGAAACATGTAACACTCTACATTTAAGTCAGTTAGCAACCCCTGGTAGATTTTGCTTATTTTTTGGAATATGCTAAATAATTTTCCCTGGCCCAAAAGGCAGTGGTATTTCAAAAATTTATGGATGTAGGTAATATAACTGAAGTTTTCACCAATAATGACTCAACATTTCCCATGTTACTTCAAAATATGGTACAAAATATGTTTACTGTACACACACTTTTACTTTTTTCAGCATGAACAGAAATCAATATGATGTGCTAACGAGGCATCAAACAGAAAACCAGTTTCTAATGGAAAAGGATGCACTGGGAGATGAACTGCTGGAGACCAGCCCTGCCAAGAATTACTTGGGGGAGCTGGTGGATGAGAGGTTGGATATGAACTGGCCACTTGTATCCTGGAAGTGTTCAAAGTCAGACTGGACAAAGCTTTGAGCAACCTGACCTGGGGAAAGCTGTCCTTGCCTGTGACAGGGGGTCTGGACTAAATGGTCTTTTAAGGTCCCTCCCAAACCAAACCATTATATGAGTCTGTGAAATCATGCTTCTCAAAATTTTTTTCCAAGCTCTTCAAATTCTCTGTCTGGATTGGTGTCTGTTGATTTGGGGCAAGTTGTGATGGAACTAAAACATTTACCACCAGCTAGTGACTGCTCAGCATGCTCCTACAAATATTCCCTTAACTTCTTTGGCAAATCATCTACATCTAAACCTGGATGCTTTGCATTTCTTGTTTTTGAAAGATATGTGGTGATAATTAAACAGATATTACTCAATTTACTTATCCTATTTGGCCAATATACAAACAATTCCCAAACATGCATTTACTGTTACTTAAGAGCATCATGTCTGAGTAGATTGACTTATAGTACTAGATTAGTAGATTTTGACACAACATCTCTGAATATGGGTAAATAATATAAAAAGATGGCTGAGTTCTTCACTGAAAAGGATCTGTGGGTATTATGAAACCGTTCCAGTTGTCTAAATCTTTGAGATTTTAAATATTAATAGGACCTTTAGTTAAGTAAAAGTGAATATAAAATATTAAACTAAAATGCAAATGGCATAGATCTTCCAAGTATTTATAATATATGCTATCCAGAGATCAGGGGAGTAAAGAGCAGTATGGGTTTCAAAGTCATATATAAGTAAACCAGAATAATCAGAAAATCATGTAAAGTGACCCAGGACTTGAATAGTAAAGATAAGCATTACATGTTTCTCAAACAAAGGAGCCGTTTTAGAAAGACAGAGAATCAATAATATATGTGACAAAAATATCAGTGTAGAAAAACAGTATCAAATATACCCTGTTTTTTTCATTAGAGTGCAGCCACTCTCTTTACTTGAATAATGGGAGTAAAATATATAATGAAAAATTCCAAAATTCTTGAAAATCAGATTATTTTATGGTAGTATCCACTTCTGGGTATGGAAGTATCCAAATGTGTGCAAAAATTTCACTTCTTCAAGTGTCATGAAGCATTCTTGTTGATGCAGTCAGAGCTTTTACAGCAGCTATGTATCAGTCATTCTTCCTGAGATTTTCTGCTGTCATCTACAAACAATATATGTGAAGATTTTCATGAGAAAGTAAATGACAACCACAAACTTTCCTTTGAGACTTTATGAAGTCACAAGGGCTGTTTCTTTTTATGGCACATCCTGAGAAGAGAGAGAAAAAGAGACGATGCAATTTCTGCTTTCTGAAAGGCCATCAACTGCTGTTTCAGTTCCACAGGTCATTGCAAGAAGGGAATATGCTCATGACCCCATCTCATTTTTTTTGTCTGAAACACCAAATGGAAACAATCATTTGGGGATATGACTCCAGCAGAGGTCTGATTGCCTGAACTGCTTTCTATATGGACATGAGGGCACTGATCTTTCCTCAGGATGAGGTCACTGTAACCATCTGTTCTGGGACCAGCCCTTCCTCTTCAGCAGCAGAATACAAAGAAGATTCACCCATCTTTGGGCCACCATTCCCCACGTCTTTCCCTAGTTTTGAATAAAATTTGGTCTTCTTTTTTTTTTAACTCAGCAGAAGTCCACAGTTCAAAGTGCAGCTCAGTTTTGCTTCTAAACCTGAGGCTTTCCAATATACTCTTTTACACCCTCTGTGGAATGATTTTCCTGCAGATGTACAAAAATTCACATTACTTTTCCATAGTGCCTCTGCATGTTTATGTACATTTCATTCAAAATTATTGTTGCTGGGATAGGAGCCTAGTGCAATTCCCAGTGTTCTAAGGATCCTCTGTAAGGATATTCAAATGTCTGAAATTACTTTTTTTTTGTTTTTTGGGGGGGGGGGTTGGGATGAGATGAATAGTTCAATGGGACATGAAAATCCACATTTAAGAGTAGATGACAAGTTCAGTTTCATCGTCTTTTGTTTTCTTTCTTTTTTTTAATATCTGCCATTTTTTGACCCTGCTTTTTCTTATGGTTGTACCATATATTGGCAACAGGATTCCCTTTATTTATTGTGACTTACTTAAGGTGTACTAGAGCTCTTCAGGATGTTTGAGGCACAGAAAAGCCATTTCAGGGGTGTTAATTAACACTTTCAATTAGGGTCATTGATCAAAGTTCAATGTGACTCCTAGGAGAAGATCATCTCCTTTCCCATTTTTTGGGTATATAACATGGAAGTGGAGTAAAATCTGCAGTCAGATAATATCTCTGGTAAATACTTAATTAGCCTTTCAGTCACATTTTGTTGCTTTCTTTTTTTTCAGTCTTCCAGTAGAAGTGATTGAAAGAAAAAGCCAAGAATCTGCATTCCACTCTAAAACAAAACAAATTTGGAACAACCTGCTTGTTAACTTGAAAATTTTTATCTCTTTTTGGAAGATTTTACTTTTCATTAATTCGTAATTCAAAAATTTTGTGCTGATATCAGAAATTTTGAGTACAAACATGGGAAAAATCCTCAGAAAATACAGTAAACCACATAGTAATGCTGACTTTGTGTCATCTTTTTACTCCCTACAGTGGATATATATTTTGGGTAAAGGAAGCATATCTCCTGAGGAAAAGCTTACAGCAATTATTTATGAACTTCTCTATACCATATCTTCCATACCATATGAAAAATATTACACAATGTTCTTTGGCTGGGTTTTTTTTGTGTACGTGATATTTTGGAGGGTTTTGGGTTGTTTGTTGGTTTTGGTTTTTTGTGGTTTGGGCTTTTGGACTTTTGGGCAATTTTACTTTTTAGATTTTTGTTTTGTTTTGTTTTGTTTTGGTGTGTAAGACACAACATGGGAGAAAAGTATCATTCATGATCTGTCCTTGCACATTGTTGTTACATGTGATAGCCCAGCAAAGTGTCTAACTGTAAAGCAAATTGTCTCTTCCTATATAATCAATTCATCAAAATATTTTTGTTTTGGCTTGTTATTATTCAGTTCTTAGCTAAAATTATTGCTTTATTGAAACTCATACCTCAATTCCTCTTAAAATTGCTACTGTTGTCTCCCAAAAAGAAGAAGGTTTTAAATTACTGATTTTTCTATTGATGTGAAACCTGTGAAATAAAATTTGTCTCTTTTATTAAGGATTTATTTTTACTTATTTCATATATATTAGTCCTTGATCTAAGTCACCAAATAAGTATCATAAAGGCAGTCTTCCCAAATTCCAGGTATCACTTAACTACTAACTTCTACTACGTTGCTATATGGCATAGGTTTTCTTGGTGATGACAGAAAAGGCACCAGCAAAACACCATTTCAGAAACTTTGTTCTTGAACATAATGATAAAAAGATGATAGTTTATTACTACTCTTATTTTTGTATTTAGTTATTTAGCAAGCAGTGTACTATCTGGTCTCAGACTTGTAATTAGCTGTTACCCACACACACACACACACACATAAAAATGGCGACGTTTCGAATGAAAATATGGCCCCTTGTTTATCTCTTTCATTTTAGGCAGGATAATCTGAGAAAAAATAGTTAAGGAATACATTAGATAATTAAGCAATAAACCCCATCTAATGATCTTTTAATGTCTTTGAAATTATCTTACTTCCTTTAAACTAGAGAGTATGCTAAAACTGTAATAACTACCTTTATAAAAGATAGGGTCTCCTGGGGATTCTTTGACAGTCATGAAAAATATCTGATAAACTAAATTTCTATAACTGTCTCATTTATGAACAAATACATATCAGGCACACCATGAAACATCCTATGTTTTCCAAAGGGCTATATCTCATTTGGTAAACCAACAATTTTTAGTTACCATGTGGCACATACAGGATAACAAGGGGACCAGGCACAGTCAAGACAAGTTTACAAAAGGCAGGTCCTGCTTGACCAACCTGATCTCCTTCTATGCCAAAGTGAACCTCTTAGTGGATGAGGGAAAGGTCATGGATGTTGTCTACATGGACTTCAGTAAAGACTTTGATATAGTTTCCCACAGCATTTTCCTGGAGAAACTGGCTGTTCGTGTCTTGCACAGGTGCACTGTTTGCTGGGTAAAAAACTGTCTGGATGGCTGGGCCTAGAGAGTGGTGGGGAATGAAGTTAAATTCAGTTGGCTGGTCACAGGCAGTGTTTATTTATGTCTTTATTTTGCCCCTTAGACCAATTTATTTGCTGGCAGTGGAATATAGATCTTCAAGTCTGCTGGCATTATATATGAGAGTTTCCTTTTATGGTTCACATTACCATATGTCTCTTTCTTCTGAGTTTTAAGGTTCATTTTTCCACTGTTTAAAATTTGGTAAATATATAAAAATCTGAAAACAATGTATTATAATAAGAAGTGCTAGAAAATTTTAATTATAGCTACTATGTTACTGCTAATAAGTCAGCAGACCATGTGAGAAGTCAGTGCACGTCCATGCACATCTCAATCAAACACTTTCCACCAGCTGCTTTGCTTACTAATTTTCTGTACAAACTCTGTTGCCCTGTGTCTGCTTGGGGGTTCAGTTTGTTGTCTTTTAACTTCCATCTTGGACTGGGATCCCAGGGGATGGGAGCAGATGGCTAAAAGAGCAGATAGCAGAGCAATCAAAATTTATTAGCCTGGAGGATGTGTAATTCAAACAGAAGTATCCTGTCAGAGTGAGCTAGGAGATGAATATCCCAACAGGCCTTACTCCCAGATGCACTTACGTGTAAGAGTTGGGATTCTTTAAGGGATATGAAGTCAGTAGGAAATTTTATCTGAAAGTGGGTTTGTGGAGGGAATTTTAGGAAACATAAATTTGCAACGTCCTCTTTCACATGCAAATGACTTAAGAAAGTGCACATGACACTACCTGTATGGCTTCAAGTTTTCTGAAACCCTGATAAAACCCTGATAGGATATTATGTCCACTCCCTGTAAGCTTCTCTTTTCACTCTGAGTTTGCACAACGGCTCCTTATCCATGCGTGGAGGCCTTCTGGCATTTTTGCCGGATTTCCTCCTCTTTGGGAGGCATTGCTCCCAAGCTTGGAGGAGGTGATCCTTGAAATTCAACCAGCGTTCTTGGGCCCCCCTGTCTTCCAGGGCTCTCTCCCATGGGACTCTACTGAGCACGTCCTTGAGGAGGCCAAAGTCTTCTCTCCTGAATTCCAGGGCAGTGAGTTTGTTGTGTGCCCTCCTCACTTCCCTGAGGATCTCCAACTCCTCCATCTCACTGTCATTGCAGCCAAGGCTGCCTTGGAGCATTACATTCCCCACCAGCTCTTCCCTGTTGGTGAGCACAAAGTCAAGTATTGTACCTCTTCTTTTTGGCTCCTCAATCACTTGTATAAGTTGTTCATACATTCAAGGAACCATCCCAGTTGCTTGTGCCAGACATGGACATGTGCACCAGGCCCAGCCAGCATGGGTTTGTGAAAGGCAAGTCCTGCTTGACCAACTTGATCTCTTTCTCTGACAGGGTGACTCTAACAAGTGATAGAGTAAGACAAAATGGTTCCAAGTTGTGCTAGATGAGGTTTAGATTCAATCTAAGAAAAAATTTCTGAAATCTCTGAAATGATGGTCAGGCATTTGAACAGGCTGCCCAGGGAAATGGTGGAATCATCATCCTTGGAAGTGTTCAAAAAACCTGTAGATGTGGTGCTTAGAGACGTGGTTTAGTGGTGGACCTGTCAGTGTTAGGTGAATGGTTGAACTTGGTGATCTTAGAGGTGTTTTCCAACTTCAATGTTTCTATGGCTCAAAGTCATGCAAGTTGGTGGCAACTGTGTTTCTTGATAGTAGATGTTGTTCTTGTCCTATATTCCATGTTTTCTTTTTCTGATGTTAAGTGTTTTAACATGGTTACAGTGAAAATAAAGGGGGAAAAAATCATTCTGAAGATAAAGCCCCAGAACATCAGCTACTGTTTAAGGGAACCATGGCAGTACTTTCACATTGTTAATTACTGGAAACAAAAAAAAGGGCTCTTTTCAGCTAGATGTTTCACCAAACCTGAAAGTCTTATC
The DNA here is from genome assembly GCF_020740725.1 of Corvus hawaiiensis. NCBI lineage: Eukaryota > Metazoa > Chordata > Aves > Passeriformes > Corvidae > Corvus > Corvus hawaiiensis. The sequence continues at coordinate 111,096,110 of NC_063214.1, read as the reverse complement.
AATATGAACCTCAGAGAGTACCACTGACATACAGGCATGACACAAAGGATTAAACAGATACTGTCAGCAAATTACATTTCTCTGCAGTAATATCTAAGTTGTATTTGGATGGGACAAAGAGATGAGACTTTAAAGTAGCTCACTGAAATTTCGCAGATCTCACTGACACATGGGGAGGATTTCACAGGGTACTGTATGGCCCAATATGTCGAGTGGAACCCAATCCACCTGAAGAAGGAATAAGATCATTTCCACTAAATATGGACAATGCCTTTTGACTGACAAAGTTACATAATGTAATGCTAGTTACTGGGATCAAGGCAACAGAAATGTCTTATAGGGATTTTTTTTTCAGTTGGCTAAGGAAACACTGCACACTGGTCACAGGGTGCATCCTTGGAATAGTGCAAAAGGACAGACAGAAATATCCTCCTAATGACTTTCTCAATTGTTTTGACTGCATGTGTGGAAATATTTTTGTAATTGTTAAATAAAGATTGTTAAAATATTCTGACTTGACTGGGACAAGCACCAAAGTGGGTTTTACCCAAATATAATCTCACCATGCCCCATGTTTCAGAAGAATTCTTAATTGTAAAAGTAATTTGTGAAAAGTTTTACGGTCACAACCTTGTAGAAGGAGGGACATTCATCAAGCTAGGGAGTCTGCACAGGTAACCAACCTCTTAGCCAAATTCCTATGATATTTCAATGTTATCTTTTCAAGTGAGTTACTAGTGAGGTGGTCTTTCTGCAAATTAAAACAGCCCAGCTGAATCTACTTTTAGTATGATGGGATCACAGGAAGAAAGCAGCACAGATAGCAAAATGTTGGTAGATTTGGTATTATCTTTGCTTAGATTCCCCTGACTGTTAGCAGATTTCAAACACTGAAAGCTGCTGAAATGTTAGACAACCTGGTGAAGTGAGCAGAGCTGCTGTTCAGCTCATACTTTCCTGATATCTTCCAATTGGTGGTGACAAGTGTTCCCCACCAGAATTAATTCTATTTATTTATAACTGAGTGCCCTGGCTGACTTGCAAAGATGGGATTCTAAATAAAACAGTGTGTAGTCCTTCAAAAACTGGTAAAAGTACTGAAGGAGGCCACTTTTGGCTGCAAGATATGACGCTTCAGTCTAATCCAAGTTAAATGTTATTATGCTATTTCACTAAAAGTGTTACTTTCTGCCTGACCCCATTGTGTTTCATTGCATTACCTTAAATTCATCCATATTAGAATGTGAAAGTCTAAATACTGGCGTAAGTCTAAACCTGCAGAAATTTCTGAAGAAATCACAGAGATAATTGTCATTTTTCATTGAATCATTAGCAGTGATTTGAATATGCCTAGCGGTTACTGTTCACTGAAATATAATATCATTTATTGAGGAACAATATTTTGCAATTTAGAATTCTCAGATTCTTGTATATGATTCTTGTATATGAGTATGAACATTAGATATATTTAATATTTTTGATGAGGGGCAATTTTCTTCTTTGTTTACACTTAATTTGTACAGGCATTCCATAGGAAATGTGAACAAAATAAAACCCATTAGGTCTACTTAATAACTGAAACAGCTTCCTTGAAGGTAGGGAAAAGAATCTAGTTCCATAGTTCATAAACATGGCTGTACATCATTAATCTTTCTTGCTAATTTCTGAGCTGATTATCAAAATAATATATAGGGGACAATATATTACAGAAAAGATTTTAGCAGTTGCAATACCACATTATTACTGTTGTTAATTACAGATAATGAAATATTAAGGTAATGTGTAAATATTTAATTTTAATTGTTTAAAATATAAAATTATTGTTACATTTTTATTATTTTTTCATTTAAGAATTTTTTTAATGTAGCAGGAAATCTTTGTGCTAGGTACTATATACATAAACTTAAAAGATGTCCTATTTTATGGGAAATCTGAAAGTAGCGAAAGATCTTTTAGTTCATTAATAAATTAGGAAAAATTAAGTCCTTAAATAACAGAAAATCAGCTTTTAGAGATATAGCAGGAATGAATGAAAGGAGAAAATTTTAAACAAAAAAGAAGAAGGGAACAAGTAAATTAGGACACTAGTTAATAAATAGAGACTCATTCAGAATACTGATTTTAATGAGAGAGAATGGGAGAGGAATCCTCAATACAGATTTAGGGCCAGATTCTTCAGGCTTTGTACCTGAAGAAGTAAGAAATAGAAAAGGCATGAAGTAGTCAAGAAAAAAGAGGGCATGTAACTGACTGTTAAAGGTAACACAAAGGGGCAATAATCTACCAGAGAGTCTATGGGTCACATCACCAAACCAAAGGTTATCCTAAGAATGGGAGCGGAACGGGAAGTATGGGAATGACACTTCTGACTAATTTCTTAACAATGATAATGAGAAATAAAGCAAACTACTAAAATGTTCTGAAAAGAAGAATGCAAGTCTAACCAGCTCTATAATTCTGGAAATGAGAAGACAAGTACAGAAGATTTAAACAGTTCTTTATCCAGTAACTGCAAGTAATGCATGAAAGTAAAGGAGAAGGTAGTCAGAAGTAAGCTTCAATCCCAATAACAGCTGGCTCTGAAGCCCTTGATGTTTTTTAAATAGTGTTCAGTTGGGCCAGGCAGAGAAAGCTAATCATGAAATTCCCTCTACAGAAATGTGAAGTGCAGCACCCAATGCAGAAAATGGAGGATGTGTTTTAAAAAATACATATTACAGAAAGGAAAAGAACCAGAAAGTCTTCAGATTGACCTTCAAGGTTTGGACCTAAGAGATCTATTGTGGATAAGATAATGAAAAAATTAAATCCTGCAAATGATTAAGAAATTGAGATGTAACTTTTAACAAAAAATAGAATTTGACAAGCAAAGACATAGCATACTGAAGTGTGTCAAGGATGGGCAGTGATTAGATTGTCTTGCCAGAGTGAAGAGTCCAAAATGTGTTAGAAGGAGATACTTTAAATAGAAAGATTTTTCAGGACCTGTACTGCAGTACACAAAAGGAATAAAATGTACTTTGCAGGTTAAGACTAAATAACAAGGGTGAAGAGAAAATTTGGTGTTTGGAAAAAAATATGCAAGAATTACGCTGCCCTGCAACACTTTGTAGACACCAGTACTAACAGATTACAGTAATCACCATTATCTCTGAAGATCCTTTTCTTAAATTCAGTGAAACTCATCACAGCTGGATATTAACTGATCCTCCATCTGAAAGAAAAAAAAACCAAAACAAACCACCTTTTATTTCTGTTTCTAGTTCATAAATGTACCTGAGAGTTCCCACCTGAGCCTGAACATTTATTAACCTATTGAACTCTGTGCTTCGTGGGCTCCCCCCACCCATGACTGATCAAGACCGTGACCGTCACTTCAACCAACAGACATGGAAAATGCAACATCAAGTCTCATTGTGGATGCACAGGTAGTTTAACTTTCATGTCCAGTATCAACTCTTATAATTTCTTTCTGTTTTTTTCTTTTCCTTATATATTTTCTTAAGTGATATCTTTATACTTTTCTTTTGCTGTATTACTACAGATAATAATAACCAAAATGGATACATATCTCCTTTCTGTTACAATCAAATTGTTCTAAAATAAACCCTATTTTTGCATTTAAGAATTTTTTTAATGTAGCAGGAAATGCTATATGTTTATATATATGTATATATATGTATATATACACATATATATATATAAACATATATATACATATACATATATATATATATATATGTATATATATAAACACTGATCACTCAATGTAATTTCACTCTAATCCTCCCCAAGGTGTCTATTAACAAATACCTGAGTTACCCTTGTTTTAGGGGTAGGTTGAAACAGGAATGCATGAAACAGACAGTCCAAGAGGTGATTGTCCTACTGTGTTCAGTGTTTGTGCACCTTCACCTTGGATATTGTACAGTTCTGGGACCCACCATTTAAGAAAGATGTGAAGGTCCTTGAACACATCATACCTGCCACAGCAGCTGTAGCAGTGGCTTACAGTTTAACAGGAATTCAGTTGAAAATTTGCTAAAACAATTGAGTCATCCTGTGATACACAGTCTAACTTTTTGTTAGAATAATGGTGTCAAAATAACATAGGGAGGAATATGTGCAATGAACTCTATTCGCAGAAGTCAATATTTTAATTCCCTCTGTAGTCAAGGGAGGGGAAAAAAGTTATAGGATATGATTCATCTTATTCTTAAGCAGATATCTAAATAGGTCAGATGAATCATGCTCTAAAAGGGCCTTTTCTCTCTGGTAGCTATAAAGAGAATCCAAAGTGACTAATTCAGATCTAGACGACTAAACTATAGATGTCTAAAGTTAGCTGCAGTGAATCCCACACAGAATGGTCTTGTACCTTCCTAGTGCATGAAAAAGGCTGGGGAGTAAGTTCACTTTCATAGCTGGCACAGTTGTAATATACAGTCACAGACAAATTTGATTTGTCCTAAGCTGACCATTTCTCCAAAAGAAAGCTGAAATAAGAACTCTATGAGTAGCAGAAACAGTAAATCCACTTTGGAGTTTGCAAATACATAAAGTTAATCAAATCTCAAAATATAACTGGGGATTCCCAGGAACTGTCTTAGTTTACCAAAAATTATGCTGTGATAAACACTACTGCTTGCAGTGAAGTAGTAACTAAATCTAAACTAAATAAACTACAAAAAATGCTGACTAAAAATGTCACATGGATGAAGCAAGTGTCTCACAAAAGTGACCCAGTGGCTTACAAAGTGACTCTCAGGGATGGGAGTGTTCAACTTATATAGGGACAAAACTGAGAAGCATTATAGCGGGAGGTTTACAAGCTTGTGCTGGGCCATTCACTCATCAACTCTCACAATACTTGGATTGAAGGCACCTGCTGAAACTGGTGGAAATTCTGGTTCAGACATGGAAAAGAAAGAATTTCTTTCCACAGCATGTAATGAACCACTGTTATTTGGTGCTGATAGGATGCTGCAATGGCAAACATCACTAGTTGCAAAAGGGATTAGATAAACTCATTGAAAGAGCAATAAACAGACAGTAAAGGGACTAGGAGGGGATCTACCATTTAAACCCCCTAAAATTACTCTAGATGCTGGGGAATGCATTGAGAAATGGAATGCAGACACAACCAGAACAGTCAGGATGCGCTCTTCCTACCCTTCTTCTGCCATTGCCAGAAGGATTGAAAATACAGGGCTCCGCTGATCTAGCCAGGTGGGGCTCTTCTTAACTTCTTACAGACATAAAACCTTGCTCTCATATAAACTGCTCTGATCATTTCACTCCTTTTAAGCAGATACTTAGAAAGGATGAACAAAATTTCCTCTAAGGTCCAAGAAAGAAGCATAACTCAATGTATAGAACAGTCCATTTCTGAGTAGCTCTAAGATGGGCAGCAGGAGCAGCTTGAGATGACTGAGCCTCAGGATACAAAGCACCAGAACAAATTAATGTAGTTCTGCTTCTGATTAAATTTCCAGGGAGACTCTCAGCACCTCAAAGAATCATGTTAATCACTTTAGTAACAATCTTGGGTAAAGCATTCCACAATCTTCTGTGGTGCAAGTGCTGGTTATTAAATTTTGTGATGCCCTCTGGAATGGAGAATGTGAGGAATCTGGACTTGCAAAGGACTTGGCCATCCAACCTACAGGACTCCTCTGTGTGTGTTGAAGAGGCTTGTGTTCCACAGCTGTCAAACGAGACCTTACACCTCATTGAAACTTGTCTCCATTTAACTGCACAGCTCTTAGTGCCTGCTCATCAACACAACCCTTCTCAGTTAACAGCTTTGCAGCCTGAGTGGTATATTAAATATGTTTGCTGTTTAAGACAGGTGGTGTCTGGGGTCCTCATGTTTATATAGTGGCTGAGATAGATCCTTTCTGTGTTAGAATGTCACAATTAGTGCCCAGCAGAGCACTGACGTCACTCATCACATATATTCTTCTGAGATACTCAGTGCCTTTCCAGAGAATTCTTCTAAATAAGTCTTAGTAATTTTACAAAGTTATCTGAGGGAATTAACTGTGAACAGTATGACCCTGACTTTACATGTGTCTCTCACAAGCATCACTGAAATGACAGCTGCAGTCAGACATAAAGAGAAATAGATTTTGAATTTTTTAAAGAGTTGTTTCAGGGGTGTTGGCTTTTTTTTTTCATCTCTGTGTAAAAATGTTTGCTCTATTAGAGATCAAAGTATATTTTTCATCTTTTTCATATTAAATTCTGAAATATATTCAGTAAGACTAAAAGGCTAATTAATTTTATGGTACAGTAGAAATGGGTTCTGAGAAAAGCTTTAGATACATGTCCTTTGAAGGGTAACATTTTGAAAATAGAGATACCTGCTACTCTGAGAAACAATGATTAAGATTTCCTGCTGTGAGCACGCATTCTCTGCTAGACTGAGTAAAAAGGGGTGTTTGTATCATGCTATTTATGCACACCTAGCAACCCTTAAGACATAAGCATCAGTGTGCAATCACTGAATATCTTTGCTTTTCTCTCTAAAAATGACATCTTTTGTAGTTATCATTGTTGATGGAAAAAACCCTATGAAATTAGGCCACATGTCGTTGTATATTTGTTGTAGATTAAATCATTCGATTTTTTAATGAAACAAGATAAGAGAGGAAGTGGTAACGGTGGAAAAAGAAAAATACAAGAAGTGTTCACAAATAAGTGGTGAATTCAAGTGGGAAAATCTGGCTTATTTCTATGTTGCTTTGCCCTTCAACTTGTCTGCTGGCTCTACATTAGCATTCAGAGAGCAGTATTGCCATTCCTGGTGATTCACTAAGGTATTATGAATATGCAAAATATCAGAAGCTTTTTTATGTCTATGGTTTGTCTTTCTTAGATGTTTCAAAAGAATAATTGAAGCCAATCAGTTCCTGAAAACTTGCATATAGGTGAATTCCATTATGGAAGAGGAAAGGATTTAATAATTCTTCTCACAATACACCAAAATGTTGATTTCCATCTGTTTTCTAAAGACAATACCTCTTGTTTACTTTTTCCCCACAATAAGACTAATTAATTTACAGGTTAGTATGTTATACTACTTTTGTTTCTCAGTTTATATTTAGGCAATACATTAAAGAACTGTCTATTCAGTGAAGTATTTCATAAGTTATAGTTTCTCCCTCTTCTTTTTAATAACTTCTGACCTTCTAAACAAAACACAGTTTTGCAAGTAATTCTCAGCAAGTTCTGTTTTATTTATGCATACAAATAAACCCATCATAACCAGGAGACAATTGTAGTATCTGACCTGGGATCATTCTCCTTTCCCTTTTCCTTTAATAAATACTGATTTTTCTTTAAAAAATTAATTAAATAACAAGCCGTTATCAGTGTTTGAAGGGTGATGCTTTTGGTTTATGAGAGGTTTTTAGGTTTTCATTCTACACAAAGCAGTTCCTCTGTGTAATATTCCTGGAAAGTAACAGCAGCTCAGCACTAAAGAGTGCAAGCAAGAGAGAACAGCCACTCACTCACTGAAGCAGGAATGATTTACAATGGATAATGTATGAAGTATTGCCTAAAGAATAAAATTAAGACACTAAGTTTATTTTTCCTGTATGTCTTTCCTGTCCTTTTGAAGCTTCAATTTTTGGCATTTGACATTGTATTTATTGTCAGGTAAGGTTTTGTTAAGTGTCTTGTGCTGATGCTCAGCTATGGGGGAAATATCAGAGTCTCCCTGCTGTTTGCTCTCACTGCTAGATGCTTGTGAGGATATGACAATTCTGGTCTTTTACCTGTGGCCAGGAGCAGTACTGGACTGTAGGAGAACTTGAACCAGGGATGGAATGAGACAGCAAATGGCTTGAAAGACTGACCCACAAGTCTGATTTGTATGACTGTAGCAAAACTAAAATATTAAAATTCTCTGGGAGAATATTAAATTTGACTGTTCACCCTGGTTGCCTAAGACAGAAGTAGTATCCACCTTCCTCAGCTGGCTGTAGAAGAGTAACATGTGCAACTCTTTAGTTAATGTGCATTTTGAGCTGCTGGCCTGGGACCATTCACCAGGATAATGTCTGAAGTTCACTTTCAACACTATGCCATCACCTGGGGCCTGAGACCTCTATGACTTTCTTTTAAGCTGTTTGAGTTCTGGGTAATGAGGCCAAATCTCACACAGGGCTTTGCAAACTGCTGCAGCTCTGTGTGAAGTGGTTGAGACAGGTTTGTATTTTCATTTAAGAAATCTACCTGACCGCATCAAAACCTTCAAGAGACTTCTTAATCTATGGTAAAAATGAATGAATGAAGCAGGGGAGAGAGGGATTGAGAGAGAGAAGAAGGAAGGGGGAAAAGGAGACAGGGGGAGGAAAGATAGAGAAAGAGAGAAAGAAAGAGAAAGAAAGAAAAGAAAGAAAGAGAAAGAAAAGAAAGAAAGAGAGAGAGAAAGAGAGAAAGAGAGAAAGAGAGAAAGAGGGAAAGAAAGAGAGAAAGAAAGAAAGAGAGAAAGAAAGAAAGAGAGAAAGAAAGAAAGAGAGAGAGAAAGAGAGAAAGAGAGAAAGAGAGAAAGAGAGAAAGAGAGAGAAGAAAGAAAGAAAGAAAGAAAGAAAAGAAAGAAAGAAAGAAAGAAAGAAAGAAAGAAAGAAAGAAAGAAAGAAAGAAAGAAAGAAAGAAAGAAGAAAGAAAGAAAGAAAGAAAGAAAGAAAGAAAGAAAGAGAAAGAAAGAAAGAAAGAAAGAAAGAAAGAAAGAAAGAAAGAAAGAAAGAAAGAAAGAAAGAAAGAAAAAGAAAGAAAGAAAAATCTCTACCTTTTTTCTTCTTTTATAACTACTGGAAATAGGAAAAAAGTGGAGGAGTTAATAATAGCAGTTATAAAAGGAAGACAGACAAAGGAGAGTGTTGCATCCCCCTGAATACAGATGAATCCAAAAATATCTTGATATCCATTAGTTTAGATGCACTAGAAATAATGTCATTTCAGGTTCTCTTATGTACTTCATCAGGAGGAAATCATAATTTCTGGGAGTGTAAAGGATTCTTAATTAGCATTAAATACAGTAATTATTTACAAAGAAAAACCCTACACAACAAATCAATCATAATCAGGTTCTACTATCCAGTATACCCATTACTTTTTTACAAATTTCTACTCATATTTTCATTTTTTTGTAAGCAGACCCTTTAGAACAGAACTTTTGATCTGACAAATAAGTATTGAAACTTAAATTCTGGGAGTGGGGCTATAATGCTTAGAAAGGAATACTGTGATATCACATTTTGAAGGAGCTCAGTTTCTACCCAGATTGCTTGCAGAGATACGGACATAACATGAGGAGAAGTCATATAGCTCAAACACTGAAATAGAATCATAGAATTATAAAATCTTACAATGGCTTGGCTTGGAAGGGATCTTAAATATCATCTACTTCTAACAATGAGCAGGGGCACCTTTTGCTAGACCAGCTTGCTCAAATCTCACTGAACATGACCTTGAACATTTCCAGGGATGGGGCATCCACAAGCTCTCTTGGTGACCTGTTTCTGTGCCTCACCATCCTCACAGTAGAGAATTTCTTCCTAATATCTAATCTAAACCCATTCTCTTTCAGTTTGAACCCATTCCCCCTTGTACTGCCACTCTTGTAAATAGTCTTGCCCCATCTCTCTTGTAGTCTCCCTTCAGGTACTGGAAGAGCACAATTAGGTCATCCATAAGCCTCTTCTTCTCCAGGCGGAGCGATCTCAATTCTGTCAGCCTTTTCACAAAGAACATGTGATCCATCCCTCTGATCATCTTGGTGGCCTCCTCTGAACTGGCTCCAACATGTCCCTGTCCTTCCTGTGTATGAGGCCCCAGAGTTGGAGGCAGCACTGCAGGTGGAATCCCAACAGAGCAGAGGGGGAGAATCCCCACCCTTGTCCTGCTCCCCACACTCTTTTCGATGCAGCTGAAGACGTTGTTGATTCTCTGGGCTGCAAATGCCCGTTCCCAGCTCTCTCATCCACCAGCACCACCCCCAAGTCCTTCTGGGCAGGGCTACTCTTGACCTGCTCATCCTGTGTTTATGCTGGGGGTTGCCATGACCCAGGTGCAGCCCCTTACACTTTGTCTTTTTAACCCACATGAGATTCCCATGGGCCGCTTCTCAAGCTTGTCCGGGCCTTCCAGACAGCATCCCATCCTTCAGGTGTGTCAACTGCACTGTCAGTTTGATGTCATCTGCAAATTTGCTAAGAGTGTACTTGATACCTCCATCTATGTCATTAATGAGGATATTAAATAACACTGGTCCCAGTAGAGACCCCTGAGGGACACCACTTGTCACTGATGTCCATTGGGACTCTGAGCTGTTGACCATGAGCCTCTGGATGTGAGTGTCCAACCACTTTCTTATGCATCTAACAGTCCACTCATTGAACCTATCCAATTTAGAGAGAAGAATGTTCTGGCAGACCATATCTAAGTCTTTAAAGAAGTCAAGATAAATAACATCTGTGGCCATTATCAAGGACAATGTCACTACCAAAGTCATACAGAGGCCCTTATTTTTGCTATATCTGTTCCCCCTCCTCAAGAAACTTAGTCTAAAAAAAGTGTTTAGTTATTACTGGTGGAATGCCTGTTCATACGAAATGATAGAAAACATTTATGTAAAATTATATTTTAAAAAACAAATACAACAAACAATCCCAGCCAGAACCCTCCAAGGGAAATTCACTTCCATCAAGAGAAGACTGACTGACAGACTGACTGGCATGCTACCATACTGAGTACTAAACTAGTCTCATAAGAAACCACATGTGCTTTCTACCCCCTCACTAAAATATGCTAGTCTTATCAGCAAAAAAAGAAAAATATTTCTGGTGGTTAGAATTTCCTTACCTTTCATCCTGACATACAAGCACAGATGTTGACTGCATCAAGATTGGACATCAACATTCTGATTGGACATCAAGAAATGAGGTGTTGGAATAGCCCAATCCCACCTGGCCACCAGGGAATATTAAAGAGAAGCTTATGGTGTCCCAGATTGTGGGAAGTATTAGGTGCCTCAAAAAGGTGAAAGGAAAAAAGAGAAGCCACTGAAGTTACTCAGTAGGAAGCCTTCGATTCTTAATCTTATCTTTATACAAATTCCTGCCTCCTCTGTAGCGTAGACCCCCACAATACCATTGCTAAGCAGTTGTGGTGGAGACCAGAATAAGAATCAGAAAGCAACAGTGACATCCACATCCACCTGCTTAGTAAGACCTAGCAGGTGGTAAACCTGAAACTCCTCCAAAATGAACTTATATAGAAAGTCTACAATAAAAAATAGCATCTGCCTATGGTGTAATTTGTCCCAGAAAAGTCTATCCTTGCCTTGTCTCTCTAGACTGCAAAGGAGCCTAGAGCTACTAACCTCTTAATTAAGATGCTTTGGTTAGGGCACTTGAGTTAGGGGTGCAGAACAAAGTCTGTAGCCCAGTGTGCTGGAGGAATTTAGATGTCATTTGCATTTAGCATTGTTTTTGAATAATGATGTCAGATTTAGACAACTGAAATATGCTTAAGTCTTGTTTAAGGCAAGCTGCAAGCCTGCAGCATTTTTAGGGAAAATTGACATTTTTTTTATTTTATTTTTTACGTGCTTCCATTTTTCTCTGGCATGGAGCACTCACAACGGTTTCTCTGCATGTCTAATGTAAGGCTGAATTTTTATTCCTTTTACTATTGTTTTTGTCTTTTCTTAATTTTCTCAAGTACAAAATTTTTAATAGTGGTTTTTGACATAAGGAAAGTGTGCATGTGATTATTGTTACTGGACTACATTAAAATTGTAATCTGATTTTTTTAATTGTAAGAAATTCTCTTTGTCTGAAAAATGGCAAAAGCTGAACAGAGGAAAAGCTGAAAACAGAGAAAGCAGGCAGCTAGTTGACAACCAGTTTTCTGCTGATTTTTCTCAAAAAAAAAAAAAAAAAAGTGAAGTTCCTATACCAGGAACTTGTCTATAAAGCTAACAGTAGACCTCTTCCCCCTCCAAAAGGAGAAAATCCCCAAAAAACCGAGGCAATTGCATTTAAAGGGGCACTGAAATACTATGTCAAGAATTAATGTCTTTTACTGATACAGAAACTTTAACTATGTTTGCCAGTATTACGTACGGTTGCCTAAGACCATGCTGGGTGTGTGCACTAGCTGTCATGGAGTATGGAAGTTAAACACTGGCCTGTCTGGTGCTTGCCAGGAAAGTGGCTGGGTGGCTGGGGTTTGAGAAACACAAGGAAAGGGCCCTGGTAAGACACTTTGTGAATAACTTGCTGTAAATACCCAAATAACAGCAAGACTCCTGCGCTGCTCCCTTGTTGGCAGAACAGGTATTTTTGAGGATCTGCGTTCTTAACAACATTATCTTAGCAACATTATCTTCTCTATCTGATTAAGAACACTGGCCTTATCCAAATCAATCTGTTTCTCCTTTGGTATTAGATGTATTCTCGTTTGGTATTAGATGTATTCTCATTTGGTATTTATATGTATATTTATCCTGCAAATATAAGATAGAAGTTCAAACATAGGAAGCCAAGTAATCTTAAGAATATTTAAAGGGAAATAAAAAGCTTATGTTGGTCAAATCCATTCCTTATGGAAACCTCAGAGGAACATCTATGCAGCAAATGTGACAGGTGTCAGTTGAAAAGACTGCTTTCAGTTATTATTACTATTCTGTCACCATTTTATGGTGACAGAAGACAAAGAGAAGAATCATCATTCTAGGTGCTAAAAGTGACATGCAAGTATTTTTGGTGGGAAAATGCAACATGGTCTGCACTTAATGGTAGTTCCACCTGCAGCCACCTTCTTTCTGATTTTAGTAGTACAATTAATATTTTCCCAATCAAGAGTGTACAAGAAACAGCTTCATACGCTTCTAAGAAGTCCATGTTTTATCCTGATTGAGTATACATGGGCAGCATTCTCATCTTTTGATGTTTTGGTTGTAAAAACATCATTTTTTTCTGTAACAGGTAATGAAATACTTAAACAAATCACTGTTTTGTGGGTTTGGTTAGTTTGGGTGGTTTTTAATCTGCTTTATTCTTTTCTTGAAATGTTTTTAATGTGCCTTATAACATCTGCTGCTAGTGCCGAAGTATTATATTTTAGCTCTATTTTCTTAAGAACAGACTTAAAAGAAATGATGCTGATTGATGTTTTTGATATTTCCTAAATCTATACAGTCTTTGCAGTGTTCAGACCTGTGAGTAATGCAAACAGCTTCTTGAATTGCATATGTCAATGAAATGATTTAGCCCTGTCAAATTTTGCCTACATTTTTTTTTAATTTTAAGAATGTAAGTGCATTAGCATTTTCACATTTATAAGCACATGGTGCGTAAATTGCGCTTTTCCATAAAAACTTAGATTGTAAATTGACAAAAAATGCAATATGAAAATCCTTTCCCTGCGACTATATTCCTGAAATACTGCAGCATCTAAGATAATACTTTTAAACATGATAACTTGCTTTTATAGCAGAGTGAATTTGTTCAGCATTTATAGAGTAGCGCTGTGGGAGCCAATCTGTGCTGTCATAATTCAGTGACTAAATTCCTTGATTTTCCCTACTTAGGTAGCAAAAAAATAGTGTAGACACATGTCATATAGAAAGCAATATAACAATGCCCTAATGACAATAAAATCCTTGCTGTAAATTTGGAACTGTAGAGTTTGCTCTTAAGAAGACACTGTCAGCATATAGAAGCATCATGTCTTTATCAATTATTATTTATTTTATCAGGGGGGTTTTTTTGACTGGGAAGATTTCTTGCCCCTGTCAGTCCTTGTCACATGTTGTGAGCTCTGTTGTTGTCAGGGAACCTGGTACTTCTGAAAGATTAGATGAAATTTGGCCCTCAGACTGCAAAACGCTTTTTTGAGTCAGGATCAATGTCTTATTTGGGGTTTCAGACTGAGAAAGTACTACAGATTTGACTTCTGAAGTTATTAATGTTCCCTGTTGCAGTAAGTGAGGGGCATCACTGTGGTATGGAGCCATTCCCACCAGCCTGTGAAGGCTCTGCATGGAGGAGTAAAGCACAGCTGTAACAGCCTTGTCTGAAGGCAGAATTTGATAATCGTCTGTAAAGTTATTTTACAAGAGACAGTGTAATTATTAAAACACAGACAGATCGTGCTTTGATATACTAAGCATACTGTCTGCATTTTCTCTGAGGCACTAGACAAGTAAATGAGAAATAAAAATAGATGCCTTGAGGGGGAAGAAAGATTCAAACTCTGCAGACTTCATTCATGGCCTGATTGCTCCCCCCAAATTCCCTGCCCCATTTGTGCCTCAGACTCCAAAGAAAGAGAGATCCACAGCCTGAAGAGAGTGTATTTATCACAGCAACACTGCCAGACAAACCTTTGCATTTTAAGGAAGTTACACTGTAGTTTTCTATCACACACCGTTTGTTCTAAAGTGTTTTATTTAGCCTACACAAATATGGATTGCTTCAGTTGATTTAATATATCTTAGTAATTTATTCTCAAGTAATTTATCCTGCCATTCCAGGTTTCTTGGAAAGTTTTTTTACTTCATGCAATGACTTAACACTGGTACTCAGTAGGAATAGAAACAAACAATTCTGTTTCCCTTCAGATTTCAGTTTCTTCTCCATGCTAGTTATATTGCTGGAGAATTCAGAGAGTAGCTGATGTTAGTGAACATCATCTTAAATATCATTAATATAGGCTGTGATCAATCCTTGTCCCTTGCACTTTGTGCCATGTAACTTCATTATCTTAATACTTTTTTCTTTTTATTATTTAATAGTAGTAGGCTTTCCTTCGCTTTTCAATCTCTGCAAGACTGCTTGTGTGTATGCGAATCGCAATTAACTTTAAACCCGTGTTCAAAGGAATATTGTATGAAAAAAATTCAAAAGTGCAGATACATTGCTTCAGCTGGAATAAAATATGTTGAGTTAAAATAGGACCTGGCCTTACCAAGACTCTTTGAAGAGAAAAGAGTTGTTCCCATAGTAATTACTAAGACATCCTAAACAAGGTCATCATAGCCCAAATCTTATGATAAAGCTAGATTAACATTAACCTCTTGGTTATTTGCATTTATCTATAGGAAGGTTAATACTTTTTCCATTTCAGATTGTTTTCAGACATTTTTATTCTATTTGTTTTCCATTGATGGCTTTTTTTCCCCATCCACTTACAAGCCCGACTATTTTGTTTCTCTTCTTAGTTCTGTTCTTCCTAATATAAGCAGTCATTCTTATATCTGACACAGGAATGAATTTCTGAATGTACTGTTCACATACTCACAAAGCTGGCAACTGTGCTTGTCTTCAAATCAACCTCTCATGCAGGAATTGGTGTGCTCATTCAGGCTTTTATCCACCATACACACTTCTTCCTTGTTTCACCCCACAACAGACTGTTCCACCACTGCGGGGACCACCTCCTGTTTCTGTCTCAGATGCCCAAACCTGTGAAGTCATTAAAGTGTTGCCTGTCCTGAAAGCACATACACTTCTCCTGCTCTCATAGTTCCTTCCTGCCCATCTTCTGTGAGCTTTCACCTTGATTTTGGGAGACTGAAGAGCAATATATATGTACTCCAACATAAGATCTGATGAGATCCTGTGGGTTTTCCCACCTTTTAACTATTACCTTTTCCTGACCAGGAGGTTTCCCTGGTTCTGTCAGATGTAGCTCTTGAAATATTTGCTTGTATTTTACTTCTTGTCTTTTGGTGTGATCTGGAAGAAGCTTACAGCACTTTCTCTACCATTTACAAAGTTACTGTTTTAAATATTACTGCTCCCTATGCGCCTATTTATTGTCTAAATCATGTCTGGAAAAAGTTGAATAGTTTTTCTGTAAAAGAAGAAATTAATCCATAATCTTTCCTCTGTCTGCAACAGTCTCTTCTTTGAGATCCTATTCTTTCTCCAACCTATTTCTTCAGGAGTTTGCAAGCTTGCAAATTCTCAGTTCAGAAATATCTGTGGCAGCACCAAGGTCACCAGTAATCTCTTTAAGCAGCGTTCCTTACTATTGCTCAGTAGGTATTTAGGTAAGTTTTACAATAAATTGAGGAATAACTCTATTTCTGTCATCAGCAGTTGGAGTCTGATAGACCAAGTTGCACAACTCTCTGGAGATTCAAGAAGATTTCCAAGTTTGAAACATGGGTGAAAATAAATCTTGGTTTTTATTTATACAGGAATTAGTATTCCCTGTAGCTTACTATAGTTAAGATCAGACAAAAAGAAGGAACAAATCAAATAAAGCAGTCATGTAATCATGATAATTTAAAGTAGGTAAAACCAGGAATAGTTTATAGGGTTTATGTAATATTTTTACTAGATAATGGCATAAGGACAAGTCTTTCTGCTTCTGGGATTCATTTTGATGAGGCTCAGTTCATGACCCCAAGTCTGGAAGAACAGAGTAAGAAAAGAGAACAAATTATCATCAGGTATCTGGACAGACACTATCAGATTGACTAACAATTTACTTTTAAGTCTGTTTATATCTTCCAGAAAAGCTAACAGCTGGATAATTAAACTATCTGACCCAGACGGGGTAGAGTAAGCTTTTAAGGCAACTAGCCACAGAAATTATTCCAATGAGTGTGCTCCAGTTTTACTTAGAGATATCTTTATAAATGCCAATGTTCCTCCTCTAAGTACAAATACACAACTGCCTTGATACTAAAACTCTCCCCCTAGCAGCATGAACTTAAGTATTCAAAACATTTAAATGTCTGTCAACATTTAAACCATGACATACTGATCAGTACATGCCATACTGCTCCTTCTGAAGAACCCAGAATCTCTGCTTTTCCTATCAGCAGCAGAACAGACATACCATATATAAGAAATCCATTTCCTTCTGTAGGTCAGGTAGACACAAATTACTGTTAATGTGTTACTATGAATGTTCAACATTTGCTTTCTTACTTGCAATTAATGTCAATTATTTTAGTGAGCTGCTATATATAGGCTTAAGTAGTAGTAGCAGTAGGAGTAATGGTTATAATGAAAATAACAATAATTAGTATCAACAATAATAATAGAGGTCCCATTATTAATATTTTATTTCATTATTTAGGGGAGAAAAAAGGCATCTTGCAATTCTGAATAAAGTATTTTGTAGCAGTATTGCACTTGTTATCTTCTGTTTTATACTGTGAGTGTAAACCTTTGTGAAATGGACTGAGTTTTCTCTCTCTCCTTGTATTGGATTTGACACACTGTTTATGTCAACAGCAACTAGTAGGTGCTACCAGTAAGGCAGGGAAAAAACAATTATGCTGGTTCTTCAGATATATTGATACCAATAAATGAAAGAAAATTCATTGTAAGATTTTTATGTAGAATACAGACATATAGCATTTATAAAACATCTTTCATAAATCATTTTTTTCAATATGTGTATTATGTCCAAACTCTCTTCCAGTTGTCCAAAGGTGAGATATCTCTACCCTGGAGTGTTTCACAAACACATCTACTCTGCACCATAATGCTACAACAGACTTGATGAACAGTGCCCTTCACAGATTTTTGTTTGTACTTCTGAAAGTAGGAGGTAAAATATAAAATGCTGATTTTCATGTTTTATGGTAAAACTTTGGTTTCTCATATTTCCATTATACTTCATTTTGCATAGTGACATCTGTTAGTGATTTCGAGGATTGATAATTCTAAGTCTCCTGGAAGGCTGATAACTGGAAATATGAAAAATTGAGGAAAAAGAATATCTTTTTTTAATCTCAAAGCAACTGAAAAGAACTTCTCCAATAATTAAAAAAACACCGAATATTAATGAAAGTAACTTAAACACTATAGGCCATGAGATTAGAATAATACTTGCAAAACAATTGAAAATTTATTACTAGCTCTAAAATGAGAAGTTGAACCACAGAATTAAAATGTTTATATAGATAACCTCAGACTTCCTGTTAAAATTGATAATTCTTGATAAGCAAATTACTGAAAGAGTTTATTAGATTCATGCAATAAATTTGCCTAAAAACTTCCAAGGTTGACCAAGAGATTTTAATGTAATACAACATGTTAAAAACAATCTAAACTTTAAATGATCAAATGCACTTTATTTTAAGAAATAGGAATTTATGTCCTATTTGTTTATATTCTAAAACCAAAATAAAGTAAACATTATTTATTATTGAAAGCAATGTCAACTTGTAGTTGTCTTCCAAAATAGAATTGTAACTTAGGGTTTAATTTAGCTTGCAGAAACTCTTCCTTAAGAGCAATAAAATTAGAGAGTGAATGACTGGAGAAAAGAAAATAGTCTATATGACTCTGTAGGGTTTATAAGACTGATAATTTGGGGGGAAAAGGCATTCTAAAATGCATTTTATTCATAAGTTGAACTTATTTATTATTTTTAGCTCTAATGGTGAAAAAGTTCTTTTTTATTATATCTTCAATGAGAATATTGCAGCAATTGAAGCTTTCAGAAGAAAGAGGGAAAAGAAAAACAATAACTTATTGTGAATTCCTGAAACATTCTTGACAATGTGTTGTGAGAAAGGGCGACAAGATAAGGAATATCTAAATCAAAGCAGTGATGTAGAGAAATTTTTAATGCCCATTTAACAATAAAGAGGTTTTAATTATTATTTTGGCAACTGGTTCTTATTTTGCTAGTCCAACTTAATGAACACAGTGAACTTTATAATAAATATGAAGAGAATGCCATAAATATTTCTAGTTATATAGTTAAATTGGTTGTTGAGATTTGTTTAATTGGAAATTAAGAACCTCCTGGATCAGTCTAACTTTGGACCATCAAAAATTTTGAAAAAGTATTGCCCTGGATAACATGACTTCCTTCTGGCATAAGATTGTGGGAGGAGTCTGTCTGATTTTACTAAGCAGTTTAAAGACTTTGAGAAATATCTATACATTTTCCTTTGCAATTTTAAAGGCTGCCTTAAAACAGTATCATTCTGCCTATATCAGAAAGTATATTAAAATAAAAATATTACTTGGAGGATGTTATTTTTCAATGATACTCTATATTTTAAAGGCTGTAGTTCATGTTTTATTCCTGCTGCTCAGCCTGTGCAATGTGACTTTCATAGCTCTGACTTGGTTGAAATGTTATTCATGTTCAATAAGGCACTACCAAGTTGTAAGAGTTACTTCCTTTGTAGTTTAATATTCTCTACTGATCTTTGCGTCATTTGCTCAGAGTTAATTAGCAAAAGATTGGAATGGGGAATTCATAGAGGCTTTTATTAAAATTATGTTAAAGGGTTAGAAAATTCAGTGGAGACCTCCTAAATTGCACAGTATTACACACAGTATTTTCACAGTGTACAGTAAATATATTTTTCTATCAGGTTTTCATAGTAAACTTAATCATATGTAGAGCACTGATTATCTGTATGTTCAACTGGTAAAGAGAAAAATTATTTTGGTGTATTATTTAGATGTGATCTGTAGTGGTCCTGTAATATGTTCTTAAGACTCTCAAGCCTTAATATATCATGTTTCAAGAAAATTTTGTGGAAGGATTTCCCTGTTCACAGTAGCTGAAAACACAAAAGATAAGAAAACCTTTCCTGGTACAGGACATGTCCTCGGTTACTAATCTAAGTGTGATTCATTTTCTGAGTGAGCCCATTCAGTTAATGCCCTGTCCCATAAAGCTAAATAGCCATTTATAGTGGTTGAATTTGATTATTTTGTCAGCCAGTAAAGAATTTCTACAAGTTTCATTTGATTCATTTAAACATATTACTTATGAATCTTTGGTTAATTCTATATTCATAAGATATCTATCAGATTTTAAATGACTATAAAACCTCCTCATATTGCTCTAGGAATTACAAAGGAATTACAAAGGAAATTTCCAAGATGACCAATTACTCAGGATATTTTGAGTAACACCAACCTTTTCCCTTCCTCTTGTCTTTTCTTCTTGTTCTATGATCATCTTTCTATTACAGTAAGGCTGTTTTATAAATTCTTATAATTGTGCATCCTATAATTTGGTTTTATTGCATTCCTAGGTCACTTAATCTGTATAAATATTGTCAGTCTAAGAAATACATTTTGAAATCACTGTAATAAAAAGAGAAGGACAGGTAAAGATGAAAATATCACCCAGAACACAAAGTAGAGTGAAAAGATCCAGTCAACAGTTCACAATTTCTGTACTCCATAGGTAATCCAGTAATAAGTCCCTGCTCTTCTTCCAAGCTTTGAGTAAGATGGAAGCTCTGAAATAACCACTAATTAGAACTGGGAGAAAACTATACTACTAGTATATGGTATCCTTCCTTTCACCTTTTTTTTCCCCAACGGAATAAGTGTTCAAAGATACAAATGAAATGCACTGGTTTGTGAGAATATCACTCAAAAACTGCATGTGCAATGTCTGGTGTTGCAGTGAAAAGGCTGTTTAATTAATTCTGGGCTGATTGCAAAGCTTAATTTTGCTTCCAGACTTTTATGCAAGAAAACACTCCCTGGTGAATCTGAATAATAATTTCCCCCTTCTTTCTAAGACCTAAAATATCTGTGACTGGATCAGACCCGAGGCTGAACACAATCTGTACTGTCCCTGTCAGCCCAAAGTAGATGCTTAGGGAACAGTGTGAGAACAGGTACAAACCATTTCAGTTGTATCTCTAATTGCTCCTTTCCTTTTCCTTTCCTTTTCCTTTCCTTTTCCTTTCCTTTTCCTTTCCTTTTCCTTTCCTTTTCCTTTCCTTTCCTTTCCTTTCCTTTCCTTTCCCCTTTCCTTTCCCCTTTCCTTTCCCCTTTCCTTTCCCCTTTCCTTTCCCTTTTCCCCTTTTCCCTTTTCCCTTTTCCCTTTTCCCTTTTTCCCTTTTCCCTTTTCCCTTTTCCCTTCCCTTTCCTTTCCCTTTCCCTTTCCCTTTCCCTTTCCCTTTCCCTTTTCCCTTTCCCTTTTCCCTTTCCCTTTTCCCTTTCCCTTTTCCCTTTCCCTTTTCCCTTTTCCCTTTCCCTTTTCCCTTTCCCTTTTCCCTTTCCCTTTTCCCTTTCCCTTTCCCTTTCCCTTTCCCTTTCCCTTTCCCTTTCCCTTTCCCTTTCCCTTTTCCCTTTCCCTTTTCCCTTTCCCTTTTCCCTTTCCTTTCCCCCTTTCCTTTCCCCTTTCCTTCCCTTTCCTTTCCTTTCCTTTCCTTTCCTTCCCTTTCCTTTCCTTTCCTTTCCTTTCCTTTCCTTTCCTTTCCTTTCCTTTCCTTTCCTTTCCTTTCCTTTCCTTTCCTTTCCTTTCCTTTCCTTTCCTTTCCTTTCCTTTCCTTTCCTTTCCTTTCCTTTCCTTTCCTTTCCTTTCCTTTCCTTTCCTTTCCTTCCCTTTCCTTCCCTTTCCTTTCCTTTCCTTCCCTTTCCCTTCCTCTTTGAAATAACACCAATGTTTAAATTTCTGGAACATTTTCAGCATCTATGTTTGCCATAAACTCATCAAAAATTAAGGACATTTACCTGAACTGTTCTATATTCAGTTATTTGAAATTTATCCATCAAAACCTGTGCATTTTTTCTCAGAAAAAGCTTGAAGGACTGATACATTGTTTATTGCTGCTTACCCAAGGAGTTCTACTTTTCCTGCTTTGTGGCAATGCGTTTGAGTTTCACTGGATTCCTTGAAGCTGTCTGAGCCTGAAAGAAGTAGGGCTGCATAAGGCACCAGGCTACAACTGCATCTTGAGACATGGGACTACTCACAGTAAGTGTTTGTACTAATGCTAATTTGGGAACACCTTCCATCATCCAGCAGATTATGTCTTTTACCGTCCTCATTTTTTTCCTGATTTTCTCACTTCCTAAAATTGCCTTATGCATGTTTTGAAAAACTGTAGAGGTCTGTTAAAGTTTGCCAATGAAATTCGCTGAAAATGGTATCTGTTTTACATTGCAGAATTTGGCCAAGACTTTGCTTCCAAATATGAATCTGTCTTTCAGATGCCATGAGAGAAGATAGCATTCATAAAGACAACCAGGAGAGCTACTGTCAGTGAGGAGTGTGTCTGTGGAATGGGAAAGAAGAGAGCAGTGAACAAAGGAGAGCTATACAGCCTGGATGGGAAGAAGAAAACAGGCTGGAACTCAGAGAGTAAGGAATGGAGAAGAAGTAGCATGAGAGTGCCCTGTGGTAAGGAGAGAGATAAGAAAACTGGAGCAGAAGGGAGTAAGTATGGGGGAGAATCAGAGAAAAAAACTGGGATTATTGGGAGGACAAGTAGGTAAGGGAGAAAATGAGATGGATGCATCCTGAAAAGTTTATAAAAATATTGCTGCGAAGACAATTTATTAATGGGTTATAAGTGCCAGATGTTCTGGTAATGAAATTCATAAAAAATCAAGATGTCAATAATTGTGCTTCAGTGCAGAGTTCAGGTAACGTGGTAAATAAACTCCAGGGCCACATATTGAATGATAAGAGAAAAGAGAAATATTGAAAAATTGTCCCAGGTATAAGCATGTGCCCCGAGTGAGGCAGGTGTCCTGTGGAAGAACTAAAGATTGTATCCAAAAAATTAAAGATTGTATCATAACGTGCTCACAAAGGTTAGCAAATAACATTTGCATGGGCAATCTTAATTCTGACATTTCCTAAATATGAGTGTTAGATATTGTAATTGTAATGTTCTTACTGGCAGTAAAATTAGAAAACAGTTAAGCTGGGTTAAACATAGAATCAGTGAAATCTTAGCTGCAATTGCTTGTGCTTCCCAGATGGTTTAAAGCTATTGGTATACCTAGCTCAAACAAACAAACAAAAAAAGATATTGCTTTATTCCTTAGATGTAAGATACTGATGCTTTAAAAATAAGCACAGCATGAGAAGTTCTACTGAAGATCTAATTAGTCTCTGAAGTTTTAAATCTGTCTTGTGGTGTCTCACATTTCTGTACAGAAACTCAAGAAATAATAGCACTGCACTCAGTTTGCTTCACTGCCTTCAGAAATCTGTATTTCATGCTGCAGAGTTAAACCATCATTAATTTGATTCACATCATGTAACTACACTTCAGGAAGAATAATACAAACCTGATCTGACATTCTTATTTTCTTTTCCAGCACCTTCCTTTTTTTCTAGCTTTTATAGTCCTCTGGGCTTCTGTTCTACAGGATAGTTTGATTATATCAGTTCTCTGACTCTTTCAGCTTTCAACCTGACTTCCTTAAGACATTTAAATAATGGGTCTATAGGGGAAATTAGCTAATTTTCCATGTCTTTCTCAGGTTCTGATTTTACCCTCTATTTCCATTCTTTCTTGAAGAAAACATCCCCATTCTTAAGAATAACAATGAAAAATGGAATTTCAGAGAAAATTTGTAATGACCTCCTGGACATTACGTAATTTTATGTTGTAACTAAATAGGGAACTTAGATTTTTTAACTGCTACAGAAAAGTATGAAAGAGAGAAAATGCTCTTTGAATAATGTGGTTTTGATGCTTTGAAATGTTCAACTAAGAAGAGCAACCAGATGGATTTGGAGATGAAAAACTTTTAAAATTATTTCTTGAATCTCAAAGAAATTCCCCGTCTAATCCCTAAATGAGCCCATAAAACAACTTGTAAACAACATATTCCTGGAACCTATTTTCTTGTCTATCTTTTACAGTAGTACATTTTCTAGTATGCATTATTTAATGTAGTATGAATATTTCACCATAATTTCCAACACATCACTAAAAAATTACTATCAATAAGTAACAGAACTCCTTGTAATTTCAATTCTTAAATGCCAAAATGCCCTTTTATCTTAGTTAAGTGATTTATGCATTTTAAAATACAACTCTTCAGTCCAACTGTTCATTTGTATCACCTCCAAGAAATCTCTTTCTCTAACACCATCAGTCTACTTGGTTTTAACCCTCAGTCTGGAAAAAGACACAGGGCTAAGAGAGATAGAAACTTTGTTTTACAAGATGTCTTTCTCGTAATGAACTAGTTATTAAATTTCTATGGCCTAGGAAACATTTGTTTAAAAGGAAATCCCTTTAGGCTTTGGGAAATAAAAAAAAAAAATTGATTGTGTGGCAAATGATATTATTTCTGGTGATAAACTGTTATGCATCATTCCACTAAGTAAAGAGTTAAATGAAAAGACTTACTTAATGCAGTTTCAAACTAAAACTTATTAGCAATAATCACAGGAAAATAATATGATAAAAAAACCACTAATACAAACCTTGAGAAAAGTAAGAATGAATTCACGATGGTTACAGAGGTAGTGAAGAAATTTTCATTGAAATACTGATGTCTGATATGACAAACTGCAATAATTTCACTTTTTACACACTTATGCATATATTGTTGAATTCTTGTCAATGTAAATTGCTGTGTTAGTAAGGACCAGCAAAATGGAATTAAGATGAAAAGGAAAAGAAAATTAAAAACAGTATTTGTATAATGAAACTCAAAAACAATAAATGAGATATAATAAACTTTAGCATTAGGCCAAACCTAATAGCTATGGCATCTTGTAGAAAGGAAAATTTCCCCTGGACATATCCTTTAAAAAGGCAGACAAAATTACTGAAAATTAAAACTCATAAGCAGGTGCTGGTTTTCTGTGGGCTTTTTCATATACGATAAATAAATACATCCTAAAATTCCATAGGCTTTGGTACTTTTTTCCCTAAGAAGACATTTAATAAAAATAAAGAACAGGTACTACATATGTGTTGCCACTTTTTCTAGCAGGAGGTAATGAAACTGAATACGAACAAAATGAAAATGACTATATGAGAAAGACAGAACACAAGATTATGAGAAGGATTACCTGACATGGCTACCTGCTTATCTGTGCTAAGAAGCTTTGTGTTCTAAGAGATCTCTTTTAGTGGAGTTATCTTACACTGTCAAATACAAATTTGAAGGATAGAGTTAGTAAAAATCTTCTAACAGATTAGAAAATCAATAATGACAGTATTGAACTGTAAAATTATAAAAAAAACCTTCTCCAACATATCCCTGATATAGATCAAGCTCCTACAGTCAAATAGAATTAGCATTGTTGCATAAATGGATGTGGTAGTTCAAATGAAACTGCAGATATGAAAAACCAGGAGATGGACAAAGTAAAGATTCTCAGAAAGTGGTTATAAGGATTCACAGAATATTCTGAGTTGGAAGAAGACCCACAAGTATCATCAAGTTCAACTCTCAAATAAATGGCCTGTAACAGGGATTGAACTCACCACCTTGGTATTATTAGCACCATACTCCAACCAACTGAGCTAATCTCAGGGTGGTACTAAAAGGGAAAAGAAATAGGAAAGAGACCAGAATAAATAATAAAAAAGAAGAAACACAAGAAAATCAAAACAAAGTAAGATTTTGTCTCATATGTAAAATGAAATGGGTAAATTTTGTCTCATATGTAAGAAGAAAGTCTGTATAAAAAGTGGTACAGCAAAAACCAAAGTCTGTTAGCAAAGCTACTAGATCAGAATTCAAGGTGTTTTGTTTGGGGCCTTTTGGAAGGAGGGGGGACAGGTGAATATGATACAATCCAACATGTAAGAAAGGAAAAGTACAGGTTTCACTTATTGATGGTTACTCAATTCAGAATTCAGAACGAATATTCAGATTGTCTTACAAAGGAAATCAGCTACATAAACTATTGATGGTTATATGCATTTCAAGAGATTGAAACTTTTAAATATTATCTGCTGAATTCTTTAGGTACCTCATGTAAGCAGCGTTATTAATTTAATTGTGGTGCTCTTGAACTGATTTTTCTCTGCAGATTGAATACTGCATATTGTGTCTACCCCTTAGGGCTTTCATATTATTATTTGTTCATGTCACTGAACAAGAACAAAACAAGAGTGAGAGAAACAAAGATAGGCATCCTTTTTGAGGTCCTATGCTCCCTGGTAGAGCAAAAAATGGTGAAAGGAAATAAAATGCATCTTCAAAGATGTACATGTTACTGAGAAAAGGTGCACTTGATTATTCCATTCAAAAGTGTCAAGGAAGATGAGTGCAAAACTATCAGCAAGTAACACCCAAAAGAACATATCACGGTGATAAAAAGGAAGCTATTTGTTCACAGAACTACTATAAAAAGGATGTCACTGAGTCCTGCCAAGGATATAAAAAAGTGTCAATGACATTTTAAGTTACCTAAAAGGTAACTAAAACCACAGCTAGTACTTACTGCATTTATAAGCAATACACAGTCAAATACCTCTGAGAGATGTTTTGAAGGACAAGTGATGAAATGTTATGTTTCATAATGTAACTGTGAGTGTAGCTCTTTATCAGAGTTATGCCTATATTCACACCCAGTGTATCAAGTCATCCGTTCCCTATGTAGTCCGGGAATGTGCCAAAGATTCTGCGCACAGAAGTGAAAATGGACTGGCTTGAAACAGCAGATGGATGTGAAAGCAGGTCATTGACCGAACTCCAAGACACACACTAAATTAAGTATTTGACTGATTATATCAATAAGCTCTCCAGTGGGAATTTTGAGGAGTCTAGAGAATCTCCCAAGACTGTCCATAGGCCAGTTTGCTTAAATGCATTGATTAGCGCCCTGGATAATTAATATGGCCATTCCCTCTGGACACTCTCCTAGTCATTTCCTCCTGTAAAATTGATCAAACTGTACATAAATAAGACTCAGGTAATGATCCAATAAAACCTTGTGGATTGTGGCTGGATGCCAGGTGCCCACCCAACCTTCTCCGTCACTGCCATCCTCATATGGCCAGTGGAGTTAAAAAAAGCAAAAGTCTTATGGGTAATGACAGTGGGAAATCACTCCCCAGTTACATTACAAGCAAAACAAACCTGATTCGGGAAAATTAATTGAATCTATTACCAATCAAATCAGATTAGGATAATGAGAAATAAACCCAAATTCAAGAAACACCTTCTCTCTACCCATCCCTTTTTTCTGAGCTTAATTTCACTCATGGGTTCCCTACCCACTCCTCCACAGCAGTGCAGAGGGATGGGGAATGGGAGCTGTGGTCAACTCATCATGTAATTCTGCTGCTGTCCCTGAGGAGAGGATTCCTCACATCTTTCCATTCTGCAGTGTGGGGTTCCTCCCACAGGAGACAGTCCTCCACAAAGTTCTCCAACATGAGTTTTTCCCGTGGGCAGCACTTCCTTGTTAACAGCTCCTCTGTGGGTCCCTCCCATAGGTACAGTCTTTCAGGAACAGCCTGCTCCAGCATGGGCCCTCTGGGGTCACAAGTCCTGACAGAAAACTCAGTGCAGTGTGGGCTCTTCTTTCTGTTTATCCACAGGCCCTGTCTGGAGCCTGCTCCAGCTCAGGCATCCCATGGGACCACAGGCTCTCTTAGGTATCCACCTGCTCTGGCACTGGGTCCTCCGCAGGCTGCAGGTCGATTTCTCCTCCATCCAGGAATCTCCATGGAATGCAGGGACCCAGCCATTCTCACCATGGGCTGCACCATGGGCTGCAGAGGAATCTCAGCTCCTGCTCCTGGAGCACCTCCTGCCCCTCCTGCTTCATTGACCTTGGTGTCTGCAGGGCTGTTGCTCTCTCATATTCTCACTCCTCTCTTCTCTGGCTGCAATTGTTGTTGTGCAGCAATATTTTACCTTTTTTAAATACATTACGTGTTGCTGATTGATTTGACCTTGGCCAGCAGTGGGTCCATCTTGTAGCCAGCTGGCATTGGCTTATTGGATATGGGGGGAATCTTTCAGCAGCTTCCTACAGAAGCCACCTTTGTAGCCCCTCTTCTCCCCAAACCTTGCCACACAAACCCTTTCCTGAAGACACACTAAAGGTCACATCTTTTCCAGGTAGTTAAGGGACATTTAGGAGACGTTTTGTATTTAGTTCAGATAATCAGTAGAAATAAATCTTGCATGTGGTGGAGGACCATGAGCCAACTGGATTATAAGAACTTATCAGAAGAGTGACTTGGGAGTGTCATACATACCAGATGAAGATGCAGACTCCTATTGTGATCTGGGCATTAATCAACCATCCTGTGAAAGAAAACTGATTTGATCTTAAGAATTTATTTTTTTTAACAACTTCTATTTGTGAATGTCTGTCCAACATCAGTGTGAAACACTCAGGATAATACAAATATGGGGCTATCACAGCTTACTCAATTATTTGAATTATGTGAGTCCTTGAAGAGTCATTCTCTTCACTGTCTTATTGGAGTGTCTTCCAATCACAGGTAATGAGCATTCCCTTGGGGCTTGTTGTTCTACGGCTTTATTATCCCAGTAGCTTACTTTATGTTGTTTAGAAGGGGGGCGGTTAATTCCAGGTGATCAAGAGAATAATTTAAGCACTAAGTTATTGCTCTTCTGAGGTGTGTGTCCCTTTCATTCTTCAGTTTCATGATAGAGTTGATGAAATTGTACCCTCCGTATTTCCTGTTTGAGCAATTTATATCTAGCAAAAAATAATCACTTATTGTCACAGTAAGTGCTGGAAAGCCTCTCTACTCCATTATAAGTAAATGTCCTAAACACCAGAGAGTAGAATTCTTCCTTCCCCTCATCCCATCCCTGTCCCAAGTGCACCATTTTTTCCCCTTTCTTTGTCTTACTGAGTTAGTTACATATCAAAATTAAACAGCTCCCACTGGAGGGTCTGAGAAAAACACAAAGCTAGCTTTATAACCCAGTGGGATCAGGTTAGTAAAGGTAGAAATATGAGTTAAAATCTTGTCTCTAGAGCTGATAGGAGATTCATGAACTTAGCTATTTCCTTCAAAAAGTTAGAAATTAGAAATTTCTAATAACTCAGCAATTAGAAAGCAAAGTGAAAGGCACAGTTGTCCCATTTCTCTGTGTGAAAAGGCAAAAGGCTGTCATGTTCAGCTCTCAAAAAGCCTTGCAAAAAATGTTCAAAGTTCTTCAAAATCTTCTCTATAAAAATTATGGCAAAAGTCAACAAAATTAAAAATGGATAAATTAGCTTTTAGCCACTTCTTTGATATTACCTAGAAGCTATCTTAAAAATATGTTATGGATGTGAATGCTAAGCGTGAAGTAAAAGAAACCAGAGCTGTCAAGGAAACTGATAAGAAAACAGACAGCTTCTTTCAGCTGGGCATCCTAAAAGGGTGAACTTACATCCTTTCCCCTGAGACTGCAGGTTCAACATGTCACCGCTGTTACTTGACTCTCTTCTTGTTGAAACAAAATTGATATCAGGTTCTTGTTTGAAACCAAGTCACTGAACAACCCTCCCTTGGTCAGGGGCTCAGAAGACATTAACTGGGCTAATTCAGTGGAACCTAGGTTGCCCATTCACCTGCAGTGTGTTTTGGTATACATAGAAGAACTGTGTGCAGAAATTCACATAATTTTTTTACTAAATTTAAGTGAGACCTAGTGACTTACAATGCCAAAGGCAGAACAATGATAGAGACCGATACTTAAAATGGAATCTTTATCTCCCATTTGAATTCATATAGGGGAAGTAGAGCATGAATGTCAGTACTTCAGGGAGAGATGGGTAAATTCAAGCAGATATTATTTTAGTCATGACAATCAGACATATTTAATAAATAAATGGGGTCAGGACACATCAGCACTGGGAAGAGAGAAAGTGAAGAATGGGGACACAAATCAATAAAGAAACATCAAGAGCACTGGGATTTTTTATCACTAACTTTATTTTATTTTAGTTCCTTCAGGGCATAATATGAATTCAGGCATAATTGCAGAGAAACACTGAAGTAGTACTGGGCCATGAACTGCATTTGTGATGAAACAGAAGGTCATGGTTCTTAAATTGCAAACTTCCCAGGCCACCAACAAGAATGCTATAAGCTCAGTCCAGCCTAGCCATAATCAGCCAATAACTGTTTACATTGTTAAATCCACATTTCCATCTGGAAAAAACAACAACAAAAGCATCAACAACAGAGCAAACAAACCCCCCAGGTCTGTTTATAACAACACAGCTATACAGGCTAGAATTTTCTTTCAGACGTAACAAGTGACTCAATTTGCAAGGCGCCCAATGTACAGGTGGTGAATATAGAGCATGTTCCACAAAGCTGGCACACAATAATTTTGCTGAAAGAAAATTAGCAAATTTTTTCTGATTTCTCTTCTGTATGAGTTTATTCGCACTGTTATTTGTTTTTCCAGACATCTGTATACTTATGTTGCCATCAGAATTTAGGATTCTCTTGTTAAGGTGTTCCGTGGGAGGAAATGAAATGACCACTTCCAGCATTTTCTGAAATATTTTAAAAAGTCTGTCTCATCTGACTATTGTAGAATCTTAGAGAATTCAGACAAATAATATACTCAAATGAGATCTATTTTATAAACTAGTTAAACCAGATAAACCAGTTAAAGCTCTGCCAACATCTGACTACAAATTCGTGATGACAAATGGAACTAGTACTACCTGACTGACTTAAAAATTCTCAAGATTTTAGAAAGCATAACAGCATAACCCAGAATATACAATCACCCACCCAGTCAGGTGAGGGCTCTCCAGGAGTTCCCTTAGGGAGCATCCCAACCCATCAGGAGAGACCGCATCAACAGACCCACTGTTCTGAGGAGTCCAAATCAGGTGCCCTGCTGCTCCAGCAGTACCATATCTGATCATTTCTCACACAGGGCCATGTCACTGTCACACTGTCACTGCCTGGGGTCTGCTCTCATGCCCCACAACAGCCACCCTGTAAACATGATGGACATTGGCCTGCCCAAGGTCAGTCGCAGGTCACTCTCTGCAGTACTTGGCACACTGACCTGGTTATGTCGCTCCTGATTACAGATCAGCCATGACTAAGCAGGGTCTCAAGGTGCCGTGATTCATCCTTTGTGTTCTGGAATGCACAGGGCAAATGGAAGCACTTTGCTCCAAAACAGTCTTGTCCCATAACACCAGCTTTTATGCAAGTCATTCAGAGCAAAGAGACAGTGAGCTTTGTGTGTAACCTCCAGACCAGGACTGCATCTACTGAGAAAGGTTACAACCAAAACTCCTTCATACATAAGTGTTTCAAATTCACAGTATTTTTTTGATGAGACTATTTTTATGACTATACTAATCACAGTAAAAAAAATCAGGTTAACTTCCACTGTGAAAACATTTTGCTGTAAGACCTGAAAATATATGAACAGCCGAAAACCATTTAAGCTTCATTGCTAAATAAATAACACATGAGCTATTGCACTGTCTGCATTCTTCATTTTTCACTGAAATAATTTAAAAAATACTGTTTAAAAATAAGCAATGTGATGACACCACAAAAAAATTTGGATTCTAAACATGATTTTTTAAAATCCAATAGTAAAGTGAAGGGTTAGGGTCCAAAATGAGAGTGAAAAGTGTCAGTACATTTTATATATGCTGTTGATTCATTCATCATGTGAAATATATACAACATAATCATGATGGAGTCTGAGAACTCCTGCAAATGGCACTTCTCAAGTCCAATAACAAATGGACCACCAGGAGAAAATGTCATTGAAGTGTCTGTGGAGTACTGTTCTGAAAATATGGCATGAAAATGGATATGCTGTTGGCTATTCTTTGTCATTCCTGAGCTCTGATTCATTAAAATGACATTTTACAGCAACAAACAAGCAGAGCTGTGGCTAATGAGCATGTGTGAGTTGACACAGGCAGCCAGAACAACCACAAACTTGTGGCTGGAACATAAAGAGTAACTATATTCCATTACCTCACTAACCAAGGGATCCCCAAAGCAACAGCTGGGAGAGGAAAAAAACAGAGACACAGGCACTGTTAAACTCCATCCATGCCAGAGGATTATTGGCCTGCTGTTCACACAGGCTTGTCAAGAGTTTTTCCCAGCTACAGAGTCATTTAAGTGACTCTCCAGCCTTCCGCTTTTTAACTCTTTCCTCCCAATAGAGCAATTACAAAAAAAGGCCTACCCCAACAATTGTCAAAAAAAGGATACATGCATCTTCTAGAATACTGGTGGTCCTGAAGTTTATTTCTTCATAGTATTTGGTATATAATACTATTCACATAGTATTTGGTTATGCACAGTTTAGATAAAAGCAAGGATGATCTTTCTGTCATCATAGAAGGCACAGAATCTTTCTGAGGCCTTAGACAAGTTACCAAAATACTTTCACTTTATTTCTCTTCTGACAAATACATTCCATAAATACCAATACGTGATAGGATCAAGTAAATTAAATTATATATATAACAGAAAAAATTATATTATATTATTGTTAATTATAATATACTGTAATATTACAGTATTATATTAATATTATATTATTATATTATCTTTATAATATTAAATATTATCTAATTTTATAATTAAACATTATTTCTATTTAAAGATTATAAATAATATAATTTAAATTTATAATCTATAACATATATACTATATATATAATATTTCTGGGAGAAGATCCTTTTTAAAGAATGTATAGGCAAATAGAATGCAGTTTAGGAAATGAGTATGATAGACATACGTTGAGCAAGGACAAGTTTTTTTTGAGGAATCTGAACATTTTAAAAAAAGTTAATATAATCAAATGGTGATTTCAAAATGATTTGAATACTGTGGTCCTCATTATCAACATCTATGTCTTGGACTCCTGGTTCCACATATGAAAACCTTCATATTTACACTTTTGCTAGGTACACTGTCCAAACTCTGGAAAAAGTGATTCCTGAGAAAGCCAAGAGAGGTGGTTTGGTTTGGTTTGGTTTGGTTTGGTCTAGGGGTGTGTGTATATGTTTAGGGTTTTTTAACAGGACCATTTGACCACAATCCTTGAACTGACTGGAAAAAATGGGGTCTGGTTTTAGTAGCCAGAGGAAGAGGGATTGTTCATCTGCTAGGCACAAAGGAGCCATATGATCCATCAGGAACATTCCCATCGCACCTGGGACCATGTCTTCACGGCAGAGCAGGCGAGCACCATCCTCAGAGATTCTACCATTCCTTCTTCTACACAATTATTTTTAGTTGACTTTGGGTTGAACAAATGCAATCTTGTATTTTGATAAACTGCAGTTGCCTTTGTTGAACTGAAATCTCTAAATGTGCATTTTTATAGGAAGCAGATAGTTCCTGTCCCATGTGTGGATAAAAATGGTAATTATTGAGTAAAATTGTCTATAAGTTGCATTTATCTTCTTAAGTGGTCTTCTGAATATTTCTGTTTTTTCTCACTGGCTGAGTGGCAAAGACTACTATTGATCTAATTAATGTCTTCTTAACAAAGATAATGTCATGCTTAAACAAGGTTTCTAAGTCCCTTTAAAAGTTTTGGAAAATCTAGAAAAACTTCTAAAGACGTCTACCAAGAGATTGTCCTGGTTATTCTGGATTCATAAAATATCACAGTCAAAGGAATATTCATTGACATATAGTCTTAAAATAAATTGTATGGCAGAATGGTACTCTGATAATCTTGAGTTTGCGTGTAATTTATGAGATAATTACAGCATACTGCTTATGGTTTGGGCTTTTTTTCTGGTTTTTTCCTCACGGCTCCTCCTGTCTTCTCCAGCCTAGATCTTTTATTGGGTGTGGGTATCTCTGCTGTTACAGAAACTAAGGAATACTATTTATGTCTTCCTAGCACAGAATCCCTTGAATAGATACTAGCTGGGGTGAAATATGAGTAAATTACAACATCTTTTGAGAACCTGATGAATTTACTGAAAGATGAAGAATGGGTTTAAAAATATGACTTTTCCCTTTTTAGCAGGTTCAGTTTGTATCCCAGGCAGAAACACCAATTTAGTGTAGTGGTTCGGTTCAAAATATCTATTGCTTACTTATTCCCTTTCTGTGAGATAAGAATTAGGAGAAAACAAAGCAGGTACAAGCCTTAAACAGTTGCAGTACAAAGAAAGAGTTTTATTTCTAACAGAATTAATTGTAAAGAGAAATAACAAGAAATTAAAGCAAACCCCCTCCTCCTTTCCAGCCACTTTCCTCTTTTTATCCAACTCACAGAAAGGGTAACAGAACATGGGATTTTAGTCAGTGTTGCAGTTCTTGATAAGTCTCTTTCATACGCTTAAGGAAAAAAAGTGTTTTCTTCTGCTTCATGCGGTTCCCAAAGTGCCACCAACAGCAGACCTGCCCGAAAGAAACAATCTGCTGTGGTGTAAAACATTTCTTCCATGAAAATCTCACAGTTCCTTCACACTGCCACACATAGGGTATCACATGGGGTTATTAATTTTTTAAGGATGAGTTATTTTGGCCTGAACACAAAGGCTTTCTTCGCCATAAATCTCTAAAGAAAAAAACCTCTCACTGCTTCTATATAGCTTGGCATAGGCATTCTTCAAAATTTCCACGGGCCACATGTGAAATTCATCCCCCCATGTACTTCAAATGAATTAAAGAGACAAACAGTTTGTGATATTACAGTTTCTTACCATGGCCTGCAAGAAGTATTTTAAGCTACGCACGAGAATTGTGGCACCGCCCTCTTTTCTCCCGTCGCCATGCTCAGCTCCGTCCCACGTGACTCACTTTCTCTCTGGCTCTGAAGCCGCCATGTTGAAGGGTGTTCTTGTTCAGGCTTTACGGTGGAGAAAGCCTCGTTCCTTTGTGCTGCTGGCTGCACGGTGTCCTCTTCAGTTCAGTGCTAAGTGTGCTGGCTGCAGAAAGGAGGGGGGGGAGCGGAGGGGAGGGGAGGGGAGAGGAGAGGGAGAGGAGAGGGAGAGGAGAGGGAGAGGAGAGGGAGAGGAGAGGAGAACCCGGCCCAGTGGGGCGCAGAGGCTCGGAGCCCCCCCACCTTCCAGCAGGCAAGCTCGGACCAAAAGCCATTCCCGCCTTTCCATGAAGTTTAAATATGTAAATTGTTAGAAGCGTCATTAGTCTAAAAGACTGTCCATCAACTCGGGTTCAACCCACTACACCCTTCATCCATTAATATCTTCAGTAAATTTCCACAAAACAGCTGACATAGACAAAATAACAGAACTTATGAAATTTGTTTATTATAATTCATTTTTCAGCACCCAAATGCTATATTCATAGTCTCATAAAAATTCAGTCAACATGCATTCTTATCTTTCCTACTATACTCCTGAACATAAGGCAGTCTTATGGAGGTATGCCATTAAATGTAAACATTTTTTTTCAAAACTCAAATAATTGCTGAAATTTTTTTTTAAAACACTTATTTTAACATATGAGAAAATTCTTCTTCTTTCTCAAAAATGGCTGAGCTACTTTTCCAACACCTGTGAGATTGTTTCCTTTCAAAGAGAGTGGAAACTTGGTGTATTTTAAAAGAAAAGGTAACAGGTTGCATAAGACTAGAAGCCAATGAAAAGTGACTATTGGAATGACAGTATGTATGCAACCTTAACTACAGATGTTGCTACTGACCCTGCACAGGAAATCACATGGAATTGATGAATCAGAGAAAAAAAATCCCAAAACAACTCTTTCCTTATCGATGAAAACAGATTTCAAAATATGCATCTGCATTTTTCTTTAGTTTTGTTCATATTTTGCAGTAGAAAAGTTGCTGAGGTAGGGAAAGTAACGGCACTGAAAATTTTTTCCGTGATCATGGTCAAATGTAACTTGTAAAACTCTAAATCTGTACCTGAATGCTACCCAGTGTGCACATGGATACTGTGTATAAATGTAAAAAAGAAGGAATTTTCCAGACACCTTTTCAATATCAGCAAACAATATTAAATGCTTAGGACGACATCTTTAGAGGCGTCAATAAGAAAGAACAATATAAGGCTCTTTAATCTATATAGTCCTCTTTCTATTCCAAGACTGATGTGGTCACTGCTAAAGAGCTGAACTTGGCACGCACAAGACAAAAATAACGTGCTTCAGATTTTTTTCTGGCAGTGGCAGCTGTGTTTTGTGCTGACTTTCTGGTTGATTCTGCTTTCAATTTTTATGAGAGATACAAGTAGCTATTGATCGCTGAGAGTTTATAGCATTTGAAGAACAGTTTTTCAGATCTCACTCTATACATTTTTCTATGATGTTCAAATAAGGCATTTGCTGTAGATAATCTAGATATTCTTTAGATATTCTCAAATAAGCACAAGAGAGCTGGTTTTCATTACGTATGACTCTATTACTCTTTTCTGCAAGAGTAGTCATGCTGGTTGCACTGAGTTATTTTTCTAGTAATATTTGTTGTTTCCTCTAAATTTCTTCTGGAATTGAAATGTCTGGTTACTAACATAATTTGATTTGTATTTGGGTTGTGGTTTTTTGGTTTGTACTTTGGTTTGGGTTTATTTTTTCTGTGTTTGTATAACCATAGTTTAAAAATTATTTGAAAATAAAAGTGAATGAAAATTACTTCTAGTTTAAAATGTCCTTCTAAAAATAGGTGTATCTTTCTTCTATTGGATCAAAATAATTGTAATAGACGACTGAAAAGGAATTCCACTAACACATAAAGGATGTGGTTTCCCCCACATACATGTTGTTAGGCAGTTTCCACTACTAGTAGTGTTGTCAGTCAGATCCTACTAGTAGTATTACAGAATCATAGAATAATTTAGGTTGGAAGGGACTTTTAAAGATCATATAGTCAAACCCTCTCTAGTAGTGCCTGCATAAAGAATTTCAGGGCCATCTGATATTAACAAATGACAATCGGCAAGGCCTCTCTATATGTTATATTTAATTTTATACTTACTGCTACAAAAATTTATACTTCTGAAGTGTCATTTTTTCACATGCCTCTGTCCAGGAGCTGA
The DNA here is from genome assembly GCF_020740725.1 of Corvus hawaiiensis. Lineage (NCBI taxonomy): Eukaryota > Metazoa > Chordata > Aves > Passeriformes > Corvidae > Corvus > Corvus hawaiiensis. Next base: position 111,059,402 of record NC_063214.1, on the reverse strand, counting down.
AAATCACAGTTGTGAGCCCAAAGTATACCTAATAGGCTGAGTTAAAATTGATAACTGGAACCAAAGTTATTTAAGCCAAGATAGGCTGCTGGTCATCAACAATTAATTACAGAAGAGACCTGAGTCCTAAAGGCTACATCATTTTAAGGAAAAAGGGTATCTGTGGGGAAACCTTACCATCACTGACACATTGATACAGCATGAGAAAATTTATGCTTGGCTGATGGACTCAGCTGTGTCCTGTGGTGGGCTCATTTTGAAGCTGGCTGAAAACATCTGTGTCCACTAAAGGGCAGCCCATGTCTTCTCCTTGCAGAGGCCACCCCTGCAAACCTCTGTTACCAACAAGCTGACTAATGCACCCAATACACAATCCTACCCCTTTTTTAATTCAAATGCCCACAGAGGAGCAGAATTATCAGTGATACTGAAAGTTCTGCTCCAGTTGAAATGGTGGAATATATACAGCTTTGAAAAAGAGATCCCTGACTGAATTGTGTAAATCTGATAGTCATAATCTATTTTTGAAAACCTTGGGAATCTGATAATATTAAAGGCAACAGCTGAACAGCATGCCTCAAATGTAATTGTGTGACTACAGAAGTATTAGTGAGCATCCTCTTAGATAAATAACACATCAATATTAGATCTGCCTTTGTTGAGCTAATTACTAAAAGTTCTAAATTAATTATATTTACTATAAGTAATATAGAATTCATTAATAATAATTTCTATAATAATTTTAACATTCTATGAAAATATTATTATATATAAAATATTACTTTAAATGTATTTATATACAAATTGTTCCTTCCCAGTAGCTTATAAAATTGTTCCTTCTTTTATTGACTTTAATTTTTGAAAGGAAATATTTTGAAAATGACTATTTATAATAAGGCAATGATCATGCTATAAAATGTGCTGCCTCTACTACCCTTGTACTGCCCTTGTTACTGCCTACAAAACACCCAGCTCTCTGCTAGCTGGGACAGATTACAGGAAATAACTCTGCATTTCTCTTGCATTTTTAAATGTTACACCCATTGTCTCTAAATAGAAGACAATATATGTCAAAGTATGTAACATGAGGTAATGCATTGAATTATACTGCTATGCCACCTACAGCCACATGTATGCATTTCTGCCAGAAAAGATTTTTCCTTAAGTAAAAATAATTACACAAAAAGCAATCTAATCTAAACATGCAGAGTCTTCTTTGTGTGTTCCCTGTTTTCCATGCAAACATAGCACTGATGAAAACATACTGAGCTCTCAGTGGTTTTAGAGGAAAAAGTATTGATTGGTTTGAGTATCTTTCCAATCACAAAAACCTGAAAGAAAAAGTAAAACAAAACCTCCCTAAATATACTAAAGATTGCTTCTATATTGTTTTTATCCAATGAATAAAGTTCTAAGGCTTTAATGTTGTTGTCTTAAAATTGGTTATCTTTGCAGTGTTCATTTACCCAGTACATAAGACTGACAGAAACAGATAGAAAACTTCAAAGGCTTATATACTATGTGCCATGCACACTTTAAATGAGTGATATATAAATAAATATTTGGAGTAGTTGATGTATCAGAATTTTTTTCACACCATCTTTTCCCTGTTGGATATAACATTAAACGTTATGTAAAAGATTTACTATAGCAATTTTGCAGCCAATTACTTTTAAGACATTTTCTCCCCTTAAAATATAATTGCCTGAAGACAAATGCAGCCTAGAATAATATAAACTGAAAGCAGCATTCCTTATAATTTCATGAAGATGGTCAGTCTCTTCCTAGCAACAAGACAGAGCTCTAGCTATCCTAGCATTACTGCCTGTTGTGATTCTCATAGCTGCTGCTAGTGCTGTAATTTCTCTTCCTCAAATGCACTGAAAAACAATCTCAGGCTTGAAAGTACAGTTCCTTAAAAATATATTGGTTTCCTTTACAAAAAAAATGTGTCTCTGAATATGAAATGTTTAAAATTTTGCAAGTAGTGGAATTTATAAAGGAACTTTTATTTTTTTGGTGGAATAGGCTTAGTTTGCAGCACTGCAAAGATGCAACCCTCAGCCAAAGTGGGCTTGGTGTTTCTGATTTTCATGTTATTAAAATTTCCAGGATGCATTTCATAGTATGCTGTAAAAAAATAAAATTCATTTTCCCTTTCCCCCTCTTCCCTCCTCCCTTCTTTCTGACTTTTTAACTCAATGTATGGAGCATAAGAGCATCTTTAATACCCTCTGCTTACAATACAGATTTATAACTGCTGTGTAAGGAAATCCTGAATCTACACATCAAAGAGGGAAGGCTGATAGCTTTAAGAAAGTGTTAACATAGCATCCATGTACTTAAAAGAGGATCTGGTACCACACCCGTGTCTGAGGTCCCAGTGGGCCTGGTAAGTGGCTGGAAAGAGTCACTCAAGCTTTGAGCTGCAGACAGAGGAGTCAAATGTCAGCAATGTTAGTACTGTGCTGGAGCAGAGCAGCCAGGGGAGCGGTGTTCAAGCATTGCTTAAGGCCATTTTGTGCTAGGTGGGGAAACTGTGGGGAGTTACTTTCACATCACTGAAAATTGTACTTGTTGAATGAAAAAATTCTGGGGACTTCTACAAGCTTAAAGACATTCAGAGAGTTTGGCTTGAAGTAAAATAGAAAAGCTTTTGCATCAAATGTATTTGAAGAGGAGACAATGAGTAGGGAGTAGGGAAAGAATGAGGTAGTTATGCTCCTATAAGATCCAGTGATTTTTTCAGCCACAGATACTTCAGAGCTCATTGCTGGCACTGCATATTTGGGAAGTTGTTCAAGGGACACAGAAACATCTAGTCTTCCAAAAGTGAAAAGAAGGTGTTATGGGAATAGAAGGGAAGACAAAAGATTGCAGATTTTAAAAAATTAGATAGATTCACTTGTACATCTCTAAGGAAATGGAACTGGAGCAAAATACAGGTGAGGACAAAGGAATTGCCAACAGGTGTAATGCAGATGAGACAAACTACAGAATCACAGAATGGCTGGAGTTAGAAGGAACCTCTGGAGGTCATCTAGCCCAGTCCCCCACCTAAAGCAAATTCACTTAGAGCAGTTTGCAAAGGATTGCATCCAGGTGGGCTTTGAATATTTTCAGAGATGGATATCCCAAAATCTCTTTGGGCAGCTTGTTCCAGTGCTCTGTCATTTTCAAAGTAAAGATTTTTTACCTCAAATTCAAATGAACCTCCGATGTTTTCAGTTTGTGTCCATTGCCCCTAGTCCTGTAACTGAGCACCAATGAAGAGTCTGACCCCATCCTCTTGACACCCACCTTTTAAAATATTTTTATGCATAATGCTCTTGGACTGCTGAATGTAAATTTAAAAAAAAAAAAAGGCATAAGTGCTTCTTATAGAGGAAACAGAATGATCGAGCTTTGAGGGTAGAGGTTAATGGGACATACTCTGGAGGTGAGTAGCAAGTGGAGTACTACCATGCTCTGCCCTGGGGCCTGTCCTATTTTGAACATTTTTAACAAGGACATGGGGACAATGATTTCCTGTTAAAAAGTTTTGCAGACAACTCCAGACTGAAAGGACATCTGCTCTTAAGGAAGACCAAGACAAGCCATGGGAATGGGTCAAAAGGAACTCCAAGCAATTCACAAAGGACAATGCAGAGACTCCCTGACAGTGCTGCAAGTTGGGCACTGAGGGACTGGGAAGCCAACTGCAAAAAAGGCCCTGGATCAGCAGGACTTGGAAGCGGAGGAGACCAACATCAATAACAGCAGTGCAGCCAGCAGAGCAAACAAAGGGATTGTATCACCCTACTTAACACTCTTGAGACCACATCTGGGTGTTGCATCTGGTTATAGGTCCCCCAGTACATGAAAGGCATCAATAAACAAGAGTGAGTCCTGTGGAGACCACAAAGATTGATGGGGCTGGAGCACTTGCCGGTAATGTATACCTTGATAACTAAACAAAAATACTCAGGGAATAGATACATTTTGCCCAGAAATTTTACCAGACCAGGCATTCAGGAGTCATAGTCATTGTGGGGCTTGGCAAGAAAGTCAGAATCATCAGTAAAGCTATTTCCAGCCCTTCAGATTCTGAGATAATGAAAAACCTGGGAGATGAAGACATACAGATATACCACTCTCTTATAGAAACAAAAGTTCACAGCTTCATCTTTGAAGTTGAATAAACATTTAGCTTTCAAGAGCAATTTTTTGTACATGTAATCTTAATTTGAGATTTGAAACTCACTGAAATAAAATATCTTTTACTCCAAATAGTAGCATTTTTGAGATTCAGACTTTATAAACTGTTCTAGTCACTTTATCTCCCTTAGAGGACATGAAAATCTTCAGTAAAGGATAGAGCATGGAGTGTATCTGAGGAATGGCACTTTTAACAAGGTTAGGAACAGGAGGAACAATAGGTAGAAATTTTATTCCAGTAGAATTAGATTATATATAATGGTATTATTTTTTTCATGTTTCCTTCTTTCCTTGACTTAAATCATACTTTCTGGCTGCCTGTGGGTAAATTTGAAAACTTGCAAGCTCTTTTTGTCCTCTCATGTCAGGGAAAAAATTTTCATAAGTTAACCTATCCTATTACAAAACCTGTGTGTTTTCAATATCTTTCCTAACTTTCTCTTGGGCAAGTTTCAGAATCAATATTCCACCCTGGTTTTCCTTAGTCTATTAGATGACCTTTAGCCCACGAGCTAGTATTTTATTGTTAATTTTGTCTTTCTATTAGGTTCCATGTTTTTGTCCCATCCTAATTCTGCTACCATTTCAAGTGCCTATTTAAATTCGACTCAAGGTATCCCCAAAATTTCTGAAATAGGTCACCAAGATTTTCTTCTGGAATTCTGGATTCCTTTCCATCATAATTTTGACTTGAGAAAATTTATTCAGTTCCGCTCCTTTTCTGGGTCTGACTCCCTGTGTCTGAAATAAAATTTTCATGTAGGGTCAAGTCCAAATTCCTAAATTTCATTTAAAGACAGCTCTTCTCCCTCATTTCACAGATACTGTGAACACCATCAACATCTTTTCAATCTGATATTGCTGCTGAGAGGTTATGCGTTAGTTCTTCAGGAACTGAAATTTTTCTACATATCATTAATAAAAAGTGCATTTTTATTGCTGTCTCTCTTGCTTTTTCAGGCCATTATTATCTCACATTTCAATTTATATTCTTGCTGTTGTTGCCTGAAAAAGTTTAATTGTATCAAGAGAAATATATCAATTATCAGCAGTTAATCAATGCCCAGATGTTTTCCTGACTTTCAGATGTTCAGACAAGTATATTAGTGAGATTCTCCTTTTAAATACGGAGATAATCACTTCCTTGACTTATCTTATATTGTGTTTAAATTCTCTCTCTTGCTGTGGTATCTGTATGGACTGTTCCATGCAGCCACAGACAGAGAATAATAAGATCCTCCTCTGAGAATTTAATTTACTATACTTTGCCATATTTTAATTTCTTTACTGTAGCAAATTGTTGTCTGTCCCTTTGTACTGAAATTGTAGGTTAGTCCTTTCCTGAGTTTTTGGCAAATATCTGCACCATGTCTAATGCAGCCAACATTTTTGTAGGATAAATAACAAGTAACAGTTCTATTGCTATTACTGTTAATAACACTGTTAAGGTCTATGGTAAAGATTTACAGAAGTAGACAAAAATAATTTTCAGAACAAATTACTACATTGTGGATTTGTTTTAGAAGAGATTAGAGTGTGTTCTTTTCTTACCCTGTCATAGAGCAGAAAAGAATTACTTATATTTATCATAAGCTCCTATCTACAAGCAACAAAAGATGGTGAAAAATAAAGTAGATGGGGAACAAGAAAAGGAAAGAGGAGAGAAGAGAGGTCATCAGAGAGAATCTCTTGAGAAGATTTTCTGACATGTTCTACTCATTCCTAAGTGCAGATGGCATTTGGTCCCTTACCTTTGATTACATTATTAATTCTGAGAAGACATATTTGAACTCAACAGCAGAAAACTAGATGTGCCATCCTAAGAATTTTTTTCCTTACATTCATTTCATTGTATCGAGAATTTTTTTTTTAAATCTATATTCTGCTTCTCCAGCTCTTAAGAAACACAAAATAACAATCTTCATTGGGAATTAATAACTCATTGTCTTGAAGTAAACCCACAAATGTCTAATGTGTGAGTGCAGAACAAATTCCAATATGTTTTCTAGATCAATCAGAATATGGATTCATAGATCATCCACAGCAGGCTTTCCAGTGATAAATACTGTGAAGGATTTCTTTCTTTCATGGATTTGGTGAAGATCCTCACTTTCTTATCCATTTCTAACCATTCCAGCATGACTGTCCTATGCCAGGGTGGCGATTGTCAAAACATCTGCTGACCAACATAGCCTGAAGTGTATTTCAATACAGGTAAAATCACGCATAACAACATTCTTCATATGTTCATTGTAATTTATCATGTAAATTCTCTTGTGTTCATTGTAATTTATTGCATAAATTCTCTTACGTTATTGCTTTTCTACCCACTATTAGGTAGTTTGATATAGATTAAGTCTTTGTTGTTTAACTGTGGCATGTAAGCAATGTCAAGGGAATGAAATCATAAAAGAAGTATTCAGTTACAAAGACATCTCTGAAACTAAAATGCCCTTTTGTCAGGGGACATATTAGTAAATCGGTATATCTACTGGATGTCCTTCAGGGATAGAACAAGATATTTATCCTCTCCTAGGGATTATATGAATTCACTAAATAGTCTAACACTATGTATTTACATATGACTGAGGGGACAAAAAATAATTTACAACACAGTAGTCACTTACACCACAGCAATGTTATGATATTTGCCTGAGCAGATCATGGTACAAATATATGCCAACAAAAAAATCTGTTGCTAATGTGAAATACACACTTGAAAAGCAAAGTTAAAAATAATGAGAATATAAACCCACCAGTCTGTCTGCTCACCCTAAGATGCTGATATGTTTCTTTTGGTCCACGAACACCAGTTTCCCTGCATGTTGAAACACAAGGCTGAGCTCCAGTGCAGAAATGAATGACTCTTCTTCACAGCCTTTCAGTTACAGAAGGATGCTATCAAACTGGAACGAAAATTGAACTGCACCTTATTTCCAGAGGAGGCACAACCGCTGCACCGAGACAGCCTCAGGTGTTCTTGGATGAAGTAGGCAAAGTAAGGATTACATAAAAAGCCTCAGGGGGGTAACACATTCCAGAGGAGCAGAAGGATAGAATGTTCTTTGGGAAGTCCTGGTGTATTATTGAACCCTTTGCGCAGGACCCTCTGGGTGACAGATACAAAAAGATCAGATTGACTGAAAAATCAGGCATTGCTGGTCTGATTGTACAGTGGAAGTTTCAAAGCAGTGCAGTGAGAGAATACTAACAAGGACAACCTTACCTCTGGTGCTGAAATGTTTCTGGCCAGGTGGCAGAAATCTTCCTGAGAGGTGTGGATCAGGGCTGATGGCTTTTAATGCACACCTGCAGCCCCTTAACCATTTCTGTAGAGATGTCAAATCATGCTGCTGTTAGGAAGAAAATGGAACTCTTATGTAAGAGCATGAAACAACTATTCTAGTGTCTTTTCTCTTGAATTCAGGGGTTACTTTATTTTTAAAATTAGGATGTTTGCTTTTGCTTCCATGCAGTTATACCAGTTGCTTGCCTGTATTTTGGAGGAATTTAATTAGAAAAAACAAAACAGTTACAGAGCCTTCAACATGCATACAGGACTTTTCTTTGTCACAAGGGAGGTTTACACTTTTGTGAAAATGGGAAAATAAATCCACTTACCCTTTCCAAAGAGAAGCTACTATGGGAGGTATTTAAGATGGCTTAAATCATCTGGCTTTTTCAGTGACTGTCATCAACAAAGATATTAAGACATCATTTGCAAGCTTTATGTTTAATGTAAAATGGCAGGAATTGATATTTAAAACTGTCTGATAAAAAACCCTGTCTGACAGTAGGAGAAGCCACAAGAATCTCTTAGGCAGAATGAAAACTTATTTCTTTCAGCCAAAACTAAAAAGGGTTTGAGAAATGCATGCATCCTCTTAGCTTGAATTTCAAAAACAGAGTTGCTCAGGGGTTAGGTAATTTATATTTTTGATTGTGTTTTATAAGATGAAAGGGAGTTGAACATAGGGTAATATGCTCCCTGTCCCAGTTTATTATTCAATAGAGGCTTTTCTTACAGTGTTCAGAACTTGTAGCAAAAGGTTTTAAAATTACTCACAGATTAATGACTTTATTTTCTTCTATATCATTAGATTTGAATCATTACTGTTTCCAGCATGAGCTGTCAGTAGGGCCAAAGAAAATCCAGGGAAATGAGTTTTGTGTTTAGTTTTTATAAGCTTAATCTCATAATGATCACGGTTTCAGTTAATACTTAACAAGGACAGGTAAGAAAATATTCATCAGTGATCACACTTCTCATTAAAAAAAGTAGTGATAGTTAAGCTGTCATAGTGCAACTTTTTTCTCATCATGATTAAGACAGAAATGCAGCTGTAAGTGCTCATTTTTTTTCCCTTTTCTTTTTGACTTGTGCATTCCCCTCCTTAATTAACTGCTTCATCTTGATGTTTCATGAGTGTATCTGTGCACATGTGTGTGCCTGTGTCATCTACTTGGAACACAGGACTGATAACAGCAGCTGCTCAGAGAGCGCATTCCACTGCATCAATTAATGTGCCATGCTAAATAAAAAATGTACATCCTCCACACCAGTCTTGTAATAAAATAATTAATTTGATTCAAAAGCTAAATTAAGTATGGCAAGGAGGTTTTTGGAATAAAGTTAAGGAGGAAATAGACTGCAGCCTTGGGAAGCCTAGAGCATGTTTTGTACTGCACCTTGAAACAAACAGCTTGACTAAAGAGTAAGTTAGTCTATCTCTTTGATGGCTGCATTACCAAGTCAAAGTCTTCAGGGCCTCGTGAGAGTTCAATGACACAGAATATTGTAGTAGCTAGATGTAGGACACATAGAATTTAGGCTTTTTGATCAAGTTGTAATAAACAGCTTTAATTAACTGGGCTTCCCAGGGGGGATTAAAGAGCAGTGAAGAGCAGTTCTTTGTTTTATTATTTAAGATTCAAACTATTGCTTCCATTAGGCATATTCAGAGTTTACAGCTAGGATCCATTATGGGTTCATTGCAGCGGAGATTGCACATGCAGTATACCTGATATGTTTTCCTTCTTTGGCTTGGTAAAAATAAAAGCCTTCAGGTTCCATCTATGTTTCAGAACAGCTATTAAGTAGTCATGCTCTTCTTTCCCTTCAGACACACATCTGTTGACTCACAAGTAAAGACAAGAGAAAAAGAAAGAGAAAATAAGAAATTTATACTGGCGATGTACTGTATTCCCATTTTGAAATCTATTTTAATTTGAATCTCTCTTCTGTTGGGTAACCAGCCAGTGGTCAAAGGCTGTGAGTTACTAGAGCAAACAAAACCCATCATTCTCCCAATGAACACGCAAAAAGAAATACAGTGCTGTCTCCTTAGAGAATCAATGCTTCAAAACAGCATTACATGGATCACTCCTAGGGGCTCAGCTCCCTCACTTGTTGCCTCGCTTTGGAAGTATAAAGGTACTTAATTTTGCATGCATACTGGCAATTAAATAACTTGAACTATGGTCCTGATAACAGCAATAGCTTTTAAGAACTAACAGCTGACACATGTACTGAAAAGCTAAAAACTCCAAACCTTTTGACATCTTTTCATAAACAGATAATTGATTAAGCTGTTTAAAATTGTTTTCACCCCATTGTACACTAAAAATTGAAATTTACTAGTAACTCTGGCTAAATACAGCCTGAAACAGCAGATTCCAAGGTGGTTTGTCAATTGACCAGCATTGCTAGACACCCTTAAAACCACAATTTCTTTTCAAATGTAAAATATGTTACAGTAACTACTAGCTACCTATTTGAAGAGAATTTTTGAAGCTATAGCAAAGGGTTAAAATACTCAGGGGTAAAAGAAATAAATAAAACAAAAAGAGTAGACTTACAAACCTATTCCAGATCACATTTCTTTTAAGACATAAATTCAGTGTGAAATGTCAAAATTATGGAGCTCTATTGATCCTACAGGAAAGTTTCCAAAGGCTAATGAGGAATACTCTCCCAGCAGAATTAGACTGTTCAAACACAGCAACCAAAAGACAAGATAGGGAAGGTAAAAATTTTAACTAAAGAGAAAAAAAATTGGAAAGTTTTATTTAATAGTGAATCAGAGTTTAAAAAAAAAACAACAATCCTTTCATATACGACATATCTGATCCCTTCATATACCACAGCATACTTGCTTTATGAATGACTTTCTTACAGTAAAAGTTTTGATTTTTCAATCTATATGAAACTGTTTCCCTTTTAATTATTAAAGAGCGACTTAATGGGACTAAACCTAGTTAACATATAAATAGATATACAAATCAAAACCAGGTAACAATAAAACATGTATATAAAAAGAATGAAGTTAAGTTAAAATTTTCCTTCTCAATATTGCATTTTTGCTTTTGAACTGTGATTACCAGGGATTGGTACTCATTTAAACCTGTTCCCATTGAAGTCAGTGGCAAGTCTCTTCCGGGTTCCAGGAGCACAAAACAAGCTGAGGAGCACCCAGAGACTCACTAAAGGAATGTGACACTTTCATTCTGTTTAGTCTTGGTGTTTTTTTGATACTGGAATTACAGCATCAGAAAACCCGCTTGTGATTGGTATCTTTACACCACACGCTGTCTTAGGTTACAATGTAAGATGTAACCAAAAGTATATATTTTATCACCATCTGTTAAAACCAGGTGGGGCAGTGTTCTTTATCTCTTCTAGGACACATCCCTGATAACTCCCTCTGGAGGATATCTTCTGTTAATGGGCCATCCAGCCTCACTGCATGACTCATAAAATGACATCATCCCATTGTGAGATGCCCCACCCAGGGGGAGGAACCAAGCATTCCTGCCTGGGTATAATCTGAGGTTTGGAACACCACAGCCAACCCTTACCTACTGGGTTCCCAGAGGACAAGAGATACATAACCACCACTGGATGTGCAGAGGAGGGTCAGACCCTTCTACAGGATCACCACTTCACCAGAACCACTTCAAAGAGGATGCAGCCACCACTTAATGGGACTGCTACCACCACCCTGCCCGGCAGGGTGTCAGGTCGTATCCTGACTCTGTCAGGTTAAGCCAGTGTTTCTGTACTATTGCCTTGTTACATATAGTAGTAAAGAACTGCTATTCCTATTTCTCATATAATTAGCCCCTTAATTTCAAAACTATAATAATTCAGAGGGAAAGGGGGTTACATTTTCCATGCCAAGGGAGGCTCCTGCCTTCCTTAGCAGACACCTGTCTTTCAAACAAAGACACACAAATACCTTTCCCAAGGCAAATATAGCTGAGAAATAAGAGGGAAATGGGACTGGAAAACAGAGATAAAGTGACTTGCTCAAAGTCTTGAAGCAAGGCAGTGGAAGATCTGAGAAAGATCCTCCTGAGCAATGATACTTGCTGGACAACACAGCCTCCTTGTAGCAGCACTCTCGGGATACAGCTGCACATGCTCGCGAAACAGGGGTACCGAAAACATAGATTGAGATGAATTGTAATCCTGAAAGAGGAAGCTGGCATGATGAAATGTCAGTGATTGAAGAAATAGTGCTTACACAGATCAAAAAATTTGTAGCAGTGATGTCAGACAAGCTTGCTAAACAAAAGCAATGAGAAAGTTATTTAGCCTGAATTATTTCGTGTTAAGCAGAATATTCAGAAGCCTTTTTCAGTGAAATTGTCCAAAATCATTTCACAGAATTTATCTATTTTTTAAATTATTTTTATTTTTAAAGTTACAAAATCTATCTACATATACTTCTTGAGAGAGTCCTTCTAGAAATCAATGAGCTTATAAAGAAACCAGCATATAATACATTAAGAACTGCAATATTTTTAAAAGATATACATACTCCTTTTCAAATTTGAATACAGAGAAAAATTTATTAAATGGGATGTATTATTTAGAAGAAAAGAGAGATACAGAGGAAAAACGTTATATATTAGTTCAAAACAAATAGATAAATTACTGTCTTAATAGTAACCATTATGACAAAATAAAAATAAATATCTTAACAAAATAATGCTAAAGGAAAAAAAAAGTAGGCATGTTGATCAGGAAGAAGGAGCATTTTACTGGATTTGTAGAAAAAGGGAAAGGCATCTAATTGTTTTACAGGTGAGAAAAAGATAGAAAACCAAAAACTGAAAAGACAATGCAATTAATAAAAACCCCACTCCCCTCTCCCCCAGGTTTTCTCCAAAATGTCTTCTTCCTTTTGAGTCAGTTTGCATTAGAAAGGAAGGATCATTTTCTGCTTTAAAGATGGGAATAAACTACCAATAATAAATACTTGCTTTGCTAAATGTTGTCTCTGGGATCTTGGGAAGGTTATTTAGCTTCTTTTTGACTTAGCTGCCTGGGCTAGTAAGAATGCTGTGTTTTCCTGCTTGGAGTCCTTATATGAGGAAACAATCACATAACATGGAAGAATATTGCTTCAAAAATATCACCTTTCCAAGGATAATTTAAAAAGTATAGTCTCTATATATTCATCAATACTATCATAAACTAGATCTCTGTTGAACGGTTAATATGGAGCCAACCAGAATAAGACAAAATTAAAACTCATAAACCATTTTTACACTCTGTTTAGAAGGAATGGTTTAGATGTGGAAATGATAGGTTAATGGATACAAACAAAACAAGGTTTATAGTGGAAGACGATATGTTTGCCATGACAAATTGATTGTTTTCAAAGAGATATATACAACAAGCAATCTTTTCAACGTGGAAACAAACTGGTATGACTATTTTTTTCTCCAATCACTTCAGATGGTCTCATAAAAACTATTATATATTCCTACAAATCTTTTCTTGCTTATAAACCATGGTGAAACGTAATTCCTGAAAAGCTGTTTTCAGGAAAAATTAGACTAACTACCATAGGAACTCTTAAACAGTTAGGATTGCAGATCAGCCTAATCAGAAATAAATAGAAAGTAACAATAAACTCACAAGGTTATTATTCAGGAACTTACATTACTGAGGTCTGAAATAAATCAGACAACACTACAGGAACACCAGAAACTTCAGTTCTGTGCTTACGATGTTTTGATTTTACTGGACAGCCTCTAAGCCCTCTGAGCAGTCGATTAGAACTAATGTCCCTTCGCTTATTTAAGATTTGATGAAGCAATTAATTCTTTCCTATTTGCACATCTGGTTGCCACAATCTCTGGTTTTAAAAAAAGTATTTGTAGGTTTTTGATAAAAGCTTTATTGCATGCATTTAAAAAAAAAAAAAAAAAGTTATTTAGGAGAACAGTCCTTTTTCTGTGGTGCTTGGAATTGGCTGCTGCCAGTGATCCTGACTGTCTACATCCAATGAGTGGAGAACATTGCCTAAGAAAAATAAGAGAAAAATGCAACTTGTTGCACTTGCACATTTTATGACATTACTCTTGTAAAAGAAAAAAAGCAAACAATCACAAAACAAAATTAAGTGTTTAATAGTTTAGTTTTGAAAAAGGCCCAGGATTTTCCTGAACCTGAAATCCAATAATCTATCTGTGATAAATTCTCTCACTTTCTTTGTCTAAGAAAACCTTCTGTCAGACATTTTCTTATTCACTCTGTCTGACAAAGTCTTGTTGTCTGCTGGGTGAAACAGAGAGGGGGCGGTGTTCCTGCAGGCTACAAGCCCAATGAGAGACATTCCCCAGGAACATGGCATTCTCCTGACTATACAGATTCTCCCCAGCCACAAGCTGTCACATACCTCACATCCCTGTGCTAGTTCCTCTCATCCCAAGTGTATGGGTGTCTGAGCTGTCCCTTTCACTGCACCTCATTTATCGCAATCCATTTGGTTGTAGTCACTCCATTTCCAAATTTTCTTGTTTTTTTCAGTTGCATTTTATTTCATCATATCTGCTTTCCAGAGTTTGTCACACTTTCTTCTTTGCTTTCAAGATTTCATTTCCTTTTCTGACAGGAAGAATTTCATTTCAGGAAAGGAAATGTAATCTTGCAATTTCAGTGAGGATCAATCCAGCAAACTTTGGTCCATTTCCCTGCACTTCATGTCATCCCATGTCATTTTATTGTTTTCCCTTCAGTGTAGAATTTTTTTTTTTTAAGCATTTCATTTCATCAATTTCTTCTCCTGTCTTTTCGTTTGACTTCTTTCCCCGATTTTGGGATTTCGGTAAGTATAATTTTACAAGGTTTTGTCCAGTTCACTTCAAAAAAAAGAACATCCCACTGCCAAAAGACTGCTCTCTTCATACCTTTCTTCCTCACACCACCTATGTGCTGGGCACGTCAGTAAAAGGCTGCTTTTACCACTCTGTGTGCGGTTAGGCACATGCTGGGGATTAGGCCTGAAATAAACACAAAGCCTAGAGTTCCAGGGACACTGCAAGTACAAAAGGTATGCCAAAAGGAGCACGGCACTGCCCCAACCTTGCTCCCTCAACATGTTTCTCCTTGGTAGCAGCCTCACAAATATGTGGCTTTTATTGCTCCGCTTAGGGTTAGGATTACGGTTAGGGCTGAGAAAACTACAAGGCCTGGAGCTTCAGGGGCATTGAAACTACAAAAGGCATGCCAAGGGGAGAATGGTGCTGCCCCAACATTACTCTCTCAGCATCTTTCTAATTGGCACCACTCATGTGCTTGGCACCTCAGCAAAAGACATCTTTTACTATGCCACTTGGGTTAGGCTTACGCTCATGGGTAGGCTTGAGAAAACCACAAAGCCTAGACATCCAGGGACATGGAAACTAAAAAGGCATGCAAAGGGCTGCATTTCATGTCATTTCTTTACATTTGATTACAATAATTTCATTTCAGAATTTTCCTTTATTTTTTTCCATTGAATTTAATTTCTTTAGAAGTCCAGCCCAGTCAGTTTGTTTTAATTTGTTCTCTGACTCTGAGATTTTATTTCCTTTCCTGAAAGAAAGATAAAGAAATTCTTCCTTTCACAAAAGGAAATGAAATCTTGAAAACAGAGAAGGAAGTCTGACAAACACTATGAAAAGGAGATATAATAAATTAGAATGCAATTGAAAGAAACAAGAAAATTTAGAAATAGAGTGACTAAAACCAAATGGATTGTGATGAAATGAGGTGCAGTGAACAGGACCAAAACTTGCCCAAATTAACCTTTGGGATATCCCAAAATCCAGGAATGAAGTCAAATGAAAAGACAGGAGAAGAAATTGATTCAATGAAATGCTTAAAAAAAAAAATTTTCACCGAAGGGAAAACAATAAAATGACATGGGATGACATGAAGTGCAGGGAAATGGACCAAAGCTTGCTTAGTTAATCCTCATTGAAATCACAAGATTTCATTTCCTTTCATGAATGGCCAGAGACCAAGGCCTGGTTTCCATGAAGCTTATCTCTGCAGCCATAGCTTAAACTTCAGAGAAAGTTTCTGGGATGGAAAAAAAAAAGCTGCAATAAAATCTGCAGAGTGGAGCAAGGAAAGGTTAAGAAAAACAATGAGAGTGGCAGACAGAAAATTTACTATAAAAGAAAGGGCAGTTCTCAAGGCAAGGATGCAACAGGATAAGTACTACCAGAAAATATTTATAGCACTAAAGAAATAAAACAGGGATCTGGAAGACTGCAACTCAGCAACACTGAGGATGTGTTGATGCTGACCCATCTCTACCTGAGTGACAACTTCCTAGATAGTAAACCCATTTTGTGTGCTATAATGGACTTAAGGAAACATGTTAGTATTTATCCTAGTAGTTCATTCTTCCTTAATGTCTATTGCCTGTATCATTCAATAATTACTTCATACTTTGAAACTGGGTGGCTCCTGTTTTCAGACTGTCTGCAAGCAATACAAGCTATCTGAATAAACTGCCCCAAAGAGAAAGGGGCAGAAAAAAATCTTCTTATCTATTCTACAGAGGTGGGAGGATACCATACTGTTGTTATTTTCATTTGTTTGTTATCCCCTGCTGCTGTCCTGGTAGCAAATTGTTCCCATTAGAAAACAGCTGCAGTGCTGCACTGGGGATGGAAATCATCTCCACATAGAGCAAAAGGCCAAGAGGAATTATTTAATTTCCTTTTCTCCTACACCCTCCTCCCTGCAGATCGATGTGTATGGAAGCTTTTGGTACAAAACTGGAAAGAGGTCAGGGTCACTATGGAGTGCACCACCTATGGAGTCCTACTGATGACTAGAAAATTAAATACCACTGATGATCAGTGAAACATCGGGTAGTTTGTTAGAAAAACATCAGGAAGCCATTTATGCCATGTGTTGCACAGATCTGATTTTTGCTGTTCTCTTAGATGAGGATTATCATTTATTGTGAATTTAGTCATCACTCAGATGCAGGGCCACTGCCCTGACTGCGGCTTCTACATGCTAATAATGTGCAAAAGATAGAGGTGTTGCTTGATGTTTGTCTCTGCCTTTCAAAGACTTTTGTGAACACAGTGGATACAAGCATCAGTCAGGTCACCAGGACTCACTAAATTAAATTGTTTGACATTGGGACTCCACTTATTTTAATGAGTATTGCACAAATAGTTCAGTGGCAGAGTATATCCTGGCATATTGAAAACAAAATATTTAAATTAGTTACTTTGAAGGGAAAGCTGTTGAGGCAGACTGCATCTCCCAAATCTGGTTTGAGAAATACAAAGTAAAAAATAATAATCCATAGATTGCATAATTTGAAAGCTTCTTTCAAAAATTTAGGTACATGTTTTTGAGTTTTTTCTGACATTTGATGGATAGAAATATTCTTTGGCACATATAACTTAAATTGCTGTGACATCCTTAAAAAAATTTATGTCTTCTCTGAGTTTTGTCTCTAGTATCACCTGAATTCAGCTGACAAAAGCACTGTTATGTCCTTTATAAATTGTTTTACTATTTCAAAACAAAATAAGAAATCACCAATGTTTCCAGAAGAGAAAGAAGTCCCTATATAGTCATCTAATGGTAAAGTCAATGTGAATACAAAAAGGCTGCTAGCAAGGATTTTCTTGCTATTTTCTAAGTCCGTGAGAGACTTTCCTCTCTCACAGAAGAGGTAGCAGAGTTCTGTAAACAATGAAACACCTGCAACCTTGAGAAATCTTATTTACAGTATAGTAGAAAAATATTTTGACAATGGATGTTTTAGGATTCTAGCCAATCGCCCCCAAGGGGTGGCTGATCCTTGTCCAATTAGACTATGAAGAAAAAAGCCTATAAAAGAGTTTGTAAAATAATTAAATAAATCAATCTTTCTGCACGATTCCTGCCTGCTGGATCTTCTCTCCTCCTCCCTACGGCTGCAGGACATGGTGATAGGGCCTAGGACAGCAGTAATATTTGGTGACCCCAACGTGATCTGCACGCTGCAAAGTGTCCTGCTGCTGCAAGCCAAGCCGAATTCTCTAGAGGTACACTGTTCCCCTCTCCCCCTGGGACCGGGAGGACCGACGAGACTGAGAAATGGCGAACAGCGGCTCACAAACCAACGCTGTGGTAATGGTCTGGAAAGGTGTTTTCAGCATATTGCACACCTCCGTTTCTGAAAACTCAGTTCGGGAATTATTAACTTGGGCTACCTTAAAAGGGATTGCCATGGACAGAGATGCTGCCCTGGACTTTGCCTTATGGCAGGAACTTGGCTGTGGTGTCTGGCACGAACTCCCGTTTGAGGACCCAGCAGTGTTAGAATTATACCGAACCTGGCGTTCGTTATTTATGCTGCTGACAGACCTGGACTGTGGCAGCAGAGCTGGCTCGCCTAGTTTCAGTAATGAGTGACGGAGGAATGTCTGAGGGGGACCCTGCTGACCGGGCTCCTGGGGCAAGAGATGGTGAATCCGACAAAACCCCCCCAGGCTCCACAGGCAGAGCCTGCGCCGCCTCACCCTGCACAATCGCAGGACTCCGCAGCCCCCAGGGACCCTGTGCCGGCAGAGGCGGGGGGGTCAGGGCAGCGGGAGGGCGCACAGCCTGCCTTGTCGCTTGGCTCAGTGGCAGTCATGGCTTATCCAGGGCTGCGAATTGGCGGCTTAGCAAATTGGACCGTGGTGGCTCCTAGCCCGTTTGCGTATGCGCCAGCAGAGCCAAAACCACCTGGATATCCCTTCTTGGCCGGCATAGTGCCAGGTGTGCCTGCACCAAGACTGGCTGGGTGTAGTCCGCTGCCCTCCTTGGCGCTGGACTGTTCTGCACCGCTGCAGAACCAAGCCATCAAACTTTTAATACAGTACCTGCCTTTGCTGACAGAGTTACCGAACATATCCCGGCAGCTGGAGGAACTGCTCAGCTTGCAAAAGCAGCTGCTGCAGATGCCAGAGGCACCCCGCCACATGGGGTGCTCCACGGCCGTGCCGCCCGCACCGCCCGCGCCACCCGCGGGAGACGCCGCTCCAAACCAGGAAGCGGCGCGGCCAGCGGCGAACCCGGAAGCAGCGCTGCCGCGGGAAAACGCGGAAGCGGCGGCGGCCACGTCCTGGCCGGCAGCAGGGCCAAACGTGGCCGGGGAGCAAGGGCCGGCGGCAGCGCCGGGCACCGGCACAGAGCAAGAAACGAGCGCAGCGCCGGGCACGGCTGCAGCCCCTGAGACGGCTGCAGCAGCTCCAGGACCGGTTCGGTCAGGACTGGCCGAGATGGCATCCCGTAAAGAGGCTGCTGTTCAAACTGCAGCGCAGCTAGCTGTAGTCTGTGCCGTCTGTTCTGCCTCTAGCCAACCCAGCCAAAGTGCCCCTCTCCGTCCACCTCTGTTCGCTCCCAGCACCTCAGAGCTGTCTTTGCCTGATGGTTCCTTGTCAGGAAGTGAGGCAGATGAGGTTCTGGTCCCGGGGCAAAAAGCTGCTGTAGCCACGCGGCGAAGAAAAAGGCTGGTCCGGTCTCGTCCCTGGACCTTTCAGGACTGCACGGTAACAGTGCGTCCGACCCACTACAGTCGCTTCTTAGAGTCAGTTAAGATGCGAGTGTTGGAGGACGGAGATTGGAAACACTTGGAATGCCAAATAGATTTGAGGATTCTGGGGGTAATTGGGAAGCTGTTACACTCCATCCACAGGCTATGTCAGAAGTTCAGGATGGTAGTGACTCCCCAAAAGGGGAGATCCAAGCTTTCCCAGTGTATAAGGCTCTCCTAAATTCAGGGGAGCATGACAAGCATGAGGTAATTGCTTGGAAGGTTGCCCAGGACCTGCAATCCAAGGTGGCACAACATGGGCTAGGTTCTGATGAGGTTATGCAGATAATAAGGGTATAAACACAGACTTGTTTGCTCCATTTAATATTAGACACTTAGGTCAAATTCTATTTCAACCTATACAATTTACAGTTTTTGAGAAAATCTGGAGAAAGCTGGCCATAAGCAGCTCCCTGCTGCCGATCCTAGACGGACAGCAGGAATGGATGCTTTGATGGGGACTGGTCCCTTCTCTGATCCCAGTCTACAGGGTACCTTGTCCTCTAGCATCCTGCAGCAAGCTCAACAGGTCGGCATGGCTGCCCTGTTGAAAACCATAGAGTTGTCTGCACCTAGAAAGCGATATACTGAAATAGTTCAAGGGAAATCAGAGTCATTCCTCTCTTTTGTAGAGAAAGTCGCTGCTTTTGTAGAGAAAGTCGCAGGTTGAGGATGATGGGTTAACACAGACGTTGTTAAGGCAGTTAGTGAGAGATAACGCAAATGAAGAGTGCAGAAAAATCATAGATGCCTTGCCAGGGGATCCTGAGATAACAGATGTGGTCGAAGCCTCCGCTAAGGTGGGATCTGGGAACCAGAAAAGGTCTGCTTTGGCTGCATTCCTGCAAGTCAATACCAGGATTAAAAAAATAATATCAATAATATATGTGTATCATAATGTGAAATAAAAATTTCATCCTACATGCCTCTTTCTTTCCTTCAGCAACATAAACACTCCATTTCTGTAGTACATTACCCAGAATGTGCATAGCAAGATATCAAAAATAAATATCTGCCAATAATAGGAAGATGAAAATTGGCTTGCAAACAATATTTAAAGGTGTTTAAAGTATTTACCACTTCAATATCCCACTCCTAATGTAATTGAGAGCTAGAATAGAACAGCATATATTAAACGGTTATTTCAGGCAAAATAATAGCTAACATTTAAGCAATTTCTTAAAAAATCTTTTAATAAAAAAGTTTTTCCGGAGGTATTAATGGCTGTTTAAAAAAAAAAAAATTGCTTGATGTGTATATAAATTAAAAATTTAAATGTTTTGAGAGGAGTAATACATTTATACCCCCTAAAGGAATTAGCTTACTTTGATTGTGTAATTGATTTGTATCCAAACAGGTGAAATCACTAATTATTTCACACCTAGTTCAGTACATTTTTTAGTAATTATAAAATATGACTGAGAGTCTGACATTTAAGTTCTAGTTTCTAGTCAAATATTTTGAACTACCTCTAGTGAAATAAAATAATGTATATAGTGGAATAAAATTTTGGTTTTAACATCATAAAAAAACAATTCCCAGCTGAACATTCATAAGATGAAATTGAGATGTTGGAGGTAGTGTGAAACACACCGGTGTGAAACAAAAAAGAGTCATGGAGGACTTCATAACATTTCGTGTGAAATGATAATTGCAATAAAGCCTAGTTCTATAAAAGTGCCTGAAAATAAAAGTAAATGTAAGTACACGTAAGAGTGGGTTTTCCTTCTAAAGGTGTGCTAGAAGAGGAGAGTGTTTGTTTGGGTTTTGGGTATTTTTTTCTGTAGTAGATAGTGCAACATAGCTTTGTGGGAGGAGGAAGGATTTAGCAGAAAAATCATCACAGAGTCATGGAATCATATCCTGAGTTGTAAGTTGACAAGGATCACCAAGTCCAAACTTAAACCTGCACAGAACACCCTCAAGAGTCACACCACGTGTCTGAGAGCATTGTCCAAATGTTTCTTGAACTCTGTCAGGCTTGGCGCCTTCCCCTGGATAGCTCCATGCTGTTTCCTTAAGTCCTGTCACTGGCTGGGAGACTGAAGGGATCAGTACCTGCTCATCTATTTCCCCTTGTGAAGATGTCAAAGACAGCAATGAGGCCTTCCCTCAGTCTTCTCCAGGCTGAACAGACAAGTGACCTCAGCTGCTCCTCTCACAGCTTGTCCTCCAGACCCTTCACCATCTTTGTGTCCTCTGGACACTCTCTAACAGCTTAATGTCTTTTTTATGTTGTGACGCCCAAAACTGCCCCCAGCACTCAAGGTGAGGCCACCACAATGCACAGCAGAGCAGGACAATCCCCTCCCTTGCCTGGCTGGTGATGCTGTGCCTGATGCCCCCCAGGACAGGATTGGCCCTCCTAGCTGCCATTCAACTTCACACTGACCAGGATTCCTGGCCCCCTTTCCACGGCGCTGCTTTCCAGCTTCTCATTCTGCATTCTATACACACAGCCAGGGTTGCCCTGTCCCAGGTGCAGAACCGAGTACTTGCCCTTGTTAAATTTCATACAGCTCCCCACTCCTCTAATTTGTCAAGGTCTCTCTTAAGGGCGCCCCTGCACTTGAGGGAGTTGACAAGTCCTCTCAGTTGTCATCAGCAAACTTACTTAGTATCCCTTCAAGTCCTGTATCCAAGTCATTAGTGAAACGAAATCTCTCTGTTGAAGGAACTGGGCTGAGGATGGATCCCTGTGGAACCCTACAAGTCACCAGACACCAACATGATGTCACCCCATTCACTGTCACTCTTTGTGCCTGATTCATGAGCCAGTTGCTCACCCATTACATAACACAGTTATCCAATTGGCTGCTAGGCATTTGATCCAGAAGGATCCTATGAGAGACAGCTTTGCTGAGGTCCAAAAAGATTACACCTACTGGCTTTCCTAGATCAGCTAGGTAAGTTACCCTGTCATAGAAGGGAATCATGTTCAACAAAAGTACTTTCCCCTCATAAAGCTGTACCGGCCATGACCAGTGACTGAGTTGTCCTCCAGGTGTTTTTCAATGCCTCCCAGCATAATTTTTTTCATGATTTTACTGGGCACTGCAATGAGACTGACAGGCCTTAGTTTCTGGGGTCCTCCTTCTTGCCCTTCTTGAAAATTGGGACGTTCACCAGATTCCAGTCAGCTGGGAGGTCTCTGGATTCCTAAGACCACTCAAAAATGATCAAGAGAGGCTTTATGATGATGTCAGTAGCTCTTTGATGGTTCTCGGGTGAATTACATCAGATGCCATAGATTTTTAGGGATCTAACTGAAGGAGCAGATCCTGCAAAAGTTCAGGGCCAACTGGAAGTTGATCATAGTCATGCTTGTCCAGCTCAGGGCATGGAGACCCCCTCGGTCCACCCTCCGTGTTGAAGATGGAGGCAAAGGATGCATTAAACAGCTCTGTCTCGTCCATGTCCCTGTTTGTGAGGTGGCCATCCCCATTCTGTAACAGACCGATCTTATTTCTCCAGTGCCTTTTGCCATCAATACATTTGAAAAAACTCTTTTTATTGTCCTCCATGGTTCTTTCCATCTTCAACTCCAACTGAGCTTTGGATGCACAAATTTGCTCCCTACACTGACAAGTAACTTCTATGTATTCTTTCCATGTCACCTAACCTTGTTTTCACTCAGAATACCTTCCTTTTCTACCTTATGTCCAAGAGAAGATCCCTGCTCAGCCAAGCTGGCCTTCGGCCTTGTCTCCATGACTTTCAATATTTAGGTATTTCCTGCTCCTGTTCACTTAGGAGGTGATGCTTAAAAAGTGACCAGCACTGATAGGTCCAGCATGTGCAAAAATATTATGTCAGGGGACTTTGTTTACTAATTCCCTGAGCAGCCTGAAGCTTCTTTCCTCTTGTCCAGAGCTGAGGTTCTGCTGCACTTTTCCTCCTGTAAACAGGGATTTTAAGCTTGGTCACTTCATGGTCCCTCTGGCCAAGAGGGCCACCAAACTCCACTTTGCTCATGAAATCCTCTCTGTTGACAAACAGTAGATCAAGGAGGCCATCCTTCTGAGTTGGCTCCCTTAGTATCCATTCCATCAAGCTGTGATCTAATTTTTTAGGAATCTACTGGCCTGGGTTGTGCCAGCTGTGTGATCCTCCCAGTTGATTTTATCATGTTGAGGTCCCCCATAAGGACAAGGACGGTTGAATTGGATGTGTCCCTTGCTTCCTCAAAGTCTGAAATAACTAGAAATTATTTATTTTTAAATGCTTTATTTTTTCACACAGTTCAACACCTCTGAATAGGCACTTGTTTCTTTATGAGCCTGGAGTAATATACAACTTAATTTGAGAAATTTTTAGAAATAAATATAGCAGTTTATATAGAATAGCCGTTTTTTATTAAACTAGTCCAAACTTTTTAATAAAGCTGATCAATCTATATTTGTAAATTTTTTCATCTGATAATAATAGCTAGTAGGGGCACAGTTTAAAGTATGTGGTATTTCAGAAGTGCTTTTCTAAGTTTCCAAATTATGTGAAGGCAAAACTACAAACATTTTGCCAGTAGGGACTTATACATGTTCATGAGGAAGAAAATAGAAGTGTCTTTTATGTTAGGTAATCAACAGCTTGGAAAAAGCTGACTTGGTGAGAGAAGAGTTATAACCACCAAAATGAAAAGCAGCTGTATCTGACCTTCCCTTTCTGCATACCTGGTAGGTTTCCAGATGACACCTTCCATCCTTTGCTCCAGATCCAGAATTCAGAGGTCATCTTGAGAAGGTTCATTAAGAGTGAGGAGGAACTCTTCTATATAGGAGAGTTCTCTGTTAGAAGGAGGGTGGCTAGGGATATTTACTTGTGTGACTTGTCAGAACACCCACCTATTGGCTCTAAATATGGTCTAGGCAGTAAAAAGCAAAGACAATAATGGGCAGAAAGTTAGAGATTTAGGAAACCTTCAGTTAACAAAAGGTGACACCCTGTTTAGTTTCTAAATATAGGGAACTGGTAAGCATGGACTTTATGGCTGAAGCTCGCTGAAATCCTGCTTGAAAGGATTTTTCTTCGATATTTTAATCTTCACTGAGAGCTTTTTTTACTCTTTTATGAAGTTATTTCTGCTTTGAAACAATTTTAAAGGCTTATACTTCAATAGCTGACTTTTATACACACATATTTGCTAAGTTCGTTCTGGGAAAAGAACAAGGGACAGAAGCATCAACCCTAAGGATAATCTGCTGCAATAATTCCCATGTTATGGAAAAGTGAAATCAGGTTGTTGCATTTCAGATGATTGCCACTGACCCATGACAGTGAATACTTGATAATAACCTCACACACAAAGGAGTTCTCTTACTTGGGAACATCAAATTACTAAATACTCATCTATTTCAATGGGGGTGTTACTGATGATTCTTCATTCTGTATTTCTGATTTGAATAGTCTTAATCTCCTAAACTGCCTCCTAATAAAGCTTGTAGATTACCAAATGGGTTGGAGGAATCATTATTCCTTACTCATGTAAGAAACCTAACAGATGCCATTCCCGTCATACTTCAGTAACACTTTGACAAGATCATCAAACCAATCATGTTTAATGAAATTTGATTTTGCTAAAGAACTTTGAAAAGTTTTAGTAGAACTTCATTTTTGGTAATTACTTTATAATGAGGCAAACAGTACACAAGCTGTGTTTTACCATTTTAAACTATCTATTGTGTATTTTAGAATATGTGTTTGTTTAAATGATCTATAACTCCAGTTATTACAGTTACAACAGTTATAGCAGTTTTAGTTGTTAACTTAAAATTAGACTCATGGTTAATTTGTATTGTTTTGATCTGATGTCCTGTGGAGAAGAGTTGTAGATTTTTCGTCTACAAGATTTAGAAATGAAATATTAAAGACTTTATTCTGCCTTTGATGAAAAAGAGCATTGCAATTTGAAAGCAAATTATTCTCATTATTTCAATCCAATATGCATTTATACTTTATTATATAATCCATTTATTTCAATCAGCTTGCTTATTTAATCCATCTGCTCTCTTTCTGAGTAACTATGCTAGTTGAATAATTATAGAGAAAGGGAGCTCAGAAAAAGAATCTTGGAGAAAATCTTAACATTTACAAGTGATGAACATAATGCTCTGCCATCAGAATGTATACCAGGTTTCTAATGGGGAATGGAAATACCTCTATGAGTTAAAAAAATAATGAGAGATTTTATTTTTAGTCTGTTCTTACCATTTCTATAATTTGTGCTTTTAGATTGTGAAGGAAATACAGTTTTTACAGGAGTGTCTTAAAGGATTTTAAGATAATTTGCAGAAAACATAAATGAAAAATTTTGCTTTTTTTTCCTAATTTTGAAACAAATTTAACCCTATTGTTTATATAAGAACAAGTTTTGACCCACATACAGTGTCTGAGTTGTATAGGGCCTATATCTTTAGAAAGGGCAGCTCTAGATCCTGTTCTTGTTGAATTTTAAAGACTATGTCCAGTTAAGTGTGCTGGCTGTGTGGGAGCTGGAATCTTCAAATATATGAACAAGCAGAGTATGTCTATATTTTTCCAAAAAGACAGAATTTAAGACTTTGAGGACAAAGGAATGTTGGAGAGAGCTGAGCAGGGGAGAAAAATAGTGGTTTATGCTTTCACTGTTATATTAGGAGTCTGGTGAACCACAGAAGATAGAAACTAATTAGAAAGAGGAAAGAGCTCTTGTGGTGTAGTAGGGGTCTTGAATATTGCTCAAAAGAAGAAGATAAAGCAGGACAGGGAAACAAAAGTCTTAAGAGACATGGGTATGGGGAGACCTATATGGAGCAGTGTAGAGAAGTTGTATTAAGGACCTCTATGCAGGCTGTGACCTGGGTCTCTCCAACTGTGCCTACAAATAGTACTGAACAAATAACACTTGCAACCATGTTGTGTTTTCCAGGCATTATCAAGAAAAGAAAGTGCTGTTTCAAATACTGAAGAATTCTCCAATGCAGCTATTTCCAGTTGCAGACAGCTAAAAAATGAAACCTACAGTATCCAAAAAATTATTTCTAGTAGAGAAAGCCAGAATTTGAATGGAATTTAACTATCTGTAAGAGGATTGTTTTACCCTAATATCAAACAATAAACAAATAAACACATTAAAAATCAGAGGGATTTTAAGGTATTTTCACAGAAAATACCAGGGAAGTGAAAATATAACTATAACCGAGTAAAAGCAGTTCTTTTCTCATATCACCACTGCATTAAGATATTCCATTCTTTCTTATACTGAAGACAAATGATGGTATAGGAAAACAGGTAATTCAAGCTCAGATCTATCACAAAAGCAAATATTTTTCTCTCTGGGAATCCTTATGCAAGCTGTATAATTTTATTCTATTTCCAGGCAGCAATTAGTAAGATTATAACCAGAACCTGAAGAGCACTGAAAGCCACAAGTGAGATAATTAGTAAAATGATAGTGAATTACAATATCTTTGTAATGAAGGCCTCTCTGACATATATCACATATCACTCATATTAGTGTAAATTGAGGAAACCAGAGCAATGAGGATGAAGCTTTGGCTCTTTCTTATAATAAATGTCAGCTCTATTAATCTCCTATTGTCTCCCTTCTCCCTGCAGCTGCTGAATATACCTCCTCCCTGACCCCCTTTTCTGTTATCCCTTGGTTCAAAATGTTGCTGTAGAAACAGCAGGCTGGTATGAAGGTGGGCTGAAAGTGAAGAGGCAACCTGCCCAGTCATTTCCACCCAGTCTATGCATTCATAAGCCAGAGGCTTTTCACATTCAGTAACAATGCCATTCCTGCCTGTACTGGCAGCAGAGACATCTGTGTGAATAAAAGTGGTTTGCCTTTGTCAATACCACCACAATTTCTTTCTTGGGATGATTTCCCTGTCAGGTTTCTTTCTCCGCTGATGACAACCTCCTCAGCATTTTCTCCTTCTATTGCCATGTTTCTGCATTTACTGTTTGAGAACAAATTTATGTTTAATGAATGTGGCAGCAGTGTGTTCACCTCACATTTGTGGATCATAAGTATTTTTTTGATACGGCCGCTCTTAAAGTACCTCAAGATCTTGGTGGGAAGAAGCATAAGATTAGCTGTTGTTACAGTCATTATAATTATTAAGAGTTTCTTTTGCAGTTCCTTGTTTTGAGAAAACCAACCAGACATACCACAGCATAGAATAAAACTATGCATAGAAAACAAACTCTTATAAGTTCAGGTATGATGCCTATACTGAGGGGATAAAAAAATTACATATGCAGCTTAATTGCTACATAGTGAACCAACACTATTTCTGCCACTACTCATACTAAGGAAATCACAGGAACTCAGTTTAATGCACCTATTTTTCCACTCATAGATCTGTTTTAGTAACATTACTGAGCTGAAATGAAGGAAGAAGAGAAGACAAAGCCTTGTACGTCCAGTACCCTGGATGAAGGGAAATTTCATTTCTTGTGAAGGCCAAAATATACCCTGGGTTTACTCTGTTTCCCTCCTGTCCTACAATAATCTCCAAAAGCCAGCATGTTGTCACCTCCTTTTCCATAATACTGCTTCTCCCTTTCTTCCCCACATTCCCCCACCTCACCCTTACATATGCTCTTGAAAGGTTCAAGTAAGTAGGGTATGATAAGATTTTTACATGATAATAATGGCCAGAAATCTCTTGTGAGATGAATTCCTTAGCAGAAAACCCAATTAATTCACAGGAGATTTGACCCACCTGACATCAGCAATTCTTTTTGATTTGGGAGCAGCTTGGAGCACAAAAATAAATCTCAGAAACAGGTTGGTTTATTTTATTTTCCTTTCTTCTTAGAACTACTTTCTGAGCATTTTTATGGCAATATAAGAAAAAATATTTCTGGTTCAAGCTGTATTTAAAATGTCTCTTATTGTTGTTATTCTAGACTTTTTCATAACATAATGAATAATATTTCAGTGATTAAAAAGAACAGTGAGCAATTACAAAGAATTGAAAATCATATCTTTAGCTGAAAAGCTCTTTGCTGAAATTATTTTCTGAAAGTATAAATTATCATGCTTTTAGAAGATGTGTTAATTCCCAATAGCTAAAGGAGTAACATTGTTGAGATAGTGTTGCAATACATTGTTGAGTTAATAATTTTAGTTCAGTAAAGATAAAGGAAACAGTTAAGATTTGGTTAGGTTTAGGTTATGTATTTAAAAATAAGGCTAGCTTGTTTTTCAGTAGTATCCATCTTATAAGCAGGATAAATCTTTAGTTTGATGGGCTACTTAATTTTGACCAAGTACATAAAGGAGAGCTGAGAAACGATGAGAGAAATTTACTTCAAATCAAGAAGCAGTTGGGTAAGAGTGAACTTTGCCTAAATGCAGTATTTTTGTACTCTTACTCTGATCAGTGCAGATATGTAGTACTGGCTTCACTAGTAAATGAGAAGTCATGGTCTGAAAAAGGAGATGTATCCCATTATCTCCATATGGGCCTGTGCAAAATGGGCAGACGCCAATGGCAAAATTTTAGTAGGATTTTCAAATTACTTTTAGTAGGATTTTCAAATTATCTGGCATTTTCATAAGGGCAGGAGGAGTTAAGAAAAATCCTATTGTTAAATATTGTTTAACATAATATTCAACATATCACAAGATCAAACCCAACACATGCTAACAAAAACTCTCTGCTCTCCAGAAGCACCTCTCCTGTGAAAAGCATAAGAATATGAAGTTCTATTGGAAAATATTGCTTCCTAGGCAATAGAGTCCAGAAAGTTTAAGAACTGATTTATTTAAAAGTATTGCTTCCTCCAAAACTCCCTTGGAAATCCAGTCTACAAAGACTCCTTTATGGGAGTAATGAAACAGCCTAAAATCATACATGCCTGAAATTGCTTATTTAAACACTTGGATGACATGCCATTCCCAAGAAAATGGATTTTAGCTGTCCACTTCAGACCACAGTGTGTGATGGTTGCTGCCTCTGGATCCTTTGCTGCATAGCTCCTAGTGAAAAATGATGCCAAGCCTCAAGAAAAAGTCATCAGCAGAGTCTGTACACAGATATATCTGTATATTTTACTAGATAATGGCAGGGAATGTTTTATTCTTTTTAAGGATTTTCCTCTTCTCCTTTGTCATATTTATCTAACAATCAGACCAGTATGAATTTATAACTTGTAGTCTAAAATTGTATCAAGATATCTTGCTAACTCATTTTTTCTGTATGTCTTTAGTACACAATTAGATACATTATTAGTGCACCTATCAGAAAAGCATCCCCACCCCACTTTACATCCCTTCATTTTGTATGTGTGCTATTTATAGATTGTTCCATAATCTTTGACTCTCCCTCTCCCACAAAATTGTCTGTGTTGACATAAACATTCACCTGTGTTAGTATGATGATAGAGTAGAATATCTGCAATCTCTCTTTTTTTTTCTTTCTTATATATTTCCTGACAGTGTGATTATGGTTAATGAAAAAAAAAATGTTGCAATTAGGGAAAGAAGAAGAGTTAATGTTTTATTATCTTTTAGTACTACATCAGGTTTTCTGAAAGCCTGATAGAGATTTATGTCAAATACATTTAGGGCAAAATAAATTTCTGTAATTCAACTCCTTTGTGCTCTCACAGTAAGAAATACACTATTGCAGATTAGTTTTCCTGGCTTTCTTTTTGTTCTTTTTCTGTTAGAGGGCGATGCACGGGGACTTACATCATGAAAGAGAAAGAACAACCATTACCTGAATAAAATCCATCACCAAACATAACATGACATTACAAAGCCCTTCAAATATATTACGAAATATCTGTAACCAATATAGATTCCCTCCTCCTTTCCCTGATAGCTAGATTTCTGCCTAAGGCTGTGCCAGACAGGCTATACCCACTCTTGTCTGAGGGTGAAAGCTAACCTTTTGTCAATGCTTAGGTGGCTGACCAGCTGAGAATGCTGAATACCACTGATGCTTAAGGCACAGTCAGGCGTATTATGATGGCTGTGCCTGATCCAGATTCAGTGCTGCTCCTTCCAAAAGTATGCCTTCCTTATGGCAGCATTAAGAGGAGCAACACAGAATTTAATTAGGAACAGAAAATGAGTAAGAGAAAAAAGGAAAAAAAATTTTTTTTTCTAGAAGTTAATGGAGTTAAACATAATCCAGAAACATTTATTTAAAACTGCAAAGTTTTTTGCCAGAAAAATCATTAAAAATATCTTATACTTATTTGGAATCATACCTGTAATTGTTCTGCTTAATAATGGGATATAAAATTATTCCATTTAAAATTCAAGTAGTTGATGCTTGAAGCTAAAGAATAGCTAATTTCCTACACTAAACTTACTGTATTGAAGAGAAAATTAAAGGAAAATAGAGATTATTTGAGTTGTAATCAAAGTCTTCTGTATATATTTTCTCTCTTCTTCTCCAAAACCATTTGTCATTAATAGAGATAAAAGAAGTAAGAAAGGGCAATTTTTATTTCCTATCAGAAATTCTTCATTGTTCTTGGCACTGCAGAAGTTCAAACAAAACAATAGTCTCACCTTCTTCACTCAAATGAGATATGCAAAAAGGAAAAAAACTGAGATGGAGAAGCTTTTTAACCAAGGCTCCCAAACTTGCCTCTCCCATATAATTTCCATGAAGCAAGCATCAATAACAGTATTTCTGACCTCCTTCACGGGATATGACTCATGCTTCATCGAGACCCAAATTCATCCTGTGAAACTACTGAAGCTACTTATTAGATTTGGAATTAGTCTACCTCAGTACAATGGGTGGAGAAAGACATCCTCTCCCAACTGCAGCTGTGCTGACAGATGCTGAGAGGAGCGATGCCACCTCACCCCCATCTGATCTTTCCCACCTCCCTGGTGGAAGTAACCACCCCTTCCCTTCCCATCTGCCAGATGAGCTGTTCCAATGAACAGCCCCATCTCCATTTCCACCAAAATTATCTGGGTAGGGTGTTGGAACACTTCTAATAGTGGATTCTCTTTAAGCACCTTAATCTGGGCTGAAGCAGAATAAGAAATGCAGAATGGGCACTTAATAAATTGAAGACCACTGCCCATCCAGAGGAGGGTGTCAGACCTGAGGGGTGCCAGACAGCAACTGTTCAGGCCCCACACTGCAGATTCAGGGAGATATCTCTCTGCTGCAGGGCTGTGACTGCAGTACAATGTCTTCCCAGGGTATATGGGAAGTGGCAGAAATAAAAGGTCGTGCCATGTTCCGCCTTGACATGCTTGGCTTAGGAAAATCCCCACCCTAGCACAGACTCCTCCTCACCTCAGTGCCCTGCATCACCCCATTGCAGTGTAAGTGCAAAGGATTCTGGACAGAGAGGCAAGCTACCTTTTTGGGATGGTGTGAGTATAGTTTTCTCTGGCTTACGTTGCTCTTGAATTTGCTGCCAGTCCTGACCAAAAGCAGTGGACTTCCCCCCTTTAGTCACTGACTCTGCAGCACCAAGATGAGCTCCCAGCACGAGATCACATTATCGCATTAATCTCACAGACTGCAAATTTGAAAATAAACCATTTTCTTATTTTTCTTTCCCCAGCATCCTACATCTTGAACATTGCTTTGGAGAAGACTCAGAGAATAAAAACGTGCAACAGGTATGAAAGGATGTGCTGCCTTCAGTCACAGGCTGCTCTTAGATCTGCTTATATTAGTGGTGCTACTGCACTCAAGCTTAGCATTTGAAGGGTTATGACTAGCACACTTCATCCAATGTAGGAATAAACATTTGAGATGCCTGCTCTCTGAATCACTCCTGCAAAAGCAGTCACCATTAAGATCTTAAAATATTTGCTGGAAGTTTTCTTGCCTGTAATAATAAAAAATATTTGAGTAGTACCAAGCACCGAAATACAAGTTTCAGCAGAGAATTACTGTGAGAATGAATCAGAAGTGTGAAGTGAAACACCCTCAGACCTTTAACAGATATATGATAAGTCATTAAGGCAGAGAACCCTACTGTGAAAGGCAGAGGAAGTTTCCATGACAAAGGATGTGCTCTAAACTGTAAGCCACAGCATCTGCCGGTTTATAATGGCATTGATTATCCACATTCCAAGTGTGTGACTATATGTAAGATAAGTGACATCAAAAATAATTTTCATTTGTATCAAAATCAGTGGCAGTTCTTGTTCAGAAGCACATTCTTACTCAACTGACTGGAAGTATAAGCGAGCTGTCATAGCACACTGATTGGTAGCGCTGATTAGTGGTACCACATATTTTTAAGCAATCCAACCAGCAGGTCTGATTATTAATCAGCTTCTGATCATTCAATTCTGAGTTACATTAAAATATGCTGGTAAATCCCTGATGAAAATCTAGATTCCTGGTTGAAATCCATTTTTCCAGAACACCTTTTTATATACTGCTGTATATAAAGGCATCAGGGCACTGAAAATTGAGAGCAAAAGGAAGGACGTTCTTTACAGGGATTTTTATGTCATAAAACTGGATCAGAATTTGTTCATGTATCAAACATGAAAGCTTGCAGAAATACATGGTCAAAAGCAGAACAGTAAGCTCTGAGTTGACTGGGACTTTCAGTTTCTAGTATTTTCCCTCAATGATTCCAATAACTATGAAAGTTTGAAATTAAATATGGTATGCTACTGAGGGTGACTAGTTTAAAAACATTCAAATAATGGGAATATTTTGGAAAAAAAATACACTAAAACAACTTCAGTGTGTCTTATCTCTTACATTGTGTGCAATTTGATTAGTTTTAGCTGCAAATCTAATATTCATACTCATGTTTTCCAGAAGGCAATTTATGACCTCTCCTGTACATCTTTTTCAGAAGCCCTAAAAGAATCTTAGGCAATAATTTTCTGTATCTGCTCTACACATATAATCCACACAAATTAATTCTTCATATATTGATGCAACTTAACTGTGTATACATTTGTACAATAGTTTATTACTAACAATATTCAGAACCTAATGTAACAATATTTTACAGGAAAAAGAAATAGAAGACATGGACGGTAGTCATGTTGTACAAGTAGTTATAATGGAGTTTCATCTCTGGTGTTTCTCTCTGTCTCTCTACTTGTTTCTCTGCTTGCTGCCAGAATTGAGCAGGAAAATGCAGTACTAAGTCCACGGCACTCCAAGGCAAACCAACAGGTCACATTGTGACCTTCTTCAGTGAGCATTCTTCAGGAGCAAGAATGAAAAGGGAAACGTGTCACACAGAAATCATCCTTTCAAGTTGTCATCGGTAGGGGGAATTTTATAGGCTTCTAGACAAGCCTTGTTTAGTCACCTGATCACAGGGATAAGCAGAATTGGTTTTATAGAACTGAAGTATATTATCACAGTCTAATAATAAATTCTGCATTGAACACCAGCAACAGTTAACTTGTAAAATTCATGTATGGTATGAATTTAAGAAACAAATTATCTTCAAATCAGGACCTGTAATACATCTAAGTCCAAGATGTGTAGGATAAGTTGAGCATATACAACAAAGTAAAATGAATGTTTTACTGGAGTGCCCTGACCCAAAGAATGGATGAGAAAATGGACACCCAAAATATTAGTATCTCCTCTCTGCAGTTCTTGTATACACCAGCCCTTAGAAGTATGCAAGCCGTCCATTTTATAACAAATTTGGATGATTACCTGATTTTGTATGATTTCAAAGGGGTCAACATTTACTTATGTAACTTTAGTATCAGACTTATTTAACAAATGAATTAATAAAGCAATGAAAGCTTGCACACACTTCAGAACAATTTCAATAACTCCAAAAATTGTTAATATCTTATGTTCTCCTGAAATCCACAAGTGATATCATGTATTTTTCCTTTCAGCAATTTATCTGTGCACTCCTACATGCACAGCCATGCTGTACGTACCTGTCGTACATAAAATAAGTTGACAGACTGGCAACTCCACTTCCACCACTTTCTTTTCTGTCTATGAGACTGGTCTGAAAGAAAATCCCCTTTTTTTTTATTATTTTAAAACTTCATAATAATAGCTTCATTTAAATCAATACATATTTTGCTACTGATTTCAGCAAGTCTGGATTTCAACAATAGCAAGATACACTCAAATATGTGAATGATATATTTATGTTAAATTCTTCGTTCAAAATAGAAGAACTGGGGCTCCATGTGCAACCCTGAGCACGTGGTTATAAAGATGTATGCAAAAGACTTATAGTAACACTGTTAGGCAAATTCATCCATACTGAACCCTGCCTATTATGATGATTTATGGATGAATAAATCATTATTTTTTTGCACTAAGTTATTTAATTTTAAGACATGTGGAAATATGTTTTCTTGCTATTTTTGATTATGCTGGGACAGTTAAATATATACTAATTTGGATTATCATAATGATTAACATACTGATGAAGTAATAGTGACCTGTCTAGCAACAAGCATTTCAAAAAGCTGTGAACATTATGTACTTCAAATCAGAAAGCATTACACTTTTTTTTTTTTTTCAATTTACTTGGAAAATGAAATGCAATTTACTGTAAAACCAA
The DNA here is from genome assembly GCF_020740725.1 of Corvus hawaiiensis. Classification (NCBI taxonomy): domain Eukaryota; kingdom Metazoa; phylum Chordata; class Aves; order Passeriformes; family Corvidae; genus Corvus; species Corvus hawaiiensis. Next base: position 111,024,828 of record NC_063214.1, on the reverse strand, counting down.
AAATAATTTTATCTTCTCAGGTCATAAGGTCAGTGTCAACATGAGATTAATGACAAATCTGGAATTTGATTTCCTTATTTAGCATAAAATATCTGTGTTAGAGTTACATGAAATATACATTATAGATAAAAAATGTGGTGTAAATGGACAAATTGTCACTGACTTCAGATGGAGATCTTGGCAAAACATTGTTTCTAAATCTTCTCTGCCCCTCCTGCACTTCGAAAATTGCAATAAACCCCACTACAAATGCTATCTTCTATGTATGCATATTTTCCAACATTTACTCAGTAATTTTGCTTTTATACTACCACATTACACTCTAATGAAAGTTTACTTTTCAAATTATTTCATAATCTGAGTGGCAAAGTTTACATTGAAAGATGCTGCATCAGCTCCTTGGTGTTTGATACACTGCTTTATAAGTGCAACTGTCAGCTTTCAGGTGATAGCTTCTTGAAGTTTAATGTCACCATTGAATTAAAAAAAAAAAAAAAAAGGAATGCAGATAAGATTAGACAATTTGGAACCATTATGTGCTCAGCAAGTTTGCATCAGACACAGAATAAAGACTATCATAAACCAAAGCTGTATCTCCTTGCCAATGAAACCTTGCATTAGACCTGGGTTCCACCTGTCACAAAAAGCTGTGCACAGAATGCTAACAAGGGGAATATGAAACTCATTTTTCTACTAAGCCAAAGCCTCGGTGAGGTGGGGTTTTTTCTGGTTTCATTTAAATACTGGATCTGTACTCACAGTTTCTGAACCTCCCATTAATTAATCAAGCAAACAAAGCTTGATGCCACACAATTTCCACCTCACTTTTACTACCATTAGTGCAGAATAAGACTGAGCAAGTGAATCTACTGCAAACAAAGTGAATGCTTCAATTTTAAGTATTCCTTTTATTTTTTATTGAGTATTTTTGTTTCAGGATATTTCAGTTTCCTAAAGCCTCAGCTGCCGCTCTTGTAATTGTCTCTTTTACATTAAAACTTTCCCTTAAATTGTGGCCTTTATGTTTAGAGTATACTTGAGGGCCAGACGTGTAAAAGCTGAAAAATAAAGAGGTAAATATACAAATATAAGGGGTAAATATATAAGAGGAAAATAGCAGAGCATTGGGTTTTTTCTAAAGTCTCCCACCATTAAAGAGAAAATATACAGTAAACAAGAACTGAGAAGTAAACTAGGGAAAGCAAAAATCATACTTCCATTCATTTTCATTTGATAGTTGACAGTGACAGACTATAAATAGGAATACATAGGCTTTTCCTATTTAAAGAAACAAGTGATGGATCCTCTAAGAATTCTGCCCTCCTAAAACATCATCCTGTCCCACGGTGTGAAGTTTGTTGTTTTAAACATTTAGGTCTATTCATAACAGGATATATCTTTTCCGTGAGAATATCTCAAATCTCTCTCTTTTTTCCCCTCTATTCCTTCTATTCCTCTGACTGTGATAGGCTGAATTCAAAGAACTGATAAGTGAGGAACTTCTTACCACAATATGAAAGATGTGAAGCATATATTGCTGACTGATCAACAGCTTAGTCTGGATGTAGATGAGCAAAGGATTGTGACTCATGGTGATGGATTTGAAAATGCCAGCAATTGCACAAGATCTTCATCCAACAGACCCCTCTCATGTGAGGAGGAGTTTGTCATGCATACATTGTTCCTTTAGCTCTGGAAACGACATAATTCAGTATATCCCAAAGGAGAATCTAAGCTCCTGTTTAGTTGTAATGTTGCTTGCAAAATAAGAGTAAGAGCTAAACCTCTGTTGCTACAAATCCATTCCAAGTTCTGCCAGCCAATTTAATTATTGAAGAAGCAGAAGCAGTGCTGATCAACTGTCTTTCTTGAAAAATAGCTGAGCATTTGTAAGGTTTTTTCTTCATTCATCTGCTAAAATTTAAATTATTGTTATTGCTGAAAGTATTATTTATCACGGCATAACTTAGCGGAAACTTATATTTTGAGCAAGATTTTCAAATATATTTCAACTCAGAAATCTATCCAAATCTAAAATTGTTTTTCCATGAGCAATATCCACACTGTTTTTCAGACTATCCCAGGAGAGATTGTCTCCTTCCATCCCTTTCCTCCTTCCTTCCTTCTTTCCCTACTCTCCACACTCTTTTCTTCCTTACCCCACTCCTTGCTTTCCTTCTGCTCCCTTCCTCTCTCCCTTTCTTTCTCTCCATGCACCTGAAGCATCCAAAACAGAAGAAACACATAAAATGTGGGGAAACATAAAAGGTAGAAAGGCTCTTAGGTGTGAGAAAACAGCAGGATTCAGGAAGCAGAAGAGTTTAGAGATCAGCTTTGGCCGCGAAAACTTGAAGACAATACAATTATATAGCAAACAAGGACATTAAAACAATGGTTAGAGTTTTTAGGTTTAGCTGAGATAGGTTTAGAAGTTGCAAAAAATACGCTTAGCAAGATAGAGAAGTTTAAGCTTAATAATGGAACATTGTGTGTTCTTATATGAGGTATAACAGGTGAGTATTGTGTACAACAGATGCACATGCACTGTTGAGGATTGGATAAAACAGCTGTCTGTAACTTTTAGAAGCATGTTAATTGGCTAAGAAGCTTTTAGGAGTGCTCTGTAACCCAGAAGTCTTTGGATCTCTGTGATGGCATGAGCTTTGTACCATCTCTGTTTCAACTCAGTATGTGAGACTGATAACAGAATAAAATGCTAAAAGGCTCCTGGAACGCTTGTCCAAGCTCCCATCCCGTTTGTTGACAAAAATGCCAACATAAAACATTCTTCTGCATTTCTTTGTTCTCTCTTACAGGAACATAAATATAACCAAGTAACTGCAAGTGCCTTCAAGACAGCAACTGGATTGCTCTCAAAGTGTAGCACACATAAAGTGTGCTGAAAGAACACTAAATATATACACAGAACAAGATTGAAAGTTACTTGCATACTCTCTTCACAGGATTTGGAAAGTAGAGGAGAGTGGAGAGGATAAAGGACACAAATAGGTTACTTTGATATCTGACATTTTGATATTTGACAAATCTTGGAAAATTGAAACATTGGAGATTGGTTCTACCTTGCAAATAGCAGAGGCTGGTGTAAGTAAATAATCTGTTCATTAAATATGTGTCAAACATTAAAACCAAAATATATGAATGTCTGTCATGGTTTCAGCCCAGCTGGCCACTAAGCACCACACATTTGCTCATTCCCACCCCCATCAGCAGGATGTGGGAGAGATTTGGACTGGTAACAGTTGGAAAACTCATGGATGGAGGTAAAGTTTGATAGATAAAGCAAGAGCTGCGTGCACAAGAAAAGCAAAACAACAAATTCATTATGTACTTCCATGGGCAGGCAGGTGTTCAGCCATCCAGGAGAACAGGGTTCCCTCATGCTTAGCAGTGACTTGGGACGTCAAACACTGTAACCCTGAATGTTCCCCACTTGCTCCTTCTTTCCCCCTCTTTATATCCTGAGCATGATGTAGAATAGAATATCCCTTGGGTCAGTTTGGATCACCTGTCCCAGCTGAGTCTTCTCCCACTTTCCCAAGCACCCCCAGCCCCCTCACCAGTGAGGCAGTACCAGAAACAGAAAAGGACTTGGCTCTGTGTAAGCCCTGCTCAGCAATAACAAAAATATCTTTCTATTGCCAATAGTTTCCAGCACAAATCCAAAACACAGCCCCATACCAGCCACTGTAAAGAAAATTTACTCTACTCCAGCCAAAACCAGCACACCACCTTGCCTGTGTGGAATAAAATAATGGTAAATCAGATATAACTCAGCAATATTTCTGGCCCTATATGTAATTTTACAAATTTTCCTGGAAAAATCATTCAAACTTCACCAGGTAAGATTTTAAAAACAGGAAAACTTGTTACATGATTCTATGTAATGTAATCTGGAAATAAAAAAAAAAAAAAAGCACCTTTGTGTGAAATCCTATTCTCACTCTAGCCAGTATACACACTAAATTTGTACGCAAAAAAAAAAAAATCTTAAGGAGTATTTTAGTATGATTGAATGGTCAGATCACTTGTTTTTACAGAAACAGACTACAGGGAACAGAACACTGCCAGTGTATTCTCATCAAGGAATTATAATTAGTGGCAATTCTGACTGTTTCTTTTCTGTTTGTGTAGTTGTAGCAACAAACATCACTTTTATTTGTCTAATAAAATTTAATGGAACTATTAGAAGACTGCTTTTTGTGAGTTTTTTTTCCCCCTTGCTGGGTGTCTGGAGGAAAAAGAAGGCAGGCTACAGGATACTCTGTGTTCTGTGCAGGACGCAGGAATACAGTTTTTACAGCATCTTTGTCATGAAAACATAATATTTCTGTTTGAATCTCTACCAGCACTAAATAAATAAATAAGTTGTTGATTTAAAGAAATAAATTACTGGGATGTATAGTTACTTTAATGTGAGACTCTAGTAAAAATAAAACTTTATGGTTACAGATATCCAAGCAAATGTCTGTCTTTGAAGACAAGGAAATGGTAGCTCATATTAATGGAATACCAATCTGGTGCTGAATACTCATCTAGTCACTCTCACCTCCTACATTCTGTCATCCTCCTTTAATGGCATATTCAAGGAAAGGATTATATAAAAGAAGTTTATTATAAAATAGGATAGAATGAGTCACCAAAGGATACTTAAAACCAGCCTGTCCAACAAGGTGGTAATGTTGTCCTACTTAATTAGCTTGCTTATGAATTATATGTCTTCTGTGCTAAAAGGACAAGCATAACACAGTTCCTGCTTTATGTTGGTACATCCATCTATATTTACTCCTCTCCCAAATGTGAAGGTAATATGGGATGCTCATTGTGCCTTAAAAGATTAAGGTCTTAAAAATAGTGGTTCTGAATCAACACTGTGCTTTAGCAAAACTGAACTTTGTCAGTGGAAATGACTCACGTATTTCAAGTTAGGAACACTCGAAGCATTATCCTTTGATCAAAATCTTTGTCAAGGAATAGCTCTCTGCCTCAACCAGAATTTGATGAAATTAATTTTCCTTTTACTTGTATGGATTTTTTATTTATAAATAAAAACTGCGAGCAATAAAAATAAAAAGTGAAACACGACTTGCTTCATTCATTGTGCAAAATTGACTTCACACAAGTGAAATGTAAGAAAGGGATATCAGATAGGAATCAAATTATGACATTTGTTTAAGAGATCAGATTTTCTGGAATAAAAGATATAATGTGATGCGTACAGTCAAGACAAATACCCTTCATTAGTAAGGCATTCTAACACAGTTGACATTCAATTAGAATTTCATAAGCACTAAAATATACTTTCAGTAAGTCAAAGGAGCAGCAGATTTTTCTTTCAATCACACCACTAATTCTTTGTGACAGTCCATTCTTGCTAAATATAATTTTGTTTAAAAAAAAAAAAATTCACCCTGGCACTATGTTAGTTTAGATGCTTATTTTAGCAGGGTTAAATTGTTATTCCATTGTGATAGATAGTTACAAATAAAGTTATATATGTTGATATGTATATCTTGAAGACATAGCTTATTCTTCATAGTCCTGAATATTCTTTATAGGCCTTGCTTTTGCTATCCACTCCTGTGCCTACTCAAGTAAGAAAACATTCTAAAGCAAGTTACAGTAACTATGCTTTTATAACACATGCCTTTTCTGCAATGAATGACTTATGTAGGTACTCAGAGTGGATGGAGAACATTTAAAGATACACCTGATTAATTTGAGGGATTGTGTTCCTTAGGAAGGGTGATTGTCTTGAATATGGCAGTTGCCAGAACTTGTTCAGGAAACATTCAGACAAGTAAAATTGATGTAATGTAATGTCATTTATATATGCTGTCATTTCCGAAAAAGAATAGGCGCCTGCATCTATGGTAGTCACACATATTTTAACTGTGTTTCAATGTTTATTATTATTCTAAGATACTTTCTTTCCCTACAGCATCTCTTAAAAATATCTTCTGTTCTCAGATCCCATGATAGAAAACAGGCTCCAAAATAGGAAAGGTCAACTCTGAATAGGTCTGGGGAGATATTTTTTCTTTTTCTTTTCATTCCTTTGGATAACTTGGAGACACAAGAATAAAGCTACTCCAGGCTAACATTCTTTGATCTAAACTTCAGGATGAAAACCTAACAGGAACAGAAACACTTCTATGTTTTCTTTTCCTCTTTGTTTTATTTTGGTCAAGCAGAATATCAAAATCCAAACATGCACATTCTGTGAAAGAAGACCACTGCTAAATCTGTAAGAAAATTTATGCCCCCTCATTTTGCCTAACTTCCCATATATTGAGATGAAAAAAAACCCACAATCAAATGCCATCTGGTGTTTCAGGAAACTACAGTAAGTAGGCAACTGACTTTTCTCTCATAAAGGTTTTGGCACCTGAAGATATTTACTTTGGCATGATGGTCTGAACATTTAATGCATGATTTCCTTAAAATCCTTTAGCAAGGCATCTCCCGAGTCACCTCCAGTTCCAGACTGGCCCACATGAATCATAAAATTAGTCTTGGGAGATAAAAAAACAAGGAACTAAAAAAGAAGGAAAACCCCCAATCCCCACAACCACACTGTCAGATAAAACTGTATCTATTCTTCTTAGTAAGGATTTTAGTAGCCCAACTGGGATGTGGGAGATAAGGTTACATTCTCTCCAGTGACAGAGGGAATTTGAATTCTTATTCCCTAACAGACAAATGCTTGGTATTACATTTTCTGTGGTGGGACTCAGTTTTTCCCACTGTAGTTGTTCTATTTAGTCATTCTATTTTATACAACAAAATGAATATTGTTTGGTAAAGACAGGAAAAGTCACACATAAAATTTATTTAGTTTCGTTTGTCTCTGGCATAGTTCATGAAAAATGCTGATTGAAATACTGGATACAGAAGGAAGCATAACATGATTAATAGGTCTTAATAGAACTCCTAAATAGGCCAGACTAGCACTACATAACTCTGAAGAAAACAAAAAAGGCCTGCAGACTGGAAGAAGTCGAAAGGAGTTTGCAAAATACTGTTCAAAGATATTTCAGTGCAAAGAATCTAAACAAGGTAAAAAACGCTCTTTTAGGGGAACTATTTCAATAATGAAACCTAACATCATTATAAACTCAAGTGTTTCATTAAATGTTGTTTTAGGCAGTTGCTTAAATGGCAAAAAATCCTAGTTAGACAGAATAAAACTCCTAAATTCTAAAGAGAAAAGAGCAGCTTTTTTTCTGGTCTCTTCATGCTATTTAACTGTTTAACATCACAATATATCTTTGGAAAAATCCAGGATCTAAATTCTACTTATTCATGCATTACATACCTTGCTTTGATGATTAGAATTGTGATTTGGGAATTAATTAAAACAGGAGAGTTCAAAATAAACAGAGAAAAAAATAAAATCTTTCTGTCACAAATCAAAATTCTGGTAAAATACTTTATTACAATGTGGTATAAGGAATATTTACACTCAAAAAATCAAAGAAGTTCTGGAAATCATATAAAAAGTAAAAAATTACTTTGGGTAATTCTGTAAACAATTGTGGCATGGGTAAGAACACTAAGACTGTGATTTAGAGAAACTATATGTAAACACTGAGAGAAAAAAACAATAGGGAGGAAAGAAGATAACAGAAGTGGATGGACTCTCCCTTAAAATTCCTATAAATTTCTTTCCATCAGATATAAAGGTAGAATGAACATGTATAAAAGAAAAGTAACTTGAAACAAGGAATTAGAGTGGTATCAGATTAAAATTCATCTAAGTCATGAAATTCATGAGACCTAGAATTTTGAAATGTAACAGATTCTTTTTGTACATATTCAAGATAAAAGAGACGTAAAACTTGACCTATATACTTCATCTGTCCACTGTCTTGAATACCTGAGATAACAAGTATATTTAAAAATAGGAGATTTAAAAAGACAAAAATGGGGAATACACTAATCATCTATAGTGTTGGAAATTTACTGAAGTCATAATTACAAAATAGTAATATATTTAGGGTACTCTAATAATTCATTGTAAAAAAAACCTTATCCCAAAACCCAAGAATACACATCACCTATATTTCTGAAAGAAGGCCATGATTATTTATATGCCTTCATTTTACTATTTTCACTTCAGGATAACTTAAAAGATTTTGTTTTGAAGATCTTTATTAGAAACAAACAAACAAACAAATCCTACCACACTAAAAATAAACATAAGATGCCAAGATCCATTTTATGATGATGGCTTAAAAAAAATAAATTAAAAAATCAAACAAATCCGCAATGTTTCCATAGCTTATCTCAGTGAATGTACCACAAAGATGCAAAAACATTTTTATAAGAGAGCCTTTGAAGTTTATGTTTTCATTATCTCTCTTCTTGAGAATTATATATGTGTCATCAGTATAGCAGCTGCATTCAGAATGATAATGTGGATATGATAATCTGAACTGCTGTTCTGTTTTGAATAAGAGAAATGTTCTTCACTAAAACAAAAGTTACTACCATTTTGATGGTCTTGGAAGCTGCTAATAATAGTATCCTTGAAGCAGGATATATTCTTTGAGACCTGTGTTTAGGAGTGGTAATTTGGAGAAGCAGATTTTCTTTTCAGTTATTGACATATGGAATGGCCATCTCTCTGTTTCAATTATTTTGTGTGGGTGTGGGGGGGTGTATGGGTGTGGATATCTATAGCAATAATAACTTTATTACTGTGATTATTACAGTGTCCCATGAAGGAACATGCTGGAGTCCCATGGCATGGAAGTTTCAGAGAAGCCAATGCTAGCCTGGCTCTTTTTGCCACCAGAGATATTCACACTGTATCAAATAGAGAAAGCTTTTAAAACAAAATGCTAACAGAAACGTTGCTTCTAGCAACATCACTATAACCTTTGGTGAACTAGAAAAGCTATCTGCTTGAAAAAATACCAATTTGCGTTTTTTCTTATGATATAATAAGATATCACCTCCTTATTCCCATAGCAAGTTGAACTAACTCTAGAAATAGTTTCCTGGGGTTAACCATAGATATGGCAACATAAATGTTCAACATTTCATGAATCATGAATATACCTCATTAAACACTTTAGTAGCATAACTTACTTTAATTTAGTTTTTCCTGCCAACATCCTTCCAGAGCATTCCCTTCTGGCTTCCCCTTGCTACATTGACTTGAAAAGATTGCATTTACCCAGTATATATTCTGAAATTTTTCATTAACCCCTCTCCAGATGACAATTGCAATTATGTTTTCACTGAAGTGAAGAAGATACAAATATGTTTTGTTGAGGTCTGGATTTCAATTATTTAGTGTTGTCTCAAAGCTGGAGGTCAACACTGGAGTACTGTGGTAATGTTACCATGTCAAAGTCCCTGGAAAGGAAGAAATCATTGTGGTTGCAATCTTTTCTTTCTCCTTAGAATAGCTGCAAATTTATAACTGCTTTTTCAAACTCCAAAGATCTTCTAAGTGTGCATGGGATTTCTTAATATCAAAGAAAAGAGGATAAATAAAGCAAAACAGAAAATACCCTGGACTTGAACTACATCACTGCTAGATCTGTTTTTCCTTGGTATCCTTATATAAATGAAGCACCACAGGAAAATCTGGTAGATTGTAGCTGGCTAATGAAGGGCCTGTTCTTATGAGCAGGTGCTCATAAGAAGAATAAGAAGAAAACTTAACTCAGATACAATATAACCATATATTTGAGTGCAGTAGAATTGAATCATGTTGAAGAAAGGACAGAAACAAGATTTATGGTATGGATAATGCCTGAAAATCCAACCTCACAGATTTTAGTCAAAAGGAGTGAGGAGAAAAAATGTGTAAATCTAAGCCTGGGTCAATATTTGCATGAGAAAAGTTCTGAGACATCCAGTCTCCATTTTCTTGCTTTTAAGTACTTTCTTCAAAGGTTCCCAAGTATGTGTAGAGAGACATACCAATAGGCACAGATTTAAGAATAATTCTATTTGCCTTCAAAGTTACTTGTTCAGTGTTAGAAGGAAATTGCTATGATCCTTATTAAGTAGTTTCATGTTAATTATCATATTAAAAGGCATAATGTACTTGGGATACATTTAACACTTTATATTTGAATAGTGAATAAATGATAAAGGACAGACAGATCTTTAAACACCTTTTTTTATACAGAAGGGTTTCTGTGCCTTAGCATGCACCACAAGTGCATACATGAAGAGAGTGTACAAAGCTCTTTATGCTTTTTAAGTTAGTATTTTTCTTCTGCTCTTATGGAGCCTCTTGTAAGCAAACCCAAACGCAGAGGATATTAATTTTTCCCCATGCTCTCTTGGCTTGACTGATTCAGCCTCTTTAATGAGAACCCTTGCAGTTTTTCCCTGTTTCTATAGTTTGCACTTAAAACTGTAGCGATAAAATAAGAACAGCCAATGAAAAGTTTATGTTTTAAACATTTCAGTAACTGTAAGGCCAACAAACACAGTGAAGTGCTCCCACTATTAGACATGTCAAGTTCAATAAATGTCACCTATTTGCATAGGCTCTGAAGTTCTATTTGTATTCAATTGCTGTCATATACTTTTGTCACTACAGGATGAATCTCTCTGATGAGAAATGTTCAATACACCCTTCACCTAGAGATCTGAGGAAGTCAGATAATACATTACCAGCAGAACTGAACACATGTTTTTTAAGATGTCATTTACAATAATCAATGAAATGATTGGTTTGGGTGCTGTGTGCAGGAGTATATTATATTGCAGTGTCCTCCTGGGTTATGGATGTTCTTTTCACTCTGATGTAAGTGTACAGAAGGCCACTTAACCTCTGATTCTCTTATTATTAGATTTACAATGGAAAAGCGAAAAGAGTTTTAGCTGTGGATGGCTTGTGAAATTTGTAAGTGCAGCTACTGAATGGGCTGATGAAAACCTGAGAAAATTACTGTCAAATCTTATTTTTTGCAGTGGAAAAAAAAGTGACCACCAAATTTCTTTGGAGAGACGAACTCAGGACTTTGGCAGAATGAAACAGATGTATCCGTTGGCCAGTAGTACATTGCAGGAGATGAGGACAGATTTTCAAGTTACTTTAGAAGTCTATTTTATGGAGCTGGAGAACTAGTATTTATTTGCATTTTTTTTAATTTTTTATTTAATAAGAGAATTGCAGAGGCAAGAAAGATATCTGTGTATTTTTTTTTTTCTTATAGGAATTCCTCACTTTCTTAATATAATCCTAGGGTGCATTATAGTAAGGGGACAATGTGCTTGACTATTCTTGCATCCGAGTACTGTGCAATTTGCTATACAACCATGAATGTGTAGCTATGAAAGCAGATTTTTGCTTTTAGATATACTGTTCTGGCTACATACATTCTCTTTATCAACAGAAAAGATCTGATAGACACAGCATAATCAGCATGTACTTTTAACCTTGCAGAACACAGCTACTTAAGTGATTTCTAGATGGAAGAAGAGCAGTATAATTGGACTAAGTTTTCACATAAATCACTTCCAGCAGGAAATGTAGCTCCCTTATTGATAATATACGGAAGGCTTATTACTGAACAATGTTGGTGAAAGAAATTAATTATTCCCAAGTATGTATAGAGAGACATACCAATAGTCATAGATTTAAGATTAATTTTATTTGCCTTCAAAGTTACTTGTTCACTGTTAGAAGGAAATTGTTATGATCCTTAAGTATTTTCATGATAATTATCATATTAAAAGGCATAATCCCTCAAAAACATTACTATGAATGTATTCTGTATTTTCCAGGGCACAATGTAAATTTATACACACACACACGGGTAAATGTATCTGTTTGTGAAAATGCATACATTTTTTATAATTATGTTAGTATTAAAAAAAAATTTGATTTCTTTTTTAATAGCAAATGATATCTTTAACTAAGTGGAACAGAAGACAAGTGTAATATAAATAATAAGGTAATATAAATCTTGTTAAAATCATTTTCATGGCCATTTGCTGGGCTTGCTCCACTATGTCACTGTCTGTCTTGTCCTGAAGAGCCAGCATGGGAAACAGGTATGGCCCACCAGGGTATAATAGAGAGGAAGGATGATCTCTCTCAACCTGCTAGTAATCCTCTGCCTAATGTGACACAAGATACTGTTGGCCTTTGCTGCTGCAAGGACACATCACTGGCTGATGGTCAGCATGGTGTCCACCAGGTGCTTCTGTGCAAAGCTGCTCTTCAGCCAGGCCATGGTGGTTCCTGGCTTCATTCCTTCCAGAGGCAGGACTTGGTATGTGCCTTTGTTGAAGTTCTGGAGGTTCCTACTGGCCCTTTTTTCCAGCCTGTCAAGGCTCCTCTGAATTGAAAGACAACCATCTGGTGCATCAACTAAATCTAGTTTTGTAACATCTGCAAGCTTGCTGAAATTTATTAATCAAATTTTAAAGATAGAAGCTACTATGTTTTTACAATTTATCACACAAATCTTCATCTTGCATTCACTTTGAGTAGTATTATGTGTTAAAAGATCTCCAATAAATTACATTACTCAGTGAATAAAAGAATTAGGTCTTATTCATTATGCACAAAGGTTTCAGAATCTGACTGTATATTATTAATTCTCAAAGTACTTTCAGATACTGGATGTACAATTTGGTTCTACCTCTCCTATATGATCATTTATTTGACAAACAATAGTGTGTTTTTTTCTAAACTGAAATTGATATTACATGCTACAAGAAGTAAAACATTGTGTGAAGGTTCCACTTAGAAAGATAGAACTTCGGGGCAGTTTGGGTGGGCATACCTTGTTTTGGAGAAGAACAAAGTGAATAGTGGAAACATGAGGCACTCCTTGACACTAAACAACGTCAGGGCTTTGGCCACGTTTGGCTTGGTGGCATAAATGAAACAGCCATGGACCAGGAATCCCATTACACTGAACACCAAAGCAGTCACAAGTCCCAGAGTTCTCACTGCCCAAGTCAGAGCAGCTCTTACTTAAGACTCTGGATAATCCTGCTGTTTGAGCTACTTCAGGTTTAAACACTGTATGTAAAACCTGGAGGCCTGTTTAAAGGGACTTCAGACCTCTAACAATTCGAGAACTAGACATTACATTAAGAAGTAATTATGTAGTAATTAATCTGCAGCAATTAATACACTCAGAAAAATAAATAAATATTTTTATGCTTCTGTTGCCATGTGAACTGGTTTTTTTTTACCTTTGCTTTTTTAGGATTTTTTTCACCTTTGCCTATCCTCTGTTTTCATGTTTTTCTCTTCTTCAAAATGCCTTTAAACTTAAGAAAAAAGTCCAATTCTTATAACAGAAATTATCTGACAGGAATTCAAATTCCAACTTGAGAACTCATATTCCAGTTTTGAATTGTGGCAGAATTGAGGATTCCCCAGATCCTGCTTCCTGTCATTCTTCTGTTTTTCTTTTTTTCTACCCAGAATTGAGCCTTGTGGATTTAGCCACAATTAATCAAGCTTGGAAGTCTTTCTCACACACGTAAATTTGTGTATAAACTTTCCATTTTGTATAAATGAACACATGACAGACACACACTGCATTGCAGAGAGGAATTGGAGATATAGGAGTTATTTTTCCATTAGAAAGCATTTCAGTCACTTTCCAAGTCAATAAAAAGTGAATTTACATTCTATAAAACCCATAAAAGGCTAGGCAGGTTATTACTAAAGAAAACATATGCTTGATTTTCTATGGATGCTTTCAGGGTATGATAATGATACAAATATGCAAAAAACAGTAGGTGATACATGCACTTCTTTAATTATGAAAGCATTTATAAGATAAATATTAAAATTATTCATCTTTAATATATTCATCCTAAATATATTGACTCAATATATCCTCTTCCTGGACTCTGATTCACCTAGAGTTGTGAATCAAAATCTAATAGCTGAAGATGTTTTTGCTCTTACCTGTGCATGTTTCGGCACTGATGGCTGTTGCTTTTCAGACTGACATCCCTAAAGAGTACTTGCAGAAGACCCCAACCACCACTTTTTCACCAGCTGTATTAAACAAAGCTGAAGATCATGCCTAGGAGCAGGAGTGGGGGTGGCTCCAGCGTTGGCCAGGCAGCCCCTGCACCTCTGAGCATCAGGCAGCATCTGGTCCACGCACAGTCCAGAGGATCCAAGTGACACCTGAGGGACAGGGCTGGAGATTGTCCCTGCTGTGGCATTGCAGGGACAGCGGCTGATGTGGGGTCCTAGACTGTGGGACGAGTGGGTGAAGCTCCAGGAGAAGACCCAAGGGGGAGCTGTCTGGGACCAGCCTAGCTACAGCCCTCATGTCCTAAAACTTTGCTGCTTTTTCAGGTGAAAGAAAGCTAAACACACTTCATAATTTTGTGAATAAGGCATTTTGACAGCCATAGTGATGTGTTGATGCATTTTTTTTCCCTTTGAAAGCAAACGGAGGTGAGCAGAGGAGGGAACTAGGTTAACATGAATGCTTGTATTATCTCTTTTCTCATAACACTGAAAATGTTTTCATCCGAAATCTATCACTTTGAACTGGGGTGACCAAAGACTTAAAATTAGTGTTCCCCTTTTCTAGGGAGGTGTTCTCAAATCTTTTTTCTGCACACCTTTTCAAAACAAAAAAGAAAGAACAGAGAACTCCTCATACTTTTGTTTTCACACACAGAAGCTCATGACAGTTCAATTGTTTCAATCCAAGAGGAATGATGGAAAAGGAAATGAGGAAAGCTCACGTGGAAAGCTGCAAAATGGATGTGCCATGATTTGTATATCAATAATTAGAAACTGAGCAGAGCAGATGACAGAATGGTCATTTGTTAAATGTCAGACAGAGGAGACTGTTGCTTCTGTACATGCAAACAAAGGCACATTTATTCTGCTACAGGAAAAAAAAGAAGAAAAATAACTCCTGTATGAATAAGTATTACTCAGGGAAATTGTTAGCTGAGGAGGGGATTTGAGGATGCAAATTATGACAGACAGCAGAGGGCCAGAATATTCACAGTTTGAGGCTTCTTAAATTTGCCTAAGCAGCAGAGCTTCAGCTGAAACCTCATTTTCACAGTATGCCTGAGGTTATACTGAATGAGCAGAAAACCTGCACATAATGCATGAAGCAGGGTAGCCCAAGGATGCCAGGAGAGACTGGTATTCAGAAAAAAGTCTGTCTTGTGAGAAGACTTTACCCCAGTATTGCTGCACCTGGCTCTAAAGCTTTTGCTAGAGCACAGAAGCAGATAACAGCAAGAAATTAAATATGGCAAGGAGCCCCTCATTTCACCTTTGTTCACAACTACTCCATTTAACTTGTAAAATGATATAATGAGCAACTCAGAAACATAATTAAGATTTTCCCAATATTTCTTTAAAAAAATTCAAGATGGTAAAAACCAATATAATGAGGAAAGATAAAAGAACAGAAAGGAAACTTTGTGAATGCAAGCTCTGATGCTTAAACAGAATAGCAGTGAAGGAGAAAGGCAGGAGAGAATTTAGGGATTAAAGTTGATTATTCTAATTTCTATTAGTCCATTTCTGGACACTGTCACTTATTATAGGTGGAAAAAAAGTGGCAGAATACTACAACTGCAGTTTGCTGCTTGCTATTAAAGAAACATCTGAAGAGGTAGATCAAACCATCTAAAATACACAAGCTGAATGTTGTCTAAAAATTAGTTACAAGTAGAATATAACACAGTTAATGAAATATATATGATATAGAAAAAACCTCATTTTTCTCAGATCTAAACTTTTATTTTGAGTGTTTTGAATTCAGCTATGTTTCCCATTAGAAAATGCACTAGCAACTTGTTTCTGTAACACCTATGTTTTCTGGGTTTTGGACTAATATTTGAACATAAAGTTTTTATTATTCCATATCAACAGATATAATTTAGAAAATGTCTAGTAGTTTCTACAGAAGAACTTGACTGTGAGAAATAGTGATATTCTGACTTATGATCCAAACTGGAACAAAATTACATTTTGGAATGAAAATTTTATTCGAGGAAAAAAATAAATTCAAGGCCCAAATCTTTTCTGTGTTATTCTTAAAATTTTTAGGGTGCTCATGGAAATTCAAAGTAGGTAGATAGGGTTAAGTATAATGTATATTAGAGTAGGAAAGTACCAAATAGAAAATAAGAATGGTCTTGCATGCTTTTAGACAAACTTAATTAAAATTTTTTCAGATGTCCAACCAAAAAGTGTTATATTAGAGGTAAATAGTTACATGAAGCCTAAGTCAGTCATCATATATTAGCATGAGTGCGAGCATGAATTTTGCATATAAAATGTGTGAACCTTCTTTTGGAAGACAAAGTATTACTGCTAGTGAGAAAAAGAGTGATGCTCTGTAAGAAAAAACAAATAGATTAAAGAATGTGTAAGTTAAACTTTTATGTGTATAAAATTTTAAAAATATGGAGCTAATATCTCTAAACAAGCAGAAATTGTATTTTTACATTCATTTATAATAATTTTATTTAATTATAGTTGTAGTTATTTGGACTTCTGTGTACTTTATCTGCAGTAACTTAAATAAGTTCAGTCACAACACTTTCAGACAATAGGAAAAAAAACCCCTGTCTTTTCCTGAGGGTTTAGTTAACTCAGCTGATTTCTCCAAAGCACTTGTGGTTACATTGTCAAACGTGTTTAGAAATTTATAAATTAATGGTTCTCACTACATTTCAATGGAGTTTTTCTTTCTTTAAAAGTTTTCATGTAGAGTCCTAACTTTTCTACTCACTGAAGAACAGTAATTTTGACTACTAATTTTAAAATTAGTTTGTATGATTGCTTGAGGTCTAGCCTTGTGCTCTTTCCTTCCTTGCTGCAGGCAAGTTCAACCATTTAGGTAAATGAACTCTGAATAATAATTGCATTTGGTGAAAGCATACTGGGCCAAATGGTACTAAGCTAATTTCTGCTCTACAACTCCTCTCTGAATTCCATTTCAGATTTTAACATCAAGCAAAAATTAATGGAAAAGCTGAATGGTCTGGTGTAGGAACCCAGAGTGCAGAGAATATTTCTCTACCTGTTTTCAAGGGTTTTACCACCCTGGACAACACAGGTTTTGACCTTCTTCCTTGGAGAAAACTGCCCACTATCTGGGAAGAATTAGAAACTCCACTGGTGTGAACTAGGTGATAGAATACTATGTAAGGTTGTCACAGGGTGAAAAATTTAAAGGATTTGGGTTTGTTAATGTAGTAAATAGATAAAAGCAAAAAGCATCAAAATGGAGGATTGTTGTTGCTCTCCAAAGCTTCTTCTTCTTCTACTACTCCATATGCTGCAGTAGAAGTAGTTTGGGATGATTGGACAAAGAATTCTGCAGTTCCTGGCTGTGTTACCAGATAATTGGCAGAAAAGTAAAAATAATGTATGTTTTTAGTAACCATTGGTTAATTTATCTTTAAAAAGGCCGTTTAATCTTGATAATTTGGCTTTCTCCTGCATTCTCTGCTTTGTGCTATGTCTGGGCCACCTCAAGTGGCTCTATTTCTCTGATAAGACTTAAAAAACAACTATCAAGAAGCAGCGAAGGCTGAGAGTCCCTGTTTGTCTCTCGAACTCCTGGCAAGGACTTTAAAAACTCTCTCCCATCAGGAGAGGTTTAATTACAGCATGGTTAGTGTCAGTCCGGATTTTTTTATAGACTCTTTTGTGAGAAAATGTCACCAGTATTTCCATTCCATGCACAACTTTTTCACAGAAGCTTAATTGTTCATAAATTTAAGCCTATGATGATTTTTATTCAACACTTTTGCAACTACACTGCCCTTAAGTAATTAATATTCCTTTGGGCTGAGGTATTTGCAATTCATCAAAAAGGAAAATTATTTATTTATCAAATATCCATTAAATTGACTGATATATAAATCTCTTTAATTGGCTTATCTGCATGTCTGTGAGGAATGATTATTTTCCCATGGTAGGTTAATTGCCATTGTGACAATATTGCCAGTATATTTCCTATTCAAAATTATATTTTTCTTTTCATTTCAGTGTATGTCATCATCCCATTATAAGACTGAAGAACTAGTCAATCAAGGGTTGATGAATTATGAAGAGTAAATAACTTTGAATGCTTGGTAGGTTTAAGTCTTTCAGGTTAAAAGGTTAATTAAGGATGAAATTAATCACAAGCAATTGGTTTATTTTTTATTATGCAGTGAATGACTATGTATGAGTAGCCATGACTATCTAAAGAAGATGATGAGAGCTTTCCATAATATTATGAGTTTATTAAAGGAAAGATCCCAGAATAAGTTAAGGATAAGAAGGGCTGACACTTTCAGGTCACTTTCAGTGACAGAATTTCCATCAAGCAGGTGCTGTCTATACCAACCTTGCTTCAGTGAGAGAAATCAACTGACTCAGGTCAGTCACGTCCTAGTTGTCCTCTGGAAAATTTGGGCCAAGTATATTCAGCTTCCAACTGATGGAAGGTCAGGATGGCATCCTATTTGTATGATGCTGCACTCAGTGGGGAGTTGCAACTACTTTTAAGATCGAAAAGATAATAAAAAAATATAATAATCTCCAGCAATTCTGGTCTACAAACCCTTCTAGAAATGCTAATGTAGTTTTTGGGTAATTGGGGTTTCTCCTCTTGCCAAATATGGGTTATTCTGCTTTAATCTACTAATTAAAGACTTATTTTAAGCAAAATAAACCTATATGATTTTGAACTCTTTTATATACTTTACCATCTTGAGATAATGGTTAATGTCAGGAACCAGCTTATTTAGGGCAGTCACTTAAATTTTCACTCACTTTACACTTGAGAATAATTTTGAAAATTGCATAGTGATAATATATATAAATAATTGTGCATCATTCTATATATATATAAAATTTGTGTATGTGCAATAAAGATTATATAATACTTGCAAAGGGTATTATATAATATTTATATTTTATAGTGTAAAATACCTTGGTTTTATACATTATGTATGTTTTATATTTCAGACAACAATATTTGTTCCTGTATGTGCAGTGTCTACTGTAAGAAACCTGTACTGAAAAATAATTTGAAACTATTCGTTCCTTTAAGTAGAAGTCTTATTCCAAAGCAGAATATTAGATAGTGCATCACTGGCTCTACTACTCATGGAAGTGTTATATTCTTAATTTTTCTCCTGATACATGTCATAATCTTAGGCTCAAAGTAAAATGCATGTTTTGTCCTCGTGTTTAAGAAAATGAGCTGCTGATTTCTGCCAATAAATTTTGTCTCAGAAAACAAAAGCAAAAAGCTCATTAACATCTTTGCTTCTGCTGCCTCTTAGAAGAGAATTGTTCATTACAATGAAAATGGAAATACAATTTGGCAAAGCTTGTTGTAGCTCTTACAGATGCATGCAATAAATTACTGAAGAAGGAACAGTATAGCTTTTCATGTCATATTAAATTTAGCATCTGTCATATATTCACCTATGCAAGAAAGTTACGTAACAGAACTGAGAGGCAGCAGGCCTGTTAGATTTCAGAAACATTGTAAGACTAAAACAATGAAGGGCTCTCAAACAAAATAAGAATACCAAAAGAAGGAGGCACTTTTATTTTATATAATATTACTATAATTACAATTATTAATAATTATAGTAATAATAACAGTAATTTTATGAATATAGGTTGATTTAATGAAGATTTTATAGAGTGAAATTGCAATAGAAATCACACTAATTCTGGAAAAGGAGTAGAAAGAATCAGCTTAGAGAACCTGTTCTAAGTATATTTTACATTGCATGAAAATCTTCAAACATCTGTTTGGCCTTACTGAAACAAGTTGAACTTAAGAATTATTATATTTTTAGCATGTGTTTTATTATATGCAAGTAATGAAATATTTTCTGTAATTAGGACTGTAAAATGGTGGTTTAATTAGATCTCGATTTATAGTAATTCTGGGAAGAGACAGGTCATTTGCTTTTGAACATCTTGCTCACTAAAATAAAACAATGGCCATTTCTAAAAAAAATTACTGTTATGTGAACAGCTGGTGAAGAGTTTAGCAACTTCAATTTCTTATCTTAGAGTCACATTGCTAAAAATAAGGAATGAACTCAAAAAATGGGTGGTCCAATTGAATTCTGAAGTGAAAACTTCAACGGTAGTAATCAAAATTACACTACATAATAATGAAAAATAGAACCTCCACTACTTCACAGCTTCAAAATGTGTCCTCATTATGTATTTATAGAGCAGTTTACTGTTGCATACAGGTAAAACCTTATAAAAGGAAGGCCCTGTTGCCTTTGTAAAATCATGGCTCAGGCCTGTTACTTCTGCTAGAGAAGGACCGTGGGAAAGAGGCACAGCTGAATTAGAGGTAGAAGAACATGCTGCATGATTATGGTGTGTTCACCCAGTGGTGTGTGGTGATTGGTTGAATTAAGCTTGTTGTGCTTTAAAACTATGTAAACAACTAAGAAACTATAAAAGACACTGTGTGGTATTAAAGATAAGCTTTTTGCCCTCTGAACAGAGTTGGTGTGTGTGATTCATGAATGTTGCGTCCGTCTCAACTGCGACAGTTTACACCAATTTTCTTTCTGTCTTTTATTTTCCTATTAAAATATCCATGCTTTGTTTGAATTCAGGTTTTTCCTTACAGACATTGTAAAGCCCTGGTTCTAAGTGACAGGGACACCAATTCTCATATTCTTCCCACTTAACTCTTGTTCGAAATGAGTATTATCTTTAAAACCTATCTGCTGAAATACAGAGGTATTTTTCCTCGTTAAATACTTGGGAATGTAACTAACTTACTCTATAAATTTGTTATAAGCCAGTATATTAAATATTTAATGAAAATATAGTTACAAACATGCTCTCAGATTTATTAACCCTGAACTGGCAGAGATTTGTCAGATATTTATAGTAATAGACATACCAGGAATAGAAAACTAACTTTCTGTAGTTTCTGAAAATATCCAATGTACTTCTTAAAAAAATTTGTTGTGTTACAAAATGATAAATAATTTATTATTAGAGAAAAAAATATTACTGGTAATCTGTATTTTTAAACTCTCACACAAGAACAGGTCTATCTTTCATTTCAGATTTGCTAAGATTCTTTCTTGCTGGCAAAGCTGATAATTAAAAGACTCTATCACTTCATGATCTTTCACTAAACCATTACAACTTTTAGTCACCATATACAAACGTGCCCTAATCAATTCCACTGAGAGTGCATCTGTTCCAGTGTTAGTTTCCATAAAGAAACTCATGTTTCCTTATGTGCTGCTTTTGGCTGAGTTACTTGCTGTGTACCAGCCCGTCTGGTGCCACATTTTGGATCTGTGGCCAAACCAGTGCTGATAACACAGCGATGTTTTAGTTATTGCCGAGCAGGGCTTGCGCAGCATCCAGGCCTTTTCTGTCTTCACACCATCATCACAGGAAGTGAGGAGGGAGGACAGCTGGGACAGCTGAGCCCGGCTGACCACAGGGATACATTCCATGGCATCTGGTTTCATGCTCAGCATATAAACAGATGGAAGACAATGGAATCATGGGACATTTGGAATGATGATATTTGGCTTCCCACTTCCCAAGTCACCGTTTCTTGTGATGGAGCCCTGCTTTCTTGGAGATGACTGAACACCTGAGAGCCCTTGGGAAGTGGTGAATTAATTCCTTGTTTTGCTTTGCTAGACCATGCAGCTTTTGCTTTGCCTGTTAAACTGTCTTTATCCCAATTCGCAAGACTTTTACCCTTCTAGTTCTCTCCCAATTTCACTGTAGGGAAGTGAGCAAGCAACTTCATGGGTCTGAGCTGCCCATTGGCATTAAACCACAACAATTCAGAACTAATTGTAACAGTGTTTCTTGAGTATGGAGAAGGAGGGAATAACTATTTAAGCAATTAGTGCTTGTCAGACTAGTGTCTTTACAGGCATAAAATCAAAATATAGTGAGAATATGTTTAAAAAACATTAGCTTCAATTTTAGAATCATTACTTCACTCTTAGAGCTAACTTGTGTTCTACTGTAACTTATTTTATAGAAAAGTAGAGAAGCAAATAACTTTAGTCAAGAAAATTATTTATCTAGAAACAGAATGAAGCTGTGTGAATTGATCTTTCCTTCCATGAGAGTTATGTTGATTTATACTAGTAAAGATTATCAAGGCATTGGTCACCTTGAAGTTTATACCTCCATGGCTATTGCATAAGAGAGAAAAATTTTAGACACCTAGCATGAGATTTATTCTTAATGAGAAAAGAATATTTTTTTAGAACTAAAATAATTAATAAATACTTCATATAATCCATTATTTAATTCCCACCCCCCCCACATCCCAGGAAACTTTGGAAGTAGAAAGTTTTCAAACTCATGAAAATAATCAAAGATATACCTTTCATTACTAGATCTGCAGGGAGGGTGGTACCCAGGAATAGTGCACCTCTTTTGTCTTCCTTGCAATTCCACAGGCTTATTTTCCAGTATTCATTAAATTGCTAGGTAACTTAATTTCCATTCTTCGCAAGTCACCTTTTGTATATACTTTAAAAATTATTTTCAGTGTTCTGAAGGTTGCATGTATTTGTATTTCTCACTGTTTATATGATGGTGAGTACATTCATTAAATGCAAAGAATTGTCCTAAAGCCTGATCTATCTGGGCTGACAGTCTTCTCATTGACATTGGTTTAGATTCATGACTATTACTCCCCTGCAAAGGAACCATATTTTTTAATATTAATTTTTAAGCTAATAAAGTATTCACTATATTCTGTGCAGCTGTATCTCACATGTATACTTATATAATCTCAGCGAGCAGCTGAGATTACACTGGAATTTGAGCCATGAGTATTAATCTTTCTCTATCAGCTTTCTCTCTCTTTTTTCTCCTAATTTCGTCTTCTTGAAGTCTGGGTAACTTAAACTTGGACAGTTCGAGTTTGCTAAGTGAATGCCTTGTGAAATAATTTATTTCAATGGAATGGTGCTTTAAAATTTGCCAAGTACCCTTATTTTCCAAAGGTTGGGAGTAAAAGTTTGCTGTGTAACCTCCTGAGAACATTGTCACGTGTGCTGCCTCAGGATATAAAAAAACCAAAGCCCTTTTAAAGGATCTCATTGAGCAAGTCCTGGCCTTTACATCTATATCTTTTATTTAGAAAATAAGAAAAGAAAGTTTTATTTTAACATTTGTAACATCTGCTGATATTGTATCCAGTAGTATATGAGGACTCCCAGCAATATGTTATCAGAACAGGAATAAGCATTTGCCTGTTTAGTTGGAAGGTATCAAATATAATTATTTAATAAGGATGATAATTTTCCATTTATTTAAAAAATAAGCAAACAAAACTCCAAACACTTCATAGATTATTCTCATAAGGTTTCTACTTCATTTTGAATGCTTGCATCCTTTCTGACACATTCAAAGCTTTCTACTGTTTGTTATGCCATGAATATTTTTATTAATAATCTGGATTTGGCAAAGACGATACCAGTGTAGAATGGTTGAGAACAGAACTGCCCAAATGCCAAAATGAAGCCTTTCATATGATATCAATATTTTGGAAAAGCTACTTCATTATTTGACTTTTTGTTTCAAAAGAGTGTGTTTGTAGTTGGTCTTATTCTGCAGCACACATGGAAATGCACTGCATTCTGACTGTTTACCAGTTGTACTCCATGCATTCTCAAGGTTATTTTTCACTTTCAGAAAATTTGCTCTTTTTCATGTTCAGCCACCCCCAAATATTCTGACTACTCTCCAACAGGACTCCCATACTGAGGATACCAATTATACCCAAAATTTGTCCTCCAGAAAAGTTTAAACCAGCTGCATTATCTTTAAATTCAAACAAAATGATAAACAGCATGGATTTTCATTGTCTTTGCCTCAGAAAAATGGAAGAGTTCTTTCTTTACTGTGATTATGAATTGTCACACTCTTAAAATTAATTAATTTGTGTTTCTCATTACATCTCTACTTTTTCTGTTACAGCACTATGAACCTGTGACATTTCTGGCTGTCTTGTGCTTACAAAATTGGGTTTGGAAGAGTTAAAAAGGGAAGTTTGGGGTCAAGTTAACATTGTAAGTTCAGAAAAGACAAAATACCGTTGGTTTTGCAAAGGATGCTGTTTGGCAAACAACCTGCCCTTGAGAGTCTCTTTTATGTACTCTATATTATCTATGCTGAGATCTATGAAACATGTTCTCTTTCTAATTTTTTTTTTCCCCTATGCAGAAAAAATGAGAAGGAAATGAAGCAGAGAGAAAACCTTGAGGTCTTTCACTTCTTCAATTAAAAGTGTGGCAAGGGAGGTATCATTTGGTTAAATCAGCAGATTTTTAAATTACCTGTTATTTTTCTTCATTGTGGATGCATTTAAACAGGTTTTTTTAAAAAAATTATAATTTTTGTGGTAGCATTTGCAATAAATCCTTTTTATAATTAACCCTTCATGTTAATTTGTACAAGCAAGTGTAGCAACAGTGGAAGGGCATGTGTCCATCTGGAAGGAATATCACCATCATCTGGCATCATATGGTAGATATTATATAATCCCTAGAAGAGGGTAAAATAGACCATATTCTGGGCTACAACTAATTCCAATAATATAATCTGATTAGAAGATACAGGCACCTAAATATAGGCTGAGGAAAAGCACCTACACACCTAGACCACCATGCCTTCAGAATCCCCTTAAGTACGGAAAGGCCTAGATTAGTGAACTCAGATTTTTGTTTTGGAAGGTTTTGGTTGTTCGGTGGGTTTTTAAAATTTAATTTAATTTAATATAATTTATTTTATTTTGTTTTAATTTACTTGTACAATATGTAACAATAGCATCTACTAAATGTCAGGGATGTGTGGTACTGATATGTACCATACACAGCCAAACCCACAAGGACGGGTTACTACCAATAAGGTACTTAAGATTTAAATTAGACAGATTCAAGTTCATGTTGTTCTTTCCATGAGAAGTATCCCTTGCCTGACTCCAGTTGTCAAGATTCTTAATAGTTCATTTTCCTCTGTAATTCATCCTTTGACTTAATTATAATGATTTAAGCACTAATGTCATACCCCTTACTTGGTTTGAGATTAACAATGGGTTTTCCAAAAGAACTTGTAATTATAAAACATTCTATAAAATTATCTATAAATTAGAAGCAGATGTTACAAATATTTTTAACAAGTGAACATTTTTTAGGACAACAGGATAGGTTAGGTCTGTTCTTTCCCATGTTCTTGAAGACAAATGGAGCCACTCACATCAACATTATTAAGGAGCTCCTTTCTGCTTACACAGACTACTAATCAAACCACAGTTTAGTTGCCCTCTGATCCTTTTCCCCTCTCTTTTAAATGACATTTTAAGAATGACAAATAAAGATTATAAATGTGACGAGTAAAAAATAGACTTACTGCCTCAAAATATAAAGCTATACTAGAGTCTCTGAAATGTCTGTGATACAAACACAGAAAAGCTTATATTGTTTTGCAGTTGTGACACAGCTTTTGAAATTTATTTTGGGAAATTTCAAAAGTATCTGACATTTACTATGCCTAAAAATGTGACATATGAATATTTCTAGTACCGTCTGATTGTCTAAAACTAAGCAGACGTTTACCATTTGAGAATGTTAATATAACATTTATAGAAATTTATGGTTGCCATGGAATATTTTGATTTCACAGGTGTGCTACATAAGTCAAATGGAAATACACATTTTGCTTTATTCTGAAATAAAAAAAATATTTTCCTATGCCAATTATGTTGAAATTACAAGAAACCACTTTTTAAGTTACACTTAGAATCTATAAGTCAATTTGATATCTACATTCTTATTTAGATAAGGTCTTGATTTTTCCTGTAGAAATGTTAGTCTAAGTTGCATGTGTTGCTTTTATCCAGAATCTTCAAGACATAAAAGCAACAGTGCTGAAGAATACACTGAGATACAGCTCTGTCTTGGCTTACTAATATTTGTCTGACTGAAGGCTAAGCTTTAATTAACCCAACTGCAAGGCCTTACAGATGCAGACAGGGATTGTACAGCATATCTATAATTTTTATTATTTTAGAAAATAATGATATTTAAAGGTGGTTACAAATCTCTGCATGCAACTAAGTATGGGATTCCACTCACACTGCATTTTGCAATAATGGATGTAGAAGTGACTCTGATGACATACCTTCTGAAATGGAGTTTCGTTTACACCCTTCTAAAGGGTGCTGAAGTGCTGTGGAGGGTTCAGAGAAAAACTACAATAGTCACTCAAGTAGAATAATTTTAATAGAAGATTAAAAAGGGATTTGATTACAATTTTAGGCATATCTAGAGGGACAGAACATGTAACAATAGACAAGACTTTAATCAAACAGAAGAATAACTAACTTTGGTTTGGTAAATTTCAACTAAGAAAAGAGTAAGTTGGAAGACAGATCAATATTTGATTCGAAGAGTGTTGATTAATGGAAAAACAATAAATAAAGTTCCGTGAAAGTCCCTCAAAATTCAAAGTATTGAAATAATAAAGAGATATTTTTCTAAAGGACATGTTTTAGATTCAGCACAAGTTTTTGATCATATGAGTATAAAAAAAGTTTATTCCATGGTGAAGAACTAATAGATGAAACTGACATTATGCAATATATCAGCTAAATCATAAAAATATTTATTTTAGGAACACGGAAGCATTTAAACATTTAATTTCTCTTTGATAACCTGTGCATATTGATAATTTAATTAGAAAAGAGAATAAACCAAAAGGAAACAGTTTTATTTATTGCCACTAAACTGTTTACAATTACATCCAGTGCTTTTGTATCATAAGAATTTAGTTGTGGTAATCATCTATAAACATTAAAGAGGGGAAAAAATAAATATCAAAATATTTTAATTTCATACCTATATCTATTGAAAGGGATGTGCTAAATGTTTTAATTACTTCTGCCATTTATGGTCACCTTAAAACTATTTCCTTTGTTTAAATTATTAATACTACTTTAAAACATTTCTTTTATTCTACTTCAGTTTTTGTTTAAGTCCTCTAGCTTGAAAAATAGCTGCTCATGGTTTATATCAGAGTACAGAACAGACCTTCTAATCTGCCTCAATACATTCAAATTGTTTTTCACCTGCAAGTCAAGTTATATAACTTTGCCTAGTTACAACAATTGAATTTCTCCCTCTGCAGCTCATAACTTTGTATTTGAATTCATCATTACAGAGCTTTAGACAGCCTCTTCATTGATTGAGGATATTACTTGTTTATCTGTTAGATAAGAGGCATGTGGTGAAAATATACAAGAGAGTGAACATTCAGTAGTGCTTTGGATTAAGTTATTATGCATTGAAGTCATTATACATTGACATTTCTTACCTTATCAATGAAGTTTCAAAAAATATAAATGTGCACATTTATTTTTATGCAGTTTCTATTTTCTGTGCATTTGTGTTAGTAAGGGGGAATGTTATTTATTGTACCTTGAATTATGACTGCACGCGTCTTGGTGCAGGTGTAGGTATTCTGTTATCTTTCAAGTATAAGAAGTATACTTAATGTTTTATGTCTGATTCCAGAGGAAACTATTACAGCAGGCTGTGCAAGGTACATCACAAAACATCATCAGAAATACATGATCACTAAGACAACTCTTGGTTATACTTTCTATTAGGATACAGCTATTCCCAAACTTGGATACAGCTATTTCCAAGCTTGTGTTAGATGTTTCAAAGACAAAGTACATAGCCAGCCATCCCCTAGAGCCCTGGGCTGTGTCCCTACCCCATGCCCACAGGAAGGGCCTGCCTTGCAAAGGGCAGAAGCAGGAAGTCTTAGGGGGCACTGGGCTGTAGGGTGGCACAGGGACAATGCTCACATCCTGTGAGTGCAGTGGACATGATCAGACTGTGAATCACAAGTGTTGTCAAGGTCCTTCTGAAGGGCTCCACAGCACTCTGAGGTACTGGCCACTCCTCCCAGCTTGTCATCAGCAAACTTCCAATTTGACATTGGAATTGATGGTTTTCATTTAGTATATATTCAAATAAACAAATAAATAGAAGATATTAAATAAATTAATCCAGGTGCAATGAATAGCAGGTAAAAAGTGAATTTTATGCTTTGAAGTGAGGGAGAGGTCAGAGAATGGTCTATTCAGAGTAAGATGAGAAAGTGATGCACAAGCGAAATATATACAAAGATTCCCACGGGAGAACATGGCAAAGAGTTTCTTTACTGAATTCACTAGTAGAAAGCAGTGAGTAATTCAATAGATTTAACCTTCCCTAACAGAAATGGTAGCTCCATACATGCTCGCCCTTGGCAACAGACAATCTATTACTTCTCAAGCAAGAGTCCAGAACTTTCACCTGACTTCTGTTACACACTTTGCAGTGTTTCCACTGTACTCCAAAATACATTCTAAGAATTTTCAAAGTACATTGTAAGAATGCAGAAAGTACGAAGCAAAATTGCAGTGCAGCAAATGTCCATGTATAAAGGCTGCTAGCCTTTCACTGTTTTAAAAGACCCAAAATCACGTACCCAAATCTATCCAGGTTGGGAAGAGCTAAGTTTCTACATGAAACAACAGCTACGCTAGAAATATCTACTATTACCTTAAGCTTGTCTAATGTGAACTTTCTTCATCGTTTGGTAATGCTTCAGTTTTCTAATCAATGTCTCAGATTTAAGAAATCTGACTGAAAAGAGCTTGAGACAGAACTATGTATCTTCTCTGGGATTATTTAAGGTCTTTTTTATATCACCTTTTTTGTAGAAGGTGTCTGAAGTATCTGTTGATACAGATACTGCTCTTACTGTTAAATTTAAAAATCACAAAGACAACACAGTGCCTACTAGATTTTCTTTTTAATAAACTATTAATTTACATGTCACTCAGCAATCTTTGATTGAGGTCTACAGCAGCATTGCCACTTTAGGTCACTAAGAAGAGCCTAACTGGTTTTGCACACTAAGCCAAGTCAGCAGCTGGACTTGTTTATTTCCCAGATAAGACCTTCTATCTCAGACACCTGAAGCAGAGATTTCAGTTAAAATCCACTATCAGTGCCTTTTTTATATGGAATTTTTTGCTAGAGGTCTTATAGGGATGGGATTCTGCATCACCCTAGGGAGTTGTGAAAGAACTGATAACTATCAGAGCTGAAAACAAGTGATAGAATAAAAATTAACTGTGCTTACTCTTCTACAGGGATCTTAGAAATTCAACAATGATCTCATTAACACATTTGGAACAATGCATACCCTGTAACAGTACAATACTCCTTCTGATAATTCCTGGTATTTTGGCAGGGGAGGTATAAAGATTCATCTATTTGATTCCTATCAAGTGAGTATATGACAGACAAATCATAACAAATTGTGGTGCCAGCAATGTCTGTTATACATATATATGCACTTATATATTGCACAGAAGTACAGAAGTAATGATTTTTTCTAATGGCAGAAAACCTTTCAAATTACTATAATAAGGTGTACATCTACTGTGTGACTATCAAAAACTGGACATAGACATAAAAACTGAATCAGATTCTGTGGGTACTTTTCAGACCAATAACTTTATTTTTAACCATTAAATAAATGGAATAAGTTTTACACAAAGTACTTGTGATTTCACAGGTTGTCTTGAATAACATATTATTCAAGTTAAAAAAATAGTGAAAAATTATGACTCATTTTTTCCAGTAATTGAAATGTTTTATTCATAAATAGAGCCCTATGTACTTTCAGATATAAAGGGAGCTTCTATATAAAATTGACACAGCATGGAAATTTTTAATGTAAATACCTTGTATTGCCTCTAAAATTCTCTGATGGTTTATATAAGGAATTCTGTCAAACACATGAATTTATAAAAAGTTCAATTTATATTTTATCATTGGTGAGCAACATTATTTTCAAATAAAGTAATCTGGATTTCTGCTTCAATAACTTCATCCACAAAAATCACTGTATTGTTAAAATCAGTGAAACTCCTTGTATCTTTTACATACACTAAATCAAACCTCTAGGTCTGCATTCAGTGGTCCAAGAAACCAAAGTAGTTCAAGTTTATACTCTCAGATTCCTATTTACGTGATGGCCATTTTAATTAATTCAACCATACCGTCATTTTTCTAGTAGTACCACAGCATTTCTTGCCAAGAGAAAAAACCTGCAGTGTCCAAACCTTTTCTTTATTTCTCTAATATTCCAGTATCTCCTGAATCGAGTAGTGTCTGTGTGAACTCAGTAGTCTGAATCACATCTGATTTGGTCATATTTGACCTTATTGTCCTTTATTTCCCTAGAAATCTCAAAAACCTATGCAAACACTGTTTAATTTTGACCAGACTTTAATGGAGCCCTCATAGATACAACTTTATCTTTTGGAAAAAGATAATAATAAATGGTAATTAAGGTCCCTTTGATAAGCTTCATGGTAGGAAGACCTGAAACTCAGTATATATGTTTCTTTTATAGGATATATGAAAGACAAGTCATGGACCCTAAGAATAGGATATCAATGTTTGCCACACGTACTTTTCTCTTGGTGACCCCTTGAGACCAGCGCCTGGATGCTCTTTTAGTTTCTGATACACTTGATCTGAGATTGCTGTGCAATTTTTCCAGATAAATGAAGGATGATACGTTTATTTTCAGTATGCCTCAGCTGGAATACATATACAAAGTCTGGCACCCCAAATCACCAAGCCATATGTTGCCACTGATCCTTTAAATCTACCATACATGCAGAAGTTGTGGTAATTTTTAAACTCTTTGTACCCCTTCAAAAGAGAGCATGTTTGGGTTTTATTTTTTTCCTGCAATCTATCATTTCAGTTTCAGCAGCAAAAAAGGCCCAAACACATCTATTCTTCCTATTTTGGTGATGATCTAACCGCCATTCATTTGGGTATGAGTCCTTTTGTTTGTTTAGTAACCAAAAATTCCTTGATGGTCTCCCATTATGTATTGGTCATACCTGCAGCTTCCTAAATCCACATGATCAGTTGGATATAACGTAGCTTGGCAGTGTAGGAAGCAGATTTTCCAGTGTATTGAAATAATTGGAACCAGGGATTATGTCTTTGGTAAGGAAGAGGAGTAGTGCCTGGAGCAGTTATCTTTGCAATGACAGCAGTGAACTTTAATGAGAATAAAGGTAAATGTCTCTCTTCATGACATACAATATGGGCTACTGACTCATCAAGCTGTTTCTCATTTGTCTAGTTAGATTCTCATGCTTTCATTTTTATGCTCCTTGCAATTAACACTATGTTCTTATCAGATTAACAGTTTCTTTTTTGAAGGGAAAAAAATCCTACCCAAACCCCCACATGCTTCTCAGAGGAGGAAAAACACACCTATTCAGAGTCATTGACTAGTACTGTGGTGCATGTTTCAAAATGTTAGACCTTGCTATCTTCCAAATTTCTATTTATATGTATGTAGCTTGCTGTAAACCACAAGTGTTTCAATATGTTGTGGAGGGGCATGTATGTATTTATTGATTTATTTATCATTTGAAAGCAAAGTTTGCCTATTTATAAAACATGAGCCATGACACTTGAAAATATCTCACAGAAAATCCTCACCTTGAGGAAAGCCAACTAGTACTTCAGTGAAATTAAATGCTGTGACTAATGCCAGCAATTATCCTCCTTTATTAATAGCTATAAAGGACCTATTTGTTTCCATGTTGGTGCTTACCAAATTGATCTGTTTTAGTGAGTGCTGAAATGCAGATTTATTAGTATTTATCTCAGTACTGGAGCAGGAGAGCAGCAGAGACAGATCAGCTCAGAGAAAAGTTAAATGGAGTTTTTTTGTAACTGCAAATTTATGACACGGAACTGACAACCAGGAGAGGCTGCAATGAAGATTCCTGAGAGCCTGGTCACTGCAGTAACAAGATCAGAGCACAACATCATTGGTACAAGACCATCCCCTCAGTGCCTGATTCAGCTGAGACTACTTGAAGATTAAACCAAAGGACCACACCTGAAATCTCACAATGTAGGTATTTAATGTTTTATGAAGTGAGAGTAATAAGTTGAAAAAGAGCTATGTAAAAGAGAGAGACCAACAGTGACAGTGTAGATACAACCATGTTTTTCATTTAACTGTAATGCCACACACCAGGCAATGAAAGGCAAATTCTAACTTTCATTTAAAATTCAAGTTTCAGCAGAGACATTAGGAAGGTACTGTACTAATATCAAACTATTGAAGAAGATGTTAGTAGATTCTCTTTTTTTTTTTTGCTTGTGCTAGTGCTGAGTACTACTCCAGTCACCTTCTACTTTCAGAAGATTTAATTAGCATAATTAACTTTAATTTTGTGTTGATTAAAGTGCCTCAAAGGAATTACATTAAGGTGGCATGCTTAAGGTCCAGACTCTATATGCAAATAAAATAGATACAGTTTAAAGCCTTGTGATTTGTGCTTCTTATTGTAATAGAATGAAGTGTTGAAAGGCAAATCGATCCAGTCACAGATTTCAATCTGACCTGACAGAAAATTTACAAATGTTCCTGGAGTAATTTCTAATTTTAAAAGAAAATAATGCATTGAGGTAAAAGTATGAACTGCAGCAAAATCTTTGCTTCAGACATCTAAGCATATTTTCAACATGAGTATTTATTTTGTTATAAATATTCATCTGATTTTGTACTACAACACTGCTTACATGCCCAACTGCAATCACTGTACTATTGGATAAGAAACAGCCCTGGCCATGACAAAGGTAATTAGCAGTACAGAAAATGCCAATTTATGTCCAGCACAAAAATGTGCAAAGATTATTCTCAGGTCTTATGGGGAACTCAGAAACATTCTGGTCAACTCCATGACTGCAGACTCCTCTACGGTCAACCTTGAACTCAAATTCTTGGTTGCTGTCCAACATCCTATGCTCTTCAAACACAGATCTATTTCTGGTATTCACAGTGCATGATGTGCATTTCACTGCTTTCTGCCACGGGTTTATGCATTCTTTTGGGAAGTGGAGCTAGGGACTGGTGCAACTTGAAGCCATTTCCTCTTGTCCTTTACTTGTTACCTGGGAGAGGAGACTGACACTCACCTCTCCAAAACCTCCTTTCAGGCAGTTGTAGAGAGCAATAAGGTCCCCCTGAGTCTCCTTGTCTCCAGGCTGAACACCCCCAATTCCCTCGGCTGCTCCTTGTCAGACCTGTGCCCCAGACCCTTCCCCAGCTCTGCTGCCTCTCTCTGGACTCGCTCACACACCTCTTGTAGTGAGAGGCCGAAAACTGGACACAGGATTTGAGGTGCGGCCTCACCAGTGCTGAGTACAGGGGGACAATCACTGCCCTGGTCCTGCTGCCACACTACTGATGATCCAGGCCAGGTGCCTTTGGCCTTCTTGGGCCCCTGGGCACACTGTGGGCTGATATTCAGCTTACTGTTGATCAACATCCCCAGGTGCTTTACTGCCAAAGCAGAAGCGTTCCAGCTACTCTTCCCCAAATCTGGTGCATTGCCTGGGGTTGTTGTGACCCAAAAGCAAGATCTGGTACTTGACCTTGTTGAAGGTCATGCAATTTGCCTCAGCCCATCAGTGCAGCTTGTCCAGATCCCTCTGCAGAGCCTTTGCACCCTCCAGTAGACCAGCATTCTGCCTAGCTTGGAGTCATCTCCAAACTGACTAAGGGCGCTCTCGATCCCCTTGTCCAGATCATTGATAAAGATATTAAACAGGACTTTTCCCAACACTGAGCCCTGGGAAACACCACTGGTGACTGGCCACTGTGAGAAATGAGACAACTCTTAAAAAGATTAATTTATTGAAAACAGAAAAATCCAAAAATTACAGAAATTAGAAAAATATAAAAATTTGGGATCCTGTGGCTCAGTAGATGGTATGCCCCAGGAGTGCAGGGATGTGAGATCTTCTGGCTGAGACAGCACTAGACCTCAGGTAGAGAAAAAGAACTTGCAGTGCTGGGCTGACTTTAAAAAAATTACTAAAAGCCCCTTAAAAGGGGTAAGGCTTTGAATGCCCAGCACCAATGTCTCCCACAGCGAGTCTGGAGAGAGCAAGAGGGGAAAAGAGACCCCGCCTCTCCGCTTCGTCCTTTTTATAGTTTTTGCTCCGCCCCCAGTCCGCCCACAGCCCGCCCCTTCGGTCCAAAGCGATTGGTGCTTTCCCTTTGATGGATCATCTCCGTCCACCAATGGCTCATCGTTGTCGGGGGGGGGGGGGGGGGGGAGGGGGGGTGGTAGTAGTTGAGATAAGGGAGATACAATGCCTTCATTAAAATTCAGGTATTCAGGTTGCCATGGAGCTTGCCTGCAGAGTAATGGCTTTGTGGCTAAAAATACCTGCTGGCTATTAGACTGGGTGGGGTTTTTTTTTTGGCCTTGGAATCAAAATGCAAGTGAAACCCACCTACAAAAAAAGTATTAAAATACATCCAACACATCTCAAAACACTTGTAAAAGTATACAGTAAACACAGGAAAGGTAACTCTTATGGTGTACAAGTGGTTTGAAGTTTGAAATGGGAGCATAAGTTGGTGATTTTTAACTGAGGAATTTTTAATTGGGAAGGGTGCAACTCTCTTAATAAACTATTTTGAACAATTGAAAACACTGATAATGGAACGGGATTTTTGTACCTGGGCTGATGGGTTAATTTTAACATTCAATTTAAAAATATTTAACTCAAAATTAATTAATTAAAGCACTTAATATGCAAAGACCAAGCACAAATAGGGATTTCATGTATGACAGCCACCAGCTGGATGTAATTCCACTCACCATCACTCTTTGGACCTGGCCATCCAGCCACTGTAGCTTCCTTGACATAAAAACTGACTATAAAAATATGGAAGATTAGGTTCTGATTAATTTGTTGGTGTCTTTTAAATTATGGTAACATAGCAATGTGCCACTTAATTTTACTTTTATAGTATTTTTGTTTCTTTCAATTTGGTTTTCATAAAAGGAAAATTAAGGAAAATTAAACCAGCTATGAAGTGGTGCCAATGCATAGAATCCATGATTGTTTTGAAAGCATTATGAAAATATTTGTTAAACAGTACATAAAGGTAATTCTGAGCTTCTGCACAGCTCGATCTATTAAGTCATATTAGGAAAATGGTCACTGGATTAGATCTTGCACAAACAATTTCAAGGCTAGTTACAGCCTGAAAATAAAACTAAAACTAAAACTATAACTTAATGCTACAAATGTTGATAAGTGTAGTCAGTAGTTGAAATGTCTGCTATTAATACACCCAGGTTTGAGCTATGGATATATTATCAAGATAAACAGACATTGTTAATAAAATTGAAACTTACAGTACTGTCATCTAAGAAACCATTTATAGAATAGAAAGATTGTTTTTAATTAGTGAATGCATGGAATAAATACAAAATGTCACATAACACTGAGTTATTTGAATACTTTACTCCCAGATGGTTTTCATATATTCAGCCTCTCCATTCCTTCCAAGGTGAAAAACAAAAGTAAACAAAGAAGAAAACACACTTGTTTGCTCTCATTCAAACCATCTTGAATACTTTAAATATGACTTCAAACCATGAACCCTTCCTCTTACTAGAATTCCTTCTGTAACACAAGAAATATCAACTATTTCTAGGAAAACTAAGCTGTTTTCACCATTCTATCCAGGAGAGTAAATCATGTCAGTGATGTTGCATTTTCCCCCTACTGCAAGTAAATAGGAAAGTATTTTATAACAAATACTCATTAATTTATACAAGGAAAGTTGGAACTGAATGGTTTTGGTGACTCAAAGGCATTTACTACTAGTTCAGCTACTTAAATTGGTCCCAAGCATAGAACAGTTTTACTCTGTGTGTGAGTGCAGTAATTAACGTAGAACCAAAGCCTGTGCTGAATCTAAATCTATTTTCTGCTGAAGAATGTGCAGAAGAGGGCAGACCAGAAAGGAGAGGGAAGGGCAGAGCAGAAAAGGAAGGGGAGGGGAGGGGAGGGGAGGGGAGGGGAGGGGAGGGGAGGGGAGGGGAAGAATTACTATAGTTTTGTTTCATTGACTATCAGAACTCCGGTCCATTAGAAGCATGTTTAAAGATCCCATAGTCAGATCAGAGAAGCTGCCATAACTTAACCCAAAGGTTGGTTGGGAACTGTAACATGCTCCCCAGGGAAGTGGTCACAGAACCAGCCTGACAGAGCTCAAGAAGCATTTGGACAATGCTCTCAGGCACATGGTGTGGCTCTTGGGGCTGTCCTGTGCAGCCACAGGCACTGGACTTCAGTGATTCTTGGTGATTCCTTCCACCTCAGGATATATTCCATTCTATGGTTCTATGGTTCTATGATTCTATGATTCTTTGAACTTTTTAATATTTGTGTTAATGTCTTCCTTCTCTCACACACACTATCATATGTATAAGAACATTAAGGAAATTCAAATGCCAGGAAAGCCCCAGAAATTCTGTAACTGAGTAGTCATGGGGAAAGATAATATCTTGGTAATATTGCAATGTCATGAGTTGCAGGCATCCACTACTTTTATAAGAGAGCATTTCATAAGAGCAGCAGCGAGTCTGTTGTGCTGACTCATACGACTACAGAATCCTGTCAGAACTCAGTATCTCACCATTCTACAAAGATACCCACCTCCCCCCTAAAGGTTCCACATGTGCCACTGTTTCATTCTGAGACCTGAAGACCTCTCATCATCACCATTTCCTTGCATGAAACCTGAGCAGAAAAGCTGCAGCGTCTCGCTCAGCCTCACTGCCCTGTCAAATGTGGAACATTGAGAGCAGATTGCTGAAGAAATCCTTCTACTATGGAACACATGTGAACTTCTACAATTTGTAGGGAAAGGATAAAGATGAGCAACTTCAGAAATCACTATGTGCATGCTCTGGGTAATGCTAGGCAAGGGGTTCTTTTAAACAAAAATTTTTTTCAGAAATTCTGCAAGTCCACTTCTGTGCATGGTATGACCATGGTGAAGTATGAATTTCAACCCTTCTTAGCCAAACTAAAACACACAACCAAAATACATCAGCAGTGAACACGGGGATAATGTCGTAATTTTATCTGGCAAGCAGCTAAACAGCATACAGCCATTTGTTCAGTCATCTGCAATGGATGGAGAAGAGAATTGGAAAAAAGGTAAAACTTGTAAGCTGAGATACATAAAATTTAATAGGACAGAAAATGAAGCAAAAGCAACAGCAATGATAAAGCAATATGAAAAACAGTTCACCACCCTCTGACCAATGCCCAGCCAGTCCACATGCAGTGGGACATGACCCACCAGCCAACTTCTTGAGTTTTATTTCTCAGTATGATGTCATATGGTGTGGATATCCCTTTGTACAGCTGGGGTCAGCTGTCCTGACTGTGTCCCCTCCCAGCCCCTTATGCCCTGCAGCCTCGTCACTGGTGAACTGCTGGAGAAGCTGAAAAGCCCTTGACTTAGTGTAAACATTGCTCAGCAAAAAACAAAACATCAGAGTGTTATCAGCATTATTCTCATCCTAAATCACAAATACATAACTGAACCAGCTACCAGGATGAAAATTAACTCTATCCTGACCAAAACCAGGACACCATGGTCATGATTTTGTAGCAGAGTGTGGTAGCAATTGGCATCTTATGATCTTTGACCCTCAGCAACCCCACAGCAGAAGGGTGCTCTGAGAGACTGAGCAAGGTAGACAAATGTTTTAGTTTCCTGTCTCCAAGACAGCTATACCAAAAGTGCACTTGTACACATTTTGGTCCTTGAAATACCTTCTCCTGAGTTAGTCTATGCCAAGGACTCATGGAACCTCTGGGCTAGTCACAACGGGGTGCGTGTGCCACTCATTCCCCCTCAGGCTCATGTTGGCCTCCAGCAGAGTTAGTTGTTGGGATTTCCCTGTCACTCCAGAAATACAGATGTGTTAGGAAGTAGTTATTTACTATAAGGCACTGAAACAAGCTGTCCAGAGAAGCAGTGGAAGCTGCCTCCCTGGAAATGTTCGAGGGAAGGCTGGGCCAGCCTTGGAGTAACCCTAGCTATTGAAAAGTGCCCCTGCCCAGGGCAGGGAGGTTGGAACTAGATGATGTTTAAGGTAACTTTTAACCCAAATCATTATATGATTGTGTGATTCTCTTTTATACCGATTTCTTCATCTGTCCTCCTTCCTATTCTCAGTAGTCCGAGTTCTTTGCATGTAGGCAAGAGCAGCTTGCATTTGTTTCTAAGAGTATGTAATCTGCAGCCCATGACTTGATTTACTGGGAGGGGAGATACTGGAGGGAGAAAAATGGTTTACAGTGAATTTGGTTGGGCTCTGAAGCTGTTTTCATTTTGAGTTGGCTACATGGCCATGTTGCCAGCTCCCACTGCTGCTAGCCAGACAGTGAAGGTACATGATTTGAAGATCCATTTTTGGGACATTGATACATCTACAGGTACCATGGATGAATCTAAAGAGGTAGTGCCTGCAATGTCATTCTGGATCATCCGTAGTCACAGACTGCATTTCTTGTCCCCCTGACTAGAACCTCTTTGGAAGAAAAAGGCAGGAAACCCATCTCTTATTCTTCTACTGGAATCACATCTATTCAATGGCATTGAATAGATGTGGCCTTGGTACGCTGCTGACTGAGAGATGAACTTTTGTATTTTTACTTCTGTTTTGAACTTCTGATTGACCAAATGCTCTGTCAAATGCTTACTTCACTCTATACTCCTTACACATCTCACTTTTTCAGTCAATAAATTATTAGTACTGCACAGATAATTAGGGCATTCATTACTAATCAATTAAAGAAAAAGCAGCAAGGCCTTTATACTTCTCTCTAATGAGGAACAAGGGATAAGGAATTGTTTTGTCTATGACATAAATACAGTTCTGCTTTTTGAGTTTGCAAATAGAAATACTCTAAATTTGAAGGATGACGTATTGAAAAGTCCATGTGGTCCATAGAGATATGGTGTTCTCATTTAATAAATATCATTATTTTCTGTATTACCAGCAGAGTAAGTTATGCATTTTTAACAAAGTCCACAATAGGCACTAAAGGCTTTTTTCTGTAAAAAAAATTCTACAATGTATCATAATAATCCTTGAAACCTAAGAATAGGTATTGTATCACATTTTCCTGAAATATGTCTTTTGCTTTTGTAGCGAGTTAGAAACCTTTATTTTGTTATCTCATTATATCATAAAGATTAAAAAGAAGGGATATTTTATGAGATACCACATTTCATTTGGATTCCCAAACCAAAATACTCACTGAGCTACACAGAATAGTACCTTTTTTCCTTTGTGTTTGCCATACAAAGTATTTTCAGAATATTTGTTGGGAGGAGAGTAGAATGGAAATTATTTATTTGTTGGAAATAATGATTGTCTTTCTTATTTTCTAAAAATACAATATGAGTAAAATAATTGTAATATTCCTTCCGAATTTACTAATATCTCCAGTTTGAAAGACTTGCAAAGTCATCCAAAAGAGGTCTGTACTTGCATAACATTTGCATATTAAATTTATATATATATATATATATATATATATATATATATAAATACACTGAAACCCTGAAGAATCCAAGAAGATTTGGAGCTGGATTGAATATTTTCTTTTTTATCAACTTCTTGAATAGAAAATGTATAAAATTGAATAGAAAAAAGAAAACATGAAATAGATTCTAATACAGTCTTTGCTCCACAAAATATCTAATTGCCTCTTGTACTTTAATTATGGCATATGTCTGGATTTTTGTTTAGCCTTCTGTCTTTGGAAAGCTTCAAGAGTGCTTTAAAACAAACATACTAAATACCCCACTGAGATAATGAGATGAACCATGGTGATAAACAGAAACTTCTGTTTCTTAGTCAAAGACTTGGATAGTAAATATTATAAATACATGTTTTGTTGTGTTGCATAATATATTGTTTTCACAAGTGAAGGTAATTGTATGACGTTATGAAATAAAATTACACACATAGATAATCAACATGCACTGCACTTATGGAGATAACTTTATTGTCCTACGTACATTCATTTGGTTTTATTTGGAAAATAACACTACCGGTTTTAAGCACATTTAGGAAGTCGTTGCTCATTTGGAGAGATCTACTTTTGATTAAAATTGCTCAGGCAAAGCCAAAGATTAAATAAGCAAGGACATGGGAAGCCAGAAATGATAAACAGTAACTTGTAGCTTTATTGACCATTTATCTCAGCAGAGCTACATGGATGAGAATCCCTGAGCTCAGATCTTGTGGTCTGCCCCAGAAAGCCTGGCAGCTGTTATGAATGGATTTGCAATTTTGGCCAAAAATTTCCCTAACAGAACAATTTTCTTCTGATTCACAGCAGTAACATTTAAAATAATTTCAAATGGAAGTTTCAAAACATTTAATTCCAGAAAGTGTCAAAATGTTTTATTTCAACATTTTCACTCTCAGAATTGAATATTGCAGTAGAATTTGGAGGATTTTTTTCCTTTCTTTCTTTCTTTTTTTTAATGTCATGAAAGATTCCAAGATTTTGACTTTCAGCTGGCATCCAGAAATTAAAGGCTGAAATCTTGGCTAGAGTCACTGAATTTCAACTACATCTATCTACAAATGAAATTTTGGGAGTTGTTTTGCACTGACAGAGCCAAATAATGGAAATCAACAGAGAGAACTAATTAAAGAGGCTTGGGTGAGCATCTTTGAATTTTTAAGGGAACTGACACTGAAACTGCTGCATATAAGCAGGTAGGACATATTATTAGAATACCAAAATTAATTCACGATCTAAGTTTCTATCCTTAAAATATATTTTTGGTAGCTCATCCAGGCTTCAAGAAAATGCTTCAAAATTTGCATGCTTCCACAATCAAACCAAACAAAAACGGGGTGGGGAGGAGGGGTGGTGTCTTTTTCGTAGAGTTATTGGGGTTTTTTTAAGTTCAAGATTCTAAAAACCAGACTCATGACTTTAAAGGAATCACTCATGATTTCTAAATTACCTGAGTCAGATATTATCAGAATTTCTAGATAGATAGTTGTCTCAATAATGTTACTGAAGAAAAGGTTGAGTGAAACTTTCTACTTTTTATTTTCTTATATTTCTTGCTTGCTGATATACAAACTGTAGAAAATTGTACTGAGAAACCAGGACAGTAGGAATTTATGCATTGATAATTTATGTATGGTTTATGACTTTAGTTTACATAATTCTTTCTTTATTCAATAATAAATGCATAGTTGCTATAGAAACTGCTACAACATAGGATTTGGATTACTGCAAAGAGGCAGGACATTTTTATAAACAAATAAACACAGAAGACACATAAATCAAATGTTAATCAGCATCATGCATGTTCTCTAAGACAATGAAGCTTGAGTTTCCCACTCATTTTGGGGGTGCAGTGGGTTTGTAACACAGACTCCATCTCTGCACTGGCCTCCTCAAATGTATTATTGAAAGGTGTACTTATTTTATTTCCCAGTCCCAGTGACTGTACTTCCAAATAACTGTTCAACAATTTGTTTTTAACACAGATGGTTCCCAAACAAGCTTTTTATCCTCTAGGTGGCTACTACAACATAAGGCCTCCTAGGAACCTGCAGTATTAAAGTATGACTATCTAAGAAGAAGATACTGAAGCAATTAGCACTGCATTAAAACTACAGGAAAGAAATCTGTGTTAACTGTATGCATAGGACAGAAGGGACAAATGAGTTTTATTTTATCTACTACTCTCACTTTCAATTCCTTTTTTATCTTGCTTGTCTATTTTTTCCTCTTTCTGAAAATTCTTGGCTTTTCATTGCAAATTAAAAATAATTGCTGTTCTCCCCAAATGCACACACCCTCCCATCTACTTCATAACCAGGTCTATTAAAACCCATTCCTGTTGCTATGTGAATTCTGTACATTTCTACTTTTCTCTACTTCTTTATGCTGATTGACTCACACATCACAAAATAGAAATTTCAGAAAAAATATTTGATATTTAGAAGAAGTCCTGAGACCAGTGTAAATCTAATCAGTCAAGAATGATGGGGGTCTTAAAATTTATTTACTTTTATTTTTCCTACTGTGGTTTGGATTGGGAGGGACATTTAAAGGTCATCTAGCTGAACCTCCCCTGCGAGAAGGAATGATATCAACTAGGTCAGGCTGCTCAGAGCCCTGTTAAACCTGGCCTTGAATGCTTTCAGGAATGGGGCATCTACCACCTCTTTTAGGTTAAAACCATTACATCTTGTTCTATTGATAAAGGCTCTACTAAAACGTCTGCTCCCTTATTTCTCATAAGCCCCTTTAAGAATTAAAAAGCCAAAATAAGGTCTCACTGGAACCTTCTTCCATCCTGTTTGGGATTGTCCTTGCCCAGGTGAAGGACCTTCACTTGGCCTTGTTGAACTTTATGAGGTTTACAGGCTGCTATGACAATTTCATTTTCAAATGAAAAAAAAATTAAATTTCCAAAATTAAATATCTATTTTGTCACAGTCAAAACATTTTTTCTTTGTTATTAAATATTTTACTTCTCAAAGTAAAAAGTTGGTTGTTTCCTGAAAAACATTGCATTAGCAGTAATTTTAATTTTCTAACAAGAGCAATATTTTGTGGAAAATTTCTGCTTGGGAAAAAAAATCAGCTCAGCTTTTGTGATATAACTCAGAGAATATATTATTTACATTTTTCCTATTATTCATCTAAGAGATTCAGTGTTACCAGGGAACAGCAGAAACAGTACTTCTAAACTGTAAGTAAACAGAAGCTGACGTAGTTAATATTGTGAATTTGCTGCACTGAGATAATTTTTGAGCAGGG
Source organism: Corvus hawaiiensis (assembly GCF_020740725.1). NCBI lineage: Eukaryota > Metazoa > Chordata > Aves > Passeriformes > Corvidae > Corvus > Corvus hawaiiensis. The sequence continues at coordinate 110,982,024 of NC_063214.1, read as the reverse complement.
CTAGCCAGGGTGTTAGTTCAGATTCTGATGATGTTCTGCAGTTCTTCATTGTTTTACCATTCTGCACTGAGGGCTTCAGCTCTGTACAACCTCCCTGCTTGTCATTTCCCCTCCTGCTGCTAGAGGTTGCTAATTAGGCACAGCTTTCCATAATTTTTTTTCTGAGATGGCAACTTAAATGCCTGGATCACTTTGCTACCCTGGGTTAGGAAAACCCCACGTGCAGATGTGCTGAGGGAGGTAGAAACAGAGACTTGATGATGTGAGGCAACAGTAGGAACCTCATAGCCTTTAACTACCCCCACCTAAACAGTACATGCTACCTTTGTGCCATGAGAAACATCCTCTAAGGAATGACAGAGCGCAAAAAGTCCTCTGAAGAAAGAGTAGAAAGAGCATCTAAGGGGTTTTTGTCCTTGAGTGTTTTGGCATCTTTGCAAAAGTTCTCTTCTCTCTTACATGGAAAATATTTCTCCCCTTCATTGACTAATAAAACATATATTACACCTTACATTTTTTGGTGTCTAAACAAATAGATTAATGAAGCAGTAAGTATATGTAAATTAATTACTGCTTTTTAGAATTTATACCCCCAAACATGGTTACACATTAACTGCACTGCAGTTAAATGTCTAAATCTAATAAATTACATCAGGTCCTCTAAAGCTACCATCTAATTAGTGTCAAATGTTTACTATAATTAAATTCTATATGTCAAATAAAAAAAGAAAAGATGATGTGAATCTGCTTTGCAACCAAATTAAAGTGCATGGGAAAAAAACACTAAGAGCCTGCAGTAACAAGAAACTTACAGTATCTTTTTCTGTGGATAGGAAAGCCTCAATAAACTTCACAATTACCTACATGAGGTATCATTTCAGAAAGGAACAGAGACTCCCTTCAATTATGATTTATTTTTTCATCTGATGCAGTTTTTCTACAGACTGCGAAAAACCTTCTGTTCTGAAAGGCGAAATTTGTAACAGCAACCATTTTCTTAAACTATAGAGGCAGAATAATATCTCTAATTTTTGTTAGAGGGGAGAAGAGAGTTTTGCAATAGATTTGATGTAAGATTTTTGTCTAAAATGTGGTTTTTGTCAGAAAATTACAACTTGTATATCACTAATCCAGGTATTTTGGTGACTGCAGTGTGGAGTTCATGTTAAACTCTCCAGATCTGCCATGAGCAACACTCTCACAACCACTTAAAACTCCATATAAATTCCTATGGCTGCAGTATGGATATACCCCTGCATCCCAGAACTCTGGCAAAACATGGGACATAGAACTTCTACATTCAAATACACCAATGCAGACAGAGCTCTCCAATCACATGTAGCTCACATTCTCTATCAATTGCTATTTTACAGTTTCTCCTAATGCATTTTTAATTTTTTTTTTTTAAACTGAACACTGTTATATGCATGACAAAAAGCTGCTTTTATTTGTTTTTAGCTGAAATTCTTTCTCTCCAAAGAATCTCTGTGAGGCATTTACCCATGTTTCTCCTATTCATTTGTACTACCCAAAGTGGAAATTAAGTTAATGATTGACTGCAATGGGTTGACCTTGACCAGCTGCCTGCTGGCCACCAAGCTGCTCTATCACCCCCTTTCTCAACAGAATCATAGAGCCTTCACCAATACTCAAGAAATCTGAATGCTCTTGGAAAACAGGGCTCTCTCCATTTCCCTGGGAACACTAAGGGGAGGAGGCAGACTGATCCTTGATTAGCTCCCCATAAACTTATGCATATGGTTGTGATAGTATGTTAGTGCATGTTTGAAACTCAGTTTGTGACCCTGATGATGTGTGCACAGCTAGATAATAACAGCTAATTCTATTAACATTTAGAAAATGAAAATTTACCTGCCATTTTCCTTGTTTCATGCTTACACATATTTGCGTTTTCTCATACTTGTACACCAGGATGTGGTAAAAGGGTAACTTATGATGGGGAAAAAGATGAAAAAAATATAATAAATTCTTTGCTTACTTCAGTAATGCTATCACAGCAATGTTTAAAGCAGTAAGGCTTATCATAAGGTTGTCATTTACAATGTCATGGATACCAAATTCCTTTAGTGTTTATCAGTAAAAAATGCATAAGGCCAGAAGGCTACTGCAAACACAATAAAAATTTTTATCAATTTATCGTCAAATCATATTAAATAGGAGCATTTTCCAGAATGATTTGCAAATGAAAGGGTGTTAGGATCTTTATGTAAGTACAAAGTATGGTATTAAGGGAAAAAAAAAATCCTGAAAAAAGTCCAACCCTGCTTTGGGATCACTATTACAGTTGTTCCTATGGTAACCAGTTATTTGTGCTGCCTGCATCATCATATATATTTCAGGAACTAGAGTGCTAGAAAAAGGGGAGGGGAAAAGAGCATGTATTACACTAAATTAATTCCAAAGACAAACCCATATTGAAATACTTGACCCTTAGATTCAAAGCAAAACACCTTTGTATGATTTCACCCACTTGACACTTGGAAGTGTGGTTCTCAGAAAAAAAGGCTATGAAAAATTGGCATATACTTACTCATCTGCTTCTCATTTTGTTCTGAATCACATCTCTAATTCATTGCTAAATAGCAGTTTCAGTCTTATCTGAGCTGCACATCCAAGGTGCTGAGGGGAGGAAGTGTTTGGTTGCTTTCCAGACCACATACGTCCACAGGACCTCTGGCACTGGGAAAACACTGACAGACATTTGAAGTAACTGTTTTTTACAAAAAGAAGCCCAGAGAGGAGATTAAATTACCTTTCAGAAAGTCATTTGGGAGACAAGATTCACCAGCTTCAATAGTGTTCAGTCTTTTGGTATCAGTAAAATATGTTCCTCTCCAAGGTTTCTTTTGTTAATGCATTCGGGGCTTTGGTGTGAGGTCTTCAAATGCTAAACCTCTTAGGAAGATGCAGAAAGATTCAACTGGTTCTCAGCACCTGGACTGAATAAACTAAACTGGCAGCTGTTGAAACATCCTTTCTACATCATATCCTGTATCTGTGAAAGAATTTAAACCTGGAACTTATCAAATTTTTGTAGTTGATTACAAAAAAGCTTCGTTATTTTACAAAGGAGTTTTCTTATTTACACTTTCAAAATTATGCTACAACGGATAAAATAACCAAACCCCAAATGTTTTGAGTCCCTACCCCTACTTATATGTACCACAATTCCAATTGCAATCAAAGGGAAATAAGACTCCCTAAGAGATATTAGACTCCTAAATACTTTTGCCCATCTGTCTTTCACTTATACAAGCCAGGAATTAAGTGGAATTTGGTAGAACTTATTGAAAAGCATCTAAGACCAGACTTTAAATTTCTCTTCATGTATAGAGTTTGCCTCTCTGCCTGTGCATAAGCACTGAAAAAATCAATCTGTATTTTCTATATAGGCCTAGTGTAAGTTTTAAAATGTGACATTCTTATGCTGAAGCATCTCAAGAAGCCCAGCCTGGTGAGCCCTGAAACTATTGAACACATTCAGGCATCCTATAAAAGGCAGCTGTGGTTGCTAATTTTTGCTAAAAGAGTGTCATAGTACCACAGTCTATCTTAGATGCAACACCTCAGAGAATTTGTCTGGAAGTAGGAGCTCAGTTCAATCAAAAACCTATCAGAGATCGAGCCCACATATCTCTCAAAAGCACCCTATCATCAATATATATGTTATAGTGAAGTTCTCCAAGCTATGCTGCTGTGCAAGGACAAATCTAATGTTACAGAGTATACAGAGACAGAGGAAGTGTTTCTTTTTCACTGCCTTCTCTGTGAGGAGGAAGTTGTGGTCCTTTTTTTCTAAAGCTCTGTCCATATTTCAATTATTCAGTCTCTGAGTAAAATGCAACCCTTGAGCAGAAATTACAGTTACAATTGCCCCCTCACAGATGAGTGCCTTTAATGCTAGACCAAGAAATTATACTTTTTTCTCTCTTTTCTTTCTCAATAAATCTTGAACAGTTTTCAGCACATTGTTATGGGATCACATTGACAGGGAACACAAGTCCCTCAGCATTCCACCAGGTTAATGTGCTGCCAAATATTTTTCAGCATTTGGCTAGTGAAGCATTGTCTCAAACCAGGGAATAAAATAGATATGTATATCTTGAGAAGCTTTCTGAAGTGTGGGGAACTGAATTCTGTATTCCCTTCCTTGCCCATGCATCCTGTCAAAAACTGTATGATTGGAGGCATGAAATGTGAAGCTGAGTAACTGGGAGAGGGTTAGCAATTAGGACAGGCTGAGATGGTGGTGCAGAAGAAACGTGAGAACAGGAAAAAGATTCGGATCCTAGTTTGGGGGACTGAGAAGTGTAGTTTGAGGAAGGTGCAAAGATGAACCTCTTCTGTGTCTTTGTAAGGTGAGGCATGGAGTTATAGCTATTGCTGCCCTATCAGTTTTTCATGTATTGCCAGTGCCATTGGACATACCTGTAACTCCAGCTGCATTGAAGCTGTTACTAAGGGTTACATCTGACTGTCCTGAATTTGAAACGCTGGTATCTTATTGTGGCTGATGGGCAGGACCATCATTACTGCTCTTCTTGACACAGTTTAAAGGAAAATAGGTGTTGAAGATCTTTTACAAGATCTTTCAGCTTCTTCATTCTTGCCCTTCTTCTGTGGAAACTGTGACATCTTCTCTGAACTGAACTCACATGACTTATCACCAAACAACCTTCAGACTTACCCAGATCCTTGCACTAAGGAAGAAGAATCACAAGAAAAACATAATCTTTCAATTCAACTGTTAATTTATTTTGTAACAAATTGTTCTGCAAATCATAACGTCTCTAATTTCCCTGGGCTTTAAAAAAGGTACAATAAGTATTATATTTTCAAAATACTTTGCCTTGGTGGTGTTAGTGTACCTCACTCCACATGTTCTGTGTAGATGTTTACACACCAGCATATTTATTCTCCAAAGCATCTTTAATATTAAATCTATTATTCTATATATGAAAGAATAATTGACAATAACTGAAAAATATTTAACATATCTTGTGAAGTTAAAGTAATCAGGGAATGTGAAAACTATCAATTATTATTAATTTTTAGTAAGGTTCAAAGAGCTTTAAAACCTTAACAGTAGACTTTACAATCTTTTACATACATTTTCCTTCCATGGATATTATAAAATTGTTTCTTAAATTCCTGTATAAAAAGAATAAGGTGAATAAATGAAAGGGGTTACTTTTCAGTCTCATATGTGGAATTTCTGATTTTTTCTTGTCTACTTTATGGGTTTTTAAATATATATTGGTATTTACTTGCTTAGATAAAGTTTAAAGCCCATATTTCTGCAATAGTTTCTGTTATACAGAAGCAATAGCTTTTTAAAAGTACAAAAACACCCCAGTTTCTGAAATAATAATAATAATTTAAAAATACATAATCATTTATAGCTAACTATTGAGATGAAATGTTGAAGAGGAATCTGAATATTCTGCAAAGTTTCTTCTTATGTTTATGGAGCTGGAACACACTAGAAAAATTATGGCCCACTTACAACAGTTGATTGTATAGGGTTTTGTTTGAAAAGACAAGTAATGTCTCTGAAACAGGGCACTCAATTTGAACAAAAATTGCACATTTTTCATGTTTAAATGAGATTATCTATTCAATTATAGCTTTGTGTATCCATGTGAGTCTTTTCAAATGTTATAATACCAAATCTTTTGAATGTTTTTGAATGTCTTTTGGTGTGCTGAAACACCACTTCACAAATGTGACAGTTCTGTAGTTTCTGCTCTTCACAGATGTCACATGTACTCCATTCCAGAAGAGGGTTCCCTCTCACTGGTCCCAATGTTTGCTCTTTATCCAGATTTTCAAGTTAAGCATTCAAAGAAGCCCAAACCAACCACATTTTAAAGACATCCTTGACCCTGCAGCTACTCTTCTCCAGTGAGAAAGGGGCTATCATCCCAATATGAATATGAATATGAATATGCAGCTGATTTGAAAATCAAGCACTTTGGATCAAGACTTGCACATATTAGGCCACTTCTAAGTCACATAAGAGTGACTATAAGCATAAGGATGTTTGTATGCTGGGTGTTTTTAATAAATAGGGAAATAATAGCATATAATGATGTCAACCATTTTGCAGTAAAGAAGAAAAGGAGTAAGTTACAGGATGGTGTGCTGTTCTAGACTGAGAATTACTTGGAAAAAAAGTTTTATTGATACACAATAGATATTGTGTATCGATTGATATAATTGATACACAAGTAGAAAATACTTCTCATCTTTAAAAATAGTTACACTTTTCTGCGCCAGTCTAGCCAAACTGAAATGTTGTTTTATTTTAGCAGTTCTAATGAATAGTCCAGCTACATATACCACACAAAATCATCTACTTAAGCTATGACAGTTAATGTTTTGTCAAAAAAAAAAAAACAAAAACAAAAAACAAAATTTGCAACAGAGTAAAATTCTACAAGCAATTTGTTTCCAATCATGTTTTAATAACTCAAAAATCTAGGTGAAGGCATTTAAAATATACAAGCTCCAATTTTATACCTTTCAACACATGAGTACTGTAGAATATCTGGCACAATGCTAGAGCTAACCCTGAAATCTCAGGACGCAACTTTGTTGCACTTTATGGTTGAAACATTTTTGTTTGTTGTCTTGACTTAAATACTATTTAAACTTACTGCTTAAATAAGCTTTAAAAATTTCCTGTTGTTTGTTTTGATGCTTAACAGTTTTTAAGCTAATTTTGCAAACTGCTCTTTTTCTCACTACCATCTTGAAATTTGCAGTTTGCCCTCCAGCTCAAGCTGCTACTTTGCTTACACCTCATCAAATTTCCTTTAATTCTCTTCATCTCCTTCTCTGCTGATAAAGTCTTCTCTCTTTTCCCCCACTGACTTGAAAACAGCTCAGTGGAAAGCAGTACATCTCTTGCAAAAGTTAATAATGAGAGTAAAATTATGTTGTAGTTTGATGTTTGGAATCATGGCAAATAAAAGGATTTCCAGCAGAGCTCCATCTAACCTTGTTTCCTCTTTAGAAAGAGATTTGCCTCGAACACTGATGTTTTCAGAAGTCTGCTCTCCTTATAGTGATATAGCAGAGCAGGATTCTCATTACAGCTATTATATGAAAAGAAAATTTTCATTTATTTCAGCTCACAAAATCAAACCTTAATTACTCAGTAAAATTTGTGGGCTTGTGAAAGAGAGTACAATAGTTCTTCTATCAACTGAAAGGCTAACCTAACTCTGCTGTAGGTAATAGAAATAATACAGATGAGATCAAAGTGAAGCAAATCAGTCTATGAATATATTTTAAAATCTGAAAAGCAGTACTGAGAGCTTTTGCAATGCTCAGTGGATTTAACTTTGAAGATGTTTCTTCTGCTTATAGGGGGAAGCCCTGTTTATATCCCATGAAAGCTCTGACTCCTCTCAAGTGGAAGAAGCAGCAATGCAAACTCTGAAGGATGACAATTTTCTGATGGTATGCTCTTTTCAGAGGATGTGGCTGGGCAGCAGTGGATGAGGCCATCGACTGCCCTATCCTGACCACTCCCCTCTGGAGGTGGTCTCACCTTCCCCCTGTGGGGAAAATGAGCAAAAGCTGGACCTGAAAGCTTTGAGAGGGCTGAGATGGAAGAGGCAGAGGAAGAGGGGTCTGAACTTGTAAGCTGCTGCTAGCACTGCAACTGGAACCAAATGAGTAGGGCAGACTTGGGAGAGCAGAGAGACCTTCCAACAAGCTCAACCAGGTTACTGGGCAACATCTTCCTTTCAAGAACTTAGAACACACTCTGTGGAGTTAGCATTACTTTTGTAGCTTATCTACGACTACGTTTTTATTATTTCTCCTGGTCATTAAAAAAAAAAATCCTTTAAAACCCCCCTAAGTTATCTATAAATATAAAAACATTTTTAACATTAAAGCCTTCAGCTTTGCTGTACTCAGTATAACAAGTTGTCTATAACAAGCACTGACCTCAAAGGTCATAGCAACTTCTGAGTCCCATCACACAATGAATAAAATTAATATAAATCAGCTGCAATGAAATGAATTTTTACCCATGTTGAGAGGACTGTTTTACTTATTCCTGCTCATCTTTAATTCAGCTGTACTCATCACAGAGGCAAAATTTGCTAGTTTTACTCTTTAAGTTGGGCCATAAAACAAATGATTGGCTCAGTCATATGAATAATCTGTCAAACTCAAAATATTTTGTGTAGCAATTGACAAGATTTAAGAACCCTTATTACTGTTTTGTGCCTTCAACTCTAGGAAAAAAACCCTGCATTAAAAAACCCACAATGACAAAACTGTAAGTTGTGAATGCTGTTTCTGTTTCCTGAAAGGAACAGGAACAAGATCCACAACATTTTTCCCTTATATGTAAGCCAATCTGCAAGTGAATCATGACATGAAATCCCAATTGTATATTATGCAGTTGAACCCTAATATCATACACAAAGCAGGTCACTGCAAGCTCAAACATACAGTTTCAACAGTTCATATTTGGATCTGTGCTTTACTTCCAATGACATTGCCAAAAACAGGAAAGTCCAGAGATAAAAATAACCAGAGACAAGGAATAAGCAACAATTTCTGGAAAGATTCGGGATAAGATTAGGCAGTTACATGGATAATCAAAAAATCACAGAATGACAGAATACATTGAGTTGGAAGGGACCCACAAGGATCACTGAATCCAGCTCCTGGCTCTGCACAGAGCCATCCCCAAGAGCCACAGCAGTATTATAAGTATTATGGATATGTGGAAGATAAAAATTTCTTGTGAGGAAAGGAGGTTTTGATCCTCTCCTGCACCCATTGCCCTGACAAACTGCAATCTTGATGTGGTAGATGCAGATATTTTTAAGTGTCTGTATTCATATCACTACCTTGTACACTTTATTGTTTCGCAGTAATGCTGTATGTCATTTTTCTAATATATGAATTATTAGGTCGTATCTGAGGAATTGTTTCACTGTTTGGGAAAACCACTCCTCCATTGATCCTTCTCTGATTTGCCTCAGTTGTAAAAGTCTTTTACTTAATATCCTCACTAAACTGTTAGGTTTACAGAAAAACACAAAAATCCAGAAAAACAGAAAAAGGAATACAGCTTCAAATCTCCTCTGAGATTGCTCATCTGAAAATCTTACCATTTGCTAGTGAAAAAATTTGCTCCTTGTACTAATATGTGTATAGAAATGCTTGCACATGCAGACTTAAAGCACAATTCTATGCTCTGCTCAGAAATGAGCACTGAATTTTTCTTATTTCTGATGCACTTACAGAACTTATTCTTTGGCACTTTTTACGTCTTGATAATTTTAAGTAATTTTGCTCGCTAATCTTTCCAATTTTATCTCTATAAATTTGTTACATTCTTTTGCAAAATTACTCTTAGACATGCGCCAGTCTCCAGTATCCTGCAATTCCTTGCTGGTGTAGGAGTCTCTCTCAGTCTTTCTGCCTTTCTCTCACACCAGGCTTGTTTAGTGTTGCGCTCTGAAGAGTCTGTTTTAGATATTAATTATACTGCAATATGTTTCTTAGATTACATTCCATACCTGAATTTGCTAAAGTCTGTTTATTGGAAGCCCAGTTTTCTCTCAATGCTTTTCTCACACTTTTTCCCTTCTTGGAAGGCTGTTCTCTGATCTTTTGTGATGACTTGCATTCAAACTACCTTCTACATTCAAGTCTCAACCAGCTCTTTCCAATTAGTAGAATTCAGATCTAAAAATTGCTGCTTCAATAGTTTTCCTTCTCAAAAAAAAAACATTGTCTCCAGATTAACTATAACAATCCTTTCTCCTGCTCTATTTTTTATTTTTAAGTATTTGCTACGGTAAAACAGTTAAAACCATGAAAACCAGAAAAGAATATGTTCTTTTATGTTCTAAGTTCTAACCCAAAAGCTGTTTTCCTGTAATGTAGAAAATCTGTTAAAGTTTTCAAAATACATAAACACAATTAAAAAACCCCAACACCTCACTCTTATTACAGCTAACATTCATAGATTATTATTTTTTCTTATGGAATACAAATATCTTTTGCATTCCATATTATTTTATCAGTCTGTTAGTTTTTCAAGAAGGTGTTCAAGGTACGGTATAATAATTTAAAGCATGGTGGTATATCTAGAGTGGTATAATTTGTCTTCATTTATCACTTAATTGCATTCCTGAATGATACATTCAAAATACATGAAAATATCATGCAAATTGGAAAGGCGTAGAATGGCCATTTCCAGTCAAACCCCCAAAGTCTTCTCATTATGATGTGCTTGTTTGGTCTCCCAAAAGAATCAAAATAGAGTGAATACTACTGAAGTCAAATAAAGAAATAAAATTTGTCAGTAATCAGGAGAACAGCAGAGCTGTCTCGCCTGTCTCTGGTATAATATAATAGTCAGAGTGAAACAGATGATATGCACCTGACATATCACACCTTGAACTAAAAATAATTGTGCTTCTCTGAAACATAGAATGCATCCTTTACTGCTACTGTATTAAATGTCCTGACCTTCTCATGGCAGTAAAACGTTTTCTTTTTTTTCCATTCCCAAGTTTGCTGTAGAGCTTGTCCAAAAAGCTCATCAAAGTGAGAATGATATTCCCCAAAGACTTCAAATGATGAGAGGATCTTGCCCTTTGCTCTACAACTATTCCTTCATAGTTATTGAGATACTCGTCTCAATATGTATTCTCAATCACTCTGTAAAACAGTTCTATTTTCTTAGATCAAAACCATCCATTTTTCTTATTCAGAACACTGATTTGCCTCAAGAAATCCTGAGAGAAAAATCTGGTTCTACTGTAATGTTACTTGGCTCAGAAAGAAACAAAAGTGCAAAGCAAGCTCTAAGTAAAACGTGATATAGACCTGATTTTTTAAAAATTTATTTATTTTTTTCTCAATTTTTTTGTCATCACATATGAAGCCATAATGACAAGGTAAAGAATAAAACAATACAGAAATTAAGAAAGGAAAGTACTGTTGCTAACATTTAGAGAGTGTTAACAGTATGTATGCAATGGTCATATAGTTTTCCACTAAGAAAATTAAAGTGTTCCTCATAAACATTTTGATGCAATCATATGGCTCTATATTCTACCAGTTACTTATTGCAATAAGAATCCCAAATGAAAATCAGAATTTAAGCATATTTAAATTATTTATTACTTTGTTTGATGGAAAGGATGTTACAGAAAACACATTTGGAACCAGCATTTTTCAGCTTCCTGATTGCTTTCTGCTGAATTGATTACCTGATAAAATTTGAAAGATATCTTCTGCTGACAGATCATTATAGAAGAAATTCTTGAGTGGTCTCCCTACTTATGATTCAACTACATATTGTTATGTAATTGTACATGGCCGTTCAATTAGTGCTTATATTGTTGTCAGGACTCTGAGTGCTGTTGCTTGCTTTGAACATTGTAAATTATCTGTGAGAGTAAATTTGTAATGATCATTCAGAATTTATTGTAGGCAATTAGACTGTGGGCCAAGTAATTTCTTTCTTTCGTACAGATGAAAATTTATAGAGAAATTTTATATGTGGAACTCTTTTTTTTTTTTTTTTTTTTTTTTTTTTTTTAACTTTCATAGGCTTTAGGAGAAAATAGAATAGATAAAATCCTAGGTATGCTGGTTTTTTCCACAACACAAAATACCACTGCTCACTCCTTCCAGCACACCAATATAAATACCTGTCCCAAATCATGGCCTATGCATACTAAGATGCCCAAGGTCTTGGTTTTCTCAGAGGAAATTTGGTCTTTGCAATTAATCAGAAGCATCCCCACAAATACAGGTATTGTATTGGCTCTACTGATAAGGCTAAAAGAATAGCCCTGGGAAACTCCACAACCTCGCCCCCCAAAATAATACATGATATTTTGGAAAGAGAAGAGAAGAGAGAAGAGAGAAGAGAGAAGAGAGAAGAGAGAAGAGAGAAGAGAGAAGAGAGCAGATTCACCTGCAGGTGTTAAGCATATTTCTTAATTTGCTCTATTTTTCTTGCTAAAATATTTAAGAGCCAAAGCAAAATCCGTGGGCAGTCTTTTTACATGAAATAGACTGATATTATAACTGGAGATAGTACCAGTCGCTGATATTATAGTTGGACCTGCCATATGCATAAATAGAAGTTTCAGAGGCTTCAATATGAAAGATTTGTGTATTATTATACTACAAATTCTAGTTTGTATTACATGCTGAACATATGTCTCTTTTTATTTCTTCTTCTTTTTTTTTTTCCCCCATCTGGCAGCTCATTCAAGACATCTGTCTTGCCCAGAAAAGCTGTTCAGAGTCTCTCATTGAAGGATTATTACCACGAGGCCAACAAAATGCAGTCTATCTCTCTCTCTTTTTTTCTGGAACAGTGATTTAGAAAAAAAGCAAAGCCCCTGCAGGTGACACAGATATATGATGAAGTGTGAGGAAAAGAAAGGAAAAGGGAAAGAGGCAGAACACAGAGAAAAGGTTTTACTAAAAGGGTTCTGCTCTGTACTGTCTCTATGCTTGCATGGGTCCTCAGTCAATATGAAGAATTCAGTGATGGAATCACAAGCTGAGATAGGCACAGAGAGTGTCCAGTTCATCTAATTCCTATACAGTGCGATTTTTCATGTGTGGTTCTTTTTAATTTTTCTCTCTTTTTTTTTAATATATAAGCAGAGCTACTCAAAAGGAGGGTGAAGAGATGTTGGAACCACACTGTTCAGAGATACATAATGAAAGGAGAAGAAGCAATGGAAAGAATTTGAATTTATGCCCTGTTATAGAGAAGAATATTTTTCTTTCTGTAGGTTGTCAAACAATGGAAAAGGTGCTCAGAGAGTCTGTGTATGTTCAACCTTGAAGATATTCAAAACTCAATTGGACATTGCCCCGAGCACCCGAAAGTAGGCTGGACCTTACATGTGATCCTGTGACTCTACATGTTTTGAGTGATTTGAAACAAGTACTTCTAGGGTTGAAAACTCATTTACTAAATCTGGCTTCTATGAATTTTCTTCTTTTTTGTCCAGGAAAAGATTAAGCTTTGGTGGTTTATCAGGACGGATTTTTCCAAATACATAGTCTGAAATGAATGATGGCTTAACACAAGTACCTCACATCCCAATATAAATGCTATTTACCTTCACTTACACCTTTGTAATTTTGGATCTCCATGGTGTACAAGCAGGGAGATGCCAGAGTTTAAGTCTACTAACACAATGATGGCACAATCTTATCACCCACCTTGTTCCAATACCATTTTCAATACATTTAGGACCATTATACATCGAGTGGTTAGATTTCTATCTCAGAGTGGGATATCCTAAAATTTGCACTGCTGCCACCTTCAAATAAAAAGTCATACACATGTGCAAGGCAGTTCTTGGCAATGTTACCTTATAGGCCTGGCACTAATGCTTTTCAGTATGGTTTACACAACTTTCTGGATTTCTAATAGGATTGACATTTAATTTTGAGCATAGACAATCAGGTTTCATACAATTTATGGGTACTTTTGTATCTGTTTTGTATCCAGAAACCTACATTCACTTGGTACAATATTAACTTGAAAGTGATGACTGGATCTCTTTTTTCCAATCTGTACAGTATATAGACAAATCAGTTTACCTTTCACCTTCCTTCTTGTATTAATGTCAAGAGCTTTGCTTTTGAGTGAGCAAGCTTCATTAAACTTTATCCTAAAGTGGTCATGCATGCTATAAACCCAAGAGTTTAGTCCTCGGATTTGTAAAGTTTTGCCAATTTCTTTCATAGTTAAGGATAAGAAATATACTGTTAATATCTTTTTCAACCATAGATGAATTAATGCCACATCAGACTTTTTTCTTTTGGACAGAGTCGAAAACACAAGTGTCTTGGGGGGACTTTATGATGTGTATCCCATATCGCTGCCCTATGCCCAGAAATTAATTTTGTGCCTTTCTATGCCTTTAAACTGGACCTGAGAGGGGAGAGAGAAAAGTGTACTTTTTCAAAGCAGTTTGCAGTTTGTTTTCATGTTCCAAGCACACAGAGATAAAACCTGTCAGCTTCTGCAGCGGCGGGAGCAGGAGGAAGCAGTGCTTGCTTTCCAGCCATCTTTCGGCTTTCTTTTTCTCCAGAGAGACACGGAGAGTTGAACTTTTGTTTTCCTGGGACTTCGTTTTTTTTCCTTTTCTCTCTGCTGGACTGTTTCAACATCAGAATACATTGGGAGGACTTTCCACCGAGGCCTTGGCCATGGAGGTGGGCCCACCACCCCGTCACAGCTCCAAGGAGGGGGAGAGAGAGATCTACAGAAGGACTCTGAAATTTTCCCAGGTTTCTCTCAGCAAAGCAAGAGGTTTCATTATTTAGCATAGTAGTCTTTTCCTGTGTATTTGTTAAATAAATATTTTTATCTCTTTCACTTTCCTTCGAGGAAAATTCATTTTTTCCCGAACCTGGTGGGGGAAGGCTGCTTGTAACCTACCTTTTATCAGAGGATATATTTCCAAATTTGGCCAAACTGGCACAAGAAGAATGTTAAATGACTTTTTTCAAATGATTGCAAATATTGATAGCATAACTCTCTAACCTCTGCTTTTTACTTTAAATAATCAACCATTCATGACTGAGCAGAAGAGAAATAACTGACAGTTCAGTGGGAAGTAGAGACCTTGTCTTGTCTCCAGAACTTCAACATAATACATATTGGCAAGTGGATTCAAACCCTTTCTTTAAAGCTGGCCTTTAAAGCCAGACTGGTTTCAAGGGTGTGAAAGCATTTTGATTTACATGTGACTGAGTGGACTTTCAGAGCAGACTGATACAGGTGCTGGTGGCTGGTGGCTCATGTTCCTAGGATCCCCCCATAACACGTGCAGACTGTGGCCCCCAGGCTCCAAAATGCCTCTAACAGGGTATGCTGCATACAGTAATTTTCCCCACCTTTCAGCTCCTCAGCCTGTACCATGGGCCCAGGTACAGGCGCAATCCTATTTATCAGCCACATAAGTCTCAGCTGGCCATGTGTGTTGTTCTTGGATATGTAACATTCTGCATCATCACTAACAGTTTTCAGCGCTGATTTTGAGTCTATTTTTTGTACCAATATATATTTTATATGAATTATATGGCCATATCAACATCAGTGTGCTATAAATTCTGCCTCTTCACCTCCTAAGCAAGGTGAGGAGTGAAAACACACATGATGTGTCTGGGCTTTTTTTATCTTGAAAAAGCTAGTAGACACAATTAACATGTCTAACATTCAGCTTCCCAATGGGAGCCTGATGTCTTAAGGCAATTAAAAAAGCCAGTGATCAAAAGCTAGAAAATATTTTTTGAGAGAATATACAGTGGTGTATGTCCTCTTTATAGTTTTGAGTTTTCTTAAATTTAAGCTTATTATCTTTGCCATTTAGTAATTGTAGTGGTGGTAATAGTAGCAATAGCACTAGTATTTCTATAACAGAATGTCCTAAATTCATAATTTTAATGAAAAACATCAAAAAAAGACAGGGTACATAATTGAGAACTGAATTGAATTTCTGTCCTTTCTCATTATACCTAGAAAATAGAACCTAAAGCAATCTACCCTTCATGTTCATTAGTATTAGTATTAGTATTAGTAGAAAAAAAATGAAGTCTGTGCTTTTGGGTGTCACTCAAAGCAGGAGAGGGTGACTTCTCATTAGCCAAGAACAGCTTCAATGAACTCTTGAAAGAATAGTAAGATATTTTTACAAATCTACTTTTGATTTGCAAAGTAGATATGCATGTTCACAAGTGTTAACTCTTCTTAGCAATAAAATTTTGTCCTCGGTAGATAGCAACCCTCACTTTAATTTCAGTAAGACAGAATTTCTTTCTTACATAATTTATTATGATAATTTGCTTTATCATATTAATTTGAATAAAGTGGACATGTTTTTTATGCAGGTTTCTGTGGTTTTATTACTTCCTTAATCATAAATTAAAATATTTCTTTCTACTTTTCTTCCTATTCAAGTTCAAATCCATTAACTTGACTGAATTTACTGGATTTTGCCGACTTTTAACAAAGTGAAATACAGCATCATTAAATTTGTTCTGGTATCCTTCAGGTTTTGCATAATTTCCTGACTTTTTTATTTCATGTCTAAGTACAAAAACTAAAGGCAAACAGATTTTTAAATCTTGACTGTTTAGTATAATTTGTTTAGTAATGTTTCCAGAAAGCATTCACATTCAGCTCAACCAATTTATTGATCAAGACACTAATTAACCAGTAGATAAATGTATTACTTGGCTCCTCTGCTCTCTTGTCCCCTAAAATATGACAGCAAAAATACAGTAAGTCCATAATGTGCAATTAGCTACTCAAGTTTATACCCTCTCTGAAGGCTACAGTTCATTAATTCCCACAGATTTGCATAATTCCCGCCTGCTTAATCTTTGAAAACAGAAATACCAGTGACTTAAAATATCAATCATATAGGTCTTTTCTGGTAACAGCTTTGCCAGGTGGTACTTTAAAAGAAGAATATGGAAAATGACAGGATGTACAAATCAGTCCCATTTGCTATAAAAGGCATTTCTAGATACACAGGCTAATGAGTTCCCCAAAGAATCAGCTAGGCTAGAGGTCATAAGTTTAGCCAGTCCTAAACCTGAATAGCAAAGTATTACGGGAATTTGTTTCATTGATTAATATAAGCATCCGCAATCTTACTATAAAGCACATGCAAGGTAAAATTAGTATCTAAATAAAAGTATAAGATTGCTATTCATAGATTCCACTGGGAATCAGTGAGATATTACTCACAGGTCCAAAATTTTAGCTTCCAAAATTTCTATGTTATTCAGTTGAAGTCAAACAAAGCCAACTGTGGGGAAAAACTTTAGAATGTACTCCCAGTTCGTTAGTCCCATACTTTGATGGCCAAGTTAGTTTCCTTCACTGAAACTATGCCTAGGTACAGAGTCACACATAAAACTATCTAAAAATGAAAGACAAAACTGTTATACAATCAAATAAAAAAAAGTACTAGTGTACTAGTGTACACAAGGAAATTTCAAGATATAACAAGCAACCAAACCAAGCAAAAGCCTATCGAACATCCTAAATACAGGGAAAAAAATCTATGGCTGTTTCCTTTCTCTGTCCCAGCCTGTTTCCTTTCATTTATATACTCTCCTGTGTCTTTCCCTATGGATTGTATGGCCAAATTAAAACTTGAAATCAGTTCCTATTTTTAAGTAGTTTTTCTTAACATGCTTAACATGAAATGCTGATGGCATGGTTAATTGTTTTCTAACGACTTGCTAGCACCCTCTTTAATTTTCTCTTTTGAAGTTGAGGCATTTTTTAAAACTCGTAAGAACATTTTTATTTTCCCTATTCTCCACTAACTGCAGCACATTCTGATTTTAATATATAGCTTATAATCTTCTGCTTCCATCTTCCATGTACTGTAGAAGCTGACTCAGCACGCCCAAGGTGTAGCTGTTGGATTGCAGTCCTGGTTGAATGCCTAATGCGCTCTTTCATTATGCTGATAAGGTGATGAAGTATAAAGCTTGCACTGTGTAATTTCTCCATATGCTTCTAGGATCAACAGCTTAAGAAAAGCAATCCAACAGTTCTCTTTTGTAAGGTAGCATAAGGAAGGTCATTCATGACCTTTTCTAAGACACACTTTGAAAAAATGCCTAAAACTATTCCAAATAAATCCAAGCATAAATCCATAAATCCAGTGGTAAACTAGTAATGATAATTAAAAGAACTGAATATGGTATTCATTGAATTAGAATAAAAATATAAAAATTTAAAAAAACTCAAACCCATTTTTACTTTGGGAGACATTTTAGGAACATTTTAGGAACATAAACCATTTATATAACAGTAACACACTTTAGCAAAACCAAATCCAGAAGAGAATGCAACTTTTGGTTTGAACAATAAATATTTGAGGACTTACAGTTGAAAATGTCAGGAATATCATCAGTATAATAACAGGAAATTTTAAAGTTTTAATTTTAAAATAAATATTTCTATCAAATAATCTAGTTCACACACTATGTATTGCAGTCATACTAAAATGTGGGCCCAAAAGGGCCATTCATCCCTTCTTTGATCAAAACTGGCCTTTAAAACACTAATGTTTGAGATTACTGCACAAAAGAAAAGAGATATTCACATGTTTTGATGGACTGAATCTTTTACCAGCCTTCCAAAAATAGAATGAATTGTAGATTATTTCAAATATTTCCCTGGAAAGTGTGAGGATTGTAGCTGCATAAGGGTCTTTAAACAAGCAAAGACACTCCTTCCTGGCAGTTTAGCTGTAAAACAGTGATGGTGTTACTTCTTATTTTATGATTATGATAAGATGAATTACATAACATAGAAAGAAATAATTGAACTTTGAAGGACCTGAATTTTGTGTTCAGAATCAGAATAAAACCAAATGAACCAAAAAAGAATTGGATGTTAAAGAATTATTTATGTGGAATTAGAAGCTTATCTGGACAGTGATGATAGCTTCAAGCTAATAAAATGTTTGTCTTCAGTTCAATCACTGTCTAATGAAAATGCAAAAATAATTCCTGAAGTACTGGAGAAACATCTTCAGCTGCTCAACAACATTAATTACTATGAATCATTCGGAAGTAGCTTAGTTTAGCAATCACTTCTTTACACTAAAAAAAACTTTTTAGAACAATGGACAACTATTGTTTGATGAACACTGTAGAAGTTGTTAGTCAAATCCCAGGGTTTTGAAAATCTTGCTTGCTTTTATTGTGTTTGCACTGAAAATAAGTATCTCCTGCTACTAGATAAAATCTTGGAAAATGTAGATTGCAGGCTGGCTTTGTTAGGATAGCATTATTAATTGAAGTCTCTTAGTCACGGTCCTAACTAAAAAATAAAGAATAAAAGAATAAGAAATAGCATGTGACTTTGAAATATTTTATATATTAAAAATATTAATCCAATCACATTTAAAAATTTAAAAGAAACATAAAATTAATCCCTTTGCAAGGTATAGGGTCATAGAATGATTTGGATTGTAAGGGACCATAAAGATCATCTAATTCCAACCTCCCACTAGACCATGCTAATCAGGCCCCTGTCCAGCCTGGCCTTGAACATCTCCAGGATGGGGATCCCATGACCTCTCTGGGAAATCTGTTCCACTGCCTTACCACCCTCACAATAAAAAATTTCTCCCTAATATCTAGTCTAAACCTACCCTCCTTCAGCTTAATACCATTCTCCCTTGTCCTATCCCTACATGTCCTGAAAAATCCTTCTCCAACTTTCTGGTAATCCCCCTTTAGGTACTGGAAGGCTGCTATAAGGTCTCCCTAGAACCTTCTCTTCTCCAGGCTGAACAAGCCCAACTCTCTCACCTCACAGGAGAGGTGCTCCAGTGCTGTGATCATATTCATGGCCTTTTCTGGACTTGCTCCAACAAGTCAATGTCTTTCTTGTGCTGGGGGCCCCAAACCTGTACACAGTGCTCCAGGAGGGTTCTCACAAGAGCAGAGTAGAGGGGGCAGTCCCCTCCCTTGAACTGGAGGTTGTGCCTGTTGTGGTGCAGTCCAGGACGAGGTTGGCTTTCTGGGACATGAGCACTTACTGATGAGTCACACTGAGCTTTTCATCATCAGCCCCAAGTCCTCCTCAATCAGTTCCCCACCTGGCCTACACCACTGCTTGGGATTGCCCTGACCCAGGTGCAGGACCTTGCACTTGGCTTTGTTGAATTTCATGAGGTTCACACAGACTCCCCCTCTCCAGTCTGTCAAAGTCCCTCTGGATGGCATCCCTTCCCTCCGGCATGTTGACTGCACTGCATAGCTTTGTGTCACTGGTAAACTTGCTGAGGTTACACTTGATCCACTGTCCAGGATGCCAACAAAGATGTTACAATGTGCCAGTCCCAGTACTGACACCTGAGGAATGCCACTTGTCACTAGTTTCTACTTGGACATCAAGCCATTGACCACAACTCTTTTAGTGAGACCATCCTGATAATTTTTATCCACAGAGTGGCCCACTCTTCAAGACCATGTCTCTCCAATTTGGAGACAAAGATGTCACGTGGGACAGTGTCAAATTCTTTACATTTTACATACCCACAGTAAGTACAGTGACATTGTTTCCTCTGCCCTAGAGGTGTTTTTCTCCAAAGTTGCTCCACAAAGAATCTGGATGCATGGGTTGAACTATGCTGTAACTTTTAAATGGCTAAATTTAGCTTGTATGAAATCTTGTCCTTGTTCTGTGGAGCTTTGTTTTGACCTTTTTTTTTCCCTGTGAAGTTTGGGCTACAGATTTATGCTAAAGAAATAATGTCTGTCCAGCACAAACCTTTGTCTAGTCTAAAATCCACTCTTCATGGTTGTTACCAGATCACTAACAAGGTAATTTCTTCTGCTGTGCCTTCCTACCTTCTGATTATGAACTTCCTCTTCTGCAAGTTGCTGCCAGACCATTAATGGAAGGGCCAATTTATACCTTGATGCTGAAAACAAACAGTAGCAGAGAGATCCAAGACAGAATTAGCATACTGTGGAAGAAAAATGGGGTTTGTTCTAAATATGCTGCTACATCCTTTCATTAGGTGTTAACTTTCTTTACAACATGAGAAGTTTCCTCCTTTTCCCCCTTTAGTAATATTTTTCATGCCAGTATTCAATTACATCTCCTCTAGGCTGAAATGTGGGGTTTTGTCCATGTAAAATCATGTTGCACAGGTTTGATCATTCTACTTCCTTAGTCAAAATCTTAAAATATACTCTTTGGATGATATAATTATAACTTCATATCATACTCAAAATACAGGAATATTATGTCATACTGATGTTCTTCATGTAATCCATAATAATTCTCAGAATTCTATTTTCCATTTTTGTCTCTTCTAATGAGGGAGATGATATTTTCAGAAAATGATACCTGCAATTGCATTTTTTTCTTTGCTAAGTTCCTAATTTCTTTGAAGCCTGTCACTGTTTCTGAATACTTAACAATTTTCTTACCCAGCAGTGAAATGGCAAACAGATTGTATTGCTGCTGCATCCATCAACTTTGAATTCTGACTGGCACTTTATCTCTCAGACATGCTGCATTATCAAATCTTACTCTTGAGATTTAACTTTTCCAGAATATCTTCCTATCACCAGCAAACTTTTTATCTCACTTTCCAAAATTCTCCAAATTAATATGTAAAAAAACTCTCCTCATACCACGGATTCATGCAAAGACCTTCCTTTGTGCAAGATACTTGTTAATTCTTACTTCCTCCCTTTTAACATTTAAGAAATTATAAATCCACAAAGGACTTTAAGAATATAAGAACTTCTTTCAAGAAGTCAAATCAATTGTGAAGCAAATTTTTGTTTTTGTAAACACTGTGCTGTTTATTCCCAAATAGGTAAGATTTCTATTTTCTGCTCTTTTAAAAAAATTAGTTTCTTTGAGTTCTTCCAGAAGAAATATATGACTGAATAGCTTGTAGTTCCTGATACCTTCTCTGGGCTTCTTCTGAAAAAAAGGAAACAGAAAACCTGAAAAAGACACTTTCCACTCCTCCCCACAGAGTGGGAGATACTAAGAGAGATATTACACACTGTAATTAACAGTTCAGCATATCCTATGATGCACCAATATACCATTACTAGCTGTAGTATGTGACTTCAGAAGGCATTGTAATGAGGAGACGGTGATTTCAGGCACAATCTAGGCAGAGTTTAACCATACACCTTAGATGTAGAAAGCTGCATGTTGGCATGACTGACTGCTATAAATCTGAGCACATCTCCCATCACTTTTTGTTGTTCATCTTATTTTTTCCAACTGAAGTGTATGAATCTTTCCATTTTTCTCATTTGGTTAGAAAGATTTTCTGAAAGCTTTCTTGCTTCTTACGACCTCCCTTGCCCTTGTCATATTCCTTCTGGACTTTCTCAAGTCTTTGTTTGATAGGTGGTATATATTCTTCAGAACATCCAGAACAGTGTCTTTAAGTACTCTTCATTGTGTCTGCAGAGATTTTACTCTTTTAGCTATTTTTCTTTCAGATTTTGAAAAACAAAATTCCCATGTAGCTCTCATTTTTGTAGTTCCCTTTCCCCTTCATACCATGACAGGTTTTTTTCTTTCAGAGTCTTAAAAAAACACTTTGTTAAAAACCTTTTGAAAAAGAACTGCATCATCTGAATCCATAATACATCATATTTATCCATATACTTATTCATTAGTGTTTGTTGTATTTTCTGTCAATTTTTCTGGTACAAAGGTCAAATTTACTTGGCTTCAGTTCTTAATAACATCTTAGAAATCTGATAAAGAGCAATTCTGCCCTCTCCAGAATGACATTTTTATGGATTATTTCTGTTTGTGTCAGTATTCAATTTAGCCTTCAAAAGGCGATAAATCCATATCATATATTCCTCTTGGCTTGTACTCTAAACTGAACTCTAAATCCCTATCCTGATCATAGAAATGTTTCCTAGTTACAAACCAGAAGTACGCCCTTAATCTACTCTTATGTTCCTTGTTTGCATCAACCCTCAATTAAACAAAATTGATGGACCCAAAGCAGACTCAGAGACACAGAATTAGTACAGGCCCTCTGACCTCTGCTTCTAACATATGCTTAGACACTGAGGTCAAAACTCTTTATCTTTCCTTGTGATTTCTGCTGAATCAAAAACTAATCATAACTCATTGGCCTCTACTTGTCTGAACACAATTGCAGCCAAAGCTGTCAGCTGTAGAATTAATTCTTTTTATTGGCCCATGCCTCATCCAGTCTACTCTCCCACTTCATGATTTCTTTTTAATAATCTCTAGTCACTTTAACATGATTAACCTCTAGTGTTGCAGTGAAGAATATATATGTTACTGTACTCTCATTCTTTTAGTTTGGACTAAAGAATTTTTACATTTTTCCCTGCTTGCTTTTCAAATATCTAACTGTTATATTTACATAACTTTTCTAAAATATCAGTAGCTTTTTTAACTCTAATCCTTCTTTCAACCCAAGCATAAAAATTCCCAAGACCTTTGGTCACCAAAGAGCCTGGAGACAGTATGCTACCCAGCTATTGGTCTATTTTCCTCTATAGAAAAACACTTTAATTTCTATTCTGCTGCAGGAAAATAAAAATACTGTATACTAAAACATTTCAAAACAGGGGAAGAACATAGAATCGTAGGTTTTTCTGTGGTTTTAAACACACTGAGGTTTTTAAGTGCCCTCGGCATTTTTCTAATCCAATCCCATGCTTAAAGCAGAAACATCTCTGAATTCACACCAAGATGCTCAGGGCTTTGAATAATGAAAATTTCAAGGGTAAAGATTCCATAACCTCTTTTAGAATACCAAGATATTCTTATAGTGTTATATTCTTATATATAGTGTTATATTCTTATATTAATACATATTCTTATATGTGTTAATATCAAGATATTCTTATAGTATTGGGTTTTATTGCCCCTTATATCTTGTCAGAAGTTTCTCTGTGACTAGTTTTCTCTTGTTTTCCCCCTGAGCACTTCAATACAAAGTCTACCTCAGTATCCTTGATAATCCACTCATAGACTGTATCAGGTGTCTCTTAACACCCCAACCCCTGCCCACAAAAGTTCTCTCCTCTCCAGTGTGTGCCAGTCATGGTCACTTAGCCCCTCCTCACCGTGCACATTCTCCAATTCCCGACCATCTTGGTTGAGGGTTCCTCTCCATTGAACTCACTCAAGTTCAGTTCCAGACACGGGAAGCCCTGATAAAGGGGAATAATCCCTTCCCTCAATCCCAGTTGATATAGCCCAGTACGGTGTATTCCTCCATCCACATTACCAAATTTGCTTTTTTCTCACTGAAGTAGGAATTGTTTATGTAGGTGAGAGTTTTGCACACAGTTTCCACAACCTAGGATTGGAGCAGTATTAATACTGCTGTTACATATGATGTACTTGTTGTTATTTTAAAAAGTACTTTAAAAGCTGGTTTTAAGAAGAGAAAATTGTATCTCAGATTTTCTTAATAGTGGACTGACACCTACACTAAATCATATGTTAGGTTTATAAATCATGTATCTCTAGAAATCATTTAACTAATTTCTAAGTTATGAACATGAATTATAACTTTGTTACTCATTTATACATTGTTTAATGGTTTCCATAAATCATATAACCTGATTGTGAAAGGTATTGAGTGATTGATAAGGGTATTACATTAATTTCAGATATGATGCAACTGTCTTTTGGTTTATGTAATAGATATCATATGATGTTTTATTATGACTTATGAAGTGTACTTTCCCCTAAGTCATTAAAGTATTCTGCTTTAACCCAGATTTTTACACTGTGAAGTCTGATTTGTTAATCCACTTGCCAAGATATCTGTTCTCACATCTCTAATCAGATTTATAACTAGCATATTTTGCTTACTTCAAGTCCTAGTAATAAGAAGAGAATAAGAATTACAGAAATACATATATATTAACTAAAATGAATTAATGATTCCAAATATTTATAAATTTTTTTCCATCTGAGATTATGTCTGATCATGTTATATCACATTGTACCATAGCAGCTACACTGTGTATGGATCTACCTTACACTGGCCAGCCAGCTGAAACTGGCCTAGATTCCTTCTTCTGTTAATCAATTTATTAAATATTAAGTCACAGTCTCGGTAATCAAAATATATTATGGTATTTCAAGGCTTCAGTTTAATGGATTACAGTAAAAAAAAATATTTAAAGCAGTGCATTTCCATTCCTTACCAACATTTCAGTTTAATTTATCTGTAGATTTTTGTGCATGTGTGTAAGTCTACATATGTACTTGAAAAGTTTTCTTATATATTTTTAAAAGAAAATAGAAAAAATTTAACATTTAAACACCGTGACGTAAGAATTTTAAACAAAACATACAGTCTTGGAACTGTTTATATACTATGAAGTTTTAATGTTTTATTAATTTGTTTCATGGAGAAAATGAATCTCTACTTATGTATTTTAGAATTCAATTTAAGATTTGCAATTTGTTAGAACTATAACAATTTTTGCCTTTTTAAAAACAGTAATAAAGTGTATCTGTCTGGAGCTAGTCATGTCTTTTCTGACAGTCTCCTCAGTTTTGCTTGAACTCAACACCAACAAATGTGGCAGCTATGCAAATGTTTAAAAGGCAAACATCATTTGTAAGTAAATGATCCTGCCTACACACAATTTTATGGTTCTTTCAAAATCTTTTAGGGGTCTTTTTTTGTGAATATAAAGACAATAAAGTATACTTTAGTTTAATCCTTAAGTTCACTGTACTTGTACAAGCCTCTAAGCGTGTAAGAAGCACAAACATAGCTATGTTAACAAAAAGCTAAAACATATTAAAAATATACTTAGTCTGTAAATCTCCAACAAAATATTCCATGCAAGTATAAAATCAAATTTATGCCAACCACACTGTTCACATCTTCGAAAAGTTTCTGTTTCATCTAAAACTATTAACTTTTTGCCTCTCTGTAAAGATTTTCCAGTGCTGAAGTCTGCAATAACTTTTATCCATTTTCTAGGAGAATAAATAAGTAATATCATGACTATTTTAACAATGAGAAAATACAAAAAATCAGATTTCTCAGCATACCTTACTTTATTGCATACACATCAAAACAGTGGTTTAGATTAAGAAAAAACATCTACCCACAATCTAATGTTTTATAACTGAAAATTCAGTTATGTAAAAACAAATATTTGCTACAATAAACAATAGTAGGTGCAGCCCGATAAATACATCTTTGCTACTGCCAGGAAAAGGCCACAGTCTTTGGATGGACCTGACAGTGCTGGGTCTCAGGACCTGTCTGAACTTGCCAAAATCTGGGCTGGTTTTCACTTCTTTTAGGGACTGATTAGTGGCCAGCTGACTGTTGCCCAGCCTGGGTTAGTTTAAGCTCTACAACTGCAAGATACAAGAAAGTTCTCAAGAACTCTGTTCATCACTGTGTGACAGACTGTTTTAGCAGATGCAGGGGGGAAACCCTGAACCTTTTCAACTTTAGCTGGAACCACTGAGAAGAAGGTAGGCTGTGAGAAGAAAGTATTTCAAACTAAACCCAAGAGGACTCTGGACTGAGGAAAGGGAGGAACACCCCCAAGAAGACATATGCCACCTGTCAGAGACCTCCCTATGGATGTTGATGACTCCTCAGGAACACCTGTGCCCTTCTCTTTTTTGAGGAATGAAGGCCCACGTTTTGTCCCTGAGGAGTCCATGAAGGGTGTAGTGGTTTGGTCCAAAATACTCATTACTGTTTATCTGCTGTGAGATAAGAATTAGGAGAAATGCAAAACAGGCACCAAACTTGAAAGAATATAAAGAAGTTTATTAACAGACCTAAAAGAAGAAAAAAAAAAAAAAATTATACCACCTTCAGAACTCTCCTCCTCCCCCCACCTTCCTCCCTTCTCCCACTGACAATATTCAAAGACAACCCTTAAGATGTTCAGTCTGTTTACCACTTCCATAATAACCTTGTTCAGTCTATTTAGAAAGAGAAGTCTCTTCTTGCTCATGCTATGAAAACATTATCACAACGAGACAGCCGCCCACTTCCAAATATTGTTCAGTCCATTTAGGAAGAGGAGTCTCTCTGCCTGCGTGTGAGTCCTTTCCCCCGACTTGCAGCTTTTCCCGCAACTGCTTTCGAGGGTCCACTCTTGAAGTTTTTTGGGGTACAATTTTAAGGTTGAGCCGTTCAGGAACAAAAACAGAGGCCCTTCTCCTTCCCTGGGAGCAAAGGGTCTTCATCATCTTCATCTTTAGGACTATCTCTGGGAGCATCTCTAGGAACTGAGGTTTTCTCCTTTCCCATTTGGAGCAAAAGTCCTCATCTGGTTCATCTCTAGGGACTGAGGTTTTCTCCTTTCCCGTTTGGAGCAAAAGTCCTCATCTGGTCCATCTCTCCCTGTCCAAACTTCTCATGAAATTACAGCTGCATCAGCATCTGCCTATCTCAGCGCAGGTGCTTTTGCTCACGAGTTGAACACTCCACCCCCCATATCTTCATGAACTTACAACAGGATACTCTGATATATCATAGCTTCACAACAGAATTTCAGCTTTAAGCATCTCCTCTCTCTCTTCCCTCAGGTTTTCAGCTCTTCACAGCAATAAAAAGGGTTAATCTCACCTCGGCCTTGCAGCTTTGCAGCTGGAATGTTGAATTTTTCTTATCGCAGTGGAGAGGGGGGAGAGCCGAGCCGCTCTGGCTGCCCACGGCAAGGCAGTGGGGGGGGTTCCACGGCTGGAACAGGTCCATCGGCTTCAGGATGGCCGTGGCCCGGCCCGGCCTGGCCCGAGCAGGGCCTGGCCGGGCCCGCTGGCCCCCACACGGGCCCTGCAGCCACCTGTCCCAGCGCCGGAAACGAGAGAGAGCTTGGAGGGGGAGTTTGCCTATTCTTAAATGTGGATCACAGAGGTGATCACAACTTTAAGTGGCTTAGAGAATTGTCCATATTCAAACTGGCCAGCTGATAGGTTCTATCAGTTCCCAGAGGAAACTGTAAGCACCCCTTAGCAAGGACGTCCCTTCCGGGACTATGCTTGCTAACCTATGACAAGGGTGAAGACAATAACTGAGAGGAGGGGCAGATACCAGTTTTTTCCTGTGTATCAATTTCAACTATATGGCCAGTGAGGCTATTTTTGTATTAATGGCTTCACTTGGACTATCAGAATGATAAAATATCAGTCGAACTAACAATAGTCTTGGCTCCCCTATGTTTATTGTGTTTTTTTCTTTTGCCTATAGCATCATTTGGCATGTAACATATGCAGTCACAATGTAATCCTACATTCATGCACCTTTTCCACCAGATGGGGGAACATCATGTGCTCACAAAACTCCAACAGACTGGGGTCATCCATGTGGTGGGGTTCCCAACATTTTAGTGAGATCCACAGAAGAAAAGAAACCATGGGCTCTCTTTGTGCTTCTAAAAGCAGAAGATTCTACATATAATGTATGCAGTGATTTAAAATATTAGCTAGTCAAATAATATTTTAAAAATGTACTTTGACATAAATAATGGATTCAGAGAAAAGTATACTTATCCACTCTAAATATGTTGATAATACATTAATTCATCCATCACCTTTTAATGCAAAAGTCTATTATTCATAAATGAAATAGCAACATTTTCAACCTGTGAGATATTTTTTGTGCTGTGGATCCCAGGAGCGGACACAGTACTCCAGGCAAAGTCTCATAAGAGCAGGGAAGAGAAGGAGAATCATCTTCCCCAACTCCTTGGCCATGCTTATTTTTAAACAGTAATTCAAGATTTTGGTAACCTTGTTCAATTGGCTTTGGCAATTGTCTCTCCTCCCTACAACACATCAGTGCAAGAGTATTCATAAGAAAAATCAGAAGATTATCACTCTGTTCAGCTTGTCCCTCAAGTTCAGGGCTTGCAGACCCACATTTTCCAGCTCCTAAAAGAAAGGTTGTTACTTGTGTACTGTTGTTTTCTCATGCAGCTCAAAAAAAAAATAAAAGTCAATGCTTTGAGGCGCTAAAGGCAGGAAAAAGAAAATCAGAATATGACCCTCTCCAGGGTGGAGAAAACACATATTTGCGTATAAGACCTGGAATCTTAACTTTCCCTTTTAGTTTTAAGAACTGTTATCAGATGCTGTCTAATTATTTGATCATGCAAAACTTATAGACAGAGCAGGTATTAGGATTTCTAATGCAATACTCTCATATCTTATCATAGGATGTCGGCAGTCTACAGACTGTGAACTGTAGACCAAGCCCACAAAATCCTAGAAATGAGTATCGCTGAATCCACTCAAATGCTTATTTGATTTTTTTTGTTGTTGCCAGGAAACAGATTACAAGAGATTCCTCAAGATCCTTCTTGAGGTAAATTAATTCTATTGATGAATAACATTCTGCCTAGCAAGTTTTAACAGCTGAATCAACAAGTTAATAAGTGACACAGAAGCATAAACATCTTGCAAGCCACATCTAGTACCATATCAGGTGAGAAAGTCTTCAATGCATAAGCATTCTCCTGACTGTTCTAAAAATCTGGCACTGACCCGTTCACAATAGCTCAGTCTGATCAGTAATCAAAGGACACCCTGATCTTGACTGAAAGTGCGAGCACTAAACAAACACAATTCATAAATATTTTAGGGCATGAGATGAGTCCTAAATATTCTGTTCTAGGGAAAAAAGAAGGTAAAGGTCAAGTGGCTCTTTGTTTGTAGCAGATTGTCAAGACAAAATATTCTTCTCAAAGAAACAGAGGTCAAACAGAAATATTAACTAGATTTATATTGCATATGGGATGGATATGGTGATTTGTGGAAGAGTCTATCACAAAAAAAATGTTTCTTTCTCTAGTACTGAACCTGACCTGACAGTCATAATACTGAGGAAATTTATTGGTGGACTGAACTGCTGTTTTCTTTATGTGAATGCTCAGTGGTAATACACCAGCCTTTCATGGAGAAGAAAATTATAGTTGTACCAGTAAACATCTGCTATATCAAATCACTTTTTTTTTTTTTTTATTCAATGCAATCTGTATTGTTGAAATAACACACTAGCTTGTTTTCTGTTTGCACAAGCTGCCCTCGTATACGCACTGGCATCACAATCTTAAATAGTTCTAACACCAATCCTTTCATTTTAAAAACATGTAATTTCCTTATGATTTTTTTTCAAAATGCCAGGTTAAATATTACTATCTTCTCTGAACATCAAGGAAAACTAAGAGAAGAGAACATTGGCTTTAGTTATGAATAAATAATTTTTAAAATGCCTTGTTCTTTAAGCCTGACATTTCAGAACTTTTAGACTGCAGCCTGAAGGTACATCTATAGCACAATATGGGGTGATGTACATCTGTTCAAACAAGCATCAAACTGGACATACTGGTGCTCAAAGACAAGGCACTTTTGCTTTGTCCACAAGAAGTAAAATGCACCAGAGGGGAAACCGAGGTGAAGTTTATTTTGTTTCCAGCAACACCACCTTAAGACAAAGCAGTGTTTTGCTGCATCTTGTTCAGCAGAGTTGTGACCTGAAATATCAGTGTTGAAGATAACATGGAATTATAGCATCATTTTTTTTTCTTTTTCTTGGTTGTTTTATTCTGGTTTTGTTTGGTTGGGTTTGGGTTTGCTGGTTTTTTGGGTTTTTTTAAATTAAGGAAAAGCTCCATATTGTATGTTTTCTAATTTTCTTTAGATTTCATAAGTTTTTTATATTGTGAAAATGAAATACTTTTAAGAATTGATTTTTCTATATGTCTCTCTGTACATTACACTATGTCAAGTACTACTCATGGCTTTATCAGTACTGGGGGATGTTGGAGACTCTCAACAGGTGACACTCAGGCCATGACTTAAATGCTTGGTTTTGTCCCTGCTCCACCAAATGTCCTTCCTGATTTCCTCTACTAGGTGTCATACCCCAGCAATCTTCCAGGGTAGAAGATTTTGTCACATAGTAGGAAGGCAGAAAAGCAAATGGATTTTTAATAACATAATATGTCGATTTTGATTCACTTAACTTCAGTTGTCATTACATTTAAGATTGAATACAAATTTGGAATGGTTGATTACAGAATATCACATGGCTTGAGGGCACATTTTTATAGAAGCATAAAATCATATATTCATAGAATGGTTTGGGTTGGAAAACACCTTAAAGGTCAGCTACTTCTAACCTTCCTGTCATGGCCAGCACACCTAGACCAGGTTTTTCAAAACCACATCCGCATGTAACCAACAAAGAAACAAGGGCTTCATTGAATTGGATTGAGGCACCTTTGTGTTACAATGCTCTGTGAGGTTTGAAGGTAGGTTTGAAGACCATACAATAAAATTTTATGTTTTAATTTGTCTTTTTAATAAATAAAAATATTTTCTACAAATATAAGCAAAGACTCAAAGAAACTTGATATAGATTAAACAGTGAAATGCTCAAAAAAAAGAAGACAACTTTTATCACTCATTGATTATTTCATTTGTTGATCTAGTCTATGAAAACCTCATCTATTTAATGACAGCATTTTTTAAACTTGAAATGGTAAGAAATTAATAGCTTTTCATAGGCATTACTTTGGCATACATGTATGGTTTTATAGATGTTATTGATACCCCTTTTTAACTCTGAAAAATATTCCATGTACTTTAGAGTTATTATTAGCTATTATTATGGCTGTGGCATCAAATAGCTCCAGTTCTGATTAGGACATCCTTACTTATACTGCGATGAAGATAGGGAAGAAAAAACATTAGTAAAATATTTTCTGAGCAAAAACACATATAAGTAAGGTTAGGGCATATCTGCTGGAAAACTGACCTCAGATGATTACCTGTATTATTGGCTTCTGGCATTTGTTTACAAGGATTATGGTAAACGTAGTTATAGTAATGGAAAGGAGAAACATGTTGGCTTTTATATCCTGTAAGATGATCAGAAAAAATATTATTTTTTTCAAGCTTCCGTTTTTGAGGACTTCTTTATTTTTTAAGGATAAAAATGTCCCATTTGATTAAAATCTGAAATATTTTCAAGTTGTTTAAAATTTGAAAGCAATCATTTTTACCTTTAATGCTATTTCAGCCAATGTGGAAAAACAAATCCAAAGCACCCCTTCTGCTGGATTAATGCTGAAGTTTCCAGTCTCTTTTCTTCATGGTGAATGAAAGTCATTGTGGATTCCAAGATATTGGAAATTTTTTCAGAGAGGTGTTTTTTTGCAGATTTTTTTACATCCTGCAACAGGAATCTTAACTAAATTTGAGGTTGTTTTTCTAAAAATATATCCTCTTTGTTAAGCTTGTAAAAAATTAAAACATTTAGGGTTTATGAAAGCTAAAAGAGGAAAAGAGCTTTCAATAGGAAAGCTCCTGCCAGCCTGAAAAACAATACTATGAAAGACAAAGTGGGCCCATCATTTGTAGGCCACAGCTTCTTATGACTAAGTACAATTATAATAGAATGGTTTTGGTTGGAAAAGATCTCTAAAATATTTGAGTCCAACCATTAACCCAGCACTGCCAGGTCTTTTAAATGCCTCCAGGGGTGGTGACACTTCCCTGAGGAGCCTGTTCCAATGCTTGACAACCCATTCAATGAAGAATTTTTTCCTAATATCTAAACTATACCTCCCCTGGTGCAATTCAAAATTTCTTCTAATCCCATTGCTTCTTACTTAGGAGAAGAGACCAATCCCCGCCTGGCTGCACCCTCCTTTCAGGCAGTTGGAGAGAGTGATAAGGCTTCCCTTCAGGCTCCTTTTCTCCAGGCTAAACACCCCCAGCTCCCTCAGCTGCTCCTCGTCAGACCTGTGCTCCAGACCCTTCCCCAGCTCTGCCCCTTCTCTGGACTCACTCCGGCCCCTCAATGCCTTTCTTGTAGTGAGCGGCCCAAAACTGGACACAGGATTTGAGGTGTGGCCTCACCAGTGCCGAGCACAGGGTGGCAATCACTGCCCTGGTCCTGCTGCCACACTACTGCTGATCCAGGCCAGGTGCCATTGGCCTTCTTGGACCCCTGGGCACAGCTGGCTCATGTTCAGCTGCTGTTGACCAGCACAACCAGGTCCTTTTCTATCAGGCAGTGGCAGAATCATAATTCTTGTGAAAGCCTCAAGGTGAAGTTGATACTTTGAACTTCTAACCTGGTTTTCAGCATAATGAATTTCATCAGTCTTTAAGGTGGAGAGGAATATTCCAGATCATCGATCCGTATTCATTTAAGTCCTTCATTACATTAGAATTTTAGATCAGTGAAGATTCAGTCTTAAAGGGTGAATGTGTGTATATTATATGTATATATAAATATGTTTTATTCTCCTTTTGCCCAAGTGAATGCAAAACTCCATTGATTTCAGTAGTAGAGAATTCATATTTGGAAGTTTCCTAGAAGTAGAATGTCTCAAAATAAGGTTTTCTTCAACTGTCTTATCTAAAAAAGCCCAAGAAAACATAAAAACAACAGCAAAATATATTTTCAGGACTTGTGTGATCTTTATTATTTGGGTATGATATTTTTTAAAGTAATTCATCGTCAAAGATTTCTTCCTCTATCCTTTGAAACTGAATCTTAGAGACATCTTCAGTTGGCACTCCACATTTGGGCAAAATAAAGCAGATGGGTCCACCTGGTAGAACATTCAGATGTCAGTGTAGCTACACTTCACGAAGGACACGATGTTATCTGGGACTGAACCACAAGTATTTTCACTGGTATGAATAACTTCAAATGTGCTAAGAGAAATTATCCTCGGTACTGAAAACATTTTTGCACATATTTACCACTGAGTTTGTAAGGTGTACCAGAGAACTGTATTTCCCAGGTTATGTCTATAAAAGCTATACATATATTAAGCTTACACTGGGCAAATGTATCAACAGAAATTTCTTTAAATGAAAAGTTTAGATCAAGCCAGAAAACTTTGAAATTAAGCATTCAGTGACATGCAGCTCTCTATAAAAAGTTTTGCACAAGGTGGTTGCAAATGAAGACAAAAGGAACAAAGGTAATAAAATAACAGAGGGAAAATAATCCAGACAGAAGAAAATTTAATGAGGATCCAAGTGTTTCAGCCAGGCTAGGATATATGCATGACTTCATTCTAATAAAAAAAGGAATTATGAAATTTTCTATGGCTTTAAACATAATACAGGAAATCTGATAAAGCTGGAGAGCTTGACTCCCATCCTGATCCTCCTAAAGAAAGACTGTTGTCAGGATCACTGAACTATGTGTGACCCTAAAACCTTGTGGGAGAAGGACACAGAAAAAAATCAATCTACATTTCTCTTCTGTTCAATGGAACTTTAAATAATGGACTATGTTTCACAAGAGAGAATTTTTGGAGATTGAACTTTCATTTAGTTAGAAGTCCCAAGAAGTACAGATATATACATAATTATATTTTCCAGAAAATCAAAATATTTTGCTTTAATTGTTGTCTCACATGACAAAGGTGGGTGAAAAAATAACTGGTTTAAACCAATGGTATTGCCATCATGCTTACTAAAATTGTTTTTTCGTTCTCCAAGGATCTTTTGGATAATGTATTCAGTAAAGACTAGGATAAGTATTCTAGGTCAGTGGTATTCCAAGGGGCAGAACAAGAAGATATTTAAATGGATTTATTTAATAACTTCAATAAAGGTGATTAGGAAATGATCTTTTTTCTTCCAGATGGAAATTAAACCACATTCTTACTCATGTGGTACAAGGGTGATAAAATACATTTGAGCAGAAAAATAATTAATTTGTAATTTTGAGCTTTAGAAACCCATGAACAAGGCCAACAAGGAGAACCTGCACTCACACAGTGGTTGTCATGAAAGGAAACATTGAGTGCTCATAGTGGGTGACTCTATTAAGGGGTACTGAGGCACCCATTTTCTGGCCTGAGGGAGAGTCATGAGCAGTATGCTGCCCACTGGGAGTTAAGATCCATCATGTTCTGACATGGTGCCCCAACTTGTGGAGAGCACAGAATATTATCACTGCTACTTTTCCATGTAGGTACAAATGACACTGCAAGCCAAAAAACGGGCAGGATCAGGGAAGACTAGGAAGCTCTGGTGAGGCAGGTGGAAAACATCAGTGCTCAGGTCATCTTCTCAGCCATTCTACTGGTTAGAGAAACGGGAAGAGTCAGAAGCAGACGCACAGTGCAGATCAATATCAGGCTTCATTGCTGGTGCCATCAAGGTTTTGGCTTTTATGATGATGGGTTGTACTTTAATGATTGCAGCCTCTTAGGACAGGGATGGGATCCACCTGTCTGAAAAGGGCAAGAGAATCTTTGGCAGCAGGCTGGCCACTTCAGTCAGACAAGCTTTAAACTGAGGGACTGGATTCTTCTTTTCACACCGTCTCCCATAACATCCTCACACATAAACTCGGGAAATGCTGGTTGCATGGATGGGCAGTGAGGTGGATTAAGAACTGGCTGAATGGCAGAGCTCAGAGTACCATGATCAGCAGAGTAGAATCCAGTTAGAGGTTTTTAGTCAGTGGCACTCCCCAGGGATCAATACTGGGTCCAGCCTTATTCAACATTTTTTTCAACAACCTGGCCTAAGGGATAGAATGTGCCCTCAGAAATTTTGCTAATGATACAAAACTGAAGGGAGTGGCTGATACACCTGAAGGTGATGCTGCCATTCAGTGGTACCTTTATAGGTTGAAGAGTTGGGCAGAGAGAAACCTAAAGGTGTTCAACAAAGGCAAGCATAGGGTCTCTGCATTGGGAAGAGTGCGGCCAGCAGTTTGAGGGAGGTGATTTTTCCCCTCTGATTGGCGCTAGTGAGGCCACATCTGGAGCATTGTGGTCTATTCAGGTCTACGCAGTTCAAGAAAGACAAGGAGATACTGGAGAGGGTCCATTGGAGGCCCAAAAAGATGATTAGGAGTCTGAAGCATCTCTCCTCAGATGAGGGAGCTGGGCCTGTTTAGTGTAGGAAGAGAAGGCTGAGAGGGGATGTCGTTAATGTATATAAATATCTCCAAGGTGGGTGCCAAGAAAATGGTGCCAGACTCTTTTCAGTGGTGCTCAGTGATAGGACAAGTAGCAACAGCCATAAACTCAGACACAAGAAGTTTCACCTCAGCATAAGAACTTCTTTATACTGAGGGTGGCAGAGCACTGGAACAGGCTGCCTAGAGAGGTCATGGATTCTGCCTCTCTGGAGACACTCAAAATCCACCTGTTTTTGTGAAACCTGCTCTAGGTGACCCTGTTGTGACATGGAGGTTAGAGAAGATGATCTCCAGAGATCATCTCCTTCCAGCACTAACAATTCTGAGATCCCATGATTCTGTGAAACAAAATAAGAAATAATATATTCAGAGAAATTATTTGAGAACACCTAGTTCTGAAATAAGAAGCTCACTCAAACCATTTGTCCTCAAAGAAAATTGATGAGAAGTCATCACAAAGAGATATGAGCAACGTTTGTGAATGGAACCTGCTGATCCAGAGGCGCACACACTTTTAAAAAATTCATTGATGGTTCATTTTAAAAACAGAATAAAACCAAAATAATATGATTTGTATATTTTTCTGCTCAGAGCACTAATTTTTACAAATTTATAAGTTATTTCAGTAAAACAAAAAGTTAATTCTTTAGTCCCAGGATGATGAGAAAATATGTGTCCCTGCCATCATTCCGGTGTGCCAGTGATTAGGGAGGAAGCTTTAGGCTCAATACGTTGGCACTGTTGTACAGCCAAACTACTGCAAAAGTGAAAACAAGCTTCTGGCTGTGAGAGAAAAACACGGTCAAATTTTATTGCAGCAGTTTAAGATGTTATGAATCCTGAAATTCTATCTTGCCTTTCTGACAGAGGTCAGTGCCCTTGCTCTGCATCAGAAGGAACAAGTGTCATCTGGTCCCCATGTCCAACGTGTTAGATCCCATACACTCTCCATTGGCAGCTGGAGCTAAGAAGTCAAGAGCTGCACTACTGGATCTGTGTTTTTTATTGACTGCTGCAGGGAAAGTGTAACAAAGCACAACCCAAAATGGTTGCAACAGGAATTGTAGGTGTTTATCTGCAAAAAGCATCATGGCAAAATTAAGAAATGGACCCACATTGTTGAGTTTCACCAAATTTGAATCTTTGAGAGGTACGGTGTGCTTTTTATTCAGACAGGAACAATAAACTCACTTTGTTTATGGAGTTATCGCTGATATTTCATATAAAATGAAAGGTTTGTCTCTTCCAGAAACAGTTGTTTTATTCCATTTGTCAGTGTTCTATTGATGTTACAAAACACTGCCTCATTAGTCTACTACTAAGAGTTTCAAAAATTTCCAACATATTTTGTTTCAATGTACACCGGTAGAGATAATCCCTTTTTTGTTAGCTGTAAAATGTCTGCAGAAGCTTCCAAGAAATGTGTATTTTCTTTTGTGACAGTACAATTATTTCACTTTGAATTGTAGGAAAAAACTCAAATTTATAATAGGAAAGTGTGCTTGTAGAGGGATGGATTGCAGAGTCCTCAGTGGTTATCTATATTAAATTAAAGCATTTTCTAGAACATGTTAGCCAATATAGGCAATTAGCAATTAAAGTGATAGATGTGGTAAAAATGTTTAAATTTAAAAAAAAAAACAAAACCCAAAAACCACAAAACCAGCCAAACAACAAAACAAAACACAAAAAATGTCCTGCAACTTTAAATCACACTGAATAATATTGAGATAGTATAGTGCCCTCATGCTGAAAGAGTCCTGAAGAACAGCCAGTTGAAATTTTCATAGCAAAAATTAAGTTTCACTGAAAATTCAAACTTGTGAAACACTGAATACTTTGCTTAAAATAAATTACCTCGGGTTCATCGAGTTTTGCTGAACAGCAGACAGCAGATAAAGATCTGGAGCCCTAGTGGGCTGTCACCTGCCACTGATTATCTGGTCAGTTGGCAAGGCAGCTCCTGGAGGGCCCTGGAAGCAGAGACTGATCAGTCAGGAATCCCCACCTATAGATGCTGCTCCACACACTTGGCCCATTCATTTTCAGCAGGTGACAGCCTAGGGACTTTTTTTTATGTTCTCTTTTATTGTTCTGGTGGAGTTACATTAGTCTGGTTTCTGGTAAATACATATAAGTGAATTTAAAACTCTTCCAGAAGAGAGCTGGGAGTTTTTTGTTTGGTTGGTTTTTTTTTTAATTATACCTAGGTGTATGCAGAAAAGATACATTTGTAAGCATTTCAAGCCTCTCCTCTCCTCTCCTCTCCTCTCCTCTCCTCTCCTCTCCTCTCCTCTCCTCTCCTCTCCTCTCCTCTCCTCTCTCCTCTTGTCCAAGTTAGAAGCTTAATTTACTCAGATATGGTGCATATTACAATAATTACTTCTTCCTACTAGGGAAGGAAAATACTGTATTTTTTTTCAGTGCAAAGAGATTCAGTGTTGAATTTCAATCTGCTGGTTTGTGATATTCAGATACAGTGTTGCATCTTCAGGAAAGATATTTTGGTTCAAAGCCTTTTATTATCCCTTTCCAAAGACACAATCATAAGCCAATTTTCCTTCTGTCTAGTTTCATTAAATTACCCGATTTGAAAATAGCACCAGCAAAGCACCTAAACATCCTCCCTTCTCTCAGGGAATTAGCATGTTCCTTTGATGTGGTCCAAAGTGGGAAACCACATAATTTGGGATTTAGCCAATTTCTGCTATTGCATTGAGATCAGCTGAAAAAAACTGTTTTGTACTGGCCTCTCTGGCCAAATGTTAGCTTGGCATATTTTGCAAAAGAAAAGGAGGTTTAGGTACAGCTCCAGCAAAATTCTGTCCTGAGGTCTGATACCCCAAAACAGTTTCTCAGGTCATAATTAATTGAATTTGGTTTGATGTGATCAAACACAGGGCAAGAAGCAAACTTTGACCTGTATCTTTGATATTTATTAACAGAAGAATGATTAAAGACAGGTATAGAGTCCTAAGGGCTTCACAGGCCCATTGGTCCTGCCAAAGGCTCTTTGCACCACCTGGTCTATCCTACGGACAGCCAGGATGCTATGGCAGGGAGTAAAGCTCAGCTTCAGAAGCAGAAAGCTTTCTCTATGTATTCCAGCACACAAGAACCCTATTGCAAATGGAAGTCAAAAATCAGATGCAAAAGCTGTTTTTTAAGCCAAAGAATATTGAAAACAACATGTCTAATGCTCTAGAATGTAGTCACTTACAGATCACAATATAAATGCTTTTTGTCACAGTGTTTTTTTGGTATTTTATAACTTTCCATATTTGAAGGCTGCTCTGATGTACTAAAATGGAGACAGACTTAGCTACAGAAAACTCTTCATACCTGTGTATACCACTTACAGCACTTTCTATTGTGATTGTCCTCCCTCAGAAGCCAGTTAAACCCTTTATGAGCAGAAACACTCAGTGTCTGAGTAAGTGTATTAGAAAGGACTAATAAGTGAAGTGCACCACTGCATTAGGAAGCAGTTAGAATGAAAAGGGTTTACCTAGAGGGGCAACACTCTAACTTCCTTTCACATTGTCTGGCTTATGGAGGAGAAAAAGTATCATATAAACAAGTGTGAGCAGCTGTGGGTCTCTCACCCAATGGCCAGGGCAGGTGGCCGGGCTCCAGGACTTCTCTTGTGTCATTTTCCCAAAGCATGCATGGAAGATGGTGCCTGGAGCATGCATTCCTGCTCTTTCATCAGGGTCCATGCTTGTCTGAGCAAACAGTATGGTGATGAAGGCCCAACTCTGCATCCTAGAATGACTTCACACCACAAGGACAAGGTCCAGCAGTTCATACCAAAATCCATCTCTGGTTAGACGAATTGCTCTTATTTTCTGGAATTCCTCTGCACATATTCTCTGCTAATATTTGCCAGTTATTTCAAAAGGAAAAAAAAACAAAACCAAAAGAGAAAAAAAGAAGAGAAGAGAAGCAACGCTGTTAGCTCTAGGGTGCTTGTTGCTATATAACAAATAACCTTTCTTCAAAATCTGTAACAATAAACAGTAGTCTCACGATAAAAAGTAACTAAATATTTCACTACCCTTGAAGTCCTATTGTTTCATTTATAAGAAGCCTTGGGTGTTTTGTCTCTCAAGAAGAGATGTAGGAGTTACATTTTTGTAACTCCTAGCAATCAAGTAAACCAATATAAAAAATAGAAAATACATTTCAACCAAGCCTTCCTCCAATGTATAATCAGAACTAGCAGAATAATACTTTGCATTTAACATAATATTATCCTTAGCATACAATTCAAAGGTTCAAATTTTATACCTAATTATCAAATAATTAGAAGGATAGTATTCCAATTAAAATATTTCATTTGTTGTGTAATCAACCCTATTTGTAAAGAGAGAGTAGGTGTATATGTACAAACTAGTGTTTGTTTTCAGAGACGCTTGTTTAAGAATGCTTGAATGCAAAAAGGGATCAGTAGTTTTTGTGGTTGTCCCGAGCTTAAAATGAGGCCACAATGGCCTGGAAGCTAGAGAGTAAATATTCATTTTTGTTATTGATTTTAAATATGTACCTCATTTAAATATATATCTAGTCTAAACAAAAAAGAAAATATATATATACAAAACAAATGTAGGGCATGTTTTACAGTAAAGTAAGTTAAGACATGGCTCAAAGCCTTCTCTAGGTTTTTTCCCCCCTAATTAAAATCATTTGCTATTGTCAGTTTTCCCCAAATTCTCATATTCCTATCAATCACCAGCCTGAAGTTGTTCTGAAAGCAATTGAAAAGACTTTTTGTTTCAGTAACTAATTATGCTGTGAATACTTCCCCAAGGGAGGTCTAAGGCCCAATAATAGGAGTAACTTTTATGAAAACAAGCCCAGTGACTTTGCCTGCTGAGAGCTACATTGAAAGGCCTTGCCAAGCCAGGAGATAGATTGGATTCCCAGGGCTGTTGAAAAAACAATCATTTTGTAGGCTCCAATGTACCAGAACAGCTGAAATTCTAAATAGGCATGTGCAAGTCCTAATTAATTAAATCTAATGATCCTGTCAAATGATAGGATTTTCTACAACGCAAAGAATTTGTTATAAACAAACAAAAATGAAAGTTCATGCTGAAAGACAATGTATCAGTATGGTATCTCATGACATTTCCCCTACATTCTCTTTACTGATGAGGAATTGTGATCTATTTGTGAGCATATCTACTGAATAGCATTTGCTTCCCAGAAATCCTAAAACTGTAAAATGAATTATCAGTGTTTTTTGGCAGATACTCAGTTGGCCTCTTTCATCCATATTTTCGCTGTCATTTCATAT
Source organism: Corvus hawaiiensis (assembly GCF_020740725.1). Classification (NCBI taxonomy): domain Eukaryota; kingdom Metazoa; phylum Chordata; class Aves; order Passeriformes; family Corvidae; genus Corvus; species Corvus hawaiiensis. Next base: position 110,941,191 of record NC_063214.1, on the reverse strand, counting down.
TAGTCCAGTTCTTCTATGTGTTTTTTACCTCAAGATATTTTCATCATGCTAATGTGACTACTTTTCAATTATGAATGTAAATCCTTTTGTAAAAGATATCTGCCACAAAGCACTTCCACACATCTCTCAATGTAAAACAACTCTGGCCTTCTTTACATAAATGAATTAACATCTTTCTTGGAATAATCATAACTTGAAGCAAATCTACTGACCGTAAATGACTAAAACCAAGGACAAGCCATTGCTGGAGCCGCCTGGTCTCCCAGCTGGTGTGAACTGGTGTATTTCCATTCAACTGAAAGGATGTAGATTAGCCCAGCTTCATTGATTTTGCTGAAATTTTGCCATTTAACAACAGCTGAGACACAAAGCCAAATGAGAATATGATATTACTTAAAGTCTTTTGGTTCTTTTTTAGTGAAACTATTGCAGTTGCCACTTTGCATCAAAACATTCTTTAAAGCCTTCCTATTTCCATTAGTTTTATTTTATATATTCATATATTTTTTTCATGTTTGGGGCACTGCCATTTCCAAATGGCTTATTTTGGTTATATCGTATAAAATATGTTATCTATCACACCTGACAAGATATATGCTACTGAAAACTCTCAAAAACTCTTTTTAAGGACAGAGTAAGGGAAGCAAGCCAAAATTTAAAAAAAAAATCACCAGGCAACATTAAAAAAAACTACAAGAAAACTAATACAAAGTGAGAAGGCTCCTTACGAGGACAACATGGACATATACATTCCAATTATTGCAGTAACTTCAGCTTCAACCTGTTTATGATTCTAATCAGGTCAGACATATTACAGTCACCTACTAGGTATATTTCTAGCTTGGGCCTACCTATGAGTTTGGGAAACCACATAAGCTAGACACAGATAAACGCTGACAGACACAGATAAACCATGATGAACATAACCAAAAGAGAAATTTTCTTTTCCCAGGAGTAAGCAAGATGGAACTTATTCAGGGACACTGATTTCTTAACTACAGCCATCCCTGGTTTGTCTTAGAACACAACACACATCATGATAGAAGACATCATGAAAAATTACAAAGTGTCTTTCCACATCTATTTCACATCTGAACTTTCTCATGATGCAATGGTAGATAGAAACGTGAGAATTTCTTTTTCCATATGTAGTGGTTTGGTCCAAAATACTCATTACTCACTTATTTACCTTCTGTGAGATAAGAATTAGGAGAAAGCAAAGCAGGCACAAAACTTAAAAGAATATAAAGAAGTTTATTAACAGACCTAAAAGAAAGAAAAAAGTCAGACCAAACCTTCAGAACACTCCTCCTCCCCCCAGTTTTCTCCCTTCTCCCACTGACAATGTAAAAAGACAACCCTCAAGATTTTCAGTCAGTTTACCACTTCTATAATAACCTGTTCAGTTCACTTAGGGAGAGGAGTCTCTCTTGCTCATGCTATGGAGACATCTCCATAAGAAGTTCACTCATGGCTTCAGTATCACAACGAGACAGCTGCCTGGGTTGGTTCTCTGCTCGCATGTGAGAGTCTGTTTCCCGGACTTGCAGCTATTCCCACAACTGCTTTCGAGGGTCCAATCCTGAGCTACTGGGGTACCATTTTAAGGTTGAGCTGTTCAAAAACAAAAGTTCTCTTCACCCATCTCTGGGAGCATCTTCATCTCTAGGAATAGAGGCTCTCCTCCTCTATTTGCTCCCCCGGGAGCAAAGGGGCCTCATCATATTACAGCTTCTTTAACATTTGCTTATTTCAGGACAGGTACTTTTGCTCAAAAGTACAGTTTGAACGTTCCAACCCCCCATGCTTTCATGAAATTACAATGGGTACTCTGATATATCATAGTCTACCACCACCATAACTTTACAACAAAATTTCAGCTTCTAAGCATCTCCTCTTTCACCTCCCTCAGGGTTTCAGCTCTTCCTTCTTTACTTAATGTCTGCAAGCTTCATCTGTTCTGGAGGAAACTTAGAGCACTCAAAGGGTCAATCTCACCCAGGCCCCGCAGCTGGAATTCGTCTCTCACTGTTGGTCACATGAGCTTTGCCAGGCAGCGGGCCGCTTCAGCTGAATCTTTGGCTGCACTGCAGGGGGGAAGGCGGGGTGTGTAGACCCAGGCGGCCACCTGCATGGAGCAGGGTTGCAGGGGCTGCACAGCTCCAGGATGGCTGTGTCCCGGCCCAGCCTGGGCCGAGCAGGGCCCAGCCCAGTTACCTGTCCCAAGGCCGGAAGCCAGAGAGAGCTTTCCCAGGGTTTGTCCATTCTTAAATGTGGACCACAGTGGCGTGTCAAGCTTTTTAAGTGGCTTAAAAAATTGTCAATATTCAAACTAGCCAGTTGACAGGTTCTGTCAGGTCATAGAGGAAGTTGTAAGCACCTCTTTGCAAGAAAATCACTTCCGTAGCTATGCTAACCCATGACACCATACTACCATACAAAGTCTTTACATCAGTGTAACTTATGCAGATTCTTGCTGCATTTAGATGGGGAAACGCAGATACCCTATAAAACATAAAACTTTGCATCTTCAGTTTTTTTATTGCAGTGTATTCTTAGACTAATTTTTTGTTTATGAAACTCACCTGAGTTTGATATAGCCTTTTGATTTTCCATTTGTATCAACTACAATTTGTTTTGTAAAGGAGATCATAAATCTTAAATGAAATACAGTTGAGTCCTTGGCTGTGAAAATTTCCTTAAGATTCATCAGCATACAATTATATTGTATTCCATTTAATTGCCCACCTCAATTATTTGCTGCTTTATGGACCTTTCACCTTTGTTTGCAGAAAGCATTTATTACAGGTTAAGTAACAAAACAATGAAGGAAAAAGAAACTATCATTAGGGTAAGACACTCAGAGGACATGTAATTAATATTGAGTACAAAGGGGGAACATTAGTAATAATTTGTGATCTATATATATATGGCCTTGGATGATGTACATTATGTCATTTCTCTCAAAGCTGTATAATACACATTTAGATAATAACGAGGCAGTCAGTATTATGTAGCAATGGCAGAATTGTAGCAACGGATCCAGATAACATACTTGTTATATAACACAGTCCTGTTAAATAAGCTGGGATATGAAGGAAGAATAGTCAAGTTAGCATCTTTCTAGCTAATGTCTGCAGACTGTGTTCACATTTTACTAAGAGTAAGAATAAATTATAAGAATTGAAGTACATAAGAAATGCCAAAAGCACTTACATCTTCCAATGTGCAGCCAAAATAACCCATGCACCTTGACTGTTCTATGGTTTTTATACTTTCTTTGATTTAATATGAAAAAGCATGAACACACAAAGCAGAAAAGAAAAAGCTTCCCTAATCAGTGTGTTGCAGCTCCCCAAGACAAGACTGCATGTATCCTTCTTTAGGAAGCTTTCTGAGTGAGGTTTTTGAGTGAATAAGTTCCTGTTGCCTGAGGTATGGCATAGAGGTAGAAATTAATGAGATAGTCCCAGAATAGCTAAAGGGTAAAGGTCTGTTACTGGAGGAAGATGTACCTAAATGGCCAGCAATGGTAATGAGGTCCACAGGTCACCAGAGTGACTGAAGCTGGATGCTTACCCTTGCTGCATGCTGAGCCTACATCTAAAGACAACCTCAGCACACAACAGCTACCAGAGGGTAACTCTTGTTCCCTCTGTTTCTACCTTGCATGAAAGAAAACACAGGCTTGTGAACTGATCAGAGATTAATTAAAACAAAATGCAGGCAAAAGACTCAAAGGCAAAGTGAACGTGAACCGTAAGAGTAACAGATAAGGAAAAGATGGAAGACGTCTATGAATATATCAATATGCAATGTATTTCCAACACACCTATAGAGCAGCTCTCTATTCTGTAGAGTTGTTTGCCAGCTGTAGCCCAATTAGAAGAAATATTTACAGCTGATTCCCTGAATTCATAGACATGGTGACCTGGGCCAAAGGTTACAATCGGGAAAGATGTGTCATGCTCTTCATTCAGTGCCAGTTTGTGACACTAAGGTAAACTGGTTAATCCCATCTATATCAGCCATACTTTTTTTACCTAGAAATTAGAAAAAAATACTTCATGTTGACCATTTAGAAGCATACTTACATGCATGATATAAGTGCTGAATATCAACACTGTGATCCACACCAAACACAGGTGCAAAGTCTGCTGCTTTCAAGGTACAAATGTAATGCAATTCAACTATAGCACATTGCTTCCAGATGTAAATTTTAAGAGCCTAGAAGAGGAAGAAAGTGATAAAAGTCTACAGAAGGTATAAAAATAAGCTTGGCAGCTTTCGGGAGGTAAATTTAGGGCGATAGAAAACAGAATCTCCCCCCTCCCCTTTCAGCAAAATATGACGCATTTGACATCTATGACAGTTTTCTCAAGAGCTTTGAAAGAGTTTGTGCTACTGCCAATATTAGCCAGATACTGTGTTGTAAATCTGACACAGACTCCAACTGAGTTGCTAGCAATATTGAGCCCAAGGTAATATATTATTCACTTTCCATAATAGCCAATGCTGATCTCTAGGCATTCCTGTAGGAAACACAATAAAAAATCATGCAAATTCCAGCTGCTGAATACTGTTCTGGTTAGGAAGGTATACAAATAAGACTGCATGATACAGAAGATTAAGCAAGGCATTTCAATAATGAATACATGTTTTGTCTGTTAAAGATACTTACATTTTCTTCATTTTTATTTAAGTTCTCAGTGAATCTTTAGTCAGTTTTTAAAATAAGCAGCTGCCTGAGTGCAATTTGGGTTTGAAAAAATGTCTTGCATTTTTATTTTAAAAGAATTTTAAAAAAAGCAGTCTGTCTGAGCAAATCAGAATTTTTACCTTCTGTCTGGTCTAACCTGATGCACTTCTTTAGAACAGCTAGTATCAGTTACAGATATCACTGAAACAGGAACCATGGATCAATTCTTACTTTCTCTTGATTTTGAGAATACAGGTTGTCTTTTCTTAGCTGATAATTACTATATATATGCTTGTCATTTTAACTTCTCTTTCCAAATGGTACTGTCTTTGTACATGAAATTCATTCTCTGACACAGGGGAGAAAGAATTGGTCTATGTGGCCTTCTGCAGAGCAAGAAGGAAAAGGCATCTTTCTGAGTGTTCTTGACCATCCTTACACCTATGATATAGATCATTCTATCATTATGTTATTTATTTTCCTTTGACAAAAACAAAACATCTCACTGTTTCTAATTCACAAATAAGCTTGATATGAACTATGTGGGGAAAGGTGTGAAAGGAAGACAATGAAGAAGGAAATTATTGCTGTTATAAAAACAAACCCTTCAACACAGATATGAGGTTTTGTCAATATTAACTCACCAAAATATCATCTAAAAATGTGTTTTAATAGCATGAAGAAATCACAATTACTGCAACATCATTCTTTTTGTTCTTCACAATTACGCTTGTGGCAATTCTAATTAAAACAGATGTTATTGCATATAAATAGCAACAACATTTATCATTCTCTTGATAACAAAAAAACCTTCATTTTCTTTATGGTTTGCAGTTCTCTTGTATTTTTTTTTTTAAAAAGAACATCTAGAAATAAACCAGTAAAGGCCAAAGAATTATTAGGACATTGTTCTATACTTCCAATTTTATTCAAAACAATGGACAGAATAGAGACATGAGGTAAAAAATGTCTGATTTCCATACACAGGATTCTTTACAGAGGACTGTTCTTTTACCACAGGCAAAAAGCCTCTAAAATTCAAAATACATTTGTTCACCTTTCAAAACTATCCTTCATTCAGATGATTTTCTGTTAGAGATGAAGGGAAAGCATTCTGATACAGTTTTGATTAACATAAGTCAAGATATATTCTTCTTACTCTATTTTCCATCCTCTCAGAGGCAGCTTCTCTTGTGCTACATCACAAAACAAAGGGCTTTGGCAGACTGGTGCCTGCAGAACAAAGTTTCTCTGAAGATGAACTGGCACCTGCTGTCTGAGTTTACACCTGAGGCACATGTGTGAAATGAGCTCTCCAGCATAATGTGCTTACAGCTTGTACCACAGGAAGACGGTGATTTAAAATGCATGAAATAACCAAATTTGAATTTAAAAAAAAAATTATAGCCTTCTATAGTCGGTATAGTCAATAGATTCTTTGAATGTGTTTTGCGCTCTATTAATAAAGGCAATGACCAGTAATTCATGTACAACATACATGATGCTGTTTGCCTGGATTCTCACTTGAAAACCAGTTTGGTCTAAATATTTTTTTTTTTTTTCTCTCTACAGTGGTAAGAAGTTAATTTCTATGTTGCAACACAGATGTTTAATGTCATTTATCTCCATGCAAAAATTGATTGAAATAACACTGTACCAAGATATGCAGTGCTGACAGAGGGGCCAAAATCTTAGTCCAAAGTTCAGACATGAAGTTTGTAAATCGAACTCCATCATATACAGAGCATAATAACTTTGCAAATATATTAATTTCTCATTGTTTTTGTTTGTTACCATCATAGTTTGGTTTGTTTCCATGATTTGGGGGGTTTTTTTGGGGGGTTTCAGTTGGGTTCTGAGTTTCTACAATGAGCTCTTCCCACTTCTGTTAGAAAGGTGAATGAATGAGGATGCTCATGGGCTCAAAAATTTGGGTCCAGATATGCCAGTGTTCAAAGTCATGCTGCAGTTTTTGCTTACCTGATAATATATGGCAATAGCAATTTTTTTACTGTGAATCTTTATTTTATGCTTTTTTCCTTATGTGATTTTTCTTCAAAGAGGAAAAGAATACGGCAATTTTAAACTTTTGTTTAGACTATTACGTGTGTAATACATATAAATAGAAATGTTTCCTGTGAGAAACTACTAACTTTCATCAGGAGAGCTCTATAATTATTTGGGCTCAGAATCCAAAGAAAGAAACTCTGACAGTATTAAAAGAAAAAATCCTTCCAAAGGAAGATGGGCTTAAGTGTAAAAAAATTCAAAACAAAAATAATTTTTAAATAGCAAAATAAGAATTTTAAACTACATTAATATAAAGAGGCGCAAGCAAACGTGGAATAAACAAGCAGTAAACTGTCACTTGTTATAAGGCTGTTTCGTTGTCCATGAGTGATATAAAAAGGTTAGCTTCATAGTTAATTGTAAAGTAGCACAGCTGATTAGTTATTTTAAGTGCAGTGGGCTAGCTGAGAAATAATGACTATAATAATAGAACAAAAAAAGGGTAAATTAGATTGTGTGATCACAGCAAAGCAGGTTCTCACACAGTGGTTGACAATGAAGACAACGGAGATGGATGCAGCAAAAAAGGAGAAACACTCAGATAGCCTGCCTGCTTCCTGCATGTGAGCATATCAACTGGAACTTAATGCATATAGGTCTGAGAGAAAGTCAAAGAGACTGAAAACAATATCGTGAAATAGAAGTGAACTAAAGAAATATTAAGAAAAATCATAGCCCCTTTGTTAAAGGAATAATCTTTCTGTGTATAGAACTGAAGTTTCTGAGACTGTCTACACTGTCCTGGTCCTGTCCAGAGTATAGGCATTAAACAATTCTTGAGTACAGCAGTGCATTCAACAGCACATTATCCCTCACATGCCCTCCGAGGAAAAGAAAAAGCCTCTATGAATTCTTCTGATCAGGACAAGTCAGAGTGCTCCATGAGGCAGACCTATCCCATAGTACAGGTGCAACATCACTGTTAAAATCAGTTTCTTCCTATTTCCTGGGCAGTTTCTACTTTGGAATCTCTATTGACAGACTTTTATATCTAAATCTTACAGTTAAATTCTGTGGGGTACTTGCATGGCCCAACCTTTGGTGAATATTTGCCTTGATAACATGGTAAAATGAATATTTAAGAATTTTTAAAGTATTATTTATATCTGGACTGACTACTCAAAACTGTTAAGGCAAAATCCATTTGCCTAAACTGATCTTGTAAAGTGGAGGATAACCATCAGCAGGATTAAAAAGCAGAGAATTATGAGGCTTTTGGCACAAAGCAGGAATTAGCCTGATAAGAAGTATAAAAACAACATGAAAATTCATAACAGGAGGAAGAGGCTCTAGAGTGGAAGTAACAGGAGTGAAACCTGATTTGGCACTGCCAGAGGGCTGTTTGTGCCACCACAGATACTGGCCAGCCCAGAGGGAGCAGCCTGAGTGTCCTGGCCCTTGGGAGTGGCTGCTCCCTGTGGGGGAGGGACATTAATGGATGCATGGAGCTGTGGCTCCCACATCTCCAATGGTGTGACAGCAGGACAGACCCACTGCCAGGAGGCTGGGGCGTTACTGACAACCCACACGCTCTGCTAGAGGAGCTCCGCCTGTAACCATATGCATGTCTCTGTATACGCTCATGTATAATCACATTTTGGTGTGATTAGAACCTTTGGGGATACATTTGTGATAAGATAAAGATGTCTATTAAATTGTACATGTTTTACATCCTGTATCCACTATTGCAGCTATTCTGTTTTATACCAGTATCAATCCTGTAGGTACAGTTTACTGATTGATGGGTAACTACGTGTTGTTTATGTGTCAAGAAATTGTTTCAATCCCAATCTGGTTTAAATTATTTTTACTTTGACGAATTCCAACTGGGAAAAGTCATTTAGTGATATCACAAAGGTTCATTGTTGAGAGAAAACAAGATTCGTTACCTAAAAACCTCTATATTAAAAACAGTGATGTTTGCTTTATGAACTATTTTGTTAAAAAAATCAAGGAATATCATGAAAGGAAATTGGTTAAGCAAGTGAAGAAGGATATAATCATAATTTATCAGTGGTCACCGTAGTCTTTCCTATTGACTGCAGTCATTGCTACTGTAGTGCAACTGAGAAAACTAAACTGCATGAAGTCATTATTCAGCACATTGTTCACTAATGTAAGAGTTTCTCTACATGTTGGTAATCTGAAACACCTGGGTTTGTCTCTAGCTCTATAAGTGATCATGATTCTAGGAAATCTCATTTACATGAAGGTCTACTTTTTTCCTCATATGTATCTAGAAAGAAATTTTTAAAACAACTTCAGTACTTTTTAATGAGTTGCTGAAAAGAGAATCTGCATTTTTACTTTATTTTTCAGCATATCTTTAGAGCCTACTTGTTCATTTTGCTTTATAGCAACAACCAAGTGTTAAAAAAATCATTAAAGTTAAAAACAATTGCCCGATGTTCTTAATAGCTCATTATCACTACTTCAGAATTTCTTCTTTCTTTCCCTCACTTTGATGATACTGTGATAAATTTCCTGGATACTTTCACTAGATAGGACCTAGGTTGCACTTGAATATTGCCAAGATGCCAATATTATTAATCAATTAAGTTGATCATTATTAATTAAATTAATGTTATCAAAAGATGAATATATGAAAAAGTAGTGAGAGAACAGTCAGAAGAAAGTTAGAGATGTTTAAGTTGGCAGGGTTTGATGAAATTCTCCTTGGAGCACTAAAGGAACAAGCTGATGCAGTGTCTGAAGTGTTTGTGATTAGTACTGAGACTTCTGGGAATAGAAGGAAGGTCCCAGAGGGCTGGTGGAATAAAAACCCAAAACTTACTTACATTAAGAAAGGCAGAAAAGTAGGCTAAGTAGAGTTATAGAGCAAAGGGTCTGATTTTGTTTTCAGAAAAAAAATTCCTGTAAGTTATGAAATAAAATATAAGCTTATAGAGAAACTTATGGCAGTGAGAGAAAGAGCTCAAATTGATGTATTTAGACTAAATAGCAGAAAACCATTTTATTTATTTGTTTGACAGGATAACTATGGTATTGGATAAAGAATAATCAGCAGAGGGCTTATATCAGCACTTTAGAAAGGCTGTTGATATTTGTATGGCAACCTCTCGGATATTTGCCAGAGTAGGTACATAATCAGGTGAAAAATCACACTCCAAAGACTATCTACATGTAGTTTTCAATCAAGGTGAAGAAACTACAATTTGAAAAGTTTAGTGAAGGATCAATCTTTACATATTATTTCTACTGGCCAGGTTGACTGAATAGACAATACATATATTACGTCTGATGTGCTAATGAGTTCCAAGCACTCTGTTGGGAAGAATTCAAATCTGAAATCACCTTAAATATTTGGGAAAAATGTCCAAAATGAACAGTATGAAGTTTAGTAAGCACTAGTACAAAGAACAGAACTGTGGAAGGTTACAGTTAAAATGAGAAAGATTATGTTGGACTTAGACAAAATGTACAAGATAATACAAGAAGGAAAATATTAATCTGGAGTGTTATCAGCAGGAGTATTGGATGAAGAGCATAGAAAGCATATGCTTTTCTGCTCTCTTTGTCCCACTTAAGACTTCTAAAGGGGTAGTTCATCTGCTTTATGTCACACAACTTTTAGAAACATGACTAATGGAAGTCTGCAGAAAAGGAACAAAAAAAAAGAAAACATTCAAAAAACAAGAATTCTTATTTTGAAAGGTTGAAGCAATGTATTTTAGCTTTAAAAAAAAAAAGGAAAAATGTATAGGGATGGTGCTAATGGTCTTCTAGCATATAAAATGTGATTAAAAAGAGGGTGATGCTGAGTTATTTAGTCACCACAAGATTTATCTATTCAGGGAAAGACAAGAAAACAATTTAGCTTTCAGAATAAAAGAATTGAATTAGACATTAGGAAAAAGGTGGGGTTTTTTAGTGCAACAGATGGCAAAATAATGAAAAAGGAAACCTAAAGGATATCTCTAAGTTTGGAAGTTTTGGGTAAGTTTAGCAAACCTCTATCAGTCACTGCCCAAAGACTACCAAATACACAGTGTTCTGAAACAAGACTAAAATATCTTTTGATGTCTTGGCTTTCCTTTCTATGCCATTTTCTTATTGACATTTTGGAAAATTCCAAGTTGTTTAGAGTAACCACAGGATTTATTTTATTTATTCCTCAAATCTTGTACATTTTAGCCATCGAAAGCCCATTTGAGATAGTAGTACTTTATTCATCATTGGTTGCACTCCAATTATCTTTTTATCCTCTGGAGAAACTTTCATAAAGGCATGAACTTTGAGATCATTTTCAGTAATAAATTGTCTTGGGGGGACTTTATGATGTGTATCCCATATTGCTGCCCTGTGCCCAGAAATATATAACAATAACAATAACATAAATATAACAACAAATGTTGATTAAATTATCTATCCCGCAGAGCTTAGTACATTAGTAGAGTATTTGGTCATCTGATTTATTTGGTTTGTGTGTCAGTCTGTATTTCTTACATGTATCGCTTATTTTTCTAGAAAAGTAAAACTAAGATTTAATTGCAGGGGATCTTTTTTTTTTTACTTGTACAAGAAAGTAATTGATGTTTACTTTTTTTACTTCTAGAAAAATGTACACAAAATGATAAATCTAAAACTCTTAAGATCATTTTCAGTCTGAAAGTACTGCTTTATTCAACTTCACCACAAATGGAAAGTAACTTTCCTTGTCTACAATAATTTCAAATAAAAAAAATCAATATAGGCATACATCTTTTTTTTCGATTGAATGTTGTTCCATTCCTGGTATGTGTATATACATATATTTATATACAGTCACTTTTAGTAATTAAAGATTAAAATATGAAGATCATTCATCAAAGTTAATTTCCAAGGCAGTGGAGAATTAATTCTATATGTCAGCGAAAAATTAATTATATATGCATCTATAATAATACTTTATGCCCTTTTGCTTAACAGTGTATTAATACTGTAGCTCTTCCACAGGAATACATTTGATGGAATAGAGCACTGCACATTTAGAAAACTTCAGATTTGCCCCTGTGACTGTGAAAAGGTAAAGAGATAATGTATTTATCAAGAGTTGCAAATCCAAAGTTCATTAATTTGTAAAACTGTTTCTCAGAGTTAAAATTAAGCAGAGCAACTGCAGAGTCCACATCTGTATTTGTTAAGGTACGTAGACATGCCAAGTGAACTGACCATGAGAATCTGTGGGATGTAGGAGTAAGAAGCTGTAATGGGTCTCTCTATAAGAAATGGTTGGATTTCACTGGTGGTTAAGGCAGAGTGAGGCAATAGACAGCCAAACCCCAGAGGTAATTGATTGGGAGAATTAGAGACCTCCTGGGGAGTGAAATCTCTCAATGCCAGTGTGGCAACCTACCACAACCTTGGTAAGCTGGCCTGAGCTGTGTCACTTGTAGTGCATGAGGCTGGAATGCCATAGGTAACTATAACAGAAGTGGCAATTTTAGCTATAGATACAGCAAAACTGTGACTATGTAATTTAGGAAGGTCTTTGTATCTGGGAGGAGACAAAGATGAAGGAAAGGAATGATCGGTGTGGATGGAGGAAAAAGAAGAATGGGAAGTGGAGAGGAAGGAGGATAAAGGGGATGAGATGAGCAAAAAAAAATGCAGATCAATGCATTTACCTGATTGAGGCACCTGGCCACTGCAGGCTGTCTTGTCTTATTAAAATTCACTCCTAGCAACTTTCTGTGTAAACTGCTGGGACTCCTCTCTGATCTCTGTGTGCATTTACATGTGTGTATGTATATACTTTGCTATCAAATTTTGAGCTGGACTAGCCAGTATGTCAGAGGAAACACTCGATAAAAAATTGGCCTGGGACAATGACTGGGTAAAGAGATGTGGATCTGCACAGGGATACAAAAAGAACCAGAGTATATGGTAACATTCTAGGTGTTTGAAAATGTGGCTGTCTCGGTGAACCAAAAGATTTAGGGTATTTGTATTCTTCACTGAGTGACCCTAAACTGATCAGCAAGAGAGGAACAGGTCTGTGCTGTCTGTGTTGGCCCCCTTTATGCAGTGCAAGTAGAGACACTGCTCTCTGTTTATGCTGGTTTCTATGGCTGGCCACGTTTGCACCATGAGTGGGTGGGTGATGAGCACCTGCCAGGAATAGTCGCCACTCGGCTGGACCTGGGAGCTATAGCAACCTGGCTATATCACACCGGCTCTGAGCGAACCATGGGGGCTGAGATAAATCTGACTCTGTTGGAACAGGAAGGAAAATTTTCCCACAGATTTGGCTCCACGTAATAGAGGGTGTTCAGGAAGCATGCTTCCAATAGTTTTCCTGGTCTGCTACGGACTCAGGGAAGAGAAGGTACCCACCTCACTACAACCTCCTTCCAGGGAGCTGTTGAGAATAATAAGGTGTCCCCTGAGCCTCCTTTCCTCCAGGTTAAACAACTCTAGTTCTCTCACCTACTTGTTGTCTAACTTGTTCTCTAGACCCTTCACCAGCTTAATTGCTCTTCTTTGGATGCACTCACTTCACCACCAGAACTCACATAATTGAATCCCACAGAAATATTCCCAGTATTCCAATAATCCCTAAAAGGATTCCACCTTCTGGAAAAATACCTTCTCAGCAGCTTAAACTAAAATGGATGGGTTATATCTACAAGGATATTTAGCTTGAGATTTTTTCAGAACATGCTCATTTTCAGGCTGCAGCCTGCTGCTTTCCCTCACTTTGCAATAGATACTTACTGACACCTTGGTGCAATTTATATTGCCTTTACAGTCCCTTGGAATTCTTATCTTTCAGTGATGAGATACAGAAAGGATAATGCCACACTGAACATCTGCAAAACAATTCTCAAAGTAAAAGTCTTTGCTTTTTCATGTGACAGTTCTAAATACCATTTATAGAGATATAAATGACGAACGTAAGGGATTAAGGAACTTGTGAGTGTTTCCTTCAGTTACACAGCGACACATCTTTTGCAAACTTCCTGGAATAGGCTGAAGGATGCACAAGCAAAAAGCAATCCAATAATTCTCTTCTGGACCGTCTTGGGCGTTCTGGCACCTGATAATGATTAAAAATCGTGCATGACTAACTCTGGGCATCCAGATGAACAATTTTGGAGTAGAATTTAAAAGAGGTTTAATCAGTTCTATTGCCAAACCTTGATTAGAATATGCCTTGGGTAAAAACTTGGTAAAAGAAAATTTTACATTCTTTGGTACTGAAAGTAAAAGCTACTTTTAAAGATGGAACTGATGAGAATTTCATATATAAAATATAAACAGATAAAAGACTTGCTGTGTTCAGGACAGTAATAAATGTCTGACATGACTGTTGAGGTGCTGAATAGTTTTCATACGTGTCCAATTCTAAGAAGCCCACAGGGTAAAATAATGGCTGGTAAAGAAAGCTCTAATTAATTAGGTGAAGAGCAAATGTGTGTTTGCAATACCTATAGAAAAGTCTGCTGACGTTCAAAAGAACATGAGAAAAATAATGTATTTATAGTGCTGTAATTCTTTTTCCAAGTTAGGGGGGAATGTACAAAGAAAAAGGAAAGCTATACAGCAAAAATACAAATGAAAGGAACTGATATGTCTATCCCTTACAGCAAATTTCTGTAAGAAAGTGCAACTTGAAAAGGGAGTGTATTTATAGGTTTCCTATAATCTAATTGTGTCAGAAGTTGCATCAATAAAGACAGCAATATCAGGAATGAAGTCACTGTGCTGAACTTAAGACAGAGAATATTTTCTATGGAGAATTTTGCACCTTCATACTCACTGCAACATATGGTACTGTAGCTATAAAGTGATTTAAATATGCTCACACTGTCAGCTGAAAGAGATTGACAGTGTTTTAATGTAAAGAGAAGCTATCATATTCCAACAAACTTTAAAAAATTTTACTCTCTTGATAGAAAAACAGCCCTTGAACACTATTACACAGATCTACTACCTAGACATTATTATGGATTTCTTGCTTTAATTTACTAAATTGTTTTTGTAGAAGTTTCCTTTCTATTCGCAAACACTCCTTCTCTTGGTTGATTCACTTAGTGATGTCACAACTCACTCTTTGTAGTATCATATTTGTTTCCATGGAGATGGCCTGTGATACCACCAGCACAGACACATAAAGAAAATGACTCAGAAGGGAAATGCCTATGGATCATTGATATATATATATATATATATATATATATATATATATATATATACACACTCATGAGAGAGATCAAATCAGAGCTATAACAGATGCAAATCAAAAATAGTGGGTGCAAAAGTTATCACTTACTACAGGAAGAGTATCACTTACTATATCTATGCCTGCTGCTGTCAATTTACCCGAGCTCAGAACTGAAAACTTAAGAAACATACCCGAGAGTCATCTTTGTGACAGCTTTATGAAAATTTTTATTTCTGGTTTATTAATCAGGTACTACTGCACTTTCCTAGCACAAAGTTTGCAGAGCACAACCTATGCAGTCCAGAGATACTGCAAAAGAAGAGTCACAGCTGAAATAAAAGGTAAATTCCTAAATAATCATGAGGATGGAGGTGTAAAGGGTATCTGTTGTTGCAAGAAAATCAAACAGTCTCTGGAGGTAGAAGCGATAACCACTGGCTGGTTTTTTTGTTCCCAAACCAGTAGTATTTAAGCCCCATTGTAAATTTAAATTCTAAATGGCAGTCTTTTGTAGGATCATTTGCCCTCTTAGTTGATCCTGCCTTTGCTAAAGCACTGTCTGTATACCAAAAATAGCAGACATCCACATTCTGTGCCACAGTTCAGAATTAATTTTGATGCTGTTACCTCCAAAAGTTCTTTCTTTAGTGTTACTTAGTTTTAACATATTATTACATAAAAATATGTAATTACTATTCTTAAACATATAATAAAAAACTTATATTCACTGCAAGTCAAAAGCCTTTCTCTTCATCTTCTCTTTGCTGAAGAGGTGCCAGGAAAACCATATTTATATTAAAATTGAGCTGAAGTCCTAAAGAGTCATAAATGTGATTGGTAAGTGATGTCCCTGCTCCTTATCTGTCTTCACTGTATCTGAAGAACCATCCTGTTGATGGATGGGAGGGCATTATTGAGGCTTTGTGTGCAGGAGGCTTGTAAGATCAAAGCATCATAGAATCACAGAATGGTTTGGGTTGGAAGGGAAATTGAAGATAATCTGTTCCCAACACTCAGATGGAGAAAGATTTTATACCAAGGCCTGTAGTAACAGATAGCACAAGAGAGGTGACAAGAAGCAAGTTTTAAATTGGAGGAAGGTAGATCGTACATAAGGAAGAAATATTTTATGGTGAGGATGGTGAGACACTGAAACAGGTTGTCCAGAGAAGCTGAGGATGCCTCATCGCTGGATATGATCAGGGTCAGGTTGGATGACATTTCGACTAATCTGTTACAGAGAAAGATATCCCTGCCCATGGAGGGGAGTTGGACTATGTGGTCTTTAAATGTGCTTTTCAATTTATAGTATTCTGTGATTCTGTGATTCCATGATTAAGAATCATATCTTGTTAATGAAAAAGAATCAATAAAAGCATATCTAAATTCACTAAATAAATAAATAGATTAATTTCAAGACATCAGTAATTCCAATATTGTCAGTTTCTCTTAAATTCAATGCATTGTGAAGAACTACATTCTTTTTAAAAAAACCTTTAAAACCCTATGTGCATAAAATATTTTTATTTAAACAGATGGCAACTTAAACTACATATCATAAGAGTGCTCATGCATGTTAATACAGACTACCTACTCCCCCAGGCCCCAGAGGAACAAAGCAGTTGGAAGGATGTAAAATAAGGTTGACTTAAATACGTCACATTGTATTCTACAGAAGAACTAAATGCAGGAATCTGTCAGTAACAGCACATCAAAAGTACAAAATCTCTTTTTAAATAATCAAAAGCTCCCACTATAAAAAATATTGAGAACTGTTAAAATGGCGCCTTAAAAACCTATAATGTCAAGTGGGCCTGTCCAAATGATTCCTATCATATTTAATTCTTCCCCTTAAAAGTCTTTTAATCTTACAGAATGTTACTATTCCAATTCTGGATGAAAGTGTCTTCTAAGAAAACAAAATTAATGGACTGATTAATATTTTGCCATTTCATTCTCCTACCAATCAGCAGCCTACTTTTACATAGCCACAAAAACAACAGAAAGTAAGATATATTTTACTGCTTTAGTTAATAAAACGTAGCATCCTGTCAATACCAAATGCATGGAAAAAATGGCTATATCTAATGTAATGTTCAATAGTCATAAATTCAGATAAAGTAAAGCCCATCTATCTCACACTGAGAATTACAGTACAAAATGGACATAGGCATAAAATGAATGGGCTACAGTAGACAATATAAAATAATTTTTTTTCAATGAAATGTTAGATGAAATGTTAGATTTTTTTTCAATGAAATGTTCATACTGTTAGAAAATAAAAGGACTCTGGATATATGATTAAATTGTTGTAGTGGAAAATGTGAATCACCTACAACCTCCTCCACTGAAAAAATAAGCAATAAAGTTTGGATGTTCCTAGAGTTTTTGACTCTCAGCGAATGGTCAGGTAAAGACAATAGTCTACTGATAATTTTCCAGAACTCTTAAACTCGTATGGTATACTAAGAGTTAGGATCTTGTTGTTTATTTGAATGTGTATCTTAATAAATTAAAATGTGCAGAAGTCACACACCAAGCAGTGAAGCTCAGATGGCTTTTGAATAGAGGCAAAGCCTCCCAAGAGGTAAGTAATGTACAACATTCCCTGTAAAAGCCTGTGAAACTGTTTGCAGTCTTGAACTTAACTAACAGCCTCAGCATGGACAAAGTACAGAGACCAATAACCAGAAGGACAGGGTGACATTTTGGATGGGACAATTATTTTATAGCACAGCACAGAAGTGAATAGAATTCTCTACTGCAATAATATGAATTACCCTTATACTGAGATTTTATATGTTCCATCCTCAGTGACAGGAAATTGTATTTTTATACTAGCCTATGCAATTTACATTATATGTTTAGAGTTAAACACAAGAAAATTTCAAATTTAATTTATGCACTTTACAGAAATTGCCAAGAGAACATTCCAGTCTCTTTTTTTTTTCACCTTCTGTAGGAACAATGGCATGGCACTGTTATGAGGCTTATTCCACAGTACTTTAATCACCTTAAACACATGTAGTGTGACACAGCTTCCTGAAGTATGTCTAGTGCTGCTGAAGGGAGAGACACATGTCTATGTATGCTGCTACATCTCAAAAAACCCTTTGGTTTAATTCTTGTACTTATCAGAACCTAGATATTACTTGCAGCTTTGGTCACTGCCAGAGTGCTGAGTCACACCTACCAGTCCTCTGAGAAAAGCCCACATTATGAGAAAGCAATTCACTACAGGTATGGCTCAATTCCCATCTTAGAGAGCCTTGTTCTTTCAAATAGTGCAGCATTCTCATGCCATACCCAGGCATGGATCAGACATCAGGGGGCCAGAAGGGTTGGGGTTCACCCTCAATTGTGTGACATTATTGGCTGGACACAACCCCTGTCTTGTACCTTTGACTCTGGAGAGAACACAGACATCTCAGTTAAGGTTTATTTCTGATGTTTAGGTGCAGAGTTGAGTGAGATACAACATTTTAAATATAACATACACATTCCTGAGAAGCTAATAAATGGGCCAAACTCTTGGACTCTATTTCCATGTTCCCAGCAAAGTAAAGATGTCTATTTTCCACTTATCTCAACTGGGGAACAAGTTGTAAGACAAAAGCCATAGAAACACACCAAAATTTATATCTCCAACTGACAGATATTTAGTTGGAAGTGGGCTCATAGAAAGTTTTTGCATCATGATGTTTACTTAACACCATTCAATGAGATTATGTGATCTGCACATGCAGGAAATTGCTTTGTTTCATCCTCTCAACATAAAAATTATGCTGCTTACACCGATTTTCCAACGCATAACCCGGTGTGACTGCTGCGAACCACTGTGATAAAAGTTGAGTAACTTTCTTTTCAGGGAACAGTTTATTATAGAAAATTAGAGAGTAGGGTAAATTGTGGATGAGCTTGGGAAATCAGAGGCTGAATAATCTCTCTCAAAAATGTTTTAATAAAAATTGTGTAGCCATAATATGATCATATTTATTGTAAAGGACACCTTCATTTCCAAAACTGATCAAAGTGGGATGAGTGTCTGAACTCCAAATTTTACAAATGTAAAAAAAAACCTTCTGATTTGTCCTGCATATCTTTTATTGTTTCTGGAAAATTTCATAAGTGAACAAATGAAATAGACCAAAAAAATATTTACATATCCGATTAAGTATATAATTTGTCCTAGGATGTTTTTATAACTTTTCCACTTTTCAAACAAAGTAAATGAGAATGAAAAAAGCACCAAATTGATTTTTTTTTTCAGATTATTCAAAGCCTTTATTTCTTCAGTACAAAAAATAATTTAAAAATACCCAAAATCTCCTCTTATGAGAAGAAACTGAGGGACCTGGGTCTGTTTATTCTGGAGAAGAGGAGGGGATCTCATTAATGCATACAAATATGTCAAAGGTGGCTGCCAAGAGGATGATGCCAGACTCTTTTCAGTGGTGCCCAGTGATAGGATGAAGAGCAATAGCCATAAACTAAAATACAGGAAGTTCCACTTCAACACGAGGAAGAGCTTCTTTACATTGAGGGTGGCAGAGCACTGGGACAGCTGCCCAGGGAGGGCATAGAGTCTCTCTGGAGACATTCCAAACTCTGGACACATTCCTGTGTCACCTGCTTTTGGTGACCCTGCCTTGCCAGGGGGTTTGGACTGGATGATCTCCTTTCCAACCCTAACAATTTTGTGATTCAGTGAAGTAGTGATTATAGATATTAATACTGAATACACCTCAGTGTGCAGGTACTGATTTAGCATAGCAATTAGAGCTATGAATTGTTATATCTGTACTGTTAAAAAAGAAAGGTCAAGGAGAAGTCCTGACCCTGAAGCCAGATGGCTTCTGTTGGCTTTCATCCATTTGTTAAGGGCTACACCTTTCTAGAACACATTGTCTGTGTCCACTCCTGTGACCTCTGGCTACCGCTGGTTCTTTTTTGTCCCTTATCTCAAGGTCACAAAAATGGAAGAACTACTGAAATCACTTGCCTCAGTACAGTGACAAAATTTTAATAGACATGTTTTTTTGGAATAAAAATAGATTAGAATCCAAAAGGGGTTAAGGGAATAAGCATAATTCTATTATGAAATTGAATCAAATATATTGAAATTCTTTATTAAGGAGAGAAATATCTATATCCCTGTGGAACTAATGGAGGAACTGAATGCCTAGAGGAAGACCTGTGGCAGTGATGGAAAGAGTTTTTCTGCCATGAGCAAATGGCAATGGAATACTGGAATGGAATACAAAATGCTGGAATACTCATACAGCACAGGAGAACTTACTGCTAGGATAATTTCCTCAAACGAACTTGTTACAGGCAACACGTTAAAATTGCTTTAATCTGATTCCATACTCCTTAAGAAAAGTAAACAATCCATAGTCTAAAATATCAGATTTCATCCCACAACTCAAATAATTACCAAAAAGCAACAAATTGTAAGTTGCACAAGCACTTGTGTCGCCTCTGCATGTTGCAGTGGGTCTATGCTCCACTCTTCCATTGCATGTAACAAGGGGGTTTTGTTTCAAGGCATCATTCCCTGTTTTGTACAAGCTGTACAGGTAATGAGGATCAGAGTTACTTGAGTAGTTGCCTTAAAGACTGCTTCTGTCTTCACAAGTCCCATATCTAAAAAGTAGTTCCATATCTAAAAAGTGCCCTTGGAATGAAATCCAGGCTGAGCAGCCCAAGGTGGTTTGGGGTGTGCACTCCTCTCTCCTGGCTGTTCAGTGACACTGTTTTGTTGTAAGTAAACCTCATTACAGCTTTCCCAATTTGCTACAGGGAATGCTGGAACATCTGCCATCACAGTATGAACCTCATTTTACAAAAAAGCTCTTCAAACAAACCAGTGGAAGAGATGCATAAACTTTCTCTCTTCCAAGATCACTGTTTTTAGGTGCTGTTGATCGTGATAATGTTCTTTCAGAGCCTGTTTATGCATTTTCTCACTCCTTAAGGACCTCCTTCTGCCAGGTTCACTAGCTAAATGGCTAAAGTGTTTGCACTAACATTTCCAAGCTCAAACAAGTAGTGAAGTATATTTCAGGCTGAGGAGTTTTATTTTTTTTGTGCATATTTGCTAACACTTCCCTTTTCTTCTTGTGCTTTTATCCAGCAAAGTGGGAAAGTACAGGGGAAGACACTCTGCTTTCTCATTGTGTGAAGATTTCATCTCCAAGTAAAATCGGTCTTTGATAAGGTGTCAAGTATGAACTAAGCAGACATCATCTCCTTTGAGAGTCAATCATGCAACCAGAGCTAGCACTATAGGGGTACTTTTTAGACTGAAAAACAGAGAGTACATATTTTAGAACATAATATTTACTGACCTGAAAACAAACTCTGTTTCTTGGCAAAGGCAAGCTGCTAACATTTTAGGAAAAAAGTTTAATTGTTAGGTTGCTACACTGAATCTTCATGATATTTTCATTTAAAATATGAATTTTAACTATTTTTAACTGTATCACAATTTCAAATCTATTTATGGATTTACAATTATGATCATAGTAAATATTTAAAAGACAAAACATTTTCTACTCCCTGACTGAAGTCACTTTAATTTACACTTGAACTCCTTTTAGTGCATATGGAACAACTTTGAAGAAAAATAAAAATTTAGGAAATTGGAATGCTGCATTTCAACTTATCACAATGGCCTTCTATTGTTCTTTCAATGTGCAGTCCTTTACTGCATCAGAGCTGTCTCCTCAGGAATTGTTTAAATATTAGAGTACTTGGGAAGCATTTGTTATTGACTACAAAAAAACCCAAATCAAAAACCTATAGCTTAGTTCTAATAAAAACATAGAAAATATGTTAAGGTAAAGAGATGACAGGAGGCATGAGGGCAGACAGAAAAACTGTGGATCAGCAGAGTCTAAAAGCAAAAATCACAAAAAGTAAGCAAAAAAAGTTACATAAGAATGAGAATTACTGGATATTATATGAATGGAAAGACAAGCAAAAATAGGAAACATAATATGAAGTGTACAAGTTCGTGACTATTGCTCATAATTACAGTAAATTTTCAGAGTAGCCTGAAAGAACAAAAATCTGCTACAAAGATCATGGAGACAAAAAGCTTATTTATTATATTTATATTTTTAAAATAATGGGTACCCAACACTAGGTACACATAGTACAGTTGAATATCTTAATTTAAAAGATACAAAAGAGTAGTTATAGAGGAATGGAAGAAGTTAAGAGAAAATTAGGTATTTTAACATCTATTTTTGGGGGGATTTTAATCCTTTCATTTAACAACAAGATATTTGTCCTTAGTCACTACAGACTTAACAGAGATTTGGAAGTCCCAGTTGTATCTTTTTTTTTTTTTTTTTAAACTGCTCATCTGTTGGATTCCTCTCATAACCAGGTGTGAGGCAGTGAAGCATAGAAATCTGCCTTCTTCTTCACCTTCAGGGCCTCCTGTTTTGTGGTTTCAAGTATGTTAAAGGGATTTTTGTTCCTACAAGTCACCTGGTTCATTTCCCAAACCATTTAGAGCATTTCAAAGGTGAATGTATAAATCACCAAAGAGATTTTTGTGGGAAATGCAATTCCATATATAAGGTGCACTGGTGATGCCAGCTGGCTGTCCAGATCTACTGCACTGCATACCATTTGCAGGATTTCTGGACAGCTCATGTTTACTAAAGAGATTATTGCCAGAGATTTTCTTCAGCTACCCTTTCCACTCCCCTATCATATGAATTTGTAAAAACAAAGGTGAGTGTTTTAGGGGTGAAAATTAGACTTTGAAATAAATGCATAATAAATCTAAATTGGATAGTGAAAAATATTACCTTGTTTTATCTTACTTTCACAGTCTCATAATGTCACAAAAGAAAACACTGATGACTGTTCTTGCTCTAGATTTATCCTCTGAGGTTTTTCCCTTACTCTGGAATTTACATTTGTCTTTTTCTGTGAGCATCACAGGCCCTTGGTTCTGCCTTCAAAAATCTTTTGCATAGTGTCCTGGAATGGCACTGGTCTATGCTTCTGTCACAGCTCTGCATAATTCATAACCCTGGTGTCCACCTCCTGAACAGTAATGGAAAATATTCTGAAGATTATTGGTTGCATCTACACAAGCTCAAGTCACTGTTAAATTAGGAATTTTCAGATGATTCCTTGAAATTGATTTAAATATGGATTTTCAAAAATATTTAGATGGGGAATTCCTATCATGCACATTGTGATATTTTTAAAAGTCCCCAGGCACATTAGGTTTCAAACACTTTATGACAGTTTAGGCTTTGTAAATCTTATTTGGCAGATGTTTTTATGGGTATCTAACTATCTGGAGTGCCTCTAGGCATTTTTTAGGAGCATTTGCCTGAACATATAAAAATGTGGGCCTTGCTAGCACAACTGAAGAAATAAGCACATCAAGTGTATTTGCAGTCACTTCTGCTGACTATCAGATCCTCAGTGTGGTGACACAGTAACAATGTCACTGTACTTAATTTAAACTCTCTGATTGCTGAGCTTGTGAAGGATGCAGTCATAGCAAAGTCCAATGTTCTTATTAAATCTTCCTCACCACTTGTGAAGTGTTCTCTGCTATTTCCAGAAAATAATTGTAAATTATTTGCAATTAAACTTTTTTAAAGAAAGGATATATAACATTAGGAAACACTCTTTTAGACAGATATGAGCTTCCACATATCAAAGGCAGACATTAATTGGTTATTTGTATGAATGTATAGTATGAAATACTGAATTACTTCATGTGGCATTCAGCCTTTGTATTTTAAAGATTCAAGCCCATATGGATTTTAATTTTTTGATGAAAAAAGCAAGGATGTGAGACATGTTTAAATGTGCTATGTTTCACTCTGGTATAAATATGAAATCAGACTTATTGGAGCATTTTTCTCTGATCTTGGCCAAATGAGCCTCAAAGCAAGATCTCTTAGGTGCTGAAGCAGAACAATTACTCCTTCCTAGTATTTGTTGCAGTGAAACCACTGCAAGAGGTGGCAAAACCTTCATTAGTTGACCCTTACCATGACATAAAACACCCTCTATTTCATTAAGCTCAACTGGTGTAGCAGAACATTTCCTGGAGTTCACTCTTATAGCATGAGAAGCAAATATAAATTTTGTGACTGGCTCATTAAGATTTCAGAAAATTTGGCTTCAGGCACTCACTCTGGGCTGAGGAAATCCAGTGAATTCTTTGGGCCTTTTAGAATATTTTTTCCTTTGGCTCCTCTAGTGTTTCAGCTTATCTCTTAATACTAAAACATTTACTAAATAACATTATCTTTACATTTAGCAGAAATGGAATCAACTCATGAGCTGTCCTAGTTTATTTTCTTTTACAGAGCTATTTTGTAGTAGTGCTACTAAAACTAAGGTTAAAAGCATTAATTCCTGGCAATCATTTGCTGGGAAAAAGAAAAACCCTAATATTACTAGAAAAATACATTCTCCATAACTAGGAACTTAAATCTCTGGACAAAAATGCTGCTCTGAGGAGTAATTTTTTTCCTAACAGGATCTCAGAGATCCCTATTCACATGAAAATCCTATCTTGAGAGCTATAGAGTACTAATATTATACTGAAGAAAAACATCTTTCACCTTTGTCCGGAAATCTTTCTGTCCCAGCAGATTCCTTTATGCATACCATCCTGTCTTATTTCTCTGGAGTAAAACACTAATTCATTCTATGCAGAAGACTCACAGAGAAAAGGATATCTTAAGTAACTTCAAAATGCCTCTTTCAATTTTTTTCTTTTTTGTGACCTAAAACATCAATCTACTGAAAAGCCTGTTAGTTCTGCCCAGTAAAAATGCCATTTGTGTGGGATCGTGTCTCCATCTGTTGTGGAACTCTGTTAGTAGTGATAGGATAAATAATATAAGATGTACTGGTACTCCTAACTACTGACAAATGAAACAGGCTGGTAGTTTTAATCTAAATACACACACACACACATACTCACCCCTTCTCTGCAGAAACAGGAAATGCTTTACATAAACATGATTTGAAACACAGGTGTGCTTTAACAAATCCCAGTTTATTAAAATGCTTATAGTTTATATTCCTTTGCTAAAATATACCTGTTGACCCACCAAATTATTAACTATTCAGATATATTCATATTTTGGGAAGCAGATGGCACCCTCTCTTTCTCATCTAAAAAGCCAATTTCTGCAAAACCCATACAACTTGACCAAACTGAGGGTAACATATTGTGTATAAGCCAAGTAAATGCTGACTTCAGGTTTTCCCAACTCCTGACACTCATTGCCTTGTTTTCTCTTTTCCAGCAGAATATGATACTGTTTACACCTAAACTTTCCCAGTGCTCCTCTGTAAGGGTCCTGCAAGTAGTCATGGATATCTGTATTTTCACTGCCCCATAGTTTAATGGGCAAATCTCACCCTGTAACTCCATTTTTAAAGAAGTTTTTCCTGACACACACAATCACATTCAGTGTTTCTGTTGCTTCAACTATATAGTCACGTCTACTCCACAGTTAGCTCCTTGGTTATACATGCTGTAATACATGCTCTGGTTTTGCTTTCTGTATTAGCTGAGATAGGAAATATTCAGAAAAAGGACTGTATGGAAGAGGCTGCCAATTATGTATCGGTGAAAACAGAATTTCTCTATCTGTTTTTCTTTCATATGTTGACACTAAGAAGAGACATGAAACAGCACATTCCGAAGGCCAGCAGTTGTTCCACCATAGATTTCATGACAATCCATGACATTGTTGCAGGATCTTACATTGCTTGATGGTCTTTCTATGCCTGGAAAAATGTCCTAATCTCTTGTATTTGTGTCAGGTCATACAGAATCATTTACTCCACTCAAGTCTTTCCTGCGAGCTCAGTGATTTGTTAAGCCAAATTAGCATCCTTCCCACTTGTTCACATCAGATGCTTGTTGTCACTTTGATCTGTCCATTAGAAGACTTTGAAAAAATTGGAAGCGATTATTTAAATACTAATACTATCAAGAATAATTATTGTTAATAATAGTAATAATAGTAACAATAATAGTAAAAGTAACAGTAATAATAATAATAATAATATATCTGCTTGAAATTTGAACTTCATGGCTTAGGAAATTGTTGCTAGTTTGCTTAGAGAACTTCATGAGTATGGCTGTCAATCATCTATGATAATCATCTTTTCTTATTGCACTATTCACAAAATTTCAACAATTATAAAGGCAGCTAACAGGGAAATATTTCCACAGAACTGAATATATTCTTTGGAAATAAATATCACCTGAGAAATCTGTGAGAATTTGTTAGTGTCAAATGACTTAGAAACAAATTTACCTTAAAGAAGAATAATCTTATGATTATTTTATATTTTCAGGAACAGTAAAGGGAAAGATATATTGTGCTTTTTCTGAGATATTGGTAGTATGAAAAAGATATTAATTATTATTTGGTTGTTGATTGAACAACTCGAATCTACTGGGGACAATATTTTCTAATCATAGAAGCTAAGAATTATAAGGTAGGAATAGAGGATCTCTAGTTGCATGTGTATAGCAACTTGCCATAGAAAAAACTGCACAGATATTTAAGCATCACTATGCAAAAGTTTTCCAGAGCTAATTCTACGACCATGAGAGTACAAAACCTCATAAAATTAACAGTGTATTCTGTACAAATTATTACTACGCAGAAATAATTGTAACTCTGAAGTCAACTTAGTGCTGATGGTTAATGATGGTGACTGTAGCCCCTCTTGGAATAAAGACCTTGCTTTTCCATTCAAACTTTTCACATTTCTTATTAATAGCTAAGGAACCACTTGTATGCTGCAGAATGTTCTATTCCTACCTATACAGACGTAATTCTACCATCATGTTACTTAAACAGTGGCAAACTTAAAGCTGAATTAAGTCCAGATTTTTTTGGTAACAGGATTTTTTTAATGAAAAAAACACAAAGTACAAAAAAACCCATAATGGTAACGTGCACAAACACATATGAATATGTATAGAAATTCAAGAAAACATTAATGAAAAATATTGAACTCACAACCTCAGCCACTCAGATACTCCTTTTCTTAATATACACATAAATTTATTTCTTAACTTGCACCTTTAACTTCCCCAGTTGTTCATGATGTAGAGGAAATATTTTCAGTTGTGAAAAAGCCACATTTAATTTCCACTTACGCTTGAAGGCCAGTAAGCAGCGGGACTGTTGTTCTTCCAGCAGAGATGATAGCACAAGTTCCCTTACAAAGACAAGCTCATATAATAGGACTTAATAGGCTTTTATCACTGCAGAACATGCAGTCCTGCATAAGGTTTGTTCTTTGGTGAAACAATGCTCCTTTCCAGTGGTTGCACACCTAGGATCACATTCCAGAATCTAAACTCATAAATCAGAAAAGAATAATACTTCTTTATATTCATTCTGCCAAACAACATAGATCAAGAACCGCTTTAAATCTTGTAAGCTGTAACAAGTTCAGCACTCTATTTAGTCCTGTCTCCCTCCTATCTCAGTCAATTGGTTTAAATTTGCTATTTTCAGCTTTATATTGGAATCAATAGGAACAAATTTATTGAATATAAAACATTAGCATCCTCACACCTTCAAAGAATGCAATAAAAAGGAATTTTTGTGTGTTTTAACATTCCTTTTCAAATGCTAAACTTAAACCTCCATGAATATATCTCAAGTCATAGTAAGACCTATTTTACCTTACCACAGCTGTCTAGACTCCCTCTGCCAGCAGCAGAAAAAAAGCAGGCACTTTTAAAAGGAATTTTTCCCTTTATATTAATCCCACCTATTGAAGTGTCAAAGGCAAATGGAACAAATTACTCTCTGGAGAACTTCTTTCTATCCACTGGCTGTAGAAGGAATCTAGACAAATTAGCCTAGGTTGCTTCTCAGTGACTAATTAAAGATTTAAATTTATACCACCCCTACATGCACTTTATATGTTTTAATTCCATTCTCTGAAGCCTTGCAGAAACTATTTTCCATTTTCTGTTACCTTTTGGTAACACAGCTTTTCTTCTTCCATCTCTTCTACCTAGTGCAACCTTTTAATGAATCTCCACCTGAGCAACCTTCCAATTAATTTTAAATTTCTCCTGAAGAAAAAAACCAGTTTTTTTCCTCTTGATTTTTCACGGCCTTTCCTGGTAGAGTGGATTCAGGAGCTACAAGATATGGATGGCAACTTGACTGCTTTTGAGACAAGTTAGCAATCATGCCTTTATTCCTTTCCATGTTTGTGCTGTGCAAAACTGCAGCAGAAAAAAACTTACCTGCTACAAGCTGACTATCCAAACCAAAAATCATTTTCATTAGTTGTCATTTTTATTTTTAAATAACTAAAGTCAGCTGGAGCCAGGACTAAAGACTAAATAAGTTTCCTTGACACTTACATGCAAGATTAAAGGATGTAGTGCCCACCGGTGATAGGAAAAACAAGCCATGGCTGTTATCCAGAGTGATCTAAAACTGTATGGGCTATGATAACAATACAGTGCAAGAAGAAAATTATATTTGTCCTATATCCTCACATGCAGTCAAGTAGCTGTGCTGAGTAAACTGCATTAGGGTTTGTCCTCTGTCTAAAACACATGAAAATGATAGTTTTCATTCTTCATAAGCTTACATCTAAAACCTTCCAAGAAACCTTAATGATTAACTGTTTCTGTCTGTTTTGCACTGACAAGAGAGTATAGAAACACTATGTAAAACATGAATAGCTGAATTTTCTCTCCTATAGTCAAAATATTTTCTACTGTCTACATTAAATAACATTTTTCAGTACATCTCCTTGAAATGTTTTTTGTGCCAGGAAGATTTCCATAAAAATGAAAACAGGCTTGTAATATTTGCTCAGAAAAAAACCCCTCTCTTATCAAATAATGATACTGGTAGGAAATGTTCAAAGTTGTTGAGTGTGTTCTGCTGACTCATATCACACCATTGCAAGAGGCTTGTTACAGGAGGCAGGGTATGAGACAGAGAGGAAAGTGAGAATAAGATTTCCAGGAATTCTCTCTCCTTTAACTCTTATAAAACTAAACCTATCTTAGCTAATTGTTTATTCTTCCATCTCAACTAAAACAATGGATTGGAGAAAGACAAATACCCCTGTATTTATTGTTGGTGCCCACATTAAAACCATCTTACAATTAGCTGCAGGGAAGTTTTTCTTCCTTTCACAAGGGAGAACCTAAGAAGGTACATTAATCCCAACCTTAACATCAGAGGAACCATTTGAGTAGTTTAATAAAGACAATTATTATTGCTATGGTTTAATTATCTTTTGCAAGTAACTTGCAACTTTTTCTTTAACCTAAGCAACTCTCATGGCTTGTTTCAATAGCTGTAATGCGAATTTATAGCAGAAGGATACTTTATAACTTTTGCTCTCCTGATTGGAAATAGAGAGAAAACACTTCTGTTAATAGCCTACTTCTCAAACTTTGTGCTTCATTCCACCAAACTCCATAAACAAAGGAAGGCTCTTATGTTTCGGATGATGTTCAAATAAACAGCAGCTAAAAAAAGATCAGTTGGAAAACGGAATTATCATATTAGAATATGATATATTATATTTTATATATGATATAAAACATATTAGAATATCTTTCAGATATATTTCATGTCAGTTAAAGGAGCTGATTCTTGTGTAGTTCTTATACTTTTTGAAATGCAAAATTATTATTCTGAGATGCAGATAAGATGCTGAGGCCAGACCACCTGAAGGAGAAACAAAGACACAAAGGAATTAAAAAAGAAAAATCTGAAGGTTTGGGTTCAAAACTTCCAACGTTACAAAAGAAGAGAAAATATAAATAAAGCAAATGAACTAGAGCAGTATCACCAAGATTTTGTTTGAAACTAGGGGATATCGGTCACCCTGTTTAAGCCCAGGTCCCCCACTCCCTCAGTTATTTCAGGGTAACCAAGTATAGAGACAGGTTCTCAGGCAGTTTTTCTCATCAGAAACACAGTAAATCAGTTTGTCTTGAATGCCTGTATTAATGTAAAGAGTTGGTGGCCAGACAGTTCAGCACCAGTTTCAGAAAATTCAAGCTCTATATTCAAAGCATGTTTGTTTCACTCCTGCAAGCAAATGCATGCTGGAAGTGATTATATTTATAAATTGAACAGAATTTGGCCTTTAACATGGCACTGTGTTAAAAGTCCAGTTAGTGTAAAGACAATGGAGAATTTCTGGAATCTTAAGGCACACGTTTTTCTATTTAATTTTCTCAAGGTTGGGCAGATATTCAAAATTACACCTATTAGGAATGTTAACTTTCTAACCATACATTGTACAGCACTGCTGTGAAGAAACAGAGATACTGCCAAGAGCTTCAGGCTAAATTATTTTGGATTCTAACTCATCAGGAGGCTTCTGTTCTGAAATGCTCCACAAAGCTGGCAGGACAACCAAATAAAATAAATCAATAAACTCTTAGAGTTGGTTTTAATTGAAAAATATTAACATTTCAGAAAAATATAGGGACATGAGGAATTTAAAAATAATGTAGTAGAAAAAATACACAAACAAAGCAATGTAATAAAAAATACTGAAAGAAAATCAAAACAACTCAGCTTAACTCTGGCAAAATATCAAAATGACAAGAATAAAATTTAAAAACTCCTGACAACTGTGAAGAATGTGAATGCATAAAATATGTGGAAATATGGGACACTGACAAAGGTTTATTTTAAAAACCTTGAATGTTATCAACGTTGTATGAACACATTTTATGAATATTTCTACAAATGCTTACATTTGCTTTAGAAATTAAAAGAAAAGCTAGCTGAGTTGTCATGGTTACTGCCCCGCAGATATAGCACATCAACAGTGGTGTTAGCTTTTTCTTTTTGTTTTTTGCTTTTTTTTTAATCAGTACAACAATTAAGACAAAAGAGAAATACTATTTTTAATATTCTGTTTTCTGTCTGACATACCTTGAGCTCTTGCTATCCTAAGAAATCAATGGCAGGAGTCAACATTCTGATCCACTCATATTAGTGCACTCAGATATGTAACTCATTCTTGGTGTTCATTCTGAATACAATGGAACAGGGGGAATATCCTCCTATTCACCTGATAATAAAATATTGTCTTCAATGGCATAGGCATAATCTCTCCACAATCTTTCTCATATATTTATTTTTAAGAATATTTGCATTTCTGCAAATCACTTGTCGACAGTTTTCCCTTCTATTCAAAATAAAGGTACTCACCAAGTTTTGCAAATTCAGCTCTGTTCTGGAGAGGTGAGAAGGATTTTCAGGCAACACCTTTCTCTTTGTCTCATAGACTACATGTGTAACCAGATGTAAGGAATTTAATGCAAGATGGGGGAGTACTAATGAGATATTTCATCATCAAATAATGGGGGGCTCCTCAGTAGGATGAACACTCAGAGGAATTTAAAGCACATTTCAAATAGAAATCAAAATTCTTTGCATTTGTGTCTCCCACTTTTTTTCTAGTAAAAATAGTAATTAAGATTTTTAAAACCTACTTTTTCTTACATCTTTGATCCCAGGTAAGGTAGTGAGCAGTTCATTGGTGTGGCCTCGACACACACCTGTGAATTTCTAACCTCACAGCCCAGCTGAGTCCTTGCCTCCTAAGCACTGTTTGGCTTAGACTTGTTTCAAGAAAATCACCACTTCATCAGCTTTTATAGTATCTGCATGAACAGAAAATGGTATCTTTCAGCACCACACTATCACCAGCAGTACAAATAACTACTTAACTATTCTTACTGTCCTAGAAATTATCACTGCTGAGATAGGTACTTGTTAAATGGTTACGAGTCTTTAGGTTATACATTTAAGAGTTTTCTGTTTGGCATGGCTTTAAAATTGTACTTAACATGGATAAAGGTAAATGCAAGCCTTTATTTATATATCCAGAACAGCCAATCCAGTTGCAACTAAATGTAAAATTCATACATGAGAAAAATATCTTTAGATAACCTAGAAGACTGTAAACTAGAGTTAGTCTTTCACCTCTATTAGTTTTCTTTGTGAGGAGGGGGTAGTCAAGGACTGAGCATTCACACAGTGACAATCCTCCTTCTCCTCCAAGAAATCTATTTTCTCCTATGGTCAGTCTTCCCTTCAGCACCTGCCAGGGGTCCTACCCAAGTGCTTTCACTCCAAAACCATCATACCCTCTTTTAATGGGAATGAGAGATTTTCAATTCCATAGGTATTGCTTCGTTAGAGTGGAAGTTCTCCCTTCTGTTGTTAGATTTTCCTTTTCACTAGAATGAAAGACTTGGTATTCTTCATTGAGAAATTCTGAACTTCACAGAAGGTATCAATATGTACATTAAAAACATACTTGATATAAACTCGCAGACATATGAATTATATGCAGATTACCAGGAATACTTGGTTAGTACAGACATCGTGGCAATCAGCCCCGCTGAAATGACTCATCCCCAGCCAATTCCTCTCAGCTTATTATGACAGCAAGCAGTTGTATTTCTCCAGACAGAAGTGTATTTCTGCAACTTGCAGACTATTTGCATCAGAAGCAGTCTCTACACTCCCACTACTTCAAGCATGTCTAACAGAGGACCCCAGGAATTAGATGCCAGCTGGCTGGATGCCATATTTAAGTTAAGCAAATTTTAATGAAACTATAGCAAGAACATCTATTCCAGGGCCAGTTGGCCGTTGCAACTATAAAATCTCTGACTTTTTCTTGTTAGGACAAGAAAATAAGTATTTAAAGCCCCCGTTATCAGTGCCATTGACTCATAGTGTCCTTGACAGAATCTGCCAAATCAGGTCATAAAACAGACTGTGCAGCTTGGAATCATGATGTATTGATGGTGTATCTAATTCAAGCTGTTATTTGTAATTAAAGCTTAATTGTCAGCAATCATAAACATTTGAACAATTCCTTTTATGACAAGAAAAATATTCTTTAGAAGAGACATCTGAAATTTGAGCTTCCTTATTCTCTCACTTTGCTTCCTCTCCACCCATGAGTTTGAGTAGGGATATTTAATTGACTAAATTACAATTTAATTTCCCAATGTGAACTATTAATTTCAGATTTAAGTGTTAAAATGCATTTTTCTCTATGCACCTCCAATTCCACAATTTCATTAATTTTTGTGTCTGATGAGGAAAAACTCCAAACCCAACCAAAACCAAAATACAACTCCCTCCAAATCATTTCTTGATTTCCCATCTTCCAAACACTTTAATCATCCTCTAAAGCCATAAAAATAATCAATTATTATTTTACATAGAAAGAATTTCCATTGTGTTGATTTTGAAATGCTGAATTCTGTATTACAAAGAAGTCAACTTATATATATTTGATTGAAATTAGTTACTTCTGTGAAACAGAAACATTTTCACTTTTATCAGTAAAAGCTCAGGTGTAAAGCTTTTGAGGAATGCAAATGAATTTATAAATCTAGAGTGCTCTCCTACAAGATGAAATAAATTATTATACAGATACAGTTCCCCTTAAAAGAAAATAGCGTCACTTCAAGAACCAATAGAGCAGATGACAATAAATGTAATGTCCCTATTCCAAGAACTGGAACATTTCACACAATTAGCTGCTGTACTCAACATTATTAGCTGTGACACATGAGCATTGCTACCCAAAATACTATAGTAAAGGTCAATAGAGATGGTTATTCTTCTCCTTTCAGTAATTTTAATATTTTGAAATGTTCTATGAAAGTAGAATTGAGAAGTAAAAATAAAATCTAAAAATGCTTATGACATGAGACAGAAAAATGTAATGAAAAAATCTAATGTTAATGTTTTGACAAATCTTAAAACATTAAATACAAGTTGAACATGAAAATATATTACACGCTGAACAACCTAAATGAGTTTTTGCACCCTTCTACAGTTTCACTACTATTTGGAAAGGATTTTGACTATGAAAAACTGTCTTTTCAGACAGAGAAAATAATTCCTCTGATTATGGCATATATGAGACACCCTACTTAGAAACTTTTAATGCGTTCTTTATTCATCATAAATAGTCCAATAATGCTGAACAATAAAACCACCGCTTATGGCTTCTAGCACATCAAAGTATTTTCTTTTTTTTTTTTTAACTAAGCACAATATTTGCAGAAAAAAACACCTACAAACTGATTTGTTGCTACATCACGAAAAGATATATATATATCTGGAATTCCAGATCCACCAGATTTCTTACCCACTGTTGCATTCCTTACTGGGACAGGTAGGTAAGGCATTACCTTTACCCGCAGTCAACAGAGAGAGGCATTGCCATGAGGGATTCAGCTGAAATGTGTTGTCCACACTTAATGACTGGATGGGGATCTGCCATGAGCAGGTTCCTACTTCAGAGGCCTCATCTAATAAACAGATTTAAGTACTTTGGGTAAAATCCCTGGGCCTATGGGGTAGGGTTTTTGAAATGCAGTTTATCCTAAAGCTCTAGTGTCAGTGTTCCACAGGTGTCTGTCTAAAATTAGATAAGTCCTTAAAAGCTTGGCAAATATTTTCCTTCAGACTAACACTTTGATTGCTCTTAGAAGTTTTTGTTTGCAGGTATTAAATCACAGATGCAGGCTTCTCCTGCCATCTTGTTTGGCACCTGCAAAAAAAAAACAATACCTAGATAATTCTGTACTGTAATACCTTTATCCTAGCAAGCATCATTTCTGTAGTTCTTTTTTATTTCTTTTTTCTCCAGTAAATTTCTAGCACATACATATACTAGATAAAATAACACAGGATATTTTTCAAGATTGTAAAGCAACATATTCTCAAAAAATATAGATTTTTCTTATGTGATTTTTAATAAAATAATCTAACTTTTAATTTCAGCTTAATATAAAACTAGTATTTTTAAAAAGTGAAACGGCTTTTGTACATATCTGGTGGCTGAACATGTAATAGCTTAGGATTTACCTTCTATCCATTTTAATTTGGTTCTGACTGTTTAAATTTCTACATCAATTTTCAGATGCTGTGCTGTTGGGTTTTTTTCCTCCTCCCTAGAACATGACAGAAAGTTAAAATTCAGGCAGAAGTTGTTTCTTTCTATTTTAGGTAGGAATGGTGGCATGTTTTCTGAACGGGAATGTGAAGGTGCTGGTTCTCATCCATTGAGGCAAACAGATGCAGTGGTTTAGACCTTGCCGTGCCTTTGCTGGCTGCTCTGCCCTCTGTGCAAAGCCCCACTGCCTCTGTTCAAGCTGTCAGGAGCAAACACCCCACAGTAGCTGCATTTTGCCAGCCAGGGCTCCCTTAGGAAGTTACCCTCACATGTGGCCACAGCAATAGGAACTCTGTCACATTTTAAGCTATTGCAGGGAGATTTTCCAGATGTTATCTGTCAATGGAGCCTTATCTGATGTTGGTGTTTGAATAGAATATATGCTTTGCCTCAGTCTAGGAGTCTAAACAGCAGCCTGTGGAGCTAGAGGTCTGAATTATCTCTGAAAACAAGAGAGCCACTGTGTTGAGTTCTGTAAATACTCGCTTTCAATTAATTTCATTATTTACAGGAAATGAAGTGTTGGTTTATTATTCACAGGGGTTATTGTATTTTTCCTGCTGAAGAAACAGGACTCTCAAATTATTTTGAAGCCAGTTGATGAAAACACAGTATAGATATGCTTATCATGACAATGGAGGGGGAAAAAATCTCCACCCCTCTGAAAGGACTGTATTTTTGCAACAATAATGAAGTAGAACCTATATGATTTTGCTTTTTTGCAGTAAACATATTCCCCAAGTTATTTTATAATGCATCTTACATCTGATAAGAGTAAACTTTTACCACTAACTTGAAATACCAGAAAATAAAACAAATTTTCCGAATTATGCACATACATCAATGGAGAGTTGACCATGAGCCAGCAGTGCCCTGGCAGCCAGGAAGGCCAAACATGTCCTGGGGGGCATCACCAGCATCCACAGCATCACCAGCTGGGCAAGGGAGGGCATTGTCCTGCTCTGCTCTGCACTGGGGCAGCCTCGCCTCAAATGCTGGGAGCAGTTTTGGGCACCACAATTAAAAAAAAGACATTCATCTGTTAAGGAGTGTCCAAAGGAGGGGAACAAGGATGGGGAAGGGCCTTGAGAGGAAGCCGTGTGAGGAGGGGCTGAGGGCACTTGGTCTGTTCAGCCTGTAGGAGACTGAGGGGAGACCTCACTGCAGTTACAACTTCCTCGTGAGGGGAAGACGAGGGCAAGTACAGATCTCTTCACTCTTGTGACCAGTGACAGGAGCTGAGGAAATGGCTGAGTCAGGGAAGGTTTAGTTTAGATGTCAGGAAAAGGTTTTTCTCCCAAAGGGTGGTTAGGCACTGGAACTTTTCACAGGATTCCCAGGGAAGTGGTCACAGCACCAAGCCTGTCTGAGCTCAAGAAACATTTCGACAATGCTCTCAGGTGTGTTTCTTGGGGTGTCCTGCACAGGGGCCAGGAGTGGGATTTGATGATTTTTGTGGATTCCTTTCCAATTCAGCATAATCTATGATTCTATGATTCTATGATATGCTACACTGTAGTACATTGTTTTGATGTTCCTGTAAGAACTGCTTAAAGTTTTGCAGTCCTCAGCATTAACAGGTGCATCTCTTGCACATAAAGATTGACCAAAGCTTTCTAAAATGCTGACATAATGATGTCAGATCTGGGGCACTAACCTCCAACCTTATTGTATGATGAACAATTTAGGTAGAAACTGCAAACATTTTTTGTTTGCAAAAATATGAATATGCAGAGAAACTGTCATTAGCTTGAAGTTTTCTTTAAGATGGTGTTTAAATCCAGTTTCTTTGGTTCCAGTGGACAGGTGTTCCTCCCTGCATCACTGCAGACTTTGACCCCTGATAAACTGCAGTTCATTAGATACCTTGGCCTGTGCTGAGATTTGCTGGCATCATTGGAAATAAAAATAAATTTAAATTCAGGCATTACTTGAAACAACTAGCTGATCTAACCTGCCAGATCCCCAAGACAGAGCCTATTTTGGATAATATACAACACGAATACATTGTTGGATTTTTGGGAAGTGAAATATAATTCTGAAAAAGAAAAAAATATATACTGTCTACAGTCACACTCTGGTCAGTACTATCTACTCCATTCAACAATCCCTCCTCACTTTTCGCTCCAAGGAGGGAGCCTTCCAAAGTAAGATGAGCCAGAATGGCAGTCCTTACTCAGTTAGAACTAAATCCAAAATTCAGGAATCCTAACCTGAAATATGAAAGACTTTCCTGTTCCTAATAGGAATATCTGAGAGCCATAGCTCCACTGCCGTGGGAATCAACATTCTGACTACACATCTTCTGGCTTGCATGGTTGCAAAGACCCAAAGGACCTCTCCAAAGTTGTTACTGTTGTTATACTCAGAGACGAAAAAAACAAATTCCAAGCAGGCATAGTCCACTCAGGTTCACTAAACAAACCACAATGATCTGCCTGTGTCTATAAATGTGCTGGCAAAGCACTGAGAGTAAAAGCTGTTCTCATTTCAGTGACCCATACCATGGGGTAAAAAGGAAAGCTACTTTGCCATATCTTCCTCATGGCTGCCATCCTGTGGTTTTAAGTGAAAATCTTTGAAGATGCTCAAACACTTCACTGAGGCTCCAGTTGAACTCCTTCATATAAGGGCTGAGATCACAGGGATGCAACTTAAAGTGCACCAACTGCACATGAACCTCACTGGTGGCTCCCTGTGTGGATCATCCTACCCAAATGATCCCTCTGATCCCAAAGAAAAACTGAAAAATATGAAGAGGGAAAGAAAAAAAATAACCTTCCAAAACCCCCAAAATCTTGCTGTCTTAAACATCCTACCGTGTCTTTCAATACAGGGAAGATGGGAGGATGACAGAGGATATGGAGGCTGGAAGTGGAATCTCAGTTTTTTAACAGTGCCTTATGTTTCATCACCTTTGAATGTAATTTTCCAGATATGCAGTGTGGCTTCAGAGAACTGTTTTCAAGCACCAGAAAAAATATTAATTTTCAGTCTTAACCTTTGCTCGGGAATTCATTCTTCTGAGCGTTCT
The DNA here is from genome assembly GCF_020740725.1 of Corvus hawaiiensis. Lineage (NCBI taxonomy): Eukaryota > Metazoa > Chordata > Aves > Passeriformes > Corvidae > Corvus > Corvus hawaiiensis. The sequence continues at coordinate 110,903,193 of NC_063214.1, read as the reverse complement.
GAAAGTTTGACACATAAGACTGGTTTGAAAAGGACACCAGCTACATATCAGAACAATACAGGCTACAGTATTATTTTGGAAGAAAGGTAATGTCTCAAACATTGAGTCTCTTTAGCATATATAAATTATACCCAATGAAAATTATAGGTAAAAGACTTTCAATGTAATCAACATAAACAACATGAATCAACTTAAAGTGCAAAGCTTTCTCAATGAGAATTAACCAAAATTTACCTGTATAATTTACCATCTCTGTTTTGCTAAATGTTCCCAGGAAGTTGCTGAAGCCAGGAAACTAAGCAGAAAAGCAATACTTTCTTTGTATCTCATGATTTACGTCTGTTTTAAAAGCAGACCTTTCGATTTGATGTACAAATAGTAAATGCACTCTGGGGATAGTTTCCAATGGATTTCTCAAGCTTATCCATCTACTTGAAACACTTAAAGGCAAATCACTTGACAAACATTTTCTCTCAAATACTACAAGGAAAACATTTAAAAAAGGCATTACATCTTTTTACAGTCAGGGAACAAATTTAAGCATTCAGTCAACCCTTAAAACAGCTATCTCAAAAGCCCAAAAAAGCTCAGAAAAAAGAACCCAAACCATTTTAAACCAAGTTAAACAAATCAAAATTCTTGCTTGAAGGCTCAAGGTGCCACGAAATTAGTAACTGTCAGTACCAAGTTATAGTAAGTACTCTCAAATAATAGAAAGGCAAAGTATCTTGAAAAACCAGTGCATAGATTAGGAGATCCAGAGAGAAATCTTCCAAGAAATGGCATGTGTTTTAGCACAGCTGAAGAAATAATTCTTAAAATACATTAGAAAATTTGCAGGGAGCAAATTGTTGTAGTATGAGGAACAAGACAAAGAACTGATTAGATTTGTGGGCATGGAAAGACTTGAAAATTATGTTGTTACAATTCAGCAAATCTAGCTGCTTACAGTGGTGCTATTTTCAGCTAACATTCTGCTAGTTAGGTGTATGTGCTGTGATTAAAAAAACAACAAAAAAAGAAAAAGGAAACCTGGAAAACTGGTGGTGTTTCAAGAAAAATTGGATAGAAGAAAGCATGCTTGACTAGGCTATCTCCTCTTTGCTTCTGCCAATAGTCTTCATGCCAATGAATAATAAAGGATGACATGTAAAAGTATGACAGCCAGCAGCTATTCACTCTAGGGTATTCAGTTAAAAAAATTAGAAGAAAAAGATATCTTAGACTACACAGTTACGGCTATGTAAAAACTGTGAAGCAGAGTGCGTCTTTCAAATGAAGATGGAAATATCAAGAGCAATTTATAAATATTTCTAGTCAAGAAAAGAATTTGTAAGAAAAAATTCATTCACACCTTTCATATTTAATATTTGCCTTTTTCATCTTTCTTTATAGACTTTCTTCTCTGTTTATTGACATAAAATTTAATATTTTTAAAATTTATTCCAAAGCATCTTTCAGGTCTCCAGATATTTATCCATTGCTTGAAAATGAGTATGGAAGTTCTCCAATAACTTTACTAGTAACTATTTTGTTAGTTGATTATACCAAGTTGATTAAACCAATTAGGAAGATGTATTATATAAATATTAATGACATCCAGAGACCACACTATGCCAAAACTGCATAGAAACAGAAATTATATAGTCATCACCTCATCTGAGAGAAAACATTACCCATTACTTTTGTGAAAACCAAGAGAGAAAGAATTAATTCAATAAAATTATGATGAAATTGCAGTGGCTAATTTCACAGCCAGGCACTTAAAGGCTTGATTTGCTTTATTTTGGTTTTCAGTAGAGGATTATACCCCCTAGCTTTAGAAGCTAGGAATAAAAATTGATTTTTTTCTATTACTATTATTATTAAAATAAAAATAATTTTGTAAAATTATTATAGACATTATGTCTAAGTGATAAAGATGTTTTCCCTATGTATTCAGTTGTGTTCCCATGTTCAGAAAGTTGGCATCTTAAATACTTTATATTTTTCATATTATATGCTACATGTTTTGCAGAAAAGGAGGAAAAAAGAAAGTTTACTTATCAGTGTAGAAAGGCCAAATGAATAAAAACCTTATTTTGAACTCATCTCAGTATATAATTTGAATTAAAATGATTCTAAGAACATTATAGTCAGACACTCAAAGGCATTCAGGTGTCTAAAAATAACTATCTATAGGGTTTTTCAAGAGAGCTTAAGAAAGTTAGGAACTTAACTCCCACCTTAGAGGTTTTAAATGCCTTTGGTAGTGCTCATTTGCTGGAGAGAGTCCAGCACAGGGTCCCTAAGCAGATTAATAGATTGGAGCACCTTCCATGTGGGGAAGACATAGGAAAGCTGAGATTGATCAGCCTGGAGAAGAGAAGGCTCAGAAGAATCTTAATGTGCATAAACACCTGCAGGGAGAGTGCAAAGAGGATGGAACCTGGCTGCAAAGGTGCCCGGTAGCAGGACCAAACTTAAACACAGGAGGATCCCTCTAAACATCAGGAACCAATCTTTCACTGGGAGGGTGACTGAGCTCTGGCACAAGTTGCCCAGAGAATTTGTGAGGTTTCCCTTCTTGGAGATGTTAAAAAATCATTCAGATGTGGTCCTGGAGAATCAGCCCTAGATGGCCCTGCTTAAGCAAGGGGGTCAGATCAGAACCTCCAGACATTCCTTCCAACTTCAACCTGTCTGTGATTCAGTTTAGACTTTTCAGAAAGGTGAAAAAGGAGCTTAAGGAAAAGTATAACAGGCACAATAAAGTTATAGAAAAGTATTTCGTCGTTTAGAAATCCTTAATTTGCCACAGCACTAGGCTGCCACGCATTTCAGGGAGAACAAACATACAAGATTACAAGAGAGGTATATCTTCCTCTGCCCATGAAGAATGCATCATCATTCCTTGAGAACATTCAATAGCCAAGTAATCTATATAAGGAAAAATAAAGCAATAAAAGAGAATTAATCATAAGATCAGTTAAATGTAACAGCTTCTAAAGTAAGAAGAGATGTTATGTTACTTTCTAAAACCACATGAGTAAAAGCAGTGGCTAGGAGAAGACTGTAAATTAAATGTCTCCTATAGGCAATGGCAGGGGTTTTTAATCTCTCCAGATGTCAGTGCAGGTGATTGTAATCAAAGTACCAGTACAAGAACAGAAGGGTAGTGCTGTGTACCTCTCAAGGCCAAATAGCTCACTAATATAATGATTCTTGTAGCTCCACAGTTTTTGAGGTTCAATAGGAAGATTTTTATTATTAATTATTTTGATTAAAATATTAAAAACAACACTTTACATGCATTGTTCCTACCTTTGCTTGTCTAGACTGTCTTCAATGTTATATATAGAAAAAATTCTAAAGTGTAACATCTTCTGGCAGAAGGTTTCATTATTTAATTATATTTTTTTGTTTAAAAACTGGCTTTTTTTTAATATTCACTCTGGGGTTTTGTTCCTGTTATTTGCTTTCTAATTAAACAGCTACTTAACTTTAAGCACACACATAATCCTTTCATAAGAATGTAAATTAATTATATGCTTTAAAATAAATCTGAATTACGGTTTGAGTGTATAAAAATATTTTCACTCTGTGGATTAACAAAAAGTTACAATAGGTACAGACAAGTGGAAATTCTTGAGAATGGAAAAGTGCTGCCTAGTTCTAATCTTGCTCAAATTGTTCTGTGAGAGATTAGATCACACTTCTGCTTTGCAGCTTATCTTTTTGTATTGCTGAGCAGTACAATTATTAATTGTGTAATCATTTAGAATCAATTTCTTTCAGAAATTTAAGTTTAAAGACATTAAACTGAAATGTAGAATCAATAGGGAGGATGTGCTGATTTTCAGAAGTTTCACTTCTCAAACTGAGTGTAACATAATTTCTCACCACACAGAATTGAGCAGGACTGGGTTACTTGCTGTTTCACAGAAGTAGCGCCCCTGCTTCTCTCATGTTGCATTCTGAGTGAACTGAAAAAGGGAGAACAAAAAGCTGCTTGTAACCCAGGATTCCTCTGGCAGATTTGTTCCTGAGAGCAGCTCAGATCTAAGGTAGGGATCAGAAAGAGACACCATCATCAGGATCTGAGCCCCATTAACTTCAAATCACTTGACTCCAGGAGCAGCCTCACAAGCTGAAGGCAAAGGCTACCTGAGTCATTCCCACTGACTACAGATCTAAGGAATATGCACACATTGTACAGTGGGCTGGAAAGGTGCACTAGTGACTTCATGGATACCCATCCTTTTCTCCAAAAACAAACCCTATGTTTCAACTGCTTTTTCAAGTTCTTTTCCTTAAAGCCCTGATAGGGATAAATACTTTATATTTACATTAGTTTGCATTTCAATTCCTTAATTCAAACTCAACTAGTGAACTGCTGTCATTGGCCATTGAAACAAAGCACACAATAATACTCAGAAAAGATGGCAAAATCCTAGTCAATGCATATACTTTTTTGTTTATAATATTTTGTAACCTTGAACTTTAGCCATAGAAATGTTTTGCACCAGAGTTTGCTACTTCCCACCAAGTTCTTTTTTGGTCCCCTGCTGTTGCAGTAATTCATTGCTAAAGACATGCATTTCTGAAGAGTTTTATTTTTGTCTCCCTACTATTTACTTGCATGGGTAGACATCTGAGTATCAGTTAATAGGTTGTCTTTAATTTCCACATTTTTAAAAGATGTTTGGGATTTAATTTTTTCTTATTGATGCTTTTCTTTTTTCTTTCTTTTTTTTTTTTTCCCTGAAATAATAGAAGAAAAAGAAGAAAAAATCATGATGGAGAGCAGGGGAGAATTAAATAAGAACTTGATGTGATAATAATGATCTGAGTAGGCACCAGAGACCATTGATGTTTGTTGCACAGGTATGGGTGGCTGAGGTGGAGCTTGGAAAAAGAATCTCAAATAGAATCTTAAAAAGATGCAAACCATAGAGAAAGAGCAGTGTTTTAGAGGAGAGGGAATAGGTAGATAAAGTGAGAAAAGTGGAAGCAAATGCTACTGTGACCTAATGACAATATGAAGGAATAATAATGAGCCATTGTGATTCTAAATTGTGCAAAATATACTGTTCAAAACAAATTTTCAGCTAATCAGGAAAATTAATTGCACCTTTTAATCAACTTGCTGAGCATTTGATGAATTCAAGGTCCATTTTTTAAAAAGTTATTGAAGAAGAGCTGAGAGAGATAAGAATAATGTGTTAATTTTTTTTTTTTTTTAATTGAGTCATTTTGTGGCACTTCACCCTTTGTGCACACAACAACATGTTTGGGACCAATGGATAACAATGCTCACTGGTGCTTGAGAACTCTACTGTGTGACTCAAGTGGTGGTAATTAATAGGAAATTCAAACTGGTTGAACAATATGATTGATCTACTAAAATTCTATGAATTCACTAGCTGCAGTTAAGGAAAAAATCAGGTTTTGCTCTAAGCAGGACTGAGCAAATTTTAGTCTCTGTTTTAGTAAACATTTACTCATACAGTTACCACTCCTTGCACCAGCATTATTACTCTCAGAAAAGACTTAAAAAGATATGAACTGCTATTTTTCCTCTTCAGCTGTTGTAATCACTAGATTTAGCTTAGCAGGCTGTAGTTTCTGGAGAACTCAGCGGGGCTGCTGAGGGTCGCATCCCATAGTCCATTTCAGACGATCCTGCGATCTTGCTCCAGCAGCCATCAGCGTTACAACCAGTGATGGCAAAGGAGGCGAGAAGGGTCTCCCATGAGGGCTTGAGAGCACTTTAATGACAGCTGGTCCCTGCGACCCCCAGAGACAGAGAGACCTCATGGTCCAGGCACCGGGGGGATTTTGTCAGGGGCTCAGGGGTGGTCCCTGGGTGGGGTTGGGGTACAGGAACCAATAGGGAGAGCCCGAGGGAGTGGCCAGGACTAGGGGCAGGGAAACAGGGGAGAACAATGTAGGATAGGGAAAGCAATGGATAAACAGATCGCCACATTCTGCTGTATTCTGCTATTTATCCAGTTTTCTCCCTTCTGCAGCCCTGTGCTTGACTATGTATGACACTTTCATATCACAAATCAACAACACAATGCCAGATAGAGGTTGAATACACTAGAAAAGTCATAACCAAAAGCAAGGCCTTCTTTGTCCAACTGATGCTGTAGTGAAGAGTAACATTTCAGATTTAGCTACTGTCCTGACCTCCACACAGCTGCTACTAATGTGCTACGTAAAGCAGGAACTAGAACATTAATAAGGCCTCCTAACTTTTAACAACTGTTTCTATTCAGCATTGCTTTGAAGATAAAACTTGGTGTTTTGGCTTTGCACATTGCTTTTATTTTTTTCTGATTTAACTCCTTTTAGGGGGTTTTGTTATTACACTAAGGGTTGAGGCATGGAGGATTCCTACAGAAGCAGCCTTTTGTGGGTCAGTTCTTATTTCTCAGGATGAGGCTATGATTGTACATGTGGGGACCTGGCTGTCCAGAAAGGAAGAGAACACTACAGTAGGAACAGGGATCTGTGCCAAAGGCAATATTGCTCACTCATACTACACTTGTAACTCTGAAAGCCCAAATAACTGTTCATATCTCTCCTTTTGTTGTTAAGCATTGCAGCAAATCACTTGTTTTTCTTGTCCTGAGGTTCCAACTGCTTTCATGGTTTTTTCATTGCTCTGTTTCTACCTTGCTGCATGTTTTCTGCAGATGAGTACTTTTCTTGACTATACTGTCAGTGCATAATGGCCCTTGGCACTTCCACTTTAGTGCCATTACATTTAATGGGCAAATGCTTCAAGCAGCTGCAACTTGGCTACTGCATTTTTTTAGGGCCAAATGGTTTCCTGGTGCACAAAAATCGTGAAAAAGGAAAAATGCACTTAGAAACTGTGTGGATTGCCATGTCAATTAAAAGGTACATACATCTACAGTCACTCAAGAGAAAACATTTCTGTGTTCTGAGAATTGTATTTAGCATCTGTAACTACTGCAACCATGAATTATCAAGGACAGTCTACTGGGTTCAGCATTACCTTTTGAACAACATTCCAGGATGCATTCTGACTTGAGACACTAATCCCAAATTTAGCTCTGTTTTGTTCTAGGAGGTGCTGGTCTGTTATGATCTCAGTAAGAAAGAAACTCAGACTCTGTACAGTATAATTTAAAATCCAATTGATTAGAGCTTGCACCACAAGGACATAAATAGTATGGCTAATCTTACATCTCTATGGAACTCCAGGTGGTTTTGCTTCTCATGGATCTCCAATCCATGTACAGCACACTTGGCAGACCCCATCCATAGAAGATTCTCCCATTTCATTCACTGGAATTTGTTCTTACAAGATAATGCATTTACAGCACAGTGAAGTACAATACAAGCACAGCACAGGCTTGGTCACACTCATGTCAACTTTCATGTGGATCACTTAAGTCCTTGGGGTACAGTGGTCACTTAGTTAGGATCACTATGATGACTTTCTTACAGATGCATACATTTATGCTACAACCTATATATAATTTTATATAATGTATAATAGATAATTAGATAATATGTGCATATGTATAATTGAAGTTGACATAGTGTATGACAGATGGAATGCATGTTGTCATTTTCATGGGCTGAAACCTGTTAACACACAGAAAACATAAGCAAGTTTGAAAATTGTGGTGAAAGCAAAAAATCCACCCATGTCCTCTCAAGAAACTAGTCCTCTTAGAAAACCGTAAGTATGACAATACCTTCACTAAGATAAAGCACTTAGTGCCTGGTGCTTCATGTAGCTCTATTTAAATGAGGAGCTGTTGTTTGGTATACAACCAGTCACAGACTCCTGTACACAGTGTCCCCATGACTCCCTCAGTCACAGGGAGGAAGTGCAAGGCTTAAACCTAACCAGATTGAAGGATCAACAGGGTAAACTGTGCTCTTCAGTTCAGATTAGGAGTTCAACAATTCTTAGTGTTCATCAAAGAATGCATAGGTCATGTAGTCTCATACTTTAAGAGACAGACTCAAGAAACGGCAATGAAATTAGCATTGCAACCACAAGCAGATTACTCAGTCCATTTTGGCAATTCCACTCATCATAAAAAAAAAATCTGAATACTGTTGCACATTTTCCATCACAACATCTCTAACAATAAAGTTGCTTCTACCTGATTAAAATAGTGGCCCACAATGGTGCCATAATTTTGAATGTTTAATAAATTTCAATGATATCTAATTATGTAGACAGACTCCAATTCTTCATTTTATAAAAAGTCTTTCTTTGGGATATCTAACAACTTGTGGTGGGTTATCTTGGCTGGCCACCAGATGCCCAGTAGTCTCTCCAGCAGTCCTCTTCCATCCACTAGGAACAGAAAACACAACAAAAAGCTCATGGTCAAGACAAATACAGGGAGATTATACACATTAGCAAAACAGTCTTGACTTGGGGAAAATAATTTAATTTATTGCTAATAAATGAGTAGAATAGTGAGAAATAAGAACAAAACAATAGAAAAACCCTAACCTTCCCCCTACTCCCTACCCTTCTCGTCCTCCTAGGGTAAATTCACTCCTACCTCTTCCTGTCCTCCTCCCCAAGCAGCACAGGGGGAAAGGAAATGGGGATTGTACTCCATTAATAACACTTTGCCACTCCTTTCTCTTCAGGCTGCTCCCCTGCTTCCATGAGAGGTCCCACCCACAGGATATGGTTCTTCACAAACTACTCCGATGCAGGTCATCCACACAGGCATTTCTTCAAGAAATGCTACATTATGGGTCCTTTCCACAGGGTTCAGTCTTTTAGGTACAGAGGTAGCAGGTCCTGCCAGAAAATCTTGTCCAGCTGCTCTCCATAGGCTTCGGTCCTGTCAGGATCCTGCTCTGGTGTTGGCTTTCCATGGGCTCCAGATTCCTTCAGGGCACATCCACTGCATGCAGGTGGATATCTGCTCCACCATCTGCAGGGGACAACCAGCATCCCCTTAGTCTTCTCCATGGACTTCAGGAAAATCTTTACTCCAGTGCTTGCAGCACCCCTATCCTCTACTTCTTCACCAGTCTTAGTGTCTGTAGGGCCATTTCATTCATATTCTCATTACTCTCTCCCAGCTGCTCTTTCTCACTCTTTCTTAACTAGGATATTGCAGAGGTACTACCACTACCACTGTTTTACTCACTTTGGCCAGTGGTGGGTCCATCTATAACTTTACTGCTTTGGCCAGTGGTGGGTCCATCTTGAAGCTGGCTGAAATTGGCTCTGTATGACTTCTCAAAGAAGTCACCCCTGCAGCCCTCCTGCTAGCAAAATGTTGCCCCATAAACACAGTACAGTTATTTAAAACACTTCTAATGAAAACAGATAGGGGTCTCTAAGATATCTATCTATCTGTCTATCTATCTGTCTATCTATCCATCCATCCATCCATCCATCTACGTGTCGGGGTCCCTTCCCCCCTGCCATGTGGTCCTGGGAGAGGGGCCCTCGGGGGGAGGCATGGGGTTTACCTATCCCCTGGTCAGCCTCGTTCCCCATTGGTTGTTTTGTGTTCCCCTGCTCGGGCAAGGACCCTCGGGTCCCGTGTATGCCTCAGTTCCTCAGCAGAGCCCCGGCCATGTGGCTGGAGAAATAAACATCTCTCTGAAACATCTATCAAGAATCGGTCCATATATATATTTCTTTTCCACGGGCCTCGTTGATTGATTCACGTGTTGCAGTTTCCCCACTGTAACAAATGGTAGAGAATTGCGAGCAGAACGATCCCTGATCTCGAAGGACAGTGACTGATTTGTGAGTAAACTCTGGATTTCTCTTCTTGTTTTGTTTTGCTGTTCCATCTCTAAACTATGGAGGAACCGTGGAAAGACTCTTGGCTCTCCGAGCCGCATATGGACATTTATCTTAAACTTGAAAAGATTCTTGAACAACGATTTGTAAATTTTAGCTTAATTCAAGCTCAAAATGAACTGAAACACTTCCTTTCATGGTTGTTTAAGAACTTTTTCCACGTTTCTTGGGATTTGATTCTTACCAAAGACTTTTGGAAGACCGTTTGGACACATTTAATTTCTGAGTCAAAATATATGCCGATGGAAGAATATTTTTGTGAATATTATTTAATTACCAAGACTGTTGAGCAATGTCAGCTGTGTCTTGGCAAAGGGAAGCCTGGCTCAGGGACCGTGCGGCCTCGCCCACGTAGACCGAGTGCTCTGAAAGCATCAGCGAGGCAGTTCCCACGCGCGGGCGGAGTGAGGCAAGTCGCAGTGTCAGCAGTGGAGCAAAGCGCAGCAGGAGCCCGCCTGGCCCCGCGCAGCGCCTGGTGGATTGAGCCCCGTGAGAGGAGTGGCGTGCGGGTGGCGGCTGGCAGCGGTGGCGGTGGAGCAGACCCGCGCCCAGCCGAAACGCGTGCTGGAGCAGGGCGCAGGGGGGTCATCGCTCGGGGGCCCAGCTGACTTGGGCACGGCCCCAGGCAGCGGCAGCACAGCTGAGAGCAGAGGCAGCGGCAGCGCGCGGGGAGCTGAGCGACGCAGCCCAGCCCGGCCCGCGTGGCCCTGAATGCGACCCCGGGAAGTGCATGCAGGCACGAGCAGCCCTGGCAGCTCCAACGCGGGAGCGAGTGAAAGCGAAAGAGAAAGCAAAAACACAGCGAGACAGAAACCAGCAGCCACTCGAAAAAAGAAAAAAATCATCATAGCTAAGGTTTTAGGAAGAGTAAAATGGTATAATGTAATGCAACCAGGGGCTTGTTATCACAAGCCTCGGCGTGCCCTCGGGCAGAGAGGACGCAGCGTTAGTCGCCACGGCTAGCTGGACGGCTCAGTGGAATCGGAGTGGGATGGGTGTGTGCGCTGGCTCCTCCTCAGAGGAAGCATGTCGGGCGGCCGATGGATTAGGCTCGCGTTAGTCCGGAGGCAAAGGCGGGAGGGGCTTCTCGTGTGGGTTCCAACAGGTTTATTTGCAGGAGGGTCCATGAACCAGAAAAAGCCTCGAGAAGAAGCGGGCACACCCTTTTATGGGGGTGGAGCAAGGCGGGGAAAGAGAAAACAACCAATGGGGTACAAGCAGAGGGGAGGATACAATTTTTCAGAACAAATGGGGAAAACAGGGAGGCAGGAGTCATAACAGGGAACCAATTAATAACTAAGAAAGGGAGAACTTTCTGGAACAGGGGGAGGTAACTTAAGATTGGGAGCCACCCAGGGGAAGGTAACCTAGATCTCTTCTGGTCCGCCTTCCGATCCACTGTCCTGGGTGGGGAAATCCACCCAGTGGATGGCCCTGGTTTGATTGACATTTGATGGTTTCAGCCCGAGAGCAGGCTGAGCCACCCCAACAATAATGTTAAACAAAATTATGGTTTTATAACAAGATGTGACAACCAAGAAGACATATTCCTTCATAGAACTGCTTTTAAAAAGAATAACCCTGAAAAATGCATCCCAAGCTTGGGAGATGGGGAGGTAGTGGAATTCAAAATTGTGCAAGGTAGAAAAGGGTTTCAAGCAGCAGAGGTCACTGGGCCTGATGGTGTTTCTATAAAAGGCAGTATATATGCTAAAAATCATAGTCATGTTAGACAATATCTCCATTGTAAACCCCCCCTACAGTCTCCCTTTCCTAATCCCACCTTTCCCTTTTATCCTATATCCTATTACCCCCAGTGTATTCCCAATCAGTTTTTTCACACATGGTTTTCCTCACAAAACCATGCCTTTGCCAATTGTTTCCCCAAAAATCCCTTTCCAATGCCAAGTGGGGGAATGAGGGAAGAAATTAACTATTGTTGTTTAGAGTTCCAACAGGTACAAATGGAAGAAACCCTCTCCTGCCTCGGTTTCTCCACAAAGCATGCTCGGAGAGTCCTGTCTCCCTTCTGTCAGCCTCAAGATGTTCCAGAGAATCTGTTTGGACATTTAAAGACTCAGGAGGGTGGCTTGTTTTGTTTTGAAACTGTTCTTGTTATGTTTATCCAGTTGTTTTCAATGTAAAGTTTAAATCTCTTTTTGTTAAAAATAAATGGGTGAAATGTCGGGGTCCCTTCCCCCCTGCCGTGTAGCCCTGGGAGAGGGGCCCTGAGGGGAGGCACGGGGTTTCCCTGCCCCTGCTCAGCCTCGTTCCCCACTGGTTGTTTTGTGTTCCCCTGCACGGGCAAGGACCCTCAGGTCCTGTGATTGCCGCAGCTCCTCGGCAGAGCCCCGGCCATGCGGCTGGAGAAATAAACATCTCTGAAATATCTATCAAGAATCAGTCCATATATATTTCTTTTCCACTGGCCTCGTTGATTGATACACGTGTTGCCGTTTCCCCACTGTAACATCCACCTATGTTCCTTTCTGTCTTATGTAGTTGCAAATGTTTATTTAAAACATGTTCCCACATAAAAAGAACTTCATGGACATCTCAGCCAAAAAAAGAAAAATTCAAATATAAAATACGGAAGGACCAGATGTTTGAAATATCAAGGCAAAGAAAATAAAGAACATAGTCGATTTGCAAGTTTGAAGACTTTGGGCATAACAGCCAAAAATTATTCTGAGCTCTCAGTTGTCTAATTTAAAACAAGGATTGCAAATTGCTGAACTATACAAAACGACTGAAAATTCTGGCCTTTAGTCCTACTTTCGTTCACATCCTTTATATTCTGCATAATTAGCACTCTACTCTGATGATGAATTTGGGGTAGGGACTCAGTCTGTCACCAATTTATGTGAAGTTATCTTGCTTAAAAAATTATGAGCTTTTTTACCAAATCTAAAATATCCTTTCTACAAAAGTGAAGATAAGTATATAATAGAAGTAGAATAAGCATTAACACCTTGGCCTCAAAATCAGGAATGAAAATAGGAGGATACTGTGAGAAAAATATCTATAATCCATATGCAGAAATAAGGAAACTGGGGAGAGTAAGGGAAGCAACAAACCTGGAGAACAATTTATTACCTGCATATCCATCAGACTACATCCTTGATGCTAAAATGGAGTTAATTTCCCTTCCTGTACTTTGCAAGAGCTTCTTATATAATTGCTAGTTGTGTGCTGATTTTTTGCAAGGGATGGAAGCCAATGGTTTGGGACTGAAAGGAAATTAATAATGGTGTCCTGCCTTCCTCCTGATAGACCTGTATTTTCATTGCTCTGCATTTCCCCTCCAGTATTTTTGACAAGAGGAGGAAGGATCTGGGTTAACATTATCTGTCAAGCGGAGCATGCAATGACAGGATTTTATGAGGACTCTAGGACTCATGGTTAAAGTTCAGAAATAATAAGTAGTAAAATGATTGCCTCTATTAAAAAAAAGGAAAAGGCATCTTCTTGGTCATGCTAAGTAACTCTGTGTTTGCATAAGTCTGATGTGATGCTCCTTGCATGCTAAAAGTTGAGGAGTGTACAAGACAACAATATGAAGCATCAAAATTTTATTGAAGAAAGAAGTTTTTTGACTTGTTGATAAGAAATGGCCTGTTACAGACCTGTTCTATTCTAATGGCATTGGAGCAGGCTATTCTATAAGAACCATTGAACAGATACTTATTTTGAATATTAAGTCATTAAACCCTGTGTCTGAACATGATCTTCCCTTTTTCCTTAAATGCACTTACAGAAAATTAACATTATTGAATTACAATGCCTTGAATAATATTACTTTGAATTAAAATACAGAATTCTTTGATTTAAAATAAAAAAATCAGAAAGGTCTTCAATAATTGTGGAGGGGTTTTTTTTATTATTTCTCTGGAATTTCCAGCAAAGTAAATGACCCATAAAGTCCTCTGCAGTTCCTTTCTAGATTGAAAACCAGATTGAGTATTGCACAGCTATTGCAAATCATATATTATACATAAGCAGTAACTCAACCAGTTATTAGTTCTGGTGGTAAGGGAAATCTGCTAAATTCTATTTGGGATACCCAAAAGGTAACAAAGTAGGTATGTTTTGGATTGCCGTATTAGATATTATCTATTAATGCACATTTCCATACAAGATAACACAGATATTTATAGTGAAGCAGATGTAAACCTGGACCAGTTTCATGGTACGATATTCTGAGACCATACCACCCCACATGCAATTTACAGTTGGTATTTTCAATATGCAAAGCCATAAAAAGACACACGTGTCCCCTTCAGCTTCTCACCAGTTAAGCTCATTCATCCAGCACTGGCTTCCCCTCACTCAAAAAGCCTTTCTTGTTGGCAGAAATCAGGTGACATGCAGCAAAGCTGTAGTGTACTCATCCCCACTTGACATCTCCTTAGAGAGATCCCCTGTTGAACCTCTCCCACCATTGCTTCATCCCTGTCAACACAGCTTTAAAATATAAACCCTGTATTTTAAAAAACATCTAAATAAGTAGTCATTTTGTGAGTGTAGAATGTCAAACTATCACAGCAGGCTTTTTTTTTTTTATGAACAGATTATCTGATTTTAAAACAATGTAATTCTATTTATTTAAAAACATTTTCCACAATTAAGATCCATTTCTTCTAAGACAGTCTTGCCCAAAGGCATTGCTACAGACAGCATTTTCTCACTTGTTAACAAAATTTTTGTTTGTACTCTGTCCCATTTCAGCAGAGTATATTAGAAAAACACTGAACTGATTAAAGTAAACAGGAAAGTGTGGAAAGCAAGTTATTTGTATCTATAGTTTTGTTCCCATATATATATAGTTTTGTTCTGTATCTTGTTAATGGAAATAAAATATACAAAAATCTAGGAAAAAAAAAACCACACCAAAACTATACAAAATCTCTTATACAAATCTATCAAAACAAGTCCACAGAAGAAGGACTCTTCCATCTTCTCACTTGTTCTACATTCCTAAAACCAGCAGAAAGATTGAATTAGAGTAGAGTAGATTTGACTAGATTAGAAAGCAGAGGGAGGAGGTATGGAGGAAAACTTATGGAAAATGGTCCCAGAGCTCTCTTTTGCAAAGGATGAAGTCATTGTCACATTAAGTGAATGACATTTCAGTAACAAAACTGCCACCAACTTGTATAAGACCAAAATTTTCATTCTATTAACATAAATATATACATACTGAAATAAAAAGATATAAAAAGGCCAAAGTGTGGGAAGCAAAGATTCCTCTAGCTCCCTAATCTCATTTTTGTCAAAGTTATGGAGATAACACTGCAGATTTGTGGATTTTAAATTACATTGCACTTGTCCATACCTAAAAATTTGCACTGCTGTGTAGAGAAGGTCCTCTGATTATGCCAAAGGCATTTGGGTGGCACTTAGATATAGTTACAATCTCACCAGAAGTTACAGACACTGTTGACACAGTTTCTTTAGCTTTAGCTTTAACTTCATGTTGGGACACATTCAACCGCACATGTTTCATTTTCACCAAATCCAAGATGTTCTTGTGAAGAATCTGACGTAGTTCCAAGATCATTCTCTCAAAACAAAAGCAAAACAAAAAATAAACAACACCCCACACACAAAACCAAACCAAAACAAAAAAACAACTGTCATGTTTCTGCTACAGAACTGTGTAAGAAGTCTTTGTGTTTGTGTACAAAGTGCAGTGCACAACTTCACAGTCCTCCCATGGAAGTGATATGGAATGTGAAATCACATGTAGCTGTCTATAAGGAGGTTATTCTGAGGGGAGTGTTGGTCTCTTCTCCCAAGTAACAAGTGGCAGGATGAGAGAAAATGGCCTTAAGTTGTGCCATGGGAGGCTTAGATTGGATACTGGGGAAAATTTCTTCGCAGAAAGATTTTTAAAGCATTGGAACAGATTTCTCAGGGAAATGAAGGAGTCATTATCAGTGCAAGTATTCAAAAAAGGTGTGGATATGGCACTTGAGGAAGGATTTGACAGTAAGTATGATGGTGCTAGGTTGACAGTTGACTGATAATCTTAAAGGTCTTTTCTAACCTTCATGGTTCTTTGATTCTATGATATATGTCCACACACTGGTCTTTCTAGTTTCACTTACATTCAGTGTCAAATAATAAACTGCTCAATAGTGTGAATATTAAGGTTCACAGCATGATTGACCATCTTAAGGTAGATATTTAAAATTAGCTAGCTTGGTAGGAATCTGTATGTTTCATTTTTTTCCTCTTTCTTGATGTTAAAGGGACCATAAAATGACCACTTCATATATAGATGCTTGAAACTACATGCTGTGAATCTATTTAAAGATATATATTCATATAAAAAGCATTTATATTTGTAATGTCCTCTGAACAGTTTCAAGAAGAATAAACAACTTCCAGATTAATTTTACATAGACGCTCTCTCTTCACTACATTTCAAATAGCCATGGTCCATTCACCAACTGCAAAGATGGAAAAACGGAGGAAGAGCTTAGAACTGCCAGAGAATCCATCTAAAATTATAATCCTCAGAAAAGAGACTCGGCTTTCACGGCTGACCTGTTTCACAGGTATCATTCAGACTCTGGTATGTAAAATTCATAATTTCCACGTTACCAAGAATTTCTTCAGTGCCATTCAGTTCTATCAGTAACCATTCAGATACTGAACTGAATGACTCAGAACTGAATATACTTATTAGCTCACAGTTTACACCATTTCTGAGATCTAGGGGTATGTTAAAGGATTTGTACATCTGAATCACCTTGCATGATGCATGATCTTCCACAGATGACATAAATACAAGTTGTTCTCCAGATATATTGGCTACTCTGTACATACACAGGGAGCTGGGCCTAGTTAGCCCCTAAAATCAGATTAAATGTGTCCTTAAGTTATATGTGCTACCCTATCCTTCAGTTGTGACACTTGCCTAATCCAATGAGACAAAAGGACCTAGTCTGTTGCTACCAGAAAGCTGGAATATGGGTTTGTTGTCTGTAAGGTAAAGCATCTCCTCTTTAAGATACTCTTGACACTCTTGACAAAAATAAATAGTGACATATATATTAAAAAAAAAAAAAAATCTTGCTTTTCATTCAGATCTTAAAAGCTTTCCACCTCTTTTTGTAAGTAAACAATTTGTAAAAGAAAATAGTCAGTCCTTACAGACTACAATAATAATAATAATAATATTTATTTGTCTTGAACTGCTTAATTTTATCAGAAATAAGTATTTCCTAGTCCTGAATTTTGTTAGAAATATTGAAATAATACTGTTGCTAAAAAAGAATTGTGGAAAGGTGTAAAAACTTGCGGATACTTTACTTAAACTGAACATTTGACACTTTTGCCTTCTGGAAGACTCTGACAATCTTGTACAAATTACTTGGCAACAAGAGTACAATTAGTGACATATAAGCATAAAATTATGCTTGTTCTGAAGTTATAATTGTGGTGCAGGTGAGTACCACAGCAGTGTTGGGCCCCTATGCACACCCAGGGCACTCAAGTGGTCAATTCCTGGGTAGACCAGGAACACCTCAACTGTCCCCAGCTGAGAGACAATGAGTTGATAAGAGACAATAGATTGACTTTAGCTGAAGTGGCTGATTTACCTCCTCTCTGCCTGCACAACCAGTTATTGGACTAATTCATGCTGGATCTCTCCAGGTATGAATTTCAACCAGTTTTAGAAATTCCCTCAGGCATCTCCTGCTGGATTTAGTCCCTTTTGTATTTTTCAAGTGATTTTCATGGCAGAGAGAACCAAACTGCAGGTAGGTAACATGCAGCCAGGTCAGCAGGAACTGTTCCAGGACATTCCTACCAGAGGTGTGCAAGAACAGAGGTGCTCCAAGGTGGGGAATGAGGCAGGGGCACAACCTCGCTGGCCACATTGCAGTCCCTCAGAGCATCAACAGGGCTGGCAGGAACAGGGGCTGGTAACACCATCTGCCAGCAGTCAAGACAAGCAATTATCAATCAGACCCAGAGCCCATCCAGGGAGTCTTTTCAAAAGCAGAAGGAGATGGGACCAGATGTCTGTTACAGCTTTTTACTTCAAGTTAAAATCTTGATTTATGGAAGAAGGGAGCCTTCTAAATTCAAATAATGTGACTATTAAGTGTGGGAGTAATCTTTTTGTCTGGTACAGGAGGAGAGATAACACGATGGGGAAGGTGATTTTCTCAGGATGAGGTTCATTATTTGCAAGAGGGCTGTGCCAACCCCTAGAACTTCCCTAAATACAGGAAGCTCAATTGCACAATTCATGGCCGATTTTGTAATGCAGAGACAGAGATTTTGAAATTTGTCTGAGGTTGCCTGAAAAGTTTCTGGTTTTGTTGTGTTTTGTCAGTAACATATTTTAGACCACCTTCTGTATAAAATGTCACAACATGAAAACGGAGGTAGTGGCAGAAAGGATTTAAATCCTGTGTCCTGTATTTTGCCCTCTATTTTCCAAAATATATTCTAAGCACAGCTGTATCTTTTTGTCCTGAGTGAATAACAAATCTGTCTCACAAAGAAAAGCAAGATAAAACTTTGCAATGAGAGTCAGGTGAGACTATTATGGCACTGCTAGTCCTTCAGTCCTGTTTTCTAGAACAATCAGAAACCTGCTAATTCCCACCCAACCCAAAAAAACTACACTTAGTGAGTTCAAGAATTCAGCAGTTAATAACTATGGGCTTCTGACTGGGAAACCAGCTTAATAGGATTCAGGAAAAAAAAAAAAAAGGCTACATTTAATTTCATAATCATAGTCTGCTTACTATCATTAACCATGTTTTGCTTATATCCCCAAACAAATCATGATTACTAGCAAAAGGCTCCAGGACATAAAATGTAATTTATTAATTATCAGACTTCTGTTAATTAAGAGTTATAGTTATACTGTACCATCATTAGTATAACATTGTTTTTAGCATCACTGACATGAAGAAGAGCAAAAGATTTAAGTCTGAGACTCATATCTCATCCATATGACAACTGCATAAATTACTACTTAATACATCAATATTCTTCCAGTACATCTCTATGGCAAATATGCAGATTAATATGAATAATTTCATGTACTGACCAACGTCTGATTCTTAATATGGAAACATTTCTATATACCAGTCATTATGAAAATATGGCCTTACATGTTATAGCAGAGGTAAAAACAGAGGAACGCATCCTAATTGTTGTCATGAATCCCACAGGGATTGGATCCCAACCCTGGTTGTGAGAAGCACGCAACTTCTTTCCAAAAAAATTTTCTAGTGATACAAATCCTCGAAAAGAACGGTGAGTAACCAGAATTAAAGCGTGGTTTAAAACTATGTGGTACTACAGAAAAAGAAACTCAGTGTTTTATTTTACTGAAACAATGAAAGTATGGATATTGTACATAATCTCAAGTACCCATGCTCACCTTACAGTATCAAAATCTCTGCAGAGCAGTCTAGTAAATGTTTATTTCTGCTGTTGGTAACTGTCTTTAACAGGTAATCCCATTTTCCTTGAAATCCATGTTATGAGCGTGGAAGGTGCATTTATAATATGAGACTCAGCTATCAGCGGAACAACATGGATCAAAAGCTCTGTAAACAAAAATCAGTGAGAGAAGGTTCCTCTGGAAGTGGAATCCAAGCTGCAAGCAAATATGTATGTGTGGTTATCATCTTCAAGGATAAGATTATATGCTGTTCTTATCCGAATACATGAAAGACTAGATTCAAATACAGGCTTTTCACCACAGGCTTAAGGGGAAATGGTAGAAAGCCTTTAAAATTCATTTTGGGCATAGTTATTTTACTGCCTAAATCTCTGACCTGGTATTTCTTCTGGGAAGATGGGAGCTAGCAAACAATGACAGGAGAATAAAAGGGTTTTTTTCCCATGTGCAGCATTTTCAGTTTTCCAGGTTCTTTTGTCCTAGTCAGTTTTTGAGTGAGATGGACAAAAACATCCAAGAATCTGAGAATTTCATGACCTTTTCTTTTCAGTGACACAATTTTACATGAAAACAATTCCTAAATCATGTCACTCATGTGCAAGTAAAACTGCAGTAAGATCAAACCGGTTTTCGGCAACTTCCAGGCATACTTCTACCACTTCTCAGGGACTAACACAAGAGACAGAAAAGCAAGGAAATTATTTGAGGTTTTGGGCAACAGCTTTGCTTTGACCACTGATACCCAAGAGCTGTAGACTAGAAAGGTAGAGACACAGCAAGAGAATGCTGGTAGGTAAAGGACACATTTCTTTCAGGCTCTTCTGCTCTGAAGCAGGAAAATAGCTTACCTGCTGTGACTACAGGAAAACGGGAAAATCGTTCGTGTCCTGGGTGGCAGCTTAGCAGCATCACACTGCCAGGCAGAGACGGCAGAGCTGCCGCAGTGCCACAGCAGCCCTGGGGCCGGGCAGCTCGAGGCTTCCTGCTGCAGACACACTCAGGCTTCATCCACTTCTCATCGCTTTTGGTTCTGCCACCAGAGGGCACGAGGAGCCAAACTTCGGTGGCTTCACAGCGAAACAGCTCCCCTTTTCCTACCGAAGGAGCAGAGTGACTGATCTGTGCCCTGTCATCTCTGCAGTCCCTAAGCAGGCTGCTGATTGGGAAGGAAGAACCTGGAGGTTTCCTTTCGAAGGGAGGAAATCCATGAACATACCCTTGTGTACACCTTTATTTCTGAGTCTTTCTGTTTGCACATTTCATCTTCTGTACTCCAGATGATGTGTACAGGAAACAGACACAGCTTTGTCCCCTAGATGTGGGAATGTATTCCTCCAGGAGGAAAAGGTCACATTATGCACCTGTCAATGATCTTTTGTCTGCTGCCCTGTGGAAGCATGCCAAAGGAAATGTGGCCCTGGAGTGCAATGTTAGCTTTCTCTTCTATGTGCTGCATGACTACTGCCTTTATCATGACACAGATGATATCCACAGCTTAGATATTCAGAAAATCTACAGGGAACTGGGGCCCATCAGTTTTATGACTACTTAGCTGAACTGACAAGTAAGTTTCAATTTGATGAACATATCACCCCATTAATTTTTTCAAGATCCAAGACATGCAGCTTCTCACAGCCAGGGAAACCTCTTCCTTAAATTTAAGGGTATCATTCTAAATGCATCTAACAGAAAAAAGGAAATTCTGAGTTGTGGAGGAGCTTCATGTTGGTTTCTGTGATAAATCTATCCAGTGCCGTCCTTAAAATTGTTCTCATAGAAGAGAAGGATGAGAGGAAGCAGGCCCCTTCTGAAGATGCAGAGGGTGGTCTATAGGAAATAGGTAATAAATGAAAAATTCAACAGTAGCCCTAACAGTTTTTTCTGGTCTGTTTCTGATGACCAATATGTTCTAGCAACACTACTTTATCACTGTTCTTGCAGGGTTACCTAGCTATCATGAGGAAAAGGGAGTTTTTTTTAATCTTCCCTGGAGAATGGTGAGCAGTTACTTTCTTTAATACCTGAAAATATTGTATGTGTTATAGTTTCTCACAATTAATAGATTAAAAAGTTTTCTGTAAATGTCTTTTTGTCAAATTTGTGGGGAACTTAACTAAAGTCCTAACAGTAAATCCTTTATTTCCACAAATAAGCTAAATATGATTGTAATGAATGATTCATTAATTCTGCTTGTGAAGTGTCAAAACTGAGAAAGATTTTTCTAAGTATACATATCACAGGCATCTTAGTGTCCTTTTTAGAATCCAAAATTATTTTGTCATGGTAGAAAGAGTTGCAGCATCAATCTCAACACAAAGTATGCAGTATTCTTTATAACCCCTGAGAGATGTTCCAAAACTTACCTCCAGACAGATGTGTCATAGGAAGACATGCTCTTCTTAGAAGTATCTGAAGATGTTAGTATGTGACCATCTGGGTAACTGTCTGTTGTTTTAAACATTTATGACCAGAGGCTTTAGCCTGAGAACAGGACATTTTTACCTGCAAAAGCAGTTTTCCATATTCATATTTGGAAAGCCAGCACTCAGAAATAAAAACAGATTGTTTGATCTGAAATACTTGCATTGATATCAAGGCAGAAACAGGAGTATGATGTCCCAATGTCTGAACAGCTTTTGCCCCTTCTGGAGCTGTTGATCTCCTCCTCACAGACAGAGGAAAGTTATGCTTTGATCTGTTTTTGATGACCTGATAAAAGACATTTCCGAATTTCCCTGAATACCTTGAAAGAGAAGGTCCTCTTAATATCTTGCCAGACACATGTGCTGAAAAGCTGTAACAAATTCATTAAAAACCTGGAGACTAAAAGGATGTTTTTCAAAAGAAAAAAAAAAATTGTTAGTGAAACAAGCTGGAGGGTTCATTATCCTCTAAGTGTTGAACTTGCCCATTTCCAGGTTTTTCTGTTAAGTAGTGACAGAACATATGATAAAAAATTACCTGGTATCTGCAAACCAGCAGGAGGGGGTAAGGATACCACCTATACCTGGTGAAGACACTAGGGATGACATTTTTCGCTATCTGGATGTAGAAATAAGGGACAGTTCCCAAAAACTAGGCTTAACAGGATGTTAAAGAGCTAAGCTGTGCAGCAGAGACCTTCAGCAAAGCTTGACATGTGGAACAGAATTATCAGGAAAAGTGAGATGAAGTTCTACTGGGACAACTAAACAGAAGTCATAGTCCATGAGAAGAAACATGAGTAACCAGATCACATTGCTCAGGAAGTATTGGACAATGTGCAGGAAGAATGCATAGGTGTGCCTAGATAAGCCAGGGCAACACAAGCATATTCCTTCCTGAGACAGCCAAGAAAAATTCTGTATTTAGCAAAGGAGTCTAGTAACACCACTACAGCAAATATTCATTTGTTCTTTCCCTTTCACTGTGAGTTTCTTGAAATTTTTTTGTGAAGTATGCTTCTCAGGGCTCACTTTCTAGTTCCTAGGGGTAAAAAATTCCCTTCCTGTATTTGACTGTCATATGTTATCTGGTACACCTGTATCTGACGACCTTTCACCTGGTTTCATATACCATAAATATTTCTTTCATAACTTTTTTTGGTAATTTCTTTATTGAACTGATTGATACCAAATCTCACTTTTTCTCCAGTTATCTCTTTGTACTCTGTCTTTCAAAGATGTATAATTTCTTTAATTTTAAACCAGTGCCTCACAAGGATTGAAGGTTTCACTTCCATAGGTCTGTATCTGACAGTGATGTGGAGGCTGCGGTTAGAAATATATCCATGTAACAAAAGGTATTACATGTAAAATATATCCACAACTTAGGCTTTACTGTCTTGTTAAAAGACTTGAGATGGAAGTTTTTTAATGTATTATTAGTAGAAAAACAGGGTGAATATTATTCTGCTTTTTTATTTTCTTTTAGTTCTGGTTTACAAATTATTTTTCACAGTGTTTACTTTCTGAGGCACAGGTCTCTACTAAATCTGTTTTTAAAAGCTATGGCTTTTTCTGAACCCATCTTGCCTTTTAAAAGTACAGTCCAGAAACACATCAGAATTATGATGTGCACAATACTGTCTTTCATTTTGGAAAAACAGTGTTTATGCACCAAATCCACCTGCCTTTGAGCACGCAGATGACAAGCACTTTATTATTCTCAAAGTTATTTTTCAGTGAATTGTGCAAACTGTAAGCATTCTGTTTTGCAAGCCATGGTGACACTTGGCTTCTGCTGACATCAACCGTTCAACTTCTTAGATGCTTGAAACATTGGAATTACACCAACAAAGCTTTCCACCTCCCCAGGAACATAGGAAATGTCTTTTAATTGATATTCTGGCAGACACATCTAGAAACATACTGCTAAAACATGCATGTAAAAACTTCAAACAGGAGGTGAAGAAACAGCTGTTGAAGAGGCTTTATTAATCAGGGACCAGAAGAGGTGATGTTATGTTTGATATTTTCAGCCGTTTTTCTTTCTTCCTTTCAAATGTTGCTGTCTTTCCTTTGATAGTTAGGCCATCTTTATAAAATGAGGTTTGGCCAAGAGCACATGTTCCTGCTCTTTTTTCCTCTGGCTTTCAATTGCTGTAGGAAATGTGACCTGTATATAGAAACAGAGGAAAATCTCAGGGACCAGGAGGTACCACCAGCTCTGGCTGCTCCCAGTCAGCCACCCTGTGACTCTTCCAACTCTGCCCATGGCCCAGGACCCCAGGGGCCATCAGCTTCTGTCCCACTGACACCGTAGCACAGTTGGTCTCCACTTCCTCACAGCCCTGCCTTGACCAGAGCGGGGCCATGACTACCCAAAGGAAACCTCCAGGTTCTTCCTTCCCAATCAGCAGCCTGCTTAGGGACTGCAGAGATGACAAGGTGCAGATCAGCCACTCTGCTCCTTCGGTAGGAAAAGGGGAGCTGTTTCGCTGTGAAGCCACCGAAGTTTGGCTCCTCGTGCCCTCTGGTGGCAGAACCAAAAGCGATGAGAAGTGGATGAAGCCTGAGTGTGTCTGCAGCAGGAAGCCTCGAGCTGCCCGGCCCCAGGGCTGCTGTGGCACTGCGGCAGCTCTGCCGTCTCTGCCTGGCAGTGTGATGCTGCTAAGCTGCCACCCAGGACACGAATGATTTTCCCGTTTTCCTGTAGTCACAGCAGGTAAGCTATTTTCCTGCTTCAGAGCAGAAGAGCCTGAAAGAAATGTGTCCTTTACCTACCAGCATTCTCTTGCTGTGTCTCTACCTTTCTAGTCTACAGCTCTTGGGTATCAGTGGTCAAAGCAAAGCTGTTGCCCAAAACCTCAAATAATTTCCTTGCTTTTCTGTCTCTTGTGTTAGTCCCTGAGAAGTGGTAGAAGTATGCCTGGAAGTTGCCGAAAACCGGTTTGATCTTACTGCAGTTGCGTATGTGTGAAATTATTTAGGGTGTAATGTAGTTACCTAATTTTTCTGCTCCTCCTGTTAGATAATGCTTTTAAACTGACTTAGCCAATCCTGTTGCAAGCATGTAATTCCTTATGGGTGGATTACTCCAATAGGCTGGCTACTGCTTCTCCCATGCTCCATTTCAGAGGCAGCATGCTCTGAAAGAGCTTAAGTCAGCTGTCCAGCCATGCTGGGAAGGGCAGCCAAGGACTGTTTCAAATGAGACAGAAATGGCTGTACATGGCATTATTATCCCATGACTCCTCAGGGATGCCAGTGGACAACTGGATTTGCACAAAAAATGTGTCACTGAAAAAAGCAAGTCAGGAAATACTCAATATTTTGGACATTTTGTCTGTCTCACTCAAGGACTGATTACAACAAAAGAAACTGGAAAACTGAAAATACTGCATGTGGGAATTATCTTTTATTCCTCTGTCTTTGATTGTTAGAACCCATCTTCCCAGAGGGAATAGCAGGAAAGGGAGAAAGAAAAGAGAACAGCTTCTGGTCAGAATTTTAGGTGGAGTAGCTATGCTGATGGCAGATTTCAAAGGCCTTCTGTCATTTGCCTTTAGCCTTACAATGCAACAGTTTAAAACCTATTATTAATTTATTCTGAAACAAACTGAGTGGAAGTAAATCCCTATGGGATTCCAGACAAATACAAGAATGCATATTATTGTCATTGTCATGTGTCACTGCACAGTTATCGTGGCTGACTTATTGGAATTTCACCATGCTGAGGTTATTTCAGGCCAGAACATTCCTGTTTCTGAAATGTTTACTGTTTCCTTATTACTCTACCATTCTTTGGGAACACATGTCCTCCGACCATCATGACAGTGGCAAAAGTACCACTAGAAGATGCTTGATCATGTTCTTGGCTGTAGAAATATGTGTCATGTCCAAGGTCAAAGTGTTATGAACCAGTACACAAGATTAGAATCACTACAGCTAAACAAAATTTCTAGCCTTTCTTCGCATTATTTACAGAGGTAGTTTTGAAGGAAAAGAATTTTTATTCAGACTCAAAGGCTATTACACAATATCCTGGTTTAGTTTGGAACAGACTTCATTTTTCACCCTAGTAGCTGGTACAGTGCTATGGGTTTGATTTAATATGAAAACAATGTTGATAACACACTGATGTTTTGGCTGCTGCTGAGCAGTGCTTACCCTAAATCAAGGACTTTTCAGTTCCTCGTGCTCTGCCAGGGAGGAGCTGCACAAAAAGCTGGGAGGGAGCATAGTCAGAAGAACTGACCCAAACTGCCCAAAAGAATATCCCGTGCCATACAATGTCATGCCCAGTATATGAACTGGGGAGAGTTACCTGGAAGGGGACTGTTCATGGCTCAGGGATGGGCTGGGCATTGGTCAGCAGGTGGTGTGAAATTGTATTGTACATTACTTGTCTTTCTGGTTTTGCTACTCTCTCCCTAGTCAAAATATTTTTATTATTATTTTTATTATTATTGCTGTTGCTTTGATACTATTATTTATTCATTTATTTGTTATTATGATTATATTTTGTTTGAATCAGTAAATTGTTCTTATCTAAAACCACAAGGTGTACCTTTTCTTTCCAGTTCTCCTCCCCACTGAGACAAGGAGTGGGGAGTGTGGAGTGTGAGCAAGAAGCTGGCTGGGATAAAACATGTCATAAAGACATATTGCTCTCACCAAGATATACAGAACTGGAGCCTTCTAATTTACTTCCTAGACCTTGATCCCTAAATTCTTTCGTTCAATATTATAGGAATAAAAGTTTAAAAATGCATTCACTTGTCAATAAAATGATAAATAAAAAAGGTCATAAAAAACCCAAGGATTCCACCCTCTGGCTAAAATTCAGAAGAAATATTCTCGTCCCCAATGACTTTTATCTCTTCTCTTTTTTCCATTGGACAATGAGCATTTGGAAGTGAATGTTGTGCACAGCTACATATGTGCTAGTCCATGAAAATCAGTTTGCCCTTTTAAAATAAGTAATTTCTGTAAAGCAGCAAATATTTATTAATGCCACCATTTACATTGCAATGAAGTAAAAGGAAATGGCATTTTGCTGTTTAAAACATAGCTGGGTGGGATTCAAGAAAGTACATTTTGATAAAATAACGAGCCCCTGATGTCTGTTTTGAAGAGATACTGAATAAAACCTTCCAACTATTTTTTTCTACTTTATTTTCTTTGCGTATAAGACTAAGGTATAAAACTGCTACCACATGAACTTTATGTACTGCATACCAGCTTTCATAATTATTCTTCACATGCTCCTGTATTGATATTTGTCACTAAAACAGAACAGCAAACTGTCAGGGCACATCCTGTGAGCTTAGGCCACTGGGGATCCCCTGGGAGTTCCACATGGGGCAAGATCTCTCTGTGGGCAGCTGGAGACCACCCCTGCAGCAACATTGCTGGGACAAGGGCTGGTGGCCCAGGGGACTCAGTGGTCCTGGGCCCTGGGCAGGGTTGGGGGGAGCGCTGGGAGGCTGGGCAGGCAGGGAGGGCTGCTGGGGATGCCCTGAGGGTCCTAACAGAAACCATACCAGCATATAAAAACATACCAAGGTGACAACCAACAGTGTCAGACATCACCAGGGAATGACGGCTTATCCCAGCCACCAAATAATAAGGCAGAAAAAAACCCAGAAAAATTGAACAACACAAGCATTTACATCTTGTTCAAGACAATTTCCTCATTCTCCTCATTCTTCTATCATAAATCTGAGACCTTACATGTGTAAGAAGCCTTATCATGGTTCTTAAACACTTTGGATGAAATTTACTCTCTCTTTGCTTTCTTTAAATCCAAAGTCATGCTGAATTTATAACGTTATGACTGAGAAAAGAAGTTTGCTTTTCTTGAAAAGCATTTTGTGCCCCAGTGCATGAAGAGTGCTGTTAAAATAAATTACATTTTAGCTTCATAGAGCACTTCGTTCTTATGTGAGTGCTCCCATTAAACTAGTAAGGTTTGGATATTCAGCACTTCTGGGAACTGCATCCCTATATGTCAGTTTCTATATATAGTTTAAAATGAACAAATTTAGCTATTCATGTTTGAAGATACTGGCCCATTTTTAGAGATGTTATAGCAGCATTCTAATTCTAATTGTGACCCAGGTTGAAAATACCTGCTAACCTGAAAAATCAGAATGGCTAATGAGCTTGTAAAGGGTTGGTCACCAATAAGTATGACCTCTTGAAAGAGAAATGGTTTCCAAATTTGGCCGCTTTTTTCTTTCTCTCATGTCTATAAAGCAAACTCTAAAGAACTGACTAGCCAGCATTCATTTCATTGTTCTCTTGGGTTTGGAAATTGGAGTGCGACCTTTTCAACACATCTAGCTTGAAACCTAACCTTTTATATCTAAAGATGATGTATTAGAAGGTCTGGAGGAGGGGAAAGGAAGAAGGAAATTTCTTCTTTTATTTTAGTATTGCTCTAAATACATTGGATATCTGAATGTGTTGCACACAAAAAATAACATATGGTGAACCTGCAAAACAGGGAATGTTTGCCTCCTAAACAGGTTGGGGATTTTTGGTTGGTTGGTTAGGTTGGTTTGAGTTTTGTTTGTTTCTTTGTTTTTGTTTGTTTTGGGAAGGTTGTTTCTGGTTTGGTTTGATTTGGTTTGATTTTTTTTTATTTGTCTGAAACACTGGAATTGATTTGTTTAAGTTGTGAAGGTCCCACAAATACTTGTCTAATTTTAAGAAATTTATTCCCTTTTCAAAACAGGAAAACTGTAATTATTGCATAGCTACATCTTCCTTTACTCAGTCTTTCTTTTGATCTTCTGAGTAAACTGAATTCTGCCTTTATACTTAATTCTTTCATACTTAAATAAATCTAGTTGAAATACTTACAGGCAAATTCCAATTGTCTTCAACACAAAAACAGACTAGGCAAGCTAGAGCTGCTGATTGTCTTTTTAATTCTGAATGTCATGCACTGGGAGTTCATGAATTTAAGAAACATGTAATGCAACAATCAAGAGACTCCTTACCACTACTTAGTAAGAGTCAGATGGCTTTTATATCTCTTTAATTTTATTGTCACTTAATATTGCCAGTAGTGAAAAATGGAAGACATTCTTGTGTTATTACTACAGAAGTTATTCTCATAACTGGAAAGCCAGAAAATATTGCTGACATTGTCCAGACAGAAACAATCACAGACATTCCTGAGACTGCCATGAGTTGGGGAACAGCTGCCTTAGCAATCTACCTACCTCACTCTTAGTCATCATCAAAAAAAAAAAAAACCCTGATGAAAATTTTGCTTCTCTGTCAACATGCATTAGAATCTAAATTTACAAATTCAAATCTACGCTATAGTAAAAAAGGGGGAAAAAATAAAGGAAAAACCCCTCACAAAACAAATTTACAGATGTTCCTTTTTTCAAAGCAGACAAGGGTTTTTGTGCATAGTGTTATGTAAGTGGTTAGGTTTGGGTTTGGGTGGGTTTGACAGATTCACACAATAAAATAAAAAACTACTCACCTGAAAAAAATCACTGTTCCATACACTCTTAATATTAATATTTTAAACTGATTGAAAACAGAGACAATATCCAGTACAGGATACTGTTCAAAAGTCCACTGTTCAAAACACCTCCTATGAAATTAAACATCCAGCCTTCAAAGAATGTCATAACTCTAAAATTTAAAAATGCATTTAAAATTGCCGAGGATTGGAACGTGAGAAAATGGTAAATTGTAAATGGAAACCTCCTTCAAGACAAGGGAAACAGCCTCCAAAAGAGTTGTTGTAGAGTGTTGGCAGGTGTGAATACTGGTAATTCTCAAAGTAAATAGAATAGCTTGTAACTAAGAACTATTATTTCAGACTCTCTTTCAATTTTAATATGTCTTCTCTGAAATCAGAACAAATGAGACACCTATACTTTTGCACGAGGAAACAGAAAGCAGAGATAACCCTTGTCTTTGCACGTCCTCTGCTTTTTCCTCATATCTCACCAGCAATATGCCTGGGTTTAGAGGAGTAATTCGGGTTGGGTTTTTTTTCCTAGTAATTAAATTAGAAACTGCACTATAAAATTGTGCTTTTATAACCTTTAGCCATTCTTTTCCTTATTCTGGTCAGGTCTTTAAATGTGAATGAGGTGTTAAAATGCAAATAGATTAAAATCTGAAGCTGGTTCTTGGATCACATAAAGCTTTTCTCTCTGTTCCTGCTACATCAGAATTTTTGAAAGAAATTTTCTAACAAAGCTACATGTTCCACATCACTAGCAGCAACCTCCTGCAGTGTGGTTGCACCCAGGGAGTGAAGTAAAGTAAAGAAAAGAAAAGATCTCTCTGAAAAATGAATTAATTTGAAGAGTGGTAGAAAGATGACACGTAGCCTCTAAATCTGACTGTAGGTAATAAAAGCTCTTTACCCAAAACCAAATACACAATAATAGAATTTTCCACTCCATTTGGTGCTCAGTCATTTTGCCCGAATTCACTAAACTTCTGTTCAATGACTGCTCATAATTATACAGCTTCACATCTCTGGTGTGCACGTCAAATGGAAGACCTGCTGCAGGTTTTAATGTCAGTGGAAGGATTAATTGAATTTATAAACTCCACAAAATAGTTTCGTATTTATTAGAAGATGAGTAAAACAAGATTGCCAAAACTTTACTTCCCAATTCCTATCTATCTATATATATATCTTGTATTTTCAGGCTACTTTAACATCTTTTTCTTTCCCTTTCTTTGTTCTGGTAGTCCACTTTTGCTAAGTGACTTTTCATAAAAATTACCAAATACAGAGGCATTTTTTTGTAGAGCTATTTTTTGTAAACTGAATTTGTATAATACTTCATTAACTCCCTAGAAATATGTTTTTCACAACACTCTTTAAAAGCTGATGGAAAGTGGGATATTTCCCATAAAAATGAGAAATCCTATTTTTGCTGCTAAAAAAAAAAAAAAGCCCTCTTCCTTCTTCATGAAAATAACTCTTCTCCTTTTCTAAAATTCAAAAATGTCCCCCAGATGCTGTGGACACAACTACATGCTAAGCAACAGTAGGATTTATAATAACAAAATAAGGATGAAAATTGACTTAACTTCTGGATTATTAATTAAATATAATAATGGTCTAATAACAACTGAGCTTCTCATCATGGAACTGAAACCTAAAGTTCTAAGGTCCTAATTCATTCCTGATTCAGTCAGCTGTTGATTTCAAACCCCTGAAGTTTCATTTTGAATTTCAATCAGCTGCCCTTGCCTCTTACATCTACCAGATCCAATAGGAGCAATGACAGTGTTGCAATAACTCTGGTGGGTTACAGTTAGATATTAGTACAAAGGTCTGAGGGAAAAGGAGTACCATTTATTAGACCAACTAAGGCTGTGTTTAGTCTAGAGAAGCTGAGAAAGATAGTGAATTATAAAATGTGCACTTTGACACATCTTGATCCCATAAGAATGAGACCCACATACTTTGAAATTCTTGCTTCCATGGGGAGGAACAATTATTTTCTCAGTTGAAGTTGAATGAGGTTGAAGTTGCCTCATTCTTAGATGTCCATCCTAGAAGATTGGAAAATCAAACCCCTGGAGCACAGCCTGATGTAGTTTATAATATGAAGAATGACTTGAAAGCATAGACCATGTTTGGTTTTCAGCTGATACCAGTTCTTCTGCTAAAGGTATTTTTTTCTCCTTTAGGCAAAAAAAAAAAAACCAAAACCAACAAAAAACCCCAACCAACCAACCAAAACAAAAGAAAAAAATCCAACCCCACAAAAAACCAAGAAAAACCAAACAGGAGAACTGGAAGTTCAGCCTCTTTTTCATGACAAACTTCTAGATGAAACATGAGAATTGAGTTCTTGTTTTATCTCATGTAGCCAGCACAGTCAATGGAGTCTGGGGTTCTATTTATCTCCTTCTAAAGTAGATAGCTGCTTTGGGAGAGCTGAATAGCTTTCTGCCTCCATTGACTGTATCGACTAGATGGCTATTGACTCTAACAGGAGCTTAGATACCTGGCCCCATGTAATCATTTATGCTGTAGATAGCTGAATTTAGCAGGATGACTCAGCTGCCTAAACACAGGTTCCTGATCCCACCACAGTGTTATCCTGCTCATATGCTTCTGGATAAATAGTTGTCAGCCACAACATAATACACAATAATGGCACTAGAAGTTTATGTTCAAGCAGCTTTATGTGTCCGACTCAGGACATGAATCCAGCTGTGTGTTTTCGTAGTTGTTAACAAAATTCAGCTGTAGACTGGCTTATGAGCAGCAGGGCAACAGCACCTGCAGAAGTCCACAGTGTGGCATGGTGGCTGGGGAAGGGCCTTGGTGTTCCATGGGGTTAAAGCAGGGTGATCATCCCTGTGATACACAGTGCGGAGATACACACTCTGCAGAGTGCAGGTGTCTGCATTCCTCACAGTAACCTCCTGCTGATCAGCCAGTGGTGAGGAATCCAGCTGGGTTTCTCTGTAAGAGATAGCTCTGTAAGAACTGCTGCTGACTGGAGCTGCAGAAATTAACTGCAGCAGCTGCATCCGTCTGACCAAGGCAGGAGGAGCCGAGAACTCTGAGCACACTGGAGACAGCTCTGAGCACACTGGGAAGTAGCACTCCTCTGGATGTTGAAATCCAATTGAGTTAGCTGTTCTTTTACATGGAGTAGCCATAAGATGAAATTGCGTACTCATAAATGTATGAAATTTTATCCTTAAATGAAACAAAAATGAAGATGGATAAAATAATTATGTATAGTTCTATTTTTGTTTTTTACTGTTTCAGAGTTTTTTAATTTTTGGTCATTCAAAACAATCCCAATATTACTATTTATCTCTCACAGTCAAATCACAGTGTTGGGCCTGTTTAGGATTCAGTGATAAACCGCCATGTTTTCTTAACCCTTTGACCCTTATATTTGTACTTTTTTTATAACCTGGTCTTCATTCGTTGTCCTTGGTCATAACTTTTTTCCCCTTGATGTGCTGCTAGAATCTGCCAAATTCAGCATGGTAGAATTATAGATATATGTAATTATGTCAGTCTCCAGCAGTGGTGGCATTCTTGCTATCTCCTCCAGTTTTATGGCCCACCAGTTTATCTGTGATCATCAATGCATCCTGTCATGACAACTCTCCAACACACTTTCCTTCTGAAATTTAATTCCCAAACATTATCCATAAATGAATGTTTCCAATCGTTGATGTTATTTTAAAAATTTGACTATTTCTTTAAAGTTTGTTTTGTTGGTGTTTTTTCTCTGTATCTCCCTGTTTTCTATATAACTTATTGCAATAGTTCGGAGCCATCTCTGTTACAAAAACTGCTGTATCATACACAAACACAGTGGAAAAGACCCATCTGGTAACAAATAAATGACAAAGAGTTTAGGAGAGGTGCTGTTACTTTTCAAGGAATATTATGCCTTCAGGAGAATGTGCTTTTTGATATTTAGCATAGACTGCTAAACAAAGTAGGTCAGCTTCTGTGTATACAAGATTTTCTCTAATTCCTGCGCATATACTAACAGCTTAAAGATTCTAAGTCTCTCCTGTGTTTTTGCTGTACACTGTTGTGCATTTTAGTGATAAAATTCATGAAACTATGCTGCTGGTGAGCTTGGGAAGAAGCAACTCTCAGTTATGTTCCAACTGTCTAATTTTCTAGCAGTAGCAGGGAGCTGGATCTTTTAACTATAATTTGTATACAGCACCAGATCTAGCTAACAGCAGTCATCTCATTACAATGAGGCTATTCAGGTGTTTCAGACTAAATGCCAAACACTACCAAACAAAACAAAAAAAACTACACAAAAAAACCCCAAAACCACTGCCAAACAAACCCAGAACTGAACAAGTGCGTAATAACCAGGTTTATAGAGCAAGGCTTTACTCAATTATTTGATTGAATTAATGCATTTAGCAGTAAAAGCTATGTTCTTTACCTCTCTAAAATGTTTATCTGCCTTGTAAGTGTCACCTTACTTTTGAATTCCTGCACATCCTAATTTCTTATTTGTGGAGATTTACAGCATTAAGTGCTTTTTCCAATAAGTCTTTGATATCTAATATTCATATTTTCCACTTCAGTTTCACCTACTTTCCTTCATTTAGGAAGACTGTCTGCTTTCTCTTGACCCGTGCAAGGGTAACATTCACGTAACTTCAGTGATCTCCATTGGGTTACCTCAGCTCTGTAGTGACACTGTAGATGAGGGAGGAAATAACAGAGAAAATGAGATTGAGACAATAAATAATTAGTATAAAATGTATTCATTTTTTATTCCAGATTAAAAAAAAAGTTGTAAGATTTATGAGATATGGATTTATATAAGAATCAAAGTCATCCAACTATCTGAAGGAAAGATAGAAACAGGAAAACTTCTGTGTCAGTATTTTCCATCAGGTATGAGTGTCATATTCTATAGAATTTGAATGTGTGGGAGTTTAAGCCAGAAGACCAAGTTAAATGAGAGAAAATCCAATGCAAAAAACTGCAAAGTTATTGCAATTTAAAATAATTCAGGATTTTTTTTCTGTATATGTTTTTGGGAAAAAATACCTGGTCAAGGACTGTGGTGCTCAGTGTCATATCAGATTTAATTTTAAAGTTTCATAGAGCCAGAGAGTCTAAAATTCATAGTCTTCTGTGCCTCCAGTTTTGTTCTGTAACATAGTTATAATATATTACCTCTTTTCCCAGCAACTTTTCTAGATATTTACCATTAGAATAAATATTGTGTTCCTGGGATCCTAAAAGCACAAATGACAGATTTGCATTCATTTAGAATGCTCTTGCTGTCTGCTAATCTGTTGGAATTTGGACTGATCATGTGAAATTATTCCAACAGAGTATTTCAGATATTATCCTCTTCCTCTTTCATAAAATGAACTGTTTACTTTGTCCTTTATATCCCTTGACTCACTTGATCTTCTTAATTTTCATTGGATTGAGAAAATCAAAAGTAAATACTTAAGCAGGAAGGACCAGGGTAATCCACCCTTCTTGTGAGAAGAGAGGAATACTTAGAAGAGTGGAAGGAGAATCAAAAGGAAAAAGAATTCTTACAGAGGGTGGGAAAGATATTGGACAGACTGGTTCTTAGCAGCCAGTCAAAAAAGTGAGGCAGTTCCTAGAAGGATGTTAGGGGGCAGAAATGTATTTATTACCAAGCACAATTCTGAGGTTGTAACCTCATCCATTCTCCATAGGAGGCCAAAGCTGAGCTCTCTGGAGGTAACAGCCTACGCTGAGATTACAAGAAGATGGCACCAAGTGTGTCACCTATCAGCACTGCTTTCACAGAAAAAGGCACACTGGCAAAAGCAGAGAAAAAACCCAGAATTCAACTTTTGCTCCAATACCATGGCTCCTACACTGACTGTAACCATTATTGCCTAAGCACAGTTTTGGAGCTTCTCAGCTCTGAACTAAATTACCTGGAGTAAGAGTGTGTCCTAGGGAAATGTCATGACACAGTTTCTGTGTCTAATGTTCTTCCCAAGCATTCATTGAGGGCTCCTGGACTCACCACTGGACTCAATCGCCCTTTGATCTGGACTTCTGGAGACATTCTTAAGTTCTTAGATATCTTGGCCTAGAAGCTAAGCTGTGATGGCAATGGCATGATCTTGGATAGTGTCTGAGCCTGCTGCTACTCAAAACATCCAGAAACAGCCACCTGATATCTTCCTTCTTTGCTTAGCAGAGAACATGCCTGGGAAACTTTCAAGGAAGAGGAGTTGACATTCAAAGTGTGATGAACATTATAACTAATTGGTTTGCTTAAAGATTCTGTATATGCATTGAATGCTGTGGAAAGCATGTAATTAAACAGCAGAGATTTTGCTTGTCCCTGTCCTAGCTGCTGTATTCTGGTTTAAGATATTATTTTACTATAGCTGACTGGTTTAACCCCAGCCACCAACTAAGTACCATAATGTGTCTTGCTATTTCCTCCATCCTGCTCCAGTAAAATGGGGAGAATAATCAGGGGGAAAAAAGGAAAAATCCTCATAGGTTAAGAGAAGTTTAAGAATTGAAACGAAGGAGAATATAATACTAATGATAATACTGATGCTGATGCTGATACTAATAATACTACTACTAATACCACTACTAATTATAATATCTTGAATTCACAGGAAATATTGTGGATTTCCTCATAACTGAAAAGTCATGATATTGAATTTGAAAAATTCTGCATCAGATCTATAGGCATGGGCAATAACAGCAATAATGGCATATTGCTAAATTAATTTTTATTTTCACTTTCTCACTCATGAGATCAAGGATTTGTCTTTGAATAAATCACTGGTTTATTTCCTGCTCTAATAATGCGTACCTTAGGAGATACAAAATCTGTTTCTTGATTTTTACACGTGTACTTCAAGAAAATGTGTAAACTATTCAGTTGTAAAGCTCTTGTC
The DNA here is from genome assembly GCF_020740725.1 of Corvus hawaiiensis. Lineage (NCBI taxonomy): Eukaryota > Metazoa > Chordata > Aves > Passeriformes > Corvidae > Corvus > Corvus hawaiiensis. The sequence continues at coordinate 110,867,084 of NC_063214.1, read as the reverse complement.
AACCCAGTGTCTATATCATGTAAGATACCACAGAGAGAGAAGAAGGCTTATGTGCAAAAGCTGCTTTGGGGAGTGTTCCCCTCACAGCTGTCTACTTTGAAAAGCTCTGTTTGGCCTCACTCTGCTGTGGAGTCTCAGATTTCTCTGTGCTTTGACCCTGACCCAGGCTGAGACCTCTGTTGTGAGATATGCCAAAGACCAAGGTGGAAAGATTGTTTACAGAAGAGTTCACATAACAGCCCTTTGGAAACCTCCCTGGGTTGAGACTCATTTTCAGTGCCCTGAGTGCACTAACAGGCCTTAACTGTTCAGAAAAACTTCATCTGGATCCTCCACCCCAGCACCCTTTACCCACTAGCCTGGGAGCTGCATTAAAGTTCCAAGCTGGGGCTTACCCCTTGTCTAAGCTGCATTATGTGTTTGTACCTTGTGTGTGCGTGTGTTTATTTTTAGGCATATATAAGCTATAACACTGAACAAATTAAACAAATATCCTAATTCTTGGTGCTACCAGACAGAAAGCTACATAAAGATATTTTAAATATATTCCTATTTTCACTTAATGACAACACTAAATCTCAAAGCCTGGGAGAGATTGTCCTGAACTTTTGTAACATTTCAGAGTGACTTCTTCTCTTTTTTCCTTTAAAGGAAAAAAAAAAAAATAAATAGACTAAAAGACTAAATAGACTAAGCGAAGGAAAAACGGCTTATAAAGTCCTTTATATTTGCTAATACAAGTAATGTTGCCATGGTAGTCTCTTTTTTTTTTTTCACAGAGACTGCTGTGAAAACTAAAGAGGTAATCAAAGTGCAATTTTTGTTTTGTTGACAGATTTTCTACATTTTTATTTCTGTTTTTCTTACTGGAAACAAAGAAAAGTTTGCTTTATTGCATAACTTGATTTCAGAAAACTTGATTGCTTTGAGACAGCATAGAGCATGTTTCAAGAACTTTTGTACAGGGATTTAGCTACCCAGGTAGAAAGCTAGCCAGGAAGCCAGGCAGTTGGAGCAGTCTGCCAGGTGGGAAGCAGGGCAGCTGGACAGCCATGACAACCGTGAAGTCCAGAGAGATGGGCAGGGAGCTCTTTCACCCACCATGGTGCCAGCTGGCATGCAAGAGGTGGCAGGGAAGCCTCTCTGTCTGCCTGGTTTCCATAAAAAATGCAGAAGAACCAGTTTGTTTCCAAGGAAAACAACATTTTTGTGGAACCAGAATCCTCAAATGGGAAATTGTTTTAGAAATTGTTCAGCCGGGAGCCAAGGCAAGACCAGAGTCATCATACGGGAGGCAGATCTGGGGGCCCTTCGAGAAAGATCAGGGCAATAGGGCACAAGGCTGAGCAGAGGCATATCTATAGTGTAGCTCAGCCAGAACTGCTTGTCTGCTTTAGGGCTTACACAGAGCTCCCAGAAAAAACTAACTGACATAAAATGCATGGGTAGGGCTTCCAGGTAGGGCTGGAAATGGAAGATAAAGTTAATGCACTCACAATCATTACATCTGGATAGAGGTAAATTGATATTTGTGAAGTTATATATGAATTCTTTAATGGGGGTGATTTGTTTGCATTTTTTTTATCTTCTGTATCTATTATGCATTAAACATCAAAGTCAAATAGGAAGACAAAGGATTTAGAAAACTAAAATATAATGTGGAGATCAGTAAATCCAATAGTAATAAATATATTATCTCTGCAACTAAAACTGCAAAGTGCAATGGTCACGTACATCCCATATTTTCCATCCACAAAATAACGTTACATAATGGTGTACTTTTCAGAATATGGACTGTAAAATTGAGTTTTAAAATCTATGAAAAAAGTCTACTGTGTCTTTGAAGGTAACTCTGATCTGTAGTATATCTTTCTAATAATGAACTAGTGTCTGTCTAGGAGAGCACTCACTTTTATTCATAATATTAAGCCGCTGAAGGTGAGAAGTGTGCTCAGGGCATTCTGTTGACTTCAGTTATTCTAAATACCATTAAAAATACGGGCTACATTTCCAAGTATTATAAACTGAAGAGCTGAAGATATTTCCATGAGTATTATGTAAGTCATCAAACTTAACAATTCCAATGCAAACTTCTCACTGAAGTCAGCAGGGTTCAAGCGGATGCTTACATTGAGTTATCTTTAGCTTTGTCTGTTTCACTGAACAAGAACTAATTCAAGTGTATGCTTGAAAGTGGGTGTTTCATTGAATAAAAGTTGAAAGTTCCCTTGCCTTCAGTGCGAATAACAGTGAAATTTGTTTCACAAAAAAGGCTGTACACACCTTATTACACAGATGCACCAGGATTCCCTTCATTCCCTCTGCCTCCTTCTACCCCTCTTTTTTTTCAGATAAGGGTTCATTTTACTTTTTCAGATCGTTAGCCCGCTCTCACTTAAATCTGCCATCTAACTTAGGAAGAAAAATGTGGAAGCTCTACATATACAAACTTTACATTCACATATATGTAAGACTCAATTTGAATGTACTGAACTTGTTTCAGCTATGTAACATTATTCATACCAGAGTTAAAAATGAAAGAATGCAGCAGGGCAAAGTTAAGGGAGAAGACACAGCCCCAACATCCTTACACAATTCAAGGAGCTGCACCACCACTCAAAACTTCAACTGCTGAGGCCTGAGTCCCTTCAGAGCAGGTGGCTCCAATGAGCCAAGAGCAGCCCCTTCTGACTCCTCACTCACACACACTCATGCTCAGAGGGGATACCTCTTTCTTCAGGCTCACCCCTGGATTTCTTGCTGCAGAGTCTCAGAGTATCAGACTTTATTAAAAAAAAATAATTTAATAGAGCAGTACAGCAGTAGGTCAGCTCAAGCTGGGTGTCTCCAGAAAGGGACCCAGAACAAAGAAATCCCTGGGAATATAGGCCCTTGCAATTTATGCACCCATCCTTCACGTGCTCTTCACACACCTTTTTAGTTCAATGGTGATTTTTGGTCTGGGGTCCTCTAACACCTTATTGGATTTTTTCTCTTCTTTCCATTTAGGTGGGACATTAACTGCTATCATCTTGATGAGTTACAGCTTCTGCTGACATTTGTAGCCTCAGCTCTGGTTTGTGTTTCTTGTGCACCTGCTCTATGACAGAGCCTGGGAAACTAAATCACTAGATTTGGAATAATCATTACTTAGTAACAACTGAAACATCAATGTGTTATCAACATTCTTTCCATACTAGAGACAAAACACAGCACTATAGCAGTTACTTGGAAAATTGCTAAGAAAATCTACTCTATTACAGCAGAAAGCATATCTAGGTGAAGGTCCCCAGCTTATGGCCTAAGGCTTCAACAAATCTAGCTTCTCAGACTAAGCAAGCAGAGCTAAGCAATCAGCATACTAAACCACACAATATTATAACAATAAGTGACTCGTTCTGTTTCAGAACGAGTTTCAGCTTATTTATTTAAGCCAAACAACTAATATCTCACAACAGGCAAAGCACTGAAAAATATAGTTTTATTTTAAAAGGATTTTTGCAATGGCTATGTATTTGTTTCCCATAATGATTAAAGAGTAGAAATAACTATCTCTAAATGCCTGGCTGGTGGAGATCCCTGCAGAATGATTGTTTAGACAATGCAGTGCTTTTTGTTGCCTTGTATTATTTATCCATGTCCTAAAGAACTTAGTGCCTGATTTACAAGGTTATGGAGGGACCTATAGATCCACACGTGCCTATCTGGCTGATACTTCCTGAAATTCCACTATCTGAATGCCTTAGCATAAAATACTGAGCAGAAGAATCTAGCTGTTCCAGATCCTTCCAGTAATTTCCACTCTAAGCAGTGTGATAAGTGACAGGCATGCCAGACCAGGTGGACAGGTGGGATTCCTACAGCTACTGAGTCTGAATGTCAGTCCTGGGATGCTCCTGCAGATGGAACACCTGCATCCTGCCCTGCTTTAGTGCTTGGTTAAACAGAATTACCACTGTACTGGGTGTAGGTGGTAAAGGTTTTTGCAACAGAGTGGGAAGAGGGAAGTGAATGCCAGTTCCCATTGGCTGGATTGGGCCAACTGCAGGACAGTTTTCCTGTTTCTTTGGAAAAACATATTTAAGAAAAAAAGAAAAAAATGTTGGGCAGGTGGAGGAGGAGGGGAAGAGAGTGAGAAACTACATTTTGAACACCAAAATCAGAGAAGGAGAGAGAGGAGGAGATACCCTAGGCACTGGAGCTGGTATTCCCTGCAGCCTGTGAAGAGGACCATGATGAAGCAGGTATTTCCCTGCAGTGCAGGAAGGGACTCCATTCTGGAGCAGATGAACATTTCCTGAATGAACTGCAACCTGTGGAGAGCCCACACTGGAACAGATTTTTTTCCTGAAGGACTTCAGGTGGTGGGAGAGACCATAGTGGAAAAGAGGAAAGTGTGAGAAGGAAGGCGTGTTAGAGAAAAAAATACTATGTGATAACTCACCTCTGCACACATTCCTCCCTGTACTGTTCAGGGGCAGGATGGAGGAGTCTGGAATGAAGGACTGAAACTGTTTTAAGACATTGTTTTAATGTTTGTCTTCATTCTTTATTACTCAAATCATTTTAATTGGCTATAAATTAACGTATTGTTTGGCCTACAACATAACTGCTAAGCAATCTCCCTGGTTTTGTCCCCTTGTCCCACTGAGGAGGGGACTTAGTGAGCATCTGGGCAGACATTTGGCTCTTAACCAGGACTAATCCATCATTAACAGAAAAATCAGATTTAATTAATGTCCTCTTTCTAGGAGAAGGAAAAAGGCTCCTAGAGTGAATTGGTGGCATAATTTGGATCCTCTTCATTTTCTATGTTTTCAAATAGTGCCTCTTTGGATTTTAGTGTTGAAAAATTAAATAGATCTCCTTACTTTTCAAGAAAGATCAAACCTTTGTGCAGTACATCACTTGTAGTCCTACATACGACATTTTCCAAAAATGTCACTTTCTATGAGTCTGATGTAAAGCCCATTAGCATTTGATTTGGTAGGCTTTGAATAGAACTCAAAATTCTAGAACAATTTTAAGAAAATGCAATTTCTAAAGGGCACTTTTATAAGTAATTAGAGGAGTTATGGAAACAACTTATTAGTGAACATAACTTTATCTAAAAGATACTGCTGTATAGGGAAATCAGTCGCTTTTTCTGTATCTGTAGTTAATGTTTTGGAAACAAACAATATCTGAGTTTCTATCAATGAGAATGCATTATCACTCTGCAAATCTTGAACTTCTTGTGACTAGCTAAATTTTGGTTGCTGTATGGATTCCAGAAACTGTGAAACCACTGGTTTCAGTCAAAACTAGAGAGGTTTCCACTGCCACTGGGAGTATGTCCACATGAAAAAAATTCTACTCATTTATTATTTCATATTTTTCTGCCACATTTTATTTTTATGAACAGGGTGAATAACAATACCTATATAAAAGGTAGAAGGATAAGGTGGTTTTTCATTTGTGTAAAAAGCTATCAAAAAAAGAGGAAATGCTTATCTCCTAGTCTTTTCCATCATATCTGACAGTTTGCCTCAGATAGTGTAGTTTCCAGAGTTTGCTCATTACAAATATATTTAGTTCCCCAAAAATTCATGTAAATACTTCAGGAATACAATGAAGATGGTTTATCCTTAATGTCTACCTTAAGGGAAAAATCATAACTCGCCATCCCTGTTGAGATGCCTAGATCTGTGAACAAGAAAGCAGTGGATGCTGTATACCTTAACTTCTTTAAGGCTTTTGACATATTCCCCCAGAGTAACCTTAGAGCTAAACCAGTCAAATAAGAACTCAGTAAATGGGCAACTGAGTGGAGGTGAGTCAAAAATTGGCTTTCCCATTGGGATCAAAGGGTAATATCAGCAATACAAGCTCCAGTTGGCAGCTGGTTACTGGTGATATCTCTCAGAAATCAAAGCTGTGATTTTTTAAAATCTGGACACTAGGACCAGGCAGATTTGCAGGGCAGATAGTTGATATGCTGGAGGACAAGGCTGATTTTCAGAGGGACCTGATAAATGGGATTGGACAAATAGGCTAATGGGAACATCAAGAAGTTCAAAAAAGGTAAATGCAGAGTTGTGGACCTGGGGAGTAATAGCTCCATGCACTGGTACCTGCTGCAGTCTGTCTGACTGGAAAGCAGCTTTGTGGAAAAGCACCTGAGTGTTTTTCCACAGAGGTGGGGCATCCTGATGAGCAGAATGTGAAACAAGGACAATGTACCCTGATGGGAATGGAACTAGGAGGCAGAGGGATCATTCCTCTCTACTGAGGCCTGTTGAGAACACATTTCATTCAGATTTGGGCTCTGCAGTAGAAGATAGCATTGAGTTCCCAGAGTTCTCCCTTGGTGCCATGGCCTTGCTGTGGCAATTGCTTATGTACTGACCCTTATAAACTTTGGCTGTGAGAAAGAGGAGACAGATCCATTGATGGAAAGAAGTGAAAAATGTTTACATGTAGATTAGTAACCACAGCAACCTAAAAGGAACACGAAGTAAACAGCATCAGTAGGTGAAAAGGCTGAATGAAATGATCAAAACTAGTATGTAGTTGGGTGACCCATGTACTGCGTTAGAGCCTTACAGGAAGAAGCACTGCAGTTGTTTTCCTGTTGCTGGATCCACAGAACAGCAAGCTACACTCTACACAAATATGGAGTGCAGTCGTAGAATCATAGAATATCCTGAGTTGGAAGGGACCCACAAGGATCATGGAGTCCAACTCCTGTCTCTGCACAGGACGGATCCCACCTGTGTCTGAGACCGTCGTCCAAATCCTTCTTGAGCTCTGTCAGGCTTATTGCTGTAACCATTTTCCTGTTCCAGTGTTGTTCCCCTCTGGATGAAGAATCTTTTCCTAATACCTAATATAAGCCTCCCCTGACACAGTTTCATGCAGGCAGCACAACCCCTCCCTTTTCACTGCTTTGTGCCATTTCCGAAATGTCTGATGGGGCAGGTGCAGAGAAGGAGGAGTGCCCAGGTGTAGCTATGGCAGGCACTGAAGGTAGGCTGAATCTGTAACAGATCATGTGTGAATGGAATAGATCTGTTTCAAAAGTTGTTAGAGATCACTGAATCTGGTGGTCGAGGTTAAATGATCAATGAGGCTGAGAACAAATTTCTAATGGTTGCACATGGAAACATATGCAAGCACACAGAGAGCAGGCATGCTGACACCATTTATACACTGGAGAAAGGTCACCAGGGTCACCAGGACAGTGGAGAATGTGGCTTTGAAGAGAGGATTGGGGACCTTGGCTTGTTCAGCCTTGAGAAAAGAAAGATCAGGGCATTCTTACTGTTGTCTGTGCTTCTCTACAACTGCAAGTTGATGATGCAAGGTGCAGAGCAGAGTAGGATGCTTTTCAGAAGGGTGCAGTGAAATGATGAGAAGGAGCAGACGTATGAAAGTTTATAAAACAAACACAAAGTAAATGATACTAGTGTTCCACATGGCACTTTACTTTGTATGAAAATTGAGAAGCAGTAAAGAATTAGTTTATAGAGTACACTTTCAACTTCTCATTTCTTTTGAACAGGAAAGAGCCAGTGCATCAGAAAAATACTTATTTTATTTTATTAATAAAATAAATGGGATTTGTTTTATACACATCTCAGATGTCCATGCATTTAAATTTATATTCAAGCAGTCAAATACAACCACTTTATGATTCTATGATTTTCAGGTAAAAGAAACTGTAATTTATGCCTTCTTCAAAACATTATTATACTAAAATCAGGGTAAAAGTGATGGTGAAAATATGACTTCTAAAATTATCTTTTCTCCAAAAATACTGTGGAGACATTTCTCTAATGTCTCTAATGTTGAAAAATATGTAATTACATATAAAAAACCCCTAAAATTTTGTTATGTTTAGGTTTCATCATTGATAAAAAATTAACAACACATTATCTGATTTGCATATTCTCAAAGGAAAATGAGTGTTATACCGAGTGGGAAAGAAAGAAAAAACTTGAGTGTTATTCATTGATCCCAGGGTTTAGACCATTAGTTATGATTACCTAACTGTTATTTGACCTATAATGCCAGTGCTAGTATCTGTAGCCTCAAAACATTTTTAGGAAAGTAGCAATTTGATTTTTAAGATTATCTAATGAAGCTGTTTCCTTTTTCTCCTTATTCTTGTTGTCACAACTAAAATCCAGATGAGGTGATAAAAATATCAGACTACTTCAAGAACACAATCAATTTTATAATTTTTTTTACACCATATTTGTGGTAGATGATTGTTTTGAGTGGTATATATCAGCAGACTTTGAAAAGTTTTTTCTCTAAAAAGTCAAAGCTGCTGCCAAGCCCACTGCTGTAACAGGGTCAACACCTGATCTCAAAGTTGTGAATGACAGAATTTGCATTTTCTTTGAGCAAAGACTTACAGTTTTATAGAGACTTACAGTTTTTATAAAAAAGAAAGTAAACTGAATTAAAGATGCACTACCAGTTCAGGGGGTGAAATTGAGTTATTTTTATATTTAAAAAAATAACATTTACTATTGAAAGAATATGTGAAAATAACATTTGATAATTAATTTAGCAATGCTTAGGAAGAAAAGTTCGTTGTTCACATATCAACTCAAAGGTGTTTCCATACCTCCTAGTGTTGCAAAATAAGCAATGGTACTGCTGGAAGTCATTCATCCTGGGAGTGTTCAAGATGATTACAGAACATCTGTGTGCATAAGTAGGGTTCTTACTGCAACTGATTTGAAAAACTTCTCATGTTACCAGGATTCCAAATGGGTCACAAGCTAATCACTAGGACTACATACAAACTTACATTCTATGCCTTTCCACATCTTTAATATATGCACGTCTGATCAGATGTCTCTGGAAATTAAAATACAGGAGGCTGGTTTGTGTTGGAGTGTCTTCCCTGCATAGTCAGGCCATGCCTAGTGTTGACTTTCAAGAGCAAAGATCTTGGGAGTACTCCTGGGCCTAACGTTTACAGACTTGAACTGTAAAATAACATAATGCCAATAGCTGCATGAATAAAATACCATTTCAGTTGCATATGCACAGAGTGCAATTTCAAAGTGTTTGATAAGCCAGTCAAATAATAAAAAACCCCAACTTTCTAGACATTTGCCACCAGTAAGTATCAGTTTCACAATCAATTATTTGCCTGCTGCCTCCTGGTGCCAACATCCTTTGAAAAGACAACATTGCTGCAGCAATAAGCTTTACTTCTTTGTCCTCTCTTGCAAATTATTGCTGAAGAAAACAGGATTCTTACATTGATTTCAATGAGTTGTAATGTGCCGCCTGTTAAATAATGACTGGCAATTTCTTAAGTTGCCAGGAAATCAATTTTCATGTAGACGGTATTAAGTGTGAAGTATGGGTACCTTATTCAAGTATTTGGTTTTTTGAAAGAAATTGACATTTGGAGCATTACTTTTTTTTTGTTCTTGTTTAAATCCTATAGTCTTCTGATGTTAAAAAAAAAAAAAGAAAGAATGCAAGTTCTTGTTGCTTGCAATTGTATCAGTATATGTATTTTGTTTTAATACTTTCTACTAAAAGACACTGTATTTCTGAACTACTTGGACATATACTCCAACAGAACAGAAGGCAAAGGATCTTCACTATTAGTCAGTGGCAGACTAAACAGGATAGGGAAATCTTGTTGCTTAATATAATAAGATTTAGGATTGAGATAACTGGGCATGGGGAAAAGCTTTAAGATATGAAGAAGATTTCATTGTACTGAGCCATACAAGGGCTGCAGGATTTAGGACAAACTATCTAATTTGTTTTCCCTTATAAGAAAAGGATCAAAGAAAGATAAGGATAGAGTAATGCTTTTTTCCAGGCCCCAGGATCTGAACACAGGTGGGTTTTTTTAACATTTATGACATGCTGGCATAGGTGAGGGATTGTGTGTGACCTCTAGGCAGCCAACTGCTAAGCAGCAGTAGGACTAATGCTGCATGAGAGTACTCAGAAGGCTCCATCTCAGTGCAGAAACCTGAACACATGGGACTGCAATCCAAAAGGACTGGTTCACTGCCAGCATAACACAACACTCTAATCCTCAGTATCACAGAGGCAGAGGAGACTTAAACTGTGTGGAAAGACAAAAATGGCTGGGACCTTTACAACAGGTGAGACTGACGCAGCCTGGTACAGCCTACCAACTTCTCCCTGTCTTTGTTGCTGCTCCTTCAGCCAGTGCTCGTGGGGATTTACTGACACAGACACTCCTCCTTTGGGCTGCAGCTGGCAACCATTGCCCAGCTCCTCTGGCTGCATCCCAGGAGGGAGGATGGAGGAGGCATAGTGAAGGCAGGAGAGAGCTGCTGCTGCTGCTCCACCAGTGTTGGGAGAGTCACAAGGGCTGTTTGGAAAGGTGAGAGCTGGACTGAGAGGCTCACACTGAAAGGAAATACCAGCAAGGGGGAAGTGTGGTGACAGAGCACAAAAATAAATTTTACCTGGCGTTTACCATTTCTGTAGGAAAGTGAGGAGAAACAGCAATCTGCAGATACACTATTAATTATGCGCTGTTTTCTCGCAACAGCTCTGATATTTTTCCAGCTACAGTGGTAGTTGATACATAGAAACTGAAAACACCTGCTATTTTTCAGATCAGAGGATGCAGGCTAACACATTTTTTCTCACAGAGAAGTGTTTGTTTTCCTGTGAATCAAACAATTTAGATCTTTTACCCATGTTGGGCTGTTTTTTCCTCCACTTGTGGAAACACTGTCCTCCTTTTTCCTCACGTGAAGTATTGTGATTGAGTTGTTTTTCTTGTGAGTGAGAATTATCTTTGTCTTTTATATGAGGCTTACATCGTTATGTGGTTTCTTCAGTCGCCTCACAAATTCTCAGTAACAGGACCACTGCATCATTACAAGCATCAAGGAAATGCTGCTATGTTTTATATCTTAAAAATAAAGCTCGAACAAAACTGAAAAACAAAAGGAACAAATGATGACAGAAATGCTTGTCATACAAGAAAAACCCCAAACAACCGAACAAAAAACCCCACCACAAAATACATCCTGACATGACAATAAAAAAGACATTGTTTAAAAAAAACTTTTTTGATGTTACAATTATATTCACTATGGATGAGTGTTAGAAGTATTAAGTATCTCTAAATTTCCCCTTTGCTCTGGAGCTTAATGTTTCTTGTGACTTTTTTAGAATCACTCCTTTTTAAATGCTCTCCAAGAGAGTGCATATTAGCAGGTCCCTACAACCTTCAGCTTTACTAAGACAGTTTATTTTTTATATCTGTATTTTCTCCTGGAACACTTTAAGACCTGACATTTCTGCATGGACAAATTTTAATTTCCTTTGTCAATAATCTTATATCATACATGGGCTGTAAAGACACAGTTTAGTTAATTTCTGGTTTGCATTTCAACATGCAAATAGAATGCATTGTTAAATTGAATTCTCTTTTTCTTCACAAATCTTTAAGTTCTGTCATTATAACTATTTTTTGAGATCTGTTGATATTTAAGCCTAAATTATTGATCATTTAGTGTGTTTTAGCTTCTAGGGTTAAAATTAAATTTTAAAATTTGATGTCTTAAATTCTAAGGTTTCTCTTCTTTCTTTAGCCTAAATTTCTCTTCTGCCCACTTTCTGGTTTGTTCCAGATACAGAACCCACTGGACAAAAAGGTTCTTCCAACAAATTTATTTGATTTTGGTTCAGGACCTTTTTTCCTTCAACCTCTTTACTCTTTCTTGCCTAACTTAATTTTCTCAAGGTCTTCATCCTCTCCTTTTCCCTTTAGCCAATAGTCTTCCTCTTTTCTATTATTCCCATGAATTTAATTTTTTTTCCCTTCATCTGGTGATTTTGTTACCTTCTACCTGCTCTTCAAAACATATCTTCATCACTGCTTCCTGATTTAAAGACACTTCAAAACCTGACACTCTTCTTCTGGTCGTGCTGTTCTCTTGCTCTTTATTTTTCTTATTTGATCCACCATTTATCTTCAAATGCACAAGTGTAAAATTCTGAAATTTACATAAATAATTGTGGCAAGAGTTTTTTGTCCAGTGGCTCTTCAGCTGAAAGTTTAATTTAATGGACCCACCCCAAAGTTGTTGACACTGGGAAAATCTCTTCAGCTCCTGGGGCCTCTGTCCATTTTCTTCTTCTCAGTGCCAGGAAGATGAGTTTCTGTTTTTTCGTATGGGAATAAACAGACGTAGGATTCTGTCACAGCGCAGTAATAGGGTTCTGTAGAAATCTTAGAGTGATGAGAAGTTTGTGGCATTTTACACACATTTTGTATAGTTTAGGTCAGCAAAGTGGCCCACTTGCTATCTTGTGTATTCACAGAGCAGAAGACTGCAGAGGACCTACTGTTACATTCCAGAGGGTGCAAACAATGTCTGCCCTTACCCAGGTTATTAATAATATCAAAGAGTTATTTCTAATTTGTGAAGAACCTCAGCACTATCATTACTTTTCCCAAGCATGCTAGGTGTGAAGATGACCCTATAAAAAGATGTACTTTAAGATTGTCTACAGCTTCTTCTTCCTTACGAATTTCACAAAGTAGAGATTCAATTTAATATAGTTTGAGAAGCAAGGACAGTTTTACTTTTACTTTCAAATTATTGAGACAAAGAAAATAAAACTGTGTATTATTTTTGGATTTGTTCACCATTCTATTGATAGTGCAAAGAAGGAAAATTTTGTAAACTTTGAAATTTGATTCTGGAACTTTATGAAATTCCAACCCTAAATATATGATTCTTGCTTAGGCAACATTTTTCTATAATAAAAATTTCTAATCTGATTAAGACATCTTTTTCTCTTCTCCAAGATATTTCTGTTGTTTCCTCTCTTATTTCATCAAATCACGTTGTAGAAACCCTTTTTTTTTTTACAGCTGATTTTAATTTTCATTTCACAAATATCATTTGATAGTTTTAGAAGATGGAGATAGTTTTAGAAGGAGGAGGAAAAAAGAAGGCAGGAATTAAACACTTCCTCAGTGGCTATGGTTATACTTATATACTCATATGTTAAGTATATAAGACCCATAAAGGTGGTTGGATTATTTTCTGCTTTGCTTTGTTCTAAAACTCTAAGCAGACTTTGGAAATTTACTTGGAAGCAACTTTTCCAGAGGGAAATCTGTCTTTTTTGCTCTTCATAGATGTTGACACAGTAGGTTTGATGTTTAATGAAAAGCTATTTTTAGCCACGTTGGAAGAAGAAGAAAAGATAAGTCATCAAGATGTAGGCAATTTGTAGGTTATTAAACCTTGGGGAGTCTTGGTCTACCAGACACCAACCATGTCTTCATGGTTGCAAATAAAACTATATTGTTAGCTGCTTCCACATGCATTCAACTAGTGAATAATACCATAATATTGATTTCCTGACCACTGGTTTATATTTGAAATTTGTATGTATTGCAACTATACATTTGTGTAGAAGAAATTTATTAGAAAAGCATTTCTTAACTAAAAAAAAACAAAAACAAAAACAAGTTCTGCTGGGTCTCCAGTATGCTACTGTTCAGTATGTTAAGAAAAAACAAAGAATCTTCTTATGTGATTACCATAAGAAGATTCTCTGACTTCCAAGATACACAGAATAAATCATACAAATATGCTAGCATGTCAAATCAAAGTAAATTCCTTCAGGGAAGGGCTCTTTGTTCTGGAACTAAAGGAAGATGAAAAAAATTAATAATAATTGTGATATGTAGGTCATAACACTGTTCCACTGGTTTTCATAATAAAAGAATGTAAGATACATTTGAAAGTGTATTAGGAAAGTGTATTAGTAGCTATACCATAAGGGAGTAAACCTTGTATGGGTCATAAAGGATTTATATAATTAATTTTAGAGAGCTTCAATAAAAAGTTTAATATAGTTTTTTAAAAAAACCTGTGACTAAATTCTGGCTTCTTTCTCTTCTTCCCCTCTTGGAGTTTTGTTTGTTTGTTTGTTTAGGTTTTGGAAAAAAAAAAAGACTATAAGATCTTTACCAAGCATTTTTAACATTTGCTCGTAACTCAAACAGAAAACTCTGGAAAATAATACATTATTCTTACGATATATTAATACCAGGTGATTTTCACAATATGATATTAATAGAGAACTTTCAATCTGTCCATGGATCCTTCTCTTCCCAACTAGAAAGGAATGATTCTACATTATTGTCCCCATTCTTCCTCTTGAAGCTAGAGACCACACTGACTGGATGGCTGGGTACATCTAGTACATACATGGATACCTGCATACATGATGAACAGACTTTATCCCCTTCTCCAGTACTGCTACACCAAAGAAAACACATTCTGCATTATGTATTTATGTGGTGTGTTTAAGTCCACTTCAAAGCTGAGAATGGATCATTAAAGAGAGAATTAGAACAACTGCACAAAACTATTTGGTTTCAATGATACAGCCTCATATCTGCCAAATTTGGAGTGAATGAGTGAAAGGTGAGGGGGAAGGAGGGTGTAAGAGATGGAAGCACTGTTCTGGGGAGGGTGTGGTGGTAGTGTGGATGTTTCCAACAGTAGAGGACTTTCCCCGTCACAGTCTGGGCAGTGCACTGAGCTTCATGCTCCTATGAGGAGCTCATCAGATTGACAAAGGAAATTAAATTAATCCTTTGTAAGTGCTTAGTGTGGAAAGATCATTGAAAATATTAGATAGTAAAAAAAGGATAAGGAGATACACGACAAATTAAAGTTTCATTGGATCTGAATTTTTTTTCTGGATATAGAGATCAACTGGAGGAAAACAGAACTTCTTTACAGTATATCTGGTGGCAATGGATATTATTTATGAGGAAGCTAATCAGAAGGCAGCTCTATGATGAAGGTTCTGTAATACTTTCTGTGGGATTTTTTTTCACTTGCTGCAGATAGAGCTTGAATTTAAAACTGTATGTGATAAAATGTAGTGCGCATTAGATAAGTCCCACAAGAGAGGTATGTTTTTAATCAAAGACCCTGAAAAAAGTAATTAAGCCTTAAGTAAGTAAGTAGGCACATGATGGTTGCGTTTCTAGTTCTGCAAGGCACCTAAGAAAGAACCCACTATTAGGTGAGATCTCTTTCAAGGATGACAGTTCCATAGTTATTACCTAAAATTATAGTCATAAAAAGGACAGATAAAGGTCTTCTAAAAAAAGAGAGATGAAAATGCTTTATAATGGTTTCAAATGTAAACAAACAGTGAGAAAGCTATTAAGGCATTGCATCAATGGCATAAGCCAGATCAAATAGATGACTTTGTATTGTTGGCATACACAATTTAGACTCCAGACAAGTGTTTAAGACAATCTGGAAAAGGGGACTTTATTCTTCATTTTTATTTTTGCTCCATCTGAAACTACCTTCTGGAAGATCTTTTAGGTTACTGGCTTGTTATTGGATATGTTTTGCTAGCCACAATATGCTCAATATAATACTTAACATTTAAAATGAAACTTGGTTTAGTCAGGATGTCTTTAAACAGTTGCCAGGGAAATAAAGGTTCATAAAGATTTGAATATAAAAATAAAAAATTTTTAGGGCACAAAACTAATAGTTGACACTGATTTCTTTATGTTTGCTAATATGGCTTCAAAATGTTCACAGTAAAATGTAAACAATGTAAATTTAAATTTTCCTACTTCATTTTCATCATCTGTTAGAGGGAAATCTACCATCCCTATAGAACAATGGTGGGGTTTGGAGTGGGTTTTTTGTATGCTTTTATTTCCTTCCACTATGTAGGTTATCACTTATCAGCTGCACTAATTGGAGAAAATAGATTCAGTCTCAAAGGAAACTTCACGTTGCATCTCAGTAGCAATGAGCTGTTTTGTAATGTAGAGACATCTTGACAAAACAGTTTTAGATACCCGGGGAAGATGGAGCAGGAAGTGCAAAAAAGCCTTGAGAGACTGACAGTGCAATATTGCAATGCTAATTTCTTCATTTTTCTTCATACCGTTATTTCAGGATCCCTCCAGCAACTGGGGAGATGGCTGCAATGTCGCTCTGCCCTGCAATACTTCAATAACAGAAATATGATGTGGATTAAAAGCGTAACAAAGAAGGAGTGGAATATGTGATAATGTAATGGTTCACTAAAGAGTGAGTGAAATTTCAGCGTTTCTTTGTAATTCTTCAATCAGATTCATATATGTAGATATATTTTCCATATTAGGAAACTAAGGTGTCAGTTGAGAGAAAAAATTACGTAGACAAGAATAATAGCAAGTGGGATAGTTCAGTTTGTAAATTAATGCATAGATATAAGATTGGATTGAAGCCTAAGTTTGCTGTATCCCTAGATTAGTTTCTCTCTCTTCTCTCACTCATATGTACACACAGATGCAAAACTTCAAAGAAAGTTTCATTCTCTGTCAGAACATAGATATTTTCAATGTTCTTACAAAAGATGATTCACAAAACCATGCCAAAGGGTTAGTTTTCACATTTTATAGTCAGTAGCGAGGAGTTTTAAAACAATTTCCATAACTTGAATTTATGGTAGAAGAATTGTTATTAGAAGACTCAGGAGGTTATACTAAAAAGATTAGAGGGATCTTTTATTAAAGTCAACAAGGTGAAAACAGCTGGTCATACCTTTTTTTTGATGAATCCTGCGCCTGCAACACATTTTTATAAACCATCAAGACAGTGGGGAGAATTGAAGAATGTAAATCTAGATTAAAACTAAGGAAATGGTGAAAGACAAATAGTGTGATCTGTGCTATATGAAAGTATAACAATTACTAAACTCCTGTTAATAAAAGTGGGGTACAATGCATATGAAGTTCTAGTGCAGTAAAGGCCCAGTGTGTGATCACTATATAAACATCTAGTAGGATGAAAGTCTTGACCTTCTGCAAAGAGTAAAACATAAAACAGTAACCATGAGAAGACATTTTGGTTGCCCAAATCTCCCCCTCTGCAGTCCTGTAAAGCCATCTTCTATAACAACTAACTAGGTTGAGATAATGATGATTATCACATTTTTGGTATTTGCATGCACATGAGTGACAGGATACAAATGACGGACAATCCTAATGTCTCCAGATTTGGAGTTGAAGGTCTGCCTATGTTTTTACATGAGGTGAACCATAACTGAACCCAGAGCCCTGTTGACAACTGGGCAAGGGATCTCCAGCACAAGTTGTGTTCTTCTTTGTCCTTGCAGGAAATGATGGAGCATATGGGGTGAATTAGGAAGAAAGTTACCAGGAGGTTGAGGGAGATGATCCCGCCCCTCCACTCAGCCCTGGTGAGGCCAGTCTGGAATGCTGTGTACAGTTCTGGGCTCCTCTGGACAAGAGAGTCTTGGAGCTCCTGAAGCAAGTCCAGCAGAGAGTGACAAAGATGATGAAGGAACTGGAGCACCTCTCCTATGAGGAAAGGCTGGGGAAGCTGGGTCTCTTCAGTCTCAAGATGAGACTACTGAGAGGAGACCTCAACAACCTATGTCTAGAGATTTATAATAGAAGAAAAGTGAATTGAGTAAATATCTACTTAACTACTAAATAAGTGCCAGTCACATAAATACATGCAAAAGATGAATTGTTAAGTTTTGTCAAAGCATTAACAACGAAGTGAAGGAACAATGAAATGGATGTTAGAAGAATTCTGGTTTCAGTAGCACAAGCATATATTCTATTACAGTGCTAAAATAACTCCTCCCATTATTAATATTTTTAAAAACCCTTTTCAATAATAATTAGGTGCTCTTCCTTATCCATCAGTAAAGTTCGTCTTGACAAATAATACAAATGCAAATATTTTGATACATACAGAAATTGTACACCTATGTTTCTTAGACTTACATGGATCTGTAAACATAAAAGAGCTGATACATGCACTTCCCAGTTTTGATAGTGTTCTGAAATCAGCCAGTATGCCTTATAAACTTGTGGAACACGCTGATTTTGTAAGGAGAGTTTATTGAAAGAAGATCACAAAGAAATTGGTGCAACCTTAAACCATACAGCTAAAACAACATTATTACTTCATAGTGGGTGTTACTTTAGTTCTTGGTATCAATAACGTTTGAAATACTCATTAGGAACTGTTCATCGAGTTAGGCTTGTCATTTATTTATGAAGTGTTTGCAAACCAGTAACTTTGTTACAAATTAGATTTATCTTCATCACTTTTCCATTAATGGCTATTGTAGACACATTGTATATTATCCTATAGATTGTTAATCTCAGGAAAGTGAATACTTCTTTGCTAGTCAATATTTGAAATCTGCTAATGGAACTCTGTGACAGATGACTTGCTACAGGCATGGTTTCTCTACCCTGATTAGATAGAAAATTAGGATCAGTGCCTGATGGTCAATATTTCAAGAACAGCATGCAGGAAGTGTTACTATGTAAGACTTACAGAGAAAACTAAGCTTTGTAAACTGCATCATTCAGCAGTACTTCTAGTCTTCATTTGCACAAGTAATATTATGGCTATTTATGTGATGTGTGATGTAGTGAAAAGGTATCTTTCAAGCCTGTGAAGACAAGATGGTCCAATGACATTTGCACTATCATTATGAACCCCAGCACTTTGGGGTTTCTTCAGTTGGTTTTTCTTCTGGCCAATAGGGACCCTATAAATTGTAAGATCTGCAAGGACATCTTAAAAAAAACCCCCATGAGTATCTCTGAACTCTGAAATTGCATCTTAGTGTACCTAAAACTAAAATTTTATGACAAAAAAGGAAGATCTTTCTCAAGTGTTTAAAATCTCTTCTTAATGTCTGATCAAGCCTTCTTGCATTCTAAAAAGATAGATCTCTAGCAAATTGCTGACTCTTCCTTCAGCTTTTGTAAATTTTCTCCTGGGAATCTTACACAAATCTAGCAGGCATACCGCTGGAGATTAATATTTATCCATTACAGAAAACAATACAAACATGAGCACAAAATTGGGGCTTCGTTCTGAAACTGTAGGATTTACATGAATTGTAGGTTTTAAACAAGAACAACCTGAAAAATCCTAAATGATAAAAATAGCAGCACACTGTACAGATTTTCTATTATTTAGGTTGGAACATTATTTAGGATGTTACTGCTTTTATATAGGCTCCCTATTCCTCTGCCGATTTCAAACATAGTGTGACCTGCACGTGTGGATCTTTTCAAAGTATTGCTGAACAAGCATTCATACACAAAGTTTCTCACAAATTGCCTGCCTCTCCACTCAAGGTCATGCTCTATTAAGACTTTGATACTAGAACAAGCTTCCCAGAAGGTTTGCTCTTAACCATTAACTGCACGTAGCCAGACTGCTGTAACATCAGCCTGTCTCCTGACTGATTCCTTACAGAGGAATTTTTTATTACAGAGTATTGTATGGATCTGTTGTAAGCACTATTATTAAGCCAGGACTTGTAAAGATTGCACAGTGGTCTCTTCCACAATAGATTAGAGAACTAGAATGTCATGTGGCCTCATACGGTCTGAGGTTTCTGCTAATTTTTTTTTAGCAATAGGTGATGGTTTATTGCCAATACATATTTTGCATTGTACCCCATGTCATTATTTAACTGATTTACAATTGTCCTAAAAAACCATGTTTACAATAAATTCACAATATCCTTCCAAACATTCCTGGTTTTGGCAAAAGTTATTTGTCTATCTTTTGCCTGATAATTAGAATATTTTCAAGCCATAACTGTTTGGGGTTTGTTGTATGGGTTGGTTTTTTTTCCATTTTCAAATTACTGACCTAAGTCAGATTTTCCAGCAAAAACTATAAAAGATACTCAGTGCTCTCACTTCTTGGTCATGTACAATTGATTAGCATGTTCCAAAAATGTTCTGATAAGAAATTTACATTAGCACCATGTGCATTTCTTCTGAAATTTTGAATCTACTACCTGGTCAAAATTAATTATAAGAACAGAAGTCTTAAGAAACATCTTTTTGCTTTCTTATGAATGATGTCCCCAAGGCAGATTGCAGTTCATGTCAGAAACACAGGGTTAGAAGAGCTACATAACTGCTGCCCTTTTTTGTGAAAGTCCATGGAGATTTCTTTCCCTGAATTCACACTGAGTTTCTATGTTTTCTACTTTTAAATTAATTCTTCCATTAAATATGTTTCTTTGCTTGTGGTTATGTTAAATTGCTTATTGCATTTCATTTGCTCTTCTTGGTTTTATTCTTTAAGCCTTGCCTTGCCAAGATGAACCATTTAAAATAAGCATTGAAAGAATGGGGCTATGGGTAAGCTGCTCACATACATTTTCTGCTAGGAAATGATGTGCTACAGTGAAGTTTGAAATTGTTCTGTTTCATATTATGTTCATATCTTAACTGTATAATATTTTTAAAACAAGAATACCTTGCATTTTAGGAGCTGTTTATAGAACATTTGCATTATTAGTGTCCCATCTGTCACATAGCCAAGAGAGAAGGAAGAGCCTGTGCAAATGACAAATAAACCCAGCAAGTTCATTTTCTATAACCAAGTCTTGTTAATAATTAATCATGCTGAATTCCTAACCTATTATGGTTTAAATAGAATACAGATTTGACTCTTAATTGAGATGAGAGAATGGATTAGGAAGAGGCTTAGAGAAATGGGAAAAAAAAGGCCATATCTCAAATGCGTCAGTGATTCTTTATTAGGAGGGGCGAGCAGACAAAGATGCTTATGCATCACAGAAAGTGGTACTTTTAAAGAGGAGCAAAAGAGAGTATATTGAAGAATAAGTCCAATAAATTGCTGCCTATTAAAACTGTCTCCCAGGCCCTCAAAGCAAGAGCACTTTAGGTGCTGTGTTATTATCTACTTTAATAGTAGTGTCACTAAAAGACATGGGATGTGTGCTGAAATGTGTGATTTGCTGAAAATGTATTAAGTGATCCACAGCTAAGATTTCTGTCCATCTCGAGGCTGTAGATATGGCAGTAATGAGAAGGTCATCACTCAGGCATAATTGAGGTCAGTAGATTGTTGCTCAAACCAACAATATAGTGTGACAAGGGAAAGAACTAGCAGATTTAGTTCAATTCCTTGTCAGCAAAGATATTGCTTTTTTGTCTGTTTAAGGTGGGACAGGAAAATCTTTACAGAACAAATGTTTGAATGAGGCTGTAAGACCATCCATTTCTTTGTTGTGCAAACCCCATCATTAATATACCAGTCTCCAAATTCAACTTATGATATAGAGAATGCTGCAATATAATCATCATTACCTAGAGACCTTTTTTTCATCATCATCTAGGTATTGCAGAAGAAAAACAATACTGCTGCTTAATGGAGATTTAAATAGGTAAGCACTATGCTTACAGCAGCTGTTTAGCTCTTTTGAAGAGATTACAATAAAAGCAAAGAGAAATATTTCCCCTGCCTGTGATCTATTTTCAGTTACTGACCTACTCAAAGTGTAGCATGCCTATAGAAATTATGCATCCTTTCAATATTGAAGAGGGAAACTTAAGGGCTGCTTTTAATTTTCCCTCCCTTTTTCACTTGGAGTGCAATTCTTTCTGCTCTACAAATTCAGCCCATTATGTAAATAAAACACCAAACACAGCCTGAGAACCACTTTAGATGACAATCTTAAACGACTTGATGAATGTCAAGATCTTGAAGGAAATACAGGAAAATCGTGGTCAGAGCTATGTTGCATTGAGCATCAGTCTGAAAGCTGAAGATCAAGATCATGAAGTCTTTCTTAAAGATATTCTAAGACTATTCAGCTCTAGCCCAGATGCAATCTTAATCAGTTACATTTTCTAGCAGCTTGACAGGAAATCCTCACACTCTAGATCTCCATTTCTGTTTGAAAGAAATATCCCATCTGATCTGGAAAGTTAAGCCTCTTCTGTTGGGTAAAGTGAGTTGGTCTGACCTATGTGAAATCGGTTGCACTTGTACTGAAAAAAATTACCTCATCTCTACAAAGAGAGCTAACCACTATAAAATCTACTCTTTGGGGGTTACAGTAATAGTCCAAACAAGCCCTTAGTTATGCTAGTGCTCTGGGATTTCTAGCGCTTCCCCGTTTGTATCACCTGGATAAGCATTCTGGTCATATGCCGAGCTCAGTAGAAGCTGAAGCCTTAGAAACCTCTCTGTCCCCCTCATTGCATTGTTTCTGATATGTGAGCCATGTTGCAGAGGTGCGTGTGGGCGGAATCCCTCTGTCTGGAGGGAGGAGGAACTGGCCCGCCAGCACACTGTGAGAGCTGTCAGCTACAAAACTACCAGGGAGAAAAGCTCTTTGGAACCCCATGAAACAGGATTGTTTAGTTGTAAGCGCAGTGATGAAGATGCTG
This sequence comes from Corvus hawaiiensis, assembly GCF_020740725.1. Taxonomy (NCBI): domain Eukaryota; kingdom Metazoa; phylum Chordata; class Aves; order Passeriformes; family Corvidae; genus Corvus; species Corvus hawaiiensis. The sequence goes on along the minus strand of NC_063214.1, from coordinate 110,844,805 downwards.
GACTGAAAATTTCAGCTCTTTAGGTAGATGGTAATTTCTTTATTATATATTCTATTGACTGAATGACTCAATGGCCTTTTTCCTTTTCCTCTTTCACCATTTCGTTATCTGTCATTCTAGGTTTAAACTCATCAGTTCTCCGCACTGCACCCATTTTTTCCTGAAAACCTGTGTTTCAGAGTTTCATCACTGCTAAGGTCTGGGTACCCTTTTCAGTTTGGCAGCAATTCACTTTGTACTCTTACAAATGTAAATACATTATTCAGAGTACTCCTCCTATGCGACTTCATTCCAGGTCATGGTGAATCCCAGTAAGCAGAGGTTAACTAATAAACCATGAAGTTCTTCATGCATTGAATTCACCTCAAAGGGAAAAGGTTACTTATGGCTCAAATTTAACAGGCTAAGAAAACAATAAACAAAGTATGCAGTACAAAAACTGTCAAAACTTTGGGGGTTTTTTAGCAATCAATTTTAAAAGGATTTAGCTATACTGCTGCAAGCTGTGTGCTTGCTATTAGAGCAAATTGGCTATAGCAATTTATAGCCAATACTTATATCAGTATAAGATAATTTAGGAGGAAACTTTCAGAAAGGCCTTTAGGAGGTCGTTATTCACAGAATCACAGAATGAGTCATGTTGGAGGGGACCACAGTGAGTCGTCTGGTCCAGCCTCCCTGCTCAAGCAGGGCTATGCCAGAGCACATGGCACAGGATCGTGTCCAGAAGGTTCTTGAATATCTACAGTGAGGGAGATTCCACAGCCTCTTTGGGCAATCTGTTCCAGCGACCAGTCACCTGCACAGGAAAGTTCTTCATCATGTTCAGGTGGAACTTCTTGTGTTCCAGTTTCTGCCCATTACCCCTTGTCCTGTTGCTCAGCACTACTGGGAAAAGTCTGGCTTCATCCTCTTGACACCCTGGTCACACTATGTTTGAAATCTGCAGAGGAATAGGGAGCCTATATAAAAGCAGTAACATCCTTTTGTTCCAACCCGAATAATAGAAATACTGTATAGTGTGCTGCTATTTTTACCATTTAGGATTTTTTCAGGTTGTTCTTGTCTATAACCTACAATTCATGTAAATCCTACAGTTTCAGAAGGAAGCCCTAATTTTGTGCTCGTGTTTGTATTGTTTTCTGTAATGAATAAACATTTGTAGTATGGCCATTGTGACTTCCGTCCTAAATGCATCCCAGCAAAGAGATATTTAAATGAGTTAATTTTTTGTTGAATTATTACCCAGATAAAGTTCTCAATTTAATATATTACTGAATAAAAACAATGTTAAAAAAATTAGAACCTGTTTTTCATACTCAAGAATGGAAATTATATTGTATCTCAGGAGTCACAAACCAATTAAACAAAGGGAGACGAAAACAAACAAGGATTCCGTGTAACAAAGGACAGAAATAAAATCTCAATCAGGAGAAAGTAATGAGCAGAATCACAATTTACTTAGACCTATCTCTACCAAGTGAAAGAAAGTTATCTACTGAGAATATAAGTAAGACAAATCAAATACCTCAGGATGTATCTGAAGAAATTTTATTCTTATCAGATAATGAACTTGGGTTTTGTGATGAGAATGCTAATTAATTAATTTGTAATGTAGATAGCAATAATAAAGATAAAGTGACTCTCTTGGAAAGATAGATCCAATTCTTTGTTAAAGTTAATCAGAAATTAAAGTGACAGAAAAAACCATAATAAACTCCGATATCTAACTTAATAACAGAAGCCTATAACTTTGAAAACAAACTTCGATAACATTGAGATGCTGAGAGACAAATATAAGGAGTTAATCTTTTGAATTTTAACTTACTTCTTCAACTCAAAGGTAATATTATGCATTTAGAATATGATCCTGAAAAGTTTTGCAAGAGTGACTTTTTGCACAAGTATATTTTCTACCTCAGAGTCTGTTTGTACAAGACAAATTTATATAGCTACCTCTTCTGTCCAAAACCTCTGCTTGTTCCTCTGAAACCCATCATGGATAATTAGTCATCAGATAAAAAACAGTAAGACCAAAAAGCAGATCTTGGCCTTCCGTTCTGACACCCTCAGGTCCCTTCTGTATCACTGTGGACAGCAACATCAAATCTGGAGTCCTATTTGACTTTTATCTTTCTAACTTGTCACATTGATTCTCTCCTCATTTAATACATCTATGACACAGCCTTTTCTGTCTATATAATTATAAATTTTACCAAGCTCATATCATTTTACTTTTCACTAAAGCAACATCTTCCATTGTGGTCCACACAAGTAGTCCTTCTAACAGCCATTCAGAATACTGCTATAAAATATTTTTTGTAGGTCAAAATGATGTTATTTCTCCTCTGTCTGTCTTTCTAATGAGTGATCTTCTCCATCACACAAACAATTGTTTTGGGGTAGCATTGCCTAAAGGTCAAAATGCCGTACAGGTGTTCTCTTACCATCCTCAACAGGACAGGGTGAGAAAAATCTCAGAGAAAGCTTGTTGGTGGACATAAAGAGAGGTCAATTACTTGTTGCCATCATGGGCAAAAAATACTCAGCTTGGGAACAATTAATTTATTTATTGTAAACTAAAATATATTTGAATGGTAAGAAATAGACACAAACATACCTTTACCCATCCCTTCTTACCCAGGCTTACTTTTACTCCTTCTCTCCCAAATCCTCTACATTCCACCTCCTCTCACCCTGTGCAGCACAGAGAGAATGAGAAATGGGGGGGGGGGGGGGGGAATTATGGTAGATGATAATAATTCCGCTCCTCGTTTTTTTCCTCAGCCTTACATTCATTAAATCAACTTCCATTTCTAACTGGATTAATTTTTCATGCATTTTTAACATCATTTGGGGAGATAATACGTTAAGAGGGACCACAGGTTTTTTTCAGTAAAATGGCAGCTGCCTGGTATCAAGGAGTAGTTTTTCTTTCAGTGTAGGATAGAGGACAAAAAAGTAATACCAATAGGATCAATTTTAGGAAAAAAAAACCAAAAAAATCATAAAAGATCTTGTAATTAGTGCACTGGGACTTAAAAAAAAATAAATTTATTTCATTTAAGCTCTATAATATTCGGTGGTATTTAAAAATTATGTCTTGTTAAATGAAAATTAATTGTTCAATCTATGAAAAAATCTATAAGAAAATACAGCTGTGCCATCTCACTTGATATTGACTATCTGTAAAAAAACCCTAATAGAGAATCCTGATACTTGATATTGGTATGTGCCTAAATTGCTCTATTTTGTCAAAGCAATGTTTCTTAGTAGTATTGGAAGGAACATATTTACTCATTTCCATTTTTTATGGGGCATTCTTTTTAGTTTATTGTATTTACGGTCTTTAGAGTCAAGTAAGATAAAATGAGTGTCTTCAAAAACACTTATTAAACAAGGACAATGAGTTATTCCTGGGTCATGAGTGTATTCAGCAAAAAGCATTGTTGTGTAATAAGCCAAGGGAAAGGGAAAAGGAAAGAGAAAAGGAAAAGGAAAAGGAAAAGGAAAAGGAAAAGGAAAAGGAAAAGGAAAAGGAAAAGGAAAAGGAAAAGGAAAAGGAAAAGGAAACTCCAAGGCACTGGCCAATAAAATAACTGGTGAGGATTGCCCCAGCTCATCCTCATCTGTGCTGAAGATGTTCCTCTGAATAATTTTTACACAGGAACAGTATGATTTCACCAGGACTGTTGCATTGCAGTGTGAGGCTGTTTTTAGCAGGCACAGATGCTGCACTCTTCGATTGGCTGTTTAGCTTTCTCCACATGCATTATCAGCAAATGCTTACTGGCCACCTATATCACTATTTTCTACTAGAATTATCTATTAAGATTTATGTGTTCCCTAGGATAAGGTTATGAACTAAAAACTCTGAAGCAATGGCTGGAAAAGGAAAATTCACATTTCAGTGGCAATCATTTTCTACACATCCCAGCTTTACAGATGAGATAATATTTCCTGAATCCTCCAGCAGGAGGCTGTGAGGCTAACAGCACTTTGGGCTAAAAAAGTAGAAAGTACAGCCACAGCGGTCTGGGGTTGTGTGTGTGTCAGGTTGAATACAAAATGAAGGGCAGACTGTAGTGCTAGAAGTGAAAGACAGCAGACTTAAAAATGAAAGCTTTCTACAGAGCAAAGCACTGTGCAACGCCAACATTGGTGTGTGCTGAATACAAGAGTCCCCCTCAGTTTCCCTCAAAGCCCACTGATCTAGTCCTGAACAAAACAAGTCAGTCTGGCAGCCAACCCATTCACCAGATCTCACAAAAGGGATTTCATTCATCAACTTGTATGCCCTGGGTAGGTGCCTGCTATAAAATTCTACACACTTTTGCAACCAGCCACAGCCCACAGCCAGAACTTTCACTGGCACAAAGTCAGTAACTCAAATGTGCCAGGTCATTTGCAGCAGGAACAAATAACTTCAAATGCTTCAGGGATTAATTTGCAGATATAGAACACAAACGGGGTGCATGTTGCTGGCTGTCTAGACGGGAATCCATTTTCTTCCTTAGACTATTGCTGATGGCTTTCCTTGATACACCTCTGAAGGGTATTCTCTAGGTACATAATTTTTAGGCCTAAAAATTGACTCAAGTAAGTACACATCTAAAGTAAATGAGCTCAGAATTAACCCTAAAATGAATATAGCCCTAAAATTAAACTTGGTTTAGTTAGAGTAGCCACAATGCACCCTGATAATTCAGCTGTTGATCTATCCCTATGATTTTTTTTTTTTTTTAGTCATATTTATTTAGGTCTTTTAATTGTATATGTCTGAAACTCTCTCATGCATTCATAGTGAATACTGGGAGGACTGGTCTGTCTTTTGGAGGTACCTACAAGAAACTGTAAAACGTCCTGGAGAGTGTATTTGCATTTTAATAGACACATAGTAAAAATGTCACATCCAAAGAACTTCTTAGAAATCTCAAAGTCCCTGTGATAAACAGTGGACAATGAGACATTAAAACATGAGTAAGAAACCAAAATGTCTTTGTAGGCTTTGTTGTTAGAAGCAGATAAATTATACTATTTTCAGTCCTTTCCTATGCATACCACAAGAAAGATAAGAATTTCTGACCATGTTTGACCTAAAATGAAGTGAAATAACTGTGTTTTATTATAAATTAATTAAAAAAAAATTAATATTAGGTGTGGCTTTACCTAATAATATTTAATCTTAACATATTAATAAAGTTTAAAAAATAATAATAATATGTAGTCTTAAGATTTAATAAGTAGGTATAAAGCAATTTAATAATAATGTAATCTAATCTTTAAGTCTTCATGAGCATGTGTAAGGCTTTCATAAATCTAGGTCTGCACATGCTTTAGTATTTTTTTGATTGTTCAGAAATGTCAAATAGTCAAAAGAAATAGGTGATTCTCTGCAGTTCAACATATGGGAATCCACACAATGGGAAGCCTTGTCCTCTACTTTCAATGCAGTTAAGGGCTACTTCATGCCCACAACCTTGTTTGCCTACCACTGCAATGAAATCTGCTGCCTTGTAAAGACCATCCCTACCTACTGGCAGAGGCAAAACATGAGAAGAGCTGGATGCAATTATACAGCATCTGACTATGGCTGCCAAAGGCCCTTCACACATCAGCTTGGGGGCAGCTGCTTTCAGCACAAGCACAGAGTTTCTACACTGTTTCTCGTCTGAGAGCTGAAAAAAATTAAATTCTTTTGCTAGAGGAATAACAGTTTTACAATATTGGAGTGACAGAATTACAAGATTGAAATAAACAATTTTAAACATAATGATGATTATCCTTCGAGCCAGACAATGTGTACTGATCAATACAGTAATTGGACTACAGCCCAAATAACAAAAGTATATTCATGCTTTTTCAAAAGAAGGCAACAGTTCAGGCCATCTCAGATAAGAATGCCATGTTTTATGTATCCACCCATTCTTTCTTTTTTTCAGTGATATTCTACTGGAACATGCTCCTTTCTTAGCACAGCCTGGCCTATTATTAACAAACAGTGTGTAATACACATGTTCATGGTTTGGTACTGATTGAGGTTAATTAGTGGTTCTTCTTACATAGATGTCTGGAATTATAACAAAAGGTTCAAAACCTACAATTAACAGTGGCAAGTAACCTATAATTTTTTTTCCAACTCCTGTACTAATTCTGATTATTATCCAGTGCACATTTGATTCCTTGCCATTTTCTTTGACCTCTTCACAGCAGAGATGAAAATTTCATTGTTTAGGTAGGAGAAGTGCCATGTGGTTCCTTTACCACCAGGGACACAGCACGTTAACCTCTCAGTCAGTCTTGGGGTACTGCCCCACCAAGACATAGGCTATTAATCATAATTCTTTATCAGTTATGTTGCATAAAATGTGTTTGAATTTAGTGGCCCTGATATTCATAACTGTCAAATTAAATAGGTATTTTAATCCCAAAGCTATGACTGCAGAGTTCAGTTTAAGACTGGTATACACATCTCATCTCACGATTTCTATATGAACCATTCTGAAAGAAAAATGATGAAGCAGAAAATTATTTATGTTGCATTTGCTGCAATATTGTCTCCATGGACAGCATCCTGGGGAACTATTCTCCTGTGAGCATATGCAGGTATAAATTTTCCTGAAATTTGAACTAGAGATCTCTAAGGTAAATCTGAACCATGACTGGCTTCGGAAGCTTCGGATTGGCAACCAGACTGGTGTGCTGGATTCAGTGTGTCATTTCAGGGCCCTTTTGAACCCCTTCTGTTAATGCTTGAAATCTGCAAAATTTTCAGAGGACATTGAGATATTGAAGTTACATCTAGTTAAAACAGAAGTAAAAGGGATAAATGGATCCTTTCAAGGTCATGCTTTCAGGTAGTCTGCGTGTCACTCTCCAAAATGCATTACACTTAAAAAAATGGACGGTCACACTACTTCTCACCTCTGAAGGGAGATGAAACAGTACATGGTACTGACATTTGTCCACTAAAGCTCATTCAGTCTTTTGCAATCTTTTCAATAAATGTCAGGGAGTCAGAATTCCTGCCTGTCAATCACAAAATAACATTCTGTTGTGCTGTACTGGAGCATGCTCACAGCATGTTAGAGTTCACAGAAGATGTCTTAAAATTCTGCCCATGGTCCTGAGCTTGCCAGAAACATATATAAATACACATATAAACCAAATTATACCAGCATAGTTTCTCCTTTCTTAGCTAAGGTCTGTAGCCTGCATCACTATTTATTGATCAGGGGAATTATCATAATGTTTCAGACACAAAACACGATGGATCCACAACAAAGATCCTCAGACCCTTCTCACAGTGAAGGAGAAATGGCTTAGATCAAATTGCTGTATTCCTTCCTAACTGAAGTAGCTGTGTGGATGAAAGAAACCCCTTGCCTGGTGTGGCTGTCCAGTGGGTATCCCTTGGGAGTCTCTATGCTTCCTCACATTCCTGTGTGACTTTCAGCCATTCAGCTTGACCTCATGATGAGCTGGACTCCTGAGCCAGAGTACAATCCAGGCTCTTGGTTTGCTGGTTAAATTGTGTACCATATGCAGAACCACTGGTGCAGTTCTGTGAGTATTCTGTGATTTGCTGACAGGTTGTCACAAGCATAGACACTCAGGAGCCAGTATTTTATTTCAGGCTGCCCATACACGAGGGAAGCTATTGACAGTATGTTCCTCAGGCATTACTGACAGGGAACCTTCATCTTCAAATAGTAATGAAATGTGAGTCATTCTGATTCAGAAATAGGAAATCAGAGTCATTTGCCTAAGAAAAATGTCTTTGAGTTCTTGGGACAACAGCTATTATAAACAGAACTTTAAAAATTGCAGGTGTAAATTTCTTTTTTTTTTTTTAAATAAACGAATATTTTCATATCCAAACGATTAACTGCCTATACATGTCCAAAATTAAGCACATAAACACTGTTATGTCAGCCATATGGTAGTTCTTAACACGTAATCATTCCTGTCTCTAAGACAACTTTGCGTACATTTATTTGGAAGCCCAATAAAGCATTCAGTTTTTGCCAGTTAATGTAGGGAGAACAACTAAACAGTCTAAAACTCTCATACTTCCAGCTTCTAACATGTTTAAAGGATTTTTTGGTATTTTACTTGGCCTAGTTTCCACCTTACATCTTATTTGACACTGTGGAAATGGCAATTTTTGACATTGATGTCCTTTAAAAGTTTCCAAATTTCTGAGAAAATGATATACAAAATTAAAAATAAAGTTATACAAACATGAGTGTAATATATACAATCTGAAATGCATATGCATAAATTAAAGTATGATTTAAAGGTTTTGGAAGCTAGACTTTACCATTTCAGAAGGTGTTACGAAAATTTTAAAAACTAGCATATTCAATATTGTACTTACCAATACTGTGAACAAATACCATGTACTTTGTGAAGTGCTGTGAGAGATATTTGTATGCCCCTGGATAAAGCTAGATATTTAATAATATACCACTAAAAGTTAACAGTCATTGGTGATAGTGTGGTGGATTTGTAATACCTGAGGAGCAAAGATGAGATATTAACAAAGTAGACTATAATTTATACACTAAATGCAATCATTAAATAAAGCAGAAACTATCTTGACAACATGGGGACACTAACCTGTCTGGTTTTTTGGGGGGTTCCAGCAGTTTGTTTCTTGACAGCAAGCACACATATTGGAAACAGAACACTTTCTATTTCAAATTGTCCTCAAACATCATCTATCACTTGGTCTTTCAGAGAAAAGGCAGTAACTTAGAGAAGAGGAAAAAGGTTTTCTTCTACTCTCCTTTCAGACTTTTTCTTGAATCATAATCATATGCTGCAGAATCTGACATGCCTTGTCTACAACATTAGTGTTCTAGCCCATCACAATGTATATGTATATACACTTATAATATATTCATTCACATGTGAATTCTAGAGGAAATTTATATGTGCAATTCAAAAATATTACCTACAGACTTGTTAAATAACTGTCTAGAATTTTAGAGAAGCCTGAATAAACTGGGTAGGCTACATAATTTATTTTGAATAAATTATGTTGAATAATTTATCTCTGTGGTTTGTCAGTAGCTGAAGACGAGGAAATTTCCTTAAGACCTGCTCTCAGTATTCCTAAGGGGTGTCTAGAACTGAGGCCCAAGAAAATTCTGTAAATTACATTGATTTTCAGGCAATCTGAACTTCTCCCAATTCCTTGCTTAAAAAAATTTCTTACAGAAATAAATAAACTCGTGAAATGTATATAATCATGAAAAGCTTATATTCAATGTCTTTGGAGATTTAGACTCTCTCTTATGTTTCTATTGAACATTCTTCTGTCCTCTCCCTCTGCTACAAAAACCAAACCCCTGTCTTTCAGAAAATCTTTGCCATTATTAAGTTTAACATCTCTTAAATTAGGTTGGAAACACAAATGTAGAAACAGTCTTCTCAGTATGATTGCCTGCCTTAACAAAGTTTTTGGAACAAGTATTTGGGTTTAGTTTTACACTGGAAGAATCCATTATGTGTGCTCTGATACTGGTCTGTGATAACAAAAAAAAAATATATAATAAATGTAATGGGGTTTTTTGAAAGTGCATTCCTTTTCCAAACCACTATATTGATGTAACAGTAACCATAGATGCACACTGGTAAAAATAGGTACTTTTTCAGTTCTTCAAATACTGGGCAATAAATTTGTCTGCTAAAACATACGTAATACAACAAAATAGATCAGAGCAACACTTCAGACAGTTAAGAAAAATTCTTAACTGCATTTTGAAAGAAATACATCTTCACAGAGGTGTTTACATGCTCTAGTTTGTTCCCACATAAGCAGATGGAGTTTCAAAAGATAAATTTTACTTGCTCTAATGCCAGATACATACATATATATATATATATATATATATATATACACACCTGTTACTAAGCAGAAGTGGGAGGGAATTCCTCTAGGATTACTCTGCAAATAAGTGCTCAGCTAAAAGGATCCTTGAAAGTGTAGACATATAAATAAAAATTACTCACTACCAGTTGTACATGAGGAAAGTGAATTCAAATATATAGGACAGGATGTTTTCAATCAGTAACATTATGCAAAACCAGGAAGTTTTTTTAACATCTTCATGAAATAATCAAGCCACAATATTATGCTAGTCATTTAAAAAATAAACAAACTCACCAAATTCTAGAGAAAAGCTACGTGGATTAAAAAAGATTCTTGTTATGAGACCAGACAAGAGATTTTGAAGTAACCAGCTCTGCCCACAAAACAGCGTTGGTAGTGGATCCTCAGCCTCACCTATTTCACTCAATGCATTCATTCCTTTTTGGTCTGTGCTGTATCCTAATGTAGGCACACATTTTCTCTTCATTCTCTCTTCCTCTTCCTTCTGCATTAATAAAATGGGAAATGAATCTGAGAAACAGGTTTCTTCCTACAAAAGTAACAGCAGCTTTGACAAAGCTAGATATGTATTCAAGTTTGTTTATTTAAGAGAGATTTCCCTAGAAAACAATTTAAACTCCTTTATTTTAAAGGGCATGATTGGACAGGGGTGGTTTTGTCTTCCCCACTGCCCTTTGCAAAGCTTTGGTGGGCAGATGGGTGTTGCATTACAGTGCAGCCCTTCCTCCACCAGGTAGGGAAAAAAAAAGCTGCTGCATTGGTCCTTGCCAGAATGTTCATAGCCTTCTTTCTCCTCCTGCTTCTCCCAGTCATTTTTGTTCATGAACTAGAAATATCTCAGATCCCAACATAATTGTTGATGCACAGATAAAAAGAGAAATCAGACACTCAAATAGAAGAGTATAAGTGATACCAAGTGCCTCAGAAGATGTGTGATATCTGACAAAGTCAGTGTAGGGTTACTACACTTACCAAAAACACACTGGAGATTGAGGAGCTCTCTGCCTAATTCAACAGAGAGATTGTTGTTTCCATGTTTGGGTGTCTTTACTCTGTGATTGCACATGTACCTTTGATTAGGCAAGAGATTTCTGTTTTGTTTTATTTAGACTGATTTCTACAAGTCATGGTGGCCTTAAATATCTTGCCATACTCTCTCTCTTGACTGAGCACAAATCATACTTGTACAAACTTATGGAGTGAAGCTTGATTTAACTCATCTGTCTTTGCTAGGTTTGAATAATATGAGGAAATTTTATGTCCTGATTTTATGCAGAGGTAACTTTCATATAAAGTGCAAATTTAATCTTTAGATAAATCACATGAAGAGCAATTCCCCTGCTTTGAGGAAAAAACAACAAACCCTCCAACTTTGCAATAAAAGGTAAAATTTCAGGACAAAACTTATCGTCCTGTACATGAACTTCAGTGTAATTTTCAATCTGTCTTAGAACAAATGCACCCAGCTGAATCCCATTTCTTGACACTCTCCCCAGAACTCGCTTCTCTCTGCCCTATTACCGTGGCCTTCTACTCCACCTTCTCCATGGGACACAGGGCCCATTGGTACTACAACTCCCACAATATACCCATCTATACTGCTACTTCATATATTCATTGTATTTAGAACTGTTGGGGGGGAGGGGGAAGGAGAAGGGAATACCTTCATACTGTTTATCACAAAAAGGAAAAGTTCACACAGTAGTAACATGTCTCCCCACACATGAACAAAAAGCTTTCCATGATTGGTAATACTATGTGTCCACTGAGCATATTTTTCAATTGCAAATTCAGGATAAAATTCACATCAAAAATGTTCTGTGTTCAATAAAATGCAGCCTAGTGTATCTCTAGCCTCTCTGTGTAACATACTGCGCTTTAATAAACATTTCTGTCCACAGAAACAAGTTCTGTTTGCATTGTCCAAGCCGTAGCGAATGCAGTAAAACATATTTACAAGGCAGATTTGTTATTTAAATTATGCATCTGTGGCTCAGAGTGTGCATATAGTAAATCATTTCAGTAAAGAGGTGCTGTCTTTGGGCAGCACTCTAGAGTTCTTTTTGCACTGAATATCACATAATAACAATATGTATACTATTCTTTTTCCTTTCTCCTTTTTTCCTCTACTCTGCAACAAAGGTGATTCTTCAGCTCACTGTCATCTGCCTCCAGTCTTTGAAAAAAATGTGAAACTTCACATGAGATAAAAAATGAAAGGTGGATGGAGGTGGAAACAGGATTTTACATTGCTCTCTCTTTTAAAGAGTTTTTATTAATAAAACAGGACTGGATTATCAGGGCATAATTATGTCACTTTTGTTATGTTTTGTTCTTGTCATTCATTTCAGATGGATAATTGAATGCTATTATTTATCTCCCTTTTCTTCACTAAACACATTAAAAAGCGAAGCAGATACTGTGGAAATATCTGTAAATGTGCCTTGACAAGCTCCTTCGGATCAATGCAACACTTTAAAAGGACTCTTGTCATATAACTGCTGTAGCTACAAGACTTTGTGTGGAGATGATTTTGAAGTTTATGGATTTGAAAAAGGAAGAAAATCATATTCAAGGCTTCCCAAAAGGCTGAAGTGTGTCTATGACTTTTCAATGCAATAGGTAACAGTAAAAATTCTGAGAAATTAACTTTAAACCAGGTCTTCTTCTATTACCCAGTAATACACAATGTTGTTCCTATATCCAAATGCCCAGGCAAGATCGTTTTGGTTTGAGGTCCAACTAATACAATGACTATGTCCATTTTGATTAGTAGCATAAAACTATCTCAGAATGGCAATGCACCATTATGTATGTACTTTAAATAAAGCTTCAAATTACTTCAAAGAAGCAATTAATCTATTTTTTCCCACTGAAAAAAATGGAGGTCCAGATAGCTGCTTCCAATATAAAATGACTACATTCAGTCAGATGAATGGCATTTCAGCTGTTCAGACATGGATCCTTTATGCCACATGACGTGTTGTAGGTCAGGATCCTGGGATGTGACACATCAGCTTCTGTGGCCTGACAATCCTCTTTTCAAAAAATAGTAGCTGGCATTCATTCACCTTGTTCAAACAGAAAAAATAAAAGCATGTAGCAAATCTATGTGTATATTATTAATCTTTTACAAGTCCATGATAAATGCTGTTTATATGTCACAAAAAAAAGGAACACATCTACCACCCTTGGCTCTTGGTGCTTCAACTAATTGCTCTGTTAGCAGACTGCTTCTGACTTCAAAGACTGATGATTATGCAGCTACTGATGGCGAGTCTCAGCAGAAGGAAGGAGGATCGTGGGAGTATAGGCAATTAGCAAATGTTTTCACAGTCACCAAGGAGGGTGAGAGCAGTATCTGAAGTTTACACTGCATTATATTACATTACATTGATGTTTAAATGAATGCCACCAGTGCTGTTCTTACACTGCGTTTGTGGTTTATTTTTCTGGGGTTGTTGGGTTTTTTTGTTTGTTTTTTGGGGTTTTTTTAAGCAGCCAGTAAAATGTTAATTCTCATTGTATTTTGGCAAAATCACAGGCAGATGTGATAAAAGTTGCTTTTCAGCTGCCTGCTATAATGTTTGATAAATAACTTAGAACTTTACATCATTTTTGCATTTTTTTTAAATGATCAGCTTGTGATTTGGCAACTGGTGACGGAGGAGAAAACCACAGTAAATCTAAGAAATCTATATGACCAATATTTAATAAGCCTAAAAGCAAAAATTATTTGGAAAAGAAAATCTGTAAAAGGCTTTCAATGACTAGGAAAGACCTTAGACCTTGTCTGATTACACTGAATATTTAGCTAAGCATAGACAACTCCTGATCTGAAAGGTTATCACAAATTGCAAAACTTGAGAAGAGACAAAGCACTGATTTAGGAAGTTGACAATCAGATTCCTTTTAGAAAGACAGGATTTAAACACTCAGTTTGGACATAGGATTCCAACACCTGGACATAGCACCTTGTAAACATAAGACTACACCAAAGAAGTGCTTCAGCTTTTCTCACCTGAGCCTCTCTTGACCGGAAACACAGAGAAAGTGTCCCTGCTGTTGCTCACACTATCAAACTGAAACCAAATATTTAATCAAGTCCCTGTTTAAATAACTGTCTTCTAACATATCATACCCTTTCTATAGTAACCTACATTCCAGCTGTATGATATGCATGTTTTATTTTGCACTTCAGGAAACCACAGCTGTCTTTGCCTTAATCACAGAATCACAGAGTATGCTGAGTGGGGACCCACAAGGATCATCGAACCCAGCTCCTGGCCCTGCACAGGACCAATCCTCTTCCTCTGAAGGACAGCTGCCAAAATTTTGAGGTTTGAGTCTCAAGCATTTTCTTAATTCAGATTCCACTGAAGTGCAAGCAAACTGTGAATATATAATGATAAGAGGTGACAGGAATAAAGCAAAAACCAGGATATGAATAGAGCTTTATTGGTTTTTCTTAATAGAAAAGCAAGAGCTATAATGGCAATGCTATCATGTATTCTGTTTTCCTCTCTCCTCTGACTGCAATAACTTCTAGGTCCCTGGAAAAAAACCAAATGATAATAGGAACATTTCAGTGGGAGAGGCTGTGGAAAAATACTGAAAGACAAAACTCAGCAAGGAGAAGTGCCACGCTGGCCATAGTTAACCAGAAACAAACTGTCTGCAAACCTTAGGAGCAGAGACTTTGAGGGAACTTGGTGTACTGCCCTGGAAGAGGCAGGAAACAAAGGATGGAGCGGTACTGAGGGGTTGTGGTCATGCTCTGTTTAAATCAGTGCAAGTAATGGGAACTAAGCCAAAGGAATGACCTAAACAGCAACTGAAAGATGAACCATGTTTCATTAACTTGAAAGTACATTTGACTTTTCATGCCCCTGGATATGTTAATGAAGTAAAAATCCGCACATGCTTTACATGTATGACTAAAGTCACTCAAACTCCACCTAATGATGAAATCATATCAAATGAAAATTTCTCTCCACTCTCAAAGAAAACAATATAAATGTAATTCAAGGGGAGAGGGAAGTCAGAGGAGAGTCTACTTCTGTATCCTGGAGGTCAAAAGGCTGTACCCATCTCCATCCCTACAGGAACATTTATTTGATAAGCTTTGTTCTGCAATCATATTATTGCTTATGATTGCTGATATCAGTGTATTTATCAACAGCGATTTCTGAACCTAATTCTGTCTCACCAATCAATAAATTGCAATATTTGTGAATCTGGAATCTTAATGAGTGTGCCCAGAGTTATAGTGTAACTCATGCTATTTGTGCATCTGGGATTGCAAATGTGCCCAGATTTATTGTGTCAGTACCGCCCTATTAGTGCGTTTGTGATAGTGAGAGCCCTAATGTCCCAGATTTACAGTGCCAAATTGGTTACTCTGCAATATTATCTGTGAAATTCTCCTGGGTTCTTGGACAGAGAGAAAATACACCACGTAAGAAGGGGGAGGCTCAGCCATCCCTGGGCTGGCTGTATCTGCAGCTAACCAAGAAAACAATGGGGACTCCCTTTCCTAAATTTTTACAAGACAGAGGTGCAGGCAGTGGTAACAGTATGGTTCAACAACCGAATTCTTCTCCATATGAGCAATAATGTGTTCAACAAGTTCTTATCAAGGTAAAATTTTTTTGTTAGAAAAATTGCAGACATTCTCATTTTTCAGAAGATTTTTGTATGTTAGGAAAAGTTCCTATTCTACTAATTCTATTTGTATACAATTGCATTTGCTGTTGAAATACTTTCAATGAAAAAACTTTTGAAATAGAACTTTCCTTTTCTCATCACCAGAGATACCTTCAGGACTTCAATGCATCAAAGAGAGCAGAACACAAGACCTTGTAGCCTCATCAAACAAGGAAGAGTAGGGAAAAAAGTAGAGAAAAATTGATCATGAGTAAAGAGTTTCAGGATTAATTTGCATTTTGCAAATAAAAATTTTGTCACTTTTGGGGGAAAATGGACCTTATTTTCTCAAATAAATGTAGTTCAGATGCAGCATCCATAGGAGAAATGTGTGAGATAATGAGAAAATTAAAGAAATATTTTCCTTTTTTTTGCTGTGTCTTATGATAAAAACTGTTGAACAGGAAATGCAGAGATTCATAAACTGGTTTTGAGACAGTATTTTGAATTAAAGGACTATAGGGTTTATTTCGAGTTCTGTCAGGTTACAAAGCTGATTTCAAGAAACATGCATTTTATTGCCAGATTTAAAACAATAAAAGTCTCAATGGTTAATGAAAGTGTCTAAATAATGTGGCTCAATATAAATTTGCTGTACAAAATCAAAGGCAGAACAATCAGTTAATACTGAATGTTAAGGGAGCTATGATTCTAATGGGCTTGTGTTCTCCAAAAAAAGAAAAAATGAAAATTCAAGGAATAATTGATTATTTCTTTCCAATTAGTCTTGACCTTGTAATCTAATTTTAAAGCATAACTGTGCAGCAAGGCCCTTTTCGCTTTCCTTTTCTTGGAAAGGAAACATTAGGGCAATAGAGATTTGAGCAAAGGTCCTTCCTTTAGGATTATCTTTGGTTTCAGTCACGGAATCACAGGATGGTTGAGATTGGATGGTATATCTGGGGATCATCTGGTCTTAACTACCCTGCTCAAGAAGGGGCTCCTACAGTCAGTTGCCCCAGATCCTGTCCAGAGTGTTTTTGAATATCCACAAGAATGGAGACAACAGCCCTGGGCAACTTGTGTCAGTGCTCCATCACACACACAGTGCAAAAATATTTCCTGATATTCAAAAAGAGTTTAATGTGTTTCATTTCGTGCTTATTGTCTTTTTTAAACTTCTTTAAAATTTAAATACAATACTTTGGGACAGAATCAAAGAAGAAAAATTCTTCCAAGTTACAGTAACTCACAAAGATTCTGTTTTCAAACAATTATTAGTTAATTAGTTTTTTATATATAATATTTGTGCACTTGTTGCCATCTTTTTAAGGTTTTGGTTCCATATTATCCACTGAAATGAAATTCTGAACCCTGCCAGACTAGATAATCTTTGCAGGAATTTGTATTTTATATTCAAATGGCATCAAAAGACATTGAATTCCAAGCATTTTCCAAGCATACTTCCTTGATGCTTGATGAGACAAACATGTTTAATGTGTCCCTAATGTGACTTCAGTGACGTCTGTAGAGTTACAGAAAGGATCGGTTTAATCCACTTAATAATATTGCTTAAATTAAAACAGAAATGAACCAAAAAAGATTTAGCTTAGCAACTCATAAAAACTCTATGCAAAGTAGACATTTAAAAACAATAATGTTCCTGAAATAAATGCATATCTGATAAATCTGAACTTTTGCTAAAATCTTTATCTAACATTTATGTCAAGAGTACCAGAGCACTGGAGGAAGACAAGCACTGGTAAAACCAGATGTAAATGGCTTTTCTGGGATTTGAGATAAATTATAAATCAAATCTGAAGCATTCTCTCTAAGGAGGTTACTTTTGCAGCTATGCTTGGATTTGACCACTGAAGTAACATTAAAAATTTTTTATGTGAGTTCCTTGAGCCCACCATTTTAAGTGTATGTATTTTCAAGAGAATAGATCTAACACAATGTTTTATTCCCATGATTACCTGAGGCAAAAGCTGATGGGAAAGGCCTGATAAATATATATTTTTATAGTAATATCATGCATCCTTTCAGCTGACTCCAGAAGTTAGGCAATATTGCTTTCATGGATTATAGATGTCAGTAAAAAACCTGAGCTATATATTTAAATTAAGTAGAGCTTTTTCCTAGAGCTTTCAGTAAAAAATAGCAAGCACTCAACTGAACAAGGGGGCAGAGAAGAGAACAGAGTTTGAGAAGTAAAAAGGGCAATTAATCTTTCTTTTTAATACTTCATTGAACTGCACCATTCCTGTCATGATACCTCATTTGCAAATACTTATCGATGCTATGGTAAATATCCACATAACAGGAGCAAGTTTTCAAAATTATTTATGTATACATTGAAATGTATGCGTAAATTTACATTTATTATTTAATGCAAATTATCTTTATTTGTTTGAAAAAAATGCAGAATATTCTTGGGTTCCAGAGCAGTTGGAGTAGCGACAAACAGGAAAGATAAAATGTCCTTTTTAGGTCTTCTCCAGAAGAGTACAATTCTTAGCTCTTGGAAACAACCACAAAATACAGCACAAACAAAGGTAAAGTGAAAATATTACAAACACTTAAAAATAGTGTCTTGCTTACGAATTTTTCATCAAATTAGAAGCTCTGGTCATTCACTGTCCCTAAAACACCTAGTCTGGATAAGTATTCAGAATCTTTATCATACATAACAGGCAGTTAAATCCTGTCCTCAGATAAATGAGCACATTTTATCTGGCAGAGGCTGGGACTGGAGGCTCCACACAGCTCCTGTGTTTCTTGCTGTTGCTGCAGTGCCATGAGTGACACAAGCACCATAACAGGAAAGATTTTATGTCCTTTTTTCAATTACATTAGAAGCATCTGATCTCATTTTAGGTCCCTCAGTAAACCTGCTGCATTGTAGATACATCTTACCTAGTGTGGAACCCTTCCTCCTTTTTCTTTTTTCTGAAAAAGATGAAAATATGTACTTATCTATTCTCACCCTTTTCTCCTCCCCCCTTGCAAAAAGGGATAGAAATATTGATCATATTCTTCAAGTAGGATAACTGATCTCTCCCGAGGCAGAACACAGAGCCCAGAGCACATCATAAAGGTTAATCAGTGCCAGTCAGGAGCAGAGCTGAGCCTTGCAGAGCTTGGTGAGCAGTGCTCTGCCATTTCCTTGCGCAGCGTACTAGACAGTCTCTAGCTGCCTAGACCACATCATGCTTGCAATCACACATAACGTTTTCAACACCTACTCCTCCATCAGAATTGTAAATACCTTCTCTCTTTTTAATTCTCTCTCAGCATTTGGCACAACCAGATAATAGCAAGCAAGAAAACACTTCTTTTTCTCCTGAAAAAGGTAAGCTGTTTTTCGTAGAACTTTTTTCAAACTTCCAGATAACAAGACTTGTTTCTCCTGTGTTTTGTATATAACTTCATGGGATGAAATAATATTTACTTCATTTCTGCTTCTAATCCCTTTCTCTCTCTCAGTATTTTCCTGTGCTGTTTTTGACTAAGAAGACAGAAAGTTTTGTAGATGCTTTGGAAGTCAAAAGTAAGAGGAAATAGTGATAGCTGAAAACACACAAGAATTTCATCAAATCCTACGCAGAGAATAGATAAAAAGACAGAACTTTCCAAGAAGGTTAGTGACAGTTTTTCCAATCTAGAAAGTGCAGTGCCATTTTCAGGAGCCTTGGAAACAAATATTACAAGATCCCTCCAGAAGAACCCTGTGAAGCCTTTTGCTACCCTCATCACCCCATTCTGCCGGATGTTCTCATTCTATGGGGTCAGTGGGAACACACACCGAGCGGGGGGCGCATCCTACAGAGTCCCCCAGAGTGGGAGATACATCCCTTACAGTCTCTGAAGTACGGTGCATAATGAGGAGTCCTTCCTTGAGGAAGGAATAGAAAACTTGCCATTTGTAAAAAACTGCTGTGCCACACTGCAGGATGGTGTTAGCCATGGGAGGAGTGAAGTTGCATGTCAGCAAGAGCTGTACATTTGTTTGTCATCTATAGGGATCAGTCCTATGGAGGCATGGCCTCCTTCCATCACATATATTGCTCAGATGTTATAGATAATGCTGTTAAGCACCAGAATCTGGCCTATTTTGTATCCTTGTGATGCTTGTGTCTCCAGGGCCCTCACAGAATTAAGTGAGTAGGCACTTTCCAGCCAAAATCCTTATACCACCTTTGATTTGGAATTTGGACAGAAAATTCATGAGTCTGGGTTCACAGCTATAAGATGTTGTAGTTTCCATGCAGATAGATCTTCCCCAGAGAAAACTTTCTTCATGGCGTGTAATTGGATATTTTATTTTTCTGGGAAAACTAAAATCTCTAACTTATAAAAAGGCTCTGCAGAACTTTCAGTCTTCAAGCAAATACACTGACTGGCAGACAGACTATATCAATTCCTTAAGGTGATACTGGGTAGAGCCTTTACCTGGCTTTAAATGTGATATAAATTTCAGGTTTCTTACTGCAATCATAGCAACATGCTTTCATAAGAAAGGAGTTAGACTTTGCTAAGCAAGTGTGCTGAAACAGCTTCTTTGTGTGATGCTGCTCTGTGTTCTTGGAGTAAGAAACATGTCATTGCATTTAACAGCTTTGTCTGCTTGATACACTTGATACATAAATCTCTGGTTTTCTGTAAAGAAAGACCATTATTTTTTCACTCTGGTAGATATTGGGCCATTTAGAAGTTGGCTGCAAAAGAGTCTAAGAACTGTCTCTGGTCAGGAAATGAAAGGTTTCAGACTCAAAGAAGAAATTTCTTTTCTGTAAAATACATAATACATGTCCCAAAGCAGTTTGCGATGTCAATAAGTTATCTTACTGGCTATCCATTAAAACAGCTTTAGTCTGTTTTAACTATTTTTAGTTTAAAGTGTGTATGCAATTGAGGACTGTTATAAAGCATTTAGGCAAACAGAAATCTGCTGTATAATTGTGCAGCTCTAATAAAAAGAGGCCTAGACAGTTTAAAAAAAGGAAAGACTGGCTCATGGATTTTACAGGTACTAGAGTTCTCAAAGGAAGTGCTACGGCTCAGGGCATCAAGGCATTTCAAAATGAAGTGCCTTATGGAACATGAATAGCATGGCACCTATACTGATCTGCATAAAGAAACATCTTTGGTGCAGCTTTACACAGTCTCCCCAGTCTCTCAATGATGCAAAAAGGAGTTCACTTTGTTCTCACAGAGAGGCTGAAAAGAAGCACTGGGTTGAAGAACCCCACAATAAAAATGTCGATGGCGTGGCGCAGCAGTTCATTTATATTACTGATATTGCTGCTCTCATCTTTTTAAGAGTTCAGGAAAACTGCTCTGGCTGAAGCATAGGTTCACAATGTCCCATTTGGGGTTGTAATGATTTTTTAATGATAGTTTGAAATCTGGCTGCACAGTCAAAGGTGATACCTACTACCAAAACAAATGAGAACACTGGCAATTCTGCTGCTGGGGTGCCTGCCTTTAGTGGTGATAAATGGCAGAAGTGACCTGTGCTGTGCTGTCATGACAAGGCACTGTATAATCCCTGAATTATTTTGTTAGCCATGGAGAGGTAGCCTGCTGTCTTTCATCCAGCATTGATCTCTGTGATGCTAAAGAATGAACCTGCTGACAGCAAAATACAACACCTCAAAAAACACAGCTTGGGTAAATAATGAAGATCCAGCAACACAAAACTGCTTGAAGGTCTGGAAGAGAGAGGCTGTAGGACAGGAATGTTTGGTCATTATAGTCATAGGAAGAGGATGAATTTTGACAGTAGCTAGCAAAAATGTTTTCTGTGATGCTTTTTTTTTTCTTGATTCTGTTCATAAGGTTGAAGAGCTACATCCCACCCTGTTTCTGTGTAGTTTGAGCAGTGAAATACAAAAAAAATACAGTCTTTTTGTGGCTTCCCTAATACTAACAAAGCAAGTTTAGAGGATTCTTGGCAACCTATCCTCAAATCAGTTTTCTGGTGTATTTAGACTTCATGGTAGACTCTCTGTAAAGTCTGTTTCAAAATAAATCTTTTAATTCTTATAAATAAGGAATGCATGCTATGGTCTTAAGCAAGAAATTTGCTAATTAGGGTACAAAATAGAAACATGTTTCAAGAAACTTAGAAAGAGAAGAGAGAAAATTATCTGAACATTGTTTCACTGTGAGATGTCACACAGTCCAAGAACAAGCAACAAGAAAACAAGCCTTTTAAAAGGCAAACAAGTGATGCTTATTCAGCCTTAAGATAGAAAAGAGCAGTATATATAGAATTAATGATAGAGGAATGTGCTTCATAAATATTTTCCTTTCTTATATATAATATATTAAAATTTTTTACGCTCACATGTGTGAAGTGATGAAACTGGTTCTAAGTATTCTGACACATAAGCACTCATACCACACTTTTAGGCACTGCAAAATCGTTTTCCAGTGGCAAATTCCTTGAATGTCTGTCACCATGTAGGTGGTTAGGCTTCCAAGAATATACAGAATGGTCTACCACTAAATTGCAAATGTTTCATTGCAAATAGAGTCATAAATTTTCAAGTTATAGAAAAATATATTTCTTGTCAAGAGAGTTGCCAAATATCTTTGGCAAGGAGTGTGGTAGCAAGCAGGAAGTAGCTGGGACACTGCATTAAAGATGCACCGAGTGTCACTCTGAACCCCCATTTGATTGAGAAAATGTGGGTGTCTTTTCTCTTCCTTATGTAGACATACCTGGACATCTTACAGAGCACTCATTAGGGGGGGTGAGGCTTATTTTCAAGTCAGTACTCCAGCGAGCATTTCGGTAACTTGCAATTTGGCAGACCACCACCACTTGGCTCTTGGTTATTCTGTGCTTTAAGCAGTGGGATATTCTCTCTCATTTTGGCCAGGATATTCCATTACGGAGGTAAAATCCTAGTCAGTGGAACTGGCATATTCTTGCAAACTTACCAAATAGTGTCTAAAAACTTGTAACTTTTACCCCCAATAGTGCCTTACTGGAAATATCTGATCGCTTCTCTTGGAGGATTTCAACCTCATTTTCTCTCAGTGTCTCAGCTATTCTCTTGAAGAGAGTCACACAATGAATTTGGTTGGAACCTATGTTTTCCACACTGATGTAAATAAATTATTATAGCAATGATAATGCTATTATCCTGCCCTCAAATCAATCTGTGTTATGGTTGGTAGAGAAGCAGACTGTTCCTTCCACTCTCTGTGCAATATGAAGATTTCCCTGGCTTTTTAAGATAATGAAATTAGTCATGAACTCAGAGGAACTTGAGATAACACAGCCAGGATTTCTAGTGCTCAGAGAGAAAGAAAAGCTAACCCCAGCAAAACAGAGGAGGTTCAAAAAGAGAAGTAACTCAGACAGCTGGAGAAGAGTGAGGAGCCAGTGAAAGTCATCCAAAGGTGAGAAGTAACCACCACAGAATGAACCAAAGCCGAGGTCTCTTGGGCAGCCAGCACTTCTATCACAAAACATAGTAATAATAAAAATATGTAATAATAATAATAAATGCTAACTAGATCAATACCATAGTTCCATGAATCCCCCATCTAACTCTCCTACCCCAAACCCACTCATCATCACCCCAGTGTCTCCTCCCCAGTCATGACACATTACTGAACAGTCACATAATCAAAGGAGTCTTGGCTCAGCCCTGGAGCTGGTAAAACCTTGCCGAGGACACCTAAATCAAATGTTACATTCCCCAGACTGTGCTTCTGCATCTGAAAGTCATTGAATGTGTTATCAAAGAGGCTCAGGCTGCAATTCCATTTCATGTTTTTTTATTGATGGAGTTCTGGCTCAGGCACCTATATTTCATTTGGGTAAGCAGCATAATATTAGAAAATGGAATTTCCTCTTCAATGTCCTCCATTTTACAGGTAAACCCCTCAACCT
This sequence comes from Corvus hawaiiensis, assembly GCF_020740725.1. Lineage (NCBI taxonomy): Eukaryota > Metazoa > Chordata > Aves > Passeriformes > Corvidae > Corvus > Corvus hawaiiensis. The sequence goes on along the minus strand of NC_063214.1, from coordinate 110,821,343 downwards.
TTCCAAGAACCAAACAAAGACAAATCAGACATAAATCCCTGAAAATCCAAAAGTTTTAGCTGCATAAGTCAGGATCTTACTGATTTCTACAGGTATTACAAGGAGGTATTTGAGTAGTTTAAATCAATAGAATCATTTTTGTCACTGTAAATTCATAAATCCCTACTAAACTACCTAAAATGCATGAATGCTGAACAAAATCTTAGCAGGTGTTCCACTTTTGTCTGTTGCTATAGACTGTATTTCAGACAGTATTCACGTTGCACTCCAGAGATAATTTTGCATCAGACTTCCTTTTCACTAAATAAACTCACTGGTTCAGATGGTTAAGTACAGCATCCGTGCTTGGTGTCCTTGGAAGGACCTGCTGTCATAGAGAGAAAAATCATTGCCTCCTCTGTCCACAGATCAATAGAAACTATAAATGAAAAACAATAACTAAGGTTCTTCTATAAGTGCTTGCTGTTTTATTTCATTTAAGGGAGAGAAAAAAAGAGAAGATTTCAATTTTCTTTCATGTGCTAATGATGAGTTGCTTTTAATTTGTAGACTTCACCAGACAAATACAAATTGTGCAGATGTGTGTCAAGAAGCTAAGAGCAGGTAAAATTTCTTTCTCAATCTCACTTTTTCTTTGCAGGATTTTAGGGGTTTTTTTCGTCCTTCTAATAACCTACACAGAAAAGTATGACTTTCTGTACATTAGTAGATGCTTTCTTTCCCGTTTGGATATATTAAAATAAAATTTGGAGTTGTTTATATTTAAGTAGTTTTACAAATTGAATTTTCTTTGTACTTGGTAGCAAATGCACACTAACTTCCTCCCATCTTGTAGCTGTTATGTACAGACCTCATAACTTTCCTCTTTGGAGCAATCTTAAAATTTTCTAAAAATAACTTCCCTGGAGTTAACAGTATTTCACTGAAGTTTTCACTCTGACCTTGAAGCAGGTATATTTTAAAATTTAAAAAAAACATAATGAATAAATGTTCAATTTATCTCATACCTCTGTATGATAGAACATCCAGTAAATTTTCCACTGCATAAAAATAAACCCCTAACTATTAAGTCTGGTTTTCATCTTAAGGTAAATCAAAATGCTCCATATTTAGAACTGAAATGGTTCTATTTATTTGCTTATAAGCCTTCTCTCCAATTCCTGAATCAACATGACATGCATGAGGCCTTAACCAGGTGCCAAAAGCAAAGTTGTGTGTGTGTGTCTGCTTGTGTGCAGCTGGCGAGTAAAGATTAATAATGATCATGGTGATTACAGTCCTTGGTATTTTGGGGATTCTCACCTCCCTCTCAGATCTAGAATAGATAATAAATGAAGTACACAGCTGCACACTGCAATTTGTATGTCTTCTGCCTGCAGTTCTGTGATCTGATTATCAAAGGCAGTTGTCTCTAACTCCTGCAGAATTCTATGTGAAACTCAGGTGTTCAGAAAGTATTTTATATGTCACGTTCCTCTTTTTTTGTGTTTTTTCCATGCTGGACACTTACACTATTGTAATTGTATTTGTTTACAATTATGAATTAGTCTAGATTATCACTTGATTAAACAAATTATATAGGGAAGGATGAAATCGATCTACTAAAATTGTCTGCAATTTTACAGCTGTTACAGATAGGGCTCTGAGTCCTGTGATGGCTGAAAATGTCAGATGAGAAAAGTGAGCTCAGACTCCTTCAGGTAAATAAGAAAATGAAACCTATCTCCCATGCCCATTAAAGCATTATCCAGTAGATAAAAAATGGATGCAACTTCCTTCTTTAGAGCAATTTTGAGTTATTTCCTAAATAGAAAATTCTGTAAAACCTCTATTGAGCGAAATTATTTACCAAGTGTCATGTGAAAATTGCTCCAGGATAACAAAAGAGAGGAGAAATAACTTTGGTTTTTTCCCTCAAATTTCCTATTACTGAAAATTATTTCAGTAGATCTGAGTTTCAGAGACCTGACATCTCAGTGTTGGCCATACCTTGTATTAGGCAAAACAATGGTCATCTGAGGGCTGACTGCTCTCTACTAAAACGACTCCTGCAGATATGGGTTGAAGTCACTGACTCATCTTCAGTCTCTCTCTGGTAGTTCAAAACATTTTAGTCTTCCTCTACATGAACAAACCATGCTCCCACATATATAGAAGTAAAAGGCAAAGTAAGGTTTTGGAGTCCTTTTTAACACTTCAGTTAGAAGGATAATGACTTGTTCTCTTACTTCGGATACCTGGGGGTTTTTTCCCCCCATCAATTTATTTCAGCTATAGAAGATATAAGGAAATCTGCAACCTGACTTTCCAAGAGATGATCTTTGGAGATACATCACATGAGTATTTCTACACAAAATATATTTTGTACATATTTGTATATATTTGCTCTGTGGTCCAGGAGCAGTGTACTAATCATGCCTTCCAGAAATCTTTCTCCCACTCAGCAAAACCCAAAAGCCCAGGTTTCAGAAGCCACTAGACCCCAAAATTTGCCTCATACTACTGGTGCAAAGAGAGGACAGATTCTGCTGCCTTAGTTCCCCTCTACTGGCAGTAGAAAGTCGAGTATTTAGAACCTTAGTGATTAAAACTTAACAGTGAACTTTCTTACCACTCTGTGACAGCAGAAGATCAGCATCATCATCTTCTTTAAAAGCTTGGTGTGAGAATGAACCCCCTAGGAGAGGTGTTCATTAACTATCTGCACATCATTATCTTGATTCAGCAAAGTCTGACATTGATTACTGAAAGGTGCATCACTTATGCTTGAAGGTAACTGCTGTGTGCCTGTTGCCACAATGGATAAATCTGCTGTTTCACCATTAATTTTGGTATGATGAAAGATAAACCACTTTGAACACTTTTAAATACTTCAACTTACATTCGAATAAAATGAAATAATAGAAAGGCTTTAATATCCAGAGCATTATTTTTCTTGTTGTATCATCCCATATTCTTTAGAAAAAAACACTAAATTAATTTTAAAGATAGTAAATCTCAGTGTTGCAGAGTTTTCATTATTTCTATGCAAATTAGTGAAACATACCAAATTAAATAGTGTCCTTTTCTATAGGACACTACAGAACTGCTGTACTGGTATCAATTTCCTTCACCTTTTATTTTACTTGTAAAACTATATTTGCCACTTAGGTTTCAAGGGATCAAAGAACCTTGGATTTAGTACTTGGTAGCCCTTTGTAAGGCTCCTAGAATTGACACATGTTGCATCTTCAGCTCTGAAAGAAATGTTCTCACTCTGCTAAAAGACTGTGCTAGCTGCTTGGATCAGCTGAAATAAAGTGCCCTGTAATAGCTTACATGAAATAAAATTTACTCATTCATTCAGAGAGACAGAAGTTCCAGAGAATGAAGGATAATTAATTTTCAGAAGATTAAAAATTAATTAAATTGATGCTTTTATTGTATAGGTGAACAGACTCTTCTACTAAAATGGAAATTTATGAGTGAGCAATATACATATTTTCAAGAGGGAAGTCATAGGAATAAAAGCTTGCTTTTCTATCAAGGCATGTTAAAAAAAATTATTAAGAGCCTATGGTCTGTGGGAACACAGCTAAAAAGGATAGAAAAAATGCCTGTACGCAGAGAGAAAAAAACAAATTTCAAGTTTTCTTATAGCTGTTATTTCACCTTAAGTATTTTTAGAAAATATTCTGATATACATAAATATGGCAGCTTTCCTTGAAGTGATTAAAATTTCGAAATACCATTTGCATCTTTTCTTCTTTCTTATGTCTGTAAACTGGAAATATGTTTAAGCATTTATTTGTGCTTTTAGACATTTATGTTATTTAAAATCATCTCCCTTCCACCTAGTGTATCTCATGGAAATGTTATTACAGCTATACACAACTGTGAAATAATATGACACATTTACTCATCTGCTGTAGGAAACACTACTCTGAACAGGTGAAACTTAGCACTGCATAATATATAACCACAATCAAAGGCTAAATTATCTGTAGATCCATGGAAAGTAATAAATCCTTCAGAGATGCTTTAGGTACTGTAGGATACAGTAAGAGTACTACACTAAGGACAAGATTTCCCTTATAAACAGTACTGCAGAAATGGCAAATGCAACTCAAAAAAAGTAGTAAATGGGGAAATAAAGGAAAAGAAGAGGAGAGAGTTCAAATCTAGTACTTACAGAGGAAATCCAGCGCAGTTAAAGCCAGAGGATCTTATTCCCTCCACAGTGTTTTCAGTGTGATATTTGTTCTGAGTAATGATCAATTATGAAACGCATAAGCTATGAATAAATTTCCTCTTATGAACATATGGGCATTATTTATCAGTGCATTTTATCAGTTTTTCTCTGTTATAACTCCACTCCTTTCAGTGGAATCACAGTGATGTACAAGGGGTGGATCACAGTAGGATAAAAGTAAGCATAGGCTTTCTCCTAACTTAGAGCATGGTGAATCATTTCTCCTTTCCCAAAACAGATGAAATTTTGAGTGTCCATTTATTATTTTGTCTTATTTGATCAACTACTTGCATAGATACAAATGTGTTAGTGGGGATAAGGTGGATCTGAGTATTTGTATTTGGGTCTGTGTATTAGAAGTGTTTGAGGGTGAAATAACAGAAGCGGCCACAGCTGGCGCTGAAGCTGGAGGATGAATAACTCGTTGGTTGCAAGATGGCACTGGCAGAAGTACGTGGGCATTGTTTATGGAAGTGACCAGAGCAGCACCATGTCATTGTACGTCAGGTGGTTGAATTAAAACCTTTGCATAAGCTGAGATACATGAAGCCACACCAAAGTGAAATAGAAATATAGATTTTTAGCTTTTAGTAGAAATATATGCTAAGTGGCTTAAACATTAAAAAGCTGCAGCAGAGACCTTAAGCACAGTTCTTACTGCAGCAGTGTTACCTTTTCACAGAATTTTTTACTTTAGACAGAATATAGATAGAATTACACTGTTCACATTTTTTAGATAGTGTTCACATAAACAATAAGAACTGATAGAAACTGTATTTGCAAATCTGTGTAATACCTATGTAACACTTGTGTAATGCTTACAACTGTTAGAATTAGATGAAAGGTTTTAGTTTAAAAATTAAATTTAAATTTTTAATTCAAAAATTCAGGCTTATAATCTTTCCAATATTTCAATATTTCTATTGATTCCAATCTACATTTGCCTAACCATAGAAGAGTTGAGGTTGGAAGGGACCTCTGGTTATCACCTGCTCCAACTTCCCCTGCTCAAGCATTTTCACTTAGAGCTGGTTTTTCAGGCTGTGTCCAGACAGCATTTGAACATCTCCAATGATGGAGACTCCACAACCTCCCTGAACAGTCTGTTCTAGGTCATACTGAAAGGTGTTAAGAAATATCACACTGAACACGTGGGCAACCTGTGTTAGGTATCTGATATTTTTGAAGGAGTTTTGGTTATAGGAAGACAACAAGTTGAAAAAAAAGGAGATTAATTAGTATTAAATTCATCATTTGCAACTAATTAGGCACAAAATTCCTCATTTTTAATTTTCCAGTGAGAAAGCACAGATAAAACAAGACAGATACAGGTGCTATTGAATATTATTTCAAAGTGACTCAAATCAGATATTTCATCTATTTTTTTCCCAAACTTAATGAATTCTAGTAAGAGTCAGAATAGTGCATGAGATGATGTGAAGTAGAAAATAATCCTCAGTCAACTCTTTGCTTTACTTTTAATGTTCAAAAAAGACAACTAGTCATGTACCATTATGTGAAAGCAAAAAAAAAATAATTTCTACTGTAAATTTGAAAACAAATTGTGATTTTTCTGAGTTATCATTCTTTAATATAGCAAAATATCTTTAATAATCTTTTTTAAAATGTTAAAAATATATAATTTGTTTTGTAATTTCATTCTCATTCATCTCTTTTTTCCTTTTTTCTTTTGTTTTTTCTCATAAAGAGAGTAGCATCTAAACAGACAAGACCATGAAAATAGCAAATTCTTTTCACTTCTTTTCAATACAGTGTAAAGGTTAGGAAAATGCTATAACTATGCACAGAAAAAGAAAAAAGTTTTGTTTTCCATTTGAAAGATCATCCAATTTCTTCAGGAGCAAGCAAGGTAAGCTATTAGGCAAATCTAATCAAACCCCACTAATTTCTGTTGGGGCACTACCTGCAACTGTGTAAAGGCTGATTCTAATTCCCCAGGTTACTTGACTGCTCTTAAATTTGACACAAGTCTAGATCAAGATTCACACTTACAGGAGGCCATTACTGGGCTCCAGAGAAATAAATTCTTCCAGTTACAAACTCAGCTTGCCTATTTATCCATTAAAATAGTTGGCACTGAGCAGTTCTCATGGATAATCACCTCCAGTAGACTACATTATTTGGAGTAAAGTGGCTATAGGTTTGCAAGACTCCTGCATGTTTGGGAAGGGGCAGGACACCTTCCCTCCTGCACATGGCCTGCTAGGTGTGTTTTATAGGTGAGTTGTCAGATTTGAGATTCCCAGAAAGGAATGATCCTTGTTATCACACTGTCTATGGCAGTGAGAATTAAGGATATCTTTCTTTAGACCAAATCACACAGCATGCAATCTGGTCTTTATGTCTACACCAGTATTCCAACTTCCTTTTTTTCTGGCTACTTGAATGAACCTTTTATCTTTATGATCTTATTTCCTGAATTACATGTTATTGTTATCAAGAGCAATGATAAGTATTTTTAGTGCCTGGAGTAGGAAAGGACAGCCTGAGGGCTCTTCCCAGCTTTGGAGCTAGACTATTTCTGAATTTAGCAAGAGGAGTGAGCCAGCACCAGATGCCTTTCTACAGAAGGATCTTTTTGCCATTGGGAGGGACAGGAGCTCAGTTCACCCTTCCTTCTCACTTCTGAGCATTAAGGAGGCAGGGGGTTCATCCTCCTTGCGGGACATGCATGCCCTAGCTCTGACACTGCCCAGGGGGTTGCCTTCTCATGTTTTACCAGGATTTCCATGAGGTTAGGACCTTAGTTGGATATTTCAATGAATCGAGAAACATGTATCACAGATAAATACAATAAACTACACAATACTGAAAATTTTCTACCCAAGTTTTCAGCCCTTTAAACATTTGTAACAGTAAAGTTTAATACCAGAGACTTTTACAAAAACACACAAACACACACATAATATTTTTTCTTCTTTATTTAGCGATTGTGTTTGGTGTCTGGAAAAACAAAATAAAAAGAAAAAAACAGCCTTACAGTCCTCTGAAATTAACAGAATATTTGTCAACTAATGTTTTAAATTTTCTAGCAGGGAATTGTAAAATGAACCTCTGATGCCACATAGACTCAAATTTAACATAGTTAGAATAGCTGACAACAGAAAATCTCATATAAATACTGGAATACAAATAATTTTAAGACTCAAGCTAAAGAAGTACATATTCCTCAGATGCACATCCCTAATTAAGTCTTCCAAGCCTCTAAAATATGATCACCACCCTCCTTTCTCTCACTAAATAAACGTTTGAAGAACAATGAGCTCTTTGCAGCTAATAGGCACTACAGAAGAGTAAATTGCATTCTTCATTCCTGGCTACCACTTTTTAGACCACTCTATGTATTGTGGCCTACAGACTCTTTATTTCTATCCAAGATCCTCATGTACTTCTGACCGCATACCAACCCAGTGGAGTAATACATCCATATATTTATGTCCTATGCACAATGTGTTTACAGTTACCCAGACCCTGTGCTTGAACCCATTGTGGCTGTGCATGATGCTCCCTAGAGGTGGCTGCAAATTACTGGTGTGAGGAAGTGCCAAGCTAACAGAGTTTTGTTTAATTTACTACAGCCATGAGCCAAAGCAAAGGAAAGTATTTTTTGTAGGGTCCAGATTCTGCAGTAAACTCATATGAGCCTCTCCAGTGTACTCAGCAAAGAGCAAAGTGCCTTCTTTCAATAAGAGAGACAAACACACAGAGGCGTTGTGCTGCCAATTCATTGGCCATAACTGTGTTATAATCACAGAATCATCAAGGTTGGGAGACCTTGAAATCATCCAGGCCACTCCTTGACTTAGCAACACCATAATTACCCCAAACCCTACCCCCAGTGCCACATCCAGGTAGCTCTTGAACACTTCCAGGGACAATATTCCACCACCTTGTTGAACAGCCTGTTCTAGTGTCTCATCACTCTTCCAAAGAAAAATAAAAATTCTAATATCTAATCTGAGCCTCCCTCAACACAATTGGAGGCCATTCCCTCTTGTCCTTTCACTTGAGACATGGCAGAAGATACTAGCCCCACCTCACTACAATCTCCTTTCGGGTGGTTGTAGAGAACACTGAGGTCCCTTCTAAGTCTCCTTTTGTCCAGACTAAACAACCCCAGTTGCCTCAGCTGCTTCTCTCAGGACATGTTTTCTAGACCCTTCACCAGCTTTGGTGCCCTTCTCTGGACAAAGTCCAGCACCCCAATGTCCTTTGAAACATAGTTGGAAAGCAAGAGCTTTTTGACTACAGTCCAAATGGGAAGATCTGATAAATAAATTTTATTTCTTATATCACTTACAGTCTCTTTTAGTCAGCTGACTAACCCCTATTGCAAGGGTTCATTATAAATTTAGCAATCAGTGTCCAGAAGACAAATAGAATTTAGGAGAGGCCAAGGCAACAAAATCTATAAAAAGATGCAGATCGTTTTCATGCATTGCTGTGAATACATATGAAAGTTGTCTTACTTACATCTGCAAAATATTCTCCACTTGATTTATAGCAGCTGCTGTTTGCTGTATGATAAATTAGCCTAAACTTTTCTGTATGATAGCCGTATCACTTTCTGGAAGAGGACTGAAGAGACTGGCATGTGGATCCACTGGGCAAATATTTCATAAACAGAAGCATCAAATGTTATCCAGAGCATCATTTATGATGATGTTACAAGACAGGCCAAAATCAGTTCCCCCACTGGAAGATTTTTTAAATATTGACTGTTGACAGTAAGGTTTCTAATCCATATAAGTTAGAGTTAAACTTGTTTTCCTATAGAAAACCATTGCCAAACATGAGGATCTTCAAAGGCTTATGTCTCTCATGTTTTATATGGCAAAGGGCTGGTACCAGAGATACATGTCTTGATGGAGATTTGGAGATGGGGCCACAGATTTGATGGTGACATATGATAACAAATTTCTGGTCACTGTCAAATATCAGTGTAGGGTGAAATTACTGGAAACCATTAAATATAAAACTTGCTTGCAGCTTCCCTACTAATATTCAGTCACCCACCAAACTGCAGGTAACACATGCTTTATATTAATCTACTGATAAAATCATGTTACTAATATCTGATCTGACTTTTGAGATGAATTTTCTCAACACACAAAAGAAAAAATCTTTAATACTGCACACCTCCTGTGGATGAGCCCCTGCTGAGAGACTGTGCTTACTAAGCCAGGTAAAATAAATCATATTATGTGAAAAAGTATGAAATGATGTATCAAGTCATAAGACTGGTGCAGCAGAATCACCTTAATTATTACCGTGGCTCATTCTTACATAGTTTTTAGTTTGGTCATGAAATATATGTATTTGAACTAAAACAAAGAAAAAAAGACAAAATCCAAAATCCAAACCACCACTGAGGATAACTAAGCATTGACACAATCTGCCCCAAGAGTTTGTACAGCTGTCTTTAGCAGTTTTTGAGACCCTACTGGATACAGCCTTGATCAGACCTTCTTTGATCAGGAGGTTGGACTAAAGATCTCCTGAGATCCTTTTCAACCTGAAATACTTGGGGATCATATATGCAAAATTTAAGACTGTGATTGAAATACTTTCAATGGTTCAAAATGAAAACCTCTCTACTGCTTTTGGATTTTTTTTTTGTAAATATGTAAAATATTTTTGATATTTCTAAAAAATCACATGTAAAGGAAAATGGACTGAAGCAATAATTTGGCTTTTTTTTATATTTTCTAGAAAATAAGTTCCAAAAGGTACTACTAAAGTACTAAAGTTTTGATGTCAGAGAATAGAAGAAGAATCTAGGCCTGAGCTTCTGATGAACTGAGCATTTTCTGATTCAAGCTTTCCATTTATTTAATATATATTTTATGTATTCCTGGTTAAAGAGTCAGATCAAGATATCATCAGATTTCAGAGACATTTCTTGATCTAAGGAAAGAATTAAAAATTAAATATTAACAAAAAACTCAGAAAAATTACTTTTTAGTTTGGAATTTTAGAAATGAAACATTTTCTGAAGCATTCCAGTTTGTTGGTATTTCAGAAAGGTAAGGAAAATGATAAATTTAAGTTTTAATGAAAAGAAGCAGTGGGATATTTTCTACTTACTAAGCAAAGACCAAAAAAGGAAAATGTTAACAGTTAATACACTGAAAGATCCAAATGAAACAGCCGTTTCTGAACTATCAGTAACACATTTTAAATGACCACATAAACACCACAATATACACATGGAATGCAGGAGCATGAAATTTTTATTTTTCTGTTCTGAAGCCTACATATCTAAGATGATGTCATTGAATTAATAAATGCAGCATTTGATATCAGCAAATTACAACAGCAACTCATTTTTATTCTATTCAGAACTCACCTTACATTTGGCTGGGGAGAATAATGAGATTTGAACTCCCATAATAACATTCAGAAACAACCTCTTCAAGTTCTTTCAGGCAGCACTAGCAAATAGAAGTTGTTCAAGTGTGCCACAAAGCTGAGAGCATATGAGTCTGGCTCTGAGAATGCTTTCAGGAGTTGCTTGGTGTGTGTGCAGGACATTTTGAGACCTGATTCAGTTTTAAATGAAGTACCTAAAAAAACCTCCCTCTGATTTCAATGAAAGATGACTGTCTTTATAAGATTCCACTTGTGGATGAAAATAAACAGTCTCTGGTTTCTTGTTTGATTAAAAAATGTGTTTAATGTTGTTAGTCTTCACCAAGATGAATCTTAAGGCAGAGCTCCTACAGCTGTGTAAATCGACTCCATTAAGCCTACTACTGGCTTCTGTGCAGACAGAACTGACAATGGAGTGTTTTGGAACTGAATTCTTATTTCCTAGCTGAAGAATTTTCAAGACATAATTACAAATGCAGCCATGTAATAAATGCAGAAAATTATGGCCCAGAGCATGTACAAACCAGATCAAGTAACTGCTGAAAAAAATTCTATTTATATGAAAAAATGTTAAAAATATTAGACATTTTTCATTGAGGTATGGATGTGAATTCCAGTGATAAAAATATTTTTAAACAATCAAAGAAACTAATTATTTACTCTGGTGGATCATAAATACAGATAGTTCTGCTGCTGGATGTCGTTATGTTTCTGGAATTAATTAAGCTCCTAATTGACATTCCTTATGCACAAAATAACTTAGGCATGTGGTGATTTTAAAGTGTGTCCATAAACCCCATTGAATTAAATGGTATTTAGAGATATGTGTAATGTTAAAAACACACTGAGTTGTTTTCCTCAGCACACGTTTGCTAGTAATGAAGTCTACGATGATTTTAATAACTTTGAGTTTATTGATTTAATGGAAAACAACTATAATTTTGTCTGATTATAAATAGTATCTGAGTTTAAAGGGCCATAAAAGAAACCATAAATTTAAGGCACCACAAAGAATTACTTAAAACAAAACAAAACAAAACAAAACAAAACAAAAAAGCCCCACGAGCCCTTTTCAAAACTGGCTTGTACTCAAGGGAATCTTCCTACTGTTTGTAAAAAGAAATGGTTTATATTTTATTAGGTAATTAAAAGTCAAAATAATTCTATGCAATTCATTCAAATAACAATCAAATATTTTAAATCTTAAAAGACTGTGGGAAATTCTATGCAGAATTATGGGAAAAAATAAAGTATGTGTTTTTCAGTGTTTCAAAAGAAACCATTTAATTACAGTAAGAGAGGATGTATGTGTGCTGTTACATTATCTCTTTCTCCTTAAACCAGTTTGTGGATATATTCATTATGTTTGTGGTACTGACCTAGAGAAACATTATAATTGCATTTAAAGCTACAGCAAAATTATGCTGGGACAGAAAATTCTGAGAGCTTTCGCTCTCTCTTGCTCTTTTATGCATACATTTATGTTATTTTCTACAGATCAGAACAGTTGTCAAGATATGGTAGTGCAGGTATGTATTGAGGAGTACTCAATATTCTACACTTATCTGAAAAATGTCCCTACCTCCAATTTTAATGATCTTGATAAGATTTAGAAACCATTGACTTGATTTAGGTGACCTATGCCATATACAAAATGAAAAGGTTTCAAAATGGTTCATTATAGGAAGCAAATTTGTGAAATATTACTAACTAGCAAAAACAATCAATGCATTCATAGAAGCAAATCTTTTTGATGGATGATTTTAATAGAAATAAAATATTTGTAAATTATTTTTAATCAGGATCACTTCATTGTTTTGATTTACTAGGTAGATTACCTCAACCCTTATATCAACAGAGCAGGGTAGGTAATGACATTTAATAATGGAATAGGAATTACATGCCAATGCTGATTACTTCTTCAATCAATTTTGTACTGAGAAAAAGATGAATATCACTGTATCCTAAGGAAACATTCAAATACTAGTTAACTTAAAGCTTGTACTTCTTGAACTAAAATAACTTGTATTTCCCAAGAACAGGAAAGTGTTTTACAGTTTTATACATTGTTCTTTTGTGGAAGACAAAGGAAAATAGATATGAAATCAAAATGTTCTTTTAACAGTTTTTATTATTTACCATTACAAAATTACTACCTTGATTTCAATTTTGTAGGTGTTCTATGGTATTGTGAGTAGATAGACTATTAAATATCACTTAACTTGATAAAAATATGGTTTAATTTTTAATTACATAAACTTTATACTAATAAGTTACATTTTTATTGTTTGAAGTAAGAAAACAAATGACCACATCCAGGCTTAATAGATATTTTCATAAGTTCAAATGCATAGTAATTCTCAGGCATCCTATTTTGCATCTTGTTCTGACTGAAAAGTTTCTTGTTGGTTGTGTTTTCCTGTTGTTGCCTACATGTCTAGGTTTCATGAACTATCAAAATCTAAGTTTTGGTTAGCTGAGTTGTGTGGATGCTAAAAGGCAGGAGCAGAGAAATTTTCCAGCTCTGTAGCATTTGTGAAGTTTTTCCTTTCTCATGCTTTAGCTGAGAAACAGAGAAATCCAGCTTCTCACAGCTTCTCTGTGAGAAGCTTTTGTTCTCATGCAAACTGGATGGACAACAGTTTGTAAGAATGTAAACCATTTCTACACCTGCAAGTTGTCGTGAGAACTCTAGAATTGTTTTCAGTCTTGCGAGAAGAATATTTGGAAATGGGTGTCTTACTGCTCAGCCTATCACCTTGAGAGGAGGTGAGTGAATAGGCCAATCATGTGATTTCTTTATTGTGAACTACACTATAAAAGATGAGTAATCCATTAAATGAGGTCTTAGCTCTGCTTTGGGCCATATCATTTGCCCTGGACCTATGTCGTGATTCCACCGTTCTCTGAGGATAACAGCGACAGAGTTGCACTGAACTGTAAGAGGAACAAGCAGGGACAGAGCCCCTAATTTAGTTCATTCATGGAGAAGATACTTCTTCACATGTCATTTGACTGTTGGGTTTGTCTAGTGCAAGACTGACTGTTGGGTTTGTCTAGTGCATCCTTTTGCACTGGGCATAGCTAAATAAGCCAAGTTGAGGTTGTTTCGCTCGTTAACTCCTCTTCCTGGCACCTGGCAGACACTGGATGGAGCACCTGTTATGTGTCTCAAAGGATTAAAAGCACAAGAGACAATTCAGTCCCAGCAAGCCTTGAGTTACTTAGCTTGTATTTTCCTCTTGCTGTGCACACACAGAGTGACAGAAGATGCTGTTATTCTTGGTAATTATATGATTCTTTTGCCCTTCCCATGGTGCCATTCCTCTTTTTAGACATTACAGGCATTTAACTAATTTATTATTGCTCTTCTGTAAAAATATTAAGCACAGTATTTTGTGGTTCAGAGAAGATGTCAGTTATTGCTAATGCTGGGTAATGAAAAGGAGTTGATGAATCAAAATACATGTGGTGTAATCATGAATGTGGCAACAGCTTAAAATGAGTTTAAGATAAACTGACAGTTTGTGACAGTTAAACAGCCACAAACTATGCAGATATGAAAGTTGTGTTCCAGTTGTTCCCCCTTGTAAAGGAAATCATGAAAAGTATTTTCATAGACAGTAAAATTTCATAACCTCTGGGATCTGAGTATGCAGCTAGAAGCTTTGATCTCCAACTTAATATGGAGAGATCATCATGAACAATTATATGCCACGTTTGCTCCAGTTTGCTTTGAAACACTAATTCATAGGCTTGCATCCTTCATTTGCACTTATGTTTTAAAACCAAGATTTCTAAAGCTGAAATTATTTTTGGCTCTAAGTAAAATCCACTGTAAACTTGGACAAGGAGCCAGCCAGGTATTTTAATCTGAAGTATCTGTGACAAGTTTTGTTTCACCTTCAAATGTAATTGAAACTTCCAAATTACTGTGAGAGTTTGCAACATTATAAACATTCTTCTTCATTTTCAAAGATGAAGAAAAGTGTGTTTACTATTATAGAGGCTATTGCCCTCTCTTTAATTTTAATCTGTCATCCATTACCAATGTTCTTGAATTCATTTTTTATTTAACAAGCCTGTCCAAACCAGAGCAGCAGTGCATCTGAATGAGGGCATAGAAACATAGATTTGAAAAATTCACAGAGATACTAAAATATGACAACTTTTTCTTTTAAGAACCACACTAAGGTGATGAAAAGTGAATGAGTTTTAATCTAATCAATGAGTGGCAGCTCTATAAGTAAGCTAAACAATGTGTGAGATTTGCATAAATTTTTACTAAAAGAATTTCATGTCCCTGATGACTTGTGTTTTCTCTACGCAGTACTTTTGTCTGATGCAGAGTTTTCCCAACACATTTTGGATCCAGACAAAAAAGATGTTGAAAGCACAAATATCTGCTGATTCGAGCAACATTGTGTTAATCAAGTAATAGTTTTAACTGTACTTAGCAATGATACTAATTACAAAGCCTCCTTATATAGATGTCACTACACCTAGGTCTGAACACATAGGAAGCCTGCTCAAACTTTAAAACCATTTAAAGTTATGGCCCTTTGTAAGAGATAATTATATCTATTCTGAAATAATTTTATCCTGGTTTAATGGTAAGCAAGAGTTTTGGACAAATCTTTCTCTAATAGTTGATGTGCTTCCTGATAGGAGAGACACAGAACAAAACTGATAACATGAGTATTCTCCTTCTTGAAGTAAAATGAAAGCATGCACTGAAATTCTCAACATGCAGATATTCATATTGCAGATCATAGAGAATCAGAAGTTTTTCTAGTTGGAGAATTCCTGTTAGCCTTCACAAGAGGCAGAGACTTTTTCAGGCAGAAAAGTTATAATGAGCAACTTAAATCAGCACTTTGGATTCCACTCAAAACCATCAGTTAGATTAGAGATCAGGGAACTATTTAAATGTGATAAAACACCTTTCCATAAAGAGTACAAAATAGAATAGACAGAATTTAAACAGTTCTGCAAGGATGCAAGAAGTGACAGTTTCAATAAGAACAGACAAGCTACATTTTTAATTACAAAAGTCATTTTATCTTAAGAGCATTTAAAGGCATAAAAATGAACAAAACCTGTTGTGTTTCCCTCACTTAAAAATCAGAAAAAAATGTTATGATTAAGATCTCAAACCACTAAACTCATTATTTTTACAACAAAAAAATTCTAACATCCACACTGGGACAATCCAGATCTGTTTTACACATGACCAATAGGTTGCTACAAGTTAATTGGTTGATTGGTAAGTGAATGCATTAGCATAACAAATAAGGGGTTTATAGGTAATAACACATATCTAATTATGATGAAAATATGTGTGTGACTGCCAAAGCTGACACAAATACCAAATACATTGTTCTTGCCAGTTTTATAATAATGTGGAAATCAGCATTTTTTAAGAAAAAGTAGGCATATATATTTCTTTCTGACTCTGTATCAGTCATTAAGCTCAATTTTATGATTGCCAGTTTATTTATATCCCTTCATATCAGGAGCAGTTCATTAATAATTTGGATGTTACTTAGAGCTAAGAATGCCATCATGATCTATGAGTTATGTCAGTTATTAATGAAAGAGCCCATTGCCTCAAATGGGAACAAACTAGTTAAGCCGTGTTGAAAGTAGCAATATCTGTCTCACTGAGAAATAGAACAGTACTTAAGAAAATGACACAGAATACTGCCAGCAGGAATTAATACCTTTATGTTTTCATTTATACCAACAGTGAAATTCTCCTGCCCTGATAGCAGCCTTTTCATGGCAACATTTTCATCACAGATTTGGAGATGGATGAAGGCAGTTATGAGACAAATTGTTATCCAATAATGAAGTTAAGCCTTTGTTCCAGCTCCTTCAGAGCTTTATAAGACACTCAGCTCACTAGGTTCTTTTATACCTTTCTGTGTCTCCTCTTTTTGTAGGATCAGAGCTTGGTAAGTAAAGATACATAACCCCTCAGCTGATCTGCTCAGAGATTTCATTTTCCTGAGTCCATCAAACTGAAATATCTTTTAAAATTTCTAGCAGGACACATGGGAATCTCCCATTATCACACCAATTCTGAAAATACCAAGGTATTGCAGGATTTTCTCTGAAATTCTTTGAAATTCTGTTCTGCAAAAGACAATCCAGATTTCTTATTTTTTCATTTAAATTTAGGGCCCAGAGTTTCAGTGTGCTACTTCTTCCTAGCCAAGGAGGCAGTTCTGAGACTCCTCTCTTTTGTATGTGCACTTTTTTTGAGAGGAATAGGAAACTCATCTCTACATTTAACCTGAAAAGATAGAATCCTTTTTCATTTGATGACACGCATTTGTGCATGTAGCAGAGGAATTTTTTTATTATTATTAAGAGAAATTAATCTCTGGTACATTTGAAAAATATGTCTCTCTCCTTTTTGTTTCAGTAGCATACAAGGCAGTCTTTTTCTTCCTCTCTGCCTATTGGAACACCCAACAGGCAAAAGACAAATTTTTAAAAAAATTGTGCGCAGAGCTAATATGTCCAGAAACCTTTAAACTTGCAATTAGCAACTCATCTGTTATTCAGAGTAGGAAAAAAATGAACAGGAATAAGAATATAGCTGCTGATGACAGTAAAGTTACAGTACATCACATGTGTAAGTTACAGATATTTTTTGTGAAGCCTTTGTTGAAATTTGTGATGTCAAATAACAGATAGTTCTCCATATGTGTCTCAAGCTGGCATGCTCAACAAGGCTGTGGCTGACAAAACAGAAAAAAGCTGATTTTTTTCATGGCAGTTTTAATTAAGGCTCTGAAAGTTTTACACAGCGATGGGACCTCCCCACATTAGCTGTGCTGCTGTTCTGCAGCAAACAGCACATTCTGACAGTGATGCATTTTATTCACATTATTTTCTTAGATTATCTTCTTCATTTGGCACCTATATTTTTAGCTAATCAGATTTTTTTCCCCTTGGGAAAGCCACTATAAAAAATTGCATTGAGGGATCAAATAGAAGTATTTAGTAGGAAACCATTCTAATTGCTGCAGATTATTAATGTTGATGATCCAGGCTTTTTACCAGATCTTCATGCTTTAATCCCAATTATTATTATAAGTTTGGGCATATATAACTTTAACTTTCTACAACAATTTTTCCATTCTGTTTTCCTAAAGGGATGTTTCCTTTTTCATGATATACTCAGAGAATTGAGATCAAATGGAATCCTCTGCTTGATAGTTCAAAGATTTGCCCTTCTAGATGTTGAACAGTTTTCTTGGAGGACCCTGAAAAAATACTTTTTATTTTCCTAACTACTCTTGCTAATATTCCACCCAAACTTTCACTAACAGTCTTGTAGACTAGAAAACATTTTGTGTGGGTATGGCTGGCCTAAATACACCGTAAACACAAAACAAATTCTACATATTTGTATCTCCAGATTCATGCACATTTCATCCAGTAACCGTAAATATTGAAATAAAAAGTGTGGTGTTGCTTTTCTGCACACAGGTTATTTCTAACATTTTATTTGCAAACACCCATTTATTTACAAACAATGAAGTATTTACATAAAAACAGCATATGATTAATAAAATTAAGCATGTGAAATGACTGATCTATTTAAAATAAGAAAGACTGTTTGATACCTGTAGTAGGTTAACCTTCACTGAAAAACACCCACCCAGGCAGTCAGTCACTCCCACTTTGTGTATTCTTGAATGCAAAATAATAGGTGGGATCAATGACCAGAAAAAATCTAAACAGGTCTTCCCTACCTGTTAAAAAGAAACTCACCTAGCATTTCTAATACATATGTTCATTATTCTTTGCTA
Organism: Corvus hawaiiensis; assembly: GCF_020740725.1. Taxonomy (NCBI): domain Eukaryota; kingdom Metazoa; phylum Chordata; class Aves; order Passeriformes; family Corvidae; genus Corvus; species Corvus hawaiiensis. Next base: position 110,802,893 of record NC_063214.1, on the reverse strand, counting down.
CATTTAGCAAATTGTCAAGAAGTCAGACAAGTACTTTCTTACAGCCATTTTTTTCCGTCAAGGATTTAGATCCAAATTTTAAAGGGCCTAAACTATTCCTTTTGTTATATTCAATATGGGACTATTTTATCATTTTTACAGTGTCATAAGGGGAAGAGTATTATCACTTGTCACACCATAATCAAGAGTTTCAGAGCAGTTGGTCGAGATAATAGCTTTTACCTTTCTCTGGAAAAAAATCTTGTAAATATACATACCCTTCTGAAAAAGAAGTTGCAATCCTCAGATTGTCCAGGTGGTGTGCATGGAGCAGAGGGCTGGAGCAGAGGGCTGGAGCAGCTTTCCCATGAAGACAGGCTGGGGGTTGTTCAGCCTGGAGAAGAGAAGGCTCAGGGATACCTTCTAGCAGCTTTCCAGTACCTAAATGGTGCCTACACGAGAGTTGAAGAGGGACTATGTGCAAGTGCATGTAGTGATAGAACAAGGGACAATGGCTTTAAACTAAAAGAGAGTAGGTTTAGATTAGATGTGAGGAAAAAACATAACTCTGAGGTGAGACCCTGGAATGGATTGCCCAAAGAAGCTGTGGATGCCTAATCCCTGGCAGTGTTCAAGACCACGTTAGATGTGGCTCTGAGCAACCTGTTCTAGTGGATTGTTCTTGCCCATAGCAGGGAGTGTTGGAAGCAGGTGTTCTTTAAGGTCCCTTCCAACCCAAACCATTCTATGATTCCATGAAAAACTATTGGTTCTTATTGTTATGTAGATTAAACAAAAGTTAACCAGGTTGCAAGAAGAATTTTGTAACAAGATAAATGCTCAGAGTCTGAGGCAGCTCTTCAGCTCGCACAGGCTGTCTGTTGTATCTGCTGAGAATGTGCAGCTGACTCCCTCCCACAGCTCTAGGGGCCTAGAAGACTTTTAGGCTTAAGAAAGCAGCACCAAATCATGTCAGTCTCCTGAATCAATTCACTGTTCCTTTTTGTAGTCAAATTTCCAGTCTCTTACTCCACTAAGAATTACTAGTAGTATTTATCAAGCCCCCAGCTTAGACTGCAGCTGACAGATTGCTGTCAGTGCACCGTATCCATTATGCACTAAATTCAATGGGTTTTGACTGCTGCCCAAATTTATGCCCTTAAGTCCTTAATTTTATACTTTTTGTCTCCTCCAGACTCTGGTAGGCTGAACACCAAAGCACAATAGCACACACAGCAGGCAGAACTCACGAAACTCTTGTTCCAGCATTGTTATAATGTCTATTCATCACTGGTCTTTGTTTCATAAATATACAAGTTTCAAAAAATTATTTTTATGACAATGAAGTGTAAGCAGTGGGGAAAAATAAAAGAGGTTAATTGATACCACAAAAAAACCCCAATAAAATAAAACCAAAACCCCCCAGCATTTTCAAGGGGCCCAAGCATCACTGAAAATGGTAAAAAGAGGTCAGTTTATATAAATCTCCCATGGTTAGTCAAAGTTCTGTATTATATATTGAATTTTAATCTTAATTTAAAACTACAACAAAGCCATCAGGGAGCCAGTGGTCAGATATTAACATCCTAATTGTCAGTGGTGTTGCTGAATTCAGTGACAAAGTTTCTAGTGCAGGGTAACAGCAGATGAATGGACATGTCTTGTTCAAATATGTATTCCCACTCAGTGACCCAGAACATGCTGGAGATGCCACAATCATATGGTGGTCCATAATTAAGTCAGGCATTCAGATGAAATTTAACTCCATAATATGCTTTCAGCATTCAAATTTCTTTCTTAAGAGATTAAACATTTAATCCTTCTCCCAAGTTGTTGCAGTGGGGATACTGCAACACGCATATATCAAACCAGGAGTCCCGTGGAAAGGAAATATATATGGACAGACAGATTCTTGATAGCTGTTTCAGAGAGATGTTTATTTCTCCAGCCGCATGGCCGGGGCTCTGCTGAGGAACTGTCCCAGTCACGGGACCAAGGGTCCTTCTGCCCGCGCAGGGAACACAAACCAACCAATGGGAACGAGGCTGAGCAGGGGCAGGGAAGCCCCGTGTCTGTGCCCTCAGGGCCCCTCTCCCAGGGCTACACAGCGGGGCAGGGACCCCAACACCTCACCCATTTTATTTTAATAAAAGGAGAATGAAAACAACTGGATAAACATAACAAGAACCGTTTCAAGACAAAACAAGCCACCCTCCTGAGTCTTTAAATGTCCAAACAGATTCTCTGGAACATCTTAGGGCTGACAGAAGGGAGACAGAATTCTCTGAGCATGCTTTGTGGGGAAACTGAGGCAGGAGAGGGTTTAACGTCTTCCCTCCCCCTTTTCATCCCCCACTCGGCATTGGAAAGAGATTTTTGGGGAAACAATTGGCAAAAGCATGGTTTTGTGAGGGAAACCATGGGTGAAAAAACGGATTGGGAATACACTGGGGGTAATAGGACATAGGGTAAAAGGGAAAGGTGGGATTAGGAAAGGGAAACTGTAGGGGGGGCTTACAATGGAGATATTGTCTAACATGACTACGATTTTTTGCATATATACTGCCTTTTACAGGAACACCATCAGGCCCAGTGACCTGCGATGCTTGTAACCCTTTTCTCCCTACTACAATATTAAATTCCACCACCTCTCCATCTCCCAAGCTTGGGATGCATTTTTCAGGGTTGTTCTTTTTAATAGCAGTTCTATGCATGAATATGTCTTGCTGGTTGTCACACCTTGTTATAAAACCATAATTTTGCTTAACATTATACCATTTTACTATCCCTAAGATCTTAGTTACCATGATTTTTTCCTTTTTCCGAGTGGCTGCTGTTTTCTGTCTCGCTGCGTCTTTGCTCTCTCCTTCGGTCGCTCCCGTGTTGGAATTGTCGGGGCTGCTTGTGCCTGCGCGCTCTTCCCGGGGTCGCGTTCGGGGCTGCGCGGGCCGGGCCAGGCCGCGCCGCTCAGTTCTCCATGCGTCGCCTCCTCTGGTCGCAGCTTCGCTGCCGCTGCCGGGCGCTGCACCCACGTCTCGGCCGGGCCCCCGAGCGATGACCCCCCCATGCCCTGCTCCAGCGCGCGTCTCGGCCGGGCGCGGCTCCGCTCCACCGCCACCGCCGCCAGCCACCGCCTGCGCGCCGCCCCTCTCGGCCGGGCGTTCCCAGGGCTCGCTCCACCATGCGCTGCGCAGGACCGGGTGGGCACCGCCGGGTCCCGCCGCTGCTGCCACGCCTCGCTCCGCCACCGACACTGCGGCTCGCGTGGCTCCGCCCGCGCGCGGGAACTGCCTCGCTGCTGCTCGCAGAGCGCTCGGCGCACGTGGCCTGGGCCGCACGGTCCCTGTGCCAGGCTTCCCTTCGCCAGGACACAGCTGACATTGCTCAACAGTCTCGGTAACTAAATAATGTTCACGAAAATATTCTTCCATCGGCATATATTTTGACTCCAGTATTAACTGTGTCCAAACGGTTTTCCAAAAGCCCTTGGTAAGAATTAAATCCCAAGAAACATAGAAAAAGTTCTTAAACAACCATGCCAGGAAGTGTTTCAGTTCTTTTTGAGCTTGAATCAAGCTAAAATTTACAAATCGTTGTTCAAGAATCATTTTAAGTTTAAGATAAATGTCCATATGCGGCTCTGAGAGCCAAGAGTCTTCCCACCGTTCCTCCATAGTTTAGATACGGAATAGCAAAGCAAAACCAAGAAGAGGAATCCAAAGTTTCCAGGGTTTACTCACACAAATCAGTCGCTTAGGGATCGGGGATCGTTCTGCTCACAATTCTCCACCATTTGTTGCAGTGGGGATACTGCAACACGCATATATCAAACCAGGAGTCCCGTGGAAAGGAAATATATATGGACAGACAGATTCTTGATAGCTGTTTCAGAGAGATGTTTATTTCTCCAGCCGCATGGCCGGGGCTCTGCTGAGGAACTGTCCCAGTCACGGGACCAAGGGTCCTTCTGTCCGCGCAGGGAACACAAACCAACCAATGGGAACGAGGCTGAGCAGGGACAGGGAAGCCCCGTGTCTGTGCCCTCAGGGCCCCTCTCCCAGGGCTACACGGCAGGGGAGGGACCCCAACACCAAGTGAAGTTCTTTGAAATACTACTATATTAATGACTTCATAACTGAAACTATTGTATTACATAAAATATCTTTTCACTAGCAGAATATGAAGAGAAGATAATATTTCGCACTAAAGACTTCTGGAATAAAACACTGACTGAAGAAGAGATAATGCAAACATTAAACCAAGACAGGGTTTCCAGTAGGATTATGATGAAGGTAGAATAACATGAATAGCAAAATATTCATTCTGAGAGTCTACTTGATAAGGTCTTCTATTTTAAGTGTATCTTTAAGGAAGCTTTTTAAACTAAAATTTATACCTTTTATAATAAAGGCAGCTGATTAAAAAACCCCAAACAAACAAACAAAAGAAAACCCTTTCAGAATTGACAACTCATTATAGCACAGAAAACCAAAGCCTTCCAAAACATTTCTTAGCAACTGAGAGATATAGGAATTTGTTTCAATACTTGCTTGGAAAAAACTTCCGGCAAGTTTATGGATTAAGAGGGAATAATCAGGTACTGAGTAAAACTTAATGAAAATGTCCATGAGCCATGCATGCTTTGAAGAAAAACAAGTGTTTTGGGTACTTTTATGATTGCATGACACACGAGTTTTAAAAAGGGACAGGGGATTTAAAGACTGTCAAGAAATGAAACTTCAAAATATATGTTGTTCATGCTTCTTCAGTACCATAACTAAAATAACATGCAGATAATTCCTCACAGATGCAGAGCATTTGCTCCAGCAGGTGACTGCAGAAAATGTTTAGAATAAATGCCTAGCAATGTTTGCCATGTTCAACCTACATTGGTGTACTTACACACCAAGAACTGTGGTCTTGTCCTATTAAAACAGTCCCCTCTGAAATGTTGCATAAGGCTCTGTGGACACCTGCTGAAAAATAAAGGTTACATGACTCTAAAACAATTAAGTACGAGCAAAAAAAAAAATCTTTGCATCAGGTGATGTGACAGAAATGCGACTTTTTTTTACTGTAGAGCTAAGTGCATATCACTTTGTACTCTTTCTAAAGCACTGGCTGCTCACTTTGATTACCCTTCCTCCTTGTGTTCACTTTTATGATAATATCTTTACAGATGACTGAGAAATGAAAAGTAGATGTAAAACTTTTAAGAATTCATGTTATCAGAGTGGCATAGATTATGATGGCATCTTTATTTTGTTTGGGTTTTAATCAGCATTATAGTTACTGTATATCCGATCATAATGCAAGAACTAGATTTTTTTTCCTGGCAAATTAATAATTATCTGAAAAAGTTAATAATTTCATTAATTCTTCAGGAAAGGATCCACACTAAAGTTACTAGTGGTTCCATCACTTTTGCAACCTCTTTGTCTTTTTCTTACCTGTCACTGTCAACCTTGCAGGCTACATTGAAGTAGAGGACGTGTTCATGATCAGGTATTGCTGCTGCAGCTTGAGAATTAAAGCATTATTAAAGTAGCAAACTGCAATTTTTGGTTGAGTCTACAGTATTTTGTCATGGTTGTAATTAGTAAATTACAACAGGACTCCTGAGGGAATCATGTATTACAGCTATGTGATTACTCAGTTTGTTCGCTCATGATTAATATTATTGCACTAAACATAAAAGGAAATGATTAATGACTTATCTACAAATTAATTAATATTGCTGGTAATGGTGCCAGATAGAAGGTAAATGTGCTTGGAAACTAGTTTACATAATCAGGGAAACTAAACCAGTGCTGATAAATTTTCTGGTAAAATGATACAAAAATAATTGTCCTTCAAGGAATAATAAATACAGATTAATTTTATGTCATATTATTTCAAGTATATTTGTTAAAATACTTGCATATAAGAAAGAAGTATTAATGTTTCCTCTTGGACTTTGCAGCCTCGTAAGACACTTCATACACTAAATTTCTGATTTGCAGCAGAAACCAGCAGCAAATTATAATAAGGATTAGAAATAGGCCTGTTTATATATTAAATTACATAACCTAGCTTTTTTCCCAGAACAGAATTGACTTTCAAGTGTGGATATATTAGAAAATAAAATGGGTGTATTTTGTAACATTTGTTCCTAGTTAAATTGCTATGATTTTCAAAGGCCTTAACACAAGATGGTAAAAGTCATTACATCAAGTGTGCATTATTTTTCTCATGACAAAAGCAATGTTCTCTTTCACTTTTCTGCTGAAGGCTCTTTTAAGGATGATTTAGACACTAAAGGACAACTTAGTGTTCATCCTGATTAACATGTGAAGCTTACAGTAGAAGGTAGCCAGACCTGGTAGACTTTGTGACTCCGGGAATTCTCCCTCGTGGCCAGGTAGAGGTGATCTTGGTCCCTCTCAGACCTTGCGGTGTCTACCATCCAAGACTCATGGGTGCAGAGGTTCCCTGTGGCCAGATCCCATCAGCAGTGAGGTGGAGAACACATCTGTGGTACACACACACAGTGTATGCTCGCCAGTGGTTCCATATGGAAACCCTTCCTCTCCAGATCTACAGGCGCACCACATCTATGCACTCCTTGTACATTATCCCAGACTCCAAGTGCCTGTGATATCTTTGCCTGGATACCAGGTGCCTCACACAGTTCCTGCAGCAGATCCTGAGGCCTTGAGTCTTTCCAGGTGCTGGCATCCTGGTACTACATGCTATTCTAGTCTGAAGGCTACTAGTGGATCTCCTCCACATCCTCGCACACAATATTTTCCATCAGTCTCTCATCCTACTTACTGACTAATCCATCTGGAAGGTCATGAGTGGTTCACATACCCAGGATGAAGTGTACTCATACACAAACTGGTTAGGAATAGAATTTATTAATAAGGACAGGGCTTGACCAGAGAAGTATTCCAGCTAGCATTCTACTTGCACTCAAATACCCTCTATTGTTCCAGCTCCTCTCCATTTCCCATGCTTGTTTTCCCCATCCATCTGGACCCCTCCCTTTGTCCACCTGTGTTTCATCCCAAATAAACGTCCCATTGTTAATTATATTTTACCCACTGGACTCACTTCTGTTACACTTGTACCCAGTTTGGTATCTCGCAGATTATGGTTGCTGAGGGCTTGCTGACATTGCTATACCTCACTTTTCAAAGGTCCCCAGTTGATCCCTCAATTATTTACAAGATTTGGCCATCTCTCACCTCACTGCCCTGTAACTATAATGTGAAATCTGGCCATTATTCACAGTGTAACCCATAACACCTGTCAACTTCTCCCTCTGTTATCTGTCGTATCCAGCAATTTCTCATGCCATGTCCAGCAGTTTCCCATGGCAAGTTTAGTTAAACCCCAGGCTGTGTCCTAACATGTGCCTGTGTACATTTATTGCACCCACTCTTCACAAGAATTTCACCTCATATTTGCCTGCTGGAATGAGTTAAGAATGTACCTTTTTGCTGCAGGTAAGACAGCCAGACTGGATTAATCATTTTTAACACTTACTGCTCAGCATCAGAGCACATAAGAAATGTAAGAAATTAAACAGTATAACTTCTCAAAAGACCTTCATATTCGCATTTTAAAAGGATATTTTAATTTGGAAATTAAATTTAGAATAGGAAAGTGATGCTGTTTGTAGGCAGAAGGAGAAGCAGATCAAAATTTTTATATGACTAGGCATCTAAATTTCCGGAAAGGATGAACAGTCCTCTAAAATATCAGCATATAAATGGAAATCAAACAATGCAAATGTATTAGATAATGCACAGGAGAAAATGAAGAAATAATATCAATATACTAAATGTATGCCTTATGTTTGAAAACAAGATATATTTCATGCTTTGCTTATATTATAGCAGTAGAAACATGACAACAAGTTATTTTATTGAAAAAGAAACCAATCAAACTAACAAAAGCCAAGACAAAACCAGGGCTAGATAATTACAAATTTATACAATCATTTCACGTTTTGAGGTTAAGATAAGTTTGGAACACAATTAAAGAAGCTAATTTCTTTTTTTGCTAACAGTGTCATTTAGCAAGGATTTTCACTGAAAAGGTATTGATGCCTTGGCTAACCTTCCTAATTTCTAACTTGAAATGCCACGTATGATTTAATTATGTGCATATACAAATTTAATGATCTTAAAGTAAGACATTTTGGCTTTAGTCTAAGAAAAAAATAGGATATCCACTTCATCTAAATCACAGTATTTTGAAGAACTTTATACTTTTCTCAGTGTTCTTGGTCTATGTTTCATTAATAGTATCATCCACATTTGAAATTCTACTAGTGAAAAAATAAAATAATCAAAGTTGCTACTTTTACGTGCTAAAACATCTGATAATTTAGAGTGTCACTAAAGCATTGATGTGACATTAAAAAGAAAAATTATTATGGAAATGACTAGACAATAAAATCAAAAGTTTTCCTCATTAGACATAATAATTAGAAATAATATCAACTAGAATGTATTTTACTCATGAAAATTTCACCAGTGAATGCTAGTTAGCCTTACAGATCCTGAAATCACTGTGTGTATAAAAAAAAAGGAAAAAAAATAATCTTTTCCTAACTACTACCATAATTTCACCCAACAGCAATACTTTCAGAAGAAGATGTTGGGTGAAAACTCTATTTGCCTGACACTGATGACAGTGCTTTTCAATGCATATAAAGTCTCCAGTTGTGTACTTCACTGAACCCCATGCTTGGAAGACAGATCCAGGAACAGAATTTATTTCAACCAAGGTGCACTTATTATGTGTATCATTATTTATGTAGAGGATGGTGTTATTTTAATTCTCTTTTCCTAAAACCCTATTGATAGGTCCAAATTAAAGGGAGGAGAATATGCAGAAAATGGAGGAGTTTGTAGGAAGCATTCGGTCCACTAAAGCAATAGAAAGGTGGAAAAAAGAGAAAAAGCTGAAATTTGAGCAGATGCAACAATGTATAAGGTTTGGAGAGTTGACTGGCCTGATCTCCTGTCCTGTGCTTACCTGACACTTGCACCACTTCAGCATTTTGGTTGGTGTCTACAGCTATTAGACAGCAGCACCATGTTTCTAAGACAATCAATACTGTAGAATAGTCTATCAACTCCAAGGCACAAGTCTTCAACAAACTATCTGGACTTTTTTTTCCCTACATTTTACAGTTAGTCTTATATATTTCTCATTATTCCTACACATTTTAAATTTGCAGGCAAGTCCATGTGCTGTTTTGTCTGAACAAACCATGTTCAGAGAAATCTAAAAAAAAAACCAAATAAAAACATGCATATTTTTAGAAATGAATGCTGGTGGGGGGTTTTAATTATGCTGGAAATTCTTCTTAGTTGCTTAGCAATTTTTTCATCTCTCTCTGAGCTCCATGCTTGGAGCTGCAATGCTGACCCTGCACCTGTCTGCAGAACTGCAGATGGCTGGTGTAACATAGGCTATTGACTTCAAAACAGGAAGGAGGAGGAAAACCAGATTGCTTGTGAGATGCACACACAATTCCAAAATGCTAATTACTGGTTCCCAAAAATATTATGAAGGCTTGTGCATTGACAACTGGGATTCGTCTTCATGCATCATTAAAGTCCTAATGTATAACTTTGGTGAAGGAAGGAAATCTGGTCAGAAATTACATATTTTAATTGTAAACAAAATGACTTGCTATGTTATTTAATAGTATATTCAGCTTCTTTCAGTGAAAGAGTCAGATGCAGGAGAGGAAACAGCGCATAGAGTAGCTTAAATAATGACTCAAGTATGTATCTATTCTTTATATTAATGAAACAGAACCCCAAAGTAAACATAAATCAAATAAACTCACCATCTTTAGCTTTTAAAAAAACCCAAGGAACTTAGCTGAAGCTAAAGGTTATGTCACTGTCCTTATGCAGTTAACAAGAGAATATTTGTTTAAGAATAGTATACTATTTAAGGCCTAGAAATAGAACAAAACTTGTCATCGTTCCAGAGATATAAAATGGCAGAGCAGTAATGGCCCTGCTAAGCAAAATAACGACCATTTTTATGAGGGAGGTTCACATTCTGAATACAAAGACACACTCATACATACGTATAATAAAAATTTGAAAAACAGTGTCTTTGAACCTAGTTCATACTCTATTTCAATATAGAAAATATTGTTAGTTTCTGTTACCTGTAAAGGAAAAAAAGCTTAAAAATATAATTGTAACATCCTGTAGAACTTTCCATTTCTAAGTGTAGAATTTAAGGCCAGTTGACATAATATTATTATGAGTTTGAAATCATCCTCATGAATCTGAAGATACTTAATTTTTCTTTAACTTAAACTCTACCTTGAAATGTGAGACTCATTCATGGAAACTATGTGTTCAGTTTCTTTCAGTACCTTTACAGTAAAATGGAAATGATGGAGAGGAGCTCAGGTCTAGGGACATTAAATCAGCAATTTTCATCTTGCTTGAAGCAAAAAATATATCACCTGCTGGATTTTAAGTGCATGATCCATTGAGGCATGCAATGCCTCATCCTATGTCAAAGACAACATCTAAATTAGAGGGAATAGGTGGCTCATGTACATGCTGTTCTCCACACTAAGATAAGAAACACAGCCATTGCTTCCCCTTGAGGAAAGGAAATCCAGGTGTGTAAACTGTAAGTGACCTCTAAACGACCTGTTCAACTGCCTAATCCAAAAACCTTGGAGACCAAGATATGTCATGGAGTACATGTTGCCCTCATTGGTCTAAATGTAGTCTGTGACATGAACATTGAAACAGAAAATTTTAAACCTGCACTTTTTTTTTTAAATGTAGTTATTGTACCTTAGGCTCTAGGATGCAGAACTTCAATGGCCATCTTGTACAACTACAGAGTCCTTTCACCATTAGATTTAGGACACTTGGACCTGACTGAGCTGTCCCCTTTTATCCCATGGATATCATGGTGGAAGTGACATCCACATTGCAATTTGATATCTACCCACATTACAGAGATATTGTGCAATCACCCATTTTTAACACTTTTTTTTTTTGTAAATCTTCATTCAGGCCTTTAATTACTTATATTTGAAAATACACCATTTTGTCATTTGATACAATCAGGTATTTAGGTCACATAAGCCACTTTAGCTCCATCTTTCAGTGCCAATAGAAGGAAAAAAATATTTAACTTAAAGCATCTTGAATTTAACAGGAGATAATAAATGCAAAAAGGCAGAACAGAAGTTATTTGTATTAATTTAATATATTTATAGATCATACCTAAATTTATTTTGACAAACTTTCTAATTCTGTTTACAAAATATTCTTGAATATTATAGAAATAATTAGTGTAAACATAAAATTAACAACAAACTTTGACAATCCTTAATTCCAGTCTAATTATGCTTCTTTCTTTAAACTGTACCAAGGAACAAATACAAGATTTTTATCTTAAAAATATTTTTTAAATCTACTTTTACTCATATTCATACCTTCTCATATACACACAGCTATGGTTCAGGGAATATCATAAAGACTACACAGAACACTACAGGCCCTGGGAAAAAGTATTTCTTGATGTTTCTTAAGCCCCTTTAAGTACTGAAATGCTACAATAAGATCTTCCCGGAGCTTTCTCTTTTTCTGACTAAACATCAACTCCTTCATACTTTCTTTGTGGGAGAGGTGCTTCAGACCTCTGGCCATCTCCATGGCCCTCATCTGGACCTGATCTAACACTCATTACTGGTTTCCATTTGGACACTGAGGACATTTAAATGCCTATATACTATTATATGTGTTCGTATATGAATAATAAACTTCTGGGGCTTGTCAGCTTGCACACATATATACATTAAAAAATATATACTTTGCTTCAAGAGATATTTTTCTAGAGGTTTTTTTTGTAAACTTCTGCTAGGTACCTTCTCCAATTATTTTGGGGAACAGTCTTCAAACCACAATCTTAGACAGCTACTCCAGCAAATATCACTCTACTGTTTGCAGCACAGTACAATCTAATTTTTCTTGTATGTATCAGACAGAATGTAGGCTAATAAAAGACACAGAAATAACCAGAGTTCTGACACCCCATGAGTAAGATACCAAAGTTACCTTCATTTGTCAAATCACTGATGTAGCAGCTAAACAAAAACCTCTTAGTGAAACCTGAAACATCCAGTTTCTTTATACATGCAAGCCAGACTCTGCTCCTTTGTGTTCATTCCCTATCTCTTCAGCATGCTTACAGCTCTCAGTAATGTCTACTGACATAAAGTCTTAGGGTCAGCATCAAATCCCATTAACATAATCTGAAAGGCTCCTTCTGAGTTGAATGGGTTTTAAATCAGACTCTTATTAGACTCACCTAGTAGAGTAATAAATATTCATAGGTGGATGAAAGAAGAGAAAATCTCTCCAGTTTTGAGTCCAGCAGGAAGATCATTTGTTTGGTGAAAGATAACCTACTCGTTGACAAAGAAAGACTCATGGAAATTTACTTTTAGGGTATGTGCAGGGCATGAGCAGGTAAATAAGGCATTAGAAAAAAAAAACCACACAGTAGTATGTGCCACAGTGTCCATAGCAATCTCTGCAAGATACTTAGATTTCTAATTCTTTCTTTAAGCTAAGTATAATTGGAATGCTTGTGAATATCAATTTATTGTTTTTAACAAGGTATCTGACTACTAAAGATCATAAATTGGCATAGTTTAGGTACCCAAAAATAAAGCAAAGGCATTTCCAATTCTTCTAATTTTTTTCACTATTCACAGCAATTCCATTTATAATATGCAGCTGTCAATGATATGATCTGTTTCACCCTCATGTCATATAATAAAGTCTTACTGACAGCAGGGAAACCAATATTCTCTTTGGTACATAATAGGATTGAAAGACTGGTTAGTTTGAGTGGAGACTTGGCTAGAAAGCCTCAGCATGCATTCTTAATACATGGACTTTTCATTATGCAGAGTGATTGAGATAGGGAAAGGCAGAAGATTTGAGAAGTGGAGATTAAAATAGCATATGCTATCAAGAAAACAGGAAATTGGTGGGGGAGACTCTTTACTTCTGTCCTAATACAGGCAAAAGGTGTCAGGGTACAGAAGTTGCACGGTTTTCACAGTAGTTTCATATTAGCATTTAAACCACTTTTAAAAATGTGGTGCTATGTTTCTGAAGTGCTAACTTGGATGGCATGCTACAGACAGCATGCCATAATGGCATCCTTTTGTAAGCAGAGACTTCTTCCATCACTGATCACAGAGTCATCTGCAGGTATGGAAAGAAAGAATCTCTTCAACAGGCTTAATGCAGGCCTGACTACCCACCTTTGAGGATTAGCATGGTGCAAAAAGACCTTGCATATAATCTTCTGTTGTGGTTTAACCCCAATATGTATTTCTTTCGCACACAGCCCTCATAACTCCAGCACACGCTGCTCCCTGCAGCTGATGGGGAAGAGAGCAAGGAGGGTAAAGCAAGACAACTCGTGGGATGAGATAAAGGCAATTTAGTAGGTAAAGCCAAAGCTATACCTGCAAGCAAAGCAGAACAAGGAGTTGATTCACTGCTTCCCATGGCTATGAAGCTGCTTGGACCTGTCCGCAGGAAAGCCAGGCTCCATCATGCATAACGGTGACTTTGAAACAGAAACACCATAACTCCAGACATCCCCCTTTCCTCCTTCTTTATCACATGAAATACCTCTTTGGTTAGTTCTGGTCATCTGCCTGGTCATGTCCCCTCCTAACCTAATAGGGCACGTCCCTCAATATCCTCTCTGGCTGTACAGCATGAGAAACAGCAAAGACCTTAATTGGCACCAACTGGCACCGCTCAGCCATGGCTAAAACATCCCTGTCTTATCAACACTGCTTTGGTCACACAATCTAAACATAGCACCATACCAGACACTTTGAAGAAAATTAGCTCAATCCCTGCCAAAACCATTAAGATTCTCAGAGGGCAGGACTATGTTGTGCTCAGCTTCAACAGTGGCTGAGGTTTTTTGACACAACCTTGTAATAACAAAGTACTCATTGCATAGCAGTGCATTTTGCATCATAGGCACTGTGTCACTTGCTTTTGTCACTTAATGCCCTTCCCTCAATTTAAATGCTATATGTTTATATAATACTATCTTCTACATGTATTAAAAAACTAGGTGAAAAATTATGCTATGACATGCCTAAGGAGCTACAAAATATAATGAGCACGTATAACTGTAGGCCTGTCTAGGTACAGAAGTAAATGCACATTTTATTTTCTTCTTGTCATCACTATTCACCCTTCAGTGGATTCACCTGGCCTAACAGTTGTAAATGCAGCTTCAAAATATGGTATAAGTGACTATTTAAATGTAGTCATAAACATCTGTACCAACAGAAAGGGAAACTTAAATGACACTAATTGTCACCTTATCTGCTAATCTTAGCAGAAAGAGAAAGCAACCAGTGAGTCAGTCGCAGCTACTCTATCAACTATAGTCATCCTCCCCCATTAACAGATAGCAATTTTATTGGTAGGATGAGAATATTACACTAACTCTATAGCTGCATGTGCCATGGACTAGAAAACAGTTTTTCTCTTGTCATGTCTATCAGTTCAGTGTCGGTCTGAGGAGAATATTTATTTAAAAATTGTAAATATTCATTTGAAAATTGTATCACAAAGAAAAGCCCAAATTCTAAGAGTGTTTTCAACATTAGCTAGTGATCGCAAGCTATCTTCTTCACTACTAATTTAACATTCAAATTTGTTTCGATTGAAAATCAAAAATTGTTTTTCATTATCTAGATTAAATATGCTCAAAAAGCATTAATAAACATCCATCCTAGTTTTCAGACATTTAATTAGTATTATCTTACTTAATTTAAAAAAGCAACAACACAATATTCTCTTTCAGATAAGGCCCTTGAGTATAGACATACTTAGAAAAAACATGTGACAAAGACAATAAATTGAGAGCTTAATTAATTAAACTCAGGCTGACTTCTCACTGAGAATGTTCAGGATTTTACACTAACATGTTCTACACTTTGATGTAAGAAATTTCTATTTTAACTATTTGTCAGTGCTGAAGATTAAATATAGTTGCCATGTTGCCTTTCCAGTGATGAGTAAGAATTAAATTCATTTTTGCAATAAAATAGAGTTACAAATAGGCCTTTTGAGAAAAGGACATAATGAACAGAAGCCAGCAGATATTTCTGCTGCAAAGACCAGATCCTATCCCTGTGAAGTCAAAGAAGTGCTCTACACACTACTGGGGATATGTAGCAGAATAAGTATATGAGAAATTATGAGGAGTGTTAACACTACTAGAATAAATGGAAGCATAAAGATATGAAGAACAGCTAGACCATGTGCTAAAATTCTGTACTGAGGTAAGAAATTTTCCTGAAATCCAAGTGAGGTGAGGGATAAATGCAGTGATCAAGTTTGACAAATTTTATTGATAAAAATTCTAACGATGTGCATTTCATGAAGGAGTTGATCCTGTCAGAGAGCCTATATTTTCTAATCCAGGATAATTTTATATGATATACTGTGTCTTTGCCCATAAACTTAAAGGAGTAAGAAAATACAACTAAACTGAAACTTCACATGGGAAAAAACATTGGATTTAATAGAGAAAAAGCTCTATATATTCTGGAAAGCCCCCCTTTTGACTACCCTCAAAAAAAAAAAAAAGAATTCTTGATGCTTGGCGGAAAACTGTAAAAGAAGTCAAGTATACAAAATAATCTATAATTTTAAATTTCGTGTGGAATTCCTTAACTAAGTTGTGGTTATTTCAAAACTGAATATTAAATATATTCTGTCCACTGAATATTAAATATATTCTGTCCACTGAATATGCGTGTATCAAACCTAAACAAAACACAAACCTCTGACAACTATTTTTTTCAGAAAATAATCTATAATTCCCAGTGTATAAGCTCTAATGGAAAAAGTACTGGGAAAGCACTCTTTCTAACTTGGCCTGAGTCTGTAACCATGACTTTCAATGAGTTTCAAGGTCATCTTTTATTTTTCTTTGGCATTTGCACAAAAGCTGAAACAGAAATTCATTTAAAATTATCTCTCATACGATGAATTAATAGAATGATAAGGCGACACTGGTAAAGAATTATGCAGTATGATTTGGTGCTTAATCTTCAGTGGCCACATTGCTGAGATGTAAAGCGATGCTGGGACCAGCTCAGTGACCTCATTTCTGTATCTAACATTTTTTCCCCTCTTGTTCTAGAATTGGTTTTATGTTGCTTCTGCACCTGAAGATGAGAAAATTGCTGCTTCCTTTGAAGTGGTCTCTTCAACAAGGGCCACAGCTTGTCAAATCACAGACAGTGGGGATTCACAGGATACAACCTGCCTGAACCATGTCTACTAGAAAGTGAGAGATTTTCAGTCAAATTTCCTTTCTTTTCCCCTGTTAGTCTAATTACAGTAGCTTTATTCCTGTTGGGTTAAAGGCTGTTCCTCACATATTCACAGGTCATTCATTTTAAAACATTAATTCATAGAAGAAGAAAGATCCTCGCAGAATTAAAGAGCTAAAAAAATTTAAATTGAGCAAATATACTAATCGCTATACGGGAATAATATTTATAAACATGATTTCATGTTTCTCTTTATTTTTAGATTTTATATGAGCTCAGCACATTATAAAGAAGGCAGACCCCATCAGCAATTACAAGTTCTATCAACCTTGTTAAAGAAAATAGAAGGATACGGCTATATCACTGCAAAATTCTAAAGCAATCAGCACAAAGAATTGAGTTGTCACCGATGACAACCATAAGTCTAACCAAGCCTGAAGCAGATGGAGCTACCTCATTATTGAATGCAACTTACCAGCTAATAAATATATTTAGCTTTTATTCACTTTTAGAGGACATAAGTATTGTTCTAAATATCTGACAAATAATTTGCATAATGATTAATAAGGATGACAAATATAGCCCCTGTAATCCAATATGCAAATTAAAATGAAAGAGATACTCCAAAAATGAAAAGCAACTTTAAAGAGATGCTGCTAATGTGACAAAAATGTATTTCAGTCAGAAAACAATTGGTTGTTGAAGGTGTGAAGGAAACCATCTTCTCATGAGTTTACTTCTGGAGATACAATAATTTGTAATTTTTACTGTTTTGTTCAAAGTGCTTTCCTTTTTCCAACCCTTCAAAAAGTGCTAGGACAGTCACCTCTAAAAACTGGCAGGAGACAAAGACAGTGAGAATCCGTCCCCACAGAGAAAAAAGAATTATGGCATAAAAACCCATGGAAATATCTGCATTCAGTGTGATGCAGATTAACAAGTTTTTGAATAGAAGTCATTCTAAAGGAGTATAAATACATTTGATTTTTGCCACTGACAACTTGTGATCATTCAAGCTGGTATGTCCATTCACCAGTGAACTCATGAAGGAAATAAAATAACTCCACTTTAAGGTTCCCATGTGTGAATGGATCCCAAATTAGGAGTTAAATAAAGATTAACTATGGCATCAAGAATAATTCTGAGAAGCAAACTGCAGTTGTGGTGCCTCACAAGACAAGGTAGAGTATCCCATATATGAGGGAAATTCTTGCTGCATTAAAAAGAAAGGTGTCAAAAAAATTCCAGTTAATATGGCATAAACATGACATAAAACTGTTCTTCGTCTCAAAAGGTTAATAAACTGTCTCTCCTTAAATATGAAATATTAGTTTACTCAGCTTGCATAATTCTCAAAACCAATTGATACTCACAAAAGCAATTGATACTCATTTAGTCTATTTTAAAATTGACCTGCATTTCTCATTCCTTTAAACCTCTGAGGCAATGAATCAGTCAGCTTTGCTAGATGACGCATAAAGTAGTGGTTCTTCCTTCATTTCATGCTTCTCTTTCTAAGGTTCCATTTTAGTTCCATTCTAATTTAAGTTGTATCATCTCAGTGTGTAAATTAATTTACTCAGTGTGTAAATTAACGCTTTTCTTTGCTCACAAGGGACCTGTAAGATGCGGTTCCAAAATACAAGGACTGTGGCCAAGGGCATCTTCATCGTCTGGTAGCTTCCAGTTCCTACAGAGTTCCCATGTAACAGGAGCTTTGAGCTCCTCTGATGGCAAAATTCTGTAAGAGGGATTTTCCTCTGCATTATGAATTTCATGGGAGCTGGGAGCCAGGAGCAGTTGCTCTGTGATGAGACAGAGCAGGATCACATCTAGCTAAAAAACATAAAAAATGCTAAAAAAACATAAAAAACATTAAAAAATGCAAATAAAACATTGACAAAAGTCACCTTACTCATCAGAAAGCGTCTGAAAGTGACCCAGTGTAATCCCTCCCAATCAGAGCTAAAGCACTCTTTTTTTTATTAATCTTATATGTCAGAAATTTGGGCTGACTTTCTTTCTCTGCTCTCTGAAGACTGTCCCCAGCTCAGCATGTTTCTCATTGACCAGTTTTATTCTGTGGTATTACACTCTGGGTTCTGAGATTAGGATATAGATTTTAAGGGCCATAAATGGTAAAAGCTGAATTATCTCATGTCTATTTGTATTCAGAGCTGTGGACCACACAATAATTCTGATGGAAGAGTTAATTTCAGTGGCTCACACTTTCTTATTTCATTAAGATAGAAAATTAAGCAGCATGACTTGAGTACATTCCATTTTTAGTATTTTTCTCAGGTGATACATGCATAGCTTTCTAGAATAACAAGATTTGGAGGGTAATCAATCATTCAGGGGGCATGTACTTAATACACTTTAGATTTTATACCAACTGGTTATAAAAAACAGATATGAACTGAATATTTTTAATGTGTTGTAGAAATGAAAGATTAATGATGAAACAAAAAGTATGGATACTCTTAAGGATAAAATACATCTGTTGTGAGAAGAACTGCGAATTTCAATCATTCTTTTTCTCTTAGTGTTAGCAATGAAATTGTTAAATGGATGAGCACCACAAAGTTATGCTCTGATGGGTAAAAACACTAAGCAGAAAATACAGTATTAGCCTTACTGATTTGAAAATCTAGACCACCACAGTATTGTGACAACTCTGTAGAAATATAATTAGAAGAATACTGCTGAATCTATTTCTATTGAATCTTCAAACAACTAATTTTCTGCAATTAATTTCAGGTCCAAAGTTTTGTTCGTTCGTTTCTATCAATTTCACAAGGAAAATTCTGGATTTTTTTTCTTGGTAAGTTAAAATGGTTTAGGTAATTCAACACTTTCACTATGCAATCAAAACTTTTGATCATCCATTACTACTGCTTTAGGGCAGTACTTTTGCCTTTTCCTTGCATGTAAACTGTGAGTTATTTTACTAGTAACTTTAAATACCTTTTTCTCAGTCTAGCTGAGAGTTGATCTGCTAAAAACTCTTCAGATGGGAAAGTGATATATTAGGATTCCCTTGATAGAGGTAAATTCCTTATAGTGACATACAGAAAAATAAGTGATGAATAAATGTATTTCTAATGTATTTAGATAGTTGCAACCTTAGGTGCATACTGGTTTATACATAAACATCTATTTTTTAAAGTGTCGGGTAAGACACACATAGATAGCTGTGCTGTCTCTGTTGATCTTTGAGCCTTTGCCCCTCAGATACACTGAGCTTCCTTCAGGATATAAAAGTTCTTCTATTACCAGTAAAGCTTTTTATTGTGGGGGTGGTTGTAGTGATTGAATGATTTGGGAATATTTAAGAGCACTAGGTAGGTAGGATCAAAGAGGGGGAAGAGTCTGTAAAGTAAGGAAGAAAGCAGATCTAAACTCTTTCAAGCTGAATCAACTACACCCACCCAAATCTCTGTCTCCATTTCTCTTTCTGCCTGTCTCTGTGTCAGTGATGACAGATCAGGAGCAGCTGGGAAGATGTGTAACTTTTCATATAGTCAGCCTGAAAGAGGATGTTTTGCTGTGTCATGGAGGCTGTTGGCCAGAGCATTGGAAGTCCCATGCAAAGCACTGGTTACAGGACAATCTGAGCAAGACGTAGCCACAATAATTCATGTTGCCAATAAGAGAGTTCAGAACACTGGATGGCGTTCAAGTGCATTTCTATGCAATAGAAATAAAAAACACTTACTGTACAGAGGCATTTCCTGTCACTCACAGGAAAGTAGGAGTGAGATCTGAGGCCAACTGGAAAAATACACCTACAGCCTCTGAACAATTTTTGTGTGTCTGCTGTGCTCAAGGTAATAAAGATTTTGTGATCATGTTTTTTTCACAAATCAGATGTTTTCTTTGAGACAGAGGAACCTGGCCAAAGTCCCAAATATGATGTTTAAGCAAATTAAACCAATCATATGGATGTCACTCTTCATATTTGTTTCTTTTCTTCATTAAGACCCTCCTAAATTAGCAGGTTTGGATAACATAAATGAACCCAAGATTCCTAAAGATTCAATAGGGGTTCTGTCCAGCTTTCTGATATTTATTATTGATCAATAGTGATGAATAGAAAATGGCACCCATAGTAGAATAGAAGTGTAGTTTCTCAAGAGATTAATAGTGTGCCAATGGAGACAGCAGGTTGACCCAGCTAAAGTATGTATTTGTATGATTACCATGTTATCATCCTCACACAGAAGAATGGAAAGCTGACGTGATTCAATCAATACACAATTAAATTAAGAGGAATGTAAATGCAATCAATAACACATGAGGGAGGACAGGTCTTATCAAATAAAACGGATTTCATTTTTTGTATGAGATTACAAGTTGGACTGACAGAGACAACTACAGATGTAATATACTTACGCATTACAAAAGCATGATTTATGGTTGCACAGACTTAAATAATTAGCACATAGTTTTCACAATCCCTTGAAAAAAGGGATTAAGAACTGACCAACTGGAAGAGAGCAAAAAGCAGTGTTATGTAGGAATCAATACACTGAATCTATCCAAGCAGCTTCATTAAGTGTTAACATTAATTTTGACATGATTTTAAATTCTGTACTACTGATGCCAAAGTAAATTTTTAAAATTCCCTCAGATGTTATTCATAAAGGAGGACACAATATTAATCTGCAAAGTGGACATTGCACGGCAAGAACACAGTCAAGCATATATGGTATTCTAAAGTATAAACAGAACCACAGTAAAGAAGGGAATATTTTTTTAAATTAAAAAACAAACCCAAACAAAAACAGTACATAAATGAAGAATGAAATTCACTTAAGAGAGTCATATTTAAAAAGTGATGGAGAATAAGAAGAAGAGAACCATAAATCGAAGGGCTAGTAAAAATGTCTTACTGTAAGATAGGTTTTAGAAACTCTATTCATTTGCCTATAAGGTCTTGCACATAACGGAGCAAGTCTTCTTCACCATACGAAATTTTTTTGCTCCAAAAAATTTGTTGATCTAGTAGAGAAAACCATAAAAAAATTACTGGCTGAAAGGCATATTCAAATTAGGAAAAAAAACTTTTAACTGAGAGTGTGATTAGCCATCAGAACTAACTAGATTGAAGAGAAAAATTCTCTGACTTGCAAGTCAAAACTATTTGTCTTGATGGATGATATTGTAGATCCCCGTTAGAGTAAAGATATGCATAATAACTATATAGACCTCATGACAACAAGTTTACAAATCAGTCATGCAGAACTCAAAGAAATTCATATTTTATACGAAATCTGAATATGTAGAGTTACAGGCTTTGCACTTAGAGGATGCTGGATTTCATATGAGAATAATAAAAACATTCTACAGCCTGAATTATATATGATATCAGATTAGAATGACTTGAAGTTCAATTCTGGTACGTAAGATAAGCAAACACTTAGAAATTTAGGTAGGAATATGAAATATTTCACTGCTTTTCATTTGTGGAAATTTTCCACACTAGTCCTTCTGTAAGAAAAACTTGCTCATCTCATCAGATATCTAAATAAATATTTATTTCTTTTACTGTCATTTTGAGAAATTCAGTGACTTTCAAATCTGGTATTACAACCTCACAGAGATTTTACACTTGTGAGTATCCTTCAAAGAAAGGGCCAAAACTGCTGCCACCATGGAAGTTGAATTGTTCCCATTTCTGGAGTGTGAAAAATATACCGGCAAGGTGCAGTGCAGAACATTTACTCAGCTTCTGCAGAGGGATCAAACAAATAGGTCCACTCGCCACAGCAGTCAATTGACAGTCTTCATGAGCAATATGTTGTTTAGAGATTAAATCTTATGATGACTATAGTTCTTTCCTGCAAAACATGGGTTAAATTGTAAAGGCTAAATTCTTGTACTCACATAATTATCCTTTTTGCTCAGTGTTGCTGTTGCATTTATTTTAGAGTTTGTCCATTTGAGTATGACACAGTAACTTAAATCTTCTAATTAATAACTTTGAGAAGGCAAAAATTAATCTCTTTAAAATATTACAAAGCCTATGAAAATTTCATTAGACTACTTTTTAACATCTGCAGTGCAAATTTTATCTTTAAATAATAGTCCCACAGCTGTTCTAAGGACTTTTCTTAGATATACCTAAAGGAAAAGACAGTCTTATACGAAAAGAATTATAGAATTCTGTAAAACTGACACTCTTACATGTTGACATCATGACCTGTGAATTTTTTTATAGCTTACTTCCTGTGTCAGTGCAAAATAAGAAGATCAAATAAGCATTAATACAAGATCTAAAATGCAAATAAATAGTAATACTAATAAATTGCATATTTGCCTTGAATCCTCTTGTCTTGGGGTGACTTTATGATGTTTATCCCCTATCGCCTGCTATATGCCCAGACATGAATTCTGTCCCTCTCTGTGCCTTTAAAGCTAGCTAAGGGAGGTGGGGAGAGCCTGTGGAATTCCTTTGGCGCTGTGTTCAAAACACAGATAAGTTCGCCAGCTTCTCCTGCCTGGCGGCTCTGCTTCTGCAGCAGGGAAGAGAGTTACATTACTTTTGGTTTTTAGCTAGTTTCTTGTTCATTAGCTAAAGTATGGAGCCCTGGGACTTTGGCTTCTTCTTCTTCTCTTCTGGGCTGTTCAACAACACCAAAACATCGTCCGGGAGACCCTACACCTCAGCTCCAAAGAGGAGAAAGCCACACCCACAGAAAGGACTCCAAAATCTACCCAAGTTCGCTCCACAGAGAGAGGTTTTATTATTTAGCATTGTTCTTTTCCCGTGCCTACGTGCACTGTGTTTGCTAAATAAATAGTTTTTTGTTTTTCACTTTCCTCTGAGGAATTTCTTCCCGAACCTGGTGGGGGAGCGGCAGCTGAAACCTGCCTTCTATCAGAGGACGTTCATTTCAGACGCTCCTCCAAATTTGTCTCAAACTGGGACATCTCTAGTGCCAGAATTTATCTTGCATGGTTAGTCTTTTTGAATACTTCATTACATGCACTTGATTTGGCTCTTGCATGCATTAATAGTACCTGAATGTCATATCCAGCTACACTAGCAAGCAAACAGATGCCTATAACTGTAATTTAAGCTGGAGCCTATTTTTTTAAGTGGTGAAACATTTATTCATTGCACCACGGTTAAGTTAAATTAATTTTTTTTATTTTCTATTAGTGCTCGCGTAACTGAATCTCTCCTTGCCCACATTCTCAATGACAAAACATAATGGAAATTTGGCCAGGTGATAATAGGTGGAGAGACTTCAATAAGATCTGGTAATGAGGTAGCTGATGAGGTTTCATGCAAGGGATGTTTCATTGAAACTGCACTAACATATGATTAGCAAGCTTAAATTAAGAGGCAGAGAGAACAAACACTATGAAGCCAAGCAGGTGGTAAAGAGGAAATGCTAAGGAAGGAGGTAGAAATGTACTAAAGCATAATGCTGAAACATTTCCTCAATACTTAGAGATGGATGATACAAATCCTTTCTTAAGTACTTCAGGGGGAGTAAACACAAAAACCAATTAGTTGTAGGAACTTCAACATTTCAGGCAAGAAAAGTAGTCCAGCTACACCACTAGGGACCTTGGGCCACAGAAATCAGATGCACACCAGAGGGTAATGAGAACTAAAATTACATCAGTACGTGCTAATATGAGTAACACAATCAAACCACTTTGCCTTCACATGGAGGAGAAAGGATGGCCAAGCAAAAGGACTAAAAATATCAATATAAAATATCATATAGCACACATTTTCTACAAAAATATTTGATTTTTTTTTTATGGTTATCACTAAAGCAATTTTTATACATAATCTTGGAAAGGAGAATATCATCATCAAAACACAAAAATTGCATGCTTTATATGACTGTTTCCACATTGGTTTCCTAATTTTATCTAATTTGGTCATCAGATTAGAGCGTGGTTACAGAAATAAAAACATACCAGCCATAAGGCTTTAGATTATGAATTCTCAGAAATTATGAATTCTCAGAGAAAACTACAGAAGTGCCCAAAGGAACCACAGGCTTAAAAATTTGTTTGCATAAGTGGTGGCTCAAGATTATGAGTAATTAAAATCACTACAAAAATCTATTTGTGAGTAGTATAAAGACTGGAACCAAAACTTGAGATCAGTTTTCCTAAATGACAATAAAATTGAATAAAGCAACAGTTACTTTGAAGAGCATGTGGAATTCCCAATAATTAGGAAACCTTATTATTTATTTGTTGCTTTTTTCTAATATTATATTAGAAATAGCCTAAATAATAATTATTTTTTTATATTACTAATTCTATTATTTTCTGCTTCAACATTTCCCAGAATTAAAAGCAAACAGAGAAAGTGAGTCATAAGTATTTGTATGATTTAACAGTCCAGCTGTCCTTGTTCCTTGCCTGAGTTATTTTGCAACTTTACTTGTTCATGGTGATCAGGATCTTAATCTGCTGATGTGACTTTCTGGCTTGTCCTCAGTATGGTCTAGCTTGTCAGTCACTGAACACCTGGATGGCACTGGTTGCCATCCCTGGACTTTATCTTGCTCAGGTCCTGCAAGAGACAGTCCTTGCAGTTGTACCTGTGATGCTGTCACCCTCTGCTCCTGGGTCCCCTCCCCGTGCAGAGCAGCCCAGGGCCATAAAGCTTTTTCAGACCTTGTCAATGTCCAGCTGCTTTTAGTATCAAACTTGTCTGAAAAGTCTAAGAGACTTCAAATCCTAAATTTTAGGAAATTCTATGGAATTAATTGATACAGTATCTCTTATGTAACTGAAGAAACAGCAAACATAAGATTGAATATGTAGTATGTTTTAATATTAGCAAATCAAATAGCAGAACACAGACAAGTCAGATATTCATTATTTTGCAGGGGTTTTTTACATACCCAAGACCAAAGAAAATTTTGCCATATACAGATTCTGACATTGATCAGCGAAGTCACCTGAAAACAAGACATTCTCTTTAATGTAAATTTTGAGACTAAGTTTTGCTACTTTAATATTTTAAGAAGTTGCAAATATTTATTTTGAAGGTGTGAATTTCAGACACTTCTGATAAGTCATTCTGGTGCAATCTCCTTCAGCTGTTCTCCCAGCACAGCTCACTGGAGCCTTTTTTGGTTTCTGCAGTGTATAACCAATGGGTTTTTTTAAGCAAAAATGCAAAGGACACATATACCTGTATAGGAAAGGTCAATAATGGAGATAGGAATGAGGACTGATTGTGCTCCAGCCATGACCTTTGCATTCCCTTGATGGTGAGTTCTAATTTGTGCATTGGCTGCTGACTCACCTGAAACTTCAACCATACAGCAAAATAAGAATTTGTTTTGTTTACTGAAACCACTGCCCGGGACAAAGCTACTTGTGTCGTTTTTATGCATAAATTCTTCCTCCACTCTCTAGCACTGAGAGCTAAAGAGCCTGGTTCAGGTCACTTGAACACATGTTCTATGCAGATTCTGAGACCTGGTTGGATTCTGTTCAACTACATGTATATGACAATAATTCAGATATCCAGTACCAGTGCATTTTTGCTTTTCAAGTAATATTTTACTGGATCAATAACCCAAACATACAAATATGTAAGTAGAGGAGTTCACTTATACATGGATTTTAATTAAATATATTGATGCTTATAAGCTCTTCTCCAGTCAGCTTCTAATCTGCAAGTAACCTTACTTCTGCAAATTAACCTGCAATGTTATGTTTCTTCATCAAAACAATAATGAAAGGATTAACAGTATATGATTCTTCAATTAACCTTAAATACAGCCCTGGATCTAATTTCCAGAATACATATGCTGCATCAGTATTCCAGACCACTGGAATGTAAGCAATATGAGAATATCCTACCTGTCTCTGCTGTCAAGACCATTACCACCTTTTTATTTTTTTAATGACTTTTAGTAATAATATCAAATTTCTGATACTTGAAACCAAAATCCCCAAATTAGACAAAACAGGGAATTATTAGGTGGCAGCACCTTTTCTTTTTAAAATGATAGCAAGGCTTGCATTTCACCATGAAGCAGCTTTGTGTCTTCTAGTAAATTTAATAGTGTGCAAGGTTTTGTCACATGGTCTTCTTATAATTTTTTGATGAGATCCTACTCAATGTGTATGGATGAGAAAGAGGAAAAAGAAAAGAGAGAGCTGAACATGTTCAAAACCCATTATTCAGCAAACTACATGCTAAAGTTTCAGCTTGATGATGAATTTAAAAACAGAAATTATTAAGAAACACTGCATTGTGAGTTCAAACTGTAAAGAAGTTGCCATATATTATTTAGGATTTTAAATTACTGGTTTTAATGATTATTATTAATTATGGAAGTATGTATTAAAGTAATTACTATATGTAATATTTTCACGCTCAATTTTACATTAATTTTTTTGCCTGTACTCAGCTGCCACAACAAAATAGAAGGGATAACATTATTAGTGGCTAGGATAAGTCAGAAGGTAGCTAGGTAATGCAAACAAAAATGAGACCAGTTAAAATCATTCTCTGCTCAAACCAAAACTAGAGACACAAATCAAAAAAGCTTGAACTGTGTTCTGGAGAATGAGAGACAATGTCATTCTCTTCTGTGAATAGAGAGATAATTTTTAGGGGTAAATAGTCCCACAGTCCCTGTTTCATGTCCAGCTTCAAATGCTTCCACCTGGAAGCTATTTCAAAATACACAGTCTTGCCCTCTGCCCTAATAATGAGTAGGAGAAGAGAATTTCTTAGATTACCAGAAGGTAAAAAAAAAATCTACTTATATGAGTTGAGATCACCACACTGATTTTTTTTAAGCTGAAAGAAAATACAAAACTGGTCAAATACATTGAAATAAAATTATAACTCAGTCATCAAGAAAAAAATACAGGGGAATAAAACATCCATATTAGTTTTAATACTCCAGTATTAGATACAACTAATACATCTGCCTTAAAAAATGTTACAAGTTATAGATTCTTATAAATTTTATTTACAAACTACATAGCACAAAGGAAGCTAAACAGAAAGATATCTAGAATCCCAAAGAAGAGGGAAAGAGTAAGAATGATTAATAAAAAATTTATATTATTGTTGGATATTCATATATGCACATATACGTATATCTATACCCGTAACTATAAACATATATTTGCTATACTCATGCTCAATACCATAAATATTCATGCTACTGTCATAGTCTTATTTTTCCAGTGAATGAAAGCCTTTACAGAGAATTACAAAGATGTGTTCTTTGCTCTCCAGTTTCAAATAAGATTGACAAAAGAGGTGGAATCCTGCAAACACCTGTATTGATGGAAAAGCCACAGCCTATGCTTAAAATTTTCTGTAGGACAGGAAATCCACATTACAATCCATTGTAGCCATCCTTATTTTCACTGTTGATAAAATATTCCATTTCCACTAGTAAAGCTATGTACATGCCTAATGTACAGAGCAGGATCTTCCAAACCTCCTGCTAGTGGCCTGATTTCTGTACAGAGCAGAACTGCTGATACACGGTGTGAACCAAATATCGGCAGGTAATCAAGACGGCCAAAATCCACAGCTGAAGTGTAAAGAGTAGATTTATTCCAACACCATGCTGGGTAGGACAGAGACACACACATTGTGTGCTTATTCCACTGTAGCAAGGGGCAAAAAGCACCCAAGCCACTCCCAGCCTCACGTATCAAAAAGGCCTGGCACGTGTGCAACCTTTCTCATGGTTGCAATTTTCCTCTCTGCTTCTATGATCTCTGCTTTGATCTCTCTCCCACGACAGGGAGCTTAAGCATGTCTGGGAGACGGCCTCCAAGTCTCTGTGAACACCTCTGTTATCTCCACACAGAAATTCTACTTCTCAAAACAGACACAGGACAAACAGCAGTAGGCAAAATAGATGGTTTCCCACACTGTTATTCTCCAAGCCTTGACATTCCCAGCTGCAAGGTCACTTGAGCAAACCTATCATCCTCCTCACCAAGTCCTTCAATTTTAACCCCTTCCTCCCAAAACATTTTGTATTTTTCTGCTGTTTTGTTCCAGTTTGGGCCTTTATTGGTTGGGTGGGTTTCTTTTTTTTATTTGTCTCCTCTTGCTTTCTACCAGTTACTTTCATTCAACAGTGATTTTTTTACAGTTCTTGTTGTCCAGGGGTGGATATTCAGTTAGCTACCAAGAGGACACACTGCACTCTAGAAGTTTGGTCAACGCTGGGTACCAGGGCAACTTTCTGCAAGACAGTAACAGAAAAATGCATTCTCTCCTGATGCTGGCTGTGAGGCTTCTGGCAGCTCCTCAGCCTGTTGTTGGCTGCCCTTGCCTCCTTCAACCAGCTGCCTCCACTGCTTCTATAAACGAGTATAGAACATATTCGTATGAATATAGTTTTATGATGTATTTCAGTTCAAAGAAGCCAGATTAGCTTTAGACTTTTTAATGAGTAGTCTTTGATAAACTGGCTCCTTTCATCTGAAATAAGGCTTAGGAGTGTTCATATCACCACAAACAAACCCGAGACCAAAGTTATTTCCTTATAGGAGATAAATGGAAAGGTAAAAGATATATGCCTGCAACCTTGTATTAGAGGAGAGGTGCCTTCTCCATACACTCCTTCTGTTCTGACACATCTGTTGTAATTTCTCCCAGGCTCCTCTTAGAGTTCTGTTAGGTATTGACTCCTCCTGCTTCCAGATTTACTTCTTTAAATTAAACTGTTTCCACTTTTCTTTTACAGTAGTATTTCTTTTTTCCTGCTATGTCTGCTGTGCTCCTAATCTGTAAGTAATTTCCACCATCTCACAGGTGTCCCATTTATGACATATCTTGTTACTGTTCCACTCTTTATCACTAATCACGGTGACACTCAAGGGCTTTGACACTTCCAGCATACCCTGCTCTACAACAGGCTGTGCTTTAATGCCAAACTCTGTTTTCATTGTGTCCCCATGTTTTTGGCTGTGAATGGAAACAGCTGTATTGAAACTACACCATCCCTTACAGTAGATTCATTTCTCACACAGATATTGTACAGGTAAGATGTGAATTAAAGATTTATTTCTAAAGTTCATCTGCTTATGTGTGTTTTCCCAGTAAATTAAAATTAATGTAATCTGCTCTTCAGGATAAATTAAGTTTTCAGATTAGATAAAAATACTTTTAGCCTAATTCAGAAGTGTGTATCACATGTGATGAGCTGAAATCCATTAATGCTAATTTGGATTCCATTAGATCTGCTTGTGACAATTCAACCAATATCTAATGAAACCCCAGCAATTATAACTTACATGTGAAGAATTTGGAACATGGGATAATTTCCCAGAGAAAAGTGGAAGGAACTATTTTCTGGGATTATGCTTGCCACACAGAAACCATGTAAAAAAGTGTGAATGTAAAACTTTGTGTCTCAGTCTTCCAAAGGCATTCACTTGCAAGTCTGCAAAAATGCAGTGTAGAAAACAGTGTTAATTTCCATAGATGAGTGAGAGAGTAAAGACTTACATATACCCATAAACATACTATAAAAACAACTGTGAACATCTTTAAATCCATACTTAAAATGAACTGTGAACATCTTTAAATCCATACGTAAAATGTACCATATAATGAAACAATATAACGTGGATACAGAGGCAAATAAGAAAGAGAAAGATGTAAAAGTATGTTAGCAAACACATAAATATGACCACACGTGGATCTTTAATGTGAGGATGAAGAAACCATCACTATGATCATCAAATTCCTACTAGCAAAGAGCTCCAGGTGCCAACAACTCCCTGTAATGCCCTGCCACTACCACAAGTGTGAAACCACCAACATTAGGGCCCAGAGGATCAGGGGAAGGGTAAGCATTACACCGAGAAAGGGATAGGAACTAAGCATGTCTATAACAATTTTAACTGTATTATTGACACCTTTCCATATAGAAGGTTCTTTCTCTTAACATAATAAATATGTCTGGACTATTAATGATTCTTGGATTAGATTCTTAAAGTCAATTTTATCAACAATAAATTATTTGCTTTATATATAAAATGTCTTCCCACTTTGCCAAGAAACAAGATCTTGAGCACAACACAGAAATATATGCAAAGAGACATATATTCAGTAAATATTCAAGGCTCTTCGTTAATCTCTAGACAATCTCAAGGTATAGCTGTGCTTAACTCACCCCTACCACTGCAAGATCTGCTGATCTTTTCTGTTCCTTGCTGCAGTCTCATTTGACACACTTTCCTTCAATCCTCCCCCTGCAATACTGGAAAGCTGTCCATGAAGAGAAGCATTTAAATTTGCAATGCACATGCCTTGGAACACGTGAACTCCAAACATGAAACTGTCACTTTCACAGAGATCACATGCATTGCTTTATTGTCATTAAGTACACGAATGATGGCAGTAGGTAGTCAAATAAGTTTGTCATTTCAATTTGAAGTTCCTCCCTGAGGCTGAGATGTATGAGTAGGCTCTCTGTCCCTGTAGCATGGCCATTTACAATTTCACTGTCAGTAGCCTGAACTTAGAGTCACAATGGCAAAAATTATTGGAATTATAAAGTATCGCAGAGGGTCCAATGCTGATCAGCACCAGTATGCCACAACCTTCCTAGAGAGAGCATCCTGCAAAGAGCAACTCTTCCAGGGCAGTGGCAGGCCTCCCTGGGCAGCAGGTGATTTCAGCAAGTGTAGCAATTTCTCAGCTACAAGTGATATCAGCTCTTGTGATTCAGCTCTTTGTGAAATCACCCAAGGTGAACTCAGGGACAGAGAGAGAGGAGCCTCATTTGGCTATTCCACAGAGGCAGCTTTAATTTTCCAGCAACCCCTGTGAAGGAAAGACCAGGGACAAAAACTCCTTGCTCAGGGGCAGAAACAGGGACATTTATGGGAAAGGCAGGGGGTGGGGTAGAAACCAATGAGCCAACTGGGTACAGGCTATTACCATACAGAAACAAGGCATGCTGAGGGTGGTTCACTTTGTCACCATGACCCGAGGAAGGTTGCTTATCTCTGGGGAAAGTCTTTTTGCTCTCATGCCTCTCTCCTCCAAGGGAGTACAGAGGGCTCTTGTGCCAAGGGCTCACAGCCCTCCACAAAAAAGTATATGAATAGGATGATATAAACAGATACACACTTTCAAATCTTGCACTGTGTCCTATACCTACTGTGATCATTGGTACGTGCACTGGGCCTAAAAGCACTTGCACAGGGTCTGAAAAAGGCAGGAAGTGAGGAGTGGTATCAGTAACAGCCTGAGGAGCTTAGGCTTGAATAGGTGATTCTGCCATCTACCATTATCCCTGCTAATTGAGGACTGCTCCTGGCAGGCATATTTTTCAATAGTACTTTTCCTGATTTTTCTATTTTTCAGTAAGTTGCAGGTATTTCTGTTTGGTGGTGATAAGCATGCTTTTGAGAAATGCTCACCTCTTTTCTCTATTCCATTATACCAGGCTTTCAAAAGCTTTATTGTGTTGTTGGATCACGTATTTTCAGGTCATCCAGAGTAGCCAAATTACCTCTTCAATGTATTTTTAAAATATATTTGTATTCTTTGTAGATCTTACATATGCCTTCTGCATCATAAACCTGGACAAAGCATTTGGAACCTCTAGCTGGTCAGAAATGTGCCTGTGCAACAGGTGGTGATGGTACTTATAGAGAAATATCATATAAGATCTCTGAAGATTGCTTTAGCAATGTGGTGGTCACTTGTGGCAAAACAGTGACAGAACAATAATGCCAGATGGGACATGATTCCTTTGCATCTCATTTACTGTAAATGATGGCAGTTTTGTGACTCATCTGACTGTACAGAACTACTCTGCATGCCAGGCAGTAGGCAATCAGCTACCTACCTGTAAGGGGAGTTTCATCTGCAGTATGAATAAGAAAAGAAAGGATTGTGCAGCAGAAACTGCAGTGTGTGCTTCTGCAGCAGAACTCGTGACAGTCACCAGCTTAGTACTCCAGGAAAATCCACAGAAGTTTTAAAATACTTTTTAATGATTAAGCAGAATGCCTTGCCATGGCTTCCATCCTTCATGTAAAGTGATTGCAATGGAAGGCACATTTTCAGTCAGTGCCTCTTCATGGGTCTTTGACAGGGTCAGGCAAGAGCATGGGCAGTGCAGCTCCTGCCTTTTGGCCCTGGGGCTCTTCTGGGGGACAGTCATGCAAGAGGGATTGGGTATTCATC
This sequence comes from Corvus hawaiiensis, assembly GCF_020740725.1. Lineage (NCBI taxonomy): Eukaryota > Metazoa > Chordata > Aves > Passeriformes > Corvidae > Corvus > Corvus hawaiiensis. Next base: position 110,770,344 of record NC_063214.1, on the reverse strand, counting down.
TAGTTTAATAACTCCTAATCCCCCTGGGGGAACAAAGTATAGGAGGAAAGGGATCATCTAATTATAGTTAATTGTATAGCTGGGAGAGTCTGATTAACATAATTAAGATAGCCTTGTGACTAGTAGCTATATGGCAGGAAAGTGTACTTAGTTATAGCAAGTGAAAAACTAATTAAAGAAGTATGAGCTAGACAACCTAGCTAAAGTCCTAAAAGGATGATTTTTTGACACTAAAAATGCATACATCTTGTGTATGCTAGAGAAAGCACACAAGATTGTGGCAAGCGTGCACGGACTGCAAGGCAGGTTTTACAGAGAGATGAAAGATTGCAGGTTAATGCACTGGAAAGTTTGCAGTGTATGAATGATGGGAAAGAGGTAAGCATGCATGAGTTGCTTGGAAACAGCCTGTGGGCCAGAAAACAGGTACTGGTGTAGGGTGAATATAATGATTGTGTTTGGTATTCCTGTTGTTAGGAAGTGGATCTTAGCCTTCGCCCCCACCACCCCTCCTCCCCCAGGCATGAATGTAAGTGTATGCTATGAAAGCCAAATATGTTTTATGGTATAATTTATCTCTTTCGCAAGATGTGCTGCTTCTTGTTCTCCATGGGTTTCTTGGGGTCTTCCATGATAGTAATACAGTGCAGTTTTAGAGACCTGATAAGGTGCATGCATAGAGGTGAATAATCATAGCTTTTCAGTATTACCAAGTAATATTTCAGTATTATTAACTCAGCTCCTAATTTCATGATACCCAAGAACTTAAGAGCTGTGTAAAGGGATTTGTAAAATTTGTAAAATTTTAGTCAAGAATTTTTTCCATTTCTGCATTTTCCCCAAAGCAATGAAGGCCCTCCACATTTAGAAATAATAAGATGCCAAATTATGTGAGAAAGGTGTGTTTCAACTTCTCCCACAACTACGAAGTGTCCTGGGTTGAGCTTCCAAGGCTATGACTATGTTTTTCTTTCATAAATGTCTTAGTCTGATATATTTTTAAATGAAATTTTGTCATAACTGTAAAACAAACAATCCAGATCATTCCTACAAGAAAATTATTATTTTATTTTTAAAAAGAGGTAGCTCACATTGCATAGTATAAGAATTCATTGTGATCTTTATTTTTCGCTGGATTTCTGCAAATTAAGAGCTTTGTCAGATAAAAATTACTTTCATTTCGTCTCACCTAATTCTTTTGTTGTATTTCTGGTTTTCTTCCCTGAAAAAAAATCTCAGTATAGTTAGGAATCTTTGTACTCCTCTGGTGGCTGGAAGGCAGTGCAACAGAGATGTTTCTTAAACTTATTCACATGGATGGTCAATATGTAAAAACCCAATTCAAAACAGCAACAATTTACTTTCTGGACTGGGCTGTTAGGGTTTTCCGAGTTCCAACAAAATAGTTCAGCTATCCTTTGCCACGCTATGGCCATGCAGTACCACTGAAATAAACCAGAAAGTACAGTTTTACAAAGTGGAAAACATCCTTACTATGGCAAAAAAAGGCTATGGATAATGATAATTAAAAATCCTCAAGCAGTCTAACCCATGAATCTAAGCCTGTTCCTGAACCATTGAACATGAAACATGAACATGAAAGGGTACAAGCACTGGAGTAGAATGATATGTCCTAGACAGAGGATATTACACGCCTGCTGGAAATAGATAATGATTATGGCCAAAATAAAAATAATGAGTGTGGACTCAAAGCTTTGACCTGTTGGTAGATTAAATCTATACCTGTATTTTCATTACCAAACCCAGGAGTTTCTTGCTGGTCTAAATCCAGCATAGTTACATCTATTTAAAATGGACCAAATGGAAAATCTTGTGAGCTTTTTTCTACCTCTGTGTAAATGCAGTCCCACAGAGAACATGCCCTGTGCTCTGTGGGGCCACCACCTCGTCCAAAGAAATGCTTTGCACAGTCTCAGAGCACAAATCTGCAACATTTCTGGTGGGGAATAATTTCAAATGGAATGTGTGGCAGTCATATATGCTGATCCAGCAGCATAGCAATATATGAGGTTTCTATATGAATTTTTTAGTTTGATGAAGCTAAAATGAATATGACTTTCAATCCATTTTCATCAAGGTTCTATGAACAATTCACATATATATATATACACACAGATGTATGTATTCTGTTTGGGATTTTGCTCTTTCTGTGAGATTCTTGAAATTAAAAAATTAAAGATACTCTTAAAATGGGGTATTTTAATGAATGCTTACTTGCAGGTCAAGTTCACATGGATGGTCAATATGCAAAAAGCCAATTCAAAACAACAACAAAGCAAACAAACAAAAAACCCCAATAAAACTAAAGCCCAAAAAGCAACTTTGTATTTGTTGTGATCTCAAAAATTGGTACAAAAATTAAAGCTAGAATTCTAATGAGAAAGATTCCAGTAGTCAATTGATAATATATTATTTTTAAATTGAACAATCTAAGAAGTATATAATAATCATGTGTATATTAAGAATACATAGTTTTTAGAAATTTAGAAATTTTCAGTGCTTTCAGAGAAAAGGAATTTACTCTAAAACTGTAACAAGTCACTTAAAAGTTTTAAAAAACTTTGGTTGTTTTTTTGAGGTATTTTTGTTTTTTGAAAAAGCCCCTCTGCTAGTTTACTGCAAAGTAAGGTTCAGGAGAATCAGCAGGTTTTGATGTAAGTGCTTTAACATCCACCAGGCTGTTTACGTGTATATGTTAAGCAATTTTGATTAGTCTTATAAAACAAGCAACAGTCAACATTTATAATTTTTTTCCAAGTTAGAGTACATGCCAAACAAAAAGTTGAAGCTGAAATACATAACTTAATGATTTAACTGCCATTTCAATTTATTAAACATATTAATAAAAATGTGTGTATTCATCGTTCCAGACATATGCACATCCAATAAAGCAATAATAATTAGATTTGGCAGCCAAAAAGCTGGCTTTTTCTGAAGCTTGAACTCTTCTTGACATAGCTAGCAGCCATACCAAACTTCTTTCAAGAGTTTGTGTTTTCCGTCAGGAAAAGCCTATGAGAAGAAGCAGACCACAAGGGGTGACCTAAAGTCAACAACTGATCTTCTGTAAACTGAACAGTGCTACAAAATTTTGCTTTTGTTCCTCACAATCAGCATATTTTTTTTCCTCTCATCCTGTCAGAGATTAAGAGAAGGAGAAAGTAAAAAAAGACAGCAGGTTTGCATTCTTGCAGATTGACTGACAGCATTTACTCTAAGCCAAGTGACGATTTTTCTCTTCAACCGTTATTTTGGACTTTGAGTTGAACAACTTCCCAATCAGTTTGAACTGTGTGAGTGACTTTGCAAAGGCTTACATGCCAAAAGGCATAAATGGGTGTTTGGTAAGCAGTAAGGTTTGCTGTTTGCCCCCTAGATACTTTTAACTGGAGTTGTAACACCCAAAAAATCTTTCTCTCTTGTGCAAATGAATAATTACATGTGGAGTCTTAGCAGTAAAGTACATTTTTTAAAGGAACTAGGTTTGTAGTAGAAAGGTAGAGCAGCTACTGCTCATGAACAAATCACTTCTTCATATGGATTGACCATACTGAAATTAACTGGCATGGAAAGCAGAATAAACAGTTAATCATTTTCTAGTTGCAGTGACTCCCTTTGTTGAATTAATTGGTTTGGACTATTAAAGAGTAGCTCCATGTCTGAGTTTCATTGGTGGTTTATGGATATTCAGACCAGAACAGAAGTGGCCCTGGGTGACATCTGGTACCTTCTGAGTTCTGTCTTCCTGCAAGAACTTTTAGGTCTTCTTTTGTAATTTAGAAATTTATCATTAAATAACTTCTGACTGCTAAGAAAGTACCTGAGAGAACATTTTGCACTAGTGATGCCCGCCGTAAGCACAAAAAATTGTACCAGTTCCCTTTTAAAAACTATGTTTTGCTTTTTTAATTAAGAAAAAAAGGTAAAAATTGTCATGCACGTTATGTGGAACAATGAAGTTTATGGCTTCCTTATAATAAATATGCTGATAGAAGAAACAAATTTGAGAAATGTAAACATTAATTCTGTTTACAGTCCTTTAGAAGTACTAAGTTCATGTTCTTAACTGAAAATAAAGGAAAAGTGTTTAGTGGGTTTTTTGGTGGAATCAGAAGAAATTTCCCCTTGATTTAATAGGAAAGCCAGTCACGTAAATTGAAATGGGAAAAGCCTTACAATGTCAATTCTTCCAATCCACAGATAACGTAGGTTGGTACCTTAATGCAGCTGAAGGAAGGAATGACCAACAGATATTGAATGAGAAAATGTGGATGAGGAAGACATTTTTTGTCAGATACAATACAGCAAAGCACAGATTGTAGTTGACAATAGCATGGGTAATGAACAAAAACCTGATATAATTTCACTAAAAGTCATAGAATGATAAAATAGATAAGGTTAGAAAGGACCTTAAAGATCATTAGTTCTAACCTCTCTGCCATGGGCAGGGTCTGCATTCAATAGATCAGGTTGCTAAACCCATGTTTATGAAGAATAGAAAGACTATGCTTTTTGGAAAAAGGCAAATTATTGATAGAGTCTCATGGACTTGAAGAAGAAGAAGAAGAATGGAATAACTGCATGGATTTTGACAGAAAAAAAAAATTGTCAGAAAAACTATTAAAGACAAGGAAAGTAAAAAAGTAAATAAAATTACCCAAGAACATTATCTTCAAACCACAGTGAGTCTTGTGACTTTATCTGTTTATAAGCAAAGGAAGGACAGGCTGTAAGACACTCATGTGAAAATAAGTAGCTGGTGTTTTATGTTATAGAAAATAGTGTAAGGAAAAGGGCAGAAAAGTTACAGAGTTGGAAAGATGCTAACTGCAAGAGAATTTTGAAGACTTTCAAAGCAAGATTGTAATTTTTGAGGCTGGCGAGAGAGGTTCTGCAAGGACAAATGAGAGTCCAACCCTTTCTCTTTCCCCTAAAAATAAATTTTAAAAAACCAACCAACCAACCAAGAAAACCAAACAAAAACAAAAACCAAACAAACAAGCAACAAAAAAAAAAACTACAAACCACAAAATCAGCCCTCCTAATAGGAGTTTCAAATTCCTTTCAAGATTCAAGTAACAAATCCCTTTAGATACTTTGCCACCATCAATACATATCTATATTTTGGGGAAAACCTTTTTTATTTCTGTAATACTAAATATAAATAGCTATTAAATCTTCTAGATGCAAACTTTTGCATCTGCCACTGACATAAATGAACTAATTTGAAACTGTTTAGTCCTATCACTCTTTGCATGATTCTGTCAGTAATCTGACTGTTAACTGAGACAGCAAATCATCTCTCTTGCAGTTTAACTTGATAATGCATTCATTTTCAGTGTTTATGAATAATATAAAATTAATTTATTCATCACGACACATTTTTCAATCCTTAGATGCAAAAATCTCAAAATCTCTGCTTTGATCCCATGTCTGTGCTTTACTGTGTCTTTAAAATTGACTTGGACACCAGAGCATTTCTGGAAAGACAGCATTTCTTGTGCATGTATATACACGTATGTCCACACAAATGTGTGTGTTTATACATGGAAAAAGTATCATGTTTGAAAAATTATTCAGTCTCTAGATTAAAGACAAGTTACTTTTTAAAAGGTTTAAATATTTTACCTGTAAAATGACCAAGAGTGTTGATTTTAGAAGTTGTTAACTGTGAAGAATTGTATTTTGATGTGTCTTGTGTTGCCAAGAGAATTGTGAAGATTCATGTGCAGGTTTGCTCTTTGACATGAACTCCCAGGTTTGTGTAATTGTGCCTGACTGATGTGTGCGGGAGGACAAGGAGGGCTAGCTGGAAAGACACAGAGCACGAGACAGCATAAAACTACACATATAACTACAGAGAGTAAAAATGTTTGTCCCACACACTTTAACAAAAATCATTGTCAGATTGTTAGAATACATCTACTGCCATGATTTTTAGTGGCCAGTGAAGCTTTTTGTGTGCTGTTTGCCACCAAAATATAGCAATTTAGTCATTCAGGGTGCATCTCCTTCCAGTTGTAAGGATAACCCTACTCATCTTTGCACAGGATGTGATTAGCATGTTCTCCATAAGTGAGCTCTGGATTTCCACATAACGCTGAATTTGGGTCATCTGGGCGTCACTGCAGAGCCATCTTTCATAGCAGATGCCGAACAGCCAAAGGGCTGCACCCATAGCAGGGATGAGGCAAGCAGTCCCCATCTCCTATGAAGTCCCATGATTGCTCAGAAGCAGATGATTGTCAGCTAGACCAGATGAATTTTTGCTTTGACAAATCAAGATGTTTCAGTACAAAATACTCAACTTTAAACAGAGACATAACCGGAGATATCCTTGTGCAGTTTTATAGCAAAGGAAAACACACAAACACAAAGAACGGCCTCCAACATTTGCCTTAATTTTTGTGGAGCTTCATCTTTTCATCTGAAAGGACAGAGGATGAAAATTTCTTAATTGCTATGTCCTGACTTTCCTGGAACTCTACTTTATAGAAGTCTTTTCTTCTTTGCTGCTGAAGGACTGCTCTTTCCTCCTCTGCATTAGTTGCATTACATTTATTTACAAAAGAAGGGAGGAAAATTTGAGCTTTGGATTGGTTCTTGTCCCCATAGCCTTTCTGTGACAGCACACAATTCTTCCCTTTGTCAGAAAGGAATATATGCATTTTCCCATGGTGGATGAAAGCTGTACAAAGTAAGCTACAATGATAACCAGTTAGGAGAAAACAAGGCGCAATCACATCCTATGAGGATATGTAGTACAATCCAAGTTCTTCTGAATGGAGAAGTAACAACAGTCTCAATAACAGATAAGCACACTGTAATTATCATTGTTTGGTTACACACCCAAGCTGGGTGCAGAACTTGTTTCTATTTTCATCTTTTTCTACCTTACCTGCCATCAGTTAGGAAAGCTTGTCTGGTGTGCAAATGAGGGAGGGTTGTTAAACTTTACACCAAATATCTTAAACAAAAAAATTGAGAAAGAAAGGGAAGAAGCAGACAGAAAATCTGCTAAATGATGTTTTATCTGAAGCACACCCTGGTCCTCATGGTGGCACATCCTTGCAATGAAGCACTGCCCCGGGGTTCTCCCTGCTGTCCTGGTCCCCTCACCTCTCCGTGATAAGAGGCATCTTGGGGCTGCTGCAGGAATGGGGTTTGGGAATGTCAGGAAAGAGAGCTCTGTATTGTCCTTCAGCTACAGAAACCACACTCAGGGAGCAGGATGCTTTGTAAGGAAAAACCCTGCCCATATAGCATGAGTACAGTCTCCAGATATGGTTGGATCTGGTCAGGGAGTCAGCCAGAAAGCTGATGGTCGCTGTGCAAGAAAGGCGCTATTGCTGACTGCTGTAGCTGCAGAGATTGGGGAAACTGCAAACTAGAGATGTAGGGAAGAGGAAAAACCACAGACATGTCAAAATAATTGACCGCTGGATATCAGTTTCTATAGAGAGAATGACAGCAAAAAGAGGCCTAAGGAGAGTCTCCCTCCTTGTCTGGATGCAGAGGGTAGCATACAGTCAGGGGATAAGGAAAAGCATGAAGTACTTCATGCCTTCTTTGCTTCAGTCTTTAATACCAAAACAAGTTGTACTCAGTATAGCCATCTCTCAGAGCTGGAAGTCAGTGATGGGCAGCTGAGTGAATAATCCAGGAGGAATGGTTAGTGACCTGCTATGCCAATTAGACACCCACAATCTATGGGCTGGCAAAAGAGCTTGCCAAGCTACTTTCAGTCAGTTATTTACCAGCACTTCTAGTTAACTGAGGAAGACACAGTTGACTGGAAATTAGCAAATGTAACAGTCAGAGATTGAAATATTATAGTTTATGACTTAAACATTTTCTTAAAGGACTTTTAAAACTGTTACAAAAGCCGCAAAGAAGACTATGGCACCCTGAATGGGGCCCTGACTGAGGCCTTACACCACTCCCTGATGAAGATAAGATAAAGTAACAAACTCAGGGCTGGGGACATTCACAAAGCACAAGCTTAACACCTCCAAGGTGCACAGACCCTTGAACCAAAGGGTGGAGGGAGGAGAGGCTTTGGGTGTCTTGGAAAAGCCTGTGGTGAGAGGAGCAGTGACTGCCCATCCTCCCCTGTGCAGAGGAGCCCAGCTGAGGGGTCCTCACCGGGGGAGGGGAAGCTTATCCACAGCAGAAGGGGGTGACATGGCCCATCACAGGGGCCCCCCTCAAAGGGGTCCCCAGACCCTGCACCAGAGCACCAGAGATGGTGCAACAGACCCTCAGTGTTGCAAGGGACAGTGTCAAGCCGGCCCCTGCAAGGGAGACACGTGGGCGTTCCCACCTGGCCCACAGCGTGTATTAATCCATGGGATTCTGCACTCTTTGGCGTGTGGCAGCGTGGCCACGGCAGCGATGGGGGACCCTCACCACCAGCAGACCAGATGGAGGGGAGCAACGAGATGTCATTGGGACCCTCGGATGGGTGCTATGCTTCCACCTAACCCCTGTCACCTCTCCCTGTTCCCCCACCCCCCATGCACACTTCTTTTTTCCATTTCTTTTTTTCTTTCTTTTCTCTTCCCTTCTCTTTGTCTCTCTACTATTAAATAAAATACATCAATATTTTGGCATCAGCATCTAACCTCGTTTGGTTTTAATCTCATTTCTGGGAATATTTTGAAACTTCTAAGTTCTTTCTGGTTTATGCACAGAGACTTAGCTTGCTTTGCTTTTCCGGGTTTAAACCGGATCGTTACAAACACCCAGCTACAAGAAGGATTGGAAGGATGATCCAAGAAATTACAGGTGTGTCAGCCTGACCTTGGTACCAAGAAAGATCACAGAGCATATTAAATGTGTACTATTGAATGAGGGCTTCGGTGGATCGATGCCGGGTTTGTTCCTACTGAGTCCCTCATGGACACGCTCAGGCGGCGCTCTCCCAGCACCTACGCGTGCACACGATCTCACCCTCGCAGGAGGTTGTGAACAGCCACTCACACACACAGTCTAAGCACAAACCAGAGATGAAGAGGTGAGAGGGGTTCTCTGCATGCAATTCGAGGCATTTAATGGCAACACCCCAAAGGCAACAGAGGCAAGAAGAACCCCAAACTGAAAGCCTGCACCGGTGTTATCCCCAGAGCTCCCAAAGGCGGGCAGAGCATCCAAAACCAGTACTCTGAGGGCTAGGGGGCAGAGGCAAGGTTGAGTGACATAGCAGGGGCCAATGGCAAAAGGGATAGGAGGGGGAGAGGGCCAGTGACCAGCAGAATCTAGAAAAAGGGAGAACTTCTAGCACAGTGTTGTAGGGAGAGACCACTTTTAGGGCAACTTGGTGGGTATAAAGTGGACTTAGCCACCGCAACAGTGTACTGTTCAACATGACTACCAGGCTTAACCACAGAAAATGTATACTGCTCACTGCCCATTTGAATTATAGAGTTAAATTTATTGATGTGCACTATCCAGGAATTTCTATTACCAACTCGTACTGAGATGTGAAATCTTTGACTATGTTTGGTCACCAAGCACTTTTGCATTGGCCTCATAAAAGCTCTTGGATTTCTTCCCTGCGGATTGCATGAACACGTTACAGGCTTACTGCTCCGGTCACACTGAAGCAATTCATCAGCATCACAAGGATTCCTACTGGCTTTGGAAATGTATCTAATAATAAAATACCTGTAAAATCTTCCAAATCTCACTGAAGACTCTGGTCAACCTGCTATAAATCTCCTCTGGCATTTTACTTCTTGATCTGAAATTGCAACAGTCTCCTTGCAGAAAGTTAAACCAAAAAAGAAAGTGGAAGCAAACTATGAAATTCCCACATTGCCATTGAGAAAGCTCATTATAAAATACAGCTGATACAGATATAAGTATATACTCTGCTCTGGTTCAAAATATTCTGTATTCTAATGCAGTAAGGATTTAATTGATGCCACTATAATTACTGTAATAGATTCCTTACCATATGCTTCCTTCAGGATTTTTAGAACAAGGTTCCTCAGTTGGTTATTAATAGTCCTGAAAAAGCTTTTACTTTTGTGTTTGGTCATGTGAATAAATTGCAGTCCTCCTACTTGAGATGCATTTAACTGTGCATTTGTCCAAACCAATGCCTTCCCTTACTTCCAATTTAAGATATCTGAACTAATTAAAATATACCTTATCTAACTACATTATTATAGCTGGGAAGTAATTTTATATCATCAGTAAATGAGTTGCATCTAATTAAAAATTAACTTTCGTATTGTAATTAGTTTTTAGAATGAAAGCGCTGATAGTCTTCAGTGCTCTTGAAATATGGTATTCTCTCACATAGGCTTTAGCCATACATTTTCTCAAAAAAAACTGTAATAGGTAAATACATTCTGATAAGGAAAAATAAAGTTTGGGGATTTTCAAACAAGTACATTTTTTCCTAGATACATGCAAAATCCAGTGTCTTATTTAACCTAGACCACTGCCCTCAAACCATTTTTTCCTCCTAGATAAATGAAAAAAATTTAGAAAATATTTATTCTAGATGTGTGGAGTGCTACTTTCAAAAGCACAAGGAGCACAACTTGCTAAAGTAGGTAGTTTACCACTATGTAATAATTCATTTCATGTCAGATGTTCTACAGCAGTAAGGATATTTTGCTCCATCAAAAATGATAAGAAATTAGTTAAAGAAAATAAGCTGTAATATTAAAAAAGAAGCAAACAAAAAAACCACCCTAATTTAAAGTTTCACTTCTTTGCAAAGAAATAGCAGTCAAGGAGGGATAACAACAATATTTCTCCCTGATTATGTAAAATGACAAAAATGATTTTTTAAAAATTGTTATTTAAAACCACCAAGAATTGTTAAACTAACATCCTTTCTCAAAACTTTAACAAAGTTTCAGCGATATTATTGCAAAGAAAAGGCATAGGGAGGAAATATATAGAAGAATTTTCAAGATATTAAAAAAAGATACTTCAGAGGACTTCCAAAATGTTAAGGAATGTTACTTCTAATAAATTTTGCTCTTCCACTGTGGTAGAGAGTACTTCTCATGAATGGTAAGATAAAGTCAAAGGATAAGAACATGGATAAAAATAAGAGCTCCAATAATATTACAGAATTAAACAAAATAAAATCTATGGTGGAGATGTGTAATATTCATGATATATCAATGCTCATGAAGTACTTAAGTAGTTTAAATAGTTTTCTATCTCGTAAATCAATTTGTTACCAAATACTAGAAAAGTTCATCTGTCTCTGTTACATTTTTTGCTTTTTCAGTACATAAATAAAGTCTTCCTTTGGGTATGACACTTCCCCTTGGAGCGGGTTTTATTCTGGTCTGAGTCAGAGGAGGATGCTGGGATGTTTCTGAATCAAAGAATGCTAAACATTGAAACTCTTACCTGTAATTAAGCAATTTATGTCAGCTTTGGATAGTGGAAGGGAAACAGGAGGAACAACAATCATTTTTCCAATGGGGCAGACAAAATATTTTGAATGTGTCCTTTTGAAATTTACAGGAAAATGTTTCAAAAATATTGAGCTTTTAGGGGGTTTATGCTAAAATCTGTTTTGTTTTCTGACAGCAAATATTTTGGCTCTAAGACAGTATTTTTACTGAAAAAACAAGACAATGTAAGAATGGCAAATTCATAGAGTATGAATTAATTTGCTTGGTCAAAAGCTTAACAACTCTCATCCTTATTCAATTCTAGATGATTTATTTAAACAAAGAATACGGATCACACTTCTCCACACTATTGTTGAAGCTAATTTTTGAAATACTAAATATTTTAAAATCTTGTACATTTCATGTCAAAAGAGGACAATAACAGTTAATAAAAAATGGGGCTCTTCTTGTTTTATATTCTGGTTTCTTCAGAAAACAGCAGTCACATTTTCTAGCCACATTTTTTGAGTCCACTACCTGCCTGGACCAATAAGAGGGCAGTTGCTGTTCCTCTATAGTCCAACAGATAAAGGGGTTTTTTGCAACCATCAAGTTAGATTATGTTAAATTTGCAGTAAACTTATTCATCTCTCACTATCCACATTATTTTTGTTCCTTTTAATCCAGAAACCTAAAATTCTTGTGAGAAGAATTGTTTGAGCAAGAGAGATAATAGGATACTACCACAATTCATATGTAAATGATGTTTACATGCCATAAAATTATTCTGATAAGCATGCAGTGATGTGATTTGAAAAACAATTTCATCTGCAATGATACTCTTATTTGTTAATGGCATTAAATGACAGTCTTGTGAAAACATGGTTTTCATATTACCACGTTACCAGGAAAAATATGTTTAAATAAAAATATTAGCAGAATTGAAATTATTTTTTCTCCTCTAATATTTATATGTTTATTAAAGTCTAAATGTTTTCCATAGCAATCGTACAGCCACACCATCTGCTCCCAGATTCATTACTGTTTAGCGCCCTTTCCTCACTTTGATGCACTTGGAAGCTTTCCAACATTAACTTTCTCCCTTTAGCAAGACTGGAAAGCAATCGCAACATAACATTTGGAGTAAAGATTAAGGCTTGATGAAAGGAACTTGTGATGAGCTACTTGTTCTAAAAAGGTGTGCAGAATCATAGCTAAGATGAATGCATGAGTAGGAAAGTCACATCTGAAGTTAAGGAATTTGTAACATTTTCTAATTATTAAGTAGATAGACAAAAATGTGAAGAAACTTGAGAGGTTTTCAGGGAAACTTGTAGAAACATGAATGAAGGGTGAAAGGCTTTGGGTACTGTTCAGTGAATGGCAAATGGACAATGGAAATACACTGACAGTGTGGGACATCGACATGCACCAGGAAGCATGAAATACAGAGAGAAGCTGTGTAAGAATGATGGAGGGCATGGGAATAGCAGTGAGAAGTCTTTCAGGAATAAAAGTAAAGCATCTAAAAAGGCTTTTCTTCTGTACCTCCATTCTCAGTTTATGAATCATAGACAAACTGTACAAAACCTGACAACTTAATTGGCCTTAATTATATACATGTCTGGAAGGTGGTGGACTATGACTTCCTCTAGAAAGTGCCTTGAGGTCAAGGGAAAAAGACATGAGGACTGTGAAAGAAATGAAAAGCAGAGATGAGAAGTATAGAAAAAATACAACTAAAATGGAGAACACATGATATTTAAGGAGCTGTGAATCTTGAAAGGTGATGGCTGGAGTAAGGTAAATTAGAAGAGGATCCTGATGTTGAAAGAAACAGTAATGTTTAGAAGGGTTAAGGTAGGTGAGAGTGAAGGGAGAAGGCAGAAAAGGCTCTTACCTTTGTTGGCACTGTGCCTATAGAAGTCTTTCTTTATTTACATCCCTTGTCTTTCTTTACGTCTTACAACCCAAGTGGACTTTGGCTTCCATAATACTATCCCCGCATACTTGGACAGTACCTCTACATTCTTCCTGGGTTGTCCCATGCTGCCTCCATCTTTTATCTGCTCACTTTTAACATTTGAGTCTAGTCAGAAGATCCTGGTTCATCCATGAAGGGCTCTTGCTCTGTTTTCTTGATTTCCTGTGTGTTGGGATGAAGCATTGCAGGTGACCCTTGAAAGTCAATCAGCTTTCCTGGAGTCCTTTTTTTTTCTTCCTAGATTGTATTACATCAGATTCTTTAGAGCAGGCCCCTGAAATGGCTAAACTCTGCTCTCATGAAGACCAGGGATGTGATTGTGCCTTGTTTTTTCCTCTGAGCATCCTGAACTTCACTATCTCATGTTCCCTGCAGTCAAGGCTGTTCACATCCCTGTTCAGTTCTTCTATAAATCAGACTTATCAAAGTGCCCTCTCCTCGTTGACTCCTTGATCATCTGTGTTAGGAGGTTGTAGTCACTGCTGTCCTCAAACCTGTGTTGCGCCTCCACCAGATATTTGGGTGGTTTAGGTTACCCATGAGGACCAGAGCTGGCAAAAAGTAAGGATGCTCCCAGTTGCCTGGAGAAGGCTTTGTCTACTATTACATCCTGATCAGGTGGTGTTGATGCCTTAGGTTTTAACTTTCTTATTTTTCAAATCCTGTACTGCCTAGTGTGTAACTGAAGTTTCTTGTAGCCTGTTAATTTCTGCTCTCTCATGTTAGGTAGACATAACAAACCCTCTCCAGGCCTGCTCTCCAAGGACACCCAAACCATCCTAGGCCCAAAAAGTATAAACCAAAGAGCCTCTAAGGGGGGAAGCAGAGGGGAAATTACATCATTAAACTGAAGCTTTAATTGGAGAATTAACCCATATATGCAAATGAACCAAACCTATAAAAGTGTGAAGAACTGTCGTCCATCTTGGGGTCCATCTTGGCAGTAGCCTCTGGCTCCCCAGGGGGTACCTTTGAAGGCCTTTCAAATAAATACCTACCTTTATTCCCTTACTCCTGTCTAGTCTCTGTTTCTAGGAGGCCTCTGTAATTTTGTTAATTGCCCTCAAATCTTGGACTAACCGATACCCACCACAAAATCACCAATATTGTTCAGCCTTCTCTTGGCCCAGTTCATGACTAGCTCATTGTCCAGAGACATTGTCTAGGCAGAGCGTTATGAATTCCTGTAGCTCACATAAAAGGCAACTCACTCTCCCTACCTTCCCAGCCATGCTTCCTAAAGTCTCCATCCCTCCATCACAGTGTGATGGATGCAGCTATGTGAGCTGTCCCACCCTGCCCATGTGATCTGAGTGAGCTAGCAGTCCTGTAATTTCACACAGACCTCCAGTTCATCCTGTTGTTCAGGTGCTTCAGAGAAGTACCCAGTCACACTAATTTCCCAGAAATTTATGAGAGCTTTTCCCATGACCATGTCCTGTAGGCTGTCTGTTATTTATATGCCTACACTTGAGGTGGGGCCCTTCACCCCCATATTGCTGATCACAAGGAGTCCCCCATTCACACATCAAACTTTTTTTCCCATCCTAGTCTACTTTTCTTTCTCTTTCCCAAATGGTGGAAGCACAACAGGGGTAATAGTAACAACTCTGCCATTTGGAGCTTGCTCTGGTGAGAAGATGAAAGGCCTGTGAACCTGAAAGGACATAGGATGTATTAGAGGTAAAATAGCCAGTGCTGACTGTAAGAGAAACATCAGGGGAGCAAACTGCAAGTAGAAGTTCATGGATCAGTCTGAGCCAACTGATAGAATATGGTTTTCCACCTCAGGGAACCTCAGAATGGAGCTGCTGGGAAAAGAGTGGGGCTGGCAGCAGACTGGAGAAACTCCTGCTTACAGCCTTCCAGCAGCCAGAGTGCCATCAGGGACAGAGTTAAGAGAGGTGATTCATCTTCTCCTTGTAATTGGAGCTGACAGAAGTTGCATGTTTTTCTGACAGCATTGGCAGAGCACTTGCTTGTTCTCCACCACACTCCCTGGGCATCTGTGGGAACCCGCAGTGCAGAGCCTGGTGGGCCCCGTGCCAGGCTGAGCCGGTACCACACACAGGCAGGGATCTGCACTCCTGCCTGGAGCACTCCCTCACAGACACACAAAGTTAACTATACCAACCATAGCCGGGCTGTGGGGTAATAAGGTTATGTGCATGCTATAAATTCCCCCCCAAACTTGTTTGCTAAGAAGAGAAGCAGTTTTTTCAATGGTTCCAGTGCCCCTTTAAAGGAGGTCTGGCAACTAGCAATGTATTTTTATCACTTCCATGTTTAAAATGATTTTACAGCATTTTATCAGTAATTTTGCCACCGCTTTTGTTTATAAGGTGGAAATGCAGTTGAAAAAGAGTGTCTATTTCATTGTTTAAGAAAGGGGTTTAAGTTAATTATCTTGTCCTGCTAGTTAGACTAAATAACAGTGCCATCTGCTGAAAGGTAGTACTGACTTACAGGACAAGTTTACAGTCATTGTACTTTACTAAGTAGAAGTATAAAGAGAAAGAACAAGAAAAATGGTGATAAAAGGAAAGAGAAAATAAAAGCAACCTGAGGAGGAAAAGATGTAGATGTACAGGAAGGATCTTCATTAAAAGGAGGATGAAAACAAAGACAAAAAATATCTAAAAGCAAAAGGAAAAAGAAGTATGCTAAGAGAGAAAAAGATGTCTCTTTATAACAGTATTGATTTGAAGTTTAAAAAGCCATGATACATTATTCTTCATAGTGACCTCTCTTTTCAAATTCCTACATACTTCCTAACCCCAGTGGCACTTGTCTGCTCATGTCAATAATCTTCAGCATCAATCTTGCAAAAAAATTGCATGCTAAACTCTTTTAATCAAATTAGAGCAACACCAAATAATTAAGATATGGTTGTGGCCTGTATAAAAAAAATATTGTTGTATATTTCAAGCAGTTTTTTGGCTTCTGACAAAAGATATTTTTATTGCTATTAGCTTCTGGAAAGGATAGCCAATGAAACAAATATTCTGGCATGGGAGAGACAGTATTGGGTGAAAGAGGTAGCAAAAAGACAGTGCATATGTTGCTAAAAACTCTGCCTGTTTCATTAGCCTTGTTTTCTGAAATACTTATAGGAAACTGATCAATTATACCCTTTCCCTTTTTCAGTGAGAGATGGGAATGTGAAAGGAACCCAGTCATACATTTCCTTAGCTTTTGATCATATCATCCAGGTGTGCATTAGAGGTTTCCCCCAGAATTTTGTCTCACCACATGATTGTTTTAAGGAGTTCAGCTACCCTTTGAATCCCAAGAAGTAACTTGTAATATTTTTATTCTTTAAAAGAAAGAGGAACTTTGATTAAGATATCAAAGTGGAAAGTTATGACTTTATCATTAGCTTGGTGATAACATTTCCTGGAGATCTAAAAATATACATACAATTTTAATAAGATTGCATAAATTTATCATGCGGAAGTTGAAGTGTTTTTTTTATATTTGCTATTGTGCTTTCAGTGTACCATAAACATGTCAACTAACAGATTTTCATTATCCTGAGTAGTGTCTTGTGTTGGTTTAGTTTTTGCCTGAGAGAATGGTGCTCCTTTGTTTTACTACTTTTAGAAAAACTGAATAATTGGCATTAATGCATCAAGCATTACACCTAACAGTAATGAAAATATGGTATAGAGCCTATTTATAATAGTGCAAACTCTTTTAGTTTATCTCACTATTTTCAATATTGGACATTTTTTTAAAGCTTCAACTCCTTAACTCCTGGGATTCTGAAAGTCCCAGTAGGCTACTTTTGGATTTTGGAATTAGTGACCTATTCACTCTGCATGAAAAACTAGAAAATTTGAGAATTTTTAAGGATGAAGAAGGTGAAGTCATGTAAGAAGAGTCCCAACACATTTATTGGTTTCATCCTTGTTTTCATTTTTTTAGAATAGCCTGCATCATTTTATTTTGAATCAGTTAAAAAGAACCTGTTTATAAATATGCAAGATGGAAGATTAAAAGAGTTGCACAGAGGAGACTGATTATGGTTATCAATAAAATCCATTAGATGGGCAAAACTTAGCTTAGGAAGGAATACAAACTAGCCAAAAAAATGATAGAGACAAATCAGTATGATTTAGAAGATGGAGTCTACAAGGTGCTAAGAACTAGCCTTTGAAATAAGACATTTTTCTTTTGATGGGGCAGAAAAGTAGAAAAAAGCTGATGTTGAAATGAGACCGTGATGAAGAACCACCATTTAATATGGTGAATAACTCTAATGTTTCAGAATTTTAAAAGAATTTTTTTTTCCTTTGGTGCTAAAACACTTAGGCGAGTTGTTTGGCCTGGTGTTTTGCTGTTGAAATTTAAGAACTTTCTTTCCATATCTAAACCCAAAGCACACAATTTAATTAAATCCATGAAATGGAAAAATATAGATATGTTGTTAAGGATGTAGATGTTTGTTTTCTTGGGATTTTGGGGTTTGGTTATTTAATTTTTTAATTTCAATTTCTCTCTGCTTCCAACAAATCCTACTGAAGATTTTACTGCTTTTTCAGCATTTCAAATAATTGTCCTCACCTTTGCCCTGAAGGAGAGAAATGAACTGGAGAAGAAGAAATATTGTGTAGACCAGCTTAGTCGTGCTGAAAGGCCATCATTAGTTTTCCATTCATATTGTGATCCATTTCAAAAAGAACATCATAAGATGACAGGCTAAGAGTAATGCTTACGTTACCAATTAATTATAAATTAATTGCACCACAAAATCACTGCAGCATTTCCAGGGGACAGTTTTTTGGGGTTTTTGTTGTTGTTTTGTTTGCATTTCATGATTAAAATACTATGGTGTTTTAAGATGGCAAAGTTATGAGATAATGTGAAACCCTCTCAAAGACCACCAATGCTGGATAAAAGCTTTCAAATATTCACAGAATAAAGGAACCACAGATTACTCTTGTTCTACATACTGAAAGTAAAATTTAGGAACAAAAGGAACGTAAAGTAAGTTTGAATATTAGACATATTTTAACAAATAATTCTGTGTATAATTTTAAGATCTTTCAGAAGAACTTCAATTAGGGAATCAGGGTTTACTGAGCAAGCATAATGACTGTTCAAATGTGTCTGAAGCAATAAATTAGATCTGTGAGAAGGTACAAAACTGAAAAAATACCCCACCTTTGGTATTATTTTCATAGCAATAACATTATTCGTATCCACAACAACCTAGAGCTAAATGCAAGGTAGCATTTGGAAGAAAGCAATACTATTTTTTGTTATCCCTGTTGTATTAGAGTCACTGGCATATACTTCAGACTGTGTTCCCAGAAGCTTGTCTGATAAAGCTTGAAGAAGGTGAACCCTAGTCAATAAAATACATCATTTCTTCCTGACAAACTTGGCCTCTTCTCATCATGAAAACTCAAGCCATCATATGAGCTAGCAGCAGTCTTTTCAAAGAAGAGAGCTGCTTGAAACACGATGCTGAAGGAAATGTTTAGTCTCCCCCCCTTTCTTTCCCCTGAAAGGTGTTTTTCCTGTAGTGTGCTTGTACTCGCACATAACCAGTTTTAGTTACGCAGTTAACTCTGAGAATTTGCTTGAAGCTTCAGCTAGCCATGTACTTCCCTGCCTCCTGCAGTTCAGAAATCCATCTTTAGCTATTGAAGATGGCCTGCAGTCTCTGCAGGAGAAATCATATATCTGCACAAAAGTGACAAACTCTTCCACAAAAAAAAAATTGCTTGCAAAATTTTGAGCATCCCTACATTTTAAGCTTCATGGTTACTTCAGCTCTTTTGTTCTCAACACTCTTAACAGTAGATTTTGTAATTGCAAGTACTTTAGAAGTGAATATTTCTCTTGGTTGCATATTGATAGGGAAGGTAATATTTTCTGAGAGCTGGTTCCAAGTTGAATGCAGGGATGTTGTAGAGGTTAATAGGTAATATTAAACTCCTGTTGTTATCAGCGGTTTGACTCCACAGTTCATTACTACTGTCTTAGTCTGTTACTGCTGCTTTTCTTCTTCCCTGTGTATTTACAAGTTAGTGACAGAGCACTGCAAAGCACTGTAAGGATTTCAGGTATACTGTGTAAAAGGATTTAGACAGTACTACTTATGGGGAAGTAAATAGAAGTCTCTTTATCTAAACAGCAATTTTTCTGCTGTGTGTTGATTTTCATCTTTGTTCGTGTTTGGAATAAATAAATACATGTTTTGTTTCCTTGGCCTGTAAGGGGAAAAAATCCCTTTTAGGAGAATTAGACTGGGACACACAGATCAATGATGCCCCTACTCCCCCTCCCCCATGCTCACTTCATTGGCTGACGAAGCCCACTTAGAAAAAATTGATTGAATAAACCTGAAATGTTCGGGCTTTTTTCTTCTCAAAACAGAACTTAGATGAAATTGCTTTTCTCTGAGCCAAAATAAAATATTGCATTTCAGAGAAAATGTGAAAAGTGAACAAAATGAAGGGCTTATTTCACAAAACTGACACAGGCAGCAGAGTTTATGGTTGAGTAACAGAGAGGCTGGGCATCCTATCATGATGGGAGGGGGACCATTCAAATTTTTTATTCTCCCTCAGTTAATTTGAACCTACCATCTCCTGCTTTCTAGAGACTCACCAAGCTATAATCACTTAATAAGCTAATTCAGTGTATTCTCTTGATGCTTTTTCACTTCTACAAAAAGCTAAATGTATTCCAGAACAGATGTTATACTCAGATGCCACATTTCCCAGAAAGCCACCATCAACACTTAAATATTTTTATAGAAAGTAGGACAGGAAGAATATACAAAAATGTTTCAAATTAATAACTGCTAAATTAATACTCCCTGTTTTTCATCCCTCACCATCAAACAAAAGAAGAACCCAAGTATCCAAAACATAAAAATTCTACTCTTTACTAACTGTAAAACTCAGGAGTTGACAGAGATTCAGTCCCTCTGCTACTGAATATTTATTCAGAAGAGAAAATAACATCAATACAGACTGAGAGAAGCCTATGTGCACTACTGCTATTACAGTGGTTTGAGCCCTATTTAGAAACTTCAAATACAGATTGAAAATCCACCAAGCAGAGAAAGAGAATTCACAGAACCATGGAGTGTTAAAGGTTTGGAATAGACCTTAAAGATCATTTAGTCCCAACCCACCCTGCCATGGGCAGGAACAAATTGAAATCGGGTCTCCCAAGCCACGAGTGTTTTCACTTAGGAAAATGGAGGAACTTCTACAGGGATTACTTCTTGCATGTTATTATGTGACTACCTCATGTCAATGTATATATACTTTTCTGGTTTAAATACTGTGGTTACTTCAGGAAGTAGATAATTTCCAAATAATAAAAAACTGTGGGTTTTGCAAACTTCAATAAGTAAAATAATTTGAAAGTTATAAGGTGTTATTTTATGATCAAAATCATAGAATCAGAGAATGTTTAGGTTGCAAAAGATCTCTAAGATCATCAAGTCCAACTGTTAACCCAGCACTCCTAAGTTCACCACTAAACGATGTCCCTAAATGCCACATATAGACATCTTTTAAATACCTCCAGGGATGGTGACTCCACCACTCCCTGGGGAGCCCTTTCCAGTGCCTGGCAACTTTTCTGGTGAAGAATTTTTTCTCCAAGATCCAATCTAATCCTCCCTGTGTACAACTTGATGTTGTTTCCTCTTGTCTCTCTTAACCCACGTTCTCACCGCTTTGTCTTAGAAATCATGATTTCATTACTCTAGATTTGCTTTCATCTGGAGACTTCTAGACTGCTTTTAAGGTAGTTCAGTAGCTAAGGCTCTCAACACATATGTGAGGTGGCAAGAGTTCACATCACGGGAATTGCATTGTTTGCCATGTGTGCAGAGTCTGGCAGCATCTACACACAGTCTGCACCAGCAATGCACAGCAGTTTAGTGTTGCCAAGAAAAAGGCAGTTGTAAAACAGCTGTGGGGGGAGGCAGAGTCAAACTTAATATACTTTAATATCATTGCTGGAAGGAAAGAGAGGGATTAAACCCCTTCACTCTAAGGATGTATTATGGGAACTTTAACTACATGCTCATAAACAACGATTCTTAACAGTATCTCTCACAAGCAGCCTTTGTCATTATTTCTTCTCTAGAGCTCATACTGTGATGTGGCTTCACCACTGGTTCCAAGGGAAAAGTTTCATGTATGGACTTACAAACTGCATTTCTTCACCACCTTGATCCACCCTGCTGTTCCTTCAGCTGGATATGAGCCAGGCTTCTCTTCTCTTATTTCTGAGTCATGCCAGCTCTCTTAACCTACACTTGGATTACTTCCCTCCACCTTCACAGGCCAGGAGCAATTCAGCATTTGTCCACCTGGCAATGCACCAAAATAGCTTTTCCTGGCAGGAGGACAAGTCATGCTGGCTCAGCACTTCCATTTACTCATTTGCCACTGCTTTTTCATCAGGAGAACAAGATTGCTCTTCTATCCTGTCTGCAAGCCATGACCTCTGCGTGCTTTTCTCCAAAGCAGGACATTTCTCCAAAGAACCAGTTTCCATAGAACTATCAACTGTCTACTAATAAACATGCAGATTTATTAGTGATATAGAACAAGTCCTTCCACCCCTCTATGCTATTAAATAAATATTCGCTGTCTTAAATCTGTTTCTCACATAACAACGTCCTGATGAAGACTAAGCCTAACCTATCGAATATGACGACATTCTGGAACAGTACAGAGAAGCTGAAGAGATAGTTCCATTCATAAAACAGAAGGATTGAAAGAAATGCATGGCAAATTCCAATTATTTTTTGTAAAATATTATATAGGCTGTAAGTACTTGCACTTTTAATGTATTAGCAATCAGGAAACTGGAACAGGTAGGCTTTGTTTCCTTTAAAAATAGAGATTGAGGCAGGCATATTCAAACAGATCAAGTTCCAGAGCTTTATAAGTCATAAAACATCTTTTCTCAGAAGACAAGTGGCCATCACAAGTTAATCAATATCAGCCTGTACCTAAGGGCTTGATTACCTAAAACTGGTGAGCAGCTCACATGGCAGTCTGCACTCTGAGCTCTGTGGCTAGGTAGGGTTTTGATTTCTTTGGCTGCGAATAAGAGGAGGAGACTGTTGACCGTTGACTCTGTTTTGATGGAGTGGTTAACAATACATTAGGGAACACAGTCAAGTTCCATCTGCTGCCTTCTACAACATGAATTACAAAGATGTATTAACATCCACTGCCATTAATTTGTGTGTTTAATCAATTTGCCTTGTTTGACAGGAGTCACACACACAAATATGCCCATACATATGCACAAACATGCAGATATGGATGTGATAATAATTCCATTTCAAAATCCATTTTTAAAGTGTAGAAAACTGCCATTTCTATTGCAAAAGCATAAACTTGTTATATTAATCTTTAATTTTTCATAACTTTTTTCTAAAATCTTCTGAAAAGGGATAGGAAAAAGAAAGATTCCAAACTATACTTAAACAATGAGTAATATAATTCAATTGACTAAGCACTGTGTAGGTTCATACTGAAGAAAACCCAAAGCAACAAACAAACAGAAAAAAAAGCTAAGAGTATTTCTTTTCCAATCAAAGAGCAGAAAGGAAGGAAAATCCCTTTGCAGAATCAAGGAAAATAAACTGGAACCATAATTACATAACTCAGGGAGAAGTGCAAATCTCACATGTTTGGAAGTGCACCTAAAACAAGGAGTAGACTCTGCTGTATAGAATAAGGCAACAAAAAAGGTTGGTGTCTACAAAATGAGAAGTGCATGAGTACATAATGCTACACAGTTTTTAAGCACTAACTTCTAGGGTGCAGATTTGCAAACAAAGCTGAAATACTGCCTACAGGTATTATATATTGTATTAACCAGGTCATTCTAGGCACTGCCAAATTGGTTGACTGAGATCTGAATAGTCTGCCAAGGGAAAAATTTAAGAAAGGATTTAATTTTGTGCTTGTTTAGGTAAAATAATTTACATCTTTTAAAATATACCCTTACAAAGGTACTTGAAACTCTAAATGCCAAAAAAAGGCAAAAGGAAATAAAGTTGAGTTCTCACAGACTAATTATCCTTGGTAACCATTTTTTACTTACCTTCACACAAAGGACTGTGAAGATTGCTGATCATAGCTGCATTACAGTTTTGTAGCTGAGACTATGGCATTACAAGCCACTACTTTTTACTTAAACAATAGCAAAAAATCTTATCATTCAGTCCAAAAATAAAGCTTTTCCACCTGAGAGGACATCTGTACTCTTTATCTAAGGAAGCATGTATTAAATGGCACAAAGAATCACTGTTTTTGAAGTATATTGGAATTTTTAGTGCTAAAAATCCCAAAGATAAATATGATTCTCTCCTCAGTGTTTTTTGTGTCTCTAAATTATATGTCTATGGTAGAAATATGTACTTTAAGACAGGAGCCCTCAGTAGTTTGGGTTTTGGGTTGTTCTGTGAGCCAGCAGTCTTTAGTTACCAGATCTAAGGTAACTACTTTGAGGAGGAGCACACTGGAACAAATGCCAGTCTCATCTGTTTTATGAAAGTGCATAGCTGATGCACTTCTCCCATCTGCAGCACAAAGTACCACTTGATTTCTTAGCCTGGTGTCCATTTGATGCATGTACTTTTCCTTACCCTACTCACTCTCTTTCATTACTTCCCTCTGTTTCCTTGTTCCTCCCACTCCCACACAATTTATCTAGCTATGCCATTAAAAACATCTGTTTGTGGAAATGGAATTGGGGCTTCCACTTCATAGCCAAGTTAAGTTCTTATTCATTTTACTGCTTCAACTTAATTTATCAAAATATACCCCCAATTAATTCTCTTGATGACACTAATAGCTGGGTTTTCTCAGATGTCAGCTGGGAAGAAAATCTACTATTTGGCTGTTTAAATCCGTTGGAAAAAATGCTGCATTGAGGAATCTGGTGGTGCTTGCCATTGGAATGACAGGTAAAATACACAATGTAACAAGAAATTCAGAATATTCTTTCTCTTGTCCCCAGGGGAAGGTTGAATTCTGCTTTCAGAAAACAGGCAGAGATTCACACCTACTAGATAGTCTATGAGTCCCCAAGGATGACAGTGAATCTAGAAGTGTTAGTCTATTTTATAACAATGGAGAAAACTTACCTTTTCATACTAGCATGCTTCCCTTCCCTTCCCTTCCCTTCCCTTCCCTTCCCTTCCCTTCCCTTCCCTTCCCTTCCCTTCCCTCCACATGTATCAACAAGGGGAAATACTGAAATTTAAATACACTTGGAAAAAACTTTCTGGGGTAAAGAATTCTTCAAACATATTTATTTTCTTTTTTCTTTTCTTTTCTTTTCTTTTCTTTTCTTTTCTTTTCTTTTCTTTTCTTTTCTTTTCTCTTTTCTTTTCTTTTCTTTTTCTATAAAGAAAGCATTCTAAGACTTGCAAAGCTGCCATCAAAAATATCTGGTAAAAAACTATTATGGTGAATAAACAAGAAGTTCAATTATTCTGAATTTATTTTCCAGACTTGAACAAGCATTGATCTAGAATGGCTTAGACAATAACCATTTAGATGACATAGTAGAGAGGGGGACTTGCAATTCACAAATATTACATTTTCCTTAATAAATATATTTGGTATTATTATGATAAAATGGTACCATTCTTCAACTCTATAACGGCCTCAAAGTTATTTGCCACAGACATCCTACCAAACATGGAAGATATTTCATTTCATCCCTGGAACTTTTTAAAGCAGAATTAAGAGTTGCTTTACATCCAGGTGCTTCCAACAATCATATACATATGGAAACAGGGCAACTTATTGAATAAGACCTATGGTCACCACTGTTTACCACATCTTGGAAGTTTCACACGAGCAAAGGCACAATGGAATGTCACAATCAGCTCACCTGAGTGTGACTTTGGTAGGCAAAGTTAAAGTATTATCCAGTTCCAAGCTAAACTATATGAACAATGTACATGTTTATCTGGCTTTTAAATTTGTTCCTAAATATTTTACAAAGAACAAGAATAAACATAAGAGAGCAGAATACTTGATTTCTTATTAGTTTATTCAGATTTGTTCAGCTCAGCTTTTTGTTGATCTCTGCTTTTTTATGTGGTATGATTTCCTCATGCAGCAATGATTACATTCATTGCTTTGCTCTTGGTAGAAGAGCCTGGCCAGGCTGTTTCACATAACTATCACATATTTGAGCTGGCTCCAAGACCTGTGAGGGAATGCAGTGATGTGATGATTTCATACAAATACCCTGGGCAAATTAAGAAAAACTCTGAAATGGGTTTGAGTAAGCATCTGCCAAAAAAATGCAGTCAATTGGCAATCAACTCCTAAGGCTCATCTTTCCAACATATGCGCAGTTCTACAAATAAATAATTTATACAGGTTAGGAATTTTGGGCATTTTAAATTTTTGAATTTAAAGTTTTGAATTTTGCATTTTTTCCCTTTCCTTTCTACATGGAAAAACTATAGTAATCATCTCTGACCTTCTGAGACTATGAAAACCCAAGAGCAACATATTCCCTGTTCTAAATTTCGAACAAGCTGGGTTTTCAAAATACTTTGTTTCTTGTTTCATTAAGCATTCCCTTTATAAATTCAGAATGGATCAAGGATGACACAAATAAATAAATTGGTGTTAAAATATGTTGAAAGACACTGTCTCCTGCATATCAAAAATTACTTTTGATACTTTAGAGAAAGGAATTACTATAAGTCTACACACAAGTAGGTATAAGAGTCCTCAAGGTGGATTTCAGAGACAAACTAAATATGAAAGTTATTCCAATAAGTATCAGTATAACATTTTTCGTAAATAATTTATTAAGCCAGTTCAGACTAGAAGAGTTATTTGGGGTTCTTTTTGTGGAAGCAAGCACTGATTCAATGTTCTTGATGGACAATCACAGGCACATACACAGTGGACAGGATGTTTCAAGGCTGAAAATCTTTAAGAGTAACTTCTGCTATTTATGCTAGTATTTTGAACAATGCAATGAAGAAAAACCAATTTGATTTAGATTAGACTTTAACTTTGATCTAGCATGTCAAAATACGACATCTAAGATAATGAAATGAAAACTCAGTGAAATAATAATAATTTTAAAAGTCCAAACCCAAAGCAAAACAGCAACTCCAGGGAATGATTAGGAATTAATGAGGTGCAAAATACTTTCTATCTTAATTATTTCAGCTTGGCAAAGAAAACAAAAACACTAATACAGATTTGGTATGGATTTGAAATTTATTCCTCTGTTCACAGGAGGTATGACGAAAACTCACATCAATATTTACACTCCTGGGTGCCTAGTTTGTAATGCTCAGAGTATCATGGTAGCACTCCCTAAACAGATCTGAGTTTAAAAACTGCATTTTTTCACAAAAACCCAAACACTGTTTTCACATTCCTTTCAAGTTCCTTCATGATGAAATAATCTGCTTTTCCTTTTCCACCTGCTATCAACATGTACAAAATTATTAATACCTATGAGGAAATTGCTTTGTCTGTGACCTAAGAGTGGCAGCTTTACTAAGGTAGTTGAACTGCTGCTTCCTTAAACCATGGTGCTCCCAGCATTTTCCTAGGGACTCCCCTGTGGTTAGGGGGTGACTCCAGCACTTTGAACAGCAAATACTGCATTCTGGGTGAGTTTAGAAGTGAGAAAATGTGGGAAAAAATTAGTGCTGTGGCTCTTGGCAAAAAAATTTTTGGCTCAGTTTGTTTAAATGAGTGAATCTCTTTTAAGGATAAAATTGATAGTAACTCACAAGATCAGAACACATTTTTAAAATACTTCTTGAGCAATTCCTGTTAAATATGTGGTTGGATAAATATCACATCATTTTTAGAAAACCAGTAATTCTCCCATCCTCTTTGAATTTATTGGCATTTGTGTTGACTCAAATTTATATGAGCTTTGATTAACATTTGCTTAGATAAAGAAACTTTCTGGTCTTACTATTGTCAAAAGCACTAGAGAAATGTAATGCACATCAAATACTCTTTCTGTTCAGGTTTCACCTGAGCTAAACTATCACTCCATTCTGGGGATTTTAATTGTACAGCTCCCAATGTAGCAGAGGGGAAAAAAAATAGTTGACTGAATGTTTACAGTCAGCCTGCGGGGAGTAATTTTTTTAGTAAGTGAAATTTAGAACTAGGCTATAATTAACTGCTTTTCACTGTCTCTTCACATGCCACTTGATATGGAAACAATATGGAAAACAGTAACATATCTCTTAGAATATGTCATAAGGACTACATTGAAAATGAAGCTTATAGATACCATATAGCATATGTAGATTTAATAAGGTTTCTGTCTAAGCACAGAAGACTTTCAGAGCTGCTAGAATCCATTCCATAGTTTTTAGAGGAAATCAATGCTTATAAATAGGTTGCCAAAGTACTACTATAATACCATAAATGAAAAAAGGATAGAAAGGACCTTTTTGATTCTTGAGTACTGAGGGGTTTTTTATTATGAATGTCATGTCTTTACAGTTAAAAAGACAGCTTAGGCTGCAGAGATTTGCAAGAGGCTTAAGAGTTAAATAATCATAAATCAGAATTGAGTCCACATTGATTTTCCCATCTTTGGTGGCAGAAGCTTTCCACTACAGATGAGAATACAAATTCACAGCAAGACAGCAGCATTTAGACTGAGGAATTCACGTAAATTTATTTCTATAAACTGAGACTCTAGTCTGCTTTTGTTCTGTTCTTATTTTACCTATCTATCCATCAATCTATTTATAAACTTACGGTACTCTTGAAGGAATGTATTTCTGAACAAATGTACTCCCAGGATCAGTGTCCCTTTTTCCAGTTTTTTAATATATCCATCCATTTTAATTTTCAAATAAAAACTTGTGTTCAGCAGAAGTGATTGGTCACTGTGTTGTTAGCATAGTAATAATTGCTGGTATTTACAAAGAAAATTTTCTTTTTTCCCCCTCACAGTTCAAAAGGACTTGCTGGTTCTTTATTCATCTGCAGAGTATCCTGTCACTGTAGAAGCAGGAAATAATAACATGTCTGAATTTTGGTGGAAAAGGAATGGTTTGCAATGCTATGTGATCAAGAGCATCTACATATGTTTCAAAAGAAGTGCTAGTGTAACTTTGTCTTTTCCTGAAAGATTCTCCTTTCTGTATCCTGAGGGATTGCTAAATACTTTACTGTTATAATTTTGCCTGTTTATCTTGTATTGCTTCTCCCATTCCACTCAAAAAATCCAGCTGAGGTCCATGGAAGTATTTTAAACCAAGGAGCAGATTATGCAATCTCTAATGTAGATTCATCCAGCACTTTCACATAAATTATAAATATTGGTAATGCTTGTGTTTAAAGAAGCACACAATTTATTCTCATGGGTTTTGGTATATCTTAAATTGAATGCCTTGTGGGCTAATTTCTGCATGTGCCTTCTGCATCTGGACAGCATTTTGCCAAGGAAAAACCTGAGGATAGCAGAGGGAGAAGTTAGACATAGTATTATTAAAGAGGAGGTGTTTAGTGTTTCACAAATGAGATTTTCTTTCTATGGACTATATGTTATTTCACATTCAGATCTGGTTATGGCTTTGAAATTGCTTCCAAAGCATCCTTAACATGACATTTGGTGTCTTCTCAAATACATATAAAGAAAAAACAGCAGAAGAAAAAAATATAATGGATTTTCCATTCTGTCATTAATCCTTGCATTGCCATTTATCCTAAAACACACATCTAGGATTTCATCTAATATGGTTGTCAAAACAAACTAATACATTTAGTTGTCCATCAGTTTATAATGAGGCTGTATAATGCCCAATTAACATTTTCTGTTTCTGTAAGATTTTACTTCAGCCAACAATATTTAAGCTATTGTAGCAACACAACAATTATGAGGTATTTTCTATTGCCTGAAAAAACAAAACACAGAAAAGCAAAACTTGTCCATCTCTTAGCACTTTGGTATTCTTATTTATGTCATTGCCTCCGTCTATGCTCATCTTAGCAAAACATGGTGAACAAAGACCTTAAAAGGTGTGCTAGGGAGAATAGCCACGAAGAATCATTCCTCTGGTAGGCTCCTCATAATTCAGGCTATTTATTTATCCATTTATGTATAGTCTGTAATACTTTTTGCCCTTTTTCTTCTTTCCATTAGTAAGCAAGAGAATCACTTTTAAATACCGAACAAACATTCTTAGTGTCAAAAAATATCAGCCTCAGAAATCTCAAAAATTCAGGTATTCAATTCCTTCCTTATTCCCCCAAAGCATCCTAATATATCAAATTAGCATATCACATACCTAAGTGCTGTCTTACATTTGAAGAAAAAACACTTTTTTTTCTTTCCAAGGCAAAATTCCAATATCCTGTTTAGATCAATTTATTTTTTTTAACATAAATCCTTTCCAAATATGTTCAATTTGAGCCCTTTGTTTTCTAATTGATCACCTGTACTTCTGTGATTGAAACTTTTGGTCTTTTTTTAGTCTTCTGCCTTTCATAAGGGCTCCCTACTCAGAGATATTATATCTGATTTTTTCCTTCTTTGAATTCAGATACATATTTGACCTCAGTGACATCCACTTACACCCTTGACCACTAACATCTCTTTGCCACAATGATTCTACTTCCCAGGAGTGAAGTGCTGCTAACCCATTTTCCCCCACAGCATCCATGGTCAAGGGCTATTCCTCTCAAAGAAATTTTAAGAATCACCAGGTAGAGCTGTACCTTGATTTTCAAGGATTGGTCATGAAAAACTAGCCAGAAGTATATTCTCTATTTAAACAATCAAACAAACAGCCCAGTTTGCTAATCCATCCACTATCACAGATAGACTAGAATATGCAGAGTTGGAAAGGATCTAATCAGGATCATCAAGTCCAATGTCAGATCCTGCACAGGACACCCCAAGATTGTCAAAAGGTACCAAACACCAACCTGCCTTTTAAGTGTATTTACTCTCTAGCCATTTTTAGGAAATCAATGCACTCTTTTCACAAGAAATCAAAGTTAGTTTCCTATTTATAAAACGCAGAGGAGAACAGGAGCTATGGACTTTATACTAGATCACTCCCTGAAGTGTGGTGGTTTAAAAGACTAATTGAACATATTTACCACAAACACACCTGTGTGTCTAAATGTGAGGTTTCTCCAAATTCATGCTGATTCTTAAAAGTAGAGTTCAGGCAAAATTTTTTTTTTTTTTCCAAAATCCTAGAGCATTGAAAAACTGAAATTAGGATTCAGCTTGTTTCCACTTTAGTGGAAGATGCAAGTAGATTTAATCAACATTTAAAAACTAAATTAAAAATGCGGACTGTCACCCATTTTTCCCCAAGAGGCAATTTCATTTGTTTTAAGCACAAAACTTTCTGCTCCTGTATCTGTAGTCCACTAGCACAGTAGCAATTCCTTGGTGCAATAAATGTATTTTATAAATCTTTAGGAAAAGCACAACTGATAAAAAACAGTGACATTTCTCAGGTTACATTTTGAAGTTTTTCATTTGACTTTCTCTTGGATAAGATCCCCCACGCCAATTACCTCTCTCAGTCACTAATGTGACTTCCTCTGCTGTACCCTGAAAGTCTGTCTCCCCATCTTCTACACATCCTATTACACCTAAAATGTCTATATTTTTCTGTTATCATTGCTCCTCAAGATCTCTTAGTAGTGCACGTGGTAGATAAACTCTGTTTTGTGAAAACCATTTAACTCACAGAGAACCTGACTCAATATGATTATTATCACATTTCCCTATTACTTGTTTGATGGCATCAGCCTTTTTATTGCTAGTATCCCCATTGCTTTCATTTGAAGAATGTTCATATCCAAACCCTAAAGCTTCTCCACTGTCTACACCTCCAGTTGTGCTCTCTGTTCTCATCCTCACTGCTAATATTCAACTTAATTTCCTACTTTTCTTAATACATTCTCACTCTCAATCTTTCCAGCTCAGCTTCTCTTGAAAATCAGCTCTCTATGGCTCCTCTCTCAGTGTATCTCCTCAAATCTCCCAAACCCATGCTTCTTCTTTCTTTCAAAGCTTTCTTTCGAAGCCACAACTCTACTTTCATCTCCTCCTACACTCCTTAGCTCTGGCAAATCCATTCTCTTCACCCCCTTTCATGTATATTCCTTACTTTGTGCCACTTAATTTTTTTGGAACAAGCTCAATTATTTATCAAGTTCTCTCCCTCTCCTTCATCTATGGTATAAAAAAATCACCATTACTAGACATACAAGCCATTTGGGTGTGCATGAGTGCATAAAATCATGGGCATCTCTCATCTTACTCATACTATGCAGTTGATGTTTGGGAAAGTATCTGGCTGATGTGATCTTCAACAGGGTAAATCACAAAGTCCTGCTTCAATAAATCTTGATCCTTAGAATAAAACCATATCTAAGAAGTAATCAGTACTACCTGTAAGCCTAAGGGACATGTATGGAGTCCCTCATATTCCCTGCAACACTTAAAACCATATACATTTAAAATTTACTTTTATATACAATCCTTTAACAGAACTGAGAATTGTACCCACTCATATCTGTAAAAATGAACTAATCTAATGAATCTAATTCTCCCCAGAAATTTACTTCTGGGTAAAAGAGTTAAAAAATGCGTCAGGTTTACCAAACTCATTGAACACATGATACTTGCTAGATTTCTTTAGCTTTCTGAAAGCATCATTTATGTGCTATGTGATAATACCAAAAGTTGTCCTAAGGGCTTAGTTCAGATCTCAGGGTGTTGATTGCCATTCAAACTAAAAGAAATCTATAAGTATTTACATAATATTCCCCATATTTGAAGGCTTTCTGAGTAATAATCAAGTGGCTTTCCATCAATATTTTAAAAACCCTTCTGTTACCAAATTTGGTAATACTAAATACTTAACTAAGGTTAGTGGAATACTAAATTAAGAATAATGTCCAAACACCTAATAAGTTTCATCAGGGGAGGTAGGAATTATGTGAGAAAAAGAGTTCACTTAAAGTAGAATTCCTCTGATTTAAGTCAGTCTTATAAAGAATCTGGGGAAAACTTCAGTAGCCTTCTTCAAGTAAAGATTTAATTGAGCTTTCCAGATCTATTAGCTATAACAAGACATTACTGGTGTAGTACGAATATTTAACTCAAGTCACCCACTGGGATGCGTTTTAATTTGATCATTAATCCTAATTGCACAAGCCACTAGCTATAAGGGTAAAATAAGTAGGAGAGGAGAAAAGGACACATTTTGGGGTGGGTTAGGGATAGAGAGTTGCATTATAAAAGTAAAATTGGAGCATTAATAAATGTCTCAAGAGAGAAAATGAAAAATGTTTTCTAAGTCTTGAGTGATGTCCCAAGCACTGTGAATGAAAGCAAATAAAGGTCATTCCAAATGATTGATCTTTTTTTTCAGCTTCTTAAGAATTTATTTCAGCTCTAGTTGTGTATTATCAATGGTCCAGTGAAAGACACTGTAACATTTCCTCTTAGTATTTGGAGGCAATGGGTCTAGTTCTAATTCCTTACCAGTTCTGCAGCAGAACAATTTCTCTCTTTGTCTCTGACCTAAATAACAATGGTGCAACTACTGAATGGCACTTTACAGTATTTGAAAGTAAGTAATGTTCAAAAAAAGTGAGCTTAGAGTAAAAATAGGAGGAGGAGTTGAAAAATAGCCACATCTGTAACAAATTGGTTATATTTTGACAATGCATAGTAATACTTCCAGGATTGTCTTTTTCATTTGTGTAGTATATTGTCAGTGTAGAAGACATAGAATATTTATCCCCTCAAGCACCAGAAAAAAACTGTTACATTTTCTGTAAAATTGCTTAGTTGAGATCACTAAGAATAAATATACCCTGCATATTTTCCACTGAAAATTATAATTAATTTACTGCAGTTATTAACACATACTTATGAAAAAATACTGCAGTTTATTATACTGATTTTGGCTGTGATAGAGTTAACTTTCTTCACAGCAGCTTGTATGTTGATAGGTTTTGGACCTGTGATGAAAAGAGAATTGGTTATAGAGGGGAATTTTAACTGTTGCTGAGAAATGCTTACACAGAACCAAGGCCTTTTCTATTTCTTATGCTGCCCAGACAGAGAATTTGGGAAGGGGCACAGCTGGGACAGCTGACCCCAATTGACCAAAAGGATGTCCCAGACCATATGGCCTCATGATCAGCATATAGAGCTGGGGAAGGAGAAGAGACACACATTTGGAGTGATGAAATTTGTCTTCCCAAGTCACCGTTATGTGCGATGGAGTCCTACTTTCCTGGGATGGCAGAGCATTTGCCTGCCCATGGGGAGAAGTGAATTCATTCCTATTTTCTTTTTCTTACACTGGCAGTTTTTGCTTTACCTATACTATCTCAACCCTTGGGGCTTCTCACTTTTGCCCTTCCAATTCTGTCTCCCAGCTCACCAGGGGGAAGTGAGCAAGTGGCTGTGCGAGACTGAGCAACCTACTGAGGTTAAACCTTAATAAATTGGAATTTGTGACAATGAAACTTGACTCTGCAAGAATTTTTATTTTAAAATGAGATTTTCTTTGTTCTTCCAAATGTGAAATTTTCTATCAGACATTATCAAAATATTTGGTTTTAAAAATAAAATTTAAAATGTTAATCCCAACTTTTATCACATTGACAAATAATAGCCTAACATAGAAATCAAACACAGAAGCTCAAAGAAATTATATGGCAGCCTCAGAACCTGATTGGATGGTGGGTGGTCAGTGCTCTAAGAAAACTGTAAACTGGATGCTTACTGACCTTTTCAAGGCTTTTTACATATGGTTATTTTGATGTCCAGTCCAAGATTTTTCTTTACTCCAGTGTATGAAAACTCAGTGTTTGAAGACAGTCCATGTAGAATCATCTGCATTGTGCCTCAATCTCACAAAAGCTGAATCTTCCTAAGTCACTTTTAAATGCTTTCAACAGGAAAAGAGGCACAAGTACATGGCAGATGCTGATTTCAGTTGAGCCTGCCTGGGAGCTTCACCTTGTTTGTGCCATCATAGACCTTAACTCCTGGGTAAGAATCCATATGCATGAGGCATGCTTGAAACTCAAGACACAAGTCAATGGGTGAAGGTCACTATCTTATAAAATTATTTGGTGGGGGGGGAGCAAATGAGGGTGGTTTTTTTTTTATTTGGGTCATAAGTGTAACACCTGGTTATTTGAAATTAATTACCCCATCTTTTGTGTGAATTGTTGAAGAGTCATTCTGGGATCGATCTGGAATTAAGAATGACCTCTATTATGAAAGAGGAAAATGAGAAAACTTTACAGTAATGGTGAAAGAAGAATCTCATATCACCTTAGGTATGCCAGTGTTCACACTGGATAAAGAAATAGGCAGTTTGCTCATGATTTCAGTGCAATTCACATTCAGCTTATCACCCACTCATCTTAAAAACATTAAGAATTGAAAGTGTCTGGCAACAGGATGGAAAATTGCACTAACCTCAGAGACCGAGTTTTGCAACTCTGAGGAAGATAAAGAAATTCAGATAGCTCCAACTCTACTTCTGGAGGAACCCATATTCATACGAGTATATTCACCATGATTTAGGTATCAGCCCTTGTCTCTCAATCTATGACTACTCAGCATCATCTACTTTAAGGCAAAGATGGTAAATTAAGATCTTTCCATTGCCAATCATGATCCTCTTTACTTCCTGTATGTTCAGCATTTTGTAGTTAAACTTGTATGGAAATTCACATTCCTTGGCACCCATTAACTGTTCAGCTGTTAAAATACTAATAATTTTTAAAAATTATCACCTCTTTCCTCAAGAGACTTTTGGTTTAGAAAATTTAGTTTTTTCATTGGCATTTATAAAAGCATAACCTCACACAAGTGCTACAAGAGTAAGATAATTTCAGGGTACAAAAAGTAGGTCAATTAAAATATACTGATTTATGCCTGCATTGCTATTGTTTCAGTCACTGAAAGCTATTTTACCCAACAGATGGGCAAATGTCTGCAGGTCATAAACCTAATGGCATTCTAGTAAAATTCAACATAAGGTTCTTAGTTCTTGAAGCATAAAGCAACTTGACACAAACAAAAATACACAGCAAAAATCCCTGTTATTTCACAGTTTCATATTCCACACCAAAAAGCACAACTTAAGACCTTAGGATTTGCTTTCTTCGAGGATCAAATCAATATTTTATTAAATACTTCTGTCTGAGTGTTTGTCTCCACTCTTCCTTTCTTTCCCTCACTTGATTTTTACACACTTACTAAATAAAACGGAGGCTAATTCAGAGTTTGAAGGAAAGGCTGGCTTTCCAGCTGAAAAAAATGGGTTGACACTTAGTAAATTCAGGTTGGATCTATTACAGATATAGGAAATCTTACAGGGCTTTAGAAATGAAGTCTCAGGAACAGACATACGTGTAACTAAAAGTTTTCTGGACACTTGTGTTCCCTTTTTGTTTGATTTTGTCATGATTCGAATCTCAGGCAGTGAATTTTCCAAGTCCACACTGAGCATCTTCCTTCTCAAGTGGTCAATCAACCTTTCAGGAAACAATCTGTTTTGTCATGGCAAACCTTCAGATAACGTATTTCTGCCAGCATTTTACAAATTAAATAAGTTTGAGATCAGAGTCTGGAAAATGCTGAAAAATTCAAGTACATAGCTCTGTAAACATTAGATTTATTTTCTTATACTCCTTTTTTTTCCCCCCAAAGGTAGTGGGGAGGATTGTTTTTTGTCTGTACAATTTGAAAAAGAATATTTAAAAAATTTTGTATTTGGAGGATAGTACCATTATATTTGGAGGATATTATATAAAAGAACATTTGGGGAATATTTAGGTAAAAAAAATATTAAAACACTCTTTATGGTCTTGCATTAAAGAAGCTAAAGGAAACATTTCTTTTAATTAGTCACATTAATGTCTCTTTTGGAGCGTAAAATATATTTTGTGCCTCTGTATTTCTCTGCTTAGGTTGAATTCTTTCTTTTTCCCCTCAGAAACCTGTGAATTTGTCAAGTGCAGCTTTCCTGGAGTTGTAGCAAAGATCATAGGATTTGGAAATGAAAGAAAGATTCCTTCATCTCCACTTGAAAAAACAAATAGTCTCTCAGGGACAGTAACAGGACAAACTGGAAAAAATAACATGTGCTAGCCTGAACATGGCTGGTGAACAGAGAAAAGGGGATCTTTTTTATGAGAAAAAACTGTCTGAGAGGAGCTGAGTTACAGAAGCCAGAAAAATGCTTCAAATGAGAGCCAGAGACCTCATTCTGGTGTGTCACATGGTGACAGCCTTTGTGAGATGTTTGCTAGTATGGAGTCACATACTGACAGACTGTGAACATGGCTGTGGATCCTGGATGCTGTCCTGTGTATTGTATAGTTCCATATGTGGGTACTTGAGATCTGAAAGCTTCCCTGTCTAGCTCTGCATTAGCCTTCTGCAAGACAATAAAATTCTTCTTTGGTGGCATCAGAAATTATTATATTGGTTA
Organism: Corvus hawaiiensis; assembly: GCF_020740725.1. Lineage (NCBI taxonomy): Eukaryota > Metazoa > Chordata > Aves > Passeriformes > Corvidae > Corvus > Corvus hawaiiensis. The sequence continues at coordinate 110,733,449 of NC_063214.1, read as the reverse complement.
GTATTACGTGGGGCTTGACGTGCTTTGTCTCTTGGGAAGTGAGATATATGAGTTCATGTATTTCTGATTCATACAAGGATCTCCTGCTTTTCTGCAGATACAGATATATTCCAGGGCTTGTACTTTTACCAGAGAGATTAAAGGGAATGCTGACCAGCTCCTATATCAACTGTGCTTGTCGAAGCTATGCTTTAAAGTGGGATGTAATAAGGCTGATTTTATCAAACCCATGGCAAAGTAATATGTCATCATTGAGGGCAAAATCTGGCCTCAGAAGTGCACTTTATATTCATACATTCACGGAATCACAGAATGATGAAAGTAGGAAGGAACTGCTAGCAAGGTCATCTGGCCCAACCTCCCTGCTCAAGAGGGGCTATCCCAGAGCACATGGCACAGGATTATGTCCACATGTTTCTTAAATATCTCCAGTGAGGGAGACTCTGCAACCTCTCTGGGCAACCTGTTTCCTGTGCTCCATCACCTGCACAGCAAAGAAATTCTTCCTCATGTTCAGGCGGAACTTCCCCTTCTCTAGTTTCTGCCTGTTGTCCTGTTCCTCAGCACCACCGAGAACAGCCTGGATCCATCCTCTTGCCACCCTCCCTTCAGATACTGACAGATACTCATTAGGTCCCCTCTCAGTTTTCTCTTCTTGAGACTGAACAGGCCCAACTCCCTCAGCCTTTCCTTGTATGAGAGGTGCTCCAGTCCCTTCATCATCCCTGTTGCCCTCCACTGGACCTGCTCCAGGAACTCTCTGTCTCTCTTGTCCTGAGGAGCCCAGAACTGGACACAGCACTCCAAACACACCTCATTGGGGCTGAGTAGCAGGGCAGGATCCCCTCCCTGACCTGCTGGCAGTGCTGTTCCTAATGCACCCCAGGATTCATTGGTGTTCCTGGCCCCCAGGGCACTGCTGGCTCATGGACAGCTCGCTGTCCACCAGGAGCCGCAGGTCCCTCTCCTCAGAGCTGCTTTCCAGCAGGTCGGCCCCCAGCCTGTGCTGGTGCCTGGGGTTGTTCTTGCCCAGGTGCAGGACCCTGCATTTGCCCTGGCTGAGTTTCAGAGCGTTCCTCTGCCCATCTCTCCAGCCTGTCAAGGCCCTTCTGAAGGGCTGCACAGCTCTTGGGGGTATCGGCCACTCCTCCCAGCTTTGTGCCATCAGTGAACTCGCTGAGGAGGCCTCTGCCCCTTCCTCCAAGTCACTGATGAAGATGTTAAACAATACTGGGCCCAGTATTGAACCTTGAGGGACACCACTAGTCACAGGCCTTCAACTAGACCCTGTGCTACTGATTATGATCCTCTGGGATCTGCCATTCAGCCAGTTCTCAATCCACCTCTCTGTCCACTCATCCAGTCTGCAGTTCCTGAACTTGTATACTGGAGGATATCACAGGAGACAGTGTCAGAAGCTTTGCTGAAGTCCTGGTAGACAGCATCCATGGCACTCCCCTCATCTATCCAGCCAGTTAACCTCACTGGACACCACCTCACTGGATACTCCTTTGACCCCAGCTTCCTTACATAGCCTTAGAGCATTGTTGGAAATCAGGTCTCACCCATAAATTAATATCTGCAGAAGTCCCAGTTACTGGAAACTCCAGAGTCATCCTGCAGCTTCACACACATTCTCCTGAGAGGGACTGTAAACACATGCTGGGTCTGAACACTGTGTCTTTTGGGTACCTTATACTAACATTTTTATGCAGTCTTACAATTTCAATTATAATTTCCAAAAAATGACATAAATATGTGAATTCTGCATGTTTAGAGTTATTTTTTTCCCTCAAAACAACATCTGGTCTCAATACATTAAGTATTTTATTAAAATTAAAATTAGAAGTTAAAATTACACCTTCAGGAAACTTGTTATCCAAGAAAATTATGCCAGTGTAATAATGAGAATGTAATTATGATTTCATTTATAAGAAGTGGTGTTCAATTATTGCTTCTATTAAGACCAAATTGTTAACAGCAGTCAGTGCCGAGATTCTGAACATAGATTACATTTTTCAGTTGTTGAAGTAAGATGTGGTCTCTGCACTGAACATACTCATCTGATTCAGACAGATATATTCCACAGATCCAGTTATTTCCTTTTTGCTTCCCCAACTGCTGTTAGTTAACAGCTGCGCTTAATTAATCAAATTTTGTTTACTTGACTTATTCCAGATTTTCACACACACAGAGCCTGTAGGATTGCAGGGAGAGGAATAGAGACTAGTAGCAGAGAAACTGAAAAATAGACCGATGAGTAACATGGGAAAAAACCTAAATATTGGTGAAATGGCATTGAAAAACACCCTCTGATAAGAATGAAGAATGCATCAAAACTGAATGCAAAAGTTTTTACTTTCTTAAAGGCAAAAGTGAAGAAATGCCATAGAGGGTAACCTAAAAGGTTACCAAAAGGAAATCACGACACAGCAGGACATGTCAATTAATATGACATGAGCAAACTGGGGAACATTAGTTACACTTCTCTAAGGCCTTAATGTTTTCTTGTTCAAACTCCTTTGCTTTCACTTGAAAACCAGCTGGACTTGATGTTTTTTTACTTAAGAAGTCAGAGGCTATTTTTTAATATGTTGGTTGTTCAGATTCCTCAAGGCCAGCTGAAGAGAGCCAAGGTAGAAAAGCAAGTCAGGAAGGAAGAGCTATACATGGCTCTGAGCTTCAAATAGTATAGCTGGGGCTTTTTTCTTTTATTTTATCCTTTATCTCTTTTTTTTACAGTGAAACATTTCTGAAGTTGAAAGCACTGAGTCTGCACAATCCACACACAACTAGAAGAAGTCTTGTGAAATATTTAACACAAATATAAGACTGACATGTGATCAGAGAATTGGGAGTATCATAGAAACTGGCTGCATTAGGGTACCTTTTTTTTACAAGATAGGTGAGAAAAGTTATGAAAGACATGTCTTGCACATTCACGTATCAGCAAGTCCTCATGTGTAAGAAAGAAAAGGCTACCTTGAAGAAAAACAAATAAATCTCATATATAAATGCCTCCTTTGGAAAAGTAAATTGAAAAAGGCCACCAGTTAAACTAAAGTATCAGATAACAGGAGCTTCTCATAGGCAATGTGGAAGCTTTTCCTAACAAGAGGGTACTGAACATTAATACATCTCTAAAAAAATTTCATAAGATGTATAAAGTAAACTGAAGAATAAGAATGACACTGAATCAAAATGACTCTCAAGGTCTGGTGAAAGAAAATTAAAGTGGAGTGGAACACATATTACTCCAGCATGGAACAATATTAATCAAAGAGAGACTCTCTAAGATGAAGAAGACCATTAAAGATTCTGGACTGCCTCTACTGCAGAATACTCACCACTTTAGGCAGAGCACACTGTTATGGAAAAAACATGATGTGATTTTGGGGGTTGTTCTGTGCAGTGTCAGGACTTGGAGTTGATTATCCTTGTGGGTTCCTTCCAACTCAGGATATTCTATGATTCTACAGCTAAAATGTTTACAAGAGTGTAGAACCAGCCATTAAAAGGTAAAATCAAAGTCAATCAAGTAGAATATCAATTCCAGGTAATATAAATCACTGTGCAGTTCCTAAGATTTAAAGTAATAGGCTTGTGAAAAGACATAAATAGAATGATACTGACAGAGCTATTATAAATAATAAGGATCTAACAAATGCTCTCAAACAAAAAAATGGTCCTAGAGATAAAAACTTCTTGAGTGAGGCCTTGTATGCCATCTTTAATGCACTAGCCTAGTCCTTGCTGCAAATATACATCAAGCAAAATATATGAAAAAGTCACAACCATTTCCATATAAAGGAATTTTTACCATTTTCCAAAGGTTTAGAGTCCCAACAGGCTTTTGCCATGGTGGAACATCAAAGACTTTTTATTCTTCACAACTGATCCTCTACTGAAACTAATGGTAAGGCTGATGTTCCAGCTCCTTTGAAGATGATGTGACTTTTACAGTTGATTTCAAAGGCCAAATTTTAGCTAGGTAGTAATTGAGTGAATGGCGTTTTTTCCCTTATAAACACCTTAAAGCCAGCTGATTTCTAGCTACACCACTACCTATTTGGCTAGATACTTGAGACTAGTGCAAGAAGGAAAAGCTCATATCTGACCTTTTCTGATCTTCCTTGAAGAAAACATGATAAATCAGTGCTGACTTGTTGATAATTCCAGACAATTTCTACTACTATGCAATATATTACCAAAATATATTTCTCTATTGAAAAGCTATTCTTCTTTTAAATGTATTAGCAAACTTGAATTTCCTTCAGCCAAAAGGACATAATAAAGCAATAAAAGAAAGTCAAACAACCTCCCTCTCTCTCCGATATACTGGCTTCTCAGAGAGGTTTCAGTAAAACAAAACCCATTTATTAACATGCTTCATTGATTCTTACTCATTTCTACTTTTAGTTACTTTTGACTTCATTGTTGAGGGTAATGGGACTTTTCATGAACATGTGACCTAATCTGTACTGCTTATCCTGGCTTGATCAGACATCCACAGTAATATCTGGTATTATAAAATGCTCAGACTGATGAGGTAAAAAAGGTTCAGTCTGACTTTTGAGCAAAATTTGATCAGTTTCTTTTATAGCAGGTGTCCTTTCTACTAATTTTTCCACCAAGTTTGACTCCTTCTGCCCTTGCTATCCATTCATGGCTGAGTGCATTAACTCCTGGTAAACATATGAAGAATAATTTTTCAAGGTGCTGCTCTATCTCTCTACTCCTCTTTGCTTCCCCTTGCCTGTCTAATTCCTTTGCAGCCATCAGCACATAACCTCATCCAGCACAGAATTACCTGTCCTTACCTGCAGGCCTTGCTTGTCCCAGGTAGAGGGGGACAAGCTTGTTCAAGGGATGAGGGCTTGTTGAGTCCCTTTCATTCTAAGCAGAGAGTCCGCAGGTTTCCCAAGGCACAGGGAAGGATACTACTGCAGAAATTACCCATCAAGTGTTAGCTGTTTGAGGGATTCCCCTAACTATGCACATGCAAGGATGTGCACTGATCAATAGGCAGACTTGATCATCAGTATCTTTCACTGTTTTCTGAGGACTGAACCTAGAGGAATACAGATATGCATTTAAGTTTTACCTGTTTCATGGCCCAAAATAAGGACATTAGTCATCCCCAAGTCCTTATTTCCAGTTTCTCTACATCCATAGATCCTAAGAAATTTTAGAAGAAATGTCTTACCACTTGTTAGACAATAAAGCTCTCCTAAGATAATTTAAACAAAGAGGAACTAGGCAGAAGAAAAAATTGACAGCAAATGTTAAGACAAATTGTTGTCATTAAGCAAATCAGTCTTGTCATCTCTCTACTGGCTAGTGCATATGTAGTAAATTATACTGTTCAAGTCTGTTTGCAGCTAATAATTTGAAGCACACTTGGAGAGTGCTCAGACAATGTGCAGGAGTAGACAGGTGGAAAAACATACCAGTGTTTTCAAAAAAAACAGATTTTTAGCCATGTAGAAACAGTGTGCATTCCTAACATGCAACTGGATTAATTTCCAGCACTGAATTCTCATCTTCATTGATTCTCTGGCTTAGATGTTATCTCAGTTTAAAACATTACTCACATCTGTACATGTGAGTATTTTCAAGCCTTATTTAACTAGATGTTTATCTATAGGGAGACATATAGTTTATAGCTATTTATATTATTGTGTGTAAGGTTTAATTTTTTGTGGGCCTTCAAAGCAGTAACTCCAGCAACGGAGTTTTCTGAAGTCCCTGAAGTTAAATCTTGCACCAGTTTATTTGAGCTGATTTTACTTAATAAAACTGTCAGAAATGAGCTAAGAGATCTGTGCCAATACATAAAGTGAGGGTCAGGTTTCTATGAGCTGCTGAGTACCCACTGCCAAAAGCTTCATGCCCTTGAGTTGGAGAAAATCCAGAGTAATTCCACTGATTTAACTGTGTTACTCCAGATTCACAGCTTGGCAGCCCCTGTGTCTGTGGACATGGCACAGAGAGGCAACACTAGACATTCTGGGGTAAAGATCTCTCCCTTTTCTCATGACAGACAGTTTCCTATACAGCCTTGATCAGTGCACAGAAACTTGCTTGTGTAAATCAGTTTTTCTCAGAGAGACATTGTGGCTAAATGCAGTGAAGCTACATTGCTAAAAACATTTGGCTCTGTGGCCTAAGGGCAATATTTGATTTGGTTGATAGCACTGGTATAATGAACGGATTTTAGTACCAGTAACTTACTGACAAAGATATTTTGAAATATTCGATGTAAATTCAATGCTACTTCAAATAAAAGAATATTTTTGCTACTTTGCCTTAATCAATAGGGCTTCATATTACTAAAGATATTGAGTTTGTTAAGAGGAGTAGGAAGTATCTTAAAATGCTGCGAAAATATTCCACTATGAGTAGCAAATAAGTTCAGTGGTACTGTCACACCTTGATGATCTGTACTTTCTGATTCCCGTTCCTCTGTTTCTAGTTAAAAATCTCCCCACAACACTGGGAGTGTTGTTGAGTAATGAGAAGACTGATATTCAAAAAGCTGGATGATCTGCCAAAAAAAATAGCATAGTACTTGTTTTGTTATTATGTCAATAGAGTTTTCCACGATCCCCTCTTCTTTTTATGTCTCTGCACTATTATGTTTCTCAAAAGAAGTATTATAACTCCACTATTTTTCTTATATTCCATCAGTGATTTCTCAAATTTACAGGTAAAATCTCTTGGCTTTTAGATGACATCATAAAATTTTAGGTAAATGTTATGCTTCTAAGTTCTTCAAAAAATGCTTTAAAGTCAAGGAAGACATTAATAAGAGTAAGGAAAACATGTCTGTAAGTCAGTAGTATAATATCATTTTACCTTACCTTTTCTATCATTGTTAGTCAAAACACAAAAATGTTTTACCCACATTAAAAACACTAATAGCTAGAGTACTAATGTGTACATAAATGAGTTACCTCATCAAGTCCATCTGATTACAAGGATGCCAGGTCTGCACAGGGTCTTTATTCTGTTTTTCCCCAGATATCTGAGTTAAAGGCCAGGTTTACAAATTAATTTAGTCTCAGCAGTGCCAGAGTTGATTCAAGGTTTATTTCACAATTTCAGTGAGTTACAAACATAATCTGACCACTGTCCTACAAAATTTTCCAAAAATACTTATCTATATCTCTTTCTGATTATACAACTTAGGGAAATTTTCATCCAAGGTGTTTGGGTTGTTTGGCAATATATGAAAACTTTCCAGAAGGTTGAGGTTGAAAATCATGACCTGAAGGATAAACCCGTAGGCCAACAATGACATTAAAACTGTCCTGCAAGATGCAGAACATGATTTCTTAAAGTCCATCATAAGATGAGGCCTAGAATTATCCTAGGAAACAAGTTCTTTTCAGTTATTTAACTTAGGGGTGGTTTTTTAATAAGTATCTATATAAATATATTTGTTAAAACAGAGGATAATACATACTATATTATGCAATTCTCAAATATCTCAAAAAAAGATTATAACTCTTACTTAAAACTAATAAATATTCTGATACCCTGGAAATTATATTGTAGAAAATTATTAGGGAAAGGAATTATTTAAACCCTCTACAAAAACTATTTCTTTGTCCTATAGGTAAAGAATGAAATTAAATTCCAACCAAGAGGAATATGAACCCAGATCTCGACAACTTAATTTGGAAATTAATCATTCCAGGATTTACAGAGACAAACGTTTCTAGTGTGTGAAGATTAAAAGAAGTATATTGACATCCAGATGCCAGATTTCAGTTATCAGTATAAAAGAAGTATTTTAGATCGTCTGCCTGAAGTATCACATGGGCTGGACCAAATTGTCTGCAGACACATGAACACTTCAACGTCTCTGGTTCTTTTGTAGCTGTAGCCAGAAGCCTTCCATACTTAGAAACACACACGTACTGCCCTGACATTGACAATAACCCCTCCTTACTCCTGCTGACATATTTCTCCCCTGCACAGGCTGTGCTCACCTAGGGCCGTGTGAATGGCCCTAATACCAGAGAAGTACAGTTGAAGACAAGAAAGTGAAGGGAGAGGAAGAAGAAACACAGTAAGGAGGAACAGAACACAGCAGAAAAAAAATAAAAACCTTCCATCATTATATGATGCGTAAGCTGTGCTGAAACCAAAACCCAGTTGTCATTTTGAGTAAGAGTAAAACTTGGAAGTTTGGGAGGAGTTCAAATCCTTAATTCTTTAAGGGGTTAGTAAAGCTCAAGGAATTTCTTTTTCTTTATTTAGAATACTTCTCCAATTATTTAGAAAACAAACAGACAAACAGAAAACAAATCATTTTCAATGCTTTCTAGCATTTTATAGCTTGCTTTTTCATCTGGTCACAGCAAAAATTCTTATCACTCTAGTTAATTTTTCTAAATTCAATTGCACAAATGAAGAAGAAATGTCTTAGTAAGCTGTATTGAGATTAATGACTTCTACATTTAAGCAATTGTGAAAGTTTTTAAAAGTTGCAAGTAGATCCAGATTAGTATGCATGCATTTTAAAAGCCTCCTTAAGTGGAGAAAAATTTGTGCATCAAACCATCATCTTTTCATCTTCATTTCTACTGTTTTGGTATTTTTTCTTTTATATTTCTGTATACACCAAAGGATAAGTTTAACAAGTGCTAAACTGATTTCCTTAAGCACAAAATCAACACCCTGTCCCCCAGCAGAACTGCTGATCATTCCATGTGACATGTCACCACTGAAATGGGTTGTGGTTAGCCTGGAAGCTCTCAGACTTTATTCTGCTCACCAGTGGTCGGTCAGCTAAGGCTGTCACATACAGCATGGTGACCTTGATTTGAGCTCTCAGATCCTATAGTTAGGCTGTTGCCTGTATATCAGGCAGCTGGCTGACAGCTAAGATGCATTCAGCACCTCACAATCAATAAATGCTGCTCATCCTGCAGCCCTAAGTGTGGCTGATCACTCTGCCACCCTTTTGGGCTGCATCAGGCTTGATGCTATAAGGTTCTCAGTTCAGTTGGTTTAATTTTACCAGCATTTTCACAGCAATCTCCTAAAGAAAAAGTAAATTATGATTTATTGAAAAGGTGAAAAGACTTTTATGAAAAAGGATTAGTTTTTGAACTGGCTGGAAAAACTTCAAAATTTGTTAAAAGGCTTGCTTTCAAGTCTTCTTAAAACAAAATAAACCTCCTGTACAGATTTCCTTCTTTGGAAAAGATGACCAGGCTGAGGAGGAAAAGGGTAAAACTACCCAGAAATCATCAATTCCTACTCTACAGTAAAGATCAACATTGTTTCCGATGGAGCTGAGGTAAGAGAAGTAAATTAGAGCAAATCAAGACTGAGTGAAGAGGAAGGTGTTGGGGTTCCTCCCCCCAGGCAGCAACAGGAAGGCAGCAGGAAGGAAAGCCTGCCATTGACCAGTAGGAGGGGGAATAGGAGGAAAACTAATTCAAAAAGATTATCCATTCTAATCCTAGCCCCAGGTCATCTTAACAACTCCAAGTGTCATCCCTGATAAATCACTGCTTTGCAGATCAAGCATTTGTGAGCTTTTTCTTTAGTTAGTAAATTTTGTGAAAACAGGCTTATTAAACATATGGCTTACTCCTTTCCAATGCAGGTTGTTAGTATTTTGTCAGCTTTTCAGAGGTCAAAGATTTGGAACCAGTCCTAACAACATGATGATGCCAAACTGCACTTCCTGCTGCTGTGATAGATGGATACCCAGAGGTGGGCTGGCTCCCTGAAAAATAACTTATGCACATTCACACTATGTTGCAGTCACCCCAGATCAGAAATCAGTCACTCAAAGTAGTCAGTGTTGTACCACCTTTGTGGTCTGAAGATCCAATCTGAAACCTGTAAAGCTATTTCCTAAAAGACAGGCACTCGTGATAGAGCCGAGCTTGAACACACAGAACAGGTTTGATATCCAGGCTTTGAAACTCCTCTAACCTAAATCTCCAAATTTTACCTATCCATTACAGCACCAAGGTGACTCCACCTAGCACATGCTATCAGTAAGAATGAGCTTTGCCCAACCTAACATTCTGCACAGATAAAGGAATTGTTTCTAAGGTACCTAAGTTTTTAATCATGTGCAATTCTGAACAAAGAACAGATGTTGATAGAATTTTGTACATAACTGAAATATGCGCATGTAGAACAAAAATTAAAAGTGGATGATGGTGTTCCAATATTGCTACAAAAGAGGAGTTCCACACAGCCTGCCCAGTGAATGACAGGTGCCTCAGAGAAAATGTAGTAGATTTATGTCTATGGTTGTGGAACTGAAGACTGAATAGTCAAGCTTCGTGACTTTGAAATGACTTTGGCTTCTGAATATTGACAAACTAAAATATTAAAACAGTTGGATAGGGTAGTTGAGCTGGCTTTTCAACTTATTTAAAAAACATGAAAGAGAAATGAAGGCAAAGAGGAGATATCAGGTCTAAAGACTCAGAACAGTGGCAAGAAAAAAGAAAAGAAAAGCACAATGACCAAGAGGTGTGCTATAAGGTCTCAAAGACTAGAAACAAACTTTTGAAAGGTTATAGAATAAATCTTGTGCAGCTACTGTAAAGGCATGAGATATAATGAAAGACATAGGTTACCTTTGAGTAGCAGAAGTTTGATTGAATTACCAAGGTGAAATAGTTTTTCTAGGTGAGACTGAAGAAAAGTACAATAATTAACTTATTGCAAACTTGCTATTACACTTTTTCAGGAAAGAGTATTATGGGTAGATGACATGCCAATCTTTCATTTACAAAAAGAGCTGCAAGACATCCTGGGAACTTTCTGACAATGCTCAAATGTGGAAACAGAGAATTTACTGAAAAAGTAGTTCAAGAATGTTTTATATTTCACAAAAGATGTCTAAGAAAACACCAATATTAAGAACTCTAAATGCTTCAAGTTTGCAGAACACTTCTTTTAAAAATCTCCATGGAATCACTAGTATAACCTTGCATTTTTTTAGCTAGATTAAGCTTAAACCACTAAACTGCTCCTATTTTAAATAAGTTTAATTCTCAGTCTTAATGAGAATGACATAAAAACATTTCATAGCTGCTTCAAAACTTAAGCATTAAGTCAAAAAGACATAGCATTGCACCTGGCACATGGAGTGTTACATAGACTGCATTTTAATGTTTGTAGTGCTTCTATTAATTATGCTGTCAAGACATTTCTATTCCTGCACTTGGCCAAGAAAGACCTGAAGAGCTATCTAGATTTAAATCCATTTCCAGCTGGATCTATAATTGAGACAAGATTACCTTGTGGTGGATGTGAGATGATTAAGACTGTAGCAGTAATTCAGTGCTGGATCTTGTAATTATTTTTCTCTAATACACTAGAAGAAGTTAATTATTTTGTGTAGCTTCAATATACTCAAATGGTGAACCCACACTGTATTATTTGATAGATTATTGCCATGGGATGGGATGTCTATAGATTTTTAGGAAACAAGTGTATTTTATGTTACACTCCATCCTTTAAGTCTTCATGGTTAAAATGCAAAGTAAAAATCCATCTTGGGAAGGGAAGACAACAAAAGGAAACAGTAAAAGGAGAAAAAAGCTACCCAAAGGGTATCTATAACTCGAGAATTTTTTCAGAACAGGGAAAGCAATTTTAGAGAAATATGAAGGATGAGATGCATTATGGAACACACAGTCCAGCCTCTATTAAAAATAATTAAAGTAACAAATGTCTAATAATTGTCTAACTCAATCTTAATTTTTGGAATTCAGTACATTTTGTGATGCAGATGAACTATGATACCGATGTCATCAGCAAATGGATCTTTTCTGCATCAGTGTCACTTCTGCAATTCTATTATCTCAAATTTTCCTGTATAATAAAATTGCAATGGATACTTAATTACTAAATTACTTTTAACAATGTCTTTATAACATGCCCAAATTACTATCAAGCTCAAAAAATACTAATGTCACTATTTTTTTTCTAGATTTGTTTTGGGCTTATTATTTTTCCTAACATGGCAAAAAAAAAAAAAAATTGACCAGTAAGAGTAACGTAAAGAGGTATGGTGCTTCTGAAATTTGGAAGGCACAACAGTTGCATAAGACCTTGGGTGGTTTGCTATTTCAGTGTCAAACATATAAGGGCAAATGAGGATGACCGCAAAAAAAAAAAAGAAATAGAGAGAACTGACAGAATAAGTATGATTGGCCAGACTATATTTAGTAAACTAGGTACTACCAGATCCTTCAGAATTTTTTCAGATTAATTTTTGCATGTGCGTAACATGTACATATACATTGAAGAGGAGGTTCAAGCAAAACTCAGAATATATATTTTGTTTACCTTTGAAATTTTAATAACCAGAAGACATTATTTATAAGGAATGAACAAAGGCTTTATTAAATTGCTTTGTAAAGTATAGGGCCTCTCAGCTTGCTGTGGTGCATGCAATTCACCAAACATGCTTGCAATTTTCCTTTCAGATTTCTCTTTTTTTTTTTATTTCTCCATTCTAAGAGTAATAAAGGTTTGAGCTACCAGCCTGAATCAAAGCAAAACCTATGTATGAAATATAAAATAAAGAATAGACCTGAACATCTGTGTTACCAAGGCTTCAGCTGCTCAAAGATAAAACTAGTACTTTTTTACCTCTTTAAACCTAGTAGTAAAGAATTATTATGCTTTTCTGTATTGTTGCCCTAGAACTGAACTCAGATGATTTAGTCTTTCTTGAAAAATTCCACAAATGCACAGGAAGGTGTTTTGTCATTGGTAATTACTGTAATCCACTGGAAATACTATGGCACAGCTTTGCTGGAGAGCTCCTGCTTCCAGAATGCAATTACTCCATCCCAGTGAGTCTTGCCATAGCAAATTCCCAGCCTTGTAACATCTGTTTGTGTGTAGTTTAGCCCTTCTGTACCTCATAGCATGCATGTAAAAGCAGACTCAGAGTTCAACTAATATTACTTTGGTTTAAGAGGTGATGAAAGAGGATAAGACAGATATAAGGCAAGACAGTTGAGACAAATACAGCCACAAAAGAGAAACCGCAGTGTATAACCTAATCAATATTCAGTTTAGGAACTCAGCTCTTACTAATCCATAACACAGATGTAGCAACAATTATTTATAAAGTGGTTTATGAAGCAGTTCTCCATGGTTAGCTCAAATGCACTGTCCATTTTCTGTTGCAAAGCAAGACATTACAAGAACACAGCAAACCTTATGTATGTCCTGGCAGTTTTTACTTATAGGAATACATCAGCCTGGATCTGCTAGCACTGAAAATTTTTCAGAAACTTACTGCAGATGAAATATAGTTGGGGTGTTGAATACTTAGCTGAAATAACATTGTGCTTCATTCACATTAAGAGAATGGCACGGGAAATTATCTGATCTCTTTTTCTCTCAGTTCTGCACTTGAAAATTGGTATTTGCTTAGGATGGTGAAAGAAGAGAGCAGGATACAATGCTACCCCACAGAGATACTGTTTCAGATGACCAATTCATAATATTTAAGGAAATAATCCATTAGAAAGACTGATAAAATACATACAGAAGTTACTGTTTGTCCCTGCCCTTTGTTTTCATTTATAACTAGTTGATAAAAATGCGTTGGCTAACAGCTGAGGGGCCATTGTGGGACAAACATTTCGATGCATCTATTTTTGTATAAAGTGGTTATAGTAAGGAAATTGCAGTACATACTTGTGGCGGGACATCCCCTCTCTCTCTCACGGCTGGGGCATTTGGAAGAGATAACTCAGGCCAGATTAATAGCCCAACGAGGGGTCAGAGACCTCAGCAGGGAGTCACCCCCCAGGCGCCTGAGAGTCTGAAACTAGCCGCAGTACACATCTTGGTATGAGAGCAGATGTGGAGAGAGATAAAAAACCAAATATCAGTGACCAAAAGACATGGTTCTTATGTCTATAAAAGTCCACACGAATTAACACAGAGGCAGAAGTCTCTTACATGCTTCTTGGGAACGTGTGAGACTATTTCTTCCCGAAGCTTGGAAGCAAACTTTGAGGTTACTTTTCCAGAAATTGAGGGAAAGGGTTTTCTATGTGTACTCCCATCAAGAATTGGATGGTAAGAAACATTGGATCCTAAGTTATACTATTTCTTATCTAGCTGTAAATTTAATGGTACCTTTAATCCTGCATGTAATACAAGTATTCCCTTTTTGTTTTATCCCTGTGTAGTAATAGTTTGTTTTAAGTCTTATGTCTGTTAGTTTTGTGTCTATTAATAAATAATTCGTTTTATAATAGACTGAATCAGCCATTATTAAAGAACTTATGAATGAGAGTGGGTTTTTGGGGTGCTGGACACCTCAATAACATGACTGCCTGCTGCCAGAGGCCTGGGCAACAGACACGAGCTGATTTAAACTTACATCATCCATTCATAACAATACTACTGGGCACTGTAGTCCTCTGCACTGATAATGTACTTGTTTTAACCCAAGGAATTCTACTTACTTACATAGGTAGATATACATATCCTTAAGAGACAGACTGCATTTTTGAATAAATGAATCCTTTGGTCATTTCTGCAGAAACAGGGGGTAGCAAAGTCATCTTTTCCTCAAATTTATGGTACTATCTCCATGTTGGGATTTATAATAATTATGTTTTTATCTTTAATTCAGGTAGAAAATACATTTCTGGAAATGCCTTCAGTCTGTGTGTAAAGTCTGCTGCACTTCTGGTTGAAAGAAAAAGACCTTGAGGAGATAAGATTTTAGAAACAACAAGCAATGCTTTATGCTTTAGCTATCTGCAAGGAGAAATTTCACAGCCAGCACTGCCAAAATGCTTGCTTTTCAGTCATTGTTTTAGAACAGCTCAGCCTGATTACTCTTGAGTATTACTCACTCCTTTTGCTGCCTGTTTAAAAACCAGTGCATGGCTTTTTTGAACTCCAGGTGCCAGCAGGCTCCATCCCTCCTGCTCTGTCTCTGGCAGTGCTCTGGAATCCCTTGTTTTCTTTACCTTTCCCTATCACATGCATGCTATATTTAAGCTTGCCAATCACTTCCACCAATTTGACTCACAAAAAAATACTTTATTTTCCTTTCTTCAGGGCATGAGACAAGACAGCAGCTCAGCTTCTGCAGGAGGCCCTAAACCACCCTCTGACCACATCTGTAGCAGAGCAGTACCTCGGGTCTCTTTGCTCCACAGTGCTTGCCCAGCCCTGGCTCCCCTGGTTTCCCTCCCTCCCTCCCTCTTTAGGCTCTGCTGCTGCTGCTGATTTGTCCCCCTTCTGCTGCAGGAAGTCACAGCCCCCACTGTCTGGCACATGCCGAATTTTGTTTTATGCCACTTCTTTCTTCTCTGCCTCTCCTGACTTCATGCTTGTCTACCCACAGTGATACCCATGGCACCCTCCTGCTTTGGCAGAACTGGGGGCTTCAAAGGGTCAGCATCTTATTTTTAACATAATTTCTAAGATCTTTCAACTGCTAATGAGGAAATCTGGAGACTGTTTCTGCCGTGAGGAAGCAGAAAATGCACAGGCTGTGAAGCACTGGTAGCAGCAGCAATCACAATGAGAAGTTTGTTCATGTGAGAAAATAACAGAACATTAATGTAACCAGGCCACCAGCACCTACATACACCAGGTAGCAAGAGAAGCAGTGTGGAGATCCTCCACAGACAATGTCTCTCATTTCCCCTACTTCCCATAAAATAGTGGTTATCCTCAGCTTACTGAATTGTAAGATTCATTTATAAAGTCTTAAGAAGTAAACAGAAATGGACTGGGAAAGATGACAGAAATGAGCATGCAATCACTTCAAGAAAAATATCTCCAAGATACATCTTTATAGCCAAAGCTGTTAACTCAGCCTCTTAAAGTAATTTTACTTCAGCAGTCTTAAATAACCCTTAGCGTTTAAATGACACTCTTTACTCTTAATGTTGTTTTCTTGCCTGCAGGCTATAACCATGAATCCTGCTCTAAGTACCTCTTTTCATTAGCAGCAGAGTATCTTTCGTTATTCTGCATAACACTAAGGAGAATGATGCAGAATATGGTGCAGTTTGCTTAGACTGGGTATTCTCATACACACAGTGGAGAGGTGAAATTGGGTTTGGGCACAGTTATTGTATTAATCGAAAGAAATGCACCTTGCATTATCAGCAAAGCTCTTTATCTTGAGTGTCAGGTCAGATAACAGGGCTCCTTTCATCTTGTGACAGAGAAAGCGCTATGTAGTACTGTGTTAATCTTAAATTCTGACCCAGCTTTCAAGTTGCTCTCCTCATGTGTTTTGCTGGGAAAGAGCAAAGCCTCAGGATGTAGCTTCAACTTGACTTTAGATATGTGCACTCCAACCTGACAGCCAAAGTTAAACAGTTGGGATTATCAGAACACGTGTGTTCATATTTTCCATTTCTGTTGACACACGACCAGTCTTTTAACTCCAGAAACTGATTGTCAGCCAGATTTGACCGAAATATGGAGGTTTAGAATTGCAGAAGCATTATGTCAAGAAGCTATGCCTGTAGGTAGAGATGCATTCAGAGAAAGAAAAGCTACAGGATGGTCCTTCTGTTTGCTTCACTGAGACCTCCTACAGACAAAGAGGAGGAGACCATTTCCAAGCAAGGAGAAAATGTCAATCAACCTTAAGAAACAGACCAAGCTAAGAGGTCGAATGGGACCTGCTATCTCATTTTAAACAGAAACACAAGCTCTCCTGCATTTTGCACAATAGAGTACTCCTGTATTATTGGAGTATATATCCAGTATATACTACGTATATATTGGATGCAATAATTTTATCTAGGGGAGAAGACTCAGAGTTTTTATTCTGTAAGAAAATCTGATAAAGGATGTTCCATTATAGTTTTAGGAAAAATTAGGAGTTGAGGTAAAATAACATTATGAATGGACAAATTGAGAATAAACCAGGAACAACAAGAGTTCCATTATTCTAACAGGGTTTGTAAATAAGACTTCATTCTCAAATATCTAAGCCTAAACTTTGAAACTAAAAGTAAATGTATCTTGCTTTATAGATGTCCTTCTAACTTGAATTTGGCTCTTCTAACCTGAATTATTGAATAACTTCAAGATTTTGTTAATCTAAGTAACAGACAATGCCTAAAAAATATTATCATGTGTGAATGATGACTTTTAAAATGTGCATAGAAGTTTAACTTGATCAATGCTTCATATTGCTATTATAATCTTACACTTTTTTTTTCCTACTACAGTCCAAAACACATTTATAGCAAGCATTTAAAAAAAAAGAGGCATGAAAATATAATTAACACATGAAATGGATGCTATTGTTGTTCTTGATTTACCATTGAAACCAGCAGATAAATACATGCACAATAGATCTGCATTTTAAGCTACATAGTATCTTCATTAATAACTATCAATGAAAAGATCCACATACTAAAATGATCCCCTTTCCATGTTCAATTGGCTTATAAAATTGGACATAAAAATGCATTAGTTGCCTTTCTCATGAGCCACCTTTGGGATCTACCTATCTTGTCAGCTCTTCAGATAATGTGTATATGAATATGTTGCATAGATAATGATGTAAACATTCAATAAGCTTATGCAATATGTCTGAGTAGCAGTAAGTAATTTCTTTTCCATTCTCCATTGTTAGAGATCTACAGTTGGTTGGCTTGGATGGCAACACCAGGAGTTTCTTTCATCTTTGCATGCCCTCCAATTCTCAAAATAACAGTGACTAAAGAGAAAATAGATGTTCATTGTAGGAGGAGCAGAACTGGGTTCTCTGACAATTTCATTAGATTGTCTGCAACTACAAAATTGATAGATGATGCAACATGGGGTTCCTGTAAAATGCCTCATTTGTTTGAAGAAATGTATGCTTACAGTGTGGGCAGCTGAGTGGCAAAATGGTTCACAAAATATCAAACACCATTCCCTATAGTGAGATACCAGATGAGGGTCATGTCTGCTTCATGAAACAGGTGATTAGGAACTAATAAAAGGGGAAGGGAAAGGGAGATATGGTATTCCCCTCTTCTGTGCAATGCTAAGCACTGACATCTATTTTATGGGAAGGAATTTTTTCTCTTTCTCACTGAGGTATATGGAAAAACTCAGAACATACAATAGCCACTGAATTCCTCAGTCAGTGCTGGGGACAGACAAGTAAAAATAATTATGGTGAAACTTAGCATATGTATTTCAATGCAGCTTTCAGATAATGCCTGGGATAGCTGCATTATTTATTTTTCATCACAGCCAATCCCCAGAGTCTTGTCACACTTTGCAACAGCATATTTTCCTAGGTTAGAGGTAAAAATACCCTGTCAGTAACCAGTGGTTTTATACAGCCTTTGTAACAGTAAAGAGTTTTCCTGTGGCTCTACAATCCAAGACAGCCCTATAACTGAACCAAAATATGAAGATTTTACCATTAAAACTAAAAAAAATTAAACAAGAATATTAGTAGCAAATCAGTTTATAGGCTTAAAAGAGGGAAATTGGGTGACTTAAAAGTTGACAATGGATGAAACTATGAATAACAGGATGAACACCAGGATTTCAGAAAGTGAGATGGTGAGAATACTTATTTAGCAGACAGTACAGCTATATGTTTAAATACAGTGAAAACCCTCCACCTGTTCCAGCTAGGGAATCAAGTATGAACATGGTGCCATAACTGTGGAAAACTGCTTCAGGAATTTGGACAGCAGAAGACAGTGATGGCCAGAGAAGTGAAAGAAATAGGAATATCTCCTGGATATCACATTGAGGAAAAACTGAGTTAGCCCATATTAGTAGAGTTCATTGATTTACATAATAAAAGTTAATTTTATGTACTTACTGTCTAAAAGGTAATGTTTAAACAGTACAGGAGTTGATGAGAAAGAATGTGTGGACAGTGCAACTATGTCTGGACTGTGTCTAACCGTGTAACTCTGTGGACCAGCTGCATATTTATTGTTCATAAAATAGTTAGAAACCAGAAGGACAGTAAAACAAAAAATGTCAAAGATGTCACTGGCCAGAAAGTTAAGAAAACAGTAGAAGTATGCTCTCAACAGCTTAAGGTTTAAAGTAGAGATAAAAGATTACTAAAAAATGACAACATGGCTCAGATTCAATAGTCTCTCCATTGTTATTGAAGAAAATGACAGGAAAGAAAAATTATTGTTGAATGTAGGATTAGAAAGAAAGTATAATAATGTGGAAACAGAAATTATCACAAAAGAGGTAGTAGTAAACTCAGACTATAGTCCTCCTGAGTGAGGGAAGAGACCAGGTAATCTTCATGTCAGAAATCTGAAACAATTGGTGCATGAAATTGCAGTTTCAGGAACATTTATGCTTTAAAAAGACAGTGAAGTGATCTTGGTTCTTTCAGGCTCATTATTCTGACATGTGTAATGTACAGCTCTGTGCAGGGGCAAATGCAACCCTGACCTGCATGAAGGGCTGAGCATCTGTGCAACCACAAGGCATGTGATGGCCAGAAGCATTTTCCATGCCAGCCAGTGCTAATGGAGTGAGGAAATTAAAGAAATAAAAGGAAATAGAAAGAGATGCTAGCACCTAGATTTAATATCTTTATTTGTATAACTGTTGGTTTGGGTTGTTGTTTTTGTTTTTAAAATGTGGTAAATCTCATTATTTAAACAGCAGAATTTTATAAGATCTCACATTAGGAAACTTGTTAATTAACAAGGAAAAGATGAGAATCAGTAAAAGTATTATGACACAGGAAAGGTATTATGACCGATAAAAGGTCAATACTGAAGAGTACTGGAAGAAAAATATTAGGCTGAAATGAAGTTATTAGTAATGTTTGTCAAGCACTGCTCTCCAATTCAGCAAATATTTGTTGATATTTTTATTAATTATCTTGGCACAGGAATCAGCGAAGTCCTAGAGAAGCTGGCTGGCACTGTTTGGTGCAGTTCAGACTGCATTTATTAGTCTCATTCAGATATTGTCAGAGACTGAAAATAGTTCATGCCTCAAACATTGATATAAAGTTTTGCTCATTATAAAGAAGCTACAACCAAAGAAGCCTCCCTGAAGAGTGGGACTTTGGACTGAAAGTCAAACTGCTGATTAGATAAAGGGAAACCCATTGTTCAGTCATCTCAGGCTGAGGGAAAGGTGTGCATCCACAAAAGGCCAAAGCCACCAGCTGCAGCTATCCCCAGCTGAGTTTGGGGTGGGGGGAGAGCACAGCTCACAGAAGCCAGGTTTACACAGACTGCCCCCAACCGAGGGGGGAGGAGGAGGTTTTGGGTGTGTGGTGTAACCTCTGGTGAGAGACAACAAACACCCATCCTCTGATTACACAAACTGGCCCAGCTGTGGAACCCCCCAAGCCCACAGGGCACATCCATGGGACTTTCACGTGAGACAGCCAGGGGGGAGTCAGAATCCATCGAAGACCCCCCAAAGTGCTCCCCAGAGGCTTTGCACCACCGGATGCAACAGACCCAGAGTCTGCTGTGAGAGACTGCCCCCCTCCCCCAGGGGGACATGCCTGGACCTTGCCACCTGGCTCGAGGGTGTATAAACCCATGGGACTCTGTGCTTCCTGAGGGGACCTTCACCACCAAGAAGACCAGCTGGAGAGGATCAATGGAACATCGTTGGGATCCACAGAGTGGTGATATCTTCCTTCACTCTCTTTCTGTCCCCCCCACCTATTTTCTATTTCTTTCTCTTCTTGTCTCTCCCTTTCTCTCTCTCCCTCTCATCAAATAAAACCCTTACTATTGTCACTGGCATATGGTCTCATCTTCACCTTAATTCGGTCAGGGGAATGTCTAAAGAACCTTAACAACTGGATCCTAACAGATATACACATGCTTTCAGGTACCTGGAAGGAAACACATTAACAGCTGAATCTGACCCACATTATTAGTAGAGAAAAACAGCAGTAAACACTAGTGTGTTCTGCAGACATACAAGTACATCAGAAAAGTTGGGCAGATGGTGGCACAGAGAATTTCAGTCTAGAGTTCAAGTCATGTTTGCACAAATTGACACCTCAGATTACCTTGCAGTCTCTCAAAATAAAATCTCTTTTGCTCTCAGGCAATGTACAGGACCTGGAACTTCTAGTCTGTCTGTTGTGTATGTTTGTTTCACTTTTTAAGCAAGGACAGGGAAAGTAGCTCATTTTCTGGATTGTGTCTGTTGGACTCAATTGTTGGGGTCCCTCCCCTGCCGTGTAGCCCTGGGAGAGGGGCCCTGAGGGCACAGACACGGGGTTCCCTGCCCCTGCTCAGCCTCGTTCCCATTGGTTGGTTTGTGTTCCCTGCGCGGGCAGAAGGACCCTTGGTCCCGTGACTGGGACAGTTCCTGAGCAGAGCTCCGGCCATGCGGCTGGAGAAATAAACATCTCTGAAACAGCTATCAAGAATCTGTCTGTCCGTATATATTTCCTTTCCACGGGACTCCTGGTTTGATATATGCGTGTTGCAGGATCCCCACTGCAACAAATGGTGGAGATTTGTGAGCAGAACGATCCCCGATCCCTAAGGGACTGATTTGTGTGAGTAAACCCTGGAAACTTTGGATTCCTCTTCTTGGTTTTGCTTTGCTATTCCATATCTAAACTATGGAGGAACCGTGGGAAGACTCTTGGCTCTCAGAGCCGCATATGGACATTTATCTTAAACTTAAAATGATTCTTGAACAACGATTTGTGAATTTTAGCTTGATTCAAGCTCAAAAAGAACTGAAACACTTCCTGTCATGGTTGTTTAAGAACTTTTTCTATGTTTCTTGGGATTTAATTCTTACCAAGGGCTTTTGGAAAACCGTTTGGACACAGTTAATATTGGAGTCAAAATATATGCCGATGGAAGAATATTTTCGTGAATATTATTTAGTTACTGAGACTGTTGAGCAATGTCAGCTGTGTCCTGGTGAAGGGAAGCGTGGCGCAGGGACCGTGCGGCCCAGGCCACGTGCACCGAGCGCTCTGAGAGCAGCAGCGAGGCAGTTCCCGCGCGCGGGCGGAGCCACGCGAGCCGCAGTGTCGGTGGCGGAGCGAGGCGCGGCGGGAGCGGCGGGACCCGGCGGTGCCTGCCCGGTCCTGTGCAGCGCGTGGTGGAGCGAGCCCCGTGAACGCCCGACCGAGAGGGGCGGCGCGCGAGCGGCGGCTGGCGGCGGTGGCGATGGAACGGAGCCGTGCCCAGCCGAGACGCGCGCTGGAGCGGGGCGCGGGGGAGTCGTCGCTCAGGGGCCCGGCCGAGACGTGGGTGCAGCGCCCGGCAGCGGCAGCGAAGCTGCGACCAGAGGAGGCGACGCACGGAGAACTGAGCGGCGTGGCCCGGCCCGGCCCGCGCAGCCCCAAACGCGACCCCGGGAAGAGCGCGCAGGCACGAGCAGCTCCGACAATTCCAACACGGGAGCGACCGAAGGAGAGAGCAAAGACGCAGCGAGACAGAAAACAGCAGCCACTCGGAAAAAGGAAAAGATCATAGCAACTAAGACCTTAGGGATAGTAAAATGGTATAATGTTAAGCAAAATTATGGTTTTATAACAAGGTGTGACAACCAGCAAGACATATTCGTGCATAGAACTGCTATTAAAAAGAATAACCCTGAAAAATGCATCCCAAGCTTGGGAGATGGAGAGGTGGTGGAATTTAATATTGTACTAGGGAGAAAAGGGTTACAAGCATCGCAGGTCACTGGGCCTGATGGTGTTCCTGTAAAAGGCAGTATATATGCAAAAAATCGTAGTCATGTTAGACAGTATCTCCATTGTAAGCCCCCCCTACAGTTTCCCTTTCCTAATCCCACCTTTCCCTTTTACCCTATGTCCTGTTACCCCCAGTGTATTCCCAATCCGTTTTTTCATCCATGGTTTCCCTCACAAAACCATGCTTTTGCCAATTGTTTCCCCAAAAATCCCTTTCCAATGCCGAGTGGGGGATGAAAAGGGGGAGGGAAGAAGTTAAACCCTCTCCTGCCTCAGTTTCCCCACAAAGCATGCTCAGAGAATTCTGTCTCCCTTCTGTCAGCCCTAAGATGTTCCAGAGAATCTGTTTGGACATTTAAAGACTCAGGAGGGTGGCTTGTTTTGTTTTGAAACTGTTCTTGTTATGTTTATCCAGTTGTTTTCATTCTCCTTTTATTAAAATAAAACGGGTGAGGTGTTGGGGTCCCTCCCCCGCCGTGTAGCCCTGGGAGAGGGGCCCTGAGGGCACAGACACGGGGTTCCCTGCCCCTGCTCAGCCTCGTTCCCATTGGTTGGTTTGTGTTCCCTGCGCGGGCAGAAGGACCCTTGGTCCCGTGACTGGGACAGTTCCTGAGCAGAGCTCCGGCCATGCGGCTGGAGAAATAAACATCTCTGAAACAGCTATCAAGAATCTGTCTGTCCGTATATATTTCCTTTCCACGGGACTCCTGGTTTGATATATGCGTGTTGCAGGATCCCCACTGCAACACTCAATGTTTGGAGAAGGATATAATTTTTGAAAATCTCTAGAAAACAAACAGCATTTCATGTCTTCTGTAATATTTTATCAATAAAGTTCATCATATTCCAGTTTTTCCAGAGTATTTCAACCTTGGCCTTTGAGAACATTTGTGGACTACGTCAGAGTCAGTAATTACAGTTTCTAGTTTTAATTTTCCTGAAAATCTTATTACATGGAAGGCTCAATCTAAACTGTAGAACTTATTTTCTGCTTGGAGGAAATAAACTTCTTCATAATATTTTGCTTTAGAAGATAACCATCTTTAATTTGTGATTCAGTGAAATATCTCAATTATTAAGATTTCAAATTCCAAAGAATATTTCAAAAGTTATTTTCTGATACATGGAAACCATGTAGTTTAGTCCCTACAATCTCTAGAGAAAGCTTGGGAAACATAGGGTTTATCTTAACATTGTACTGAGATATTTGAATCTCAGGTTTCTTCAAAAGTGATGAAAAGGATTAACACTATGTATTTTAATTAGTTTTTTCTTAGAAACTGAAATGCATTAATTTCAAAATACAAGTTTGAGTTACTACTCAAGTAGCCAACAGGGAATGGGAGCCAGTACATCATGGACTCCAACTCATGGAGCAAAGGACACAGTTGGAGGACACACAGCCCCAGGTGTGCTTGAGGTTGTGGATCAGAGCCAGGGGAGGGGCACAGCCTGGGCACAGTGAGTACAGCACTGGTGTGGTAAAACAGATCCAATCATGTGTTGAGAATGTACCATCTGATCCAGTTTAGTAAGAGCTGACCTTAGGTTTTTACTGGGAACAGGAAGACAGGTACATGCAGCTCTCTGAGACAGGGAGTAGCAAGTGTTGCTGTTGCAGAAAATCAAAGGGAAATGAGGACATTGCTGCTGCATCCATTGCAAGACACAACTTTCACTTTTCAGGTCCTATCTAGCTCTGTGAGGAACAAAAGTTGAGGTGCTGCCAAAAGAAGATGAGACCTTCATTTGAAGTCCTAGCGGTTGTATTCCCTTCTCCCTAGGTATTTGTTATCACTTTTACATATTTGAAATTGTTACTCTTAACTTTTCTGTTTCAGAATCTAGTTATTTGCTTAAAGTCACATCATACAAATCAGAATTTTGTAGTTATTTATCCCATTCTTACTTGGATACTGGCCACATAGTGGAATATAATTGGATATACCAGCAAATATATTCCCTCACTACTTACTCTCTGTGTTAATTGAAGCTATTAATGTTCACTATTTTTTACATTACTCTCTCACTCCTTCTTTCTACCCTTTTATCTACATTTCGTTTTTCTTAAATGCCTCAAGTTTTTGTTGATAATGTCCTGAAACTGAAGAGTTTTTGTAGTAGGTATTCCATCCAAAAGAGGAATTTCAAATGTGCCTGGGGCATGTGGTAGTCATAGAATTCTAGGAGTATTTGGATATGAACACCCGTGAAAATCCTAATTTAGGACTTTAGGGGAATGACTCGTAATTCCATTTAAAGAATCTCTTTGACATACGGATGTCTCAGTGGGTGAAACTCTGATTGATTGCACTGCATTTCTTTTCCTCTAAATGGCACTAAAAACGTAATTTCCAATTTGACTGGTTGGTTAGTTTGTTCATTTCCTGATGTTTCCTCCTGAAAGAATGAGGTCACAGTTATCCAAGTTGAAAATCACATTACTACTTCTAATACATATATTTAACTCTTTGCTTTTTCTATATATTCTCTCACAGTCCAAAAGACCCCTTCATAGAACAGCTTCAATTAATCTATTACAACAATTTTTACTGATTTCTCACTTTTACTTCAAAATTAAACACTGTAGACCCATTTGTCAAGTAAGACCAAAGTTTGGCTTTATGTTCAATGCAATGTTATTGCCAGCCACAGAGACCGTGGTACAGATTCAAACCTACAGCTAGTGGGCACAATATGTTGATACTAATCCTGTAAGCAGTTTAGTGCTTAGCAACATATAATTTAAAATTGTTTTGTTGGTGAGCCAAATCCTGAAATCCTTCCTGAGCTGCCATTACCTTTTCTCAAGGCAAAATGTTACAATCTTCTGTTTTGTCTTTGTAGCCAAAACTGACACCTTGTATAAGCAGGATTTTCATGCAATGCATAGCTACTTCTGTCCCTATGAAAACCACTGTTGGGGACTCTCAGTGTAGAAAACTATTTATTTCAGCACAGCTTGCAATCTTTCTAAGCCCAAATGTGGTATTTAACACAAGTATTATGTTACTTCAGGTGTAGTGCTTAAAATGGCTTATCTTTTGTGTTTGGCATCTTGATCACTTTTGTTCCTGGGAATAACTTCACAAAGGGTCTGGAAATGCCCCAAAAGACATAAACATCCCAGGCATGGAGTGTTTGGGTGCTTGGGCAGGTCTCAGCAGTCATGCTTAAAGCCTCCTGCGGAAAGGAGGAGAGTAGAGACAGCCACACTCTGCAGTCACTCACGCACTCACCAGCCCATTCAAATCCCTCTGGCAAACAATCCCTCAGCAACTGAAGTCACAGGTAACATTTACAATATTATTATATGAGTGTAAAGGATATGAAAGTAATAAACATGCTGTTTTGTTGGGGGTTTTTTTAACGTGGTACCTAGGCATGCAGCTTGTAAGCCAATCTTTCCAGATGTTATCTAAAAGAGACAACTTACAAACCCTTGAAATCCGAGGTTTGTAATACAAGTGTTGACAGCTTCTTAACTAGAGCAGAACATCAGCTCACTTGGCTTGTATACACTGTCATTTTCAATGCTGCTGTGCCATCTGTTCTCTGTGTGAATTGTAAAAGATTTTTCATCCATTGGCTTTAAAATCTGTTGGATAAATTGGATTGTAAAAGGTGAAGACATAAATAGATGACACCCTCTCTTTCTCTACCCTTTAATTACAGTCTTTCCTGCCAGTGTCCAAACACTGCGAATGGAAAGGTTATGGAAAATTGTGATGTGATCTTGAAGCAAATCATTGTTACAGCTGTCACTTAGAAGTACATGCTATCATTAGGTTTGTAAAATATATTTTATAATCACACGTGGTTTTCTGATTGTGGTATCTTCTTGATACTTTTCCTTCTGGACTGAAAATTTCCATATTGATTCCTGGCCAAAGATGATTTCTTGAATGGAACTGAAGTTAAGTGCCTTCAGTAATTGTGGAGTTTTCCTACTGTAAGAAAATTACATGTCTGTGTATTTTTTAAAAGCTATAAGCTAAGCAATAAAACCAGAGTGACTCCAAAATGCAGAGCTTTGAGTCCTGCAACATGGAATTCAAACATTTCTTCTAAGAATGGCTTTATGTTAACAAAATAAATACTTGTTGGGGTTTTAGTTTAGTCTTAGGTTTTCCTGTTAAAGGAATTTTCTCCCATATGCATGTTGCTAGGGGACAAATAGCTGTACTTAAGAAAGACAAAAAGGGGAGTGGGGCGGGCCTGGCTACTCTTTTGTCTACACCTGGGTGTGGGGACAGTTCGCTCTGAGCGTCCGGAGAGAGAAGCTGCAGAGAAAGGAGCTGCTGCTTCTTTCTTTTTGGCCGTTCTTTCTTCCTGCTGGAAGCAACGCCGGGACCCCAAAAGCCGCTTTCCCTGCCCTGCTGGAGACCGAGCTGTGGCTGCCCTGCTCCGCTGCTGCTTCGAGTTTTCGCTACGCTGTAGCCCTGCTCACCCTGCCTGCCTGGGCCTCCGTGGTTTTTTTCCCATCTGGATACATCTCGTCTGCCACCCGGGATTTGCCATTCGTCCCTGCCGTTTCAGCCTGCTGTTCCTGAGAGCCCGGGATCAGCTGCCCAGCGGTTTGTGAAGCCTTTGTTCCATCCCTTCCCGGGATCCCAGGGCACCAGAGCCGCGGTTTTCCCGAGCTCGCTCCGGAGCGCCCCCTGCAGCCGCGGGGGAACCATCGCACCTGCCCTGCTCACCGGGAGCCGCCAGCGCCCCTGCCGGCTGCGAGCGGAACTGCACCCGAGGGGAAATAGCCTGACAGCCGAGAAGGCTGGCACTGGGTTTGTGATTGCTGTTACTGCCATAGTTGTTGTTGTTTTGTTTGACTGGTTATATACATATATATATAGAGTAAAGAACTGTTATTCCTATTTCCCACATCTTCGCCTAAAGGCTCTTGATTTCAAAATATAATAACTTGGAGGGAAAAGGGGTTATATCTGCCACTTCAAGGGGGGCCTCTGCCTTCCTTAGCAGACACCTGTCTTTCAAAACCGAGACAGATTTTGGCGCCCAACGTGGGGCCTGAGGGCATTAAGAGATAGAGGTGAAAAAGGAATAACAGTTCCTCGATAACTTTATTTTGTGTGCTGGATATTGGAACCTTGTTAGGCAGCACTATGTGGTCTAGTTTACCCTGGTTTGGGTGGCATGTAGCCGTGGCTATATTCTTCCCCTTTGCAGCTCCTTATTTGAATATGGGTCCTCTGACTAAGGCTACCATTGCTGTTATCCAGCTTGCGTTATGGGTCGAGAAGGTGAGGAATTCATGGGTTTTTAACTTCCTCCGGAATGTGGGCTCATGGATAAACAGCTATCACACACTGAGCACATGTTTTTGGGGTTATGTTAACAATGGTACCTTCTGTGAGGAAATGACACCAGGGGAAGTTTTCTCCCAACCCCTCAACCAGTTCTTTGGGCCCACCCCATCAATTTTCGAAGGGTTTAAATTCCCTCTGAATACTAACCATCTGCTGCTGATAGGCCTACTCTATTTAGCATTCAAGGATAAGTTGAGATTGGCTTGGATATCTACTCGGACACCAGCCCCAGAGACTAGAGATCCTGCCCCAGAACCTGACATGGCCCCAGAGAGTAGAGTTCCTACCCCAGAGCCTGATCCTGCCCCAGAGCCTGACACGGCCCCAGACACTAGAGATCCTACCCCAGAACCTGACATGGCCCCAGACACTAGAGATCCTACCCCAGAGCCAGAGCCTGCCGCAGCCCCAGACACTAGAGATCCCGCCCCACAGACTGATACTGCCCAACAGTCCACCTCAGAAATGGACTACCCAAACTGGGTGGGGGTACTGGCAAAAGGGATGCAGGAGATGTGCCAAGAGATGGGTCAGGTGCGCCAGGAGATATGCCAGGAGATGGGCCAGGTGCGCAAGGAGATGTGCCAGGAGATGGGCCAGGTGCGCCAGGAGATATGCCAATTGCTAAGGGAATACACCTCCTCAGCTAGTGAAAAACCCTCTCCCTGCCCCAAAGAGGGTGAGTCCGATGGTGCAACAGTGGAACCCACGGATGTTACAACCGTCCAGGCTTCAGCTGAACCACAAGGACAACCACAGCCAGCAGCAGTCGCCCCTGTGCAAAGGAGGAAGTATAAGACCAAATCAGTACGACCAGTTAATGATGATGGGCAACCAGGGCCCTCACAACCAGCAGGAGAGCCAGAGCCAGAAGTCATCACTGAGTCCCTGTCGCACGACAGTCTCCGTGCTATGCGAAACGACATTGTGCGAAGGGGGCGTGAGCCTTATACCACCTGGCTGCTTCGGGTTTGGGACCTTATGGGCACAAGTGTGCAACTCGATAGTGGTGAGGCAAGGTATCTGGGATCGTTGACCCAGGACCCAGGTGTGGACCAGATATTTGTGAGGGAGCCAGGGCCTCTCTCTCTTTGGGAGCGGCTCTTAATGAGTGTGAGAGAAAGGTTCATTCACAAAGAAAGAATGCAGGAGTATCATCATAGAATGCAGTGGAAGACACTCGAGCAAGGGATCCAACAGCTAAGAGAGGTGGCAATATTAGAGGTACTCTTTGGGAAGGATGGACAGCATGATAATGACCCCGATAAGGTCAGGTGCACAGGACAGATGATGTGGAACCTGGCAAGGCTAGGGCCATCGCAATACACCACCTTCATTGCAACGATTGATGCTGATAATACCCGAGAAACAGTGGGCTCTGTTGCCAACAGGCTCAGGCATTATGACAGCATGATCAATGGCCCGCTGAAAGCTCATGTCTCTGCTGTGGTCCAGGACCTCAAAGAGGAGATGAAGGAGATGAGGAAGGAAATGAGGGAGGAGATGAGGGAGGAGATGAGGGAGGAGATGAGGAGGGTCAGTGTGGCACCAGTGCGAGTCACAGGCCCCCAAGTCAGAGCCCGTCGTCCCCCTGCTAGAGAGAGAGGGTACACCCCACGAGCTGAGCTGTGGTTTTTCCTGTGTGAGCATGGGGAAGACATGAGAAGGTGGGATGGGAAACCCACCTCTGCCCTGGCAGCGCGGGTGCGTGAACTCAAGGAGGGAGGCACTAACCGAGGGGGTTCCGCTAAGGTGAAGGTAGCCTCAGCCTCCCGTGACCGAGCTGCCAGGCATTACAGAAGGGAGGACGATATGTCGGATCCCCTTGAAGGTACCTCGAGCATGTACGCCCAGGGAAAGAATGATAACCAGGGCTAGAGGGGCCCTGCCTCTAGCCAGGAAGAGGCACGGGAGAACCGAGTTTTCTGGACGGTGTGGATCCGATGGCCTGGCACATCAGAGCCACAAAAATATGATGCGTTGGTTGATACTGGGGCACAGTGTACTTTAATGCCATCGGGACATGTGGGGGCAGAACCTGTATCCATCGCTGGGGTGACCGGGGGATCACAGCAGTTGACCCTTTTGGAAGCTGAGGTGAGCCTGACTGGGAAGGAGTGGCAAAAGCATCCGATTGTGACCGGCCCAGAGGCCCCGTGTATTCTGGGCATAGACTTCCTCCGGAATGGCTACTACAAAGACCCAAAAGGACTCAGGTGGGCATTTGGGATTGCTGCTGTGGAGGCAGAGGGCATTAGGCAATTGAACACCCTGCCTGGACTATCTGAGAATCCTTCTGCAGTTGGGCTCCTGAAAGTGGAAGAGCAACGAGTGCCAATTGCCACCTCGACAGTGCACCGCCGGCAGTATCGGACAAATCGAGATGCTGTGATCCCCATCCACAAGATGATCCGCGAGCTGGAGAGTCAAGGGGTGGTCAGCAAGACCCACTCACCCTTCAACAGCCCCATCTGGCCTGTGCGCAAGTCTGACGGGGAATGGAGATTGACTGTGGACTATCGTGCCCTGAATGAAGTGACTCCACCGCTGAGCGCTGCCGTGCCAGACATGTTGGAGCTCCAGTACGAGCTGGAGTCCAAAGCAGCGAAGTGGTACGCCACTATTGACATTGCCAATGCCTTCTTCTCCATTCCTCTGGCAGCAGAGTGCAGGCCTCAGTTTGCCTTCACCTGGAGGGGCGTGCAGTACACCTGGAACCGACTGCCCCAGGGGTGGAAGCACAGTCCCACCATCTGTCATGGACTGATCCAGACTGCACTAGAAAAGAGTGAGGCTCCAGAACATCTGCAGTACATTGATGACATCATTGTGTGGGGGAACACCGCAACCGAAGTGTTTGAGAAAGGAGAGAGAATAATTCAAATTCTCCTGCAAGCTGGTTTTGCCATCAAGAAGAGCAAGGTCAAGGGACCTGCCCGAGAGATCCAGTTCCTGGGAGTAAAGTGGCAAGATGGACGACGTCAGATTCCCACTGAGGTCATCAATAAGATCACAGCAATGTCTCCGCCGACCAACAAGAAGGAAACACAAGCTTTCCTAGGTGCTATAGGTTTCTGGAGGATGCACATTCCCGAGTACAGCCAGATCGTGAGTCATCTCTACCTGGTTACCCGCAAGAAGAATGATTTCCACTGGGGCCCTGAACAGCAGCAAGCCTTCACTCAGATCAAACAGGAAATTGCTCATGCCGTAGCCCTTGGCCCAGTCAGGACAGGACCAGAGGTGAAGAACGTGCTCTACTCTGCAGCCGGGAACAATGGTCTGTCCTGGAGCCTCTGGCAGAAGATGCCTGGTGAGACTCGGGGCCGACCACTGGGATTCTGGAGCCGAAGCTATAGAGGGTCTGAAGCCAACTACACTCCCACAGAGAAGGAAATCCTGGCAGCTTATGAAGGAGTCCAGGCTGCCTCAGAAGTAATCGGCACAGAGGCACAACTCCTCCTGGCACCCCGACTACCGGTGCTGGGGTGGATGTTCAAAGGAAAGGTTCCCTCCACGCATCACGCCACCGACGCTACTTGGAGCAAATGGATTGCCCTCATCACGCAGCGCGCCCGAATTGGAAACCCAAGTCGCCCTGGGATCTTGGAAATAATTACGAACTGGCCGGAAGGTGAGACTTTTGGGTTATCTTCTGAAGAAGAAGAGGAGCAGGTGACACGTGCCGAAGAAGCCCCACCATATAACGAGCTACCAGAGAGTGAAAGACAATACGCCCTCTTCACTGATGGTTCCTGCCGAATTGTAGGCGCTAGCCGGAAATGGAAAGCCGCTGTATGGAGCCCCACACGACAAGTTGCACAGGCCACTGAAGGAGAAGGTGGATCGAGCCAATTTGCTGAGCTCAAAGCTGTCCAATTAGCTCTGGACATAGCTGAAAGAGAGAAGTGGCCAAAGCTCTACCTCTACACTGATTCATGGATGGTAGCCAATGCTCTGTGGGGTTGGCTGGAAAGGTGGAATAAGGCAAACTGGCAGCACAGAGGAAAACCAATCTGGGCTGCTGAAGAGTGGAAAGACATTGCCACTCGGGTAGAGAAGCTATCCGTGAAAGTCCGTCATGTAGATGCTCACATCCCCAAGAGCCGGGCTAATGAAGAACATCATAACAACAAACAGGTAGATCAGGCTGCGAAAATAGAGGTGTCCCAGATAGACTTGGATTGGCAACATAAAGGAGAACTGTTCCTAGCTCGATGGGCCCATGATGCCTCAGGCCATCAGGGCAGAGATGCCACCTATAAGTGGGCACGAGACCGAGGGGTGGATCTAACCATGGACAGTATCTCCCAGGTTATCCATGACTGTGAGACATGCGCTGCGATCAAGCAGGCCAAGCGGGTGAAGCCTCTGTGGTATGGCGGGCGATGGTCCAAATACAAGTATGGGGAGGCCTGGCAGATTGATTACATCACGCTGCCTCAAACCCGCCAAGGCAAGCGCTATGTGCTCACAATGGTAGAAGCCACCACTGGGTGGCTGGAGACCTACCCTGTGCCTCATGCTACTGCCCGGAACACCATCCTGGGCCTGGAAAAGCAAGTCCTTTGGAGGCATGGCACCCCTGAGAGAATCGAGTCT
The DNA here is from genome assembly GCF_020740725.1 of Corvus hawaiiensis. Taxonomy (NCBI): domain Eukaryota; kingdom Metazoa; phylum Chordata; class Aves; order Passeriformes; family Corvidae; genus Corvus; species Corvus hawaiiensis. Next base: position 110,700,833 of record NC_063214.1, on the reverse strand, counting down.
GACAATGGGACTCATTTCAAGAACAGCCTTATAAACACCTGGGCTAGAGAACATGGCATTGAGTGGGTGTACCACATCCCTTACCATGCACCAGCAGCTGGGAAGGTTGAGCGGTGTAATGGACTGCTTAAAACCACCTTGAAGGCACTGGGTGGGGGGACTTTCAAAAACTGGGAGATGCATTTAGCAAGAGCCACCTGGTTAGTTAACACTCGAGGTTCCACCAGCCGAGCAGGCCCTGCCCAATCCGAACCCCTACAAACAACAGACGGGGATAAGGTTCCAGTGGTGCACATGAGAGGTATGCTTGGAAAAACTGTTTGGGTAAAGTCTGCCTTGAGCAAAGACAAACCCATCCGTGGGGTTGTTTTTGCTCAGGGACCAGGCTGCACCTGGTGGGTGATGCAAAAGGATGGAGAGACCCGATGCTTACCTCAAGAGGACCTTGTTTTAGGGTGAACTACCCATGGCTCTGTATTTGTATCAGTATCAGCATGTATATTTGTATATAATTTGGGTAATGCATAGATTTATATGGTTAAAAAAAAAAAGTTAAGTTTCATGTAACATGTTAGTATGGGAAAAAATTCGGGGTGGATAATGTTGGGGTTTTAGTTTAGTCTTAGGTTTTCCTGTTAAAGGAATTTTCTCCCATATGCATGTTGCTAGGGGACAAATAGCTGTACTTAAGAAAGACAAAAAGGGGAGTGGGGCGGGCCTGGCTACTCTTTTGTCTACACCTGGGTGTGGGGACAGTTCGCTCTGAGCGTCCGGAGAGAGAAGCTGCAGAGAAAGGAGCTGCTGCTTCTTTCTTTTTGGCCGTTCTTTCTTCCTGCTGGAAGCAACGCCGGGACCCCAAAAGCCGCTTTCCCTGCCCTGCTGGAGACCGAGCTGTGGCTGCCCTGCTCCGCTGCTGCTTCGAGTTTTCGCTACGCTGTAGCCCTGCTCACCCTGCCTGCCTGGGCCTCCGTGGTTTTTTTCCCATCTGGATACATCTCGTCTGCCACCCGGGATTTGCCGTTCGTCCCTGCCGTTTCAGCCTGCTGTTCCTGAGAGCCCGGGATCAGCTGCCCAGCGGTTTGTGAAGCCTTTGTTCCATCCCTTCCCGGGATCCCAGGGCACCAGAGCCGCGGGTTTCCCGAGCTCGCTCCGGAGCGCCCCCTGCAGCCGCGGGGGAACCATCGCACCTGCCCTGCTCACCGGGAGCCGCCAGCGCCCCTGCCGGCTGCGAGCGGAACTGCACCCGAGGGGAAAGGGCCTGACAGCCGAGAAGGCTGGCACTGGGTTTGTGATTGCTGTTACTGCCATAGTTGTTGTTGTTTTGTTTGACTGGTTATATACATATATATATAGAGTAAAGAACTGTTATTCCTATTTCCCACATCTTCGCCTAAAGGCTCTTGATTTCAAAATATAATAACTTGGAGGGAAAAGGGGTTATATCTGCCACTTCAAGGGGGGCCTCTGCCTTCCTTAGCAGACACCTGTCTTTCAAAACCGAGACAATACTAAATGAAAATTTCACACAGATACATATATCTGTATCTATCTATATATATATATGCACATATATAGGGAAATCTGTTAAGACTTTGTACTGGATTGCTACCCTTAAACTGCCTCCTTGGATTTACTCAGTTTCATGGCTGTCATCGAGCTCATCTCTGAATAATTGAGGGATCCTTGTGATGGGAGAGAAGCCTGGCCTTGTAAGACAGGAATATCTATTGTTTCTTTCCTCCTGTTGTTCTTATACAGACTCTGATGTCTGGAATGTGGCTAGAAAAACTGATCAAACCGGAATTTGAGAAACTAGGACGTGAGTACGTATGTTTAACACAGCCGTTCAGATGGATGAACTGGTGCCTTGGGCATGGATGAGGAATGCCTTAGGAAAGGCAAGATAAAAAGATAGCTGAACATCTGATTTGTAATAGAATGTGTGAAGCCCTAACTTAAAAGTTTTCGCAGATATAATTGGTAGTGAAACAAATATACTCCAAATAATATTTTTGAGAGCGGTTGGGGGTGGTGTGAAGCGCAGTAACTTGTGCTGTGTGAGTTTGCCTGGAAATTTCTTTAATTTTACCCACATTTTTAGGTCATTAAAAAGCTTATTTAACATTCATAATGATGACATCTACAGCAAGTTCAGTTCATATCCCTCTCTTTGTGGCATATATCCCTCAGCTTTGTCAATTAATTAGTATCCCTCCAAACTACACAGGTATGAGCCCTTTTAGTAGGGAAACTTAACAGCATTAGTTCAGTCCGTCTTGTAATATTACAACACTGTGGATTTAATCTTTTTTTGGTTGGAAAAAAACCCCATGAGCTATAACAACCATCAAATTTGGCTTTTCAGCATCCTAAATTCAAGAGTCTAAAACAAAACACCAATAAAGAAAACAAGAATCTGCTGTTCTCTTTGCTAAGGGAGTATTCTGACACTTTTTTTGTGCATTATTTTGTTCATCCTGAGGCTAGTTCCTTTTTGGACATCTATTATTGCAGCATGGTGTTTATTTTTTAGCAAAATCTGAGTTAGCAAAATAAGCATCCACGGATAACCAATTGCAAAAATGGAAGAATGCAAAACTGGACATCTTTCAGTAATTGTTATATGGTAGCTGTGAAAATGCACAGTTTGACATTAACATTTTTTTTCTTGTACTATTTTTATTCCCTCAGCTGAGACATCAGACAAGACCCCCCGAGTTTAAAGAGAATCTAAAAATAATCCTCCCTGTGCAAGGCTGATGGGATGTTTATCTTGTTGTTAAGTATCTATTTGCTCATATTACATCTCAAAACATGTTATGATGGGGTAACTGAGAGTAATGACACTAAATTAGGATAAGGAAAATTGAGGTTAAATAGCATACTGATAATCTTCCTGACAGTGAGATCTCTGAAATCACTGAATAACGCCCCATGGGAATAGGATGCAGCTACACTGCTTGATGCTTTGAAAAGGGCTAATAAGCACTAGGTGTGCACGTTAGGGAACAGTCTTTCACTAGCAAGGTGAAGGTGACTGAACAGGTGGCTTTTCTTCCATCATTCTATAATTTTGCATGTGGCTTTTGTTCTGTTTACAAAGATGGCAGTGCTTTCAATACTATCTTTTTAAAAGTATACTTTTAATAGCATTTTGTAATATGTAACATAAATTTTCACACACTGAAAACAATTTTTTTATGGTAGAGGGGTGTTTTTGAAGGGGAGAGTCTTATTTAAAGCAGAAATGTCACTTTTCTCAAGAAGTTAACAAACAATGCTGGGTTAGTTCTTCAAACTGCCTTCTTAATATTCAGCGTGAAATGTACTTTTACTCAAGAAGAACCTGAATAGACAACTCCAAACGTCTACAGTGTAAATTATTATTTACTGTTTTGACAATATAGGAAAGTGCTAGAACTCCTCCTGGCAGAAAGGAGGGTTAAGGAAGTTTGGGGGTTTTTCATGGTACCTACTAGTAAGCTGAACATCTTACATAGCACAGCAATTACTGCAATAATCCATGTGTTTTCTTTCTTACTAAAAATACATTTTATTCAATTTTATTTTTCTGAATGGATTCTGGTTGGGTTTTTGATTTGTTGGGGTTTTTCCTATTATAGAAGGAAACTAAACTTGGCATGGAGATCTTGCAGGGATCTTTTGGGAGTGGGGTTTTGTTTGTTTGTTTGTGGGTGGATGGGTGGGGTTGTTTGGTTGTGTTTCTGATTCGTGGGGTGTTTTTTGTTTGGGGAAGGTTGTTTGGTTTATTTCTTTCTGCTGAGTTTAAAGCCTTCTGTATGCTTTCTTGAAAAAACACCACATTACATCTGACTTCCAAAACTAAAAGTTTATTCCCAGGAGCTCCACTTTACACTGCCAGAGACTGCTACGAAATGTGAAAAGTCCCCCCACTGCTGACTGAGATCAACATAACTCCTACAGGTGTCCACTGTTACCCTCTGCTGGATGCTGCTCTTCAACCAGTCACGAGGGTCTGATGAGGTTCAGCAGTAAGATAATGAATCCCTTGATGTCACCTTTTAGAAAGCATGATGAAAACTGACGAATATACTGATTGACAGTGTTTCCCATGTTTCTAAGATCCTGATAGTATGGAAGGACCTGACAATAAAGAGACTCAGGATAATTGCTCTGTATTTGCCATGTTCTGTGAGAAGATGAGAAAAGCAAACCTAAAATGTTTCTCCCAAGACAGAAAGCTCATTGGCCTGGCAGGAAATCAGGTAAGACTCTTTAAGGTAATTACAAAAATTAACTTTTCTTCATCAAACATTTCCATTTTGTCTGAGGGGCAAATCCTAACTCCTCCAGAAGCATGCTCAGAGCTCTGTGCAGCCATTCCTGAGAGGAGACCCTTGATAACTTTCAACGTAGGAATAAAGTGCAGGATGGAGAAGTCATGAGGGAAAATGGAAATGCAAATATCGCATATTTACGGCTAGAAGTGAAGCCCTCAATATAACCTTCTTGGTTAACTCACAGAAAAACTGTGTGAGTTTGCTGGAGTTAAGAAGCAATGTATTAATCTATTTAGAGATAATAACCATGCTGTGTCAGATCAAAGCACCAGCAAGCCCAGGATTTGGTTTCTAACAGAACTCATAAGAAAAAAGCCCACAAGTGTACACATTTTGTCTGTATCTTTCCATTTGTTGGCTGCTTTAATTCCAAGAACTGAGATGGATATATTTTCTTTTGCAGGGTAATAAATATGACTTTTATTACTAGAAGAAGGCCATAAACGTTTTATTTACCTGATAAGGCAGAGTCTCAGCACTGGTCTGAGCTTGCCTACATGTGAGCTATTTCTAATTTGTTTCCACAGTGTGTTTCCTTAATCTCCACACACCATATCTGTACGAGGTCTGAAAACTCTGGCTTATCACTGCATAACAAACAAGAGCACTTTCTATTAATAATGATTATAAAATGCTATTGCACAACTTTCAAACTTTACCTGGGAACAGGTGAAATGGAAGCAGACCTTGCTAAACATAAAACAGGTTTAAGAGTGAGGAGAAATTACTCTTGCCATCAGCACATTGCTCCTTGCCCCAAAGAACTGGGAATGTCACTGATACCCTTTTCCCTGCTGATATACCTCAAGAAAATTGTTGCTGTCAGCCTGAAGATCTGTAGGGATCTTGGCAGAATGATCAAAATGAAAAAGGCAAGTGGTTAATATTAGTAAGTTTTCTTGTATTTAGGTGTATTATTCGTAATGCAACTATTCTCTATTAACTTGCTCTATCAGTCTCAGAATTATTTTAACTGAACAACTAACTTTTTGTTGCATTTTTGATGATATTTTTAAGTTTTAATTAAGCTATCAGTAAGTTCTTGGCTTCACATATATGACATATTGCCTCTTACTGTAGTAATATTCTGAGTACAAGTTTTCACATTAGGTAATCATCACCAAATCACTTCAAAGTGTTTGCCCAGTTTTCCTTCAAGCCCCAAATTTAGCAGCCAAAATACTCTGACAGAAGTGCCACAGTTCTTCTATCAGTAAAATAAGATTCTTTGGCTTTAAAACTGTCTCCTAGAGGCATTTTCAGGCTCATCATTAATTCTTGTGCTGGAAAAGAATGTGAACAATAATTTGTTCACCATGTTACTAATTATTTTGTACCACTTAAAGCATATCTTTTCTATGGGGACAATTCTTAGTCCAGCTGCTTATTCCCCATACATAGGCTCATCCATGTATTTGATCAACTTTTTTTTTTAAGCTTAATAAGATCAAATATATCTTTCTTGTGATGAATGTACCAGAACACCACACTGCACAAGCAAATAAATCATGGCATTGTGCAGTGTCATGTAAGGACTTCAAGAGCACAGTTTCCTGTCTCAAACACTCACATTATAATAAGATTCTCCATTTACTTTTGTATTTCCCACCTATCAGTTTCATGACATCAACCTAATTCTGAGCAGCAGTAAATAAAAGTATATCATAGGAATCACCCAACATAAAACCCAAGTCATACCTGTGTGATCATATCAGCTCAAAGGCATTCTCTGAGCACATTATTTATCTGGAGAATGAGTTCTGTTTGTCATCTGCAAATGCATTGCTCAATGCTGAGCTCCTTCTGACATTTTAATTAGTCAGGGAGTACCATAAGATCCTTCTCCAGCTCTCTAGAATTATACTTGTCCTTAACACAAGAGATTAACATCATAAGCAAAATGTTTTTACCCTCTTATATATTCTTTTCTAAGATAGTTCATGAATACAGCCTAAGTCCCAACAAAGATGCCTGTAGAATTCTGGTTTTCCCAATATTGTGAAAACTCATCCTTTGCTACCTTAGCCATGATCATTTCATTTTGTTAAAAGCCTTTGGTCCTGCAATGTCAAAAGCCTTCCAGGAATCCAGGAAGACTTCAGAAACCGAATCACCCCCATTCAACTGGTTGAGAACTATAAATATCACTGGTTTTATAAAACAGAACTTACTTTTGTAAAAGTCATTTTGAACCTTTCATACTGATTATTTTTAAGCCAGTATCTACTAATTCTTTTCTTTCCTTAGAGTTTCTACTAATTTCCACTCAGAACAACAGGACTAGAGGGGTGCAGTTCCAGGAGAAATCCATAAACAATTCTTTGAGCAAGAGAATCATATTTCCAGCATTCAGTCAGAAGTATCAAGGCAGCTTAAGAGAGAGGTTGTGTGCTTTATTGTTTCAGCTATCCACCTCTCAGGTCCTGCAGACCTTTGGATTAATGACATTTGGCCTAAGCAATTCTTTAGTGTCAGCTTTGTTTAACATCTTCTACAGATGTTTCAGACAGCTCTTCTGTTGGTATGGGTATGTCCTAAGTGAACAGTGCCCAAAAGAATTGATTAACACTGCTTTTATGCATTGATAAAAGATTCTCTGGCAGGTTTCCTGCTCTGGGTGTGTTTGAAAACAGATTTATTGTTAGTTTTTGCTCATTTTGCTATTTAATTCTCAGACTCTCTTTTAGATGGTCTCATTACTTTTGCTGTCCATATTCAGGAATTTATGATTGTCTCTCTTGTCTATATTTAGACAGAGATTTATTTTTTCTAGATTATCTCTTCTTGCTTCTAACATCTTTACTCATTTTTTTTCATGCTGGCTGCAGCCCACCTCTTCTCTAGCCTTTTTAATAGGTGATGTGCCCAGGGAGTAGTATTGTTTATAGCCTGATATTTAAATAATGAATATTCCACAGGAAACCCTGTCTTTTAGACTCTAATTCAGTAATACTCATGCCCAAGTTAGAACACTGTGAGAGTGGCCTCACCTACTTCCTTAGAATTGCTTATGGCCACATTATGTTCATGTTTAACTGGCATTTCTGAACTGCAGCAAGAATAAAGATTGTTTAAACATTCATTAACAAACAGTAGTAATCAGATTTTTGGGGTTTTTTTTTAATTATGGTTAAAAAGATGTCATTATTGTAACTCCTTTCTGTTGTTTTCAGGTTTATTCTAGACATTTTTGCTCGTAAGTAAATATATGTTCATTAGATTGGATCTTTGTCATTATGAAGTGCAAAGGAAGCTAACTTCATAAGATTGCTTATTTAATAGAAAATTTATCAAAATGCATTTCAAGAAAAAGATAACTTGTGCTCAAAAGCTGGTTCTGTGGATCTTTTCTATGATGAAAAGGCACAAAATAATACTAGAATTGTCTTTGCAATTTTACATTTAATAGTATTGAATAAATTATGAAAATTTATACAGTGAAATGAAAATGAAGAGTGAAGGTTATGTGCCTGGCTTCCCGTACTCTGCTTATAGAGGAGTAGCAGTAATTTTAGTTAAAGTGTTAAATGACAGATGTCCTTGAAACATAGAAAATCCAGTAAATTATCTACAGGTCATTCTTAGAAAAGCTTTTTTTCATTTCTGTTCTATAATTATAATAATGAAATAGGTGTATGTCTCCTCTTGTGCTTCTGTATGAAAGGCAACAGGAAGAGGTGGAAATATACCCAGTACTGTATACAAACCTCATAACACTTTTCTGAGAATTCATTTTGTAATCCCCTAACACTGAGGAGATTGATTGGCTTGTGCAGATATAAATGAAATTTTACAGATTTTACACTCCCAACATGATATGCCACATATTCTCTTACTGTTAGGCTACACAGCTACAAGTTAATTCAGGTTAAATAAAACTTTGTATTACTCTTTACTTAGTATAATAAAAAAGCCAGTGAATGGGGGCCTCTGTTGTTAACAAACAGATATAGACTCATTTCTCAGTGCATCGCAGCCTCTTTTTTGGTAAAACACTCTTTTAAAAAAAGCATGTAGAAATCCTCTAGTGCTCTTTTTTAACTGATTAAGTCTTTCTGTCGTCTTTAAACAAGTCTCTATACGTGGATACAAGATAAAAGTAAGGAAAATAACCTGAGGAAAAAAAAAAAGAAGTTGCACTTAGTTAAAATTTGTTCATTATAAAGAGCCCAGGTAGATCTTGTAGGTTAGATTTTGAAAACTGATCTGTGATATGGTCTTTCAAAATTATTGATGCATCTGAATTTATAACTGGGCTGTTTTTTGTAGTTTTGGAGGCTTCTTGAACTCTCAAACAGTTCTTTTGTCCTGCTTAACAGTAAATATTACAATTAATCTAAACCAGCTAAGTCAGTTTAGGCACAGATGTATAACTGGGTGAACAAAAATAGGTTTATAATCATTTATTGAGAAAACAACAAACCGTCCTCTTAGGTTACGGTAATATTCTCAACTTCTTGAATTGCACAGGTTAATTATCCACAAACGTTATTTCTGATAATGCTAGCTTATCTGTCCAAAGCCTCCGCTTCCATGCATTGTTTCTTCAAAGACATTTCTCAAAGTTCTGAATAATTGAAAATATCTGATTGCCTGACCTTTAAAATTCAACTCTGGAAAGCAGCCTAGGTACTACCTGTTTAAAAGCTGGATTATGTAGGTTTGGCCACCTGAAGTAAAATATTTAAGCAGTGCCAATATAATATGTATTGTGATTACTACTTTTTTCAGCTCTTATTTTGGGGAGTTTTTGTTTGGTTTTTTTCTGTGTAGTTTCTCATTAATGTCTCTGTTATTTCAGCTATCCAACTGTCAGGTTCTATGGTACATGTGATACCTCTGCCTGTTTATTTTGGAAAATTTGTTTTTTTAAGATTGCTTTCTGCAGTAATTTGCATATACTCTTGTGCTCACAACAAACTACTGTGAGGAATTTTCTATTGAGGTTTGAAAAATTCTTTTCCAAAAAAACAGAAGAACAGATTACTGATTCCCACTTTCTCTGTTTGTGCATGGATGTATATAGATGTGGGTATGAGTACGTGCCCTGTACTCGGCACTGGTGAAGGCACACCTCAAATCCTGTGTTCAGTTTGGGGCTACTCACTACAAGAAAGTGAAGGACTGGAGCAAGTCCAGAGAAGGGAACAGAGCTGGGGAAGGGTCTGGAGAGTCCTATGAGGAGCAGCTGAGAGAGCTGGGGATGTTTGACCTGGAGAAAAGGAGGCCGAGAGAAGACCTTATCACTCTGAACTCCCTGACAGGAGGTTGTAGTCAGGTGGGGGTCTGTCCCTTCTCCCAGAAAACCAGTGACAGGACAAGAGGAAATGCCCTCAAGTTGCATCAGGGGGGTTCAGGTTGGAGATCAGCAATAACTTTTTCACTGAAAGTAGAGTTAAACATTGGAACAGGCTGCCCAGGGAGGTGGCGGAGTCACTGTCCCTGGAAGTGTTTAAGAAACAACTGGATGTGGAACTCAGTGTCGTGGTTTAATTTGACATGGTGGTGTTTGGTCAAAGGTTGGACCAGATTAACTTGGAGGTCATTTCCAACCCTAAAGATTGCATGTGAAAGTACATACGTTTTGGCATTTTATTAAATGTTTTTGTGTCTTCAGCACCACCAGTGTCTTCTGATATAATACTTTTCTATTCTATTTTCCAGTATGGACTAGGAAAAAAAGGTATGTTTTGGTATTTTCTAATGTGTAACTAAAATGCAATAATTGTGCTATCAACTATGATTTCTTCATATATTTCTTCTTGTTCATAAAGAAACGTTAGCCAATCAAAAATATCACGTAGAAATAATAATAACTATCAGAAATGCTTCAAATTATGAAGAAAATTTTTTATGGCTATGAAAGCTCTTTGCTATAGGACTGACTGTCACTCAGATTTAGTAACTGGAGTGATTCACTCTTGGTGTTCCTGGGACAGAGTGTGTTCTTGCCAAAATGCTGATTTTAGCCGTAGGCTTAGGGGATATAAAAGGCATGCCACAGTCGTTTAGACATGCCGTTAGGATGTATGAAGCAGTTTCTTTCCTCTGATCAACACAAAGATTTTGGGTATTATGTAGTCCATTTTAAGTCCAGTTGTCCCATAAAGTAATGATTCCATATAGACTTTGATTTGCCTAAGGAACTGATCCCTTTTTAGACCATCATCACTTCTGTCTTGGGGTGACTTTATGATGTGTATCCCATATCTCTGCCCTATGCCCAGAAATTAACTTTGTGCCTTTCTATGCCTCTAAATTGAGCCTGAGAGAGGGAAGGAAAAACTGAGCAAAACTTTTTCAAAGCAGTTTGCAGCTTGTCAAAGGTCACACAGAGATAGCAACTTTTGCCCAGCTGCGGCAGGGGAGGGAGGAAGCACCCAGCTTGCTGTTTCCCGACTCAGTTTTTTGGCCAGTTTCAGCTTCTTTTTCTCCAGAAAGAGACTGAGAGTTGAATTTTTTTCCCTTCCCTGGAATTTAGGATTTTCTCCCTTTTCTGCTGGACTGCTTCAATATCAGAGCACATCGGGAGGACTTTCCACCGGGCACAGAGGGCCTGGCCCTGGGCCAAGCCCCAGCTCTGAGGAGACCAAAGGGAGGACTCTAACACTTTCCCAGGTTTTTTCCCCACAGCGAGAGATTTTTATTATTTAGCATTATTTTCCTTTTCCCATGTGTTTGTTAAATAAATAGTTTTTATTTCTTTCACTTTCCTTTGAGAAAAATTTATTTTCCCCTAACCTGGTGGGGGAGGGGTGGTGACCTGCCTTCTCTCAGAGGATATATTTCTAAATTTGGCCAAACCGGAACAACTTCTTATTTCCCTCTCTTCAGCTTCTGCAAGTACTTCATCTGTTCTGAGGAAGTGCAAAAGGACAAATGAGAGAAGAAATTAGTTTCAAAGCAATATCTAAATGTACCTCAATACATATTTTCTCTTGAAATGGTCTCTGATGAGCTTTAGATTTAACAATCAGTAGTCAAAAGGGTTCACCAAAATTGATTTTTTTTCTTGTAGTACCAAGAGTTTCTTTAATGAGGGAACACCTTGGCTTGACCTTTTGTTTCATATGCTATAATTATTTGGAGCTTTGCTCTAATAACAGCATTTTTCCCCTTTCAAATGTGATCTCAGGTATCTCGGCAAATTTTTGGCTCTCTGTCAAGTCATTTGACAGCTAAGCTCCTAATATATTCAGGCTAGGAAATAGGAAGTATATGCCTTCTGCATTTTAATATGAGAATAACGTTAATTATTCAAGTTAGATCGGCACAAATTAAATTTTAATGCCAACAAGTCATTATCATGTTATCTTAACCAAAGAGAATATTGAGTCTTTACAGTACTCTTCATTTCAGTTTACTCTTTATTTCAGTTCTTTTTTCCCAGCTGAGTGAGAAGGTAAACTTGATCTCAGACCTTTCACACCATTTTCAGAAATCATATATTTCTCAATCTCAAAAGTATTTGAAAGAAAAAAAAAAATGGAAAACTTCTGAATCTCCATTTTTGCGCATATTAATATTTGAGTGGTCACAGCTCTGAGCAACCTGCTGTAGCTGGTGCTGCCCTGAGCAAGGGGTTGGACTGGGTGATCTCCATGGGTGCCACAGTCACTCTGTGGGCCTGTGGTATAGGTAAATTCTAGAAAATCTACTGTATTGCGAAGATGGGGTTGCATAGATAAAATATGTGTGTATATGTGTGTGTATATATATATTTGTGTACATTTATATTAATTAAATTCCAACTACTAAAAGCAAGAATTCTATGAATACCTAAGATTTGGCTATAAATCTGAACTCCATTCAGTAGAGTATTATGAACTGCAGTACTTTACATTTGATTCTGTCAAAAAAAAACCTAAACTAGAAAAGGAAAATAAGATAAAATTTATCAATAGATTTCATGACACAAATCTTTAAATTCAGCTGCAGTGAATACAAGCGGGTCACTGACCCCACAAGAGAAATAAAGAATAGAATAAAATTTAGTAGAGTCAAAACATCCTTTCAAATTACTAAGTTACCAACCTTGGAATCATTTTTTCTTCTAAGACTTCAGCCCCTTCCAGCAGCTACGCACACTTCAGAATAGATGCAGAGTGCCAGTGGTCTTCCAGAACTGACCACAGGTAGATCATGGTCATTCCCCACCCTCTTGGAACAGATCCTCCTCTGCACACCTTGACATCTACACTTTTGTACTTGGGATTTTATCCTAAATCTTTAATGCTGCTCAAGTGTTACAAGTGGGCAGGCTATTTTTAAGGAAATCACTGGTAGAGGTTGTACACTGTACACTGCAAGTGATTCCAGACCCACTAGCAAAGCAGGAAGGTTGTTTCCCATGATGGGATGGGGGTGAGGAGACAGAGGGGTGAACAGATTTTTTCCAACACAGCTTAGTGTCCTACGTTTTAGAAGCAAAAATCAATCCCAGTGTTTTCTATCTCAGCTGCACCAGTGAAGAACCTGGATGAGTTTTGTAAAATGTTCACACTCTCTGGGAGAAACTATAGAGAAACAAATTCTACAGAGAAGGAAAGGTTTTTCCTGTCCTGAACTGTCTATGTTGGTTGTGTATAAACAGAGCTCAGTTACTGCCAAATCTTCACTAAGAGTTAAGGAATAAGTATATTTTCAAAGCAGTTTCTTCAGGTCTATTCTTGTAGTCACCAGTAAACTCACTTCTGTAACTTAAGATCTGTAGCATTTCAGTAAGGCTGTGAACATTTCTTCATGAGTTAAATCTCTGGTTGTTGTTTCTGTGCTTAACGTTTTAGAGGTTCTTGTTGCCTGTATTTTCATTCCATTTTCCCTTTATTCATGGATATTGATGGAGGGAAATGTAGACTGTAATTAATAAGCTTTAATATCCAGTATCTCTTATACTCATCTCTATAAACTTTTATACTCTCTTTAAACAATGAATGTATCAAAAAAGACACTGTGAGAGATTTTCAGAATCATGCAGCTCAAAAGATTTCAATAGCAAAGAGTGCTTTCTCTAAGGAATATTAAGTTTTAAGTGAGTTATTTGGTTCTGGATGGCTCTTCCAACCAATATTTTAAAAACCTTTATAAGTTTCAGATGGCTTCTGAATTTATAGTGCTGGTAAGTCACATAACAATTCTTCAGAACATGGCCGTGGTTCTGCAGTACAAAGGTGCAAGGTGTTAATCACTAAAGCAGTTTCTGAGCTCCTGAATGAAATACTGCTAAATGATGGAACACACACAGATTACTGATATTTTTTAGCAAGCTCTGATTTATAAATTTCACCTCACTCCCCGAACTTGATCACTTTATTTTTTTTCCTGGACTTCCATGCAGACTCCACAGAGACTACACAATTCCTGTGTCTTCCTGGTCCTGTCAGTTTAGTGCACATAAGCAGTCAATGACATCATTCACCACAATTCACAAGAGATTTTTTTCTTTGTATCTGAGGTAATTCTGCAGTCCTAAGACTTGTCTCATTTATAAGGTAATGCTACAGACTAAAAAAAATACAGGTTTACAAGGTATTCTATCAGGTGCAGGAAGAGCCTGCAAGGTGCCTTGCTGTGAAGCCACAGGGTCTGCATCTCAGACTGAGGTGTTTGGACAAACAAGTCACCAGGATCTGCTGGTTCTTACTTTAATCAAATAACCCTATTTTAATACTTTAATAAATTTATATTCAAATACTTCTAATAATAAGTCTTAATTTTAATGCTATTGTACATGAAATATAAATAAATTATCCACAATCATAATGTTTTAATGAATTCTTAAAAGAGCATTTCTTTACACATCACATGAAACAAAAAATTATAATCTCAAATTTTGGGAAGTGTTCTGGAAAAGACTGCAAAATAATAATGTTCATTGATAAGGTTTTTTATTAATAAATAGTGAAGGAGTCCTAATGTGGATTTTTAGAACAGCATCCCCAGGAATTAAAAGTTTTACGTATTTTTGGGATGTGTAATTTCAACCTTAAAGAAGTTACATATTGTAAGACTGTATTTTTAATGCAACATTCCAATTTGTTCAGCAAATTATAATTTTTTCCTTTTAAGGAATGATGATCTAATTTTCAACTAAGAGGAAATACTGAGATGTTGACCAATGCCAAATTTCATTGAAATACATTATTTTAATCAATGATGAAAGAGAGAAATAGAACAATTAAACTCCTTTCATATTCAGTGCCATTAAGTAACAATATTGTCATACTTTTGTCATATTGTGCCTTCAAATATTTAATTAACCATCTGGAGAAAGGCTAAAATGTGCAGCCTATTGTGCATTTTGCATTAATTCATATTTTGCTAATGACCCATAGCTCACTAATTTATCATGGTAGACCTTGGAGTTTTAGTTATATGACTGAAAAATCATTGAGAGTCATGAGGAGTATCGTAGATGGTTTTTCTTTATAAAAATAAAAACTAAAAGTGCCATAAAAATCAAGGTCTGTAATGATTTTTATTAAATATTTGTAAGAGTAACAGGTTTTGTGCCTATTAGTAATATTTAGACTGATGAATACTTTATTGAGGATATAAAGTAGCTAAAATACCTCATTTATTACAACATTAAAGAGACAAAAATAGAAACAGCTTGGAAACTAAGTGAACTAAAGAGAAAATACATGGTCTTGAAACAGAAAACAAAACCTCTTGATTTCCTTACAAATTCAGGATTTTGGAAAACATCTTTTCATATTTCAAAGTAAGATTTTGTCAATAAGAAGACATGTTAACAGCTTTTATTTCTCATATCTAATAAGAATACATTGCTGGCCCATATTCATCTTGGTGTCCGCCAGGACCTCCATGATTCCTTTTCTGCAAAGCATCACTGGGTGGTCTCAAGCACTCACTGCTGTATTGGGTTGTTCCTCTCCAGCATAATTTTGAACTTCCCTCATCTCAACTGTGAGTTTCCTGTCAGCTGACTTTTCCAGCCTGCCAAAGTCTGGATGGCAGCATGACCCTCTGACCTATCAAGGAGGTAATATCTACTGCTCTTTCCTCATCCACCCAGCCAGTCATTTCACTATAGAGGGTGACTGAGCTCATTAAGCATAACTTTCCCTTTGTGAATCCATGCTGACTACTCCAAATCACCTTCTTGTCTTTCATATCTCTCAAAATGGTCTCCAAGAATACCTGATCAGCCTTGCATCCTTTTCATTGCCTTTCTGGAAGACTTTTTTTCCCCTCCAGTCCTCAGAATTGTCTCCCAGCCACCAGATCATTTGAAGAAAATTAAGAATAGCCTCACAGTGACATCTGCCAGCTCTCCCAGCACTTGTGACCCATGGATTTCTGTATGACCACTTTGCTTAAGTATCATCTGATCTGATCCTCTTCCATCAAAGGTAGTTTTAACTTGCTCCAGGCATTCCACCCTGGCCTCCATGGCCTGGGATTCCTGAAGGTTGGTCTTGCTAGTAAAAACTGAAGTCAAGAAGGCACTCAGCACTTTTTTTTGTGTCTTTTGCCACTGGGGCCCCCTCTTAATTGAACAGTGGGGACATATTTCCTCAGTCCTCCTTTTTCTGCTTATGGACTTGAGGAAGCTCTTCCTGATGTCTTGACATGCCTCTCCAGATTCTATTCCAGGTAGGCTTTGACTTTCCCAATTGCATCTTTGCATGCTCAGTGTCCCTACATTGTTCCCAGGATATCTATCTCTGCTTCCACCTCTTGTATACTTCCTTTTTTGGTTGTTTCAGATTTGCTAGGAACTCCTGGTTCATCCAATTTTGCCTGACTTCCTACTTGTTGGTATGAACTGTCCCTGAGGCTTTAGTAAGCTGTCCTTGAATAACAACTGGTTTTCTTGGACCCCTTTTCCCTCTACGGTCCAAAGGTTCCTGGGCCCTGGAACCTCAGTTATCTCTGCTGTTAACTTTAGAAAATTCTCTCTGCCGTTGTCTTGTCTCTCCCAAAAAACTCTTACGCATGTTTTGGGAACTGTGTCAGGGAGCATTCCCAATCCACGGAATGGAAATGGCTGTCCTATTTTGGAAGTTAACAGCTTATGGATATGTGCTCTTTCACAGAAGATGACTTCCACGTCATTTTGTCCACAGTGTATTTTCTAGTCTAGGCATAACAAATCAGAACTGCAAGTCAGGAGCTAGCATTCATCTTCATTAGATTCATAGAATCATAGAATGGCTTGGGGTGGAAGGGACATCAAACATCACCCAATCCCCCTGCCTTTGGCAGAGACACCTTTCACTAGACCAGGTCACTCAGAGCCTCATCCTACCTGGCCTTGAATAACATAACCACAAGTAAACTAATGAGCCACAGAGGAAGGAATTTGAGAGATATAGGAAAACTCTCTCTAGCTGTGGCGACAAACTCTTAGTGTCTTTCAGTTTGCACCAGACATTGTCATGTTTTTTAAAAGCCTCTGAGAAGAACTATTTAGGCTTATATGAGAAGAACTACTCAGCCTCAGCCAGTGTATATCATCTTACATATTTATTAGCACTGTGCTTTTGATCTTCTGTTCCATCCACAGGTGAAGTTCAGTGAATTTATATTGGGAGTGACTGCAGATCCCATAGGGCAGTAGCTGAGTACTCCCAGCTGCCTGGGATATGGACAGAAGATGCTGTGTATTTCTGTGTTCCTCTCCCTCTGACAGACAGGCAGGGCCCTAAATGTAGGTGGATAGCAGCTCTCCACTGAGCTACTAAATGGAAAGGACAGAAGCTAACAATTACTATTCTATGTTAGAATTAATTTTTGTATCCTTTCTATGAAACTGTCATTACTTTTCAAAAATAAAATTTCTTTTTTTTTCTCCTTCATCAAAGCATTTAGTATTTAATAATGTGTTTCCTTCAGTGAAAATTTAAGGAAGCTCAGCCTTAGGTAGCATGTTCTATATTGATCTGTTTCTGCACTGAAAAACAATTTTGTCATCCAGAGAATAGGGAAGGACCTATGGATATTCATGAGTATATTGCGGCTTACCTTCCACCCCTGAAATAGAAAATGTTAGTACAATAGTATTTACCATGCTGACATGTAATTTATTTGTAAATTTTATATCTGTAAATGCAAATTCAATTTCCACTCACCACTGTATCAAGTAACTGGCACAACAGTTAAACTCATTGTCTCATAACACTTAAAGACATGGTACTTAATTAAACAGATTACTTTGTTTTTAGCATAAGTTCTAGTCAAATAACACAGAACACAGCAATCATTGAAAAGTGAATGTGATTTATCAGGTGATAAGAGAGGAGATTTAGGAGTGCTCATATCTGGAACAAGCTTTCTGTATTCTGCAATCCAGTTTTTCAAGTCAAACTTTTATTCTTGATGATTATCAGACTACATGGTCTAATTAATCTTTTATTACTCAGCAGCATAAATATCTTCTCAGTCACATTGGAATACTAAAAGTCACACACAAGACAAAATACAAAACAAATGTTAGTGTTCAATATTAAAATTAGACTCCCACCAGTACATAAAAATAAATAAATTTTAATATATACATATATATGTACAGTGTAACAAACTAAAAATTGGGATAAGCAGCAAATAGCGTTCCAAAGAAACAGCTTTAAAAGTACTATTTATACATTACCTCTTTTTAATTTCCAAGCATTTTCTAAAAATTACTGAATTAATAGATTCAGGTATCTAATTCTTCCTGACTGCAGGATCACTCATTTGCCTTTGCAGCACCAAATCACAAAATCATCACTATGTATCTCCTTTACCGGTTCCTATTTAATATGCATCTTTTTGATCTGCTCACCAGTTAAAACTCTCAGATCCTCAAGTAAGAGGAGACTGTATCATAACTCATCTAGTTATATTAAACAGTAAATTTGTGCTATATTTTTCTTCTTTGTTCTTGAGCAAAACTGATGAAGGTTTTCAGTATGCTGGGGAACACCACTGAATTCAAAGTAGAAGAATTCATTTAATCCAACCATCAGTTTGGTGCAAAACTGATTTATTTAAAGTCCTAAAGTGATACTAAGAACTTTCAATTCCCATTAAATTCAGTTTACTAAAATCCCTCAGGACTGGGTTTGTCTTACTCTCCCTTCAACATGTCAGCACAGATGTGTTTGTTAAAGCTGTTCCTGGCTTGTACACCCACCCACGTGTGTTTTCCACAGTCACAGAAGCTTCAAAACCAACATTAATCAAGACAGTACATTACAAATATACAGTCCATGAGCAGAAAAAATCTGAAATGCCTGGGCTACAGGAGCCCAACTTTCATCTTAAATTATTCTCCATATCCAGCTCTCATTAGCTGTACATTTTATAGCACGTTATTGCACTGGAGCAATTTCAGGGACTTCTGCCAGTTGTTATGAGAGTGTTATAACATTTCAACACTATTTGATTGTATTGCAGGACTGTAATGTGATAGAAGTGAAGTCTTTCATTTATTCTTCCACTAGAGGCTTAATTGGTGAGAACACCAACATGTGAATTCTGCCCCAATCAGCTGAGAAAAGAATAAATATCCCCACTGGCACATCTCTATTGCCTTACTAGCATTGCCAGGCATGACTCTAGATTAATTTTAATGAGGTCCTTAAAATATCAGGCGTTTATTCATATCTCTGCAGCTTTCAGGTCAACCTATTAATTTCAAAATTTTGTGAGATTATCTTAATAAAATCAGATGAGACCACTCCCTTTTGTGACTTTTAAGACCAAACCACCATTGTTCAAGCCTTCAAGATTTATCACTGCACAGTGTAATTAAGCACTGAAAGCATTTCTTTTCCATATATTGTGATATCAAATTTTTGTATCTCCACAAGCTATAACTGAACACTCTTTAGAATACAATAATTCTGGTATTTCTTTTTTTAATGTATATTTTAATTTAAAAAGTTTCTCTGCATTTTTAAAGTACTAATGATACACTGAAACAGAGATATCAGCTGTCATTTCAAGCACTGATTGCCATTAGACGGAAAAATTTACATTGACCTAAACAAAAACAATAGGTGTATCTCACAGTGTTTTACTTGGTTTTCATATTTAAATTTCCTTCATGTTTTCACATCGATTTTGCCTGCAAACTTTTTTTTTTCCCTCCTGTCTTGTTTTTGGTTTTTTTTAATAGAGAAAATAGAGAGTCCTAATATTGATTCCAGTATCTGATCCCATGAAATATGAATTTCCAGTTATTAAATTCCTGCAACAAACATATCCAGCAACTTTTCCTTAAATCTCACTCTTCTCTCTTAATATGTAGACCCTGCTCATTCAGTGAGCTAGCTGTGGGCTGAATGTCCTTACACAAGAAACCCTATGACTCTCACATATTTTCATGCTTCTATTTGCTGGATTTCCTGATATAAAACTTCCATTAGAGACCAAATACACAATTTGAGGAAAAAAGGTGGTTCAAACCACCAAGGGAAGCTGCATGGTATTTGTCAGTGGTGGTCCATTGTCTGATGGGACACTAATGAATTTCATGTCTTGCCATCCTGTAAAACTGCAGTTTTTCTGGAAAGCTGAGGAAGTCAGAATTTCTAAGTGGTAAAAAAAGAATGGGCTAAAAATAGGACAAGAGAGAAGGAAGCAAGAAAAAAATTAATTAACATATCTATTCTTTAGTGAGGAAATTCAGAAGTAAAGAGAATGGTTTCCAACAAGAGTTGTTTCTCCCATGCTGCCAATCAACACAAAAATAGGATACAAGTCAAAAAGCAAAGAATTCAAGGCAAATTACTTTGAATGCTCATTTGGTGTCATTTAGTCATTGATAGGAGTGATAGAATGGAATTAACAGAGTCACTGAAATGGAAGATGAGGTGCAAATTATGTTCCAGTCAACCGTGGGTTTTGATATCAAGGAAAAATTACACAGTGTATACTTAAGAACCAATAACATAAACCAATTAAGACACTATAAACTTCTGCTGAATTATTAGACATAGTAAGCAGATGATAAAATCAACTGCTATGCAAATCAGTCACAGAACCCAGATTCAGATTCATTTTCAGTTTTTTATCTGGTGTCATTACACACACTAAATTAAATACATCTCTATACATGATTTACTTCCAGACTATTATACGGTCACTGTGAATTCTTCATTGCTTATAGAAGCTTTTATCTGTACTAACTGCTACCTTTTTCTTGGCATAATTCCTTCACACTTTTTAAAGGAAGAGGAGGTGTGGGATAAATATATTTTTTTTTAAAGCTGGATTTACACCGATCTGATCAGGAAAAATACTGCTAACATAATTTATTCTGAACACATTTTCTTTTCAGAGCATTTAGTGTGCTATTAAAGCATTTTTTCGTCATGTTCTGTGTTTGCTGAATAAAAATATGTAGGAATATGTTAGTGTATCAGTTATTTTCTTATATTACATCATATGCAAGAGAAAAAAACCATAAAAATATTTTAATATTTAACCATATATGTATAATTATTTCAACTGCACACTATTAATTATTCCTTACAGGGGAGTTGGATTGAATTACTGAAAACAATAAATACAATTTCTATCTGCTATAGCTCCACTGACTTCAATAGAATTTAAGCAGGGGTCAGTCTGGTCTTTCTATCCACACAGAATATTAAAAGCAGAGAAAAATTATGCCAACAGTAGCTTTATAGATGGAAATGAGAAAATGAAATCCTAAAGCTCTAACGTTTACTGTGTAGTACTTCAAGTGTGTGTGAGAGAGAGCATATGGGAATTTCTCTGTGTTCCTGCATGGACTTACAGAGGTTATTAAAATTTTCTAGATCACAGATGCCAAATCAAATTTCTGGATAGACTGTCAGGCACTTCAGTTTATCAGCAGTGAGTTTCAAATAAATGCATTTACACCCTCTATCTCCTCCCACCCAAGAAGAACTCTCTCTTCTACCTTTCCCTATGGACTGTTATAAAAAATTATTCCCTTTTCCTGCATATACCCCTTTGGTGGCTGGCTTTGTACAATGGATCTGCAGAGTGGCTTGAGAAAGAGACTGGCTGATAAGATCAGAACTACCCAAGTTTAACTGAAGAATATGGTTTGCAAATGAAAGAAAATGTGGGGTGGAGGCCACATATTGCTGAAGACTGGTCCAGATTTTTGAAAGCATAATTAAACTATACCTGAAACTTCTGTAGAAATGCGCATTTAACTTTGCTGCCTCCATGCATTCTCTTCAATGTTTTTAAGACACTTTGTTAAAGACACATAAATAGTAAGTTTAAAAATGAAAGAAATGCTTTTGCCACTTTAGGTCTTGGGAAATGAGTTTATGAGATTGCACTCTGTGCGTACATGTGAATGTGTATATCCTTTCTTCCCTAATACTGTTTCAACACCCAGGACAATGTCAGGCAGACTTGAAAGGGAAAAAGGCTAAAAGGATATCAGAAATTATATATAGCAAGATAGAAGAGGGAGTTCCTATTAGTGCTACTCTGTAGAAAAGCCCTCATTGTGAAAGTGCATCTTTGTTAGAAATCAGAGACTCTAAATAGCCCTCCAGGACCCAACACCACAGACCATTAATTCCACTGTTCACAAGTCATGAAGCCTTTTTTCTCTATGTATCTTACTGATAAGTTACTTTTTGACTTCTTTAGCATTTTTGGGTTTGAGGCAAAGCAAAGAAAGTATAACAGTTTCCTGAAGACTGCTTTAACCGGACTTTGAAATTCATATTTCACAAAAATCAGTAAAGTAAAGCAAAGCAGAAGTACCTCTTTGACTTGCCTGATATTTGTTATTGTTTCCTGCAATGCTGAGTTAAAAGGGAAGATACAGAACCTATTTTTAATATTTATAGGCAGCAAATGGAGAAAAACAGAATTTTGAAAATGTGGTTCATGGAAAGAGTGGGTAGCACAAATGGGAAGATAACTTCTTTTGTAGAATTATGCTGTCATGTTTTTTAAATATATTTTCAAAAAGTCTACAACTGCAACAGTAATCTGGTTCAAGTGGCGTTCTTTTGAAATTTACCAATCTCTACCCCACATACAAAACCTGTCTCACTGCCATTTTTCAAAATAAATGGGATGAAATGCCCCAAAACTAACTCACAGAGAAGGAACACAGTGTGTTTTTTATTAAAACATTCAGCTGAAAAGGAGGAAACAATAGCCATTCCCTTCAGTTCACAGCAAGGTATTTAATGAATTGCTAGCTCTGGAAATAGAGAAGCAACAGTTCTAAAATGAAGGTATCTCAGAGAAATATTGATTTGAATGATTTACTGAGCTGCAAAAAAGTCACATAGAAGTAAATTAGTATTTGGAAATGTAATTACACATAAGAATATGTAAATTTTACTCTCAGCAATAAAAACTGTTATAGTAATAAAATATATTGCAATTTTAATTACAACAGTAATTTTCTATTTACACCTAGGTGATGTCATGGGTTAACAAACATAGTCCCAGGAGTGATGTTCTTGCAAAGGGGTGCTTACAGCTTCCCCTGTGACCTGACAGAACCTATCAGCTGGCCAGTTTGAATATGGACAATTCTTTAAGCCACTTAAAGTTGTGACCGCCTCTGGGATACACACTTAAGAATAGAAAACTCCGCCTACAGCTTTGTCTCATTTCTGGTGCTGGGACATGTAGCTGCAGGCCCCATATGGGGACAGGTGGGCCCGGCCCAGACCCTGCTCGGGCCGGGCCGGGCTGGGCCATGGCCATCTGGAGCCGATGGGCCCTGTTCCACCCACGGAAACCTCCCCACAGCCCTGCTGCGGGCAGCCGGAGCAGCTCAGCTCCCCCGCCCCTTCCAGTGCGACCAAGATTCAGCTGAAGCTGCACCACTGTCCAGCAAAGTATCATGTGAGCAACAGCGATAAGCCACATTCCAGCTGCAAGGCCTGGGTGAGATTAACCCTTTTAGTGCTGTGAAGAGCTGAAAACCTGAGGGAAGAGAAAGAGGAGATGCTTAAAGCTGAAATTCTGTTGTAAAGCTATGATATATCAGAGTACCTGTTGTAATTTCATGAAGATATGGGGGGTGGAGCGTTCAACTTGTACTTGAGAGCAAAAGCACCTGCGCTGAGATAGGCAGATGCTGAAGCTGCTGTAATTTCATGAGAAGTTTGAACAGGGAGAGATGGAAGCGATGAGGACTTTTGCTCCAAATGGAAAAGGAGAAAACCTCAGTTCCTAGAGAGGCTCCCAGAGATAGTCCTAAAGATGAAGATGAGGAGGACCCTTTGCTCCCAGGGAAGGAGGAGGGCCTCTGTTCTTAGAGATTAAATGCTCCCAGAGATGGGTGAAGAGAACTTTTGTTTCTGAATGGCTCAACCATTGTACCCCAGTAATTGAAGGGTGGTCCCTCGAAAGCAGTTGTGGGAAGAGCTGCAAGTCGGGGGAAGGGACTCACATGCGAGCAGAGAACCAACCTGGGCGGCTGTCTCGTTGTGTAATGTTTTCATAGCATGGGCAAGAGAGACTCTTCCTAAATGGACTGAACAAGGTTATTATGGAAGCGGTAAACAGACTGAACATCTCAAGGGTTGTCTTTTTACATTGTCCCTGGGAGAATGAAGAAAGGTGGGGGGAGGAGAAGTGTTCTGAAGGTGTGGTATGATTTTAATTTTTTTTCCCTCTTTTCTTTTTCCTATTTTAGGTCTGTTAATAAACTTCTTTATATTCTTTCAAGTTTGGTGCCTGCTTTGCTTTTCTCCTAATTCTTATCTCACAGAAGGTAAACAGTAATGAGTATTTTGGACCAAACCACTACACTAAATTGGTGTTTCTGCCTGGTTTCAAACCAAACCCGCTACAGTGAATATGCAGAACAAGCTATTCTTGGCCCAATCACCTGTTATGCTCTGGTTTAAACCCAGAAAAGCAAAGCAAGCTAAGTCTCTGTGCATAAACCAGAAAGAATTTAGAAGGTTCAAAATATTCCCAGAAATGAGATTAAAACCAAACGAGGTTAGATGTTGATGCCAAAAAATGGATGTATTTTATTTAATAGTAGAGACAAAGAGAAGGGAAGAGAAAAGAAAGAGAGAAGGAAGTGTGCGTGGGGGGGTGTGGGGAACAGGGAGAGGTGACAGGGGTTAGGTGGAAGCATAGCACCCATCCAAGGGTCCCAATGACATCTCGTTGCTCCCCTCCATCTGGTCTGCTGGTGGTGAGGGTCCCCCATCGCTGCCGTGGCCACGCTGCCACACGCCAAAGAGAGCAGAATCCCATGGATTAATACACGCTGTGGGCCAGGTGGGAACGCCCACGTGTCTCCCTTGCAGGGGCTGGCTTGACATTGTCCCTTGCAACACTGAGGGTCTGTTGCACCATCTCTGGTGCTCTGGTGCAGGGTCTGGGGACCCCTTTGAGGGGGGCCCCTGTGATGGGCCATGTCACCCCCTTCTGCTGTGGATAAGCTTCCCCTCCCCGGTGAGGACCCCTCAGCTGGGCTCCTCTGCACAGGGGAGGATGGGCAGTCACTGCATCTCTGACCACAGGCTTTTCCAAGATAGCCAGAGCATCTCCTCCCTCCACCCTTTGGTTTGAGGGTCTGTGCAAGCCTGGAAGCTGATAGCCCTGGGGCTGTGATCTCCACCTTGGAGGTGTTAAGTGTGCTTTGTGAATGTCCCCAGCCCTGAGTTTGTTACTTCATCAGGGAGTGGTGTAATGCCTCAGTCAGGGCCCCATTCAGGGTGTGGCAGTCTTCTCTGCAGCTTTTGTAATACAGTTTTAAAAGTCCTTCAAGAAAATGTTTAAGTCATAAACTATAATATTTCAGTCTCTGACACCACCCCATCCAACATTTGCATATCCAACAATCCATGTACATAGTCCTGAGATTTATTTCTAATGTCCCTGTCTTCAGGAATACTGAATAGTATGCCATACTATAGTGCAGTGCATTAATCTGCTTGAATTAAAGATTTTGTTGAATACTTATAGAGAAAGGTTTACAAAATTTCATTCTTCTTTAAGTGGTTTCTTCTCCATTTGTTGTCAGTAAATTACATTTATGGAATTTCTCATACACAAGTTGTTTCAATTTAAAGGAATTCTTTTATGTAATAGAAACCAGCAGCATGTAATGTTTTAAATCTGATTTTCTTATTATCAGCAAATTCTGTTTCCTTTAAAAGTTATGGTAGTTCTGAGGAGGCCGTCAGAAGAATTCCAGGTTGAAAGTTTCTGGAGCTAAAGCGTATTTTGCCATTCTAGTTCCCACCAATCATTAATATGCACAAGAAATCTCCTTCTCTTTCCAGTCTCAATCTGATTTATCATTTCAACAAGAGAAGTTTTTATCCTGTAAATCTTCAAGCCATAAAATCATGTTTCAGCTGCTAGACAGTGTAACAGGCATGGGACAATGTATTGTTTTTGCAGTATTAGAACTGTCATTTATTCTATAAAGACAGACTACATTGTCCAGATACTCAATATTTTGTGTTAGCTGCAGTACTTAAATATAGTTAAATAGCCCAAACGTTCTTCATCAGATATTTTACTGAAATTAAACTCACTGAACTGAGAAGCCTCTAAACCAACCCTCTACATTGTTTTCTGACAAATAAATGGGTGCAGATACAACAGTCTTTTGATGATCTGAAATTGCATTATTTTTGCACAGAGGAAAAACTGAGTGAGCCCACATACCCACCTGTGGGCAAAATTTTGTACTTCATATTCTGGTACCATGTCCACAATTTATACCTTTGAAATTTTTATCCAGAAAGAAAAAAAAATAACATGGTGATAACTGTGGCCCTGCATGACCATAAATCTTTGTCATTCTTGGAGAGCATCTCTCCTCCTGCTTTCCATTATCCACCAAAGAGCCAAGTGTCGTGAGCAGGGACCAACTTCAAATATGTTGTTATATATTGCTTCTGCAGTAGAGTGAACATAGATTTTCAGTGATATTACTTTTGTTTTAAAATTTCTTTATCATCATTTCCTTCAGACCATCCGTCAGGATGCAGATGTCTCTTAATTTCTGGAGTCCCAAAACAGTATCAAAAAATGTCTGGGCTTGCTAGTCTGGGCAAGGTAAGATATTTTGTCTAACTGTTGCATCTGGGTGAAGTAGTGGTGGGGACTTGACACAACAAAACTGAAGTATTAACAGAGCCTCCCAAATTTCCCAGCTACTCTCACTAGGTCTCTATACAGCAATAGGGAAATAGTCTCGGGTGAACAATTTCAGATTGCTTAAGCCCCTGCTCCAATTTCCTTCTGGGAAAGGTTCTTTCTAGAGACACCATTCAGACCAGAGACATTAGCTACATAATACTGCCATTGCAGGTTCAAAATAGAGTGGGAAGGAAATTATGACAGACTTAAACGGGACATCAGTGTTGGTCCCGCTTCCTTTCACTAGCAACAATCTCAGCTCAGTTCAGTTCTTTCCAATGAGCAGGTAAAGAGGCTAAAGCAAAATACATGTCCCTCCTTTTATCCTTCTCTTGTCTCCACAGTTTAATCTCCTCCTTTATCTAATTAAAAAGCTTTCCGTGCTCACAGAGTGCAGAATCAAAACAAAGAGAATGAAATTTAGACAAAGCACTTTCATGATCTGGAGTGTTTGTCTTCTATTCACCTCTGTTATGTAGGACTGAAGCTGTCTTGTGGACAGTTTTAATATGAAGCTGGTGAGGAAATGGGTTGTTGGAGACTAATGGAAGGTGTTGGCAGGATAAGAATTGGGTATGACATTGAGAGTGTAATGACGTGTAATTCAGAGATGAAAGAAAAACTTCAGGGTTGAAAATAAGTCTACAATGTTTCAGTCTTTCCTGTGGTAAAGCAATATACCATAGGTATCTCTGACCTTATCACAGCCCTCATGTTTCAGTTTAGAGGAAAAAAGTAACAAAATGCCAATTTCTGTCATTAGTCTTTTGCTTGGAGCATTGTGGCTGATTAAAAGATACATAGAAAAATTAACCAAACATATACCATTTTTTGTTTGTTTGTGATAGATCTTTCATCCAAACATCTGTGCAAGATACTCTTTCATATTTATGGAAATTCCCAGTTCTGTGAAGAGTAATGTAACCCCAGAAACACCATGGATGAAAACTTTAATCTCAGATATATTACCTTGGAGAGGGACTCCAGGTATCAGCAGGAATTGATGATTGACCACACATTATATTTTATAATTCCCTTAACAAGAATCTCAGAGTTGTAAAACCTTCAGTGTAAAAGTTTATGCATTGGTGCTTCATGGGCTGCATGAATGCAGCATTTTTGTTGCCATAGCGATCTATCAGAACCCTGATCTAGCTTTTCACTTTCAGTATGACTTGTTTGGTTTTGGGTTGGTATTCAAATTTTTTTGTGTGTGCCAGTATGACAAAACCAGGAGTATATAAAAGAGAAAACTAATTTACTTGCAAAATGGACAAACAGAAAAAAACCCTTTATAAAATATTTTATTAACTCTGTACACTTGGTAAACACTTATATTCTGCTTCTTTTCAGTCACATTCTCTCAAAATAATAGGAGATGCTATAAATTAAAAGGACAATTTCACAATCAATAGATCAATATGAAAACATTAGAGAATTACTGAAAACACTAGCTTCTCTTCCTCATATAATTCAAACATCATTCATTCCATGCACCTTTTGGAAAGACCTAAAAAGCTTGAAATATATTGACCAGCAAATTTAAAGGAGTAATCATTAGAAGCAACAATACAGGCAACAGAACAATGTTTTGACAGATTCTTTAAGACTTAAAGTACAGTAGTAGTGTTCATTTTGTTAAATGATTTAATTAACTTTACTAGGTGAAATTATCACTCACAACAGAATATTTTATTGAACTATTTCCTTCTTTTTAAATTTGTATGAGGAAGGTAGAGATTATTCATTTGTGTAAATGTGAGAGTGATAAATTATTATTGACAAGTTGCTGCCAAGGTCAAAAATGTGCCTCTGTTTTGACATGCAGATATAATGATACTGACCCCAAATGAGTGAGCTGGAAAACACAGCAAAATTGTGCAGTTTGTGTCCATCCAAATAATTAATCCATCGGGGTTTCATCATAGTTGAAATAATTGGGAGTTTAAGTACTGCAGGGTTATGACTCTCTACATACACTTAAAATCGTGCACAAATATCTCATGGGATCCTCCACACCCAGAACCATTGCACCCCTCCTCTCCTCTACAGAAAACATCATCCCTTTACCAAAACCTCTTCCTCTAAAAGGGTTCCAAGTCCATCACAAGGGTCTGGCCAAGACACCACCAACCCCTCCAAGCAGCTGAATCCCAAAGTCCCTGTGACGGGGAGCAGGTGCCCCTGTGGCCCATGATACACCACTCTGTGTTAGCCAGGAATGGTGGAGAGTGACAGAGGGGGAGCCACCCAGGATGGGCTGGGTCTACCTGAACTGCAGCTGAGAGGATGCTGCAGTACTGTAAAGGATGGTTCAATGGAAAAATGAGCATGTAAAGAGGCAGCATGGAGAGCTAAACAGGGCTGGGATGGAGGCTGAGTTAAAGGCTGCAGTTAAAGCTGAGTTCTGAGAAGCAGACTGGCTGTGAAGAAATTGAAGTCTCAGAAAATAGCAGATTCACAGACTAGAACTTGTCCCAGTGTAGGTTGAAATAGCAGTAACAGGCATGGGAAGAGGTTATGTGTGCCCAGGAGTTTTGCGTCCTTGACCATGCTCCCATCTGGATAACCTCATAGAAAGGGTGTTCACTCATGTCCTGTTCTCTGGAGAGGTCTCTGCCAACTCCTCCTGTAAGGTCTCAGTGTGATTCCTAGTCATTCCAAAAACAAAGTATGAATTCAGACAAAGATTCCTGCTAATTAATATAGTCTAGAGACAGCTGATTAAGCTGATATATACATTTTGTCTTCTGCAATTTCCTTCTGAGTTCACCCAAATGGACATAAGTAGCTATAAATTCTGTAAAACTGTAGTTGAATTTTAATCTCTGTATTTGGCTTGTTAGAAATACAACTTGAATATTTCTTTATATGGATTTTCTTTATTTGGGGGCTTTGTTGGTTTTGAGGAATGAGGGTAAACTGGCTGTTCTGGGGGTGAATTTTAGCATTTTACTTTTATCATTAGCTTTTGATAGCTATTATATGACATCCAAATATTAATAAAAAGTGTAAGCTTCTTTCTGAAGTAAATTAGATTCTTAAAAGCATGTATTTTATGTCGACAAGTTGTCTTGCAAGTAGAGCCTATTGTGCACATCATACTCTTTTAGGATTTTGAATTTTCAGAGAGTCTTATTTGTGAGGAACACATACTACATTTCTATTTTTCAAACTAAGCAAGCCTACTAAAACTAACAGCTAAATAACATATTTTTTCAGATAATTTCTTCTGGTTAGAGTAAGTTTTATGAATATTCTACTATTATGAAGCACATTTTTCACTTCAGAGAGAACACAAATTTGACCTCTGCTCTGAAAAGTAATATCCTCTCTACTCTCTAAATATTCTGGGAAGCCTGAAGAATTTATTTCTCTGTGTTTGTTTGAACAAGTCTCTTTGATCCAGCAAGATTAGTATTTTTAGCTCATATAAATGCCAAATTACACATAATTTCTACACTCCTTTATCTGAGATAAAGGTCTAGCAGCAGCACTAGAGAGTTCAACAAAGTAAAAACCCTAAGAGCAACTGGCTCTCAAGAGATGTTGCCAATGGCTCAGCTGATAAAGAAAGATTGCACTTTCTATTTTTTTTTTTTTTAATGTGTTGAGATGGAGCTTCTCTGAGAGTTTCAGTTCCCAAAGGCATCCTGTAATGTGGTGGAGTTCAAATTCTTCTAAAAGTTTCCATTGCATTTTTCAATACCTGAAGGCAACATTTACACTGTCCTGTTGTACTAGGTTTGGCTGGGCATTTGTTAGTGATGAGAATTTGAGTTTGTTTGTCTTTTCTTCATTCCTTGTTTTTCTTTTCACTGTTTTGATTTGTTGGTTTGCGGTTTTTATTCTTCATTGGGTTTTTTTGATGTTGTTGTTGTTGTTGCTGTTTAATACTAAACTGTCTACATCTCAACCCATGAGTTTTGTCAGTTTTACACTTCCAAGTCATTTCACTCTCTCACTGTGAGATGAATGAGTGGTTATGTGGGGCTTGCCTGCCTAACAGGCTTACACCAGAACACCTACCAATGTCCCTTAACAAAAATGTTGCCCACAAAGAAATATTTTGAGGCTGAATCCAATGGATACAGAGAGTTTTCCAGGGCTCTGACTGAAAAAAACCCAATTAGCTTTTCATAAACAGAAATACCATACTATAACTTCTGCAATACTTTCACACCTGAGGAAGAAAGGTGTTGTTTAAGAGAAGAATTTAAAGAGAGATGGCTCCTAAAGAATCTGACAGGCTTGTTATTACACGGGGGGGGAAAATGCAGACATTATTAAACAGGACAAAAGATCTGGGGAACTTTATTTCATTACACTTCTTTTTCCATGTGAGTTATGAGCTTTTCTAAGTTATTCTAGGCCATCAAGGACACCAGTCACTTAAAGAAGTTTGGCACTGATGTTTCTTCAGTCATCCCCCTTTCTTATTTTCCCTGCTAGAAGAATACATCACAACATTAGCTTAACAGTCACCCCAGGTTTAGTCTTTCTTTGTGTGATTCTTTTCTGGACTCAAAAAATTGGCCTTGACATAGAGATCATATTGACAGTACAGCAAATGTATGCAAGAGAAAATATTTGGACCCCTGTGGTTAAGGTGAACATAACTTTAGTTGATGTGTGGATAACAGAAGAACATTCAGAATTTGGAAACATGCTGTTACTCATTCTATTTCACTTTTTATACTAGTCTGAAGAGATGTAACTGTGTTGTCATTCATTACTTTCTCAGAGGAGGCATTTCTTCACTGTCACTGCCTTGAAGCTAAAATAAAATTGCCTGCTGTTTGATTCAGAAGTTTTGTCTACCTGTATCAACAAGAGTGTCACACAGATGCAAGACTATTACAGGAGATACGTCTTGAAAGATGGTATTTTGTTAAGCAATCACAGAATCACAGAGAGGGCCAAGTTGGAGGTGACCACAATGGGGTATCTGGTCCAATCTCCCTGCTCAAGAAGGGCCATCCCAGAGCACAGGGCACAGGACTGTGTCCACAAGGTCCTTGAACATCTCCAGTGAGTGAGACTCCACAGCCTCTCTGGGCAACCTGTTCCAGCACATGGTCAGCCACACAGTAAAGTTCTTCCTCATATTCATGTGGAATGTTTCTGAACTCAGTATTTTGTTTCCGAAGAAGAGCATTCAAATCCTGTTTCTCTAAGTTCTCTCTTCACTGCTCCACCTTCCTTTCTCCCAGATGTCTACAGGTTGTAGTCATCTCCTCCGTCTTCTGGCCTTTTACAGGATAGCTGTGCCTTCCAGTTTGCAGGAAAGCCATGAATGGTGGCTGCAATTCATGCTAAAGCTGCTGTGTCTTGAGAAAGATTTATCACTCTTTTTTTATTCTATTCTGCCTTGTTCTTAGAAGTATATATGGCCTGGCACACACAGATGATCCCCTAGGAAACATTTTGGACTCAGAACAGTAGACATTACCTAGTGGTCAATAATAATGAATCTTCCTTTCCAGACCAGCATCTGTGTAGCAGCTGACAAAGGATTTTACAGGATGATTTTTAAATTTAAACTTTGTTGCAGTTTTTGGGCATCCTGCTTGCTTAATATAAATGAATTTATGTTAGTGAACATCTGTCTCTTCTGTTACTAGTACCAGTGAAAAACTTGTTTGGCAGTGTCCTCCATGGAGTTTCTGTATTCTGGCTCAGCACTGAGAGGGAACAGAACTAAAAGGATTCCCATTTCTGCTAGAAACATTTTCAGAGCAGTAATTATATTTCAAAGATGACACGTCACTTCTGAAATAAACACCCAGGACTAGTCCACAATTGTATTGGTGTTTGATTTTAGCTGGAATACCAGACATGGTCAGCCTTTATGGATGATTAAAGGCAAATGGGAGAGAATTAGAGAGGAAGATAAAGCCAAAGAACACAGAGGTTTATTAGCCTTCTGGAAATGATCAGACCAGAGAAAAGTATTATTTCCATGCATTGGGAAAATGGGTATTTGAACCGTTGCTTTTGATTCAAAATGATCACATCACTGATCCTCTCCTGGAGAGAAGAGACGAGATGAGTTACTTGTATTTGGAAATATAACAAGGTCCTTCTAACTGGGTTGCAGACCATTTATATGAAGAAACCTGTTAAAACATCTGGGAGATCCTGAGCCTTGCTGCGTGCTTCAGCAGGATGAAACTCAGGATTTCAATAACCATTCAGTACCCATTCACACCAAGGTTCACACTTAAGGCGAACTTGGTGCCCCTAAAACACACTCTGCAACTAAAATGATGATAGCCCCAGAGCTTCACCAGTGCAACCAAGAGGAACTGGGCAGGTATACCGTGAATACGAGCTTCTGCACTTTTCATCTCTCAGCAGAATTATGCAGTCACATGATGACAAGAGAAAACACCTCAGCTTTCAGGCTTTTACATTTGTAAAAAGACGTAGAAATTCTTTGTTGTCCTTTGCACAGTGATATTTAAAATCTGGAATGTAAATTTGCTGGCTTGACAGTTCCCTCATTATAAGTGAGTTTTCCTGATAACACACACACTCAAATATAGCTACTTTGATTCAAAAATTTATGTTTTGTTTTGCATTAAACAATGTGGAGAAGCCATGTGTACTAGTTTGAAAACAAACCAGTGGGAGACACCAAGTCAGAATAACAATTTAATAGGGAAATAAAAAGAGGAAAAAAAAATATAAAGGCAGATAACACTGGGTTAAACTGACTGAGTCAGGATACAACCTGACACCCTGTTAATCAGGGTGGTGGTAGCAGTCTGGTAGAATGGTGGCTGCAGTCCTCTGAAGCGGTGATCCTGTAGTAAAACAGTCTGCTCTTCCTCAGGTCCAGTGGTGGCTGTGCCGCTCCTGTCCTCTGGAAATCCAGTGGGAAGCCGGTGTCTCTGGTGGTCAGAGTCCCAGATTATATCCACGATGGGATGCTTGGTTCCTCCCTCTGGGTGGAGCATCTCACAATGGGGGTAATGAGTCATGAGGCAAAGTGTTGATGAGGCTCATTAACAGAAGATAGTCCGGAGGGAGTTATCTCTGAGTCAGGCGGCAGGACAATGATGGGCCATTAACAGCAAGATAGTCTGGGGGGAGGAGGCAAGGAAACACTGCCCCACCTGGTTTCAACAGCTGATGGGGATGGTAATAGAATACACTGCAACCCAGGACACCATGCCTAGTTGATTCACATCTATTACAATATCTTGTAATCCAGACTTTTAATTTCTTCCATTCAATGAAATATCTCTAAATTTATAGTAGCCATATATTTGTCAGAAAGCCAAGAAGTTTTCATGCCCTTTAGATTTAATATCTGTACAATACAACTTATTCACAGCAACTTAAATTCAAACTAAAAAAAGATATAAATTATAAATCTAAGTGTGGTGTGAAATCCAACACAGAAGCTTATTTCCTTATAGCTTTATAATTAATGTTCACTTCTGTGACTCTTTGCAACCCAAAAACTCTCAATTGTTAAGAAATTTAATGATGCCACATAATTTACAGCATGCTTATACTGTTAATGTTCACTGATTATTTTACTGGAAAAAGCATAGCTTTAATGTATTTGATTTATCACAATAATTTTTTTTAAAAAGCATCCACAATCGATCTTTCTTCTGTTTAACATGTAACTTTTATGGGATACTATAACCACGGGATAATATGAACATTTTAAAGAGTGATGTGTCTATAAAATATCTGCCTTTTTGTTTGAGTGACCAGAAAGTTTTGTGACTCATGTCTAAGTGTCTCCAAATATTCCATGAACATTTATGGTGAGAGATAGCTAGCAACAGTAGTACCGCACATACGCAGAATTTTTTTGTGATTTATTAAAAAATTGTCCTCAAGAAACAATGTGCAACATAGTGGAATTTTTTCCTGTGTCCTCAGAGATCAAAGCAGAAGACCTGGGAAAAAATTGGCCTAAAACTCTTGTGTCTTTTCTCACTAAGCTGGATTCAAACCCAATTAAATTTTGCACTGAATCTGTGAAGAACTTGACATCAACGCCAAATTTCAAAGTTTCAACCATAAATTCCCATTATTTTCTGCAGACTTTAAATGTTTTTCTGTGATTAAAGTGTGGACTTGCTAATTCACCGGCACAGGAGCCAGTTTGGACACAGCTTGTCAAGACCTATTCAGTCACAAAAGGCAGTTTGGTACAGCATTTTATGAGACCTGAGGCATGATGACAGGAATGGGAAGTTAACAGCTAGAGATAATATGGCAAAAGAAGAGATTTTTCACCCACTTGACAAAGTGGAAAGCAGTAGCCAGTGCAGGACAGACCTTGGAAAGTCTGCTGCAGGAAAGAATAGGGGAGTGGAGGGAAGGGAGGGGAAGATCTATGCAAGGTAAATATGGAATCAGCAAAATCCTGTCAAAGGAAGTCATAGAAACATACCTAGTGGGGAAAAGCTACCTAAAAAGTGAAAAATTAGGTGATATATCTCTGGCAAGATAAAGGCATGACACCTGGAGAAGCTCAGCCATACCATACTGAGCATGATACAAAAGCCCAGAGCAGAGATGTCAAGAACAAAGGGTGCGTCCAAAAGTGGCAAGTGAGAGGCATATGTTTTTCTGTCCCTCCACAGCCTGTGCACCTTGGTCATTTCAAAGGGACTATTGCTGAAAACCTGGCAGTAGAAGACACACAGACAGCTGGACAGGATGGAAGGAAGAGACAGAAGCTGCTGTTTCCACTTTGGAGGTGCAATAGAGTCCCTTAAAAGAGCAGTAGTGTCACTTAGGAAGTGAGCACTGTCAGTGCTGGAGGTGGTAGCAGGAGAGCAGTAGAGTTTCTCCTCTGAAAGCTAACTGAACTGATATAACCTGCAACTTTCCCAGTGCTCCACATTAAAGAATTCAGATGCAGCTGCTGGGGTGAGAGCATGCTGCTGCTGAGATAAAATAGTCCACTTACTGTTGTTCTTTGAAGAGCAGAACTCTGCTGAACAGGGAGGGGTAGTGGTTACTGAGGATCATCTATAACAAAAAAATAAATGCCACCAAAAGGTACCAAAAAATGTACCAAAATTCCAACATATAAATTTTCTCACAACCCTTTTCTTTGACAAATCTGGGGTGATGTTCTCGGAGGCCAATATACGATAATCTGCTTATTAAGTCCCTCGTCAGTCTTAGCCCTCTCCTCAGCACCCCATACACAAAGGACGTATTTAATACACATCTCTTGAACCCACTCTCTTTCCAGAGGCAAATCATGCACGAGAGACTGCAGCTGCTAGTTTTCTGATGATATACTTTCACTCTCTTCCACAGGGAACTCTGAGAATGAAATAAAATTATAATTTAACATTTCTTAATTATCAAAGAGAATACAAAGCATACAGGCCTGTAGCTGGTTGCTATTCCCCGGACACTTCAAACCATTTCAACAACAAAGATGTCAATAAGGTGGCAGGAATGTCTAGACTGGCTTGCTCAGAAGGACGTAAGTTCATTTTAGCAGAGAAAAGCTAAGATCCTGACAAGAACAATATGCAAAACTGGAGGAACTGCTCCCAGCAGTGAGCTCCACTACTAGCTACTGGGTAAGCGTGATAGACAGCTATGGGGCTGTTCAGGGAAAGAAACTAAAAATGTTTGCCTGATATTGGCGTGAGATGCCATGCTGAAAATCATTGTACAGCATCATTCTTTCGGCCGGGTATATGTTCAGCTTGAAGAAAAAAAAGAATTCTACCACATCTAAAATATTCTACAATACAAAGTCCTGTTCTGAGAACCTGAAGCAATAGCAACAGCATCTCTAAAAGACATTATCACCAATACTTCTGTCTCAGCTCAAATCTGGAGACAGTGCTGGAGTAACTACAAACCCTCCTGACCTTTTAAATCCCCTTGTCATGAGGACAGAAAAATAGGTGGTCATTCATAGTTTTGGGCAGAAGATGACATTTTGGTGGAAGCTGCAGAAATATTCAGACACATGATTTGAAAAGTGAAATATGTCAGGGAAAACTCTGCATATACATTGAGTGATCTCTTCCAGACTGTTGTGTGAATCTGAGACTAAGAAGGAAGTGACAGATTTTGAACTGTGAAGTACCTCACTGTCATGGGTGAGCAAGCATAGTCCCGGAAGTGATTTTCTTGCAAAGAGGTTCTGACAGCTTCCTCTATGACCTGACAGAACCTATCAACTGGCTAGTTTGAATATTGACAACTTTTTAAGCCACTTAAAATTTTAACTGCCTCTGTGATCCACACTTAAGAATAGACAAACCCCGGGCAAAGCTCTCTCTCTTGCTCCTGGCTGGGGGACAGGCAACCTGGCAGTTACCGTACAGGACCCAGTGGGCTCTGCTGGGCCCTGCCGGGTCCAGGCTGAAACCTGCTCGGGCCGGGCCCGGGACACAGCCATCCTGGAGCCATGCGGCCCTGTTCCACCCACAGCCCTCCCCGCAGCTCCCCCCCACCTCCAGTGTGGCTGAAGATTCAGCCGAAGCTGCCCTGCTGCCCGGCAAAGATCATGTGATCAACAGCGATAAGCGAACTCCAGCTGCGGGGCCCGGGTGAGATTAACCCTTTTAGTGCTGTAAGTGCTGGAGACATTAAGTAAAGCAAGAAGAGCTGAAATCCTGAGGGAGGAGAAAGAGGAGATGCTTAAAGCTGAAATTCTGTTGTAAAGCCATGGTGGTGATGGATTATGATATATCAGAGTACCCGTTGTAATTTCATGAAAGCATGGGGGGTTGGAATGTTCAAACTGTACTTGAGAGCAACAGCACCTGTGCTGGAATAAGCAAATGCTGAAGCAGATGTAATTTCATGAGAAGTTTGAACAGGGAGAGATGGAAGCAATGGGGACTCTTGCTCCAATTGGAAGGAGAAGACCTCTGTTCCTAGAGATACTCCCAGAGATAGTCCTAGAGATGAAGATGAGGAGGACCCTTTGCTCCCAGGAAAAGGGGAGGGCCTCTATTCTTAGAGATGAAATGCTCTAAGTGAAGAGTGAAGGGTGAAGAGAACTTTTGTTTCTGAATGGCTCGACCTTAAAATTTTACCCCAGTAGCTCAAGATTGGACCCTCAAAAGCAGTTGTGGGAAGAGCTGCAAGTCGGGGGAAGGGACTCACACACAAGCAGAGAACCAACCTGGGTGGCTGTCTTGTGATACTGAAGCCATGAGAGAATCTCTTGTGGAGATGTCTCCATAACATGAGCAAGAGAGACTCCTCTTCCTAAGTGAACTGAACAAGGTTATTATGGAAGTGGTAAACAGACTGAACATCTCAAGAGTTGTCTTTTTACAGTGGAAGAAGGGGGAAAGGTGGGGGGGAGGAGAAGTGTTCTGAAGGTGTGGTATGATTTTATTTTTGTTTCCCTTCTTTTAGGTCTGTTAATAAACTTCTTTATATTCTTTCAAGTCTGGTGCCCACTTTGCTTTCTCCTAATTCTTATCTCACAGAAGGTAAATAGTAATGAGTATTTTGGACCAAACCACTACACTCACAAATATGTGTTTCCACTCTTAATTTAGTTTACCATACTTAAACTACCACTACACTATCAGTTCAGTGGTAGATTAAAAATTTTCCAAGGAAAATGAAGTCATATCCTTTAATATGTGTAGTATCCCTGTGCATTTCTGTACAACTCAAACACTGAGTTCCCAAATTAATTCCTCCTCCCTGATACCTTCTGTAATCAATATGTTCTCCCAGACAG
The DNA here is from genome assembly GCF_020740725.1 of Corvus hawaiiensis. Taxonomy (NCBI): domain Eukaryota; kingdom Metazoa; phylum Chordata; class Aves; order Passeriformes; family Corvidae; genus Corvus; species Corvus hawaiiensis. Next base: position 110,662,691 of record NC_063214.1, on the reverse strand, counting down.
TTTAAGAATTCAAAAATGTGTTAAGCAGAAACTTTTGTTAAGTAGCTTTGGCAGTGTCAGAACTGCAGGTATAATTCCACTAATGTTCATATTCAAGTTTTATAACTCATAATTACTGAATAATAAATAAATAAAAACTCTGAGTAAGTCAAAATGGCAAATTTTGTTTAAAATATGGACATGGGAATGATTTCATTTTCACTATAGAAAAGTATATTTATAGCACAGAAAATATTTTTTATTACATAATATTTACTAAAAATATTTTTCTCTTTGTTATTCAGTCAGTCTTGTAAAAAAGAAATGTGCATAAATCTTTGACCATGGTGCAGAATTACACCTCAAGTGGCAATTTTCCATAACCAAAATCAGAAGAGCTTCTCAGTATTTCAGACATACTATGAAATGCTATTTGTTAGACATCCAAGGATAAATCAAAGGCCTCACACCAAAAGCCCAAACTTGTCACCATATCTTCACAATACAGCCTCAGGTGTTTCCTTCTGTGCTGCATCCAACTTTGGGGTTCTGCTCATCCTAGAACCAAATCAATTCCTAAATATCTTATCTGACCCTTATTTATTGTCAGCTGTGAAGCTGCTACATGTTGATCTGGACTGATGCAATCTCTAAGTGTGAAACTACTCTTTTCTCTGGAAAATTCAGCATTTGTTTTACTGTCCTACCAATAACCTGTCTTACTGGAACCAGAACCATGAAATGGTTGCAAAGAAAATACAGTCAGCTAAACAGAGTCTCATGAGTTGAACTATATGTGGAGTAACACAGAGTCTAAAGAAATTCCAGGTCTTATGCTTAATTTTAATTCATTTCAGAGTGACTTTCTCTTATAAAAATTGAGATCCATGGGGAAAAATTATTTCCCTTATCCCTTATCCCTTATTTTTAAATAGAAAATGTAATAAGTTATTTTACAATTATTGTTATTGTAAGTATGGAAAAAGACTTACATGGTCACAATCAGTGCAGCACTCTGTCAGGCCCCATCGGAACCTAGAAGACAAATAAATTAAACTTCACAAATAATAATTTGTCTTTGTTCATTCAGAAGCATATTATCAGTTTCATTGCTTATGGGACTATTTGTAATTATAAAAACTTACGAATATTTAAGCTTGAGAAATTATGTAAATTGCATTATCCCTTTAATTACACAAGCAGTTATGTCATTTTAATGAAATGAGTGTTTCTTCCAGAAATGGTCGTGCTTAACTGGTGAATTAATGGTTTTGGTAGACAAAGTGATCTCTGTGACAGAAGCTTCTGACTTGAATGTCACCCTCATAGAACATATGATCTGTGAAACAGAACAGAAAAAAAATTAAAAGAGCACAAAAAAACTTTCTGAAAGGTTTATAGTTAGATGGCTTTTTTGAAAGCTATCACATATGACAGCAACATGATAGAAATATTAGCTCTCCTTATTTGAAAAATCCTACACATACATTTTCTCTACACACTGATTAACTCAAATTATTTAATATTAAATTAGGTGTAATATCAAATCAACATAAAATATATCTCTCGTGTCTTTCTAGGTATTTTTAAAATGTCTCATTTTGAATGGATTTAGTTGGTTTCTTCTCCTGGTGCAGAATTTCTATGTAATGTGACTTTTCTTATCAAATGAAATACCCATTTTCTACCTGATGATTTGGAAACTAGCAGTTACCAACATATGTTTGTCCCTGTTCCATTTGTTGCTAAATGGCCAACTCTTCTCCAGTTAGATAGATAGCCTAGATGTTTATATTTCTTTTCATTTTCCTCCATTAAAACCACAGATCACCACTGTAAGTAAAAGCTTATTGAAGTAATCAATGTTATACTACACAATGCTTCTAATATATCAGCTAATTTATTTATGCTGTTATCCTTGAATATACAGAAGTATAGCATTGCATAACAAAAATAAGAACATTTGTCCTTTTGTCACTTACCGGAAACATTTAAAGGATTGCACTCTCCTAACTACCAGCTTCACAAAAATGTAGAATACTTCTGACATCTATTCTATCATAGTTTCATGGCCATTCCTCTTACGGACTGGTTTTAAAATGTGCATTTATTGGATCAGGTTTTCCCTTTTAAAGCAGCCAGCTGTGATAGGAATACCAGCCTCCTGCATCTCTGCAGTTTCTTGGTGATGCTTACCCAATGAAAGAAAACATGAAGTAAATCCTGTTTTATGCCCACGTACAACAGACCTTAAGAGGAAAACACAGATACTTTCTGCAGGCGTATGAAATGTAGGCATATTTGGGCTGTCTCACGCTACCCCTTACCTAAGGAGTCACACTCCTTCCTCTCCATTGCCATCCTCTTCCATGAACAAGCATCATGAAAACAAATTCTTAAATGCCCACTTACATGCAAGAAGTGTTGCTCTAGTAAAGCTTATTCCTCAGCTCTGTTATCAGTGTAACTAGAACTAAGAAAATGCAAACCTTGGCCTTGGCTATCTCACCAGTTTGGGTGCCTTTCAAAATCTACCAGACCTGCCCAAAACTCTCTCAGAAGCAGAAAGTAACTGAAAACTTAACCGACTTCTTTGATCTGGCTCTAAGAGCAAGTCAATAGCTGTCTCCCTTTGCAGTTTTGTGTGTTATTGATGTAAGAAGCAAAGCAAACACAGAGAGAACTACCCAAGGTCCCTTTGGATGTGCTAACTCTAGTCTTAGAGACAAAACACCTGCATCAGCCTTGTGCTGCCAGATGTGTCCCAGCCAACGTGACTTTGTTGAGAAGCCAAGATAGGTGGGGCTTCTCGGTCTCAAGCTGGCATTGCTTAGCAGCAAAATATGTATCTACACACATGTAGACATATTGAACCAGTCACACGCTGCAAACTCCTCCTATATCCCTATTGTTTGGCACCTTATATTGTCTCCTGTTTTCAGACACTAACTGTGAGTCATAATGGGAGTAGAAATAGGATGATAAAATCGGCATCCTTCAATGCATACATTCAGCAAATAATATTTTAACAGAGAATTATTTCAGGAGCTTCAATAGTGGTGGGAGAGCACAGTCTGCTTTTCACTCCCTTCACCCCAAAGACTGAATGATGGAAAATCCAGAAACAAAAATCAGTAACAGCCAATCAAATACTTAATGGCCAGCAGGTGTTTACATTATCAATGTAGAGTTGGAGTACTTTGAGATTAAAATATTTTTATGTACTAATATATAATGAAGATAGTGAATAAAATTAATACTTTTTTATTTCCTGTTTCTCTAAGTATCTTGAATTCTGTGAGCACTGCAGTGAAGTTCAGTCTTTTTGTCATAGGAACAGCTGCTTTTTTGATGCCTCTTACTCTGTAGCCTCAGAGAGAAAAAAAAGAGGAAAAACAGAGAAAAAAACCTTCAAGGCAGTTCAACTGAGATATTTCATACACTAAATGAAAGGAAGATTTCCTACTGTTATCCAAGTCATAAGATCTAGTGCACTGAGAGAGGGAAAGAGAGGAATTACAGCTTACAATGCTACTAAAGAAAACAATCTTAAAGCAGATTACTTTTCTTGTCTCTTTATGAAACACAAATACCTGAACTCTGCTCTCAGGAATAAGGTGTTCAATCATCTGAACTTAGTGATCTGGCAGCAGGCCAAAGCCTTAATGGGCTATAACATGGAATCGTCATTCTATGAGAATTTTAACATTTTTAACCATAATATGAACCAGAAGAAATTATATATTCTTCCTAGAAGAAAAAGTTTCTGAAATGTTATCTGTGCTTTACAAGATCAAACAACATTTTTGCAAAACTGACTGTAATTGTGAGTTTTTCAACCCACCAGTGGAAACTAAGTTAAAGCTGACTAAAAATTAAAAAAAAAAAAACCAACCCTCATGAAAATTTAATTTTGTATTTGATATAGTGGACATATTTTGACATCTTCTACTCTTATTTACAACTGCCACAACCTGTCCAATAGATACAGAAAAGCAAATACAATTTGAAGAATCTACAGCAAGACATCAATGTCCTAGTAACACTTGGAATAAAATTATTTGAAAGAAAGAAGACAATTCAAAACACAGTGCCCTTGTAGACCAAGTCTTTCTACATGGAATATTTTCATTTGTAAATGGCAAACAGGAATTTTGGCTTTTCACTGCATCACAGGAAGACATTTTAACAAAGGGAGTCAAAAGATTGCAATGACCATCCCACAATTGTGGAGTAACTGGATTTAGGTGTTATAAGAATGAAGTCCGAAATTCCAGCAGTATTACTGTCAGTGGAAAATATTTGATACCATTCTTTTTCAGCATCCTATATTTTTTTGTCTTTGCATATAGCACCGTTTTCATTCCAGGCATTTTTCTACATGGTTATTGTAAACCCAGAATTCTCTTTATGTGTAAATGTTCTCTTCATGCAGGTTTCTGCACTCCCACGTGGTCCTTCCTCACTTCTCTCCATGCAGCACATGCTGCCTGCCCCAGCCAGTGTGACAGGATTGTGCCTCTAAAACTATAAATCACTGCAAACGAAATGAAATGAAATGAAATGAAATGAAATTGAATTAAATTAAATTACAGGGGGTTTGGGGCCCTCCCCCCTGCCGTGTAGCCCTGGGAGAGGGGCCCTGAGGGCACAGACACGGGGTTTCCCTGCCCCTGCTCAGCCTCGTTCCCATTGGTTGGTTTGTGTTCCCTGCGCGGGCAGAAGGACCCTTGGTCTCGTGACTGGAACAGTTCCCAGGCAGAGCTCCGGCCATGAGGCTGGAGAAATAAACATCTCTGAAACAGCTATCAAGAATCGGTCCATATATATTTCTTTTCCACGGGCCTCCTTGTCTGATATACATGTTACAGTATCCGCACTGTAACACAGGGGAGAGGAAGGGAGAGGAGGGGAGGGGAGGGCAAGATATAGCCACTATATCATATTGTTGGACTGGAAGGTTTGCAGGTATCCCTGAGGACAAAGTGCTTTTGGCAGATACAAAACAGCCTTTCAGATTAATGTTTAAGAGACACTTACAGAAGGTACAGTGAAATTACACAACCTCTCATATTTTCAGTCCATTTAACAAAGTGCTTCCAATTTCCATTTTATATCAGGTGAAACAATGAATATTGAACAAAATGTTAATCTCTATCTTGAGCTTTTTATTAATCTCTGTATTCAGACCAGAGGATTTATTAAACAAAGGAGTCAGAAGAATGAAAATCCATGTAGAGCCTTTGGCTTTGGACAGCTCTTGTCCATTTAATTACTTTTCTCTTCTATTTCAAGATGCTGCTGGATATTAAGGAAACAAGTGTTTATCTTCATTTTCCCAGTGTTCTCATTTTAGTAGACACTCTTCATCTCCTAAATATGTTTCTCTTTTATGACTAATATCTTTTTATCCCATCATAGAGTATAGTTTTGCAACTCTTTTTATAAAGAGCTCAAGTAGGAAAAAAAAGAAAGATAACTCTGGTGAAAGATTCAGGGTGAGGAATCACTCTGGATCTGATTCTGATGGGAGAGGGCAAGAAAAGTGGCCATATGCCATAAAATTTTCTCTTGCTTTTTCCTGCAGTCTGGGTTTCAATCTGTGGGCTTTTTGCAGCAGAAAACCTGCCCAGTTTGTCAGTAAATGTGATGGTACCTTGTATCCAGGATGTGGTCCCTAAGCCAACCTGACTGACAGGACCAGACAGCCTGCTGGTATGAACCAGCTCCAATGGAGCTATGTCTTCCTCCAGTTCAGCATTTTCTAAAATTTTCTCATTAGAAAACTTTGAACTCCATGCAAAATTTCAATTCTTTGTAATAAGGACAATGTTTCAAGCTTTGCAAAAGAATTCGAAGTAGCATCACAGAGATCTGATTACATGACTTAAATATTCCCTGCCTCTTGAGAGGATGAGTCCTGGGCACACAATGGTCTCTCTCCGCATCCACAGCCTGATTTAAGGTAGATGTGTCATGCAGACTAGCCAGCTCCCTAGTCTGGATAACTGGGGGAAATCAGGGAGCACTGTAGAGCAAGTCTAAAGCAGATGCTAAAATCTAAATCTAGAGCAAAATCTTTTGATTTATCCTCAGGGAACTGATGCCTTAGGTTTTAACTTTCATATTTTTCAAATCCTGTACTGCCTAGTGTGTAACTCTGAAGTTTCTTGTAGCCTGTTAATTTCTGCTCTCTCATTCTAGGTAGACATAACAAACCCTCTCCGGGCCTGCTCTCCAAGGACACTCAGACTGTCCTAGGCCTAAAATGTATAAATCAACATCTTAAGAGGGGGGGGTGAGCTAGGGAAAATTACATCATTAAACTGAAGCTTTAACTGGGGAATTAACCCTGATATGCAAATGAACCAAACCTGTAAAAGTGTGAGGAACTCGTGACCTGTTTTCTATCTTGAGGTTCATCTTGGCAAAAGCCTCTGGCTCCCAGGGGGTACCTTTGAAGGCCCTTCAAATAAATGCCTACCTTTATTCTCTTACTCCTGTCTAGTCTCTGTTTTTAGGTGGCCCCTCAAGGCATCAGAACCTGTTCTTCCATACCGTTTAAAGCAACCTGCAGACTTACTGTAAGTCGGATGCCTTAGGTGGGCCAAGAGATCATGCAAATTTAGAGTACTGCCTGCCAAATTTTGATTGTTATCACCATCTTAGAGTATTTGTGGGTTTGTTCTTGTTTGCTGTTCATTTGTCAATAAAGTTGCAAAACCAAAGAAATGCTCAATCTGCCCAAACATCTTCAGCCAACCATTTGTAACCCATACAAGGCTGCATAACGTCAGGAGAAAACTGCAAAACAAATAAAGGAATAAAAACACATCTTAAAAACACAAAGTGTATCAAAAGGCTGCAATGCAAGACACTGTGCAAAAAAACATACAGAACAAAGCATCACATTATGAAGACAGTGAACAGTCTTTTGGGGTTTATGTTTTCTTTCTCTTTTATTCAGAAAAAATAAACCTAACCCAGAAAATAAAGCTGTTTTCCCTAATTTCTGGTACATATGCACTAGCACAATGAAACAAGACAGATGTACAAACATCTGAATTAATTAGATAGCAGTGGAATTCCTGAAAATAGCCTTTATGTCATTTTAAGCACTCAGTGCAGGTTCAGACTTAAATGCACACACATGCACACATGCATATAAAAATGCAGGAAAAAAAATAGCAAATGTTTTGGAATGAGATTTCTCACCTGTGAAAATGGGCTTTCTGCATTTGCCTACTGATGGGTTTGATTCAGATAATAGGTTAAAATTCTTTACATTTATACTAGTAGAGCACTGCTAATTTAAGGAAAGTAAAGGGGACAAAACTGAAACAGCTGAGAACTTCCCTATATGATAACTGGCTTTGCTCAAGGTGAAATGTTTTCTCCATATAAGTCACTCTACATAACAAAATCTACAGTACACATCTGAAGAAACATTTTGTCGCAGATTTCCATTTTCTGTTCTTTAGTTTCTGTTTAATATTGCGGAATTTAGTTGAAAGCCAGCTGTTTCTGAGATCTGCCCATAAAGCTCTCCTTTTTATTCTTTCTGGATTCATTTTGCAGAAGTTTCTTGTGCCAAGCACAACAAGAGCTTATTCTTCACTGTTCTTCAAGTCACTATAAATAATAGGAATCATAAATATAATCATGTGTATAACTCAAGTCTGTAAGCACAGTAACTGTGGTGCCTTGCTGAAGCATCTGTCAATAAACATATTTGTCAGGTTTAAAGCTTATTCAAAAGGTAAATGCTGAAAAATATCCCATATTTGGCAGTTTAGATAATAATTCAATTTTCTGGATCTCCCTCTGGCACTTGCAGAGTCCATTTTGTGTCTCTCCAGTTAAAGCTTACTCGTTTTTCTATCACTTCCCAAATGATCAAAGCTGGAGGAAAAGCTTTTAGTCCTACAGAGGATAAGAAAGCTCACATTTTATCTGACTCTTCATGATGGAACTCCATGCTCAAACTGATCTAATTTTCTCGGATATAGCAAGAAGGAAAATACCTCAGAATCAGAGCTAAGAAGCTGCTGGCATCACTGGAGAAGAAAAAAGTTAAATATTATTGGAGGAAAAGATTATTTATGATTTTAGGTGTTTATTTCCTTATTTATTAATATTTTCCCTTTGACAGTTTGTAAGAATATGCCATTAATGAGAAACATTTGAGTAAAGAAAATATTCTATATTTTTTAAAGGACTGGGATAAAACAAAATGGGTTTTAATAGGGCCTAGCTCTGGGAGTTTCTTTTTCAAACTTCACATTAAGAGTGGAAGCGGAAACAAAGAGTTCAGCTGCCATTTGAAACTGGGTTTTTTTAAAAAATATTCCATGATAATTTACTTTAAAATATTAAAAACTTTTTATTGTGTCAGATGGTATTCATTTGAATATCACATATCACTGGTTATGAGCAGTATGAAGTATATCACGGCCACTTCTACCATCACATCCACACAGTTTTTTTCATTGTAGAAGCTCAGCAGGCTGGATGAAAAGGAATTTCCATTGGCAAATATAAGCTGGCTGTTATTAATTATCTCTCTGCCTCACATATATTTGGAAATTAATTCTGTGAAAATGTGCTTTATGATCTTTCCAGAAAGTTAGCTGACTGTCCTTTCTGATTTCATCCAAAGTATCAGAGCAATGCATGCATATAATCTTTGTTGGTGCTTGTTCCCACCTAATATGCACTTCCACTTTCCTCTTGAATTCAGAATCCTCTGACAAAATTCCCAGTGTTCCTCCAAAACAGGATAAATTTTTCCTAACCTTCAAATCAGTTTTTCTCAAAAAACAAACAACTTTCCAGTGTACTTCTCCCCTTGGTCAATTTCCCCTCAGGTATTCTGTCTATCAGCCTTCAGAATAGTGCAGTCTAATATCCCACAGCCCAGAGCCCTAACTCTGCTATTTACCTGCCCAGTTTTCCTCTGGGTCCTGAACTCCACCATTTTCTGGCTGCTGCAATCCACCCCATCTGTGACCATATTTGTCATTCTTCCTTGGTTGTAAACACTAGGCAAACAGAGTTTACACTTGTTCAACCCCTCTAGCCCCTTTTCATTAAGAAATTTCACCAATACAACTCAGAAACTTCTTAGATTGCTGCACAAAACCATGCTGCACTCTTGGAAGGTGGCAATGTGGGTATCATCTCCTACAAAGACTCTTCCCCTAATTCTTGGTGATAACCCAAACCCACTTCAGGCAGTTTGCAGCACATCCTAGTGATGATACCACTGAAATTGCTTCCCTCTAATCTTGGTCAGGTCTTGACTCATATTTCTCCTCTTTGTCACTGAAGCTCAGTGCAGTCAAGTCCTGCCTTTCCATAGAGGACAACTTCCCTTCCTATTTTTATTGCTCATCACTTTCAGAGAGCCTCTCTCCGCCAAGGTCCCCATGGCATCTGTCTCATCATAACCCTGTGACTGCACATGGGCTTCCAGCTCTTCTTGTTTCCAGATACAGATACTTGAGACAAGCCTCCCTTTACAGCAGACACTAAAACTATGCAGTATGAGTTTTATTTGAAAACACAGCATGTGCATTACTTGTCTGTATGATGTTAATTGACAACAAAGATGAACTTCACATATCAATGACAATAGTCTTAAAAAATAACAAAGACAATACGGATATTATTTTATTTCCAATTTTATTTAACCTCCCTTCATATTCTAATTCCAATATTTTTTTGTAGTATCAATCTTATATCCAGAGTATGTGGAACAGGATTAGATATTGAAGAGATCCTGAAAACAAAAATATAAATTTGTATATTTTTATTTCATTTTAAAATATTTTTCTCAGCTTACAATTTTTTCAACTTCAATTGAATATCCGGAAAACATAAGTCATCCACAATCATCTACAACACAGAATATAAGTCAAGAAAGGAAAGGAGAAAAGAAGGGATTCTTAAAGCTTTTATAAAGAGTTGCTGGAAAATGTCATGCCATTGCTAAAATAAGGTGGTTTAAACTAGCTGCACTTACAGTGTTCCAGCTACAAATCAAAGGAAACCAAAGGAAACCAGTCCCTAAGTAGCAGCCCCAGTGCAAGCAAGGAGCAACAACATCAATATCAGGAGGATAATCTTGATATTAATTTTTTATATGATAGATGAGAAACAAATCTCAAAAGTGAAAAAAGTAGTGGTCATATTAAAGACATTTTTCAGATATTCTGGTTTCTTTTCTTCTTGGTATTTATCAGTAGAAGACTGAGTAAATGTACCTGCATGGGTTATTAAGTGGGAATGTTTAGAATGGTTGAATGCCATATGCCCTTATTGCTTTGAGCTGCTGTACCTTATTTACTTCCTTTCCTCCAATGTCTTTTATTCAATGAAAAGAAAGGGGAAGCTAAGGAGATATTCTTAATCTTCTGTATTTGAATAGCCTTATGCTTGTAAATAAGATAATTAGTGTTTGCTTTTCATATGTTTTACAATGCAAAAAGCACTTCTAATATTTAGAAAATAGTGTATTTAAAATCATTGGTTATTTCCTGTACAGATACTATTGATACTAATACTTGACATTACATTCATTCCCATGGCAATCAGTTGTTACAGCAATATATGCAGGCAACATAATCTCACTGAGAGAGAACTGGCAGAAGTCCAATCAGCTCCTCTACAAAGTGCAGAAATTGGTGAAGAAAAAAAGCAATTCACCTTCTTGAATTTTTAGTTATGGAGTGCTATATGTCATAAATCTTATCAGAAGATATTGATAAATATATATATATATCTGTGTACAACTGAACCATCAGATTTATACATACAACTGCTCGAATAACATAGCCAACAAGTGGCTTCAATTCATTTAACTGTGGCAGTGTCAAAAACAGGATCCTAAAGTATAAATTAGTTTGAAGACCTAGAAGAAGTGTATGTTTTATTTAAATGGGAGCAGAATGTGGTGGCCAGTGGGCCTGTGGTACAAGGAACAGAGTCCACTGGTGGGACAGTCTCTAGTACCAAAAGATCCTCCCCAGGTTAGGGTGACAAAAGAGGCTTCCCCCAGAATGTTTTGTTTCATTATGTTAATGCACCCCAGTTCCGCTTCCTCAGTTGGCCTGTTGGCCTCCCTGCCCCTTGTTACCTTATATGTCCCTGCCCTAGAAGGTTCTCCACTCCCTGTTCCCCCATTGGCCCTCACCCATCACCACTCCCTCCCACCATTGGCTCCCATTCCCTAGTCCTGCCTGTGTACCGCCCCCGTGCCCTCAGATCACTGCTCTCTGATGCTCCTTTGGCTCCCGTATTTAAACCAGTACCCTCCAATGTTCTTTGTCTTCGTCCCTGGAACCCTTCATGCGTGTGGCTGCAAAAAATCTCTCCCATGGAACTCTGTACAAAGACTCTTCCTGCATCTTTGCTGTCAACCCATTTTAAGGAGCTATCCGTGTGTGTGTGTGCATGTACGCATGTGTGAGTGTGTGGTGGTCCCGATGGAGCGACTTCGCCTTGGAGACACTTTTAGGAAGGACGTGGCACCTCACCATCCGGCACTGCCAAGCTGGAGACTGCAACAGCAGAACACAGAGATATACCCTCAAAACCAATTTTTAATCTGTTTTCAGGTGCCCAAGTGTAGTAAGCAAACAGTCATAAACGGTCACATATCATTTGCTGAAAGTAATTTTCACCAACTCTTTGTACTTGAGACATTTTGTTCTGTCAATTGATATGCTCATTCACACAGACTTTCAGCATCCAGACTACATGTGCACAGTAAGTTTATATGTGAAGTTATAAACCCTTGTAAAACTCTAAGAAATACAGATTTCTTCAAAACAGTGCAGATAGGAGGCAGATCACCAGCTGTCGTCACTGGATCAAGGTTTAAGACATCAGTCTTGACTTTCAAAGAATGAAACATCATTATAGCTGGGTATCTATAAAATTCATCTAAAGTTTTAGGAACCAGGTCCTGACTTCTAACTCCCAAGCATTAAAAATTTATGATGCTTAAATGGTATAAATGCTACTGCTCTGCTCCAAAATGGAGCAAAGATGTTTAAACAAGTTAATTACATTTCTTTGATTTGATTTGATTCTCTTTAAGAATTTTATTTCTATATGAAGCTGAAATTTAGTTTCAACATTCTGTTGGTTAACTTACTTATTTGAAGTATGGTGAGTCCACAGTGATCTTAAAGTAAGGAATGAACAATGAATGAATGCAGATCAGTCTAATGTATTCTCTCAATGGTATTGATGGAGGTAGCAAAATATTTATACCTTTGCAGGCATAAAATTCTTTTAGAGAACTGTTAATTCTTGCAGATTCTCTTTTTTAAAAGTGCAGGTTTGGGTAATTTTAGGTATAACTGCTTTACACACATCTAGTTTTATCAAATGCCCTCCTATCTACTCCTGAAGGTGAGGGATTTATATTTTCATGCTGTAAAGCTGAACAATCTGCTAGCAATGGTGGAGATAATCAGCTGCTGCTCTGATAGCCACTGACATGCACTGAATTTTATTAATATGCCAATGAAAAGGTATCTCCCTGTTCTGAGGAAAAGAGGTGAGTCTACTGATAAGTTAAATATGACTCCTTGAGCCTAATCTCTTTTACATAGAACTGTAGCCTAATATTGTAGTAAAAAAAAATCTCCCTTTCAAAATAGAAAATTTTGTTGGACCGGGAAATCCTGGCAATGCACATTAGATTTTACAGCAGTGAGTCCATGTCATGGGTTAGCAAAGCATAGTCTCGGAAGTGATGTTCTTGCAAAGGGGTTCTTACAGCTTCCTCTGTGACCTGACAGAACCTATCAGATGGCCAGTTTGAATATGGACAATTTTTTAAGCCACTTAAAATTTTGACCGCCTCTGTGATCCACACTTAAGAACAGACAAACCCCGGGCAGAGTCTCTGTTTCATTTCCGGCACTGGGACAGGTGCAGGAGCCAGTGGGCCTGGCCCACGCCCTGCTCAGGCCAGGCCGGGCCGGGCCACGGCCATCCTGGAGCCGATGGACCTGTTCCACCCGTGGAATCCCCCCCACAGCCCTGCTCTGTGCAGCCAGAGTGGCTCGGCTCCCCCTCTCCAGTGTGGCTGAAGATTCAGCTGAAGCTGCCCTACTGTCTGGCAAAGTATCATGTGAGCAACAGCGATAAGCCACATTCCAGCTGCAAGGCCTGGGTGAGATTAACCCTTTTAGTGCTGTGAAGAGCTGAAAACCTGAGGGAAGAGAAAGAGGAGATGCTTAAAGCTGAAATTCTGTTGTAAAGCTATGATATATCAGAGTACCTGTTGTAATTTCATGAAGGCATGGGGGGTGGAGCATTCAAACTGTACTTGAGAGCAAAAGCACCCGCGCTGAGATAAGCAGATGCTGAAGCTGCTGTAATTTCATGAGAAGTTTGAACAGGGAGAGATGGAAGCGATGAGGACTTTTGCTCCAAATGGAAAAGGAGAAAACCTCAGTTCCTAGAGAGGCTCCCAGAGATAGTCCTAGAGATGAAGATGAGGAGGACCCTTTGCTCCCAGGGAAGGAGGAGGGCCTCTGTTCTTAGAGATTAAATGCTCCCAGAGATGGGTGAAGAAAACTTTTGTTTCTGAACGGCTCAACCATTGTACCCCAGTAATTGAAGGGTGGTCCCTCGAAAGCAGTTGTGGGAAGAGCTGCAAGTCGGGGGAAGGGACTCACATGCGAGCAGAGAACCAACCTGGGCGGCTGTCTCATTGTGGTAATGTTTTCATAGCATGGGCAAGAAAGACTCCTCTTCCTAAATGAACTGAACAAGGTTATTATGGAAGCGGTAAACAGACTGAACATCTCAAGGGTTGTCTTTTTACATTGTCCCTGGGAGAATGGAGAAAGGTGGGGGAAGGAGAAGTGTTCTGAAGGTGTGGTATGATTTTAATTTTTTTTCCCCTTTTCTTTTTCCTTATTTTAGGTCTGTTAATAAACTTCTTTATATTCTTTCAAGTTTGGTGCCTGCTTTGCTTTTCTCCTAATTCTTATCTCACAGAAGGTAAACAGTAATGAGTATTTTAGACCAAACCACTACAGTCCAGCATGCCAATGTTTTTTTGGAGGAAAGACAAGTAGCCATTGAATTTAATAATCACACCATCGGGAATCACATAGTCATGGAATATTCTGAGTTGGAAGAGATCCACAACGATCCTTGAAGTTCAAGTACTGGCTCTGCACAAGATGATCCCCAAGAATCACATCATGTGCTAGAGAGCATTGCCCAAATATTTCTAGAACTCTGTCCAGCTTGGTGCTGTGACCACTTCCCTGGGAGCCTGTTCCAGTGCCCAGCCACCCTCTGGGTGAAGAACCTCATAAGTGACCTAAACCTCCCCTGACACAACTTTGGGCCATTCCCTTGGGTCCTGTCACTGGTTATCACAGAGATGAAATCAGTGCCTGCCCCCGGAAGTTGTAACTGCAATGAGGTTGTAACTCCCCTCAGTCTTCTCTTCTCCAGGAAGAACAGACCAGGTGACGTCAACAGCTCCTCACACAGGTTCCCCTCCAGACCCTTCAGCATCACTATAAAATGAAATGAAGATATACAGCAAAGAAGAGTGGATGGCACGAAAGACTACAAAAAGGGCAGATCTCATATTGTATATTAACACAATAAAGTCAATAAAAACAAAAACTTTCGGTTTCAATCGCAAATTATATCACATAAGACATCTATTTCCTCATGCTAGTTTATAACCTCTGTAAATATTTTCTTGCTTTTTTGTTTCATTTTTTTTAACTGTCCAAATAACCAATTCTTGTCAAGAGGCCAGTTTCAGAAAAATTTACTTTTCAGTGTTCCTTAAGTTTCTTTTCATATTCAAAACCCTTCGTCCAGCTAAGGAAACACCACCTCTGTGTTCCTTCCATGTACTCAGAAGATAATTTTGTCCAAATCAAAAATGGGTGCAGACTGACATAGCAGTATGGCACTTCACATAAACCTTTTAATTACTTTTTTTTTAATTTATTCAGATTCATTGACCGAGTTTCTGCCTGATATCAGGTTTCCTGGTTTTCATTTAGAAATTCTCTCTCCAATACAGGAATTCAGTCTTCACCAAACCATCTAAGTGTTTTTCTCAAAGAAAATGTCATGATAAACATTTGTACCTGTGTTTTATAGACTACACACAAAGCTGGTGGTAACTCTTACTAAATATTTCTACTTGTAGAGCAGTACAAAGCCTGACAGATTCCCTTCACTGGGGTATACCAACATGGTATTTAGTTGTGATCCAGATAGGATGGCATCCCCAGAGCTTTACTACACTTCCTGGATTCAATAGAATGAAAGACATTATTGATTTGGAAACCTGTGCTTCCTGAGAACCTTGAATTTGTCCAGGGAGAGCCTCAAGCATTTAAGAGCTGCAGGACAAGATCTACAAATGTCATAAGCACAAAAGGATAAGTTATGTTATGCACAAATTTAGATGCTGCATTTTCAAGGATATGATGGTGACAATTTCTTCCATATCACAACACTACTCAGAAAGAAAGAATGTTTTTTCTTTATTGGTTTATAAGAGTGGTAAAAGAAGGATCTTTTTTTTTTCATTTGTATAAGAGTCTTCTTTAATAATGAGCCTGTTTTCCTAAGTTCACTCATCTAATAAATCATGGTTAGAGAAAGAACTAAGTTCTAATCAACAATGAGAAACAATTTAGAAATACGAAATTATCATGTGATCCACCATTTAGAAAAAAACACACAGGTAAGCCACTAAGTAAGCAGTACAAATAGGAATGTTGGTCTTTTCACCAGCAGAGAGTACTACAGAACAGTGTGTACGATTCTGACATCATCAAAGGATACATGAACTCCCACAGTGATGTACTTCTAACTCTGCTAGCATGTTAAAATTTGGTGATCTCCATGTCTCTCCTCTTCTGCATACTTTGGACACATGCGTACTCTTCAGAATTGAACTGTTCCCTATAGTAGCATAACATTGATCAAGCAAAACACATGCAGATAAGACATATGCTTGTTTAGTATGTTTCAAGCAGTGCAAAACTGACTGCATCTGGATGAAGATGCTATACAAATATTTAAGCACACACGTTGAAAGAAATATATCTGTGAGTTGCCAGATTAAAACTGTTTAACCCTACTCCATTGAGTCTATTCAGAACAAAACTTGGTTCACACTCTTCCCCTCTTCTATTTCCTTGTTGTGCTGTCACCCACAACTAATGACAGTGTGCCAGTCACAAATGAGACAAGGTTTGTGCCCAAACCAGGGCATTGTCTTTGCATTCTGCACAACAGCACTTGGAGGGTTATGTAATTATTAGGATGTTATAGAAAATTATCCCCGTTACCTGTTACGTGGCTGAGAAAACTGCTGCCAGCCTGTCACAACGCAGAGGCAGTCAATGACATGCACATTAATGTGAGTGCTGCACATCACAGATCTTCATATCAGCCTAATATGGGAAAGGCAAAAGCAGAGACTATTTGCTCCTTGGAGGATGGCAAGTCTAAGATGAATTTTAAATCCAAGACAAACTTTTCCACATACATCAAAGACACTTACAGTTCATTTCAAATGCCACTTATGGGCATCTGAATTATACATCTATTATGCATAATTATTGCACGGGATATGCTATAGTTCCATTTATCTTTTAGCTATATTCAATTTTAAATCAGGTCATT
Source organism: Corvus hawaiiensis (assembly GCF_020740725.1). Lineage (NCBI taxonomy): Eukaryota > Metazoa > Chordata > Aves > Passeriformes > Corvidae > Corvus > Corvus hawaiiensis. The sequence goes on along the minus strand of NC_063214.1, from coordinate 110,646,014 downwards.
TTATTTATTAATTTGTCAAAAGAATAATAGTATTTTGTAAAATAGTATGCACTGAATTAATTTTCTGCCATTATTTCTGTGCTCATATTCGGCCTTTCCTAGCTCTGTTCTAGCCCCTACACTGGTGTGTGTCTTTTTTTGAAAGGTTGGAAGTTGCAGGATCTCTTAATTTTTCAGAGCCTATCAAGGATTTTAAATTACAAAATCACTAAAGAGTGTACAGTTTCTTCTGAAGTCTTTGGATATCTTAATGTTCCATAGCTAGAACTGTATTAATGTTTTAAGAAAATCAAAACTTTGGAAATGTCTATTAACTGTTTTTTTCTACTTTTGAGCCTTATATTTAATAAGTTTCAGCTTATTTTTCAGCAGCTAGTAAGTATCTTGTTAAACCTGTGAGAATAAGAAATTTATAACAAATGTTTATTCTAAATAAAGTAAGATGGTCACTGGTAAGGCAAATCTAATGAAAGGTTGAAGCACAAACCACTTTCTGTGCTACATGTTCTTTGGACTGCTTCAGAGCCTCCCCACCAGTGTAAGGTAGAAACCCTCCCTTCTGCCAGGCAGGGTGAGTTGTGAAAGAATGTCACCTAAACCTGGGCTGAAGCAGTAGTTTGGTGAACCATATCCCCCCTTTCTCCTAAACTCTCTCTGAGGTCTGTTTAATAGACACAGAAGTCAGGATGGTGTCTAAACGTACCCCATCTTGATAACCAAGGTAGGGGGTATTTGGCAGCTGGAACTTCTCCCTCTGACAAAGATCATAGCTTGAAAAATTTGTTTCAGATGCCAAGTGATATGCACCATGGTGTCCTATCTTTTTATAGAGAGATTAGGTAATTTTACATACCAAGATAGTAATAAGGTTCATTAAAAGCATCATTTCTTTTACACTCTGTCCCTCATAAGATTGGTAACTAGTTTATTTGACATTGCTGTTATGATGTCAGAGAACTAGATTCCATGACTCAGGAGATCCATTCCAGGCCTGTCTCCACTGATACAGATAGACTGTAGCTGACTTTCAAACAGTAGGGTCACTACCTATTTATATTCTCCAGACCTCCTATTGCTTTAATTACATATGTGCTTAAAACATTAGCTCTCCTACCCATACATTGTCAGTATGCAGTTCAGAATCTACATATGAACAGGTTTAGTGACACATTCCCTCATTTCAAAGAAGAAATTTAACTTGGTTTTTTGTGAATTCTGTATCTTTACAATATTTTAATAATACTTAAAAGCTCATGCAAATAGAATCATAGTCTTATCAGTATCAAATCTATAAAGTTATTTATACATTTGGTACTGCGATAGACAGACTGAATGCAGGCAGTTCACAGAAAATGAAACTCTTTCCTCCATCCACCCACTCACACCAACTATAATAAAATAAATAAAATGTTTTAGAAGAAAGAAAGGTACATAGTTTGCAACTCCTGAAACTTAATAGACAGCTCTAGCAGCATATTAGTATCAGCTTCTTGTGGCAGTAGGATCCCTGATATTATCAAACTGAGAAGCTGATAAATTTATGGGCCTCTGCATGTTTACTCTTTTATCTTATTCCATTACTACCTATTTGCTTTTATAACATGCACATACTCCGTTTTCCCCAGAGCAAGTAGGAATCCTACAGAGCTGTAACACAAAATCACAAAAAAATTGCATCAAGAACCATTTAGAAGAGGTAGACATTTGCTGCAGTCTGAAAGGCAAGTGGCCATACACAGCAAAGAGCTGGAGGTTTGCATGCCTGAGTACCTGCTACCTAGAGCACTAAAATGGTCTACAGGAACTCTTTGAAGTAAAACAGTGAAAATTGCAAAGTAAGCAACAAAGGCCATAGAAGCACATGGGTTGTTGACACTGTTGGGGCTGTCCAAGGCAGCAGAGCATCCGGCTGCAGACATCCTTGGCTTCTGCTGCTGCAGGCAGGGGTCAGCTACAGCTAGCAGGGAAAGCTGTCAGCTGCAGCAAGCAGGGAAAGCTGTCAGCTGCAGCTAGCAGGGAAAGCTGGCTCCTTCGCAAGGAGCGAGCCCCAAACAAAGGTGGTGTAAAAGCATCGGCAGAGGCAAAGAGTGAGAGAGGGGTCTCTGTGTAAGTTCCAGCTGGTTTATTGCCAGTAGACAAAGACCAGGAACAAGGGGAAAGCACAGCATTTTATACAGGGGTGGAACAAAGGGGAAACAACCAATGGGGATAGAATGAGAAGGAGGAGATAACAGGGGAATAACCAATGGGGATAACTTAAGGGAATGAATTCCATGAGTAGACCAATGGGGCATCGAAGAAGGGATAACTTTCCAGAACTAATACATAAGCAACTAGTGGAAATACATAAGCATGAACTTATACATAAAACTGGGTGGAGAACTCCTGAACCAATAAACTTAAAACATGTAAACTAAGAACCACTAGGAACATGGGGACTCGCCATAACCACGGGGTGAGGATCAGGCCTCTGTGTTCTGGAGGCCTGTCCACTCTGAATGGTCTGCTGCAGTGGCCGCTGCCATCTGCACTGCAACAGGTTGTTACTCTGCTTTCTTGTGTCACAGGGGGAAAACTGACTCAGGAGGAGGAATGACAGGAAGCAATGTGACTCGTCACCTTCAGTGGTGAATTACCAGATCCTACAGCGCAATGCGAGGACTGTGTTTGCACACAGACATGCTTGCAGCTGTTCCTCTCCCACAGATAAAAATCTCACCTTCAAGTGAAGGAAGATGTCTGTGGACAATGCAGAACCTTGAACATTGGCAGTAGGGAAAAACAGCCAAATACTTAAACTATAACAGTAATAATAATGGGTCTGTAGGTTGGTTCTGACCCTCTTAAATCACTCTTGCGTCAGCAGGATCTGTAGGTTGATTTTTTTATATGGAACTCCTTCAAGAAGCTTTATTGTGGACTACAGCCTATCAGGTCCTGTGACTCTTAGTTGGAAAGTTTATTGTCCAGCCTTTAAGTAGATCAATTGCTTTTGGAAAGGTTTTCAAGAAGTACAAACACAGGCCCCAGGAATCTTTTTTCCCTCAAATCCAGGAACTTCATTTCTGATTCATACAGTTTGTAAAGAGCAGCATAGCTTCTGATCTTACTTCTTACACAACTTAAAGTAACTCCAGACTCTTTAATGGGGTTACTTCAGATAGAAATTGCTGGCAGTAAGACTGAAAGGAAAATGTGTTATTATATTTCTTCCTTCATAAGGCAAAAGGAAAATACAAAACTGAACTTACACTGAAGTTTGCAGGTTCTGTTAAAGTCCCTCAAGACAAGATTGTGTGTCCACTATTCCAGTTAAAAGTATTATCTATCTTACCATTGGGGGGAGGAAGTTCAGAAGGAAGCTAGACACACTTAGCTATGTGATCATGAAATGAACGTCTTCATCATTTTCTTCAGTTATATTGGAAAACTGTAAAGAGTTTATCTTTATAATAGTACATTCCTATACAGGAAATTAAGAACTTTTCTCTCCAGATTTTGCGTGAACATCTTCATTAGGGTAATTTTCAGAGAACTCAGCAGGCAGTCTATTTTAACGAGAGGGGGTCTAAAATAATGTTAACAGAATTAGTATAGCTACAAGACAAGTTATTAAAGTGCCTAAAACATATTAGATTTATGTAAGATTGTTGCTGCCTGCTCTGAGCTTCCCCTCCCCCTCCCAAAGACACGTGCTCCTGCCCATGTGCTCCGAGCTCCTTTGTTCCAAGCGCGGGCAAAGCCAAATGTAACTCAGACTCTTCAGCAGTGTCTGATTGGCCACTCACCCCGGGTCCGCCCCCAGTCCTCCCCTTTCCCCTTCTCCTAATAAAAGATGGTCGAGGGGAGGCTCTGCCTCTCTCTCAGCTCAGCTACTTTCCTGTGAACTTCTCTGGTTGTGTGTCTCATTTGAAAGCTTCTAACTGCAGGGAATTGAGCGAGCAGAGAGCTATATTTCTCCCTCTTTGCTTCTGCTGATGGTATTTGCTCTGCAGCTGATTCAGGTACCGATTTTAGAGCTACTAAAGTGCTAGATCGCCCTTGCTACCTCTTAAGGCTGCTCGAGGCTTTCTAAGGCATTGAAATACAAGCGCTAGCCGGTATAAAGCTGAAAAGATACCTTCCACATAAGATTTTAAAGCATTTTAAATATCAAAATAATAAAATACATTAAAAAAAAATTTTTCCTCTATATAGATAGTTATGCTGAAGTCTATAAAAACTCCTAATCCAAACCTCCAGAAACGGTGTCAGTAGCAATTTTTCAAGGAAAAGGTAGGATAAGGGTGTTATACACAGAATTACTAGCAAGAAACTATTTTAAAACTCTTTTGTCCTATGTAGCTGTGCATCACAGCTTTCTGTAAGCATCAGATTCATTATTTTACAGTAGCAGATGAGGTTCTCCTTTGTCTCTTTTTGGGGCACTTCAGTGGTCAGGTCTTCTGACTTTTGTCATTGTGACATGAAGTAGTACAAGAGTGTGCATCAGTTGTGTCAGCCAGAGACTCACTGCTGTGCATTCCCAGCACTTTCATCCAACAGGTCTGCCTGAGAAGGACACCTATGGGTCTTCCATCATAGGGGATATGCTCAGTTGCACACATACATCATACACCCAAAATACTTGAATGGAGAGTATTTTGGTTATTTCCGACTTAGTTTAGATAGCAATTTACTGACCATAGCACCTTGCTTTTGGGGTTTTTGGCTATGCAGTGCCCTTTCTTGAATTATAAAATTATGGGCAAATTTATTATAAAGATTATTCTTGCAGTTATTGAAAAATATCTGCAAGACAATGCAGTCATCAGTCACAGCCATCAAAGTCTGTTTGTCAAACAAAGCTACGAGGATGATGAAGGGCCTTTAGGGGGAGCCATATGAGCAGTGGCTGCGGTTACTTAGCCTGGAGGAGACCGAAGGAACACCTCATTGCAGTTACAACTTCCTCATGAGGGGAAGCAAAGGGACAGGCACCAATCTCTTCTCTTTGTGACCAGTGAAAGGTGACAGGATCAGAAAGAATGGCATTAAGCTGTGTCTGGAAAGGTTGAGGTCAGAGAGTAGGAAAAGGTTCTTCTCCCAGAGGGTGGTTGGGCACTAGAACAGGCTCCCCAGGGAAGTGGTCACAGCACCAGCCTGACAGAGCTCAAGAAGTGTTTGGACACTGCTCTCAAGCACATGGTGTGACTCTTGGGGAGTTCTTGAGCGGGCCCAGAACTTGAACTTCAACGATCCTTGTGGGTCCCTTCAAACTCAGGACATCCTATGATTCAATTATTCTTTCTGCCAAGCCATGAAGGATTTTAGCTATTCACTTCTCACTGCAATTGAACCTGACAAAAAGCTATATGCTGTGTAGAAAACATTCAATTTGAAGCATAGGGGCCAGAATCAATAAGACCAGATTACTGAACACAAAATACATAGAACAAATTCAGATTTTTTTCCAACCCTCTTTTGGTCAATAACTTTAAATAGATGAGGAGGCATTCTTGAACCACTGCATGGATCCTTACAGCTGGGTATTCATGCATTGTATCAGCTCTCTTCCCACATAATAACTAATCTTCAGTAATTGTAAGTGCATGGAAAGAAGAAAATCCACAGATTTTCAGGAAGAGGGCTTCTTAAGGGATAGAAGAACAAGAGAATTTATGTCTGAACATCCCATACTTCTTTCTATCAAGAATAGTATTTGCATTAATGAAATATTTTACCATCAGCAAAAGAGCTTCAGTTTTTGCCCCCTCAGCCTGTCTTTTCCAGCTCCAAGGGCAGGCCAGACTTTCCTATTACTTCTCTGTGTCTGTCTCTGGAACTGTGCATTCCAGCTAACAAAGAAGGAGATGCCGCAAATGCTCACTGTGCCAGAAGCCTCTCTGCTTGTCCCTTAATGTAAGCGTAAAATGAACTATGATTACCATGTGGGAATCCTTTGGCTAATTGTTCTGGTTTGGCCAAATTTAGAAATATATATATATACTCTGAGAGAAGGCACAACCACCCCTCCCCCCACCAGGTTCGGGAAAAAAAAATAAATTTTCCTCGAAGGAAAGTGGAGAAGATAAAACTATTTATTTAACAAGCACACGGGAAAGGAAAATAATGTTAAATGGTAAAATCTTTCGCTGTAGAGGAAAAACCTGGGTAAGTGTTCGAGTCCTCCCTTTGGTCTCCTCGGAGCTGGGGCTTGGGCCGGGGCCAGGCCCTCTGTGCCCGGTGGAAAGTCCTCCCGATGTGCTCTGATGTTACAGCAATCAGGCAGTCCAGTAGAAAAGGGAGAAAATCCGAAATTCCAGAGAAGGAAAAGTTCAGCTCTCAGCCTCTCTCCAGAGAACAAGAAACTGGAAAAAAACTGGCCAAAAGCTGACTGGAAAAGCTGCCAGCCGGGTGCTTCCTCGCTCCCCCCTGCCCCAGCTGGAAAAAAAAACCTGCTATCTTTATGTGACCTTGAACAAGTTTCAAACTGCATTGAGAAAGTTTTGCTCAGTTTTTTCTTTCCCCTCTCAGGCTCAGTTCAGAGGCATAGAAAGGCCAATAATTAATTTCTGGGCATAGGCAGCGATATGGGATACACATCATAAGGTCACCCCAAGACACTAATGGACTCAGATAATGCTTAACCAGAATAAAACTAAGTAGTTATAGGGGCCAAACAAGGAAAAGAACAGAAAATTATGTGATATGTACAGATATTTTATTTTCTTTAGAAAATCATTGCATGACGTGGATAGGAAGACCAGTGGGATCCACGAAATCCGTTTCTTGTTTAAAAGTAAGCCTGAGTTACTTTGATTTATTATAGCACAGCAAACATCAACTAACTCAAAAAAAGGATGGATATTCTAGGAAAATCACTTATCATGCAAAGGAGTTAAGTACATAATAAGCTGTATGTCACGGGCATAAATGTAACACCCCCACTGAAAAGTGAGCTTTATGACTTGACTCTGCAAACAGACTCATGATAACCTCATAGATATGCACAAATGTCAGTTTGTGACATATGGATTTACACATTCTGATTTACACAAGAATGGTGTAATTCCTCTATATAATTCCTCTATAACTGAGGAATCAAAAGTCAACTTTTGCAAGATGTGGTATCGTGTATGTTGAAAAGTTTATCCATAGCTTTGATTAAAAACCTGTTTTCTAGAAAAATCAGAAACCAAGTTGTTACTTTGGAACAATTTCTCTCCTCTTTCCCAGCCTTCCCCCACAAATAAAGTGTCAGAAGAATTATTTAAATTCTTAGCCACCAAGCAGGAATTACAATTCCATCACAGTACCTCAATAGTAGGCACAGCAGTTTTTCAGATGAACTCTGACTAGGGGAATCAGAATAGGTGTAGCATCCAAATTAATTTTGCTGATGCAGAAGTCCTTAATAAGTATGTCCAACTTGACTGAGATACCATATCATCAAGATAAAAAAAAAAAAAAATGTAAATCTAAATTCACATATTGCTAGTCTGTTGTAATATATTTATGTTTTCAGATTTCACTCAGTGAAAATCAGTGGGGTACTGGAGAAATTTTCTTGATCTGATGCCCAGTATTAAATTAGATCGAATACTCACTATCTAAATTTATTGCAACAGAAGACATTGTCAGCTATCCAATTATTTTAGTATTATTTGGCACAATGTAATTTATAAAAGAACCATTGTATGCAGACAAAGCAGTTAATAATTCCCCAGCAAATTAATCCTTTTGATGCAATACTCAAAGGCATGAGTATAGAAAAAAGCATCCTCTTTCAGATCAGCATTACGTTGCAGCAAGTACCAAGTATTCTTTGCCCTGTTGATACCAGTGACTTCTTTTTTCTTGACATTCACCTTAGTGCATATGAAATGGATTACATTGCTTCTGTACAATGCTGTTGGTAATGCTTAACATCAGCTGTTTGAAAGACCGGGCCCCACTTTTCTGTTAAAAATATATATTTAAGCTACCCAGTTTCCTGCACAGTAAGGGGGAAGTCCAGGAGACACTTAGAAAGCTCATGCTAACATGGCCAATATCTGTACAACTTGCCATGCTCCTCGTGCAGCAGGAAGTGAAGTGGCCAAGGCAACATTTTTTTTGGTAAATCTTAAAAGCCATGCAGCCTACATAGAAAGCTTTATGAACCTGAGAAGCTAAGAGGGGAAAATGTAGACTATAACAGCCCCCACAGAAAAATTCGTGTTTGAAAAACATTGAGTCAGAGCTGGCAAAGCCTTCTTAAGCTACCATAAAAGTAATCAAATGCCTAGCAAGGATAATAAATGGAAGAAAAACTGACTGTCCTGGGATTTCTATTAAAACAGATCAATATAGCATATGGACATAAAATAAGTCTTTCATATTTCAGGATGAAAGCAGAGATTTCTCAGAAGCCTTCTGAATAAGAGAGCAAGCCTGTCCAGTACCAGAAATTAGTTTTCCTGAAGATGTCTGCATGTTTAAAGACATGAACCATAAATAATTAGGAAAGTGTCTGTGCAAATGACCAAATTTCATAATCTAAAAATTAGACTCAGTAATATCTAGAACACCTGCAGCTGTGACCTCTGCTGTGGATGCAGGGTGTGATTCTCCTACAGGATGTCCAAATTGAGATGACTCAGATCTAAGAAAGCATGAAGATGACATCCAAAGGATAGATATCAAAAGATGGTGTACAGTGGTGCATTAAAAATATACCTTTAAAACTTGTGATTAATTATTTATTTCAGTCTACAAGAGTTCCACCATGAATTTGGGGTGGGGAATATAGTTCATCAGTCATGTCCTGTAGTTGAGTTATATTTGCTAGATCAACTCTAACTGGGAACTACAGATAAAGCTAAAAGTTTGTGGTGAAAATTAATAACTGGTGATAAGCATCACAGGCTTCTCCTCCTGGGTAATAACCCAATTAGTTTCTTAATCACTTCCTAACAGTAATTCTGCTGGAAGGTGTAAATATGCATGCATGCTTACAGATAGCCACTGAAGCACGTGACTGACACCAGACTGGCCCTAGGCAGCATGTCAAGAAAGATGTAGTTAGAAGAAGGCTGAAAATTATTATATTTTGTACTGTCAAAGTAGGAATATTTGTGTTTATGTCCCATGGTGTTGTGACTCAAATTCACCAGGAATTTAGGAATTTATCTTTAGTTCCTGCATTTAGTAGAGAGGGAAATTCATATCACCAATTTTGTTGCATGCCCCCCTGGTTATCTCTAGAGAAGCACACGTTGAAAAGGATCAGGGAAGTTCTGAGTACGCTGCAGTTACTCCATGATTTTCTGTCCCCTTTTCTTTCCATCACCTTTACTACTGAAGGGTGTGAACACCATTTACAGTGTCCAAACTCAGTACTGATCTCTTTCATATAAACACTCACACAGCTGGATTACATATCTCTGTTCTGTGAGAACGAGATTACCGCCCAAATGGCCCTGTGCTGTGCCATCCAAGTGCTCTGGGTATGTATCAGGTCACTGTCATTTCTCTTTTTCATTGTCATTGCCATTGTCATGACACATCACAGATACTAATTTTAAGGAATCAAATTTCTCCTTAGTGTAACATTAATAACAATCCTAAATCCCTCTTTTTTCTGCAAGTGTTTTGTGACTGTGACTGCTTACAAGGGGTAAATCAAACAACATTTTACCAAAGTCTCTTTCCTTTAGTTAAGTGTCAGAATTCTTCAGGAGGAATCTCAGTTTAAAATGTAGTTACCCATTTTGTTTTACAGTTTGATTGTTCTCCCAGGGGAAAACTAGAAAGTAAAAGTAAAGCACTAGAAAGATTTAGCTTCACCTTAGTGAAATTTCAAATGGCACTAAATTAGTGGGAGTTGGAAAAAGCAATGAAAACTGACAAATAGCAAGGTAGGTATTACTGAAACTAAGTACATTATTCTTTTTTGAATTATATTGGGTTTGGCTAAATGTGAGCTACATCAATGTGGCATGAATACTTTCCACTGCTTTTACTGTATTGTTGTATTTTATCACAGATAAATGTTGTACCATATATTGCACCGCAGCACAGAAATTGCTGATCGATGCATGCTACATAAAAGAATTTTAAATACTTAGAACAAAGAAATTTTGAAAGCTGTTGGATTGAAGGGGACCTAGGAATGAGATTGGACAAAAAATTAGGCATTAGTTTTCACTGCACTATGGCTGCCAGAGAAGCCACTTTGGGGCCACTTATGTAAATGTTTCATGCCAGAAACAATGGAAAGGAAATTCTCTTTCTAAATGACTATGTTATTTGGATTTTCAGCCTGATGGTTGTGAACAGACCTAAGACTCATGGCCTCTTTAACCTTCCCTTTATCATAAATAAGCAGGAGGTAGCAGCTAGATGTACATATACGTGAGGGGGGTTCAGTATGGAAAGGAAAATAGTGATACAGGAAAGAAAAGGAACATTGTTGTACATATTTATATGGACTAGCTGCAAAGTAACATTGCCCAAACAAGAAAATAAATGCAAAGAGTGAAAGTAACTGCAGATACGCTAAAATTTACTCTATTATGGAATAATAATTCGACAAAAGTTAAAACTGAACCAATCTACTGAGGGGAACACTATTGTTTTAGGATTTCTGAAGAGGAGGCTGAGTTCAAAGTGTTTTTCAGAGCTGGCCATGGCTGTCCAGGTGGGGTGTTAGCATGTGATGCCAGAGACATCACACAGAACAAGTCACGGAGCAGTGTCACCACATGCCCCGTCTGGCAGTGCTGGCTCGGACCAGCAGTGAGTGGGGCAGGCAGGGGGAAGGCTGGACTGAGTGAGGGCCAGGCCAGAAGTTCTGGGGGTGTTTCTTAGGTTGAGGGGAGGGTGAGAGGCTCCGGGGAGTACCCTGGTGAGGGCAGGTGTTGCCCTCAGAGCTGCGTGGAAAGGTGCCCGGAGCTGTCAGCCATGGCGAGTGTCCAAGGGAATGTGGGGATGTGGTCCCATCCCCACAGGGCTCACCAACCTTGCCCTTGATACCTCTGAGCTCCCTCATCCTCTCTCCCACACATTCCCAGGTATCTGTGTCTCCAGCCCCTACTGTCCCAGCTGCCTTCTCCCTGCCACTCAGCCCTGCTGAGCCTGTTCTCCTCTCCTCCTCCTCCAGGCCATGGCTGGGAGCATCACCCAAATCCTGATGGTGCTGAGCATCCTGCATCAACTACTGGGGGTGGGTGACCAGAAAGAAGATGTCACACAAGAGCTCTTGCAGTAGCATGAGCAGCAAACCCAGGAGATGGCTTGGCTCCTGGAGGAGCAGAGGAGCCAGGTGCCACCTGGACTCAGCCAGGGAAGCATGCTTCTCTCTGCCTGCCAGCATTGGTGGTTCTGGGCCTCTGTTGAAATCCTCCTCATGCTCTTTGGGCTCTATTGGCTGCCCAGGCAGCACAGAGCTGATTCTGACAGCGGCAGCCAGGGGGGACCTTCCAGCAGAGCTGAGGAAGAGAGGGAGGGGGAAGAAAATGAACTGCAGGGCACCGTCAGCTGGACGGTGGAATGGATCCACTGAGGAGACGCTCCTACATCCATGCTGGAGAACATGCTGTGATTCCTCCTCTCTCATGTGACCAACTCAACAGAAGTCAGATCCCTGCTTCCTGCACAGTGCTCCCAGCTGTGATGTTCCTCCTGCCAGTAGGCGCAGGAGGGATCTACCCTTTGTAAACACATTAATAAATACGCTTGGTTTTAAAAATCCTGCTTCTGTGAGTGTTTAGGCAAGACTTTATTGGGAAATGTTACCCCTTGGCTCCATCTCCCTCTGTCACAAAGAGATGAAGCTTATGCTCAAATTTACATTGGCAGTGGTTACACTGATGCTAAGATATTCAGCACCTCCTCCTTATGTTCTCTCTTTTCCCCATTTTTCATGGAAAGTGATATTCCTGGAATGAGGATCTTTGTTGAAGTAAAAGTGAATTTTCACTTTCTTGACCTTTTCATGCTTCATCATCATGAGTAGCTGTTAAATTTTATAATGTGTGCAGAATAAATTTAGAACTATTTGCAATTACAAAATCCAGAAGTTTTGCAGTCCTTGGAAATCATCAAGAATCTCTTCATTCATGCTCAGATTTCCATACAGGTGAGCAGAACCCTTCCTTGCCTACAGAACAGCTATCACTTTTGTGTAAAAGAGATGATGATGCAGCATCTCCACAGAGCATAGGCAAGAAAACCAGTAAAGAGATGATGTTTCCTCAGGAGAAAACTGTTTTCTTCAAAGCGGCGGGAGTGGTATCTTTCCAGGTGAGGAGTTTCAGTGCACTGCTCCTGCTGAGTGCAGGGAGAATGGCCCAGCCCCAAGAGCCTCAGGGCTGCAGCCAGGTCACCAGACTGTTCTCACTACCCCCTGCCCCTCCTGTCACTGCCCTTTAGGCAGCAGCACCACCGGGTCTGGCTGCCATCCCCAGCAGCAGTCACAGCCTTCAGGATCCATCCCAAGGATCCAGCAGTAGGCTGGAGGGGAGAGCATCCCCTGGGCTTGGGCCAGCCTGCTGGCCTCCTGTTGAACTAGGCTGGTTAAGGAATAATAAATAGCAAGGCCAAAAAAAAAAAAAAAATTAAACCAACTTTAAATATTGTGTCCTGTTTTTTGTGGAATCTCTCCAAGCTAGAGAGGAAGAAAAAGGTGCTTGATAGGCAGTGCATTCTGTTCATAGGGAACTTCTGACCACAAATTGTCTATTAGGGCAAGAGACCTTTGCTTTCCTGAAGTCATTCTGAATTGGGTTTGGAGACCTATCTAGTCAAGCATTATTTTTCTGCCTGGTTTAAGTAGCCAAGGATGATTACCGTCCTGCTGCTATTTACCTGACTTTTTTTAGGTTGTACTTCTGTGTCAAAGGTTATCTCAGCTTATTTCTTCTGCTGACTGCTTTTATTGAGGACTACATCTCATGACATTAAGTGAAAAGCCATGCAGTAGAAGGAACATCAGCAATTGCAGAGTATTAACTTCTAATATGGCATTGAGCAGCTTTTATGAAATATGGGCAGCTGATTCCAGTGTTAATTATTCTTTTTCTTCAGATAAAATTAAAGCTAACAAAGTAACAATGCTATTTTATGGCTGTTACAAGTAGCATGAAAAGATCATTCTTTCATAAAAGATAACAGATAAATAAAATGAACATGTGCAGCAGGCAAACAACACTGTTGAAGGAAACCTATTTAACCTAATTTTCTTTAAAAGTCACCATTCATCTACTCCCAATTCACAGTACTTAGATTTTTTTTTCATCCATCATGTATGTGCTATTTTGATTTTCTGTACATTATCCTTTCCTGTTGCCTCAAGTTCATCATTACTGAAGTAACCTCTCTGTAGAAAATCTTCTTTTGTGGGGTTATAGCATAAATCCTGTCCTATTCAAGTATAAAATAGCCTTGCATCTCACAGGATCAGTAGTCACTGAAATATTATCTGAACATGGTCTAATAATTATGCTACATGGAGCAAGAGGAGTGGAAGAAAGAAAAGAAAACAGGATGGCACCTGAAAAAATTTACAGAAAAAATGCTTTTTTAAATTACTGAAGTCCTGAAAATATTAACTAGAATTAAAGTTTATTGCAGAAAAATAATAGACTACTCTACTTAACAATATTTAGTAATTCCTTTGGTTTTCATTACATGGTACTAATTTAATTGGAAATGAATGTGAATATAGCATGCATAACATGATTTAAAATATTCTGCTGTAACAAAGCATTTTTGAATATGTCTTGTTGAATGTTAATTTTTGAAAACTATTAATTTGTGATTCTCACAAAGATATATTGAATTCTGAATGTATTCTTATAATGATTTTTTTTATTATTTTCTCCCATTGAAAGCTTTCAGTATGCAAACTAAAAGAAAATATTTTTTCTAAATTGTAAAAATTTTGGGAAAAGTTTGTTTCTCCAAAAAGATATTTTCTCAGTTTTGATGTAACTGAAATATAGTTCCTTGTTCTGAGTGACCACAGACTATAAAACTATAGCTACAATGACAAAGCTGCATATCATGACAATGTATAAACATAGGGAATAATAAACATTACTGTTTAATTTAAAAAAAAAAAAACAGATAACAAAGAGAAAACTGCAGAAACAGCTATGTACTGCATCAATTGCAATATGTTACTTTTTCTTCCAGTTTTATTGTGCTGTCAGTAGGTATCATGAGTATTTCAGGAGTTTCATAAATTAAGTGATTGTGGTTGAGTGACTGACTTTTTAAAAGTTCCATTTTGAAAACTGGGGTCTGCAGCTTTAAAGCAGATGCCTGCTATCTTTAAGCAGGTAACAAGAGAAAAAATATGTCCAGGTCATTTGATTCCGTGAATTAGGGCAGTATTCTTAATGATAATATATCATGACTTGGAGAGGAGCTTTTTTACAAGAGCAGATGGTGATAAGGGTGAATGACTTAAAACTGAAAGAGGGCAGGTTTGGATTAGCTATTGGGAAGAAACTCTTTTTTTGAGGGTGGTGAGGCACATGTACAGGTTGCACAGGGAAGCTGTGGATGCCCCATCCCTGGAAGTGTTCAAGGCCAGGCTGGGTGAAGCTCTGAGCAACCTGGTCTAGTGAAAAGTGTCCCTGTTCATGGCAGTGGGGTTGTAACTAAATGGTCTTTAAGGTTCCTTCTAACCCAAATAATTCTATGATTTATTATTCATATTAATTTTAAAAATCTTTCTCTGATGGGAAGCATTTACTAGTCTTCAAGAACTAATGCTACAATAAATACAATATACTATAGTCATTGAAATTACAAATCTAACTATGAATGATGAAATCTGGCACCACTGGACAAAATCCTTGTGGGGGGAAAAAAAGAAAAGAAAATGCCACCTTTAGGAGACCTTTTATGGTATATAGTACACCACGTAGTAAGTACATGTTATTGTTACTGCTATGGATTTATATTTTTAGTGAGTGCTAAAATGCTGCATGGAGATTTAAAACATCAATACAAAATAAAATGGTTTGTGGAGGACATTTACAGCTCACTTTAAGATCCAATCCAAATAATTTTTTCAATAATATATTTTCCTGGAGCAAGTGTTCCAGTCTCTTGCTATTAATTTTTATCCTTACATTCTTTTAGTTTATAGGATTTTTATCAAAAAGCTTGGTTTGACAATCCAAACATATAATATTTTATTTATGAATAACCATAACATGGAATGAACAAAATATTGATGCAACAGTTTCATTTTAAGATATTTTGACTATGTATTATCTAACTACAGTATATCTTACGGGGTTGAATTTGCTCATTAAATACAAAGCAGGATCTGCCTTGAAAATTAGGGCAAGGAATCCACTTTGCTTGACTTTTTATGATCAGCTGCATCAGATTTTTAGGTATCTAAGACTACCCTGATCTCAGTGAATGTACCATAGGAATGAATTAAGCTTGCAGCCAGGTTTTCTCCACTATGAATCATGAATCTGTAGAAATGGATTGGAAGTGCTTGACAAAGTCCAAGAGGGCCGTAACATTACCAGCCTCTTTGATACATTAGTTTAACAACAATTTGGAGGGGAAAGGAGGAAGTCAATACAGCTATTGGAGGTTATCAGAAATTACTTAATGTAACTTCACAGAGTAGTAAGGACAGTTCCCATCAGATTTGTTTGGCTTTTTGTTCAGTTCTAGTTTCTAAAAGCTTCAAGATGATGATGTACTAGAAGGCTCAGATAACATTTCTCTCTGTTCTTCTTTCTTTCATGGATGTTTTAATGTAGCTGAGGTTATAGTAGTAGTAGTAGTAGTAATAATAAATGGTGGAATGAAACTTGTATTTAAAAATACTTTTTCAGGGCTTCAAAATTTGAAGGTATACTCTTTTTGCCTGAATACAGTTCATTTCCTCTCAGAACAGTTTTTCTTCTTTTTTTTTTTTTAATTATAATGATCAGTTCAACCTTTCTTGCCCTGTGTATCTCTTTAAAAAGCAACACAACCCTTCCTTTTTATGTGTCTGTCAGTAATTATAAAATACAAGTATATGCAATTAATATATATTCTGATGAAATTACACATAATTTCTGTATGCTTTTAGAATATTTTAAGATTCTCTCCTTGTATCCTTCCATGTTTTGAAGAAAATGCAGTTAAGTCCCTTACATTATCTTCATGAGTATGACAAGAGGACAACTACTCTGCTGATAAGAGTGAAATGCTCACCGTGTCCCAGGTGAGTGTCTATTTGACTCTCAAGCAAAAGGCCAAGTCTGCTTCAGAGACAGTAAATTTTCCACACAGACACCTTGGGCTTTGGGACAAATATAAAGTCTAGGTCCTGAAATGGCAACGCAGACAGCCCAGACATTTGAGTATCTATACAAGAGGTTATGATGAGTCAGAGTATTCAGGAACAGAATAACAAACACAGCACAAACACAAAACTAGGTGAGTTCAAATCTGGCTTGTGCCAAAAAAAAAAGTGTTCTTGCAATTAATTTTGGTCAGATCCTCTGTCATGTTTCTGTCTCCTGGTTGCATCAAATTTAGAACAATTTTTTGCACCAAAGGGTAATGTCATTGATGTTACAAATCTGTCATGAATCACAGTGGCATTATAGTTTCTTCTACAGCCCTGAAACCCAAGCTTTAAATTTTACTGCCAGGGATCAATAGGTTATGCAATGCCATGAGTATGTACTTAATGAGCTTCCAATGTCCTTTCTCTTTTCCTTGTGCATGCATTAGAGAATCATTAAACTTCCCAAACCATTGGCCCAGAATTGCATATAGAGAAAGCATCCCAGCTTCAAAAATAGAGGCACCTTACAAGCAGTGTACAACAGAGAAAATCACTGTGAGCTCTGTGTAGACTGTACAAGAAAATCCAGTAAACTTGTGTACAAGCTGTGCACTACCTGGGTTTCTGTTATTTTCATGCTGGTTAAAATGGCTGATTTTACATTGTTACTGCTGTCTAGTTATTCAAGGTTCCACTTCCAAAATTTACGTTTCTTCCTTCATGAAACAGTCAGTTGTTAACCTAGGGAAAAAGTTGTCACAATTCTTCTCTGTTAGAGAAGTTTTGAATAATTAAAATTTTAATTAGAGGAGTCTCAGGTGCTTTAATGTCTTTGCCTCTTTGAGGGGAGAGGGGGGAGAGAGAGAGAGAGATGTTTCTAATAGTTAAAAATTAAGAAAGTGGGTTTGAGGAAAAGAAACTTCAAAGTGTGCAACCTAGCCCAAAGACCCAGTTCTGATTTGTCAAATCAAAATTAGCAGAGAACATGTT
This sequence comes from Corvus hawaiiensis, assembly GCF_020740725.1. Lineage (NCBI taxonomy): Eukaryota > Metazoa > Chordata > Aves > Passeriformes > Corvidae > Corvus > Corvus hawaiiensis. The sequence continues at coordinate 110,628,742 of NC_063214.1, read as the reverse complement.
ACTTTTACATTTAATACTCTTTGAGGGCAATATTTCCAAGTTTGCCTCTGCAGTGAGAAGGCACCAGTGGCATTCCTATCAGGGCTGAACCCTCTGCTCTTTACCCATCCATCTCTCTGGAAATGCTTTCTTTTAGTGAAAGAAAGCTTTAAAATATATTTGCAGTAATACAACCTACACATAATTTTTATGTCTGCAGTTGCCTTTTTTTATAGATTACCAGTCCTTCAGGGCAATCCTTCTACATATTGCAGTCAAATCCAATGCTGTATCTGTAATATCACTGCCTCTTTCACAGCTATTCTAGGTTCTCCTGTGCCCCTTCCATTATTGCTCAGCCTTAAAGCTGCTTCAACACCAGGATGAATTTATCCTTAAATTACTAGACAAAACTGCTGCTATTCTTTCCATTATTTGAACAGCTATTCAGCTGCACAAATGTCATCAACTATGGTTCAACTGATAAACCACAAACTTGAAAATATTAAGCACTGCTAAATATACTCTGGTACATTTGAAGGTACTGTTTCAGTAGTTCTGCCTTATTAAGCATGAGAGCACCTTTCTGTTGTTGCCTTGAATTTCTAGCAAATGTGTAATCTCCTCAGTCCATCCAAGACTCTTCATCTGGGATTTATTTCTAGAAAATCTTCAGAGCTGAGTTCATTTATATGAGAATCTGTGTTTATTTAATTTTCTTGTCCACTGACTGTTTTAAAACCTAAACTTTCAATTTCTTAAGCATGTTCACAAATACTAAAATAGTTATTTAGAAAGATAAGCCCACAATCTGCTGCTGAAAGGTGACCTTTTCAACATCAGTCCAAATTGTCCACTCTCGTTCATCAGATCCCTGCCTCAGATGAAAAAATTTTAACGAAAGCAGACAAATATGGCAGAAACCCTTGAAAGGATTATTCTTGAACTTAGCCTAAATCTGAGAATCTTTATTTAATATTAGTGCCACTCTTAATCCTTTGCTATTTCCCCTGTATTTTTCACTCACTATATTCATTAGAGAAGTTGTTTGGTCTAGGTGTTTCAGAAGCACCAGTGAACATGATATGCCACTTTTCAAAGACCAAATTTATATCTTCTCTTGGGAAAATTTTTACTAAAGGATGCATGAATATTAAGCATCTTAATACAAAAATGGGGGTGCCCTTTTTTACACTTCAGATAAATAAACAAAAAACAAAACAAAAAAAAAAAGAAAACCCCAAAAAAAGAACCAAACAACATCAGGAGCAACTTCTATAGCTGTTAGTTCTTATTTCACTGTTCTGAATTGGGCATATTATAGAAGTAGTTAATGCTACCCACACACAAAGGTATTTGTACAGACCTGTGGCTGTGTGAGTGGAAGTGGTGATGGGTATGGGCAGCATGGGCAGGCACAGGTTCCAGGCAGCCTTAGGCTGCTTCTGCTATTTGAACACACAACTTTACTCAGCCTTCCTCATGTCTCTCTTTTCATCTGGCATCAAGTCCATCAGCCAGCTGGGGAGTGGGGCAAACAAGTTCAGTTCTCCTGGGTGGTGTTTCAGGAAGGTCCCATGCTTTAGAGTAATTTCTTAGAGTGGAAAGTTTACACAACTTAAGCCAGCGAGAGAGAGATCTCCATTCACAGTCTCACGACGCTGCTCACCACCCTGCCACAGATCCCTTCTCCACCACCACAGCAAAAGTGAATATTGCTCTCATCAGTCAAGAACCCAAAAGGCATTTTGTTCCTCCTGTTTTGTTTCTTCAACAGCAAAATCTGGGACAGGTCATTTCAGTTTTGCCCAGCCTTTTAAGAGGTTCTCTGTATCTTACGTTTTTTAAATTGTCTTCCTCCACAGAACACTTTGATATAGAAGGTCAGCAGTGACATTATCAATCAAGTTTCCTTAATGTGATCTCAGGTTGGAATTAGAAACGCTTGAACAAACTCAGCATTCTTCTACAAGGAGACACAATGATCACTGACATGAGGACCCCACTGGCAACTACTTTTTTAGGCATAATTTTATTTAAAAGCCAAAACATTTATTCTTATTCCAAGGCTAATTTTTTATATCCAGTTTATAAAAAGTTTCTACATATTTTTAGATCATTTCTCAAGCTTCATAGCAAATAACTTTTTTTCCCAAGCCAAATAAGCATGAAATGAGATGACTGTAAATGTTCAGACTTATATTTAAGTGTAAGTTGACATTTAAGTATTCTCCAATTATGCTGCTGAAAGGGCAAGGACAAAAATGTATTCAACATCAAATGTAAGTTTTGATTTGCCAGACACCATAAATCATATCAGCTATGAACAGTTCATTTGTCATCAACAACTATCATATCAAAATACCTGTTTCTTTTGTGAAAAGCATTTTGAAAGGTCTGCACTGAGCGATCAATGTATTTAATATTAGAATTGAAATTTGCCTTACACAGACGCCCACACCCAGTGCATTAACACATCTGCCTTCATCATCTGTCATGTCCTGTAGGTCTGGGTGTCATAATGATGTAGCACTATAAGAACTGCAGTATAGTAATACTTTCCTGTTCCGTTTCTCATCTAAAGGAATTTCATCTCTCTCTCTCATGAATAATCTGATCTAGGTTGTATGGCATTCTTCTACCAGTCATAAGTATAAGATGAGAATTCTGAGCCATCAGCAAATTTTTGATGTAAATCGATGGTCACAAGAGAATTAAGTAGGAGGCAGAGTATAATAATGGAACAATCAGCTTATCAAAAAACCCACTTTTCAAAACCAGCTAACTTTTAGCAAAGCACTTCCTAATTCAACTGTCAAGAGTCAGCATTTATCAAAGGGTACAGAAGAACTTTTGAAATTGCTGTGTGTGATAATTAATATAGATTTAAAATGGAGAGGTATTATTACTAGATAACTATTATTTTAGGATCACTAAAATTCATTTAGGAAGGGTATTTGTACAGAACATTTCCAGCTGGACTAAATATCTTTAAAATATGAATGTGTCTTTTTTTCTTTTTGGATTGTACCAAGAACAGAATAGAATTTGGTTTTCTGGTCTTTATGATAGATGATTGTACAGGGACCATGGACAAATCCTGAGGCATGTTTCCATATAAAAGTTTTCCCAAAAGAGAATTAATTAGGGGAATTATTTTGCTAGTCTTAACAATTTTTGAGTCCTCATTTTCTTATATCATTTGACCTCAGATAATTTGGATAAAAAGGAAAATAAAACAACTACGAGTTATAAATTGTATGTGGGAAATCATACAAAGTATTGGAACTGATAATGATTGGAAAATCTATTTTTGGTCCTCCCACAACTAGCTTTAAAGACCTTACCTCTACTACATGGAGTCTTCACTATAAGCAAAATACAAAAAGAAATAGTCCAATCAACATTCAAATCCTCTCATATTTATGTATCTGAATATATTAAAGATTGTTTTGTCTGAATTCTAGATTTTCTATAATTTACTCATTTTTTGTATAAACTTTCTTTTACCATTTTTTTTTCTGTATTTTGTATGTTCAACATTATAGTGCTAGAGGTCAGTGAAGTATTTAAATAAAGGACAATGTATATTGATTACAAATTAAGCCACACTTGTGCACTTCTCAAATACCATGAGCTGAGCATGTGCTATTCTGTGTTTTCAGAGTTCTCTGCTACCTTTGTATTTGTCAATCAGTAGATGCAGAATCTTATCAATCACATCATCTACCTGGACTTCTGATCCAGGTAAAAGATGTCCCTGCGCATGCCACGGGTTTGGACCATAGGACCTTTAAATGTCCCTTCCACCCAAAGCATTCTGTAATTCTGTGATTCTGTCAGGCCCTTGATATGTGCCCTGCTCTTCTTGTTTCATTCTGTCCCACTCTTCTCCATCCCCTTGTCCAGATCATTGATAAAGATGTTAGACAGGACCAGCCCCAGTGCTGAGCCCTGGGGAACACCACTAGTGACGGGTCAGCAGCTGCATGAATCCCATTCCCCACCACTCTCTAGGCCTGGCCATCCAGATAAGTTTTTACCATGTGAAGAGTGCACCTGTCAAAGCCATGAGCAGGCAATTTCTCCAGGAGGATGCTGTAGGAAACATTCTCAAAGCTTTACTAAACTCCAGGTAGACTACACCCACACCCTCCCCTCATCCAGTCAGTGGGTCATCCCATAGTAGATCAGATCAGTCAAGCAGGACTTTCATTACATACCTAGCTTCTACCTCCACCTCCTTTGTCACTATGTTTGCTGTTACATTCAGTAAAGTATGAAGATTCTTCTTAACCATCCTTTTGTTTCTATAATATTTATAGAAATATTTTTATTGTCTTTCCAGCACTAGTCAGATTAATTTTTATTTGGACTTCAGCCCCTCTGATTTTCTCCCTACGTAAGCTCATGACATCGTTTTAGTCCTCCTGAGTTGCATGCACCTTTTTTCAAAGATCATATACTTTCCTTTACTCCTGAGTTCCAGTCAAAACTCTCGGACCAGCCGGGCCAGTCTTCCCCGACATTTTGTCTTGCAGAATGTGGGGATGCACTGCTCCTGAGCCTTTAAGATTTCCTTCTTGGAGAATATCCAGCCTTTCTCGACTCATCTTTTCTCTGAGACTGGTCAGGGAGATGGATCTCAAATAATGAAGATGAGGACATGAAATATACTTACCAGTAAAAGTAAATATAAATACAATAAAACTGATCAAGTATATTTGTGGTACAGATCACAAACAAAAACAATATACCAGTAAACAATGTAAAATATCCTATTCATGAGACATTAATAGCAAGCTAACATCACATTAATTATATTTTAATCAAGCTTGTTTGGAATAATGGATGTAATATGCCATAATGCAGTGCAGTGCAGATTGAATTGGCTTTGTCTTCTTTGTCAAGAATACCAAAGGGAAGCATAATTATTCTGCTGCAGCATGCCAGCTTCTATTTATGGACTGTCATTTTATTTTTCTAGCAGTTCATCTAAAGATGTGTCATATGAGACCTTCCCAGATGCATACTCACTCTTTCAAAAAATGTGTTGTCTCTTCCACAACATTGTTTCAAAAGATGTGGAGTGGTCCTAAATAACATAACATATAAAAAAATGTTATCTGATTTAAACATTTTTACCTAAACTGGCAGTAAAGCCCAGTGCTTGCAGACAAAGATTTTTATTTGTTGACTTCAGTGTGCACTTAATCAGTCCTTTTAAAATTCTAAATTAGAATTGGTTGTTTCATAAAGAATGTATTTATATACTAAGAAAGAAATACTGTAGTTATGATTAAATTGCAGGTTGGCTCTTGCAAAAATATCTTTGCTGTAAAATACTACAGCTTAATGATATAGTGCACCATGCAAGTCATATATATTTTATAGGAAGCTATCCAAAACACACCATTAAAATAAACTTACAGATTTCTTTTGCACATTAATTCTTAAGAGACAGCAAGAAGAGACACCCAGTATTCTAACCCCTCCTGCGTCTTTTTCAAGGCTGTAATTACCTGTGTTCAGACCTGACTTTACAGAAATAACTAGATTGCTCCTTTTACATATTTTGTACTTTTTACCATTTGAATACTCAATATTTTTTTTAAATCACTTTAAATATTTCATAAAACATATTCCTTTGTCACAAGGTTTCAGTGTAAATAGAAATATGGTTTAAGTCTTCATGGCATGTATCAAAATGCTTAGTTTTTAGGAACAAGCCTTAAATGAAAACAAAGGAGGGGTGGGGCACTCATCGTAGCCCCATTGAAATAAGCCTTTAGAAAAAAAAAAGGGATGGAGACATCACAGAATCATTAAGGTTGGAAAAAACCTCCAAGATTACTAAGTCCAACCTTTGGTCAAACACCTCCATGTCAACTAAACATAGCACTGAGTGCCACGTCCAGTCATTTCTTGAACACTTCTAGGAACAGTAGCTCTACCACTTGTCAGGGCAGCCCATTCCAGTCCCTAACCACCCTTTCAGTGAAGAAATTCTTTCTGATGTCCAACTTGAGCTCCCCTGGTGTATCCTGAGGTTATTTCCTCTTGTCCTGTCACAGTTTCCTGGAAAAAGAGGCCGATCCCTTCCTTGCGGCTGTTGCCTGGATTCAAAAGACAAAATTTGCAACAGTGTTAAAGTAGTAAGATAAAAAAGCAATTTTTTAATGAAAGCTTTCAGGTGCACAAATATATCTCTTCACATGCATGATACAGGAGTTTTACAATTTTCAGAAGGTTAATTAATTAGTATATCTGGCAGGTACATCCCACAGGAGATCAGTTGCCCCAGTAACCCACCCTTCTGTCCAGTTGGTCCAGAGGCTTCTTTGCCCTATATCTTGTTATGTCTCTTAAATCCTGGTGGAAATCAAGATGACCTTGTCAGGAATTCTCTTATTAAGAATAAGACTAAACAGAACTTCAAGAATGTGTTAGTAAGGGTTAGCTTATTGTAAGGAAGGGCAGGAAAAGCACTAGAAATCATAAAACTATATATTAAAAATCTACAAGGCTACAAATATATAAAAAATATATAAAAAGCAGAAAAAACCTTTAGGCATCACTACCGCCCCCTTTCAGGTAGTTGTAGAGGACAATGAGGTCTTCCTTGAGCCTCCTTACTCCAGGCTAAACACTCCCACCTCCCCCAGCTGCTCCTCATAGTGAGAAGTTTCTGACCTAAAGTAGCTTTGGTAATATTATTGTTTTTCTAAACTAAAAGCTGGTTATCTTACATGGTTTGTCATAAAATATGTGGCATTGCTGACTATCTTCCTGGAACTCCTCTCCACACTCCAATTGACCATTTTTCCCGCTGGGTATAAATTCCCATCAGGAACCAGCTGTGGTCTGTGACAGGAAATGTGTAGATCTACAGGGCATGGCCTTTTCATTTCATTGGGTTCTGAAATACATATTTTGAAGGACTAAATTCCTGGTCCAAAAACCCTCTCTGTTTCTCAGCAAAGTAATATACTCAACAGTCTCCATTTCCCTATCTCATGGCTCACTGTTGGCATACACATTAAAATAAAATTGTGTTTCATACTGCTCTGTGTTCTGTCTGGCTTTGCTGTTCACTCTGTGACACAGACACACACACAGAAGGAGCTTTGTTCACAACGGTAAGCAGGATTCACACCTCAGGAGCTTCTAACTCTTGACCTTATAAAACATTTAACATTTGGCCTTTTGCAACCTCAGTAAATGCCTTTAAGCACTTTCATTGAAGCTTGGGCTTTCCTCTTTTACTCATAACTACTGTATGAGTAGGTCTGGGGTGGAAAGAGGGAAGATAGTTCTTTGATTAGGAAGGTAATTCAGGCCCCATTGGGGAGACAGGAAAGGAGGAGGCATAGTCCAAGCCAAAACTAGGAGCCAGAAGGGAAAAGAACTCCCGAACCTCTTTCCCCATCTTCCTAAGGCAAGAAGGTTGGTTTTTGTTTTTACTCTGATTCAGAGTAAAACTTTCTCTGGCAGGTAGTCTCCAGCCAGTCTGGTCTTTGATTATTTCTTAAAAAATCAGTAGAAAGAGAAAAGACCCTGCCACAAGGATAAAGCAAAATATATTGATGCAATGAAACTGAAGAGAGGTAGTGTAATTTCTGATGTCTGTAAAATTCTAATTCAGGGCATTTTTCTGTAACATAGATGATGCAGGACCATTACAGGGAAAATCAGGTAGGGTCTAACAAGAAAGCAGACAAAAACAGAACTCAAAATAGCAGGAAAATTGTTAACACAACAAATGTTTGACAGGGAAAAAATCCTACAGAATAGAGGCATTACCCATCTTAACCCCTTCATATAAGTTTTTTATCTTCCTTATGAGATGGTAGCATATGCCTCAAACACCTGTGATTAAAAAAGTGTGGTGGCACCTGAAATTAATGAAGAAATAAAAAGAAGAAATTAGAAAGATTAGAGGGAGCTTTTTATTTAAAAATGCTTGTTACAGAAAGGCTAAAGAATGAAAGAACAAAATAAATTATTGTTTAAGTTTTTATGACTTTGTTTATGTAAGACTAATCTTGTGAGGAACATATAGATACTCTTTTATAAGTAAAAAATGAGGAATTCAAAAGGCTTTGGGAGATGTGAATCAGAAGCAGTACTGCTTGCAAGCAACACAAAGTAGAGGAAGACTAGAGCTCTTACTCAGTCTTTGCTTGTTAAGTAGCTCCCAATAGCACATTCCTTAATCAGAGATATTGCTGCTTCTTTCAACTCAGATTTAAAAAACCCTAAAATCCCCCTTGGAAGTGGAAAACACTGCAAGAAATGAAAATAGAAAGTGAAGGAACACTTCAGACATATTGCTTCAGCTATAAATTTGTGTTCTTGATATTTATGCTATTGCACAGCTCATGATTAGCCTTGAAATTGGCACTTGAGAGATCTCGCAAGCAATTATTCTCTGAATATTGTTAAAGAAAAAGGGAGTAAATATTCAGGAAAAATGCATCTTGCTACCCTTTAGCTCAGCATTGTTCATGCCATCAAAAATAGTTGCAAGCCATCTTAATAGGAGAATTATATATATTTCCCATAACATGCAAAGAAAATCAGTAAAATTTTTTACATCATGAGGTCTGCATAAGATTGTCATTAGAGCATGATTTATTCAAGTTTTAGAGGCTCTTGAAAAGTTTTTATATAAAAGTAGATGCTACAGCTGGACTAGTAGATTGCATCTTCTTGTTAGGCTTTTAAAACTTACTCCCAGAAACTGTAGCTTTTCCTCAACGTCCCAAGAGCTGCTATATTTGTCTGTTATCTATTGATGTGACTGGAAGTACATGGAATCATAGAACCATAGAACGGTTTGGGTTGGAAGAGACCTCAAAGATCATCTTGTACCAACTCCCCTGCCATGGGGAAACCAGGTTGCTCAGATCAAGTTGCTCAGAGATCCACCCAGCGTGACCTTGAACATCTCCAGAGATGGGACATCCACAGCCTCTCCTGGGCAACCTGTGCCAGTGTCTCACCACCTAAACTGCAAAGAACTTACTTCCTCTAAATATCTGACCTAAACCTACTCTCTTTTAGGTTTAATCCACTCCCCTTGTCCTGTGACTACACATTCTTGTAAAAAGTCCCTCTATCTTTTTTGTAATTTCACTTCAGGTCCTTTATGGCTACAATTAGGTCGCCTTGAAGTCTTCTCTTTTCCAGGCTTCATTCTCTCAGCCTATCCTCATACAAGAGGTCTAAATATATTGGTGGCCCTCCTCTGGACTTGCTCCAACTTGTTGGTGTTTTTCTTGTGCTGAAGATCTCAGAGCTGGATACAGTACTCTAAGTGGGGTCTCACCAGAGAGGAGCTGTAGCGTATTGACCCTGGATAGATTCCAGGTACCCACCAAAACCACTCTATCATTCCCCTCCACAGCTGGACAGAGGAGAGAAAATAAAACCAAGGGTTCATGAGTTAAGAACTGTGAGAGATCACTCACCAAACCATTGTGGGCAAAACAGGCTCTAATTATAGATATTAATCAGATCAGGATAACAAGAAATAAAATAAGACCCCACAGGTCCAAAAGTCCTACCAAGGAAGGCTGCTCCAGCATGGGCTCCTCTCTCCATGGGTCTACAGGTCCCTTCCAGGAGCCTGTTCCAGCATGGGCCTCCCACAGACTCTCAGCCTCCTCTCAGGCATCCACCTGCTCCAGCCTGGGTCTCCTCCCTTGGCTGCAGGAGCACAGCTGCTTCACCATGGGCTGCACCATGGGCTGCAGGGGAATCTTGGCTCTGGTGCCTGGAGCACCTCCTGCCCCTCCTTCTCCACTGACCTTGGTGTCAGAGTTGTTCCTCTCACATGTTCTCACCCTGCTTTCCACAATTACATCTGTGCGATAACTCTTTTTCTTTCTCAATTCTGTTATCACAGAGGCGTTCCCACCATCTCTAATTGGCCCAGCCTTGGCCAGCAGCACGTGTGTCTTAGAGCCATCTGGCATTTGGCTCCGCCAGACATGGAGGAAGCTTCTGGAAGATTCTCACAGAAGCCACCCCTGCAGCTCCCCCATTGCCAAAGCCTGGCCATGCAGAATCACCTCCGTCAGTCTGCTGGCCACTCTACTTTTGATGAAGTCCAGGACAGATAAAAGATGAAAGGAAATTACTCCTACTGAAGACAGCTTCAGGGATGGGTTGGGGCATGCAGTGAGGTAAAAAAAAAAAAGGAAAAAAATGCTGTAGAAGATTTGATCAATGGTAGCAGAACTTCAGGTTTATTTAGCAAAACCAAAGAAAGCTCCTGTTGTCAAGGTGTGAAAATTGCTGTACTCCTTCTTGCATAAGTGCCACTTCTGAAGTACTTTAGCAGAATTATACAGACAGATATGTGCCCCTGAGAGCTTGATGGATGATGGTGGACAAATTTGGTTAGGACCTTGTTTCAGATTTCAATGAGCAGTTAAGACCCCAGGGAAAGAAGGAAAGTTAGTGGGAAGTCACACTGAAATGCAGTACCAAAATTGCTGAAGTTTGTGTGCTTTGCTTTTTTCTATTTTTTGATGGAAGTAGAAGGGTGATGGTGCTCCCATGTGAAGAGCAGGAATAGACAACTCAAGAGATTACTAAATCAGAGCCAATGCTGTTATTGCAAGCCATGAGAAAAATGTTTCATGAAGTCTGCACACTCTTTAACTACCTCCAAAGACTTCCTCCTTGCAAGTATCTATATATTTTTAATCTAATATTACCTAGCCTAACAACAATTTTTTTTCTCCAAATTCAATTATGGCATTGATCCCTGTTGCAAATAGACTAATGCAATGAAGCTTATTTTCACTGCAGGTTACATGATGTTTTTATAACTCAACATATCAGATTTGTTGTGCTTCTGAATGTGCTTTAATATTTTTTTGTTAACGTTACAGAGAAGTTTTACTTTCATTAGAATAACAATATAACAATAATAATTTTGAAACAAACATTTGCATATTTAGGGTAGGTGGCAGTGTAGGTTGAGAGGTGTCTATTATGTCATACCATAATACAGTCTTTTGTGGTTCATTACAATACACTCTACGAATTATGAGTTATCTACTTTCTATCAAATGAAATTTGTTTTCAAAATTTTGTTCAAGCATAATTTTACAGGGAATAGGCATAGAATAGAAAAGATACAAGTTTTAAAAAGAGCTGTTTGTTTCACAGAGTGTTTGACATACTTCACTAAACATTCTAAAAATGGCAGAAGTCATACATGACAGTAAAGCAGAATAGTCTGTGTTTCCCTAATTACTTTTCTATTCTAGTGCAGAATGTTTTCTCAGAGTCAGTGTGTATGTGGCAGCTAGGGATGGGATTGATATTAATCCTGAAACTTAATCAATTTTGGTTGTCTCATCTTGATAAAGAGAGATCATGAAATAAAGTTACTCTGTTTTACTTGTGAGGCTTAGATCATGCATCAAGTTGCAATAAATATGTAGCACTTGAATGAATCGATAAAAAATACCCACCTAGAAAATAACTAAGAAACAAGTACTTTTTTTCCTCTTTTTCCTTGTCTTTTCCCTTGGAGGGGGATACTGGAGATACATTAAGACTGGGATACCTGACAGAAGGTAATATTAGAAATTTAGGGTTTAAATACAACATCAATTAATTTAAGTGGTTGAACAGCTCTCTAATTTCCTTTTTTCAAGGAAACTCTATCTGTAGATAACTAATTAATGGGGACTAATCCAAGTGGATCCCAGCCTGGCTTTCATCAGGACACTAGCACAGCCTGCATAAAAACCTCGCAATTATTTTATTTAACCTACCTCTTTCTCTAAGGATTAAGACAGACACAGATTTTTGATTTTTTTTTTTTTTCTTTTGGGGGAGAGGGGACAGAGTGGGTTTTGGTGAGTTTTCTGTTATGTATCCAAAGCTTATTTGCAGGAAGTAGAAAAGAACTTTTGATGCTGTAGATGAACTTTAGTCTGATAGGAAAGCCTCCGACTACACTATACAAGCCTCTGAAGCTGCTTCTCTTTTTTCAACTGTGCTGAAATACACATGGGAGTCTCCAAACCTGTGGTACAAATGCCCACAGTAAATATAAAATCATTGCTTTCAAGCCAGAAATAGCTTTTGAATCATAATATTGATTTTTCAGGAAGCAGCAGGGAAGTTGCAAGTCCAAGGGCAATCAAGAGAAACTTCCAGGTTCTTGGGATGACTGGTTAAGGGATTAGGAGTACAAGTAATGTCCTTCTCTATTCTTCCAGTTGCAGGGAATGATGAGGGAAGAAGCAAGAAGAGCCATCAGATCTATACACGATCAACTCTATCAGCAATATTGTAGCCAGCAGGATCTGTGTTAATTCTTTATTTTCCTGTCCTCAGCAGTGCAATAGGGATAAAATAAGTGGAATGGCAGGAAGAATCTAAAAGGAGGAAAAAGCCTGAACTATGCTGGGTATTGAGAGATAGGGGAGGTAGTGTGTGTGCCTGTGCATGAGAGAGGAGGTGGGGAAAGGGTAAGAAAAGAGAAAGAATATCCTACACACCTCTGTTTCCCATCAATGTGTTCTTAGTGCTGCCTTGATCCAGGCTTTTAGTCACTCAATTCATTCCTCAAAGCTGTAAAGAAACAAACAAATTCCTTTCACAAGCTCAGCAATATTTTTTTCTGTTTAAACATCATTTGGAGAGACAGACAGAGTGACTGCTCTTATCTTCCTGTATTTTGTGCTTCATCTGACAGTTATAGTCTCTTTAGCCGTGTCTGCAAGCAAAACACATCACGTTACATTTCCGGAGGGTCTCGTGTCACTGTAATGATGCATGGCATCCTGTTAAGGCCTTCACATTAAACACAGAACTGAGGGCAATCTGAGCTGTATTCCTGGGGTGACTACGAAGATCGATATACTGAAGATTACTGAAAGCAATGAATCAATATGACTACAAGCTGGCTCAGCAGAAGAGGCATATGAATAAAAGTGTGCCAGATCTTCTACTTTGCATGCTCTGTAGCCATTTACAGCATTACAAAGTGGGACACAGTCATTTCTATTCAGGAATAATAACATTTGGACAATCTGGCCTCCTGAACTCCGTTCAAAAGCAGATACCATTTGCCCAATTAGAGACATTATTATCCTGTTACATGCCAGGAACTTCAGATTCTACAGACCTATCCTGTACATCTATTTGCTGTGTATGTCTCAAAGTTCCTATAGAATGAAGGAAATAAAATGTATTGCAGAATGAGCCATTTGACCACATTTCACTCATTATATGTCTGGTTTAGAGTGGAATTAATATGGTTTTAGATAGACTTATTTCTGTCCTTTGATCATTAAATGATTTAAGAGTTTTTTGCACCAGTAGTGTCATCAATATTTGACCACATCTGTTGTCACATTGACAGCATTAGCCAATATTCTTGTTAGAAACAAGTGATTAATCAAATGTCAGCACAAAGCTTAACAGATTCTTCACAAAAATTCTACAGCCTGAAATATCTCATGTAAATTAGTCAGTGAGTACTTTTAAAGAAAAACCACTTTTACATAAGCTGGATTGATTCATGTCTTAAAGCAGGGATGCAGGAGAGCCCTAACATTTACCAGAAAAAGAGTATGTTAGTTCAGCTATATTTAGAAATGAGGACTTTCTAAGGAAAAAGTCTCCTTCCTGAAGAAAAAAGAGCTCATTAATATTGTCTCTTTTTTTTTTTTTAATTAATTATGCAGGTTAAATAGGTACAGGAGTTTGTACTTGACTCTTTGACAAATAAGAAGTGTTAAGGACACAAAAGAGCCTCAGACATCAGGCATTTAGCAACCTGAAGAATTGTGCACAGGTTAGCATTGATTCTCAGTTTTCCCTGACGAAGTAAAGCCTGTGGATCTGCATATGTTTGTAGTTATAGGAGTTTATGCTTCTTAGGCGTACTAGATCTGAAAATGATGGGCAAAATTTCTTTCTTTTTTTTGTTTGCTTGAGGCTTTAGAAATGGCAAAAGAAATGGCCGGTTTCTCTATGCTGGTTTGCACCTGAATCACAGAATCTTTGGTTGGAAAAGTCCTCTAAGGTTATCGTGTTCAGCCATAAACCCAGCTCTGCCAAGTCCACTAAACCGTGTCCCTAAGTGCCACATCTACATGTAGCAATGCTACATAGTAGCATTTCATCAGTCTAAGGAGGGGCAGTTTTGCAAGTCCTCTCTCTGATGTCTTTAAGGACCTAAAACTTGAATTTTTGTAGGAGATTTTAAAAATCTCATCTCATCCATCTCATCATGTCCTCATCCATTTTCCTAAAGCTCAGTCGCTTTGGGCAGTGACTGTCAGTGTGTAATGCAGTCAGCACTGCTTCTAAAGGGAAATTTAAGTTCCTTACTCATTGTATCATCTTCCCAGCAGTTGTGACTCAGTAGCAGATCATCAGCTTACTGCTTCCTCCTCATCCATGAGCTGAAAAGAGGAACAGTTTTCTACAGTTATTTCAAACTCAGCCATGCACATAACAGGTCAGTATTTCTTTCTGACATCTGTCTTTTCAGCTTCAACATTTAGATTCTGGCTAAAGATTGATTTGTTCCTACTTTTCAAAACTCCTCAAAAGCATAATATCTAGGTTCAAGATAATAATTTGGTGTAGTAGGTGGTTACTGGACCAACATTAGAACATTAGAAAAGCTTCTATTATGTCATGTATCCCTTCTGAAACCAATGTGATGGGTATACTTGGAAATAGTCTGAATTCCTACAATCCCTTAGGGTAAGATGAACAGTGTGTAGTTCAGAGCAGTCACTGACTTGTGCCACACAGCTGTGCTCACAGAGATTGTTCTCAGGTTGAAAGAAGGCAGATCTGTCTTAAGTGTGCTCTGATGCACCCCAGGTGTTCAGTGGTACAGTGAGTTCCCTCTCCCACTCCGTATCTGTCTTCCCAGGTGGCCGTCACCTTCCTGAAGATCATTTTTAACACAAGAACAGATGAAAGCTGGGGTCTGGTTGTGTAGGCAGCTTGTCATCTGTGGGTTATTAAATACAGTTCTTTACTCCAGGAAGTACAAGCTCCTAACTTTAGCCAGAAAACTGTAAGCATGGATATATACGTGCTTACTCAGGTGTTCATACCATTCATGGAAGATGTAACCATCAGGAATACCAGTGATGAGAGGCAACAAAGTTAATAAATCACAAGTAATCTTTACCTTTTTTTCCCCCCTTCCACTGTATTTAGCCTTTGCAGATGTACCCTGGTTACGTTTTATTCTTAAAAAATAAGCAGTGCAGACCACCATGGTATTTCTGTAGTCTTAGCTGTTATATATATGTGAGAATAGCAAATTACAGGGAGCTGAGTCATTTTGCTAAACAAAATTCATTTGGCTAAGCCACACATCACAAAATCACAGCAGTGTTTCACCAGAAACAGTCTCCCAGGAAAGGTGTTACAGGTAAGAAATAAATGTTCCTTCCTAATCTCCTGGACGGAGAGAGAGGTGTTCTGGGAAGTAGCACTTAGGTTACGGTGCATAACTGCTGCCAAGTTTTCAGCTGCCCTTTCTCACCCTATTTATGGTCTACATACCCAAGCCCACTCAAGTAGAGCTTTATATCCCTGTGTGAGTAAGCACCGAGGTTTAAGAAATCACACAATGCTTATATAAATAGAATACAAATGCAGTCTCAATGAATAGAGCACGTTGGCCATTGTGCTCATGAAGCAGAGGGTAATTATGCTGCTTCAGAGTAAAATGAAATACAATTTTATCTTCTAAGGGAGATGAAGTGAACATCAGATCAAGTTAAACAGTACATGCTGTGAGTCTCTACAGAGGAAAAATAGTGTCAAAAACCTTAGCCAGAGGTTAATTGATAATCGGTTTAATTATTCATTTGTTATTAATGATTACTAATGAGAAACATTAGAATAATCAATGTTCCAGCCCAGTGCTTTACCAGCTGTCATGTTAATTACAACTGAAGATAGCAGTAGCTTAGCAAAATACAGAAACAATTAGTGTGATTGACTCAAAGCCACCTCACGCCTCTCTGGAGCATTGTTCTAGCAGCACTACAGAGCACTACAGAGCAGTATAAAATTCTCTGGGTTTGCAGAGTGGGAAAAGAACAATCCTAATAGCCTTTGATATAACCCAGATTTGTCTCATAAAAGGTAGGAATTACAGTAAGTCTGACGCAAGCAAATATATTTGCTCAGAGAGATCACAATCACAGGCTAATAAGAGAGGAACTACAAAATAACCTACAGTGAATAAAATGCTAACACCCGTAATGGCTAATTGAAATTAAAATCTACTCTTTCCCCCATGAAAAATGTGTTGAGCTTTAATATTCCCAATGAAATTTCACTTTTAAATTATGCTTTATGACCTGAAACAATCATAAACCACTAAAGTACCATGTTGTTATTCAAAATATGCAAAGTAGCTTCTTAAACTACAGGTATTGTAAAATGCTGAGAAATAAAATTTTATTCTATACAGAGGTAAGGTTTCGTTCCATAATTGAAACAGGAGTTTTCATCTGGTTTAGATGCATAAGCTGCAGGACTGGATGAAACCAGAGGAGGATATGTATGTCAAATACATCTTGCCATCACATAACAGAGTTCTCTGTGTCTCTCCATGCCCAATTTAATCCTCAGCTGCAAGATGAAAACTAGAATGTCTGTCTCCACATCAGAGAACCCAGGTGGCTCTGTTTGAACCCCAGACTTGCTTCCATTATTCAGTGTCTCCAGGACATAGGCTTTAGGATCAGACAGTTCAGAGCAGCGGTGCCAACACACACCAAAGAAAGAATTGGGAATGGCATGTATAACACCAGTCCATGAAAATCTGAACAAGGTTCCTGAAAGTTAAGCAAATGCTGTCTACCTAATGAACGTGTCTGAGCAGCCTATCAGGTTTTCAATCAGCCATGAGCAATGGAGTACCAATAATCAAGATTATAATCTTGAGTGACTGGGATGTATTAACACAAAACTATTCTTTAATTTACTCTGACACTGAAAATAGGATTAATTTTTTGATTCTTGTTGGAAAAGATGGTTAAAAGCACACCTGCCTTGAAGATCACTGTGCCCAATCCTGTGTATGAACCACAGTTCCTAATCACAAAATTCTGTGTGACAATCAAAACTCAGCAGACATTCTGTCTGCTTTATTTGATTAGAATGTGGTGAAGGTGAGAAGTTTCCTCATTTAAAGTTGTCTTGTGCCTGAGGGGGCTAGGCTAGACCCCTGGCATGCTCTCAAGGAACTAAGGGAGTAAGGTAACATGACCGGCACTGAAGCTGCAAGGAAGGAAGGACATTGATCAAAGGGAAGATTCTGCTACAAACATCCACTTCTGGGATGTCTTGGGTACCCGCTGATGTAAAGCTGGTACCTGCTGCTGAAGCTTAGTTCTTAAGTTATAATATATTATTTATCTAGACAGAGGTAAGGTTTGTCAGTGCCTTAGCCATATATCAAACACTGCTGTGCTGCTTTCAGCAGAGGAACACTGGAAAATGCTACAGTGGTCTAGAAAAAAAGGATTCTGACAGGTGTTTGCCATGAGGTTTCTGACTGTTGTCATTGTGACATGTAGTCAAAAGTCTTGGGCATTAGGGCAAATTGCCCTAAAATTCATGAGGCTGAGCTGGTAAAGACAGAAGAGAGGCAGGAGTTTGCAATAGTTTCATTATAAGCACAAAACCCAGTATTATGGTTGTTTCTTTTTCATATATATATATATGTATATATATTCAGTTTTTTGTATTATATCTGCAGTATCTGGGGATTGCTTTTTATAATCAGTCAGGATATCTGCAGTATAAGATACAAACATTTTTTGACTTTAAAATAACAAAATGAAATTGGTGAGTGGAGTCATAAAATAATGGAGAAGCTGTTCTTCAAGCACTAACAAAAATCCCTTCAGGCATTTCACTCTACCCCACAGAACTTAGAAGCGCTCATCTAAGAAATAAAATAACACAAAACATGGGGTTTTTTTGACCCTTTCTTTGGCTTTTCTTCCATGATACATCTTCTGGAATTTTCTGTACCAGTTCACTTTATGGAGAGAGTTTCATTTTTGCCTCTCAGTGATGTTTCTTGTTGGTTTGTTTGGGATTTTTAATCTGGAAATTTGGTTGTGAAAATCTGCTCACTCCCTCCTTTGCAACATACTGGCTTTCACATGAGAATCTGTACACTCAGCAAGAGCCTTATCACTTTGACGGATTCAGTCACATAATTATCAATGCTTCACATGTTTATGGGAACAGCTTGAAATAATTTAAATGTGTTCCAATTGTTGCATGTAGATTACAGCATTAAAATTTTACTGAACATTTAATTTCCTTTTGATAGCAGCAAAAATCACAGAAATCAGCAGGTAGCAGCTATTAGTTAAAAGTGAAAAGAGAATAAGGAAACACTCACATGAACATGTCTTTGAAAATCAGAGCTCAACCGTACCGCTGAGTGAGTTTCCAAACAGGACTAGAAGGGACCTTGAAAGACTGATTTATATGTCTTGGATATATAAACTACATGTTTTTCTAATCTATTTTTAAAAGACCTCCAAAAGAAAGCAATTCACAATGTCACTATTTCATTTCCAGTACTTCTCCAAGAATTAGACAGTTGGGTTTTTTTGCTTAACTGACTTAATTTCATTTGAGGATCAGTGAGCAGATTTTTATCATCTATTTTTATTCTACATGGAGAAACAATTGATAATGGTTTTCTTCAGAAAAAAAAAAATAATAGTAAATAACTTCAAAACTTCCCTTTGATGAAGACCTCACATATCCAAAATCCAATCCTCTTTTCCAGCAGTTGGTCTAGCAGAAGACATTTTTCTTTTCTAAAAATCTGACATTTTCTCATGCATTTAGATAGTTTTGCTGCTGAGTTTTCACTATTTTACACCAAATTATAAGTTTTCTTTACAAATATTTTAATGTAATCAATAAACCTTCCAGGATTTTTGGTTCCTTTTCATCAATTGCAAGTTCCTCCTGCAGTCTCTCAACCATCATATCTTCCTTTTCCTATCCAAGATACCACTTTTCTCTTACACATTCTGAGTGCCACTTCTTTACTACCTCCTTGTGGGAGACAGAGGAGTAGAAACTCCTGCAATTAAAGGAGGCTTTGATTAACAACCCTGGAAGAGACTAGGCCTGGCTTAATTGACAGAGATTTATAGATCTTAAGCAAAAGGATTACAAGCCTGTGTTCCTATAGTTATAAGTAAAAATGTACACTGGGTGCTCTGGTGGAGGGTTTTAAATATAATAGTGTGATTTTATATAGTTTAAGAATGTAGATGGTATAATAGAGACATCTGTGTGTACGTGACATGAGAAGTTATTGGTCAAGACATAGCTGCATTGCAGTGAGAAGTGCCACAGGTGATAGGTCATAAATCCAAAACAAAGTGTCATTTTAAGTCCCTGTTGGATTAGAAAGTTATAAATTATGATGTAACTCTAAATCTTGTGACTAGTCGCCATTATTCGGAGGTATTGTAAGATCTCACACCTCGACTGATGCGTTTGTTATTTTAAATAATAAATTCGTGTAATTGCATAGTCCCATCCCTGAAAGTTATTTCCTCCGATGAGTGAACACGTGGGAAATTCAACACCTCCTGATACTTATGGTTTACTAGATGTCATATTAAGACCCTTTCCAGCATGTATAATATCTTGTTTCCCAGGAACTTTCCCAAAACCTCAACAGCATGCTCTCATTTAGATTCAGGCTGTGTCCACACTGTCCCTGGGAACACAAGGCATGGAGCAGATGAAGTGCATCCTATTTTCTGACTCAGCTGTATGCCTGCCACCGCTGAGCACAGAAGGCCTGAAGCTTAGCACTGTATGGCTAAACTGCCACAAATGCAGGCTGAGCTCAGGCTGCTCACAGACCGGCTTCTCCCTCCGGCACTCTGGGTCAGGCCCTTCTGCAAAAGACCCCTGTCAGCCTACATGCATCTGTGCACATTTCAAATACACCAGGAAAGAGCTTGTTGGGCTTGGTTCTCTGTTACCTTTTACATCAGAGTGCATTTGGCACTGCTTCCAAATTTAATACCCTTCCATGTGGATTCTTCACCAGCAAAAAGCAATGAGTGAGTTGCTTTGAATGAGGGCTGGGAGATTTCCATAGAATCCCATCTTTGGAACCCATCTTTGTTGTTGGCTTTACTGAGACATTTTTGTGCTCTGCATTTTTGAGGTCTGTGCCTCAATGCGTATTGAGATGTTAACAGTTACCTTGCAAACACAGCCACCACAAGACAATTAGTTCAAGTAAAATACATTACAAAACATTTTCTTATTTTAACACAATGAAGCATAGCAATAATATATGTTACACTTTGGGTCATTGGGAAACATTAATATTAACTTTTCAGCCTTTTCGTATGTATTGATAAAGTAAAAACAAAGTAGCTAAGAGTAGTATTTTCTCATTTTAAGAGCATTTTGTCTGACAATGTAGTTTAAAAAGATGTCATAATAAATTAACTTATGGCTGTTTTAAAGTTTTTGTCCTGCACAGTTTCAAACACACAGACTACAGTAAATTACCATAGATAGTTTTTTTCTTCAGTATTTTGAGGTTTTGTTCAACTTCGGGGCATAAATCAGAAATTACAGGCATTCATATGCCAATTTGGGAAGTCACCAAAACCTTTCAAATGTAGATTTGTCAAATCTCTTCAGTGTAGGAGTACCTATTTAAAATTAAAATTAATATAGTGCCAGAAATAGCCTGGTTTGGAAAAGATTTTTTGACTAATTTATGAACTATGAACATGTTGGATTTTACCATCACTGTGCATCTCAGTCTGTTAATGAGTCATTACTGTTTTAGCAGAAAATGTATGTCACTTTAAAGCAAAGACTGAAGTCATGATTTGGCCAACAGAGCATTTCCTTAATTTCCACGCAATTTTGCCAGAGGCAAGCAGATACCACAAGTGAAGTAAAGTAAAGGTTACTGGCAATTGAAGAAATTGTTACAGATGGTGAGCGCTAACTCATTTGTGATTTCATACCAAACTGCTGTCCTTAATATTCCTTGTTCTATTTAATCTGCTATGCATTTATATTACAGCAGGTCTTGGACACACATCAGTAGACATGTATCTTCCTTTCCATTATCCAAGGATGAACAGCACAGAGTTTACACAAGGCAGTAGCAGGTTTTACTAAAATGAAGGGTACTAAATGAAGATTACTTTGATAGACACCCCTGTCTGTGTGCAGCTGTGGGATTCAGTCCAGATGGGCATATATTGCCTGCAAGGGAGAAGTCAAAAACGTTCTAGGTCTCCTCTTGCCCTGCCAGCCCTTCTCCATTTCCCTATCCAGGCTCGCTGCAGGCTAGCACCAGAGTGAGAGCCAACACATGGACACAGAGGATAGCCAGGGATTTTAGCCTACAGCTGACGTGAAAGCAGCTCCAACAACTAAAGCCTGGGATTCAGGTTTTCCAACAGTGCACTCCTTAGGTGTAGCATAAAATTATCAATTTTTTCTCATATCTCCTCACGTAAGAAACAGTTTGGCATAAAATTCATTTATGGAATGAAACCTAAAATGAACTAACGTTGTTATTCTAGGATCCTTCCATATGGTTCAAACGGATTTGGTTTTGAGCAGAGTAAGAAGCACACGCCACATATTTTTAAAATCATAATAAATGTGAAGTAATGCCATATATGCTGAAAAGTCAGGGCACAGCAGGAAAAGGGTCAGCCTCTGTTCAACCTAATGACTCTGCTGGCTTCTGCTGCAGAACAATGCTCTGGAACTCTAAGGGATTTTTTCAGTTTTAAAACAAATAAGATGACACAAAGAGAGACAGGTAAAACTGCTGCCTTTCTTTTCTCCTGGGCCTTATTATAACAGCAGGTGAAACAATATAAAGGGCTCAAGTCTAATTTGGTAAGTGAAAACTACCTACCGGCACAGCTGTTTTATTTATGAGAGGTGGCAGGGCTGGAAAGAAATCCTTATACAAAAAATAGCAAGGAAATTTGTGAGCAACAACAGAAAAAGTATGGGGTTTTATGTGTGAATAGGAAACTGATACTTGGTTTGATATTGATTTTTCTCTATGCAACATGCTGTTATTTACAACTGTGGATGTATATTTCTCAGATATTCAGTGCTGCATGATTTATGCTGTGTCTCAATCACTGCATTATGTTATGTAAGGCACCAGCTGAATCCTGAGATGAGTCAGCTGCCAAATATTGTACTAAAAAGCTATTGTTTCATAATGAAGCAACAGGCTTTGAAGTAATTAAATCCTTCATTGTTTAGTTTGATACAAGCTATTTCAAAATGTAATAAAACATATTTTGGAAGTGAGTCTTACCAGGTCCCATTATAATAGCGTTTAGCTTCTTTCAGTCACCAGTAAGACACAACTGCCAATCTAATAAGATTTATAACCATTAATGTTTTGTTTACTTAGCAAGTAAGAGCTAGAAAGGCTTATTCTACATGCCAGCCATTTGTAATTGTGACCTGTAACTCAAATTTGCTTTTGTTCCACAGACTCGATGCTTCTTATCATTATTCACCACTTCCATGTGCTGCCAAAACTCTGCAGGCTTTCAGAGAGTTAAGAACGTCTCATGGCTGTGACCATGGTGTAAACTGGCACAGAAAAGACATCCATCCCCAAAAGAGATCTTGCTCTATATGTAACCATTCATAAGCACTCTGTTTATGACAGTGATAACACTTCAGTGTCAAATGATGACAGAACAAGGCCTGCCCAGCCAACTCACCAGGGAGTGACAAGAGTGAGGCTGCATCTTTCTCCTTTTGGTGGAGGGGTTTACACCAGACTGCATAACTTGTATGACACCTGTTAATTCTCTTGGGACAACACCATGTACAGAATGGCAGCTTGGATGGTTAGGATGTTTTGTGCTGCTGCCCTTTTGTACTATTAATTTTATTAATTTTGCAGTGTATTTATAGTAGAAGAGACAAAGTCAGAGTAGTACCTTATTCTGGGACCAGAGACCCAGAATGAATTTTGTAATGATTCTTAGCTATGAGAAAAAAGTTATTCTACAGTCCTGCACCACAGTGATAGAAGATATAAAACTCTTGGCCAGAGTGTTTGTACTGGAGCTTCAAGGACTCCTTTAGGTATCTTCAGATTTGTCCATGAGTGCTACGCAAGCATGGGTAGACTTCGATCTGAATTCAATATTCTCTATGAGGTCAGTTTTGATGTGCTCTTGGCCACCACCATGGAGAAGATCTGCTATCACAGCCTGTGATTGCTACAATCTCCTACTCATCTAAGCACTCATGACTTGGTACGACACATCACTGCAGTCTGCTAAATGAGTCACCAGCCAGAATCAGGATGGATGTGTGCTAGCTGTTCCCAGGCCATCCCACCTACAGACATCAAACATGACAGACAAGATGAAAATGAGAATGGATATTTGCATGTCTCCACGTTCACTAGGAAGATAAGAGTTGGCCATTGGTGCTCCTCCCTTGCATCACACAGTTGAGACCGGCAAATATCAGTGAAGTATGTAGATGTTCTGAACTCCAGCCCCCAGAGTCACTGAAATTATAGGTAAATCTAATTATAGGCATAGCTAATAAAAAATTGGCTATTACAACTGTAGTTTAGAACTGTCCTCAATAATTTTGTGAAGTTTCACTTTTTCTTTCTTGTTTCTGTTTTTAAGGCAATTATTTTATTAATCTGTTTGGCTTTCAGAGCATAACATACTGAATACAACATCTTTATTTTACAGCTTACAATTCTCCATGTTCTGTGGAGAGCTAAGTGAAATCATTATCTACATCTAAGAAGAGTGATTACTTATAGGATTACTTACATTGAGGAAGTTAACCACCTATCATTCTGTAGTTCTAGGACTAAAATGACTAATATATATTAGAAAACAAACAAACAAACAAAACACAAAGCAAAGTCAAAATATGCCGAAAAAGAAAATCCCCACAATTTTTTGTGACTAAGCATTCTGATCAAAGGTTAAATTTTTGGGGAAAGAGGAAGCTCTAGGATGTCTATAGTGTACGCACAGAAGTTTAAAAAGCTGATGCCACAATAAACAAAATTTGACCCAAACTTTCTGCAACCTTGCAAAGTCTTTTTCTTTCTCCAAATCAATTTATTTCACAGGCATTAAAAAGGTGTACTTTTCCAAAGCTGATTTAATTTATACCTTTGACTTTCCATTCTTTCTTTTGATATGTTCCCCTCTCTGTTCTTACACTATCTGTGATTCTTTTCAGAACATTTACCTCACTAGAGTTCTAGCTCTGAAGTCATAATTTTTCCACAGTGTACCAGCCCTTCAGGGGCAGTCAGTCCTTCCTTTATAGATTTTTTGCTGACCTTTTCCACAAAATAGTGTAGATATTAATACAAGACAAAATTACTGTTATTTATGACCACTGTTTGCTTCTGATGCTATGAACGATATTATGTTCCCCTGTTTCCCTAGCTTCTGATGCAAATTTTAAACACTTGAAATTTTAACCCAGACTTTCTACTAATTAAACTGTGCTTAAACATGTTTAAGTGTACAGTAATTCCTTGAATACATAATTTAATGAATGTATCAGAATATAGTAATGACTTACTTAGGTCAAAACAGATTCAGACATTCTTAGATTTTGACTGGATCATGGTAGATTCAATGACATAAAACCTACAGACTGATATCACACTTCCATTTATTTTTGCTTTTTTTCTACACATTCCTTACCTTAAATATTTATATGTTTGAATCCACATCTGTTCATATATTCAACATCAGAGTCATCTGCTGTAAGGTACATTTGAATTCCATGAGAAATTCTCCTGTCTAGTTTGTTTGTGCTTCCAAAATCTGAACACTGAGATTCAACAGACTTTCCATTTCAAGTTAGTAACTTGTGTTAGGAAATGTTTTATTTAGAGAAACACAGACACACACACACACCAAAAAATGCCACAACTTCTGTTCATTTAAGCCTATTGCTGTAGAATACAAACAAAGCTGTTTGTTTATCTGCAGTCCTGTGTAAGCATAACTGCTACTGATTTTTCCAATTTGCATATCAGTCCCATTCTGCTTTAAGCTTTCATTTGGAAATGCACTACTTCAGGCAATCAGTATGGTCTGCAGAGCTTAAGTTTCTGTGATGTCAAAGGCACATCCCAGAGTTTTTCTATGGAAATGCAATTAAATAGGACAATACAAAGAAAATCCTATTCTTTAAAACTGCTTTGATTCCAGTTTCCAGTTTTTTCTTCATTCTACAAAGTCCTTTTCTGATCAGTGTGGGGTCACATGAAGACAATAAAAAGAACGAGGAGAAAAAATTCAATTTCAACAGGCTTAATTTTGGCATTTGCATTATTGCAGTTCTTGAGAAAGCCCTGTGAAGACTGAAACAAAACTTCTGATAAAATCCATATGCTCATCCCCAAGCACACGGCATTTTAATCCGAAACCTGTGGCGTTCCTGTTAGAATTTCTGAACTCTTGACGATGAAAATACCAGAAGAAGCACAAATCAGAGTTAGATAAAAAAAATGTTTATTGTAGACCTTATGTTTAAGCTTATGGCATGATTATCTTTAAATGTGTTTTTTCCTCAGGCCTTTATCACGCCAGACTATCTAGGCATTCAAGTTTTGACAGGTGGAAGGATGTATATGTCAAATAAAAGAAAAAAAAATTTAAAAAGATGTGAAATAGACTTGGACTATTCAGAAGCAAGAGTAAAGAAGAAAAATAACAAGTACGGATGCCAAAGCTTGTAAACTCACAAAGGCTGACAGGGAGCAGAGATCAAAAATCCAAAATACTGCCAAAAGTTTCTTTGACAAGTGTTCAGTGATTTGCAGCATGGTGTTTGTTTGGGGGTTTTGTTTGTTTGTTTGGGGGTTTTGTTTGTTTGTTTGTTTGTAATGGAGGATTGATTTCCTGATTTGAAAAGGGAATTCATTCTCTTTCCAATTTGCTGTGCTTTTCTGTGCAAGCACTGTTTGCTTTTTTATATATATTTTCAAGTGTTTCTTTGTAAGCTCAGCACCTCTAATACACAAAAGTTTTCACTGAGAGAAGCAAGGGAAAAAAATAAAAAATGCCACTGAAAAAATCTGAGAAGCCTTAGAGTGTGCTTGTGTGCATGTTCATGCTTCCATTTTCTTTGCTGTATAGAATTAATGGAATAGATTCAAAGTGTAATGGAGATTTTGCTTTACCAAGCATCTCCTAGACAGATGCACTGAAGGAACTCCCACATTGCCCTCTAAAATTCATAAGTTTAAGAACTGGAAAGGAACACAATAACCAATGAAAGTTCAGATGTTAGAGGCAAAGTTTCATTACCTCTCTCTGATATTGATCATTCCATAATTTTTCTTCTTTTACACATCTTTTCCTTTTCCCTAATCACTGAAAATTTGTCCCCACCCTTCCTCTTGCTCTTATCAACCTGTTTTTTATCTTTCTGACATAAAACACAAAGAGAAAGCCTTCCCAAAAACAGGTTCATTCTTCCTCCACCTCAGTGTATCAACTGTAGAGAAATATAATCAGAAACTAAAGCCTTCTCTTTTGTGATATTTCTTGTTGATACTGTATTTGTTAACTTTACATGACACTGCCCAAATTTTCCAAAATCTAAGATATACAATGTACCAAAGTTCAAGGATGCAGTGTAATCCTTTCATGACCCAAAGGGGTGCCATGTTACAGCAGCCATAAGCCAGTGAATGCCTTCAGTACACACACTATTGAAGTAGACTATGCCAGCACAAACAGATTTAGGCCAAGAAAAAGATCGAAAACTTTGTTTTGCTTTGAGAAAATAATTAGTTGCATTTAAGATTTGTCCAATTCCAGAGTTACCTCACAAGCCTATACACAGTTGTGCAGAAGCCACAAGACACTCAGGGGACGTAGGAACTGAATTAGACACATCTTCCTGTCCAGATCTCACTTATTAAAGCTAAATGTGCACAACTCCATGAAGGCCAGAATCCTATTCTTTCCTTCAAATTCCAGTGGTGAAAGATATTATTAATAATTTGTACTCTTCTACATCTGCAAAAGAAGTTATCTCACAAGTTATGAATATGAGGAAAGCAGAGATAAGAGTGACAGCTCAGCCTTAGCTCTCTCCTGGCATTGAACATTCGCTATCTCAGCTGGATTTGTGTGTATTTGGACTCCTGGTGCCATACTATATACAACATGACATCAAAACAATCCATAAAACATGTGATGACAGTACCTTAAGCAATCTGCAATGTGCCCTTTTCCCCTCAAGACAGCAGTTAAAAACATTATAGAAGAAAAGTTGCCTAAACACTGGCTTTTGTATTTGACTACAGAATTTTCTGTACAACAGAAAGAGACATGAGAGGGGAAGGAGACATGATAGAAAGTTACAGCTGCAGCCTGCAGCAAATATTGCTAATTTTTATAGTGATTTATTTTTTCTGTGTTTCAGAAGGCATGGAGCCAAGGTTACAGGAAACCAACAGTTTTCTTGGGAATCAAAACTTATGAGGAAAAAGGTGTTACTTGCTAAAACAATTTTGTTCATTACTTCTATTTTTTTGTAGAGTAAAAGCAATGTGCATTGATACATTCACTATAGTTCATATCAGATCCCCTATTACAGCAGAGAACAGCCCCATTTGTAGCTATAGCACATCCTTAAAAAAAAATCTCACTTTTGTTCAGCAATGGAATATTTCAGAAGCCTTATGGTCTCTAAAACAACTACCATTTAAGGATGTTTTCATTTTTTCAGTTACAATATACATCAAAAGTTGTATGTTTTCTACTTCTTTGCCATTTTATAGGTCAATGAAGGCTGAGCCAAAATCCAAAGAAGTTTCTCCCTCAGGAAGCTTCTGTTGTAGTTCTGCATAGCCTGAGTACTAAGCTGGAACCCAACCACCAAAAGAGTTAGTACAGAGATGTCTGCAGAAAACTGGAAAATAGTTCATCAAAACAAAACATTCTGTAGAACAAAGAATGTTTGACTTGTCTCAGCTTGTCATGGTGTCTTTTGCTTGTGCTACAGACCTGTTGCTCTTCCTGGCTCAATGTACTCTGTGGTTGTAAACCCAAACTCAACATCACTTTTCTGCCAAAGGGCACCTGCTGAACAAAGGGAACGAGAGCTCCCCAGCTGTGGATGCTAAAAGGCAGGAGCAGAGAAATTTTCCAGCTCTGTAGCATTTGTGAAGTTTTTCCTTTCTCATGCTTTAGCTGAGAAACAGAGAAATCCAGCTTCTCACAGCTTCTCTGTGAGAGCTTTCATTCTCATGAGAACTGGATGGGCAACTGTTTGTAAGAATGTAAACCATTTTGCAGCTGCAGTTGTTGTGGAAACTGTAGAATTGTTTTCAGTCTTGTGAGAAGAATATTTGGAAATGGGTGTCTTACTGCTCAGCCTATCACCTTGGGAGGAGGTGAGTGAATAGGCCAATCATGTGATTTCTTTATTGTGAACTACACTATAAAAGATGAGCAATCCATTAAATGTGGTCTTAGTTCTGCTTTGGCCATTTCTTTTAACCTGGACCTATGTCATGATTTCACTGTTCTCTGGGGATAACAGTGACACCCAGCCACCACCTTCAACACAATGACATCTTCAGAAAATATGACCAAATACATTGATCCTAGGATGACAATAACCTTTTTTCTTTCATGGAGATTTCTCCTAGTAAATAACAACATGTTTATAATAAATTTCAGCTTTTCAGTACACAGATGTGTTAAATCTGTATTTCACTTGGTAAATTACAACTTCCATTAAAACTCATGATTTACTAATTCATACCTATTATTAAAAAATGATTGATAGGCTTTATTCACTGAACATTTACTTTCTAATTTCCATCAATTTACAATCATCCTATGCTTTGGCTGTTTTGTTTTTCACTGATCAAAACACAGGAAACACAAAAAAATCTTAATTTTCTACGTACTCACTCCTTTCTGGCAATGGAACATAAAATGTACTTTGCAATGATAAATGCTTATAAGTCACTGGCCCTGAACTAAAGAAGTCCTCAAAGTCTGGAAAATCCCAAAGAGGAATTTTGTCAGCACTTCTCTCTCCTTTCTACCTAAAACCTCTAGCTTGGCAGTGCCTGCTGGACCCTGTTGCAGTATCAAAAAGGGAAGGGGATAAACTCTGAAGAAAAGGTCTACATTTAGAAAAGCTGAATAAAATTTCAAATATTTAAATAACTTCATGCCTTCAAAATTTCAAATTTGCAAATCATGTAACAGCATTTACCTTCCTTTAAGTTAATGGTTCACGATACATTGTCATTAAGGGTTTTACCAGGAAGTAAGATCAGACCATTAAAGGATTACTTACACACAACTGGAGGCTAAACTTAATTCAGTGTACACCTGACAGCTCTGCCTGTGCTTCAAACCAGCTTTGATCAGAAGCTTGCAGCTTGCTCAGAAGCTGCAGCACTTCACTGTTTTCACAGTATTTAACTCTGCCTCTCCAGCAGTCTTATGAGCATAGGCATAATTCTGTATCATCCCACAACTTTGTGGCTCCTAGACATGACCTGGTTCACACCTCTGTCATTCAGAACGTAAGTGAGGGCTCTCAACAGCTGCCTGTCTGCCTTCAACCCTTTACAGCTTTCTCTGAAGCTGGCCCTCACACCTCAAGTGATTTACCAAAGACTGCATAATTAGCCAGTGACTTAAGTTTGTGTTGGAACAAAAAAAACCCATCATTTTCATTTCCTTTGTTTAACCATCAATACTATCCCTGAAGTTTCTGATTCAGAAGAAGATAAATTTGAATGTACAAAATACAGCTGCCAAGCAGACCATGGGCCTTGTCCATCCACTTGACCACCAACTTTCATAACTATTTCATGACTATCTGTTATATGTACTTCTCTGGGATTGCTATGAGATGAAATGAAGTACACAGCAGTTAATGAAGTATAACTATTAATTGCCTTGGATTTTCCTCTAAAAGCATCATGAAGTGTGAATGCAGAGTTATGGCCTCAGTGATGCAGAAATTTCTTATGCCTTAAATGGTTTCCCACAGGTCTTTAATAGCATTAAGCTTCTTATCAATTTCCCATTACTGCCTGTTCAGCAGTTAAAGCAGTGGGATTAACTATCCCTCCAGAGCACATGCAGCAGTACGTGACTGTGACTTTATGACGATGTCTGCTGTGAGTGGGACATGGTTTGAGCACAGCAGAGCCACACACTGGTGTGTCTAACAGAGCTCAGACCCTCACCAGGTCACTGGCAGCACAGCAGGACAAAGGCCGAGAGCTCTGCTGACAGCCAGCAATGCCGTTTTTGGAACTTCATCTTCTGGAAGTCTCTTTCTTTTTCAAAATTGTCTAAGCAGCTCCTGTCTTCAGGAAATTCTCTGTCCTTTTTCTTAAATCCTGGTTGATTTTGCTTATCTAATCCTCATCCTCTCTAATCCAAAACCACTCCACCTAAGATGAACACTACGAGAGAAATGGATCACAGGTGGAAAAATACAGACAATTATCTAGCCAAAAACATAAGAGAATAGTAAAATATCCTTGACAATTCCTCAGAGGGTTTTTCACCTATTCTTTATCCCCTAATTTATTTCCAAAACACAGGATTTTTAAATTCTCTGCTTCTTGCAGACTTTCTCCTGACTTTCTCCAGGGATGTTACTGAGCTCTCACACATCTCAAGCTTCCATTTATATTGGTAGGGAGCCAAGAGCAGCTGAGAAGGTTAAGGTTCATCAGCCTCTACAAGTGGGGGCCAGTTCCCTGAGCACACCACAGGGTTTCATCTTCCACATTTTCATTAAAATCATAAAGAACACAATGGCAAAGGCAAGATTTGAGGTTAAAACAAATCAAAGGATAATTTACATTAAGTGTATGAGATTTACAGCAGCTGCAGGAAAATTTCAATCATAAATTATTGCTGCTGTAAAAATGGAGTTACTGAGAAGAGAAATCTAGCATGGTTCTAATAATTAAGGAAAAACAACAAAATGGAAATTAACTGGTCAGACACCAGTGTCTCAGAGGAAGAACTGACTATCTGCTGAGTGAATATTAGCTTCTCAAGGGATTACTGGACAAAAACAGCACTGTTTACAAAGAATTAAGGCATATGGCTCCAAAACAAGGTGAGAAAACAGGAGAAAAATCATTCTCTTGAATCTGAGATGAGGTAGACCTTACCTTTGGAAGGATGTTCAGTTTTAATCACTGAGATTTAAAATAGGTGGGGAAAGCAAGGAGCATATAGTGATCTTAGTGGAAAATTTTAAAATTTAATTTTAGAAAAATGTCTAAAATGAGGTAATTTGCATGTGATAAATAGGTATTACATATAGCAATCTTCTGAAAAAATTGATTTTTGAGCAGCTTTTCTAATTTTGAAAAAAACAGTAATTTTTCCTTTGGAGAGTATGAAATATTAATTTGACCAATAAAAAAGATAATTTGGATTAAATATATTCACTAAATTTGCTCATCTGTAACAACAACAGTATTATTACTATATATTGTAGGCATTGGGGTTTAAAAATATGAAGGAGAACAATGGAAGAAGAGAGAAAATAATGAGAGAAAACAATCCCAGTAGGACAGCAAAAAGCCTGAAAACATATTTTAAGGACCATTTATTCCTATGCTTTTTCTTCCTTCATTTCTAAATATAAGTGGAAATGAAAATCAGAAATTAAGTGATTTGAGAGCCATTTTCACAGAGAAATCACCTGTGCTATAGCACAATGCATGGATGAAAAACTAATCAATTCTTTTACAACAAAACACTGTATTACCACTAGTAGGGTGATCTCTCAGATAATTCAGAATGCCTATCTGCAGGGTATGAAATGCTTTAAGGTCATGGAAAAATAAACCAACAAACCCCACACAACTCAAGGGCAAGTGAAAATTCAGCAGGATTATGGAGAGGAAGACACAAGAAGTGTGAAGAGTAAGAAAGAGTAAGGAAAGTGAGAAGAATCAAAGGAGCAGAGAAAGGACATTTACACAATACGCAGAACTGTTGATAAAGCCTAGAAGACAGTGAGAGAAAGCGTGAACTCTCTGGAGAGAAGTTAACACAGCTGACCTGCTGAACAGCATGTGATCCACGGCAAAATTTTAGTTTCTACGTCATGCATCAAATGGCACATCAGGCAAAATATTTTTCTTTTTTTTCACAGAATCACAGAATATGCTGAATTGGAAGGGGCCCAACAGGATCATTGAGTCTAACTCCTGGCCCTGCACAGGACTGTCCTCAAGAGTCACACCATGTGCCTGAGAGCATAGTCCAAAAATTTCCTGAGCTCTGTCCCACTTGATGGTGTGACCCCACTTCCCTGGGGAGGCTGTTCCAGTGCCCAGCCACCCTCTGGGTGAAGAACATTTTCCTGATATCCAAACTAAACCTGCCCTGATACAACCGCAGGCCATTCCCGTGGGTGCCGTCACTGATGACCACAGAGAGGAGATCAGTTCCTGTCCCTCCTCTTCCCCTCATGAGGAAGTTGTAACTGCAATGAGGTCTCTCTCCCTTCAGTCTCCTCTTCTCCAGGCTGAACAGACCAAGTGCCCTCAGCCACTCCTCATATGGCTTCTCCTCAAGGTCCTTCACCATCTTTGCTGCCCTCCTTTGCACACTCCCCAACAGCTTAATGTCTTTCTTATATTGTGGTGCCCAAAATTGCCCACAATATTCAAGGTGAGGCCACCCCAGCGTAGAGCAGAGAGGGAAAGAACTTCAAATTGAGATGTGTTGCTAAAATGCTACATCTAAGAGATGTATTTAGACAGAGTCTAAGGAGATTTTTGTTGCCCTTAAAGAGCAACTTTTCAAGGAAGAGCCTTTTCAAACACTCTCAGATATATTACTCATTTGTTTGCAGTTCTTAGACTTCAAGTCTTTTCTGTATCTTTCATGTTGAGAGGCTTCTTCAAGCATAATGGAAAAGGGAGGCAACACAAAACCAGCGTGAGTATCTAACAGTGTTGTTACAGGAGCAAACTTCATCTTCCCGCTCTCATTGGGACTCTGTGAAAATGGTCCTCATTAAATTCTGAAATAGCACTGGATATTCACAATTACCTTTATGGCTCTTAAAAAAATGGTCATTCTATCTTATTTCTGCCAGTACTAGTTAATTGAGATGTGAATGTTGTGCCTGGGCTGCACTGTAGTAATTTCAAGAGGGGCACTAAGCAGCCATCACCTTGTAATAACATTTGGCCATTCTCACTGTGAACCTGTACACAAGTTTTGAAGAAGTGTTTGAGAGGAAAGGCATTGCCTGCCATTATCTTATTCCCAGATGCTGAAATTCTACACTGCTAAAGCCTAGCAACAGTAAATTTTTATATAAAAAACAGAGATTTACTGGTTCTAGACAAAATACAACTGTGGAAATTTTATAATGGGCATAATAATATACTTGCCAGAGAACACCAATTTAAATCTATTTTTCATACTGAAGTAGGATTGATATCTTTCACAATATTTCATGTATATTACTCTTACTGTATTTAGAAACTGCTTAACCGGCAGAACCCCTGTGGAAACAGAGAAACATTTCAGCTTCTTGAACTCACAGTCCCTATTAATAATGGTGTTGAGATAAAACTGTTGTTATTTCTTGAACCCCTGTATATTCCAAGTGTACACCAACCAAAATACAGCATTTAACAGCTGCAACAAAGAAAGGAATTCATATGAAGTGGGAAAGGGTCAATTAGCCGGGAAAGCACTGAGATGAACACCAAGTCATAGCCACTAGCAACAGTGAGCAGGTTTGCTAGTATCAGGTGCACCAGATTAATGGTTAATTAATCCTATTATCAAACTATTTCTTAGTTTGCATCAAATTAAGTACCATATTTAGAAGAAAATGCATGATCCAAACTGATTGTTAAAGGCAGTGGAATAGTTTTTGCCATGCCAAATAATACTTCGTCAAACTGACATGTAAAACAGAAGAGACTAAATGTTTTAGAGTTTACTATAATTTCCACCTGTTAAGGTGTAGTATTTTCTACTGAATTACTGGTCAGTAACACTAAAACTAAAGTTTGCGAAGCATTGTTAGTCACTAAAAGTAAATGGGTTTTTTGCAGAAAAATACATGGACTCTTAGCATCATAGAATTGTTTAGCTTGGAAAAGACCTCTAAGAAAGAATTATATCCAGCCATTAACCAAGCATTACCAAGTCCACCACTACATCCTGTAATGTCACATCTGCATGTCTTAAATACCCCCAGGGACGGTGAATCCAGCACCTCCCTGGGCAGCCTGCTCCTACCTTTTCAGTGAAGAAATTTTTTCTAATATCCAATCTAATCCTCCCTAGGTGCACCTTGAAGTAATTTCCTCATCCTGTCATTTGTTACCTGGTAGAAGTGACCAACCCCCCTTTGCTACAATCTCCTTTCAGGCAGCTGCAGAGAGGGATGAGATCTCCCCTGAGCATCCTTTTCTCCAGTCTAAACAGCCCCAGTTCCCTCAGCCATTTCTCATATGACTGACTCTCCAGACCCTTCCCCAGCTCCATCGCCCTTCTCTGCACTCACTCCAGCTTCTCAAAGCCTTTCTTGTAGTGAGGTGCCCAAAACTGGATACAGGATTTGAGGTATGGCCTCACCAGTGCTGAGTACAAGGGGACAATCACTGCCCTGGTCCTGCTGCCACACTACTGCTGATCCAGGCCAAGTGCCTTTGGCCTTCCTGGCCCTCTGGGCACACCTGGCTCATGTTCATCTGCTGTCAAACAGCACCCACAGGCCCTTTACTAAAGGGCAGTCTTCTGCCTCAAGCCTGCAGCCCTGCATGGACTTGTTGTGACCCAAATGCAAGACCCCCTCTTCACCCTGAAGATTTTACATCTTGCCTTACAGCCTGCAACTGCTTGATGATAAATCACATTCAAGGAATTTCCTCTAGCAAAATCATAATACAATTTAAAGTAAAATGACTAGACAATGATTTGGGAGACTGTGACTCAAAGGCACAACAGTTTAGAAGTTTGCACGTATGCAAGTATTCTGTATGCTTTGTACTTCTCTGTATACCTGCCTTAGGAGAACTGGAACTTTACTAGCTCCAATTACTAGTAGAAAAATTGGGCTTTTTCTTTGCTCTTGCTCATATAAGGAAAAGGGAAGATGTTGAACTAGGTTAATTCTCCCCCAACTTCAACATAGCAGGTGCACCAAACTTTCAGTCTGGTACTACTTTGTAATGTAAATCAGTTACTGCCATTCCAGCCTTGCCTGCTGTAGGCATAACAGCATTTTGTACCCATGTTTCAAAGTTGAAAATTCATTTTAATAGTTCTTTTCTGAGAGGAAGTAAAGAAATAATTATTACTTCATGGAAATGCAGATTTACTTCTGTAAGTAATGATTCATTTGAGAAACTGACCTCAAATACTGAAAAAAAAATCTCTGATTATAATATATATTTTCTTTTAGACTCCAGGCAAACTTTATTGATAGTTCTGGAAATCATTATCTTCATGAGAAAAACTCATCAATTCTTGTTTATTTCCACCACAATGTGAGCCACAAACAGCACTGTCCAATGTTCCATTTCTTTTCCTGTACAGTAGGTTATTCACTTTTCTAGTATATCTTCAGTTGCATGAATTTGTTTTTGAAATCTGTCCACTTAGGCTGTGACATTAGAAGCAGGGAAATGTTATCTATTGCCTATAAGAAGGTTCTTTCTCTGTCTTATTTAAATAAGTTGTATTAACAGCTGTCAGAGTTCAAAAGGAACAGACCTTAAATGTAACTATTATTGCTTTAATGTGCTAGACCCTTTCTTGTTTTCTAAGCTAAGACTTTGTCTAGTTCATTTTAAGGTTAATTATTTTTGCTGATGCTGCAAGCATTCAGGCTTTATTGAATTCAAGAGTGACATATGACTGCAACGGGTTTAATTTTCAGTTCACATTTAAAATTAAGCCAATTGTTGAGAATAAAATAAAAGAAATAATGTGGATTGTGGATGGAAGCCAGTTACTGACATGTATAACTGCAGTACTAAAATTGCACTACAGGTTCCTTCCACCTCTGAGATGCCAAAAATCAATAAACAGGATGCTATTATTTGAGGGGTTTACTGTAAAATTATCTACTCAGCAGTGTTTCTGCTTCTGGTCTTCTGCACAAACACCTCAGTGAGATTATTGCTGAGTAGCTCATTGCCTACTTGAAAGTGTGTTTCTACCCAGATTTCCCAGTGGAAGGGTGTTTATCACACCACAGTTTGGTAGGTGTTCTGTAACACAACACCTCCACACAGTGTCAGCTTTAAATATATAGCGCTGCTTCTTTGTATTTCTTTTAAGGTTGAGAGCAAGTATCCAGAGTATCTTACATCATCAGTGTACACCAAGACAAATAGCTTTGTTCCAAAATCTGGCTAAGACTCCTGCTTTAAAATGCAGGGTGCATTACTGCCTATCACTCCTTTTCTTGCAGAAAATGGGCACATTTATTCTATGTTTAAATATACATTCAAGGGTGAACTGAGCCTCACGCCTCTCCAATGACTACAGGGACATTCTAAGTGATTAACTTAATGTATTTAATATTGAGACAGATTAAGGGCAGTAATATTAAGTGCTGCTTCTTCTTTCTCAGATTTTGTCAGGCCCTCTGGACATGCAACTGTAGAGTCATGGGTTCCTCTGTCCTTGAGCACCATTGTTTCTCCAGAAGAAGGAGAGGAGAAGGAGGGTTTTCTATTCCACAATCACTGTTCTCTCTCCTTCACACACTCAGGATCACAAACAGTATTCCCGGTTTCTTTTTCTACCAACAGCAAAGTCTTTGCCACTCTCTGCCTGCTCTGGTCCCTAGCCAAAGATGCAAGAGCTGAGCAGCCATGAGCTGGCTGCCCTGTGCCCCCCAGCACACAGGAGGAACCTTTCCCTGCAGTCCTGGGATGGTTTCCGAGGCAGCTGAGAGGCAGCCACTGCTGCCCCTGATCAATGCTGTGCCAAAGCCAAGAGACTGCAGCAAAGCAATCCCTCATTTCTGCTGTGATGCAGGTCAAAAGTATTGCTCCTTGGATTGAACCCAGCCTCTAAATTGCCCTATACTGCACAGACCTGGTCAAAGAATAGGGAACAGCCTGGGGAAGGGGCTATACTCCAGAAAGTCAAGTGGTGGAACAATGTGGAAAGTGATTTTTCTGAACAAATTTTTCTGAAAATGGGTGTATTGATAATTAATCCTGTTCCTACTGCAACCAACGGGAATAAGGTCCAAAGGTCTCTCCAATTTCACTTTTTACTTCACATTACACCTTTAACTCAAACTGACCCTGAATGAGCATTAAAATGAAGGTGGCAACTGAAAACTTAATGCTATTCTGGATAAAGCAAAAAAATAAATATTAAAAATTATGCCCAACTGTGAAAAATAAAGGGAAGCAAAAATTATCAGTTATGTTCATGAATACTGTAAATAGATGAGAATAGTCAGAGCTATTAATGTTAAGATTAACTAGTTAAGAGCTAGTTAATGCTGGAATGACACATAGGTGCCTGCTATTGTTGCTTTTGCAAAGTGCAATTAATACATATTTTTGAATACTTCTATATTTGTGCCAGAATTTTAGTATAACAAGAAAAATATCTGAAATTTATATTTGTTATCCAGAAATAACTATGTGGGGATTTATTTGAAAGAACTGAAGTAAATTTTTTCCTTTTTTTAATTACATTTGTAGCTTCTTCTTTGAAGATATAGGAAAAGTATTTTTAGCTTCATCCAAATCTTGCTGAAGTTGACAGAAAATCTCCCACTGAGTTCAATGGGCTTTGGATCAAATGCTTGGTATCCTCAGGCATGATTTCTGTTGTCCGCTCTGGTCTAGTCATGTTTTGAGAGAGGTATCCCACATTTTCCTATTTTAATTAATTAGCAGAAAATATCAGAAAACATATTTGGGTTTTTTTCCATATGTAAAATGAAAATATGATCTAATGGTAAAATACCTTGTGTTCCACTAATCTAAATAGTATGTATATGTGTATGTATATGTATATGTATATGTATATGTATATGTATGTCTCATCATTATTTCTCCTTATTTCTGTATCTTTTTATCCATCAGCAAAGACACTGGTTATGAGAATTTTAAACACATTTAATAAGTAAAAGTTTACATCATGTAACTCATCCCACCAATTGTGCCACGGAAAGCACATTTATTCATACAGCTTATAGCCCCAGTCTGGGCCCTACTGAATTCAAAAATTTAAAATCAGATGAGCAATTTAATGCCTGCAAGTTTGGAGATCCATCCCAAGTGTCAGGTCTTGTCAATTCAGAATAAGGTTCCCCCAGCACTTCTTGCTTCTCTTTGATGATTTTTGATTCAAAACCAGAATCAAGAGTCTGTCAAATACTTGCAGAGCAGCTTCTTTAATAGCCAGGCTGCCAAGCTGGCTGACTTTTTCAACAGCTCACACCACCATTCAATTATTGCTTTAATTGAGTTAATCAATTGTTTAATATTCATTACATTATTCACCAAGCTACTTGCCAATATCCTAACAATATTTTACAGGATTTTATTTTCATGATTCATGCTGACAACTTTAAAGCAAAATTTCCACTATGCCTTCTGGTCCCCACTGTGAAAAGCAGGTTCATTAATTTAACATCTTCTAAAAGGAGTACATTTCCCTGCCTGTGATGAAAATTCATATGATAGAGAGCAGAATCC
The DNA here is from genome assembly GCF_020740725.1 of Corvus hawaiiensis. Taxonomy (NCBI): domain Eukaryota; kingdom Metazoa; phylum Chordata; class Aves; order Passeriformes; family Corvidae; genus Corvus; species Corvus hawaiiensis. Next base: position 110,589,939 of record NC_063214.1, on the reverse strand, counting down.
TTAATATATTCTTTTTTTACAGTAGTGTTACTTTGAACATATGTATTTATATTTGTGTGTACGTGTAACTGTGCATATATAAATATATATATATATAAAAATTATTTTATACCTGCAGGCTCCTTCACAATCTTTGCTCTGCTCCTCCTACAAAACTGTTTTGCCTCATTGATTTTCAATTACTCTAAAAATACTTTTGTATAATGACTGCTCAGGATTGTGCATAATTGGCTAGGGATTTAGATTCAGAATTCAATGAATTTGATTAAAGACAAAACACAATATAGCTAGTCCTTTGAAATAATAGTCTGTAATAAAGTATAACATTGAACAAATCTGATATAAAAAGCGATACTTTCTAGAACAGCTGTTTTGCTAATCAGTTCATGTCACACTGTTCCTTCTAAATTTCTGTATTTTTTGTTGTTCCAAGGATTTATTTGCTATATTGCAATCACCAACAGAACAGAAACCCAGATATTCAAAATCAGAAAATAGAATATGTCATTTTGAATACAGTATATTCTTCCAAAAGTAAAAATAAAAGGTGAAGACAAAATGTGGAAGTGGAAAACAAGTACTTCAGAGGTCTTCTTCTGACTTTTCCTGTCCATCCTTAACTCTGGTCATTTAGATACTAGCTCACATCTGCCAGTAGTGTGGTTCAACTTGTGAAACTATCATGGTCTGTCATTATTTCCAAACCCAAACAAAATGCTATTGATACAACTAATAATAATATGTCCTAAAACCACCAACATCTTCTCCACCAAGGTCCTAAAAAAACCACTCTATCCTTCTGAAAAAAATAGAATGTGAAATTGACAATAAAACATAAACTTTTATCCATATTTCTCCAAGAACTTTACAGGGAGCACTCCAGCTGTGAGTACTTCCAATTTTCATCTGATAAGCCATAAACTTATTTTAGAAAGGAGGAAAAAGAGAAGATGAGGATATACAGTAGTCAGAAAGATATTTTCTAAGACCAAATAAGGCAAATTTTTTTGCAAATAAGAGGTTTAGATGGCATTCTGACACTGGCAAAAGTCACATATCTGTCCTAATGTGTAGTAGGACTATATGCAGGGATAAATATCCCTATATACCTATTCAGGTTATTCTTATTAAAGACAAAAGACATTAAGCATCTAATTCTCTAACATCCTCTCTCAAAATCCTTTAATTAACCTTCAAAATCTTACTATTATTGGATAAGAGAAATTAATGTACTTTGCCTACTTTTTAGCCCTAAGAGTCAACAGCCCACATGGGAATAACATGCTTTTCTTAATATTTACCAAATGATTAAAGGATTATGATTTGGGGAAATATTCCATGAGTGCATCATAAACTTGAACAGTTAAAGAAGACTCAACAGTGCCCCCTGTGCTATTAAGATCACAGTTTGAAGACATGTTTTGTACTTGGCATAGTCTGTCACAAAATAAATGTCCACCTCTGAAGTGAGACTCTGCCTGCTGGCTTAGTAACCCTTTATCTTGTGATACAGAACTGGTTGCTTTGTGACATATACTAGGTTCACCCTAATCAGAAATCAACTTATTTTCATCTAACACATATGCCCATGTCCAGGCCCAATTGTAAAGCAGGTAGAAACAGAGAGAGGAGCTGTAAATTGTCATAATTTGAATAATTTTTATTTCTACCTGAAAGTTGATGCAAATGACAGGAATTTTTTTCTTTTTTTAATAAATCTTTGAGGAAGCTCTAGGGTTGAACCCCAAAAATTCTAGAGACACATGAAGCTGCCATATATTTATATCTGTGAGCACAAGACTACTTGCACAAAAAATTAATTGTTGAGATGCTAGATTAAGCCTACATATTCTCAGAGTGACCATTATTTGGAGTTTGCATCCCGGTTTCTGGTTTGAGATCACACAATATTTGATCCCATCATCCTAACTGTTCTCATATTAAGTCTGAATATGGTAAGATTAGCTCACAAATCAATATCAAAATTGCCGAGCAAGAATGATCTGGATGAATTATAATATCCTTATTTTCTTGATGCAAAGAAACTACCCACAAGATACTTTCACTTTCACCTGGCCTTTATGTGGAATTGAAATATGAATCTTGTTTAAAGGTCCCAAAGGAGCCTCATCTGATTGCAGTAAGACAGTATTTTTTTATCGTTGTTTAAGTACCATGACATCAGTGGGAGATAATTTTGGTGACCTCAGAGGATTTTCTGTATCGCTGTGTTTCAAACCAAGTCTTGCTCTGCTGTTGCTTCAAAGTGAACAAAGATGCTCCTATTCTTTATACAGCAAGAATTTCAGAATATGCTTAAAGGGGAGAACAAAACAAAGTATGGCTTTATACAGAAAAGTTTGACCACTCAATTTTTTTGACAGGGATTCCAGAGTCATTAAGCTGGGCTGACTACTCTGTGCTCTCTGCTGCATTTCTGGCATGCTCTGCCAAACTTCTACCCCCACTCCTGTTTAAACAATCAGTGAAGCAATTCTGGTCCAGGTGTCAGAGTCATGTAAATACCAAAACCCTGTGCTTTACACCAGCTGAGAATATTACCTGTACACGGAGCCCCACAGATGTCAATGACAAGGCAGAGGATACTTCATGCTGTTCCCAGGCGGAGGTTTATGCTGTCAAACCTCAGTGCTCAGTGTTTTCCAGACACCAGCATGAGATACTCCTGTTAACACTAACAAAAACGTCAAAGAGGGGAAAATAAAAGTGAGAAACTTCATTAATTTCAAAGGAATAAAACCGAGGATGACTTCATTATTAAGTTTACTCTCATCTTTTTGGAAAGGATTTTTTTATCCTTGAATAAGAATGATTTTTAGTGTTATAAAGCCAGAATCTGGGTTCCCTTTAAAATTCCTGACTGTGAGGCAATCTCTACTCACAGCTTGCTGACACAAATGAAAGATAGGATGGAAATAAATCTCAGGTGATGAGACTTTCTCTGACCTGTGTCTTGAATGTGTGTATGCTCTTTCAAAAAAAAAAAAAAGATTGTGTGGATTGCATTGCTTGTAGATTGATAGATGCCAGTGAGATGAGTCAGGCCAATTTCCTCTAACGGTTGTTTCGTTTTCATGCCAGTATCTGCACATATCTGCTCAGCCAACTGTCTCAGACAGTCAGGAACTGAATGCATTAATAATGTTCGTGCCTTTCATAAGACAAGAGAGTCTCTTCCTTCTCTGTTCCTAAGTCAAAAAAGATTCTTGTAATAGATATTTGTATAGGAAAAAATCAACACCATATAATTGTATATCTTTTCCAAGAACTTTTTCATTACAATGTATTAAAAGAATGCAATATAAAAACAGCACTGAAATAAGGTTAATTTAAATGAAAACACATATCTGCAATCTGTATTGTTTTAGTTGGGTATAATTTTAAAAGAATATTACTGCAGATACAAAATGTTAGAAATACATACAAAACTCCTCTGGACCAACAAATTCTACAAGAATTCTAAAGTATGCTTTAAACAACATGGGCTTTTCTCTAGAAACAACAGACAAGGTTCCTTTAGGTTATAAATTCGACCTTCTTCCTTACACGTTGTAAGGTATTTGATTACTAAATATGTAAATACATTGAAAACATCTATGACTTGTAATAGCACAATGGCAGCAATAGAGCAGCAGAAATTTTAGCCAAGAGAAAAAAATCATTAAAGGAGAAAGAGGGGGAAAAGAAAAGCAGGTGAGTCACAGATAGAAAGCAAACATATCAACTGTCATACACATTGCTTTACCTGGAAGGTAAATGTTTGTGGATTTAAGAGCATATAAGCAGTTCTAAAATAATTAAACTGCCTTTTGTATTTCTTGTATTATAGAGCTATAGAGAGTTATTTCGGGCCTATTTCACTTCCTGTTGTGCTGGTTTAATTGAATAATTCAGATTATTAGAACTGAAAATGAAATGTCAAAATCATGGCTTCACCAGCAATAATCAACAAAAACACAGTTTAAAAAATAGTAACTCTAGTAAGTATTTCTTTCTTTGGATATCAAAAAGAAGTATCTAAAATATCAACAGTCAAAAACATTTTGTCTTTCTGCTAATAAATACTCTTGGGACCATTGAGTATTAGATTATCATAGGGTTGAAGGACTACATTAAAATCAGGTTTCACTAACAGCAGTTGGCTATTAAGTAGGATATTGTGGACTCAGTAGTCAAAGATAATTATGCATTTCAGTCTTCTGATTTTTCTTGCCTAAATTTAAGCTGTAGTTCAGAAATTCATTATCTGCTGCAAACTGAAAGCTCATCAGTATGACCCAGCCAGAAATATCTGATGTGTTAACCTTTGTGGCCTTCTTGGACCACTCATGAAAAGAACCAAAAAAATTTAAAAAAAAAAAAATAAAAATAAACCCCACCACCACATTTACATCCTTCCTTTTCACAAACCTACACCCTAAACAAATTTTTACCCTCCCTGAGAGACCCTGGCCTACTTTTGAGTAAATAAAATGAGATTGCACAGAGGGGTCATCTACATTTGGGTTTGATCTGTGGGAGATGGGTCAGGGCTCATGTTGCTCTTCAGTGATGCCTGTGAAGTCTTGGTTCTTATCGTATACTGCAAGTGCAAGGGCTGTTCACATAGACATGGAGCACATTATGGCAAGAATGACAGGATGGCTGAGGCCCGGAGCAGAGTCTGGGACAAGCTCTGCTCACAGATGCCAGGTGTGCAGAGGTGAGATGTGGGCTGGCATTTTATGGCAGGACCTCCTCTGGTCATTAGAAGAAAGCATCCAGTAAGGAAGAGCTTTGAACTAGGTTGCAACAGCAGAGGCTTTGGACTTTTTTGGGTTTCTGCATCCTCCAAGTCCTGTAGAGCTACAGTCCAAGTTCCCAAGTACTGCTAAGGTGAGAGACTGACCAAGAGTGTCTGAACTGATGATTTAGTGTGGGCCTACAGTATCCACCTTGTAAATGTTCTACAGAGGTATTGGCATTCATTTTTTTTATTCTTTAACATTCTTAGACTTAATGACCCTTAGGGGTCCCTTCCAATACGAATTATTCTATAATTCAATGCCTCCCACCTAAATCCTTGTGAACTTGTTGCTATATTTATTACAAATAAGACTGTTGTAGACAGTTTCTCTGGACACATCAGAAGCTGCCAATGATCTCAATTTTGTATTTTATGTATCAGTGAAATATGATATTCATAGAACTAAATAATGGAGGACACTTTTTAAGCAGTCATAGATACTGGAAATCTATAAGAAACTTTCATTCTAACCATCAAGATGACTCCCATGACGGTATCAAAGAAAATTAGCTTACAGATGTAATCTTCCTTGTAAGATAGTAAAAGACCTTGTTACAAGAGAAAAAAAAAAAAGTTTGAAAGTCAGGGAGAATCTGAATCAATAGTGAAAAAAATTGCTAAGCATAGTTAGAACTGTAAAGCTGAAGCTCACTTTTATGTTTTATTAAACATAACTCACTTGTACATTGTGTGAACTGCACATCAAATTTGAAATAACAGACCCATTAATCATACCTGAAAAGTTAACAGTAGATTTAAAATACCTACCAAATGTGATGATAAACTCAGGATTTCCTGTAACAGCCACATACTGTTCTAAGACAATTTGCAAATGTCATGAACACCAAATATGACAATTTCAGGATAGATTTATCATAGAAAACAGTATTTAAAGCCTCATATTTTCTTCTTATGGTGTATAATCTGCTCCTTTTTAAACCTTTATCTTTAATAGACGTTGCAAGTTTTAGAGCTATGCCTAGCTATTGCGAAGTAATTCATCTAAATCAGACATGGTGTCTCAAACTACAAACAAAAAGGAACTCTTTTCCAGTGGCTTGATGAACTGTTAGGACTTGCTACATGGTGATTTTCTTTTAATTTCACAGAATCACAGAATATTCTGAGTTGGAAGGGAGCCACGAGCATCATCAAGTCCAAGTCCTGGCCCTGCACAGGATGCCCCAAAAATCACACCATGGGCCTGAGTGCATTGTTCAAATGCTTTTTGAATTCTGTCAGGCTTGGTGCTGTGACCACTTCCCTGGAGAGCCAGTTCCACTTCCCAACCCACTCTGGGTGAAGAGCCTTTTCCTGATATCCAACCTAAATGTGCCCTGACACAACTTCAGGCCATTCCCTCGGGTCCTATCACTGATCACCACAGAGAAGAGATCACATTCAAACTATCTTCAAATTCTACTTCAACTAAAAGGTATTTTTTTAGAATTAGAGAATATTTATGTGATCAAAGTTATCGAGGAATCCTGACATTTATCACGGTCATCACCAAACTTGTGTTGTGTGAATGTGTAAACCTGGAGCAGTGATATAGCATTACATTAACCATATCATAGAGGTATCAGTTAAATACCAGCTCCTCTGTAGTAACAAGGATTATGTCTATATACTTGCAATTAGATTTTTAAATATATATAAATATAGAACATTTGAGATGTCAGCAGATCTCACTCTATCTCTACTAGCAGTTGGCTATTAAGTAGGATATTGTGGACTCAAAGATAATTATTATACATTTCAGTCTTCTGAGCCACTAGCTGAGAGGAAATGAAATAAGGGAGAATAAAACCAAGTGCCATGAAGATGTGATGGTATATATTAAAAAAATTATGCATCAGTGAAATACTTTTATTTTTCTTCACACTTTCAATCAAATTGAATGTCTTTGGAATTTCTGTCTCCCAAACTCATCCTTTCTAAGTCACCATTTTCAGACTGTTATCCTGCCTCTATAGTTCTGCTGAGGGGAAGATCTGGTAACTAACATTTCTTTCTCCTAAATATCTTCTGCAATTTCAGTAACGACATGAGAAGGAAGATGAGTAAAATGTCAGGGAATGACCCCTTGATGCACAAACACTTTTTTTAAGAGACATGGTATTTGAGGAAAGCTTATTCTTTCTTCATGTTGCTTTTCCATGATGAAGCAGAATGTTCCTGCAGCAGTCACGATGAACAAACTCCTCCAAAGTTCCTGTCTTGCTAAAGACTTGTTGTCTAATATGCAAGTGGTCCCTGTGGAATATTTTATTTCTTAAGACATTTTATTTCTTATTTCAAGACATTGGCAAGTTTCACCTTTTTAAAGACATACTTCTCTAACTATTCTATACATCAAATAAATGAATAGGTTGGCAACTCTTGGTGGTGGAGTTTGGGGACAGAAGCATATGTTATGCAAAGGAATTCCTCTTGGACATTTATTTAGAATGTGTTTGCACTACTTCCTTCACCCATTTATATTTTACTTTCTAGAATTGACTTAACATAACCCAAATCTTCAGAAATCTCTGCAGAAAATAAAAATATGCTACAAATAACCAGGAAATACTTAAAAAAGTATCTTCTAGGGACTTAGCTGTGCAAGTGTAAGCCCTGCTGTTGGGGAATAACCCAAAGAGTAGTTTGCAGCTCATTAATAAAAATGGTACAAATAGGACAAAAAAGAGAAACACTGTACTGTATAAAATAATTTTAAAATCAACACAACTGTTCTCTAATTCATTTTTCTCTCTCTTTTCCACTGTTGTTTAGCAGAACTACAAATCCGTAAAGCCTGCATTGTTTCCAGGTGCATGGCACATGACTGCACAGCACTGGGAGAACTTAGCCTGGTACCGATGAAAAAAATAGAAAACCTGAACCTCCATAATGAACAAAACCCCTCTGATTTTACTCAGATATAATTTCTCAACTGTTTTGGAGTAGTGAAATATAAATGATCTGCTCAGAATAGCAGTCACCTCTCTTTCATTCTGAAGGAAGACTTATTTCCATTTTCCTTTGATAGAATGTCATTATTTTCTTTCATTCCACTGTTACTCCTCCACACTTGCTTCTGTCTAGTTTAATCTTTCTTCCTATTTCAAACCTGCTTCAGCTCTTTTGTTTTTTTATTTTTTCCCATCTCTGTCTTGCTCTCAGAGATAAAACAGTACAAGACATTTCTGACTTTCCTTTATGTTTGGTTCTGCTTACTTTTGCCTTTGAAAGATGGTTAAGCCTTGATCTGAATTCTTTGTTTCTCTCTCTGTATCAACAACATGTTAACCTGTGCTGATGTTTTAGTTCTTTATTTTCTCCTTTCAGTATCATATTTGTGATGAAGTGTTTATATCACTTGCTGTGCTTTTTCAAAAATTTGTCTATTTTGTATATATATTATAGCAGTGGTACAAGAATCGTGGTGTGCATAGTACACATTGCTGTGCACTATTACTTTGATATTTGTACATTATTAGAAAATGTTTGAGATAGAGGTATCTAAAATAATTATTATAAGCCTGAAGAAAATGAACAATGTGAAAATCTCTAATGACTTGGACAATAAAAATAGACCTATGTACTTTTCTGAATTCATTTGAATAGCAGAGAAAATTACCATTTGCACAGAATAAGGGTGGAATTCACTTGTTTATCCCACTGCATATTCAAATAACACTCATTATGGGAAGTTCTTTCCAAATAGGTTTCTGGATGATCCCATCAGTCCAGCTGAAGCTAAACACAGTGCAGCAAACCCAATACTGTGCCAGTAAAAGCAAACATACCTACGTCTCCGGATGGAGGCTGGAAAGGAAACAGGTGAGATTTACTAACCTACTACAAATGATGAAAATCATTCTTGCTGCTTGTTTCTAGCTGTATAATTGAAGCATATAAACTTCCAACATTACTCCACGCCAGCTTCTTTTATTCTCTAAATATATTTGGATTTTAAGTCTGACCTCTACTGGCTTGTTTAGTGTAATCCATAGTCAACAAAGACAGTTATTTACTTCCAAACCCTGAAGTGCAGAAATGTGTTTCCAGTGTAATGAGGACAATATTGAGGATGAAGTATTGTGTTCAATTTTATTCACCCACACCAAAAAATTACCTCATACTGTAAGAGCTACACAGAACAGCTACTAGAAAAATTCAAGAAATGCTCCTCTTGTATAAGAGGAGACTGAAAAACTCTCTACTGTTCAGTCTAGTAAAAATAAGACAACTGGGAATATAATTGAGCTCTGCAAATACAGCTGAGGGGGTAGCTAAGCACCAGGAAAAAAAGAAGGGCTGAGTAAGCTAAAAAAGCAGTGCTGACTTGAGAATCCAAAAGTGTAACTGCGTGTGAATAAATTTAGGCTGCAAGCGTGTCACAGGCTCAAGCACCTTCCAGCTTCTGGCTGAGCACAAGGACAGCACCGTGTTGGCAAGAGGAGCTCTAAAGAGAGCTGTGACCATGGTCTGCCCCTTCTGCCCTCCAGGGCTGTTGCAAGCTCGGTCTCTCATGCTGACCCTTGCCAGAGCTGCTCAGCACTGCTGCTGTACCTCACCACTCTGCAAATATCCCTGCAGAACCTCCCACATGGAGTCACCAAGGGAGGGAAGGGAACATTTTCATGGTGAAGTTTATGTTGAGCTGCGTCAGTAGGAATGAAGTCCCAGTGGCCTGGCAGGTTCTGTCCAGCGAGTTGTCCCTGTGATAGGTAACAGTGCAATGACAAATATCATAACCAATGGCTGCTGACAGATATTCCCAAGAAACCCACAGGGACACAGAGAGAACTGTGCTCAGAAGGAAGTCCTGTCAACAGGCAAGCAATGGCTCAGTGCCCACTTAACATTTTCTGAAAGCATTCAAATAATTCATAAATTTCCTGTATTCATTTTTTATGACTGCTTATACCTTCTACAAAAGGTGAATGATTGGCATTGCAGGAATACAATCTCCATTTATCACCGATCCCCTGACCCCAATTAATCGAGAATAAGCAGTGCTAGCTCTTAAAAAGAGCAAACCTCAGGCACAGGATAGCAGAGACTAAACACACACTGTCCTCCTGCTCCCAACTTACCTGCAATTTTCCTTCTCTCTGTATACCCTTGTAAAAAGCCTTCAGCAGGTCAGAAAAAGAGGTGTTTAGTTGTTGGTACATAGACTTCAGCAGTGACAACGGTATACAAGTTGTTTGTGTACTTGAACTACAAACAAATACTTGCATTTAGTGCTGAGAAGAGCACACTGTTTCCTCTAGAGGTGAATATTATCAATTCCAAGATTGCATACACTAGCCCAGAGCCTTCTGCCTTCACTCTGGGTTTTGCACTTTAGGAGGAAGATCATTTCATTCTGCTTATATGTTCACCTTCTTTTTACTTCATCCTAGTGATTTTTCCTAATCCTATTCTGTGACAGCTGCCAATATTGTCTTGAGTCAAGTCATAACATGACTTGTGAAGTTGACAGACAATAGCTGCAATTTGCAGCTGTGAGAGGTGGCAACAAATGTCTGGGGAGCTAATGGGAAAGTGAGAAGGTATTTTCAACCCTGTTTGTCAATGTATAAAACCACTAAAACAAGGATGTGCTATTCTAGTTTCATCATAGCATTTGGGGTGAAACACTATCTTTTGATAGCTGAGACAAATTTCTTCATAACTGTACAACCTATGCCTGTCCTTAGCAACCCCTTCAACCTTTTTCTTAATCCACGCTGTTGGTAGGGGATCTCTGCTGCCTCACAACTCTTAACAGAATAGATCATGGGGAAAAACAGAGGAGTAGAGCTCTGTCAGGAAGGGTGCTGCATGAATTTTACACACAAATGTAAAATCAGGCGAAAGGATGCTTAGGTGTGGCAGGGCGGAGAATTCAGAAATGATGGTATTTTATACCCAGTATGTGGAAAGAGCAAATAATTACACTACTATAATGGAAAAGCACAAGGAAATTTGATTTCGGGGAGTAGTCCCCAAATATTTGTATTCTTGGCCTCTAGATCTAAATGAAGTATAGGTTATACCCATGGCTAATGTTAGAAGGAAGTGTGGGGGGGAGGGGGGAGGAATGAAATTATGACAATTAATAACCTGAGGTTATACAAAATGTTCACTGAGGGTGTTTTGTAACAAAATACACTGATGTGCTAAGTGGGTTTTGATAATCCAATTCAGATTTCAGTTTTCATTAATCAGAAGTGTGAAGCATGTAGTAGTGCTCTGTTCCAGCAGTATTCAATTTATTATTTTTATGGCTGTGTGATTTTTATTGTGACTGTTGCCTATCCCATAAATATCTGACTCTGTAGGGTAACATACTGAGCTGTTCAGAGCCCCTCCTCTGATATGGATTCCATTTCTTCAAATAGCATGAGATCTCCCTTGGTTTTTTTTCCTGTTTCAGCTCCTCAAAGCTGTGAAGAGAAAAAAAAATTTGTCTCAGAATTAGGCAGTTGCAATATCTGTTTTCAGTGTAACAAATTAGACATAACAGGCACAGTCTTCCCGAGAGAAATATACTCCTAAAATGGAAAACAATATGTAATTCTCTTTAAACACTGTGGAATTCAATAGTTCTAGCTCTGAGCTGAAGGGATGGGTATTTTTCCCCAATAATCACATGGCATTTGATTTTAGTAAATTGAGACAACATGGAAAACAATGATGAGCTTAGGAATGTACCTACACTCTTCATTCTTAAATAAGCTAGAAACTCTTATTGATACAATGCTCATTCCGGCTCAAACAAAATGAAAAGTTTACCAGAAGACAAAGCAACTGAGTGACTTTTCAGCTGGCATCAGTGGCAGCAGTTTATCTTCTGACAATTCCCTGAGAGCAAGGTAGAGAACATTTCTAGTTTATAACTTGAACAGAAGCTGTTCATTTTTTGTTGTTGTTGCTCTCAGGAACTGTACCTTGCAGCTTTCCCTTTCTTAAAAAACATTTCAGCTGTAACTTTCTTCCTTGTCATTCAGTCTTTGACTACTGAGTCTTGTAGATGTCATAAGCACTTCTGAAACTGAGGTAGCAGAGTTCAGTTCAAAGGAGGAACTTCATGTTTTGATGCCTGTTTGAATCTTATCTAAACTATCCAGCTTTCTTAGCTCTCAATTTTGCTATGGAGACCTCAGAAGAATGATCTTTTCTCCCCTGTGTCAGACTGCTCCTTCTCATTTGACAAACATTCATGGTTTTGGGAGAAAATTTTCATATTTTGAATCTGAGAAATATTGCATTAGATTTTAATGTTCCTGCTTTTAAGCAGAGCTCATTAAATTTAAAAAATTAATGAAAACCACTTTTTTTCTGGTGCTTTTAAATCAGAGAAGCTGGACTCAAAAGTTGAATTAGATAGTGTCATGTACAGCTCTTTTTTTTACTCCATGTTCACATAAATTAACACCTTTTTAATCTGGACTTCTCAGCACATACTTGTCTTCACACTGCACTACTAAAGGAGAAACTCCTCTGCATTTGTGGGCAGTGTTTCTTTGTCTGAACTCAACAGAATAATTTACTTTTTAAAACTCCATACCCTTGTCCCAAAAGTAGAAGTGCTCTAACTTCCACAGCACAACCACAACTTGCCTTTTTTTTTACAAAAGGCGGGTACTGGTCATTATTCTAAATCCCACAATTCATTCTGTCTTTGTTTTGGAAACACACATGCTCCAGAAAGAAGAATTTTTTCTCTTAAGAGAGTTTATAAATGATCTGGGTAATCTAAGATGTGCTGGTTCTCAAGCTTTTCCATATGTAGTCTCATATTGCAGTTTTTTCCTTGTTTTTCATCTATCCTATGCACAACAGATGATGAGGATCTGGACCAACTACAGCCTGTTACGAGAACAGCAAGTGTCAATCAAGCAAATGAAAAAGAGCTATCAGTAAGTTTGACTATCAAGGTAAAGCTCTTAATGCTTCTAAAAGCTTAAGGATTATGCTGAATTAATGGTAAGGTCACCACTTTTTCTAAGTCCCATGGGTTTATTTGCCTTTCCGGTGTAAAAACAAGTTGCAAAAGCCACCCTCTGTACAGGACAACTCCTTGTGGCTGTTGGGATGAGTTCTGTAGTTACTGAGGGCGCTTTCCAGCACTGCTGAAAACTTTGGGCCAGATTCAGCAGCATGGTAGGGCATACTCTTGAAATAAGCATTAAAAAAGGAAAAGGCCAGAAAACAGATCCCTATTTTTAATTTTCATTTAAATTTTTATTTAAAATCACATTAAATGAAGGGGAAAAAAATCCTATTATCCAATATCTATCTTCCTTTTTTTTTTTTTTTTTTGCTTTTAATAAAAAAAAATCATGACTGTCTAGCATTTTCACATATCGCACTAATATCCCCTGCACATGGCCATTAAAGTGACTGTCTTCAAGGGCTGATAGCTGTAGCAAAAATTGCTTTCGTAACAGTTATGGAGCAAGCTTTAACAGTAATATAAACAGCATGAAAATATCCACAAGCTGGTTAAAAGCTGAAAACAGGTTTACAAACTATACCTTGCTGGCCTATCCAGAGTCTTTTAATGAAATGTTTAGCTTTCTATGCTGACTTTAGAGTTTCAGCCTCTCATGAAATCTGGCTAAACTGAGTATGGTTATATTATGCACCTCTCTTTGGTAGCTGTAAACTGAGAGCTCCTACTGCCTTCATACATTGTAAAATCTGAGGAAATCCAGGACCTAATTAGGTTTTACTGACATCCATATAGTATTCCTATCTTCGTATAACGTTATTACAGTCAAGTGCAGTAGGTACATGGAGTAGTTATTAGCTATTGTCCTAAAAAAACTAACTTCTGCTGTCTTTTCTTGTTTGCCCTAATGCTTTGCAAGCACTAAGTGTACAGCTCACCCAGGGGTTGGTCTGCTCAGCACCAAATAAGGTCTCTGCCACAAGGGTTTTCCAGATGCTGCCTTAGCAAATAATCATTAGTCTCAAAAGAACCAAGTGGATTATCAGAAGTTCCTTCAAATGTGCCAGGCAGAAGGGAAAAGCTCCCAACAGAGGCTCAAAAGGCCTCTGAGGACAAAGAGAAATAGTGACAATGTTTTCTTCTCCCATGAACACTCTCAGAATACTCTTAAATTGCAGTCTCCAAGCACAGAAGGAAGCACCTTCAAGGAATAGAGTTTTGAGTTCAAAGCTGAGTGAAGTGTGAGGATTTCCATGGTAAAAAAAGAGAGGCAAAATTACCTGCAGTTGCTTAGTACAGAAAAAAAAACAAAAACAAAAAAGCAGAAAGCATTGCACACAGTCTAAAATAAATGCAGAAAGGGCATTTCTTGAAACGAAGATGAGCTCGCTCCCTGTTCCCAAGTGCCTGATGCACCAGTAGTAGAGATTTCCTATTTTATTTTTTTTTTTATTTTTTTTAACAGTTTGTGGCAGTGGTTATCTGGACTGGCAGAGAGCAGGTCCAGCCCAAACTATATAAGAGGTAGCTGTATTCATGTGTATTTTCAAATGCTGTTAATTAGAGTACAGAGAGATTAGAGATGAGTCATCATACCTGTCATTCAGACTCACCTTTCCTTTTTCAGCTTTCTTAGGAGCTTGGGAACAAATGATAAACTTCAGTCTAGTCCATCTTCTTAGCAAGATGCTCTGTAAAGCTGCCAGGGGAAGCGAGTCCTCTCCATCCCTCATCTTATGTTATGACTGTGACCAGGAGCTTGTCCCTAATTCAACCTTGAGTTTACTGTGGAATCAGCTAGAATCATCTGACACTTTAAGTCAGCTGAGACCTCTTAACATTGGACTCTGAAATGGTTAGAAACACAGATCTTGAGGAGAGATAATGGCCCCTCTTCCAGAGATAGTATCCACTTCATGAAAACATGAAATAGGTTTGGGGTTGGTTTTTTTTAAATAATTTACGCTGACTAAAAGCACGTGTTGTTTCACAGTCATCCTCTTTATAGGCTGTGGCTATTCGTCTAAATTTTCCATTATTTTTTTGGAAATATGTTGTTTGAAAAGATTAAAAAAATTATCCCAGAAGGGTGAAAAAAGACTTCACAGATTTGTTTATCCAGAAAAAAATATGAACAAAATACTGGATTTTTTTAAACAAACGGCTAAAAGGGTGAGAGGGTTGAAATCAGTCTTCCTATCATCCAGAGATATCCCACTCATGCAGGGAACTCATGTTGATTTTTTTTCTGTTCTGGTGAAGTTAGTTTGATTTGTACAGTTCAAATCCAACCCACAGTTTGTTTGGTTTGGGGTTGTTTTATTTACATTCAGGAAAAGTATTTCCTGAAACTTCTAAGAGACAATACAAAGAAAAGAACCACCATAAAGGAAATGAGAACGAGAAATTCACTGGAAGAATAGTAAAGTTTCTTAAATCTTTAAGTTCATTCTGAGCAGTCTCGAAACAGGTCAGATTCTAGCAAGATATGTAAATTGAATACCCATCCTTTTAGAACAATCTAAATTCAGCTAGTCTAGTATAGCAAGTACCCTACAGTATTTGGGATTATCTGAATGCATGAAATTTGTTTCTAAAAAGTTAATGCAAATACAAAAAAAATCTGAAATGTACTGTTTATAAATGGAGGTAACATTAAAGAGTTTACACAGGGTCCAGCCATATTTGCAGAAGAGGTCACAGCCACCAGCTCTCCACCAATGCACAGAATCTAGATTTGATCTGCTGGAGGTGTTGTTTCAGTGGATCCTCCTTTGAGCAAAATTCAGCAAGTTAAACCAAATGTTTGAAGTATTTCATCTAATCCAAACTGATTAACTTGACAAAGCTCAGGACGAGTGTCCCACACTACTCTGCTAAGCATATACACATACAATGGTGATCCTCTACCTAGTACAGAGCCTATTTTTCCACTGGAACTGCCAAGCTAAAAGATTACTTCCATCTACATCCTAGTAAGACAATTTATAAAATTGTCTTACATGGAGCAAAGCATTTTACTAAAATGGCTTTGGACTTTTGTGTGTTTCTCTGATGACATAGAATTTCACTCGCAGGTAAACTCCACTTTGTGCAACTATGTTTTTCTCTACAGCCAAGCCATTTTTCCCTTGCTGAAAGAAGTTCAAACACATAATTAACAGTCAAGCCAAAAATCTATAGTTAGTCAGAAGAGGCATGGAAGATTTTACATGCATTGTTGTCAAATGCAATGGACCCTCAGATTTTCCAAACTAATGCCTGAATTTCCTCAAGGGCTTCCGGTTTCTTAAACACAAAAGTTTTAAATTATATATTTGCAAAAACATCAGAGATTAGTAGGCTCATTGCCTATACTGTTGAATACAAACTTAGATTTTTCTGCAGCAATAGGAAGAGCTTGTGAAGGAGTACGCATGACTTGCAAGCCACTTATTTCAGTGTAAATAGACTGAATAGAATAAAACTGAGTCATGAGTTTCATGTATTTTTAAATTCCATTTTAACAGAATCATTAAGACGTAATTCTGTCATTCTATAATTCTGTAAAAAACCACTTCATAAAGAGAAAAACACCAGAATCATGGAACACTTAAATGAATGACAATTTTTCACTGTTGGCATTGTTTTGTTCTTGAAACAGAAAGTCTGTAGGTTGTCTGAGTTCTCTTCAGCAGAGTGACTGGAGCCACTTGCACTGCTGCAGTTCATGCTATTTCTGTGTTAGTTCAAGAACAATTCTGAAACTTTTCAATTGGGAAATCATAAGAAGACTCTAGACTTTTATATAAAATCTTATGCAGAGAGTCACAAAACCTGTCCACTTGCGAGCTCAGGAAAGGTTTTAATCTTTAGTAAACAGCACCATGTTCCTACTCCATCTACGAGCAGACTGAGCTAACTTCTCACTCTTGTCATTGGTGAAGTTCTTCTTCACCTAAAATCAGACTGAAATCCAATTTTTCCACAAGCCCTAAGATGATGGGTACATTTTCAAAAGCTTTAAGAAGAAAAAGTTTCTCAACTTCTGGCTGATGATTGTGTGTTTAGGATAATATTGAAGGTATATCTCTGTATAGTTTTATAATCTTCATTTGGTATCTTCTAATACAAATGGATACCAGCATAAGCAAACAGTGTTGGAAGAGTTTTTTCCTAAATTTTCTTTTTCCTTTTATATTTTTCCATGGCCTGTTGCATGATTTTAAGGAAAACATTCTGTTCAGATCTTTTTTCTTCACATGATTCTCGTGAACTTCTATAGTTTTACTGAAAAGATGAAGACATTTTTAAGATATTCTCAAGCACCAAAACACATAACAAAATCCATTCTAGCAAATCTCCTTACATCTACTCTGGCTTCCCTATAGAGCAAATGCAAAGAATTTTTCAAAGAATAATCACCTACATTTGGTGACAAAAAGCAATTTGGCCCTACTGTCATTCAGATAATGTAGAAACAAAATCCTTGCTGCATTATCATTTTCCTTAGGATTCACTAACTCCTAGATGTTCTAGGATACAGTCTACCAGGATAATGTTTGGATTTGTGTGTAATATACTGAGATCTACTGCAGGACGGATGTGTACATGTAAGTCAAGACCAACAGGAGAATATCAGTTAGTGGGCCTGCACTTTACAGTGATATTCTGTGCTAGAGTATGCCAGTTGTTTCTTATCTCAATTTCATAGTTTCAGCCCCATTTTTTCCTGAACCACCACAGGGATGGCTCCTCAGGCCAGACAAGGACAATATACAAGTGCTACATAGATCTAGAGTAAATAAGCTGCTTTACTGAAGTGCTGCCCTAAGGCTATTTAGCCCTTCACCTAAGGGCAGGCAACTGGGCGAGCTGACCCAGGAACACTGACGCCACCAGCAGTTCCACCAGCACTCACTTGGCATCTCTGAATCACCCTGTGCTGAGATGCCAAGGCATATGGGACTGGAAAAAAAAAAGTGTGTTCTGTTTTCCTGGCTGAGAACACGACAAATATAAAACCATCATCTTACCTATGGGGTGGGAGAGGAGGAGGGCAAGAAAGTGAATTTCAAATAAGTGACATCTTGGAAAGAGTTAGCAGAGCTTAAAAATACTTGCTTAAAGCTTGGGGGGAATTAAGTAAGGGTAAAATCCCTAAGGCCCGGAACAAACAAACCAGTGAGTGATGTAAAGGCAGGGTGTCTGTGCAAAAAGTCAATGTTCTAAGTCTGGCAATCATCACGGCAAATTCTTAAGACTCATTTAAAGGTTTGGGGTGTTTTTTAGAACTCCTCTTCTGAAATTGAGTGTTTTTCAGAAAACAAGTGTCAAGGATGAGGATTTGTTTATTTTACATGGCTTTAATTAAACTGTGGCTATTTCTGGTCCAACATAGGATTTCCACATTTAAATCAACATGCTGAAGAACAGGACTTACCTTGTTACCACAGCTTCTCAGCCAGCCTTGAAAGCATAATAAAATATTTAGATGCCTGGGGTGCAATCTCTTCCTTCCAGATCTGCAGCTTTTTTTATTTTCACAGGCATTTTTGTACACAATTGTAAGTAAAAATATGGACATGATTAAAATTCAGCATTTGCTATTATATTTAAAGTGTTTCCTTGAAAGCAGAAATAAGCTTAAATCTTGAGATGACAAGCCAACCTCCAATCAACAGATAAAGGGAAAAAAACATGTCTAATGAGATGGTCACTGCAGAATTGTATGCATTTTAATATTTTTCTCTGTTCTCTGAAGCACTTGGTAGCTGCTTCCTGTCAAAGACAGGATAACAGAACAAATGAATTACTGATTTAATTTGCTATGGCAGCTCCTATGTTCCTGACCCCGCTTGCCCTGCTTTTTCTCATCAGATAAGACTTCTGATGTCAGTACCATTGTGTTTTCTCTGGTGATTTCTTCATACCAACATACTGGTAAATTGTAGGCTTTGCAAGCTGTCTATTTTTGTCTGGGATACATTCATGCTTAAAGGTCTGGGACACATTCACATCTCTTTGTATATTCTTGTTTCATAATTGACACAACTCAGTTTTGCACCCTCCGTTTCTCTGTTCCTTCACTTTTACTTAGGTAGGAATACAGGATTTTAAAATGACAATGGCAGGATTTGATTATTCTTATTTTCAGTACTCTTTCTACTTAATGATATCTAAATGACAGTATGATAAGCATTCTGATCCATTACTAGTCTGTAGATAAAGTAATTTTCTTTTATTTTCTCTTTGGATTTTCTCATCATTCAGCAATGGAACAAGCAGTTACTTTGTCTAAGTTCTTTGTTTGCATTCCATATTTTATCTGCTCTGAGAATGGATTGAGTGCAGCCCTGAGGAGAAGGACTTTGGGGTGTTCATTGATGAAAAGCTCAACATGAGTGTTCACAGCCCAGAAAACCAGCAGTGTCCTTCCTGGGCTGCATCCAAAGCACCATGGGCAGCGGGTGATGGAGGGGATTCTGCCCCTCTGCTTTGTCCTCATGAGACCCCCACCTGCAGTGCTGCATCCAGCTCTGTGCTCCCAGCACAGGAAGGACATGGACCTGTTGAAGTGAGTCCAAAGGAGGCCACAAAGATGATCAGAGGGATGGAGCACCTCTGCTATGGAGACAGACTGAGAGAGTTGCAGTTGCTCAGCCTGGAGAAGACTTCAGGCTGACCTCAGAGCAGCCTCCAGTACCTAAAGGGGACCTACAGGAAGGCTGGATAGGGACTTTTTACAAGGGTATGTAGAGATAGGACAAGGGGGAATGACTTTAAACAGAAAGAGAGTAGGTTTAGATTAGCTATTAGGAATTCTTTACTGTGAGAATTGTGAGGCACTGGCACAGGTTTTCCAGAGAACTTGTGAGTGTCTCATCCCTGGCAGTGTTCAAAGCCAGGTTGGATGGAGTTCTGAGCAACTTGGTCTAGTGAAAGCTATTCCTGACTGTGGCAGGGAGTTTGGAATTAGATGATCTTTAGGGTCCCATCTAACTCAAACCATTCTATGGTTCTGCATGATAGAAATTAATCTGACTGATCAATCTTTTATATTTATATCAAACTGTCCTTTTTATCCATTACTCTTACAATGTTCTTCATCAGTCTTTATTTATCTTCTGCCTTATTGTTTACTCTTACTCTTCTATCTCAACCTCCAGTTCTTTTTTTTTTTTTTTTTGGTCCTGATAGTTTAAGACCAACTGTAAATTATTACTGCAATTTATTGCAAGTAGGAATTTACAGGCTAAGATACCCAGGTATAATGAGTTAAAAAGCCAGGAGTCTCTGTATCTTCATGAATGTTATCACAGCCCTTCAATTATTGCAAACACTGCTTCTGGGGTTTCAAAAATGGATGGTTTCCTGGCAGTATCTTTGCAAGTATTACAGAGTATACTATTGTTTTTAGTATATCTTACCCACCTCGTCCATAATTCATTTAGAATAAAACATGGGTTTATTGTACTCAGTTTTGTTCTTTTCTGTTTGTTTCTTTACACTGAAAAGGGGCAGGAAGTTCAGGACTCTGTAGGGACTTTCTAAGATCCTCTTCTCTATGATGGCTTTACTTTCAAGTCAATGATGTGTCAGCTTTTTGGGCTTTATCCTTGTGGATCTTTTACAAAAGAAACATCTGTAGTGACCTCACAAGTTTATTTACATCATACACTTAAAATAAGGTCTTTCATTGGCACTTCTTGTTTTTTAATGAATATTTTTAAAAAATTATGTTAGACCTTCATTAAATCTCATGATTTCTAAATGTTACCAAAAAGCCAAGGCACTTCAGCTCAGAATTTTCAGAATTTTCTGTGATGTTTAGACAACCACTTGGGTCTACCAGAAAGAATCTCCCTCCTCTCTGTCAGTGATACTCTCATGTCTTTCTTCAGTGGGGGTGATTTCAATGCGCTCAAATTAATAGCCTTTTAGACCTCTACTCTTATTTTGTTTGTCCATCTTACCAGTGAACAATGCCTCTTCATTCATAGGTTTAAAATTATCAAATAGCCCCTCAATGATTCCAAACTGTTTATTTTTATTTTAAAGCCATGTGAGTCCTGGTCAATAGGACTGTTCTCAGTCCATAGACTCTCTCTCCTTTATTCCCTGGTTTTATATTACTTTTCAAAAGATTCTTCTCATGCAAGAGAATTCTGGCAGGTGCTAACCAACAGAGTCCATTGATGTGAAAGCACAGTGAGGAGGTGGGAGAGTGAGATTTTGATGTGTTTAGCAATCCCAGTATATAATTCAGCACCATTAAGTTGGTTAGTGTAATGTTTAGTGAATTACTAAAATTTATCTCTCAGAGGTAAAGCATAAAACTAGACCAGTACAACCCATCTGGATGTCATTCTGGAGCTTATTTTCTCTATGCTTCTCTGCATGGAAATCATGCAGTGATTTTCATATAAGGTTTCCAATCTCTGTAATGTCACACTGTCATTCGAGACAAGGATTCTCTGGCTCACAGGGCAGAAAAGAACCAGTATTCTGCCTCCTTTCTCTGCTACTCACCAAGAAGAGACCACCTGCACACAGGAGGCTGTGGGGAGACTGCCATGGTCTGAGTCCTCTGTGTCACTCAAAGGTCTCCAGCCTTGGAGAGGAGATGAGAACTGAAGCATTCATGTGGTGCTTTCCCTGGTCAATCTTTGTGACAACACAGAGGTACACAAACAGCAGTGGCTGGAATTCACAGCAGGTTAATCAGGTATGAGCACTTCCAGATAGTGGACAAAACCTAAGCCATCCTTCCTATGGCTTTTTCTTATTCACCTGTAAGAACAAAATGATTTATGAGTCAGATGCCTCTGTGTAACTTAGAAAAACTCCGTGTTTGCACATACTTGCAGAATAAGAACATTTTCTGCTTGTATAGCCAGGTGCTGAATGCCAACAGGACAGAAAATCTTTAACACTACACTTCAGTAACTCTACTGAGACAGATTGACTGGTGAGACAGTGCCAATTGGTTGCCCTCTCTATGATCAAACACGTGTGGCTGTGATTGGCAACCTCACAGATGTTTGCAGTGGTCATTTGGGGGTGTATCAGTTTAGTACCCAGTGTTGTCAATAAATCAGTGCCTCTGTTCCTGCACTGAAGTAGCTTACCTTGAGATAAATACATCCTTTTTTCTCTATGAATTAGAAAAATACACTTTCTAAGGTACGTTTTCGTATCAAATGTGATAGTTAGAATTTGAGCTGTACAGTAAGAATCACAGAATATCTTCATCCAGATAATATTTTAAATTTTTTTACAGATGACAAATTGCATTAATTTCAGTGAAACTATTGGGCACAGAAATTCCAACATAATACCATTAATTTGTTATTTATACCAAAGTTAACCATGTTTTGTGCCTTTGATGGCAAAATTCAAAATCTATGACAAAAATTGAAAGCATATAGCTCAAGAAAAAAATTAAATCAAAGATTAACTTTTTTTTTAGTTAATATATTCAGTTTGAGTCTTACTCTGTCAAAAGCATGCTTCATCATATAGAAAATTAGACCTGATAAAATCTGGAGTCATCTGTAACAAAGTGTCAGAGATGTTCCTGGTTTTGACACAATTTTAAGGCAAAAAAAAAAAAGCTGGAAAAATTACAGCCCTTTCTGAAAGTTCTCCGATCAAAGAGAGGATAACATTCAGTGAAGAAGATGCTTTGAGTTGGCAAGTCTGTTAGCACCAGCTTTTGCTCTGGATCCTGACTGCCTTCTCAAGTCTGAGCATTGCACATTGCTGGGCAGTCAGAGACAATCCTTTCCATTGCAGCAAAAGTTTTGTTTTAAGGAACCAAGGGGACTATAGAAGACAAGCACAACGACTTCAGAAGTCTTTGCTAGTGACCATGACTTGTCTACAACTACAGCAGAACATAACAAGATACAAGCACCTTCATACCTCACATCAGTGACCAAAATAGCCACTCCTCAACCTGCCCGAATCAAACAGGTCATGAGCCAGACATATTGTTCTTTAATGTGAGAGACGGGATCTTGGACAGTTTTCTTTCTCTCTTCTTAAGGGGACTGCCATCATTCCAGTGTTTCCATCACCCTACCTACACAGTCACCCTCCTGATCTTCCCATGAATGGCCACCAGACAAGCAGCCTGGTTAGGATACGTGTATTGGGCAAGACACTAAGTCCTTCTAATTCCAGGCCCTATTTTCAAAGCTGTTCATATCAACTACAGTTTCATTTCAACAAGCTAATAAAATCCTCTAAAATCCCATATATCAGCAGGAAGTATTTCCCCCAGCTGCAGCTATCAGCAAAACAAGCTATTTAAGAGTTTATGGTACACACAGCTGAGCGATGAGAAAGTGTACACTGGTCCATACTAATGCACAGGCCTGTGTTAGACTGTGTAGCTTCTGACAAGGATTTGGCATTGTTATAGCTGCATTTTGGCAGTGTTTATGGATGAGGTATAATTTCAAAGTGGACAGAGCTGGATGGACAATTTTACCTCATCATATTGATGTTGTACAGATGTATTGGTCTCAATAGCAGTCAAAAACCTTACAGAGATAGAGAATGGAGACAGAAAAGCAGAACAAATCATATTTCAAGTGAAACATAATTATTGTCCACATTACTCCTGAGCTCACTTTTTAACAAAAGAAAAGAAAATAAGGAACTGATCATCTTCACAGTATTCATTCAAAAGTTAGGCCTAATTTAGAATAAATAAGCTTTGATCCATTCATTTCCTGTTTTATTTATGGGCTCTTTTAACTGGTTTCCATTTTGCTGTAGTTCTCAGATGACATCAATAGACCTCTGTCTGAAGTACTGCCATTATCTGTGATTCCTTTTTGAATCTCTTGCCAACATTCTTTATCTTCAACTGTTGTTTATGTCCTTTCAGTATATTCCTCAATTGAGTTCACAGTTCAGAAAATCAAGAAGCAGCATCATCTCTCTGCCTGCATCTCAGAAACATAAGAATGTGCTGATGGAGTGCACTAATTGCTAGAAGGGCAGACCATATCATGTCCCTGTGACTGCAGCTCTGTATCTAATGTGTAAATGGCCTGGAAAAACAATGAGTGCATGCACCTCAACAATAAATTCAATTTTCCTGTCACTGAAAGAAAGCACTACCTGCACCAATACTTGGTGATTTTAAAAGCAACACAGTGACTGTGGCATGTATGCAAGCCCTGATTGAGTCGCCACTCTCTGAATCTGCAATGCTCTTCAATTCTTGTGAAATCATACTGCCATTTTAAATAGAATTGTTTGGAACTACTTCTACTGTATCCACTCAAGCAAAAAGGGGGAATATTAGCTAGAACACTTCACATATTTGTGAGGTGTTAAAATACCCATCTCGAAAACAAAATCTCAAAAATAACAGTATGCACTCCAAACCAAGGGAGAACCTTGTTTTATTTTCCTTGGAATATTATATCTATCCATCTGAGAGAGGTTTCCTTCTCATTGCAAAAAATATATTTATTAATATCTATTATTTAGTAGTTTGATAGATTTAGTTTTTGAGTCCAAGTACAAAGTTGAAGCAGATGAATGTAAAAAGAGGTTTCAGCTTTACAGAGGCTGAATAACAATCATATATAGAGCAAAATAAAGCCATCCAAAATTATTAACTGCAGCAATTCATATATTCAGTTCATCTTGCCAGAGGTAGCAAGGCCATGTCCCATGTTTTGCCAGAAGAGGAAGATGTTTAAGTGATGGAACCACAGTGACTTCCTCTAAGAAGGACCAGCTTCAAACTAGCACTCCAGGCTGAAGAATAACACAAAATGTGTAAACTAACTACATGATCTCTTTCTAGCTTTTTCTCCCTGGACAACACATCCATCTGTGGAGCTGTGTTGATTCCTGGATAAAAGTTCATCACCACAATGGCCATTGTAGGCTATTTTATCTGTACAAAATTTCGGTCCTTGAGTAATAAATAACCCAAGGTTGAATCAAGATTCATAGACTAGATATTTTCAGTTATGCTTGCTCACATTTGGAAGGGCACCACCCCAAAAGGCATGGAGACAGTTGACTAGCAATGTTCAGATTTTCCAATCAACTTATTTTTTTGCACAAGATACCTAACAGTCATCCTGTGCATTATTATAGGGAGACACTAAACAGAAAATATTCACCAAAAAGCAGTAAAATGCAAAGAAAGCCATCCTTTTCCAGAATCTAAAGCTTTCTCAAAGTTACTTTCCTGTTGTTTTATGGGCAATAAAATCTTTAACACTCCATTCTTCCACAGATTGCTCTTTAAGTTTAAGTATGAGCTCATAACAATGAAATATTTAACAACAAACTGTTTGTTAATGGACCAGCTCTGTGGTAGACCTGAAGCTTGTAGCATATCTAATGAGAAGCCACTTGTGTAAAACTTTGAGACTGGTAAAGGGGGAGAAGGGTGTTTTCAGGGTTTTCTACTAGCCTGCCACAAAAACACTCTATATTTGCAAAAGCATTTCTTAATGTGAATTTGCATAGCGGGATTCTTTTAATTAGCAAATTCATTGTCTTTCTCTCTTAAATTTTTTATGTTCTAGATTTTGTAGCATAGTAGAAACTAAGAAAAAAACACAGATTAGTTTTGTGTTTTATTAATACAATTTTTCTGTTGGTGCTTGAATAATGTCAGTACTTTTCTGAACAATTAAATATTGCCAATAGATGTATTATATCATGCTAGTATTTACACAGCTGTTTTTTTATAGGAAACCTCTATTCCATCCAGGATTTAGTTGAAGGTAGATTCCTTCAAGAAAAAACAAATGCCTTTAAACTTCTACTTTCTGTAATTTTGTCTTTACAAGCTTTTAACCTCCATATTTGCAAAGAAGTAACTCTCAAATTCATAGCTTCTTTAGGAGGACACCTTGCCAAATTCTTCTTGCAATGCTGATGACACGAATATAAAATGATGAAGAGTAGAAAAAGATGTGCCAAAAGCTCTTAAACTGTGTACTTTGACTGTACAATTTTTAGTTGCTATCAAGTAGCTCAAGATACTCAGAGCTATGGTAAATATTTCAGACTTATTTACAGAAAAGCTTTTTCTTTCTTTTTGTATGGCAATCCTCCAACATTTATTTCCTCTAATGCAGTTTTCCATTTACATGATTCAACTTGAGCCACACCCTAATTTTAGTAAATCACTTTGCATAGAAGTATTTTAAAAGTTAAAGTACCTTGACCAATGGAAAAAAAATATAAATACTTTTTTTCGCCAAAAAGAGAGTGTTGATATTCATGTAGTAGTGTCCTCAGGTATTGCAGACACCTAAGCTACAATACTAAAATCATACTTCAAAATACATTGTGGGTAATGCTAGCACTGCTTACACAATCAACATGAACCTAGCAGAGGTAAATACCAGATGCTGAACTACATTTAGAATTAAGAATGTGCACTAGATCCTTCCAAACTATGTCTGTTCTTGTTATGTCTTATCTTGTTATATTCATTTTTAACTTCTTATTTTCCTGTATAAAATATGGTCCCTCAGGCTATATGGTTTACAGATAATGATAACAGATAGTGGACTGCTGTACTACTGGTAGGCATTCAGAAAAGAAGCACTATTAAATTATGTTCTGTGCACACCATGAAGCTCTATTATTGTAGGGTAATTTTTTCCATTCCCTTTATCTGATCTCTGCAGGACTCAGATAGCGTAAGTATAAAATAGACAAAATAATTTCTTCTATCTTTTATAAAGAAATATTTTTACATTTTAAACCACAAAATTTTCTAAAAGTGCACAGCACTACTGTGTCACTGTAGCGGGTTGAGTTTGAAACCGGGCGGATACACCAATTAAATGTAGTGGTTTTGATTCAAAATATTCATTATTTACTTATTTTCCTTCTGTGAGATAAGAATTAGGAGAAAAGCAAAGCAGGCACAAACCTTAAACAGTTGCAGTACAATGAAAGAGCTTTATTACTAACAGAATTAAAAGTAAAGAGAAAACAACAAAACAAAATTAAAGTAAATTCCCCCCCCCCCCCCCTCTTTCCAGCACTTCTCTCCTTTTATCCAGCTCACACAAGGGATAACAGAACATGGGATGTTAGTCAGTGTTGCAGTTCTTGAAAAGTCTCTCTCTTATGCTTAAGGAAAAAAGGGTTTTCCTTCAGTTGCACGTGGTTCCCAAACTGCCACCAATAGCAGACCCGCCCGGAAACAAACAGTCTGCTGTGTGTAGAACATCTCTCCCATGAAGAATTTCACAGTTCTTTCACACTACAGAACATGGGCCATCACATGGGGTTATTCATCTTTTTAAGGATAAGTTATTTTGGCCTGCACACAGAGGCTTTTCTTCGCCACAAGTCTCTAACAGCCTCTTACTACTTCTATATAGCCTGGCATAGGCACTCTTCACAAACTTCATAGGCACACGTTGATTCTCCACCCCCCCCCATGTTCTTCAAATGGATTAAAGAGACAAACAGTTTGTGGTATTACAGTTTCTTACCACGGCATGCAAGAAGGTTTCTTTTAAGCTGCGCGCCAGAATCGCGGCACCGCCCTCTTTTCTCCCGTCGCCATGCTCAGCTCCGTCCCACGTGACTCACTTCTCTTTCTCTCTGACTCTGAAGCCGCCATGTTGAAGAGTGCTCCCGTTCAGGCTTTACGGTGGGGAAAGCCTCGCTCCCTCTGTGCTGCTGGCTGCGTGGTGTCCTCTTCAGTTCAGCACGGAGTGTGCTGGCTGCAGACAGGAGGCTCTGCCGGCTCCCGCTGGCTCCGCCGGCTCCACATGGAGAGGAGAGGGACCCGCCTGTCCCCAGAAGCCGCGCTGGATGGGTTTAGCTGTGAGCAGTCCATGGCTGGTTTTAGCTGCCTGCGGCTCTGGGACAGTCCCCCTCAGTGACCCAGGGTCCGTGCCGCAGCGTTGGGAAAGGGGGAAAGGGGCAGTGGCCCCGGCCCGGCCCGGCGGGGCCGGGAGGCTCGGAGCCCCCCCACCTTCCAGCAGGCGAGCTCCGACCAAAAAGGGGCAAGTCCCGCCTTTCTGTGCGGTTTAAATATGTAAATTGTGAGAAGCGTAATTGGTCTTAAAGACTGTCCATCAACTCAGGGTCAACCCAACACAGTCACACACACAGACACACACACACTCCTGATAAACAATGCTGGAAAACTGGTAACAACCTGTAAGGAGAAGACTTTTTTGTTTCAGTCTTTAATGGCAACCTCTCTTCCTGCACCTCTAGTGGATGGAAAGCAGGATGGGGACTGGGGAAGCAACGTCCCTCCCACTGTAAGTAAAGATCAGGTTCATAATCATTTGATGCATGTAGATCTATGGGACACAGTGAGATATATCCCAGAGTCCTGAGGGAATTGGCTGATGTAGTTGCCAATTCCTTCTCCATGACACTTGAAAAGTCATGGCACGCAGGTGAAGTCTGAGGTGACTGGAAAAGAGGAACTATTGTACCCATCTTCAAAAAGGGTCAAAAAGAGGACCCTGGGAGCTACTGACCTGTCAGTGTCACCTCTGTGCCTGGGGAGATCATGGAACAGATCCTCCCTGAAGCCATGCTAGGGCATGTGAAGAACAGGGAGGTGAACTGGGCTTCACCAAGGGCAAGTCCTGCCTGACCAACCCAGCGGCCTTCTATAATGGAGTGACCACATCAGTAAACAAGGGAAGGGATACAGATGTCTTTTATCTGGACTTCTGCAAAGACTTTGACACAGTCCCTCACAACATCCTTCCCTCTAAATAAAAGTAGACACATATAAAATAAGAAGTGTATATTTATCTAAAATGTTGAGCCCTTTCAGCCATCCTTTCTTTTCCCTTAATCATCCTTTCATCTTTTAAAACCTGTGGTATAATGGATACTTTCTCCAAGATAGAAAGATCTCAGCCTCTTAAGTAAAAAACATACAGACATTCATAGAAACTAAAAAGTTTTATATCAGTAAAAGTTCTACTATGACAAGTGAAAACAGCCTGGATCTCAGTGCAAACTAATCTTTGCTCTGTTTCCCAGAGGAGATAGGTATGTATTTGGTGCATCTGCATTAGCATTTTAGTTCAGTTCTAACAAAGGTTTTGAATCCAGTTTTCTGAAAAACCCTTCAAATGTTCTTTGATTCACATTTCAGAGCAGTATCTGAGATGAAAACTAAAATCTTTTGTATGAATCTAAAATGAAAGATGCACTCCAGGGGTACCTCTAATGCTCTCTAACTACTCCCAGGCACTGAATCCATGGGCTTGGTTTAGAGACCACCTGAAGTAATAATCCTTCTAAATGCTTATGGAATGAATGTCAGCTCCTGAATGCCATTTGCTTCTCTGCAGATACAGTCCTGTTGACCTGCTCCACTTGTTAATGTAGACATCATTATACTTCTGTCCTATTCAAGCTCATTTGTCTCCATGGTCTGAGCAGCTTACTTTAAACATGTACCATGTCTCTTCTCTGTGGTGATTTAGAACTGACATTTGACAGAAACCACAAAAAAAGCCTAGATGAATTCCTTTCTTGGTCACTTTGATCTTTTAGACAGTCATAGACAATAATTATGTAGCAAATTGGGATATTTTCTTACTAACTTACATGAAGCTTTTATAATTATTCTGAATAATAAAAATAGGGGTAGAATTCCATGCCTTCATCTGTGTTTTTATTTTTATCCCAACATTATATAGTTGTCACCTAAGCATGTCTGAACAATCTTTCTTCTCCTAGCCCTTACATAGAATCATAGAATCATTAAGGT
Source organism: Corvus hawaiiensis (assembly GCF_020740725.1). Lineage (NCBI taxonomy): Eukaryota > Metazoa > Chordata > Aves > Passeriformes > Corvidae > Corvus > Corvus hawaiiensis. Next base: position 110,560,455 of record NC_063214.1, on the reverse strand, counting down.
CGGAAAAGACCTGAGATCATTGAGTCAAACTCTTAACCCAGCACCACCTTGTTCACTACTAAACCATGTCCCCAAATGCCACATTCACATGCCTTTTGAACACTTCCAAGGATGATGATTCCACCACTTCCCTTGGCAGCTTGTTCCAATGCCTGAACACCCTTTCAGTGCAGAAATTTTTCCTAGTATCTCATCCAAACCTTCCCGGGTGCAACTTGCAGACATTTACTCTCTCTTCAGGAAAGCATCTCAGGTTTCTTTTATTGCTTTTTTTAACCCAGTGTCCTTTTCTATTAGTCTGCTTGTCATGGTATGTTCTACTCACGTTACTTATACAATAACAAATCATAACCGTTCCAAAACTTTCCAATAATTGGAGATTTGCAAAGTAGCACCTTTTATCTGTACATAAGTAGAAAAAAAAATTAGTTGGTTTTTTTTTTTTGTCTGTTTTGAGTTGAACCTAAATAGGTAATGGCAATTTTGCTGCTATCATAGAAATGACTTAGAATAAAAAAACAGTTCAGACTTACTTTCAAGATTGTGCATGTGTTCCCAAAATCTTGAAAAATAATCACATTACTCTGCTTGGTCACCGTATCTGCCATAAATCAAAGTATCCAACTGATTGGTCCATAACCAAAGGCAGAACTTCCATTTTTTCCCAAAATCACAAGTGAGATAGTAAAACTATAAATTGATTTTTAGGGGGATTTATAAGTGTGTAACACCTTATTAAAATTAAAATATGCATTTTTATCAGGCATAATTGCTGCTTTTATTCAAGGTGAACGTATAGGGTAATGGGCAAAGAGGGATTAAATCTGACTTGATCTGAGTTGCTGCCACTTTTTCTCAGGAGAGTTTAAAGGAAATATTGTTTGCTATGTCATTAGAGAATGTAGTTCAATCTTAATGTCTAAAAAAGTTTTTATAGGTACTTAACTTCCTAGAGGACTTACATGCCTATTTTGTAGAGACAGTAGGCCAAAGCCTTTTCAAAGGTTGTGCAGACAACAAACTTGGATAAGAACTTCCATGTGCTCATAAAAAGTTCTGATGACAGGCACTGAAATACCCTGAGTCTGCCTGAAATTATATTCCATTCCTTTAGAAGTGTGCTTTCATTTATTCATGTACATTTTCAGGATTATCTAGTTTCACTCTTCACAGGCTGTGAACCACACTGATGGAATCAGTGCATTCAGCTTTTAGTAGTTAGCAGTGGAGCATGAACCTCTACTGGAGAGAGGGGAGCACAAGCAGCTTTTTCCTTTTTATATCCATTTGCTGTGGAGAGGGAGGTTATACCCAGATATTGCTGAAGAAAACAAAGAATGTTAAGTCATGAACCAAAACAAACTGACTTGAAATTTAAGTGTGATTAACTATAGAGAAGAAATCACACCACCTTTATAAATCTTATTAAATAAGTTCTCAGTGTATCCTGATGGGGAAAAAATTGACACAGACACTGAAGGCATAATTGTGTGTACGCCTCTGATGTGCCTGGTGTGGGGTTAGTAGCTCTGACCCAGGAAGCTGTGACCGGTCTGGAGAGATGATCCCGTGAGGAATCGTCTTCCCTAGGCCTGGTGTCTTCCCTCAGCCATAGCTGGAGTACCCTTGCAGAGAAGCTGTCAGCTCTTTAGTGATTGTCAGCTCGTGATTTCAGCTTTTTGCTCTGCTGGGCAATCTCCAGGCCAGACCAGGAGGAGAGAGACGAGAGACCCGTATAGCAGTTCTGCATGAGGCAGCTTTATTAGCCCACAACCTGCATAGGGGAGGCCAAGGACGAGCTCTCTCTCCTCCCAGGGGCAGAGGGCTAGCTCTTATAGGGATCCAGGGGGTGGGTGTCAGAGGATAAAAGCCAATGGGTTACAAAGGATCTGCATAGGGTCTCCCAGAGGATTCTGGGTCTGTCTTCTTCTCACCGTAACTGCAAAGTAGCTCCCTTTCCAGGGAGAGTCCTGCTGGGCAGTTAAGCAATCTCCTTATCTCAGCAGGCCTCTCTCCATGGCAGGGGCTGGGCATACCCCACACACCTCTGTGCTGATTTTGGCTGGGGTGGAGTTGATTTCCTTCATAGTAGCTAACGTGGAGACTGTGGTTTGGGTTTGTGCTGGAAACAGTGTTGGTAACACAGGGGTGTTTTACTTACTGCTGAGCAGTGTTATCACAGAGTTAGGCATTTCTCTGACTCACCTCACCAGCGAGCAGGCTGGAAGTGCACAGGAGTTGGGAGGGGACACAACCAGGACGGCTGACCCCAGCTGACCAAACAGATATCCCACACCACAGAGCATCATGCTCAGCAATAAATCTGAGGGAAATAAGAGAAAGAGTGAACATTCTGAATGATGGGATTTGTATTCCGAAGTCACTGTTACATGTGATGAATTCTGGCTTTCCTGGGGATGGCTGAATACCTGCCTGCCCATGGGAAGTGGTTGTAAGGACTTAAAGAGCACAGTTCCTTGTCTCAAACACTGTTAAGGCCACAGAAGGACTTTGCCATGAGATAAGTACAGAAAGAAGTGACAGAATGGTGCTAACTCCAGGCCTGGTAGAAGCAAGGTATCTGGTTAAGCACATCCTGGTTAATGCATCCAGACAAAAATTCCCACTGTGGCACACTGCAAAGAAGCAACTGCTCATATGCATATCACCTGTCAAACAAAGATCACCCCAAGTTATGGGACTGATGGCATCTGTGACCACCAGTGACGACCAAAGCCACACCAATTTATGCCTCCATAAATACCTGGAATTTGGACTGTAAGTACACCACCACAGCAGGAACTTGAAATAAGATAAAGGTGGTACTATTGTCTGGGTGTTATCTCACACCTAGGGGGAGGTTAACAAATCATGGGGAGAAGAATGTATTGGACACCAAAAAATGCAGAATTTACAGAAAATTTACAGAATTTTCCACAAGGAAAGACAACTCAGCAACTGTGCTGAAATCAGCTCCAGCTGGGTAAAAGGTAGTTCTGTCAAAGGGGAGATCATGACCACCAACTCAGGGCACACTGACCCAAGAAACCTACCTCAAGAAACTCAAAAGAGAAAGACTGAGTGTGAGGACTAATCAGCATTAGAAGCAAAGAAATCATTTAACCAATAGAACTGTGTATCCAGTGAGCATTTATTTATTCTTTTGGTTGCTAAAATGTACAAATAGTGAACATTTTGAACAACCTCAGGACCCCCAACACTGGGAAGGTGGTGAAGAAGGACCATCGGGATGCTGTTGGATCCACGGGTGGTGACTATCTTCTGCTCGATCTGTCTCTGTCTCACTCCCCCACCCTCTCTCTCTCCTCTCTTTTCCATTTCTTTCTATCTCTCTACCACATTTTATTGTTATAAAATCCATACTATTGACCTCAGCATATGGAGTTATTTGCACCTTAATATCTCTCAATAATAGGATCATAACAGTGGTGAATGAATTCCTTGTCTTACTTTGCTTGCATGTGCACTTTTTGCTCTACCTATTAAATTGTCTTTATCTCAGCCCACGACTTTTTTTCAGTTTTACCTTTCTTATTCTCCCTCCCATTCCAGCAGGGGGAAGTAGTTGAGCAGCTGTGTGTGGTTTAGTTACTGGCTGAGGTTAAACCACTGCAAACCCTCAAACTGACTCTTCTCCATGGAGAAGATGTAGTGTGGAAGCTAATCATAAAAGGTCATTTTCTTGAGGAGTAACTATTTCAGCTCAGGCTATGAACTGTAATAGCTCAGTCTGGACTTCTACATTTTGCACAGACAAGATGAGTTGCTGCAAAGATTTCCAAAGTTCTCCACAAAACCAGATCAAGTTAATGTCTCTTTTCCTTTTCCCCTTCAGACTCCATGAGTCTTTGTATATCAGAAAATGAAAACCTGTGAAACTACTGACAAAGCACTAGAAGAATTCCTGAGACAGTGCAAGAAAAATGAACTTTCAACCCAGTATAGGGACAATTTTTCATTTCTTTTCTTACCAATACAATCACAGTGAAAATTCTCTTATTATTTCACTAAGACATTAAATATAAGTAAATATGTATTTCTGGACCATTCCATCTTATACCATGATGACAAGCATGGACTTGTTTTCATCCTTCAGTCTGTGTGAATCTTTTTTTGCTGCTCCTTGTTTTATTCATTTACATAGCTACAAGATAAAAGCAAGAAAGATTTTCTATTAAAACCTTCAGATTTGTGTATCTCCTTAGGATTGTTTTGGAGATAAACATAGTTGTTAACTTAACTTTGTTTCCTAAGCAGATGATGGCCCTGATCTTATCAGAAACATATGCATGATTTCTTTGTTAGTTTACAGGAATAGACCTGTCACACAATTGCAAGCAAAAGCTTTTCCAGTCTAATTAGGAAGACACAAAAACATGAGGCAGACCTCCAGGAAAAACTAATTACACAAGTCAAGGGAACTGTTTAACTGGAGTGATTACAAGGATGCTAAATATGAGAAAAGTCACAAATTCAGTGTGGTATATTCCTTTGATGACATAAATACATTTTTTAAAAATGTTTACCCTGTAGCAATGCAATTTGTTATCTCCTTTTTGTTTAGAAAAAGGCTCCTATTTCTCTGTGGAAAACTTTGAAAAACTTGTATTTCAAAAGAGTTCTGCTTTCACATCATATTTGATGCAAAACTATTTTAATAAGGTTTTTTAGGTAAGCACATGGATAACAGATACACAAGCCTTATATTTGTCTAATTCTATTCTGTTTATGTCATATGTAAGCATATCTTACTAGATTATATTGTTTTGAACATTCAAGAAATGCCCTCTATAAGATTCACATATAAAATTTGTAGTCTTGAAAATGATACATGATATTTTACAGAAAAAAAAATTCCATTACATTATCTTGATACTAAAAGATTCTGTTTCTAAAATGATCCAAGTATCTTAACTCTACAATCAGCCACAATGAGTAACATGTCTTCTGTGACACATATGTGGGGTACTTCTGGGAAGTCCTGAAAAAACTTATATTTATGCATTAAGGCAAAGTTCTTCTCTTGCTTCACGTTTCCTCATCCCCCTAGTTGGACTAGTAAAAACAGAATGAAGTGAACTACTTTTTATTTCATCAGGAATTTGCAAGGGTTTCTTTGACTGCCGGAGCAGCAGTGTGGGAAACAGTCCTGTCCTCTACTCCCTTAAAACCAAAGATTGGCACCCTTCTCCTCCGTCTGCCTTGTCCCATGGTGTGCTGGGCTCTGACAACATGAGCAGCACCCCCTGTACACCCCGCCAGTGCCAGGCTGTGGCAGCTGTCCCTCTGAGGCTGCCCACGCACACAGCAACCTCTGTTACCAGCAAGATGTGACTCCATAAGGCTCATTGGGGAGGGTTGCCTAGAGGAAAATACCTTGCTTAAAAATGAGAGCTGATATTCCAACTGGAGAATAACATAACCTCAGGAACTGAACTGAAAATCCAACACAAGCCTTTTCGATCCATGACCGAATCCAGTTTCCACCTGGTATCTGATAAATGTACTGCAAAACTGAAATCCTAGGCCAGTATGCGTAATCAGTCACCTGTAGGTACACAGTTCACAGCTTTACAGGAAGTTTTTGCCTTGAAAGATGCTTTTTCAAATAACCTTAACATAGTCAAATCAAAGCTAATTTCCATTACGATTAGGCCATCCATTTACTCCTCAGTGAAGTTCACAGTATTTTCATGCTAAATTTCACATTTCAAACTTAATCTTTTACAGCTTTAGGGCTAATCAGGGAGAGGTCAGTCACAGCTGTATATCTATATTTATATTTATATATCTCCCATAAAGACATACTCAGAAACAGCTGATAGATAAGAACAGTAAGCTCAGCAAGAGAAATGAACAGTCATCCTTGTTTTGTCAAAAGAGTGTACTTTCCACTACATTCTCCTTTTAAAGTATTTTTTAAAGCAGTTCTTTAGGACTTGGAAGTATCTGCCAAAACTCCTTTGACATTTTGATTTTCGTGTCACTTACCCTAGGCTGGGAATAAATCATAACATAATTTCTTAAATTAGGCTGACATATGGCACTCAACAGTTTCTGGTCACCACTGCTACAAAATTACATTGACTGCTTTGTGGTTTTAATACGCAGATATCAAAAATGAATGCATTACTGGCATCTACTACACGTGGGTTTGTGGTCTCATCTCATCCTGAAGCCTGTAAAACCCTCATAACCTGATGGGCACACCTACATGTCTTGTGCCAGCCTTCTTTGCTTCACCTCAGTAACAGTGGCCCAAAGAATAAATCCATGCTTGTCATTTTAGTGTGTTTGCACTGTACACAGGAAAGCTCAGAAGGGCTTTGCTTCCACTGGCAGTCTACCTGTTCAATTTTCCAATAAAATCTTGGCTTTTTGAAAAGCACTTCTTGAGCCATAAATGCATTCAGAGAAGGAGTAATAATGGTACACTGCCAAATAGCTTGGTTAATAAACCAGAGATTAGCAAGTGAACATGCCCTGCATTTAGATGAACTCCTACCGTTCTGGTTCATAGCATCACAGAATATGCTGAGTTGGAAGGGATCCATCAAGATCATCAAGTCCAAGTCCTGGCCCAGAACATGTGTCATGGTTTAAGCCCAGATGGACACCCCAAGAATCCCACCATGGAGAAACATGGACAGCATTGTCCAAATGCTGCTTGAACTCAGGCTTGGTACTGTGACCACTTCTCTGTGGAGCCTGTTCCAGTGCTAAACCACCCTCTTTGGTGAAAAACTTCTTCCTGATATCCAACCTAAACATCCCCCAACTCAGCTTCATGCCATTTCCTCAAGTCATGTCACTGGTCACGAGAGTGAAGAGATCAGTTCTCGTGCCTCTGCTTTCCCCCATGAGGTTATCCAGTTTTTCTAGAGTTAGGAAAAACTGTTCTATGAGCACCAAATTAAAACTTAATTTCTTATGGCTGCCTCACTTCTTGTTGCACTCGATGTCTGTCATCTGTTCCTAGAGCTTTTCTCAAGTGTTCATTGTAGCTGGTTCTTATGCTACTTCTCTGTGTCCAGCAAGATCAGCCACGCCTTCATTCAGGACAGCTGTGTACAGAATCTATTTAATGACACATTTTCATGAACAAACCAGCCTTTTAATGCCTTTTGAATCCTCTTCTGATTCATTTTTTTTAAATTGTCAATGGGATTTCAGACTTCTTCAGTGAGGTAAACAGACATGGTCATATAGGAATCATATAGGAAACTGAGAGAAAAATGGAACAGAAAAATGTCTATATCTGTAGTTATATAATTATAAATTATCTCTACCATGATTTCTAATTGGAATTAAGGCAGTAAACATCAGGTAGGAGGCATGCATATAGGCAGGAGCAGACAATAACATTGAGGCCATTAAAAAGTCATGTGAATCTGTTATTATCATGTGTCTCTGTTATTAATGATCAACAAAACAGAGTCCTGCTCTCCTCCTACAGTGTTTCCATTGACATCTGCTGCTCAGCAGCTAAGCATATTAGAGTCTGAGTGCTATTTTGGGAGGAACTGGTTTCCAGAAGGAGGGGTGGACCTTGGGTGAAACAAATAAGGATGTTTTCCATTGCCAAACCCCAGAACAGAATTTAATGTAATTAACAAGCAATATAATCTGGTGTGTACAATTGAGGAGAGTTCTTCCTCCTACTCTTTGGATGGCTGTCTATTTGCATTACAAGGTCCGCAGGAGAAAAATGTCTTTCTGTTTGCATTGTGTTAAGCACTGAGGTGTCTCATTTGAGCTGGAACTAAATGTTGCCAAAAGACAAATATGTCCTTTGCTGTAATATTAAAGTTCTCTGTTTCTAGCATATGTTTGACCCATGGAGAGCTGTGGGCCCATTTCTGTCTGTATCAGGGCTGGAGTGCTAAGAGGGGCTTGCTTTCCCTGGTCAGCAGCACTTGCTCAAGCGCTACTGCAATTTCTTATCTCCTCCCATGTAATTTCCTGGCATTTCATATATTTCTTTGCTTGATACTTGAAAGCATTCATGTTCATCATATTAACCTGCACTTGTACCCACTTCACACTAGTAGTATATTTCCCAGTAGGGAAAGGCAGAAACTGTTGCTGTTCTTGGGGCCAGTACCAGCACCGTAAGTCCTCAAGAACTCCATGTTCTCCCTAAAAGCGAGATCTTTCTGATCAGAAGTCACTGGGAAGGTATTTGTGTCATCAACCTTATAGAAATTTATCTAGTATAAGTTTAAATTTAATTCTTTGCTAGTAGTTAGATGGCAGATGGTACTTTCATAGTTGACATCCTCAGTGATGTTGTGCAAACAGCAAAGTAAATATAACTATTATCAATTTTAGTCTCTGGAGCAAACCAAGAAGAAGTAACTCAAATATACCATGAGGTAAGAAAAACAAAAAAAATGATAGAGACTTCATGTTCAACTTTTTCCAAGGTACTTTTTTTCCTATTTCTAAGCCATAGAGGAAAAGGAAAGAAATAGGTATTGGTGATTGAGTGACCTCTTAAATGAAAATTGTATTTACTTGTTATTTTCCTTCCTTGTCTCTGTTTCATGAATTTTATTTCTCTGATACCAAAGCATAGATATCTAAAAAAGAAATTTTAAATTTATTCAGAGAAGTCTTCTTTGGAGACACAATAAATGTTGCTTTCAGGATTCACAGGGTTCTGATTTTCTTAGTATAAGTTTTTATTTTTACCATAGTTCACAGATATACAACTTTCACAGAACAGGCTTAGCAGTTCTGTGTGAAATGTAAGCTCAGCAGAGCCTTTAGGTCTTCAGTCCTTGGTAGGCAGCACATGAATAAGCTATGAGACGAGAATGCTCAGACCTTGAAAATTATAAAAGTAGTTTGATGATGAAGTTATTAGTAGAAAAGAAGGAAACCCAGGTGTAAAGATGTTACAAATCCAATAAGAAAGATGTTACAAATATAATAATAAATAATCAAATGTTAATAATTGTTACGATCTGGTTTAAACCCAGAAAAGCAAAGCAAGCTAAGTCTCTGTGCATAAACCAGAAAGAACTTAGAAGGTTCAAAATATTCCCAGAAATGAAATTAAAACTAAACGAGGTTAGATGTTGATGCCAAAAAATGTATGTATTTTATTTAATAGTAGAGAGGAAAAGAAAAAGGAAAAGGAAAAGGAAAAGGAAAAGGGAAAAGGGAAAAGGGAAAGGGAAAAGGGAAAAGGGAAAAGGGAAAAGGGAAAAGGGAAAAGGGAAAAGGGAAAGGGAAAAGGGAAAAGGGAAAAGGGAAAAGGGAAAAGGGAAAGGGAAAAGGGAAAAGGGAAAAGGGAAAAGGGAAAAGGAAAAAGGAAAAAGGAAAAAGGAAAAAGGAAAAGGAAAAGAAAGAAAAGTGTGAGTGGGGGGGGACAGGGAGAGGTGACAGGGGTTGCAGATGGAACCATATCACCTATCCAAGGGTCCCGATGACGTCTTGTTGCTCCCCTCCATCTGGTCTGCTGGTGGTGAGGGTCCCTCCTTGCCGCTGTGGCCGCCCTCGAACAAGAGCAGCTCCTTCCTGCCCTGTCATTCTCAGCATCACGAAGAAGGAAGAGGAGCAGAGAAGAGCTCAGGGCAGGGTACCCAGCCAAGCACATCAGCAGTAAAATGGGCAGAAGAGTCAGCTGTGCGGCATCAAGACTGCCCCATTTGTGGTGAAAGCACAGCCAGGCACCAGTAACTTTTTTACCTATGATCCAACTTCAATTAACAACATGCATCATCCATCCCACCAGAACCAGCATTGCTGAAGACCCTTCCCACCAGCTTTCATGATGAGAAGAGCATTTGTAGAGGAGCTAAAAATAGACCCCCAGCAATCAGAGCTGAAAGACACTGGCAAGTCAGCATCAGAAAATCCAAATTCCACCTGCTTGTGCCCCATCCCTTTTCCAGGGAGGGCTGCCCACTCTCAGCTATAAACTATAATATTTCAGTCTCTGACAATAACTCAAAAAAATTATTTATTGAGTACAATTTTAACCTTCATCCCTAGGCTGAAATAAAGATAAGGGAAAAGTACCCAAAGAAAAATTCCATATGCTATGCCTACTCTTTCTTTCTGTTGACTTCCACTACTTAGTCATCAGATATATCATAGAATGTCTGTAAAGATTTGGAGAGCACAGTGATCACACTATGCATGAGACCTGGCACATATACATGATACATTTGCCACTAGGGCTACAGCTCATCTCCATAATCCTCATAAATTTTGGGAAGAAAGAGCAAGAGAGGCTCCTATCTGATGTAAATTGGCAAAGATCTATTAAAGTCAGTGGTGCTGGGCTGATTTACACCATCTGAGGAAGCAGCCTTGCTCAGCCATTGACTAAATACTGCCACTAGTGAACAGACTGAGCCAAATAAACGGCAGCTAGGACTTGCCACAATTCACTGGATTCCTTAAGTCATTATTCTAGTGCATAGTACTATTATAGATAAATTTAAAGGTAGATTTATCTAGCAAATGCCAGCAAACTTCAGATATATAGGTATAGATAGCTATAGATATAGACAAAATTTCTTAATCTAATCTTAGTTACAGTGCTGGAAACCCAGGTGGATTCTGCTGACATGGAATTGATTTTAGCCACAGTATCAGAAACTGGAAAGAAACACTGGAAATAGCTGGTGGAGAGAAAGTGTTTTTCATCCATGTTCTCCTGTTTTCTTCTGGAAAGACTTGTTCTCTCAGTATGTTCCCCATGCTCAACCCCTAGACATCCCATATACATCCACAGTGATGAGACAGCACCGCCACCATGCCTGCTTTTCCTGAGGGAATAATGTCTTGTAGTGACATGACAGATTTCCAGCAGAGGGAAGAGTCTGCCCTTATCTTCTCTCTAAATGTGCAGGCAAGCTCAGAGTACACTCCATTGCCTTCAACTCACTTCTTCAGACATTTAGCCTAAGGCTTTCAAAAGAAAATCTCCCTGGCTTTTCTTTGCCTCTGTTCCACAGGCATCTCCAAGCACCCATGGGTATCTCATCCTTTTCTCCCTAATCTCTCTGCAGGCTATAATCACCTCCTAAAATACAAGAAATTTCACAGAGGTTTCCTCACAACAGTGACTGTTACCAAAGCAATGCAGGTTTTGGGTCACACCAAATTTCTTCATTTCTTATCATACCATTTCAGCAAATGGTTATGAAATGAACTGCACATATTTATGCAACCACAGTAATCTCACTTTAAAAATTCAAGGAGTTTATCTGTTTATTTTCTCTGGGTAACCTGTTTTTCCCTGGCTGACTACTGATCCTCTCAAGGCATTTAGCCAGCTTCTGGCTCCAGATAGCATTAGTTTCTAAATCACTATACACCATTAAATCCTCACCATTTAACTCTTTCAAAGTCTTGATTTTATCAGGCATATTTTCTTGATCATAACTGTTTATAGGTAATATTTCCAAGTTCGGGAACATGTTAGACTTAAACACAGCCCAGCTCTCACCTATTTACATATCAAAAATAGATTTATTATGTCTGAGATATGTTACTCAGGCTTCCCATCCATCTGTCTCATTTCTGCTTGGTTGAGCAGACCTCTGAGCATATAGTAGAGTGTTTTAAAGAGTCAGCAGCACTGAGGGTTACATGGGTAATGCAAAACGCCTGATGTGGCCCTATCCTCACACAAGGAAAGCTTTTTGCAGTCCACATATGCACTTACCTTTCCTAAATGATCCCAATTCTGGTTCATGTCTCCTCTGGGTCCAAGAGAGGAGTTGCAGATTTTAGGAGACAGCAGAGCAAACAGACCAGCAGATACAACTCCCTTTAACTTATTCAACTCTACTGAGCCATTTACATAAAAGCAGCATTTCACACAAACCTGCCCACCAAAAATCCACCTGTGATGGGCTTGCACACCAACACCTGACCAAGAGCTGAAGACTAATAGTTGTATGGGAAAGCTGAAGGATTGAATGACTTTCCAGAAAGCAAAGAAGGGTTGATTGGCTTTCACGGTTTCCATACTTTCTCTATCAGCTGCAGCTCTTTGGACTCTGAAGCTGAACTGAACTTTGTTTATTTGATATCTGTCATCATCACCAGCATTTAAGTTTCCCTGTTGTCCCACAAACATCCACTGGGTTTGGGATGTGCAGCCAAACATTTAGCCTCCTCTCCAGTATCTTCAGCCAGGAATTTGTCTCAGGTGTCAATCATACTGGTGACAGGCATTAGGAACAGCTGTGCTGTTTTTCATGGCTTTATCTACATAACGTGCTGAAGAGAGGCCTTCCACCAGTAAATACAAGTGTATGGTGTATACACACAATATACACTACATAAAACTATATATAACTTTAAATATATAGAGATAAAAATATGTGAGAGTGTAACTCATAAAATACACCAAAATATTATGAAATGCCATGATACACCTGAATCCCTCTAAGAATTGATTTTAACTGTTAAAAAGCTAAAATGCTATGATCTTTTAGGAAACTTCTGGCCTAGAAAGATATTATTGTATTAGTTTTAATAAATTTCAGATCAAATTTAGATGGGCATGGTAAGAAATAAATGTTAATTATCACAGATGAGCATAAAAAGAATAATAATACAAGACAGAAAAAGACAATGACCTGATATGATATAGTTCAGGCTAGTTATGCTGCCAAGAACAAAGTATTTAATTAGTGAGGTCCATAAAAGATGTCCAAATATTTTTTTTTTACTCTACTTGTTATATGCCTAGCTTATTAAGAACAATCCAATGGAATGTTCTTTTCAATTAGTAAAATCTTAGATTGTAAAAAAAAATTGGTTAAGGGATTGGAAATATTCCACATTCTATATAAAGGAACAATTCCCATTTTTTAGAGAAAAATCATTCCAATTTTCACCAGTTGTAGTGGTTTGGTTCAAAATATCCATTACTTACTTATTTTCCTTCTGTGAGATAAGAATTAGGAGAAAGCAAACCAGGCACAAAACTTAAAAGAATATAAAGAAGTTTATTAACAGACCTAAAAGAAAGAAAGAAAGTCAGACTAAACCTTCAGAACACTTTTCCTCCCCCCACCTTCCTCCCTTCTCCCACTGACCATGTAAAAAGACAACCCTTGAGATTTCCAGTCAGGTTACCACCTCTATAATAATCTTTTTCAGTTCACTTAGGGAGAGGAGTCTCTCTTGCTCATGCTACAGAGACATCTCCACAAGACACAGTTCTCTCATGGCTTCAATGTCACAGCAAGACAGCCGGCTGGGTTGGTTCTCTGCTCACATGTGAAAGTCCCTTCCCTCGACTTACAGCTTTCCCCACAACTGCTTTCGAGGGTCCAATCTTGAGCTAATGGGGTACCATTTTAAGGTTGAGCTGTTTGGAAACAAAGTTTCTCTTCACCTATCTCTGGAAGCATCTTCAGCTCCAGGAACAGAGGCCCTCCTCCTCCCCTGGGAGCAAGGGTCTTCATCACTTTCATCTCTCTCTGTTCAAGCTTCTCATCAAATCACAGCTGCTTCAACAGCTGCTTGTTTCAGCACAGGTACTTTTGCTCACAATTACAGTCATTTGCTTGTTTCAGCACAGGTACCTTTGCTCACCATTGCAGTTTGAATGCTCCACCCCCCATGCTTCATGAAATTACAACGGGTACTCTGATGTATCACAGTCCATCACCATAGATTTACAACAGAATTTCAGCTTCTAGGCTTGAAGCATCTCCTCTTTCTCCTCCCTCAGGGTTTCAGCTCTTCCTTCATCACTGACTTTGGTGTCTTTATTGTATTTTCTTCACATGCCTTTACCTTTCTCTTTCCTTTAACTTAGGCGAGGATTGATGTCTGCAGGTTTCATCTGTTCTGGTGAATCTTACAGCACTAAAAGGGTTAATCTCACCCAGGCCCCACAGCTGAATTCGCCTCTCACTGTTGGCACATGAGCTTTGCCGGGCAGTGGCCTCAGATGAATTTTGGCTGCACTGGAGGGCAGGGGAAGGCCTGGCCTGGCCATGCCACAGGCGGCCTGCATGGAGCAGGGCTGTGGGTGGAACAGGGCCGCACGGCTCCAGGATGGCTGTGTCCCGGCCGGCTCGGGCCAAGCAGGGCCCGGCCCAGTCCCGCTGGGCCCCGCGGGCCCCCAGTTACCTGTCCAAAAGCTGGAAGCAAGAGAGCTTTCATGGGGTTTGTCCATCCTTAAATGTGGATCACAGAGGCGTGTCAAGCTTCTTAAGTGGCTTTAAAAAGATGCCAATATTCAAACTAGCCAGTTGATTGGTTCAGTCGGGTCACAGAGGAAGCTGTAAGCACCTCTGCAAAGAATCACTTCTGTGGCTGGAGCCCTCTTTAACTAAAAACCCAAACTATGCTAAACCATGACACCAGTCTATTCAGTGCCAGCAGGGTTTAAAGGTATTCAACCATGTGCATCTAAAATATTGAAGTTGTAACAGAAAGTTGGTCAGCTCACAAAGAAAAATCTTTTGTCTGCAAACACAAGATTTAAAGGGAAAATTAGGCGTATATTTTGTATCTCAAGTAAAAAGCATGAAGACAGACACAGTATAGTAGAAAATATATTGTTATCCAAAGCTGTAAAAATCTGTCCTGCTCAGTCAGTCAGTAAGCTGAGATTCTGTATGTATAAACTCCATATTCTTGCCAGCAGATCATAGGCAAGTTGGTGAACGCAGAATTGCCTACCTACCTTTTCGTCATACAAATGAGCTGAAGTGCCCTTGGCAAAGAATGCAAAGTCATGCCAACAGAATACAGATTTAATACTGCTGTAACAAGGTATTTTATTAAAGCTGCAGTGAAGTGTCTGCATGGAGAGAAAATTCTGATGACCAGCATTTCAAACAACAAGTACTACCTATTGTTCATCCAGTAAATTATGGTTTTATTGTAATGAGGAAAGACCCAGCAGGACACTAGGAAAAGTAGTTTTGCTTTAAAAATCCACTGAAAATAAGTATTTGTGGGGACATATGAGACATATTTCATTAAAATTTTGTTTCTGAGAAATTCTTAATTGGGAGAAATACCTAGCAGCCAGGAGAGTCTTTTATGCCTCTTTCTCATCATTATATAAAGTGATAAGACTGAAAGAGCTGCCAGACTGAAAAAAAAACATAGAGAGAGCTCTTTGTCTCCAAGACAAATGTCATTCTTATTTTAAGTCCTCTCTAGTCTATAAATATGAATTAAAATCAGATTGGAGGAAAACAGAAATACCTTCTCTTTTTTTGCATTTTCATTTATATTACACCCATTAGACATGCATTTCATTTCAGTTTTCTAATTACAATTCTCAAACAGGTTTAGAAAAGTAGGTATTTAATATTTCATTTTCTGAATTTGTCTTTAAAGGAGAAGTAATGTTGATGGAAAATCCTATTCAGCTCTGTTAATATGTAGAGTATTCCAAAGTCACAATATATATTTTGATCAATATAGGAAAAAAGAAATAGCAATCAAAATGACAAATTTCTTGGTATGCTCTTTTCAACTTCTTTCAAAAGACATGAAAACTTGTACACTTGTAGGTTGGGCAATTTTACTGTTTCAAAAAGTATTTTGTACTGTAGGTCTTCAATCACCATACTACTCTGAATGTCATATGAGGGTTATCTTTGCATA
The DNA here is from genome assembly GCF_020740725.1 of Corvus hawaiiensis. NCBI lineage: Eukaryota > Metazoa > Chordata > Aves > Passeriformes > Corvidae > Corvus > Corvus hawaiiensis. The sequence continues at coordinate 110,544,825 of NC_063214.1, read as the reverse complement.
TTTTACCAGGAATTTCTCTGCATAACTTTTGGGTTATCTATCATAACAAAACAAAGACAAAAAATAATGAAAGTAGTAATAAAAAAATAAAATCAAGGAAGCATAGCCTGTGGCTCATAACAGATTATACATGTGCATATACCCAAAGAGGAAAATTATCTTAGAGCTTTCTTGTTTCCAAGACCTTCCCCTCTCTGGCCCTCATAGCCTACTCATTTTCCTTCAAACCCCTGATGCCTCACTGCTGAAATGACCTCAGTTTCCTGAGGACCTATCATGGGGACAAGACTTTTGCAGGGATTAAAGTTATCAGAGGTGCAGGCTGTACATGTGAAAATATATCAATTTAAATAAGATTAAAAATATTAATCCCTGCAGGCATTCAGAGCTGCCTGCTACATGATTGTTGGTCTTACTATTCTCACATGAACTTCCTAGTATACAGTAATTGCTTACTGTGCTACTGTATAAATAGCACTAGACAGATAGTTTAAAATAAATATATCTCTTTTTGCTTTGGTGACAATTATAGAAATCATTAACAGTGCCTAGTCTCCTCTATTGCTGTGAAGCATTTGAACAAGAAAAATAATAGTATGAGATAAAAATAGTCTTTAATTATCTCTAAAATGAATTTGCTGCCCCATAAACCGTGATGGCCTTTCACACTGACCAATTACCCTGGTCTACTGCTGTGAGTACATATTTTGGAAAGTCAGGATACAGAAGCTATTATAGAAAGAATCAAGGAGCAGGTACAACGTAACCTTGTGGTACTTTGGATAAAAACAAGTAGAAAATGGGGGGATAAAAAAACCCTTGCCAAGACTCTTATTTTAGCAGTATTTGTGACTATCTCTGGTCATAAGGAAAACTGGACTGTCACTGCTCTCTATGTGCATGTGGAAAGCTCAGCAGCACTCATGTTTCTGCACAAGTATTGCTCATAATTTGTCCTGCTTTTCAGAAAAGTCAGGGAACAAGAAAAAGTTTCTAAAATGTTGTTTCAAATACAGATGTTTCAAATTTTTGAAATTTATTTTTAAGATTTTTTTCCTCAGTTTTCATTTGTCAGCTGTCCCTCATATGTGGTGTTCCTACACAATACATATTTATAGTAAAGCAAGCATGCATATTGTACAGACAGTGCTTTTAGTGGGAGAAAGTAATAAAATCTTTGTCGCTGGCCTGAGTAAAATTGGGATTTTATCCTGAATATTTCATTCTGGCATTTAATTCCTGACTGTCTATGCTTTAAAATTTAAAATGCAATATATTAATTAATCCCACTAATTTAAAAACTCCAAATATTTTAGCCTATTATACCTCCCAGAAGTTTCTTTTTTATATTATCCAAAAATGTGTTGACTGTAGGATGTTATTTCAAGAACATCTAAATTTACATTTCTGACATAACACTTCTGCTCTTAAAATCAGCACTCTACAAGAGTAATGACTAGATTCAGAAACTATTATAAAGGGTCTGAATTAGAGGGAGTTTCCCAATACTCTTTTAAAATAGTAAATAAAACTTGTGCTTACACATATAACTTAAAGAAGCAACTTTAGGATCTACAAATGAATAAGCTACTGCACGAAGTTTTCCTAGTGTGTCTGCTATTTATTGACACAAATGTTTCATGTCACTCGATTAAAAATTTAAACCAAAGAAAAACTTTATTTTCAAACAAAAGTGTCTCATGCATTTTATTCTAAAAGGTTCATTTAACAGGATGTTGAATATTCTTAAAGAAAGATTTGAGAGTGGTCTCGAATACTCTTGAAGCATTATTACAGGGCTTCACAAACTCTGAATGTTAAAACCAACACATGCAATGGTATGAGAACCCAGATTTGCTCTGCATTTCAGTCTGTAAGAATATAATCAATGCACTACTATGTCTGACCAAGCATCCATGAATGCCTAAGTTTCTGCCTAGGGCAGTTGCAGACAAGATTCTGGTTAAACCAATCCCTCAAGCTAGGCCAGTGCTTGGGATCCCTTCTCCTCAGCAACTCTTGCATTAGGGATGCTAAAAGGTACATCTCTGCTTAGACATTTTTTGATCCATTTATGGATAAATAGTCAAAGAATTTGTCTACTTCTCCATCAAACTACTTATCTGCTGCCACATCCTTCTGTGGGCAATAGTTTGCAGATACCATAATCCTAGAAACTATTTTTGTCATGTTGATTTTCTGTGCTAGGATTTTTCTGGAAAGATGACAGTTTTAGAAAGTCTACACATTGACACTGCACATGGAAAAGTCTAAGGATTCTTACTGCTGTGGTAGAGCTGCTCGTTACACTGCATTTTTATCAATAATTTTATGTTTGTTGGTATGTTTGTTTTTACTTTTGATCATTGTTGGTTTGACAGGGTTTATGGTGTAAGTACTTTAGAAAAGTGAAAATCATAAGAAACCAGAAATGTCACCAGAGTAGTGGTAATATAAAATTGGTACAAATAGTCACACGGTATCCTTGAGATACCTTCAGGCCATAAACCATGTGACTGTAGAGAATTTAGACCAAGGTAAATTAATTTTTGAACATTAAATTACACTTGCCAAAGAGAATTTAAAAAGGCTTCCTAAAAATTAAATCCTTTTCACAGGAGTTATTCCCAGTAAAAAAACCATAATAATTTGCTTGAATCACAATGGTCTTTCTTACTGGAAAGACAAAAAAACACAACTGCTGACAAAATAACATTTGGGGCAAACCACAGCACTCATTGTTCCCAAGGAGTCAATAAAACTGGGAATGACTGAGACAAGTACCATGAAAAAATATGGCATTCAGAATGTAAAATTTCTCTCTTCTTTCCTTCCCATGACTGAATTGAATTTAAAAATTAATAAAAAGGAAAAGGAAAAAAATGAGTTTGCCATAACAGGAAAATAAGTAAGGTAACAATGACATGGTATTGACATACAGAAAACATGAGTATTTGCAGAACTCTGTAATATGGTTTCTTATGAAAACTGAAAACATATAAGATTCACTTGTTTGGAGGTCTCACTGCAATGAAACTGAGCTGAGATTTATTGAGAATTACATTTGAATTCATGAAACTCCCAAGAAAATATGGAATTTCATTGGGGTTTGTAGCTATAATGAAAAATTATAGGAGCAGTTATAGAGTTGTTTGGGGTTTGAATGCCAGTCCAGTTGCAGTAAAATGATCATGCCAAATTCACAGTACTAAAGTCATGGTCTCAAATAAATTCTACTTCTATTTTAATTTTATTTTTCACAAATCTGCTTTTAAAGAGATAATAACCTGCAAATAATACTGGCAGTCCAATATGTTCCTCCAAATTTGTCTCAATATACTTGGCAGCATAAGCAATCCTGGAAAACAAACCCTGTTGAACCGCAAGATGGCTTTGTGTGTATCCAACAAATGTTCCCTCCACTCTCACAAAAAGAATGGTCTCCCAAAGTTTCCTAGACCAAGTGAGCCCACTGCAGTCAGATTGGAGGTGAAACTTCATTTTTTCAAACAAATGGTGCAACTGTGTTTTCTTTTCATAAGCTTAGCTGGAATGAAATTAATAAGGTGAATGCTGGTTTTATCCATGTGTCCATGACACATGGACAGCACAATTCAGAGGCTTGCACAGCTCATGACCTCTTGCATAACAAAACTGAGTTATTTAACTGCACAAATTTTTTAAACATTCATATTAACATTCCTGTAATGTGATTCTTCCCACCTCACTATACTAAATAGCTTTTTAAGATAAAATTTGCCTTGAAATCTGAAGAAAGGCTAGCAGTATCCTATACCAATATGGAATGGAGACATATATCTAAGAAGAAAGTCCATTTTTTTTATGTGGTTTACCTGTTTGCAAGTCTGTCCTCTGATCCTATGTGAATTACAATCTCTATGGGTTAGTTCATCTGAAGAGTCTGTGGATACTATGGTGCCTACTTCAGAGAGCCAAAGTCTTTGCAAATATTCAGTATCTCAGGCCCTTCACAGCTGAGGACTTAGTGCCAGAAAGGCCCTTCAAAGTTATGTTACTAATTTATTTCCCAAATTATATGATTTAATGTTTTTGGTTTTATTCACCCACATTTTCTCCATTATTCTACTTTACAGCCACATCCCATTTAAAAAAAGTATCATTTTTCCTATCTCACTGCTACAGTTCAAGCAGAGTGTTGATGATCAAAAACACAGTGTAAATCTTTTTCCTGCTTGTGCTTCTTGTGAGACATTTGATAGAATTTCTGCAATGTTGTAATTCAAGATATGCAGTCTGTATCACCTCATAATTGCAGTCCAACAGTGCCATCCTCTGCTCCTTGCAAATAACATTTCACTATAACTCCAAGGATAATCTTAAGATTTAAGATGTAAGAATTCTTATAATCAATAAGCTGTATTTTCACATTGTAAGCGTACTGAACGTTTAAAAAAAAAAAATCTACTCTTCCAGGTGTAAGACCAAGGCATTCTTTTTCTGATTACAAAAATATATTTTAAAAAACCCAAAACCCAAAAACTTTATGCATTGACATTGTCATGGATTCGATTTATGAAACCTCTCATCTGTGTTTAAAAATTTCATTTGTACACCCATATATGCAATTAACTCTCTAGAATGTTTCTGTACTATTTATTGGACCTTTAATGAACCCAAACATGGACGAGAAACTTATTTTCCATAATGTCTAGAAACTTAAAGAGAAGACCCCTATCACTCCAGAAAAAGCTTCTAATTCAAATTTAAGATAAAATAGAATGTGATAATCAGGAATCATGGCACAAAGACTGATAAACCCAGTACTTATCTTCAGTGGTCTAAAAATACACTGACAGTAGGGGGTGTAAGGAGCAATACAGAAGTGAATTTTTATACATTCCATTATTTTAAATTTGAGTGGGGAAAAACCTTGAGGGCACATGCAATAAAATACAACAAGTCAATAATAATTTTGCTGGTAAAATCACAGCATGTGAAAATTAATGTCAGAAGATGAATAAAGTGTGAAGGTTCCAGATGAAATAGAGAATGAGGAAACAATGTAGACAGGCACACAAAATTATGGCCTTGGTTTGTTGAGGTTTTTTAAGTCAATCTACTTAAGTTCTCTTTGTACTGTTACAAATATTTGTGGGACAGTCACCTGATCTCGTAATTGCATTAATTTCATCATCTTATTCGTGCAACCTCTCAATCTTTTCCTACGAAGAGGTGTGTCACATATAAGGACATAAAAGGAAAACTCCTAAGAGAGAAATCAAGCCCTTGAAATTATGCCCAGAAGTCACAGAATGGTTTGGGTTGGAAGGGACTTTAGAGATGATATACTTCCAATGTCCCTGCCACGGCCAGGACACTTTCCACTAGATCAGGTTGCTCAGAGCCCCATCCAACCTGGTCTTGAACACTGCCAACAATGAGACATTCACAACTTCTCTGGGCAACCTGTGCCACTACTCCAGCACCCTCATAGTAAAGAATTTCTTTGTAATAACTAGTTTAAAGCTGCCCTTGGGGCGGCACAAGTGGCTGCAGCCACCCTGATCCCTGAAGGCAAGACCAAAAGCAGTTTCTGGTGGTCAGGCACCGAAGTTTAACCACTCACCCTGCAGTTAGGGTGAGAACCCATAATCCCCCAGTTCTGTGATCTGCATGTTCTTATATGGTTGGTTCATGTTTTCCCCTCCCTATTTTATGTATGAGTTGTAAATATTCATTTCTCTTAATTAACTATGTATGAGTTCTAGAAAATTCTGTAATCCTCGACACCCCATTGGTTCCTTCCCTAAGTCCCTCCTATGTGTTAATCCCATTGGATCTCTCAGCTTCAACCCCACCTCCTTCCCTTTATCTCATTGGCTGCATCCCTTATCCTTGCCTTTCCTATCCCCACTAGAAAAATCCCTGGACGCCCTCAGGTTTTTGACTCTTTGTTCCTGGTACCTTCACAATAAACGTTCTCCGTGGAATCCATACGAGGAGTCCCCTCCCTTCTTCTTTATCTCCGCCTGTGTGCCCTTACATCCATCTCAGCTACAGCTCCCTCGGGTGAGGAGCTCACTGTATATTATTTGTGAGTAAGCTGCCTTGAATCAGAGGGGTGCAGCTAGACCTCCAGGCTCTTCTTTGACTAGCAACCCTCATGCCCTCCTTCCATTTCAACCCATTCCTCCTTGTCCTATCACTGCATGCCCTTGTCAAAAGTCCTTCTCCAGCTTTCCTGTAGACCCCCTTTACATACAGGAAAGCTGCTAGAAGGTCTCCCTGGAGCCTGTTTGTCTGCAGGATGAAAAACTCCATCTCTCTCAGCCTGACTTCATAGAGGTGCTCCAGCCCTCTGATCATCTTAATGACCCTCCTCTGGACTCACTCCAACAGCCCTACATCCTTCCTACATAGCGGGATCTCTGCATTTGGAGGCTTTGGAGACTAGCTGGAGAAAACCCTGAGCTGACTTAAGTGTTGAGGAAGAGTTTGACTAGGGATCTACTGAGATCCCTTCCCAACAGAACACTTCTGTATTTCAGGGATTCTAAAATATCCAATCAGCCTTATGAAAGTCACATTTTGTGAATTGGGAGGATTTAGAGACCACTATGCTAAATTACTGCAATCATCTTTTGTGAAAAACATAAACTGAAAGAATTTATATGTAGAAGACAAAGGGTTGGGAGAGAGTGATAAAATATCAACTACAGAATCAAAAGCCAGTGATACGAGAAAATCTTAATTTTAAATGAGATTAAAACTTCTAAAACCAAAGTGAAATTGAAATTAAGGGATGAAATGGAAGCTTTAAGAATGGTATAAAATCTGAAACAGTGCTCAGTCTTTGGTAGAAGTAAGTTAGCATGCACTTAGGGAATTTAGCACTTCTGTGGACACTGTATTTCCTCTTGGAATCTTGAAATTATGGAGTTCCTTCCCATTGACTTCAATGGGCCTTTCATACAGATACAGTGTAACAGGCTATTTCGCACTATCTGCTTAATCTACTCTGTACTTACAAAAATGTAGCATGTTATCGTTTACCTGCCTTTTTCCATCATGTTGCCAATACCAGGTTGGCAACTACGATAATATTTTAAATTACACTGACAGATTGTAGCTGCGCTTGGCTTGTATGTCATAAAAGCCATACAGATTGCAGATGAAGATTCACTTTCCTGCTTCACCTGTTGCAGCTTATTTTGTCATTATTTAGGAATTATGTTGCTGACATTAAATAGCAATAAATTACCCTCATTATGCTTGGTTAAATGATTCTTGAGAGTATAGGTGAGGTTCCCACCTTCTTCTAGCACTTCTGGATACACTGTGTATTTATTTTATGTTGGTAGCATAAAAATACTCTGTGATCAAAGAATTCTGTACAAAAGCCAGAAGATCACACGTAGGATCTTAATTCTCAAAACCAAGCAATTCAAGGACTCTGAACTCAGAGAAAAGGCAACCATGAATAAGATCAGGCAAAACAGAATCTTAAGGATGTCTGTTTCCAGGACACAGGAAAATTCACCGTGCGTAAAAATACCACAGGTTTCTGTCATAGGAATTTCTGACCTTCAGCACCTGGGGATTCTGAAAGAGAAAGAGAACAGAAGTAGTGCAGGGGAAACAGGCCGATGTGAAAACTACTTGACTTCCCTGCTACTTGGACTATTTGGCACCACTGCAACAAGGTGGCAGGACGATCTCTTTTCCACGTCTTTAACATGCTTTTTCTTTCCCAGCCTGCACATCAAATGCAAGTGGTAAAGGATGGGTTCATGTACTAGGATTATTCCAGGGTGGATTTTCCTGGAGCAGATCCACCCCACTGCACTTCTCATTTTTGGACTCATTAGGAAGAAAAGCTCCTCCTCCAGAACTCCCGTACTTACTCCTGGTCCATTTCCATTGCATAGATCTTCAGAGTTACAAATCTGACACTGCCCTTGTCCTCTTCAGAGTAATCCAGGTAGCAAAGATCTGCTGTTTAAACTGTTTTGAGTTTAACCAGTGCCCTTTGACTGACAAAGATGCAGAAGCCATTGCCTAAATGACTAAGCTGAAAGGACATCAAGGCAAGGAGTCCTCTAGCACTACCTGCATCTCTTCCACTGCCACACTAATATGCAAAAAGAGGGCGTATGTCCAAAGCTTATTTTGAAGAAATTTTCCTCATAGTACAGAGATACTTGGGAATACTTTCTCTAGCGATATGAAATTGTTACAATGTGTGGAAGGTATCTTTTCAGCTTTATACTGGCTAGCGCTTGTATTTCAATGCCTTAAAAAGCCTCGAGCAGCCTTGAGAGGTAGCACGAGCGATCTAGCACTTTAGTAGCTCTAAAATCGGTACCTGAATCAGCTGCAGAGCAAATACCATCAGCAGAAGCAAAGAGGGAGAAATATAGCTCCCTGCTCGCTCAATTCCCTGCAGTTAGAAGCTTTCAAATGAGACACACAACCAGAGATGTTCACAGGAAAGTCGCTGAGCTGAGAGAGAGGGCGGGGCCTCCCTTGATTGTCTCTTTTATTCGGAGAAGGGGAAAGGGGAGGACTGGGGGCGGACCCGGGGTGAGTGGCCAATCAGACACTGCTAAAGAGTCTGAGTTACATTTGGCTTTGCCCACGCTTGGAACAAAGGAGCTCGGAGCACATGGGCAGGAGCACGTGTCTTTGGGAGAGGGAGGGGAAGCTCAGAACAGGCAGCAACAACAATGCTTTAAAAAAAAAAAAAAAAGGCATTTTCTAAAAAAAATCTTGTTTATCTTTAGTTATTATCTCAATAAAAGTTACTCCACACACGATGAATAACTACATGCATTGGCTTTTGGTTCATTCTTATTCACTGTGTAATTTCACAGGTTGAAGGGGTTTTCAGCAAGATAACTGATTATTTAAATCCTTTTCCTTTGACAGTCCTCTCAGAAAGTTCTGAAATTATATGATTAGCCTTGAAATTAATCATTCTAAGAAATTTTTTTAATCCCCTGCTGAAAGCTATCAAGTTACTAAGCTGAACACCAACACTGAAATCATCTATATACAAAAAATATCTCCCTCACATGGTAAATTCACATTAATAGAGATTTTTATTATACAAGCATGTTATGTGTGTCTTTCTCTTGCCATCATGGAAAATTTCAAATATTAATTGATAGCACAGTAGTGATTACAGTGGGTAACATTATTTAAAGACATAATTTCAGGGATCAAGCAGTGAAACACCATTAAACAGTAACATAATTAAATGTGAAGATCTGATTATTAACTGCTTTTAAGTATGTCTATACTAAATATCACTAAAATGGCTTGTTAGCATATTTATAAGACACTATTTATTCTCTTTATTGCCAATTATATTTTAAAATTATTTTATATTTTATATTACCCACCATATAAACTAAATGTCACCCATCATTTCAGTTTTCAAAAACAGATTTCAGAGACATTTAATGCTGGTGCTCAAACAGCTTGTAATAGATTATCTATTATTAAAATTTTTGGAATTTTTTACTGAAATTTTATTTCTATATTCAACAACCAAAGCTGTATTCACTAAAATTGTGCTTTATTAGTATTTGCATTTAGCTGTGTAGCAAAATGTCAGAGTCCAGAACCTGGGCTTTATGCCAGATTAGTGTCCTATCCTGAGCTGAGATTGTTTAGGGAATTTACTACTTCATGAAAGGAGTAGTGAGAATCTTTGAATTAAGGAGTTTTGTTACCTTGATTTTTTTCTCCATTTTTCTGCTCATATATTTTCTACTCACAGATTCTGAGTGTTTATTATTTGATTAACCCTGGACTGAGGTATTTATTTATCTTCTGACATCTTGACCAAAAAATGTAGATAACATCTCTCGATTGGCTGCACCACAGCATGTGGGGAAAGGATTTACAAAAGTATTGCATGCTGGTATTGTTTCAAGTTGGTCCATTGATTCTGACAGTGCGTGTGTTCGGGGATTTCTAAATTCTTGTGAAAATCCCACCAATAACACTTTGTGAACATCAGTCACTGTGACAGTAGGTTATTCAGATATGTATAGACACAAACCTTGGTGTTAAGTACACAGTGCAGTATGTCAAGGCCAAGAGTTCTTCATTGCATTTCCCAATCCCAAATAATTAGTGTAGTGCTGTATGATGTACTAGAAGACAAAAAACTAGTTCAAAAGAAGAGTGCCTGACAGATTTAGTCTGACCAATACAAACATGTATATTCCACTGTTTTCTCACCCATACCTTTAAAAAGAAACTTGAATGGCATAGTGAAGAAGAAAGGTTACAACCACAGTGTTCCTCTGGTAAGTCTCAGTCGTCAGTACAATCCCCACTGCCATATAGAAGCAGAAGTGATTCTGTCTAGTGTTCAGAAAGAACAGAAAGCAAGGTGCTTGGCTACCTCATAGATCACCTTCTTTATAGCTCTGTGTCAGCTCCTGGACTGAGCCATTACTGCCCCATGTCAGGGAAGTCAAGGGAGATCTTCTTAACCCACATAGCCTGCTCTAAGAATAATAGTCTAAAAATATTTAAATATTCATTTGAAAGATGAACCGAGTTGTTTAGAAATGACACCTTTGACACTAGTTATGCCTGCATAGTTCTTGAACCATATTTTAGTTTGTTAGAACAACCCAAATCTGCCTATCCCTCATTGATTTTATTAAAATTGGTGAGCAAGCAAATATTCATTTAAGAAGGCTAATTACCAAGTTAAAGTATTGCAATTTTATTTTGCTAATTAGGGATGGAACAATGCACTAGTAAAATTAAGGTCATGATTAAAATAGGCTCAGTAAATCTAAGGCTTGAGCCACGAAAGTGGCATGCTGAACTGTAAAATTGCCACTGAAATGTGTCACTTCCCAAGAAGGATCCATCTCCTTGAGCAGGAAGTCAAGCAAGAGTGGCAGGAACCCCGCATGGATGAACAAGGAACTCCCGGAAAAAGCTCAGACATAGAGGGGAAGTGTGCAAGAGGCAAAGGCTGGGACAAGTGACCCAGAAAAAGCAGAGAGGCTCTGTCTGAGGGTTCAGGGACACAGCTAGGAAGGACAAGTCTATGCAAAGTTGAATCTCATAAGGGTTGGGAAAAGCAGTGAGAAGGACTTCAGGAGATACATCAGCAGCAGAAGACATGTCAGGGACATGGTGTCCCTTCTGTTGAATGGGTCAGGAGACCCGGTGACAAATGACACAGCAAAGACCAAAGTACTGAATATCTTCTTTGCCTTTGGCTTTCAGCAGCGCCAGACTCCTGAGACCAAAGGTAAAGATCAGTTCTTACCAGAGCAGGGTCAGCTTAGGAAACATTTAAAGAGAGTAGACAGACACAAGTCCATGGGACCTAGTGTGATGGACCCACATGTGTGGAGGGAGCTGGCCAATGTCTCTACAAGGTCACTCTCAATTGTTTTTGGAATGTCATGTTGATTGGGGGAGTTTTGTGAGGACTGAAAGAAAGAAAGTGACACTCCTATTCTGAAAAATATAGAAGAAATACCTGGAGGACCACAGACTGGTCAACCACATCTCAGTCCCTAAGAAATTGATGGAGAAAACCTTCCTGTAAAGCCTTTCCAAATATATGAAGGACAACAGTGTGATTTGTAGCAGTCAGCATGGACTTAAGGGAAAATCATGCTTAACTAACTTGATAGCCTTCTACAACTGGATGATTGGTGGGTTAAGAGAGCAGTGGACGCTGCTGCCTTTTACTTTGACAAGGCTTTTGGCAGTCTTCCATGTCATCCCTACAGACAAGCACATGGAGTAAAGTCTGGCTAAGTGAAAAGTGAGGTGGACTGACAATAAAAAACAGGGAGGGGTGGCTGATACACCAAATGGGTGCACAGCTGAATTGAAGGGACCTCAACAGGCTAGATAAATGAACAACACATGAATATTATGAAGCTCAGCAAAGAAAAATGCCAGTCCTATCCCCAGGAAGAAATAAACCAGACACCAGTATAACATAGGGGCCAATTAGCTGAAAAGGAGTTTGACAGAAAACGTCTTGAAGATCCTGGTTTGACCAAGCCAGTAAAGTGCCCTTGTGGCAAAGAAGGGCAATAGTACTTTGCATTAGGCAAAGTGTTGCCAGCAGATCAAGTCAGGTCATCAGCCTTTCCCCTCTGCTCAGCACTGGTGAGACACATCTGGAATAGGTTGAACCCTATGAACTCAAAGGTCTTTTCCAGCCTAGTTGATTCTGTGAATGCTGGGTCCAGCTCTGGAATCCTGAGTATGAGGAGGGTCATTGACGTACTAGAGCACATCCAGTGCAGGCTCATGAAGATCATTAAGGAACTGCTACTGTTACATGAGAGGATGAGAGTGCTGGGGCTGCTCAGTCTGGAGAAGAGAAGGTTCAGGGGAATCTTATCCATGTGTGTAAAACTCTAATGGCAGAAGTAAGGAAGACAGAAGCCAGACATTTCTCAGTGGTGCCCAGTGACAGGACAAGAGGCCGAAAACACAAACTGAAACACAGGAAATTCCATGTAAGAGTAAGAAAGAATTCTTAGTGTGGGCATGAAGAAACACTGTCACGGGTTGTCCAGGAAGGTTGTAGAGTCTATCCTTGGAAATACTCAAAATCCAACTGAACATATCCCCCGGCAATCTTCTGTCACTGAAGCTGTTGGACTAGACAGTCTCCAGAGGTGCCTTCCTCTCTCAGCCATTCTGGGAACCAACAGTTCTGTAAATTACATTATTTTTTGAGTCCTACCTTGCAAAATCCTAACAAAGGTTTCTTCATTCCACTCTAAGATCCCAAATATTGTTTTAGCCATTAAATTACATTGATTTCCATGGACGAAGAAGATAGCACTGCAAAATGCAAGAGGAAAGCTCTCTATATCTAGAAGAAAATAACTCTTATCAAATTAGGAAACACATATTTATAGGTCAGGATTCATCTGACCTTTACTTGTTGTCTACATCAACTCAGCAAAAATCATATCCTTGAATGCCCAATACTCTCCTATTAGCTATACAGCACAAGTTGGCTTTTGATTTTGTCAGAGTAAGTGTAATGTACTTTATATAGTGATATATATTTGCAATTTTTCCAACCTTATCAGTGTTGTATTTACAGTTCACATATGACATTTCCTCTGTCCTTGCCACTAAAAGAAATCCTACAAGCAATTATTTCCTTATTGACCTGTCCTAGTCAGCTGGAAAATACCATCTATTATTTTCTCTTCCTCACTCTGTCACTCATTCACACTCCCCTGATTGACTGTAGAGCTTTATTTTTATTCTTTCTAGATTGACTGTAGAGCTTTATTCTTATTCTTTCTACTCGGTGTTATTATGTTATTAAGGTTTTAGAAATAGCAACTTTAAGTAATTGCCCCAAAGTAAATAGATGTACTAAATCTGCTTCATGTGAAACTTCTGAAGCCCATTTACAAAACCTAAAATGCAATGAGTCATCAGACTTATTTGTTTGGTTGTTGAGTACAGTTGATTTCAGATCATAGAGCTGGTGATGGTTGTACAGCTCCCCAAACAGTGTTCAGAAACTGCGTAGCTGCCTGTAGTAATACGAGATTTTAAATACTCCGTTAAAAAAAAACTATCCATGCTGATGGATGCTAACATCAAAATGTATTGTTTATTTTGAATTTTATTTTATCCAGAAACACAGGGATGTTCCTGAGTGACAATTTAAAATGTTCCATTTCATTGGGCTGTCAAAGACAACTATGAATTATGCACTGGTGCACTTTTAGTATATAATCTACCTATGCGGGGTTGAATTTTCATGCACTCATTTATTAATCAGAAAATCCCTTTATATATATTACTAGTTAACCCCATATTACTCCTGTTCAGAAGGGAGGGATGACATGTTGGCATAATAGAAGACAGACCAAATTAAAGAGATGCTAAAAGCATTGACATCTATGCAAGATCATAGGCACATTTGAATCTGATAACCATCCTTTTTTAAAAAGCTACGCAAATTCACATTAAGCTGACCAAGAAAATGAAGGAAAACCTCTTTCATTTCTATGTATTAGAGACAGTCTGTAGCCCAAAACTAATTTTGAGAGTAAAATTACTTGTGTTAATCTTCCCATCTTTAGACCCTGAAACCTTGTTCCTTCAAGTAATTATATTAAACTAACTCAGAAATGTTTTTCTCCTGCTAATTTCCAGCAAGAGAAGGCAATAAAAATGGAATAATTAACCATAAACAATTTTATTTGCCTGATTATATTGAAGCTTCAGATGGACTGTTTTAAATGGCCAGGCACATATGGATGCATTTTGCTTTTTAACACAGCCCTGAAGGGCAGAACCAGTTTAGGGTTTTTACCCTAGCATGTTCAACATTTCCCCTTTTTCTTCTTCTGATTCTTTTTTTTTAATATTTCTTTTTCCTCATTCATTGCGTTTATTAGAATGTTTATATCACAGTTAAAGGAAGAGACACAGTCAATTTTAACACTTCACCGCTCCAGGATTCTCCAGGAAGGAAACACAGGGCTATTTGCCTTTGAAAGGGTTTAGATTATATAAAGAGATTCGTAATGAAAAGTGTGCCCATGATGCAGTGGGAGTCACAACAGGCTGACAGTGACAAATTAGGAAGGATAGAAAAAAAATCAGATACCTTCATTATCTTTACAATTACAGGTCCTTGTGTTTTAAAATAAACAATTGAGATGTAAAAGATTGAACAAAGAAGGATTATTTTATCACTTTAAAGTATCGTTTTTGTAGTAAACTTTGAATCTGATCTGATTCGTTTTCTTCCCCCAATTAAGTTTGCTTATCCAGGAAATGAGTTTCATACAGTCTAAAATGTGGAGATAAAAGAATCTGTACTACCTAAACATGTATTCCCATCTCAGTGTTATCTCTTGCTGTTCATTATCCAGATTACTCTGATTCTAGTTCTTCTGGTTATTTTTTTGTCGTCTTCTTTCTTATACTCTTTCACCTTGTGCATCTCCCATTCCTCCAGTGGACATAAAAAGTGCCAAAGATCGTACTAGATCAAATCTATTTTTGTAAGAAGAACAAATCAGCAAGGAAAAGATGAGATACATAACGATTATAAGCTCAACTCTGCTTCCCTACCTCCAATTAAATAAAAAACTTTACAATTTTGCAAGCCAGTCATAATATGATACCTACCTTCAGGTCTCACCTTTTTTTTTTTTTACAAATACCTGAATTGGGTCACAACGTGCTTGGACTGAGACTTTTATGTCTTTAACATGGTCTGTAAAAGATTTTTATCAGCTTTCTTGGCTAGTATTACCTTAAACCCCATTGCTTTAGCTGGGGTTTGCTTTTAATTTTCCCATCAATTCAATCAGACAGTCAGAACAAAACTCAAAGAGCTGGAACCAAAGTTAAAAATAATCCATGATAATTCCACTGATCTAGTCAAAACTGCCATGCTGTCCCCCTTGGAGTATAAGCCTGGTTTGTTATGACAAGAGGAGGTGGTATTAAGAGTAATTTAAAGTTAGGGAAGACACATTTTCAAGTTTTGAAGTATTACTTTACACTTGAAGGAGGGAGGGCAAGGAAGAATGCAAATCACTGTCAGCTCAGGAGCCAAAGGTAAAATGCAAATTTTAGTCAGGGTTGGCTTTGTGATATCAATTGTTCCATTTTCTCTTTTGTCTCCAAAGCCAAGGTATTTTTAGACATTTTTCAAAAGAAACACACTGTGGATAACCAACAATACAGTATAAGAGTGACATGTTTTCCCTAAGCACAGTTGTTATAAGGCTACTCCTACCCAGATATTTGCTGGTTGTGCAGCTTCAGCAAGAATCAGAAGTAGTATTCAAATGTATGTTTTGAGAGAAGAATTGGAGGTTGATTTTCACTGGCTCTTCTATTTGTTCTCAAGTGAGGAAGGAGAAGATTATGGTGAAAAAGACAAGAACTGGGACTAATGCTTTTAAACAGAGTAAAAAATAACCTTTTTTTTTTTTTTTTAATGTTACTCATGAGAAAGAGACCTGTCACATTCAGCAGGAATAGCCACAACCTATCTACTTAAACAAGGGGTCTGTTTTGCTGACCCACTCCCATGTCCTCTGAGATCCACGCAGACTTCATTGGAAAGGTTTCACTTCATCTGTCTGTGAAAGAGAAGGGGACCTTCTGACATCTGCCAGCAACAGGGGCAAAGACAGATGACAATGTTTGCCAAATCCAGGAAGAGGCCTGGGATTTTTACAGGCAAGGTAACTGTAGCTGTTTCCTTACACCTGAAAATACCTTCCATTCTGTATTCACAGCCATGCCTCTCTTTTCTTGTCTAAGCATTTGGATGAGACAAGGTGTATCTTCAAATTAATGTCAGTGTCTGGCCCAACCAGCTTTCCTGGTGCATATGTAATATTTAACAGAAAGCTGGTGTCTATATTGCTTAATCTAAGTAGTCTGTTTGAGAGTTTAAAGTAGTTTATTGAAATAGAAAAGAGCTTAAGTTCTGTTCCTTCTGAATATCTGTTGTGTAATGACCATTCCTACATTTCCAAGTCAAACTCATAAACAGAATTATTCTTCAGGTTCCCTTATATCGCTCCCTCTTACTGAGGATTTGGTCAATTAACACTTCCCAGTATTACACCTTTAAAGAGTCAGGGAAGTATGAAATTGCCTTATAGTAGTGACAAGGATGAAGAAATCTTCCAAAGTCATTGCTATGGCTCTAAATCTGGAAACAAATTTAAATATAACATATACTACAAGCCGAAAGAGAAAGTATTTAAGTTATTTACTCCAAATTATTTAAAATTCATGTATATAAAATTATGTTAGAGTAGCAATCTGAGATCTGAGTTATACTTGACCTTGTCTCATAGTTCTAAGAAACAGTTCATAAAATTGAATTTTTCCCACCAGCATTTTATTCAGTCTTACCTTTTCTACTACTTCACTGTGGTTGGGAAGGGGTAAGAGAGAAGGCAGGTATGTGGACCTGGGATAATGGAATAATGTGAGTGCTGCTTATACCTTCCTTACTAAAACTGTTGCTGCATAGCGAGACTGGATTACTAAAAGGCCTGCTGTAGGTATATACTGATGTATTCCAATAGGAAATCTGCTTTAGGAAGTAGCAAATTCAACACAATGTCTTTTGATATGTAATTTTCCACTAGGGACAAAAGTAATGCTGTTATTTAGCCACAATACAGGTACTTCCAAGCCACAGGTCTGCTTTTTCCATTATGGGAAAAATGAATGTATGAAAAGAACCTCTACTTTTCAGTTCACAGAATAATATAATAAAAGAATCAATCACAGAATCAAACCAAAATGGTTCAAAGCCACAGGGCAGTCTCGGCCACTAGAATGGAGGTAGTGACACCTTTCAAAGAGTAAATACTCATAGAAACAGAGTGAGAACAATAAGGAATCTTCTCTAGCCTGGCAATAACAAGGATGTTGAAGGACCTGTAGACTAGCTCCTCATCTCAGCAAGACATACACATTTTATTCAATACCTCTAAAAATGAAAAAGACATCTCATCTTCTTTTTCTCAAGGTGTATTCCTTCATTTTCCTCAGATTTTCACCAACAAAAGTATGCTGTTTTCTCACAAACCACTGATATTTTGACATTAAGCTGTAGGGTTTGAATGGGTGAGATGCAAAATTAATGCAGTTTATTTATTTTTCTATCTAATTTTTTATTTATTTTCAGGCAGGCAGTTGGAGCAATGGATATTAATATGGAATTATTGCAAGAATCAGGTAAAATTTTAGATGTCATTGTATTAAAATTGCAGCCATTCATGGAAATTTGACAGGGAAAACACAGGAAAAATCTAAGCTAGATAATAGCCAAAAGAAAATTTTATCTTTTTGTGAGACTCTTAGTGTTATCTCCTTAATCACCTGGCCAAAGAAATATTTGAGACTAAAGGCAATAAACAGAAGAAAAGGTAAATAAATAACCCAATACATGAAACTCACTTACCAGCTCTGACAGGAAACTATGCTATCCATACTTGCAAGATATTTTTTCAAGATCCTGGATGTGGGTAGTTTTGCCTGGTATGTGAGATATGATCAGAAAATCTATTTAAATATGGTGAAACACATCTAAAACACCTGTGTTTTTTAAGACCTTAGGCATATATTCAGCTGAGTGCTGTGAAGTTGCAGTGTGGATACTAAATGTGGGATTTATCTCACCTGGCCCAAGAGAGTCAAGGTGAGGAAGACTACAACAGCAGTAGTCACCTTTGGCTCTGACTTTTTGAAGAGAGCAGCAAGAATGTTTTCTAGGTATCAATTTGTGGGGTCTTTATTTAGAGGTCTAGAGGTCTTTATTTACTCATTTGAATCCCACCAGAAAAGAGAGAGTATGTTTTCAGAAAGCTTTTTCAGGCTTTGCAATATTAATTGAAACCAAACCAACTCCTTATTTACCTTTTGCACAGCATGGTACTTTTGTATAGCAACTCTGAATTTTTGCCTATTTATTTCATTTCTGTTGTGATTTCTTTTTTATTGTGAAGATTGGCCAATTTAGAGTAAATTGCCTAGCTAAAGTAATCAAGGAAAATGGATGTCAGAGATCAATTCATCCAATTGCATTAAATGAGAGACAAGATTTTCTTTACTCATTTAATTACACCAAATAATATCTGCAAGACATACCTACCCTTCAAAATGAAAAGACATATATGGAGTACTGGGATTCATTCCAGGACTAGCATCAAAACTTGAGGAATTTCAATCAAAGTGAGAAAAGTTACAGCGCTGCTGCAAAATAGGATTGTGTGCAGATATTCTGTGATTTGTTCCCTAGTAGATGCAGAAAACATCTCTTTTTCTTTCCAAATGGATTCCTAAAAGTGATTTTTAAAGCCAAAACAATTAAAATCACAGCATGTTTTCTACTGAGGCTGTTTCGTGTACAGAAAAAAAAAAGAGTTTAAGAGATATTGTAAAAAAGAAAATGTAGAAATTCAGAAAGATCCATTTCCCTTTCTCAAGCTCTCCACAAGGCAAGGGGCCTCATTTTCCTCCTCCTCAACCCAAATAACAAATATATATCCTACAAAAATATTTGGTATTCAAAATTCCTGCTTCAAGCCTTAAGCAGTTTCTCTAAGCCTACTTCCCTGGAGTCAAAAATATGTTTTTAATGGTGATTTTATGATGTTATTGGAGCAGGCATAATGAAATAAGAAAACTAACTTACTAGCTAGGTTTGGGGAAGAATTGTATGATCACTTTGTATTACAATTCTGAGTGCTGAGTAGATGCTAGAAGCGTTAAATATGATGTACTCAGTTTAAACACATCAAAAAAGAACATTCATAAAAAGCAACCATTTTCTTGTTCCCTATAGCTGATATTTTTCAACAGTTGACCAATCATTTGAATATATAGATGTATATATTCTAGTATATAATATGTATATTTATATAGTAGTTCCAGGCAGTACCTAGTGGCACCTAGGTACAACATGCAGCCATTTTACCTAGCACACTTGGCTCTTAGTTATAGAATATGCTGATTGGAAGGTACCCATTGGGATCATCAAGTCCAAAGCAACAGAAATGTGAAAGATCTATAGAGTATGTGTAAATATTGGTGTGGGTAATTATAAAGAAATGTGAGTAAAAAATTTTTAAAACCCACAACCAACACTGCAATGCTTTTAAAATGTTTTTAGTGCGATGACAAAGATGCAGCATTGTATATCCAATTAAATGGAGACTTTATGTTCCCCTAAGGACCCAAGCCTGTTCAATGAGTTTCATTTTATATGGAAATGCACTGTGCTAAGAACAGTTTATTGCCTTTTCCTTATACTAAGTCCATCAAAGACCTAATGGACCTATGCTTTCTTTTTAAAAAGAACAGTGGATATCATGAAGCTCCCTTCTAGAAAGCCAAAACCCCAACTTCCATCCTCTAGATTCAGTGACCTCTCTTCTACAATGCTTGCAGCTGTAGACACAATCCCAAATCTAATTTGAAATGGGTTGCAGATGAAAAGGAAAGAAGTATTACCAAGCTAAAATCAATTATAAATCAGACTGTAAAAAGCCTCTGAGAGTACCAGTTTGATGGAAGACTTTTCTTTCTGTAGCAGTATTGCAGCAGAATGTCTTGCATGCTACACTTTTTAATATGCTAGATTTCACTGATGTGAGTGATTTAATAAACTGCCCAAAACAGTAAGGCAGAGATGCTGCTTGCCACCGTAGGGAGAAAAGTCATGTGGCCAAAGCTCACCTGAAGTTGAAGTTGGCCAGAATTGTGGGGAACAATAAAATGAGGTTTTTCATATATATTAATGGTAAAAGGCAGTGTAGAAATAACATCAGCCTGTTACAGGATGAGGATGGTCACCTCATAAACAGGGACATGGACAAGGCAAGAGGGCCAACTGTGTTCTGGGGGACATCAGGCACAGCGTGGCCAGCCAGGCAAGGGAGGGGATTGTCCTGCTCTGCTCTGCACTGGGGCAGCCTTGCCTTGAATACTGTGGGCAATTTTGGGCGCCATTAGGCAACAAAGACATTGAGCTGTTATAGAGTGTCCAAAGGAGGACAACAAAGATGGTGAAGGGCCTTCAAGGGAAGCCGTGTGAGAAGCGACTGAGGGCACTTGGTCTGAGGGCACTCAGCCTGGAGGAGACTGAGGAGACACCTCACTGCAGTTACAACTTCCTCATGAGGGGAAGAGGAGGGGCAGGCACTGATTTCTGCTCTGTGGTAATCAGTGACAGGACCCAAGGGCATGACGTGAAGCTGTGTCAGGGTATGTTTAAATTGAATATTAGAAAAATTTCTTCACCCAGAGGGTGTTTGGGCACTGGAACAGGCTCCCCAGGGAAGTGGTCAGAGCACCAAAACTGTCTGATTTCAAGAAGCATTTGGACAAAACTCTTGGGCACATAGTGAGACTCATGAATGGTCCTGTGCAGAGCCAGGAATTGGATTCAGTAATCCTGATGGGTCACTTTCAGCTCATATTCTGTGATTCTGTGATTTCATGCGACTGAGTGGAGCAGTCCAGCTGGGTAACAAAGTGCTTCTTATTCCAGTCATTTCACTAAATGCCTACAAATTTGAGTCATTCCACAAAGTGTCTGTCTGGAAAAGTCATTTTGCAGGGACAGAATATTTTAATCATTCAGTGAAGTGACTGGTTTCACAACGTTAAAGCAATGTGAACAAAATGTGAGACTATGACCACAATTAAGTAAAAGCATATTAGTGACAATTTCGAACAGGTAAGACTACTATCCTCAGTGTATGAATATTTAATTGGTTTTAGGCATATGTACTTGGGTGTATACATAAATAAAATCCACCTTAAAGCTGAAAAAAAAAAATTAAGGAGGCATTTCTACAGAACATATTAATGTCATACACTATGAAAGATTTCTAGACATTTAAACTCTTAGCCCATAACTGGATAGTTGGCTTTTAGGTGAGGAAAAGTGATAATTTTTGTCACCTCCACTCCATATTTAAATGTGTGCTTTCTATGTGACTGAAACAAGATGGGGACATCAAGAGACATGCGTACCTCGCATGATGGGATAACACCCTCATCTTCCCTTTTATTGCACTACTTGTGTTCCACCTTCCTAAATGCCAAATCATAAGGATGAAAATCCTAACTCCATAAAATAACTCTTAGATACCTTTGCTAGAAAGATGTTATTGCCCTTTTTAATAGGACATTCCAAACTCAGATTCCAACAAAAAAAGCTTTTATGTAAAACATAACATCCAGCACATACAAAATCACAGTGTTGAAACTGCACATCAAATATTAGGTTTTCCAACTGGAAGTAAGGGAGAATATTCATTATAAAAAAGGCTTTAATTATTTGAACAAGTGGCATTAATCCTTCTGGAACTATGACACATTAAGATCCCATGCCAGCAAAACACTTAAGCATGGTCTTCTCTTTAAGACCAAAAGTAGACCACTGAAGTATATATCTGACTGCTTACGAAAGATTTAATTAATGGTCTCAGTGAAAATTCAGAAATGTTTTGTTTAATACTGCCTATATAATAATAAACTGGATCATTTCAGCACATAAATGTAAAAAAGTACAAAATGTAATGGCACGTGGCAACCACCACAGTATTGCTGCAGAGCCAACGACTTGAATGCAATAGCTCTTGTAGTCAAAATTAAATGGATTCTTAAGCTGTTTTATAGTGATTTCCTCACTATGCTGTCAGAACATGCAGTGAAAATAAGACAATAAACCTCAAATCCCTCATTCAACCTTGATCAAATCGTGTGGGCAGTGCTACCAGGGCTGATGTAGAAGGAGTTCCCAGCCCATATTTGGAATTGTACTCTGAATTTAATTTTACTATCATACATTCTATGCAGGTGTACAAGAGTTTTAAATGTTTATAAACTCATAGAAGATATGCTGTACACAGTTTTAATTTTTTTATTCATAATTACATTAAAACTGACTTACACCCTTATTGTTCATATCCTGCCCACTCTACAAAGAAAGAGGTGGGATTTCTGAACCAGTGCTATTCTGAGGCCATTCAATTACCATGGCACAGTAACACATGCTTGAAAGATAAAAGGTAGGATTATGAGAAAAGTGATATTTCTAAGCAAAGGAAGTCTGATAGATACCCACTGTGAGGATTTTCAGTGAGGCATTTCATGATGTCTTGTAGAAAACTCTTGAAAAATCTGTAAATGGTGGAAGTTCCTAAAGGAGATGTATTCTGAGTAAGAGACTGACAATAATGAGGAATCCCACACAAGTGAGAGACAAAATGTCCTGCTCAAAAAGGATACATGAGTTTTTCACAAGCAAGAACCATTCTTGCTTAGAGCTTTATAGATAACCTTTCAGTAAAACATAGGAATATGCCTAGGACATTTTTGGTGACATGAAACTGAAAGTTAATATCAATAAAAGGAAAGATCAGGATATGATACTGACAAAAAAATTTATTTTGGCTTACAAAGAAATTTGTTTATGAAGACAAGCAACACACTTAGCCTGGAAACTACAAGTTTTTCTGCATCTAAAGCAGTGAGGTTCTGCACCACAAAGCTGCTACCTGGAGGGAAATTGTGCACCCTTGTGTGAGAGCTTCGTGTCCCACATATGGTCATATAAACATCTCTTTCCACCCATGTGCAATAATTTTGTAGGAAAAAAACCTCAAAAGGCAGCAAATGTAAACAGTTTTACGTGCAAGTTTGGTAAGGTCCTCAAAATGACTGTGTGGCAAGGTGCCTCTGGTGAATATGATTGGGTTTTGTAACAGATCTAACTCAATTTTGCATACTTTTATTGTTCCTTACACATTTGATTCTTTTTCAGATCATAATTTTAGCATTCTGGTGCCGTATTTTATTTACATATATATAAATTCATTTTAAACAGTATAATATACTCAGGTATATTTTATGTTGTTAGTCAGCTTTATAATACTGCAGGTATTTCAATATCCTGATTACACCATCAGGTAAGACTAAATAAAACTTTTTCTCCATTTCCAACTTACAATATAGGATCAAATACAATTAAATCAGGGACAGAAAGGCGTTAAAACTATTAACTCAGCTTGGGTTTATTTCACAAAGCTCAGTTCAGAAGTTTATTTTGTGTTGTGTTGAATAGGTTTAATCAGTACAGTACAACTAGTAAGAAATTAATTGATTTTTAAGTCCTGTAAGCAATTCAGATCTCATGCATAGGCATTATTCTTAATTATAAAAGGTTACAGTTGAATTCTTTCAATATATGTGACTGTAACAGAAAGTAGGCTTTAAAAAGTAGGTCAACTCTTCATCACAAGTACAAAGCAATGTTCTTCATATTTCAGTAGTGTGAAAACCAGAATAATTAGTGGTGCAAAAGTTAAATTCATGTAAACACAGCTTTTCTAAGCAATTTGATTGTCATATCTCCAAACATTTTCCATGCAAACACAGTATGCATTCTTAATGATTATTTTATAACAGTTTTTTATATAGTCTTTCATCAGCAGATAAAGCAAGAGTACCTATGCCTGTACTGTTTTCCTCATAGATTCCTCTTGAAGAAGCTCTGTTTTAAAAGCTCTAAATTATTAAATATATCCTTACATTAAATCTGACTTGCATTTAGCTGAACTGATTTTCTCAAAAACATTATAGGTAGAATTACGTAGTCCATTATAGACTTAGTAACTGTTTTCATTGGTTTTTTGCTTGCTTTGTTTGATAATGTTTTTGAGCACTCTGTGGTTGATCTTGGTAGCAAGAACATTAATTTAAATTTCTGTTTAAAAGAGTAAAGGTTCCAAAAAGCTACCTGCAAAATATAAATCAAATTAGAGGAGTGGTTTTTCATACAAAATTTCCTAAAAAATAATTTCATTTTTTCCATATCTTAAACATATTTCTTCAAGTTGAGTTTACAAACACCTCCTGGAAAGCCCACACACATTAAATTCCCCCCTTTCATCAGTTAGGATCTCATTCTTCCATTTTCTGCAGGAGATGGAGATCAGAGTTAATGCTGCTTTTATAGTTTTTATCCACCAGAGACATCAGGGATTGTTTTTCACCTTTACCATGAAAGTCTGTTGAGGAAGCAGTGTCTTACACTAGTCCCTCATAAGTTGGGAAGCTCCCTTGTATGGAGCAAAATATCAGGGATCTTGCTGTATTTTGGTTGAGTCACAAAGGGATTTACCTGCTGTAATCTTCTTTTCCTAATATTTTCCTTTTGTTTCTACACCTAATTTGTTAACTATATATTGCTATTAATAGACACTATGGTTTATCAGTTCTGTAACAGCAAATTTCTGCAATCCTCACAGCATTTCCTCTTTTATGCAATGCGTTCAGGGAAATTTGCCAAAGATCATACAGACAGAGCAACACAAATGAATTGAACTCAAGAGTTTAGACTTTCTCTTAACCTAAATCTCATCATTTTCTATTCATTGCAGACACAGGTACTTACCAAAACTCCCAGTGAAATCAGTAAATGCCAGCATGAAATAGCATTCCACTAATTTTTAACTGCAGTGGAAAAGCAATCAAAGGAATAAAGTCCAGAAAGTAAATGAAGCTGTGTACAGTGAGAGGAAGTGTAGGGCTCCATCAGCAAAGCAGTTAGGACAGCCTTGGAGGGCACATACACCACAATAGGATAGTGACATATTGCACACCTTTGTGACTGAGGAGAAGGATGACATTTCCTTGATTTTAACTTTTGGGTTGCTTTTGAAAACTAACCATTCAGCTGTACCTACAATTTAAAAAAAATTTTTTTAAAAATGTTGATAACTAAGACACCTACTAGTGTAATAGAACTGAGGCTGTACAGGATGAACCATGAGGGGTGAAAAGCAGAAAAGCTAAAGAAGCAGAATGAGAAAATAAAAGCAAATGAAAAGGTGAGGGCATCTGTCATGTGCTATGTGGTCAGCTTGCCAATACCAGCTTCACCCCCATTAATACAAGCAGTAGAATTATACAACATATAAGAGCTGAAACTGGGCATGTTGCTAAGCCAGGAACCAGGAACAGGAAAAAGTCAGTTCCTTCATGGAGTTTGTCCACTATGTCTTCACTGAAGCACAGAATCACAGAATGGGTCAGGTTGGGAGTGACCACAGTGGGGTTATCTGGTCCAACCTCCCTGCTCAAGCAGGGCCACCTCAGAGCTCAGGGTACAGGATTGTGCCCAGGTGTTTTTGAACATCTCCAGTGTTCACAGCTTCTCTAGACAATCTGTTCCAGTGACCTGTCAACTGCACAGGGAAATTCTTCCTCAGCTGGAACTTCCTGTGCATCAGTTTCTGCCCATTGTTGCTTGGCACCACCAAGAGGACCCTCCAAAAGGCTCCATCCTCTCAATACCCTCTCTTCAAATACTTACAGACATTGATGTTTCCCTCTCAGTCATTCCTTCTCAGGGCTGAACAGGCCCAGCTCCTTCAGCCTTTCCTCATAAGAGATGTTCCCAGCAGCCTGAGCAGCTGGGGAAAATTGGCTAAAGGGAAGTCAGAGAAAGAAGATGGCTGAGAGACAACTACTGTTCACTCGTATTCAGCTTATAAGAAGAGTATTTGAGATGTTTTTGCATTTCACTTGAACCAGATGTTCTTAGATTTCATTTTTAAACAATGCCTTACCCTTTCTCAGATTTTCCTAGAAAGAGCATTCATTCTCTTTTGTCATGTCTGATGACTAATTTAAACTGCTAATAATTTCAGGAAAGAGTTAACATGTGTTACAAAGCTTTTAAGCATTGCGTCTGTGACTATCATGAATTTATAAGTCATTTCCCAATCTGAAATTGGGAAATCAGTAATTCAAAGAGGAAAAATGCTGAAGTGCATGAAATTAAAAAATAAATAAAATAAAAAATTGAAAATTAAAAAAAACCCCACCACTTTTATTTAGATACTCTTTTACCGCACTTACTGATCTTGATTGTAATGCACCAAAGAAACTAGGTCTGCTCTCTCAAATTCTCAACAAAGAACCTTGTTAAAACAGAGCCATAGGAAGTGTGCATGGGGAGGCAGAAGATCAAATCTGATCATAATCCTTGCTTTCCTGCCTGCTTCAGTGCATCCCAACATAGTCATAAAAATACCTCTGAAACGTGACAGATTTTTTTCACTGCAAACCTTTTCTGTGGTTTTTTTTTCACTAATGAGGAACATACAAGGCACATATAAACTCAACAGACAAATGAAACTTAAATTGCAGAAAAGGAAAATCTTAAATCTTTAATGCATTATGTTATGCCACAGGTACTTCATCAAGTTTTCCTCAAGACCTGTAAATCACAGGTTTGTTATCACAGCAGTCTCTATAGGTAGCCAGTCTATTTTTTTCACCAGAGAAGGAAATGTTAAAAACAATAAACCAAGATTTTTAGCTGTATTGTTTGTTTTTTCTCCATATCTACTTGGAAAGAAAACAACCAACCTACTATCCTTAGGGAAAATAACAACACTGCCAGAAAATATATTATGTGAGGCAACAAGAAATTTGATCCACTATCCAAAACTGGACTATTATAAACTGAAGAATTATATACATCTTATTGACACAGTCGTTTACAGGGATTCAGGTTATCAAACCACTAAATTTTTACATGCATGCAATGACACCAAGCTCCTAGTTTGTTTGAAGACCTCCCTGTCAAAAGTGCTCAGCATCTATCATGCTAGAACTAAGGAAAAACTAAGCTAACCTGTACCAGTAAGATAATAAATTTTTAAAAATAAAATAAAATACAGTTGAAATTAAAATAAAATAAAAATAAAATATAAAATCCCCAATGTATTATTCTATCAATTATCAATTTGGTGGGTTTCTCAAAGGAAATGAGCTTCAAGTTTGAAGACTTTGCCAGTTATGATATGTCTGATATGTTTATATGAAAAGAGAACCTGGGCAGCACTTAGCCTCCAAACTGTCTTCCCAGTCCATGGGTGCCTGCCACCTAACACCTGAGAGAGTCCTTTCCAGTCCATTATACACTCAACAACAGAAGTTTATTTGTTCTGTCTTTGGTCTGAAAATATAGTAAAAAGTCCATTTCTTTAACTGTCTAATTAGTGGGAGCAATCTCCCATTCCCATTCCCCCATTGTCATCATATACATAAAATAACATTTCCCTTCCCTGCCCAGTGTTTTCAACTCTAAGGAAAAAAAAAACCTCAGAGAAGAGAGATGAGGGGTTTCAGTACACAGGGAAAATGATCAGACACTATCAGTGAGATGTTCATTCTACATTTTTTCTCTTTAATTCCTATTTATAATTGACAAATTAACCTTGGAAAGATGTTGTAGAAAGGAGAATACAAAATATGAATAACAGAAAAAGGAAAAGAAAAGCAATTATGTAGTATTTTCACATTTGAAATAAGGTTGCATAATAGAGTCAAACCAGATTAAATCATTTTGTGCACCTTGCAATGCTTATATGCACTTCCTCCTCTGTCAAGAATCTGCATCCTCTCAGCTCACTGTCCTTCATGCTAGACACAGAGGTCACAGCACGAGAGCAAGGAGAGAACTGAGCCAGCACAAACAACCCCGCTCAGCTGCCAGAGGCTCTTCAGCCACAGAGGCCGAGTCGCTGCTGCAGCCAGGCAGCCTTGGTGGGCTGCAGGGCCTGAGGTTCTCTGCTGCTTGGCACACAAAGCCATGTCTTTGCTGAACGCTGCTGATGTCAGGGCACATCCAATAAGGTGAAAAAACTCTAGATGTATGATTAAGAAGGTGAAATAGACAGTAAATATTTGAAGTACTTGCGTACTTTACAAATATAAGTCTTTGGATATTCAACCTTAGGGAGCCTACATTGGTCTTTCCTGCTCGACAGATGAGGTTTTACAGTATTTTTTACAAGGTAATGACCTGAGTTTTCAGGCACTTTCTAAATCTATTTCAATACACCTGTGTGTATACTACACTGTAATGTCAGTGGAGGTAATTATTTTCACTCTTCAATGTCAACATAATGACAAGGTGTTATTTTTTTATCTGTATAACTCTATATAACTCATTGCACAATTTAATAATATATTATCCATTTGACTAAATTAATTACCATTCATTAGCAAAATATATAAACAAATGAAATCAGGCACAAAATCACACCTATCTTACTTACAGCTCTCATTTTAATGATGTGTTCTGCTTGTTGTGATTATCACTTGGTAGTTGGGGAATTAACCAGTTCTAGACTATTAGTATGAGTTACAATAATAACTTCCAGCACTATCTTGATTTATGTCTTCTTTATCTTCTAGACACAAAAATAGTTTTGAATAGTTCCAAAGAGATCTTAAAATTCCCAAGAAAAAAGTTAATAGCTTTCTGAGCACTCTCCTGGTTTACCTGTTTTTCAAACACATAGATTTTAAGGACACCTCTTAATAGAGTAAGAAGATTCGTACATATATACTTCAGACTATATTATGTTATTTCATACATTATAATCTTCCAGACTCTTTCTGAATTAATGAATTCAAATATTATGAAAAATATTCTTAAAGTAGTTGGTTTGGTTTTGGCTTGGTTTATTTGGGGTTTTTTTGAGACAAACATCAGTCTAAAGATATATAAGTTATGCTATATGTGCTATTAAATTTAAATATCATAGATGATATTATATATGCCATAATGCCTTTTACAACAGCATGGATCAGAAGGGCACATACAAAGTCATCAATTCAGAATGAAAAGTTTAGCAATACATTAAAAAATTATACATAAAAGATTTAGCTTCTCTGCTGCGTTTTCAGTAGATGTTGAAAGCTGAGCAAAAAAAGTCATATGATCTGAGTTCTCATTCTTAATAATGACTCAGCAGAAATTCATGTCTTAAACTTTATACTCTTATTCTGAACAAGTAATAAATATATTATGCCACTTAATTAAAAATTCATAAAACCACACAGAACAAATATCCAGGGGAGTAGTAAGGTTAGTGTGACTAAGATAATAAAAGGTAAATACATAGTTCAAAGCCCCTGGAGAGAGAAAGAATGAAAATTATTATTATTTAATGAAAATGCTTCTTATCCTACTCAGGAAGATTATTTTAAAAAAAAGGAACAAGGCATGAGAGAACTGAGCCAAAGTACGGGTCAGCGCTGATGTGCATGTGTGTCAGAATTTCACTTGATCAGACTCTTCAGTGAGCATAGTTTATTTATCTAGCATGCTTTTTTCTCACAACCCATGCAAATTAAGCTATAAACAGTAGTAAAGGCACTATAAATTTCACACTGTTCACAGTAATCATAGACTTCATCTCTTCACATTGTCTTCACAGATCTCTTGGTTTCCAAACTGGAAATGGTGGAGTTCCTTCAGGTCACAATACAGACAGCCAAGTTGTTCCTCACTACTTTGTTGACCCTCCAGTTTACTCTTTAGTGTGGCTTTGCAGACCAGTGCACTTTATTAACACAAAACAAGTAAAGCAGTCACCTGCATTTCCAGAGAACAAAGACACAGAGGTTTCTTAAATCTTCTATTCTGGGAGCATTTGGTGGTTTTGGTTTAAGAATAGAGAAAGGATAGATAGAATCAATAGATAGATAGATAGATAGATAGATAGATAGATACAACCTGATTTTCTTTCTGTTCTATGAAAGGTGGAATTTGGGAAGAGGAATAACATTCATATTAGACTTTTTCTTCTTAGGTCTTTGTCCTGGCTTAGCTTCAGCGGGCAACAAAGCGCCATGCAGCTGCTCACTCACACCCCAGTGGGATGAGAATGAGAATCAGAAGAAAAGGATAACACTTTAATAACTGAAATAAAATAAAATATAATAATAAACATAGAATCATAGAATTATTTAGGTTGGAAAGGACTTTAAAAATCATCTGGTTGGAACCCCCTGTCATGGGCAGGGACATCTTCCACTAGACCAGAGTGTTCAAAGTCCCATCCCACCTGCCCTTGAACACTTCCAGGGATGGGGCCTCCACAGCTTCTTTTGGCAACCAGTGCCAGTGCCTCCTCACTCTCATCCACTCTCAGTGAATAAGAATTTTAAATAAAATGGTGTGCTAAATTTTCAGGGGGGAGGGGTATTTTCTTCCAAATTTCTATACCCTTAACAGCAGAAGGGAGAAAACAGAGAGATAAATAAAACACAAGAAAGACAAGTGATGCACAATGCAATTGCTCACCACCCACTGACTGATGCTCAGCCAGTACCCAGATAACTATCAGCCTTCCTGCCAAACTCCCCCCAGTTCATACACTGGCCATGACATTCTGTGGTGTGGAACATCCCTTTGGCAAGTTTGGGTCAGCCATCCTGACTGTAATCCTTCACAGATTCTTATGCTCCTCCTTAATAGCAGAGCATGAGACACCGAAAAAGCCTTGACTTAGGAGAAACACGACTTTGCAAAACTGAAATATCTGTGTGTTATCAGCATTATTCTCATATCAAATCAAAAAACACACCACTGCAATAGCTACTAAGAAAAAAATTAACTCTATCTCATACAAAACGAGGACAATTTTAAAGTTCTGTAATCATCCAAATGTTCCAGTGATCTAGTCTGTTTAGCTTTCCATTGATGATAGCTACCCAGACTGACTTTGTATAGTCAAAGAAATTGACAGGCAATTCGAGATGCTTCTATCACTCATCTTGTAGATAGCACTTGCCAACTGTAAGTGAAGAAAGATTTTTCAGTATTTCCTGTTTCTACTTCTCCAGATTGCATCTGAATTGGTTTATTCCTTCCTACTTATGCATCATGATGGTGTGTGTTCACTCTCAGATCTCTGAATTCGGTTCCTTTCCCTGGACTTGCAGTTTTGTTGAAATTCATCTTTGAGTCAAGTGTTCTTATTAGCATAATACACTGTCTAAATAAGGAATTTTAGGGCTATATGCAGCTATCTGTGTAGAAATATTCTAATTTTCAATTAAATCGGTGTAGGTATCTTTATATCTTCAGGGCCAGAGACTTCAGTATTTCTGTTAGATGGGATGATAACATGTCTTTGCAAAGACATCATGGGTGAGGTCAAGTACATTTGGGCTGGGTCAAGCCCTAGAAATACACTGTAAAAGTGAACTAAATTTCTCTTTAAAAGCTCTGATGATCATCACTGAACAACATCCCTCAGGATGTCAGGACAGTATATATTAGCTTGAGGCAGGATCCCATGGGAGGGAGGCCTGAAGGACAGTGGCACAGAAGGGCTGATCAAGAACAACCTCCTCAAAGCACACAGATGAACCACTACAATATGCAGAAATCTAAGGAAGAGTGGTCAGAGGCCAGCATGGATGAAGAAGAGACTTAAGAATGAGCTCAAAAAAAGAAATATTCAGGAGCATGGGCAAGGACAGGACTCCTAGCAGGAATATAGAGATGTTGTTTTAACTTAAGGAGAGGATTTAGGAAAGTCATAGCTCAGATGGAGCTGAAACTAGCAAGGGATGAGAAGGGCAACAACCAGGGCTTCTATAAATATGTCACTGACAGAATTAAATTACAGAAGGTATGGGACCACTGTTTAATGGGGCCAGAGACCAAATGGCAAAAGCCACACAAAGCCTGATTTTCCATCTATGCATGATGTCATCGTTTTCTACAAAGAAATTACTGGCTTTGTGAACAAGAATACCACAGTTGAGGCCATTTACCTTAAATGTAGCAAGGCTTTCAGTACACATTCCCAAAGGAGCCTTATACCAAACTGGTGAAATACAACTTTGATGGGTGGACAGTGAGGCGAGCAGAAAATTATTGCCAGATTGCCAAACTGAAAAGGCTGTAATCAGAGGTACCGTGGCCAAGCAGTGGGCAATTTCCAGTCATACTCAGGAGGAATTATACTGAGGCCAACACTGGTTTTTGTTTTCATTAATGTCCTGAATGATAAGATGCAATGAATCCTGACAAAGTTTATGGATAATATCTAACTGGAGGATGATACCAAACCAACAACAGGTTTTCTGTTCAGAAGGACCTTGTAAATCAGGAGAAATGCATTTACAGGAAATTTATCAGGCTCAACCATAGGATATGTAAAGTTCTGCACCTCAGAGGACTAACTCAAGAACTGGTACAGGCTAGTGGGTGACTGGCTGTAAAGCAGCTTTGGAGGAAATGGCTTGTGTCCCAGTTGATAACAAGTGGAGTGTGAGTCAGCAGGGTGTCCTGGTAGCAAAGAAAGAAAACAACATCCTGAGCTGTGCTGCCAAAAGGACAGCTGGTGGACTGAGAAAGGTGACATTCCTGTTTTCTCAACCCTGGTGAAACACATCTGGAGTGCTTGATCCAGTTGTGGCCTCCTCAGTTTAAGAGAGACATGAATGCATTGGAAGGGCAGTCCACTGGTAAGGGTGTGGAGTGCATGGCAGACCAGGAGAGGTGAGAGAGCTGGGTTTGTTCACTCGGGAAGAGTAGAGTAAGGAGGAAACTAGAGAGGGTACAAAGAATGTAAAGCCAGGTGCTTTGAAAGTGTGCAGCAAAAGAACAGGAGGCAATTGACACAAATTACCCCATAAACAGAAGTTCTGTAAGAGAAAAAAGAAAAAAGGTATTCATAACAAGGGTGGCAGAACACTGAAACGGGTACACACAAGGGGATTTAAATGACATCTTTGGACATACTCAAGAATCAGGCCCTGTCTTGTGCAGTGAGTTAAATCAGGCTTCCCTCTCAACCTAAATTACTCCTGATTCTATCACCTAAATTTTATTATTGCATTGACAGTATATTAGTCTTTAAATTTTACAATAAATAATACATATTACTTCGATATGAAGCAAAATATATTCTGACATAGCATTTAATGGAGAAACATAGACTGAATTATTTATAGCTACAGTTTCATAGAGGAAAACAAGGATGAATTCCATGGGATTTGATCCCAACACTGGAACCACAAATTATTTTTATTTATTTATTTTAAAAGGATAACTATACACTACATGTTCTAATTCCTAAAAGTTGCAAATTAACATCTAGTTATTTTTCATAAAGCAGCTAGTAGAATAATTCATGGGGATTTTCATCTTTGGATTTAACAAATTACATTCTGGATCTCTTCTTACAGTCATAAAACCCCAGAGAAAAGTTCCCAGTGTAGCACATCTACACTTCCTTCTTTCTCAACAACAACAACTTGACACTTAAGAATATCATCCCATGCAACTGAAACTGTCAAACTATTTCTTCTTCTCTTGCTATTTATGAATGGGTTTCGGAGTGCTGACTGCAAAATTTCTGCATAATAAGGCTTTCAGAATTTTTATGCAGACTTACCATGACTACACAATGACAATGTAAGATTTTTTTAAAGGACATTTTAGAAAACACGTATGCTAATAATAATAAAATTCAAAAAATATACTTCAGGTTAATTCTGTGAATTGCTTCACGTTTATGTGCTGAGGAGTCTCCATGTGGATCTTGAGCTTAAATACGGTACTCAGAAATCAAAGGAACAGTCAGGCAATGTGCTTTTTGTGTTGAAGCAGAACAACTTATTTTAAAAATAGTGAGTAACAAATTTGTTTAATGAGTTAATCACAAAGGAGCAGCAACCCCTGTCAACAACACATTTCAACAAATAATCTGAATAATGAAAATGCATATGCTGAGATTGTGCTCCATTCATACACAGTTCATTAACAAACAAATTACATAGAGTAAACAAATTAAGTTTTGCTGACATATTTCCCAGGCATCAGTTATCATTGGCAGAATATTTACATTTGCAAATAGGTTTCTCTAAGAAATATGAGGAATATTGTTAGGTACCAAGGTACACTTCATGTCTGATCAGTAACAAAGCCTGTCTCTACAGACAACAAGGACATATTTATCTTTGTCCTTAAAACAGAATTGCATCTCAGCTCATCAGGAAAATGTCATGATTCCGTGCTTAAGGCCCATCACATGTAAAATGAAAAGATTTCTCAAAAATATCTAAAAATCATCTAAACATTTACTCCCCAGGCTGCTGACAGTAAATGATGAAGGAATGATGAGAAAATAAACCAATAATTTTCCAAACATAAATAGAGATCCAAGAACTTTTGCTTTCATTGGCATAATTAAGGATAACCATGAAAAACTGATTGGTGTAGAACTACATCATCAACTGTATCATTAGGATACCTGATAACACATTACACACCATGAGTTTTAGGATGGATGTGTACTTGAAACAAGGCTGGACATACTATGCTGACTTTTCAGAAGTAATCAGTCTCATAAACTGACTTCCCCCAAAGGAAATATCCTTTAGTCATTTCCCAGAAGTCTGGAGTGAATTTCCCTTAAGCTCTGAGTCTGCAGTTAAGATGGTACTGTTCACACCATGGAAACTTGCTTACAAATTTGGAACCACACATTTTGCCTCCTTCAAGAAAAGAGATTCCACAGAGCCACACTTCATAAAGGTCACCAAGCTTTGCCAGTCTTTACAGGTCTACAGCTTTGTCTCTTCTCACTCAGCACTTCTCCCACAGTTTCAACACTGTTTTGCTCCAGAATTTCTAGAAAGATAAAAAAATGTACTGCCTTAGCTATGAAACTCCTATGGGATTCATACATCCTTAAGGCCACGGGTTTAATGTGCAAGTATTTCTCTGTATCCAGATAGATTTTCAAAACAGATGTTACACATGACATAGGAATGTCACTGTTGCGCCCAGGGACGGCGAAAAACAACATGCACTCAGGTCAGAGAAGATGGTCAAAGCCGACCCCTGTAATGCCGAAAACCCATCTTTTATAGCATGGATCTCAAAAGAGAAATTACATGATTGGCCCCTTGGCTAGCCACCCACCACAGTGAGTGGCTGAGTGGTATAACAACAACCCATTTCAAAATATTATTCTCACAAGACTGAAAACAATTCCACTGTTCTCACAACAGCCTGCACCTGTGGATAGTTTAGCAAACCATCTTTCTCTGTGTCTCAGCTAAAGCATGAGAAAGGAAAAACTTCACAAATGCTTCAGCAGCTGGAAAATTCCTCTGCTCCTGCCTTTTAGCATCCACAATAGGAACACAGCAGGCCCCATAAATTATTAGAGTTCCATTGAAGGACTCTTAGATACAGGGATCTGAAATTATTCTAGAATTATTAACATGATTATTTATTAGAATACAAATTCTAAGCAAAAGTGATGGATATGCACCTTCTTCCTCTTGCTGGTATAGACATCACAATATGTCCCTTAGCACTAAAGACAAAAAAATTAATTCTATTTCTACAGGGACAGAAGTATATAATATAAGTGCTATAGAATGCACCTATACTCAGAGTAATTTAAAATGTAATTTGGATATGACAATGAACAGCTCTAATGTTTCTGTTTCTTGCATACATATCAAAGGCACAGTAGATCTTGCTTTAATATATTTGTCCTCCTCCATTAACAAAGTTCACCTGTGCCTTTTTCCTTCTGAGGCAGAGAAATCATTCAAGGGGCATGTATTTCTGAGCTTAATCACAGTCCTTGCTAAATCCTCTATATAGAAAGTCAACAGACTGTGTTAATTGGACCAAACCTTTGTACTACACACATCTCTCTGAACTGATTAGCTGTGAACAAAGTATATTTATAGTTCCCAGTTGTGGTGTACATAACTATTCACCCAGGATCAGATCTCTCCTCTGTGGGCTAAAGGACTTCACAATGAACTGCTTCGATCTCCAAAATCTAAGTCTAATACAGCCTTTCAAGTCATTTCCATATTATTCAGGTTCTCATCACTGTTGATCTTGTTTCCAACTTTAGCCCCTTGGAAATCACATGACAAGTAGAACAAGTGTTCAAGGAGAATTTCTTAAACACAGCTTTTTCTGCTGAATCTCCTAAAAAATATTGCAGAGCTACAAAACAGTTAATTGCTGCCAATACCCCTCAGAATTTTCCCCTGTGTTTTGTTTGAATTAAGGCCTCCATGGAAATTACCTTCAGTACCTATGTCTTCATTTGTTACTCCTGGTGTAGCTGGGCTGATTCCCTTGCTGTGGAAGTGCTGCCCCCGGTGGGGAGAATTGCAAATAAAAAGTAAAACCCATGGATTGAAATAAAACCAGTATAATAATAATAATAATAATAATAATAATAATATATAATAATAATAGCAACAATACTAATTATAAATTTTATAATAACAACAAATACAATGAAAAGGAAAAAGAGAGAGGAATAAAATCCAAGAGAAACAAATGATGCATAATACAATTGCTCAGCAGCTGCTGACCAATGTCCAGTTAACCCATCCCTGAGCAGTGTTTGGAGGCTGCTGATGTTTTCCCCCAGTTTATGTACTGGGCATGATGTTCTATGGTATGGAATAATATTTGGGTCTTGGCCACACCCATACAGCTCCAGGGCCGTCCCCTAATGTCCCCTCCATTCCCCCACTCCAGGCCCTGTCCCCCGTGAAAAATTAACCCAGTCCTTGGCCAAAATGAGGACATGCACACATGGTATAAAATCCAGAGCCCAGAGTCTGTAGCAGCCCCATCCTTTACAGTCCCTTGCCACTCCCTCTGCAAAGCAGACACCGTGTCTTCCCAATGAAAGTTAAAACTGTAAAGCTGTGTCACAAGCATGAGAGGAATCCATAAAGTGACACTGCACAGTTCTTAAAATAGCATGTGCCTCCTGGATAAAGTGAGTTACTGGGGGGAATTGCATGAGGAGAACTATGGTTTGTTAGAGAAGGATACAGGGCGTGTAGCCAGAAATAGGATTAGAAGGACTAGGGAGTCAGAGAAAGAAGACAAAAGAAGCACTGCGACCATCAATCAGTTGTTCAAAGAGAAAACACGATGAATAATCAGATTACTTATAAATATTTGAAGTAGACATTAAAGAAAGAAAAAGTATAAAACTTGCTTCTGCAAGACTTGTGAGACAGATACAAATAGCTCTGTGACAGGCAGGAGTGACAGCTTTTGGACAACTGTGATGCAGAGAGTTAGGAGTAAAGCAATGCTGGCCACAGAAAAGACAGATACAAGAAGCTGCACTCCATGAGGTAGATGACCAGAGGAGTTTGTGCTTTAGCTTTCAGGACTGCAATAAGAGGTCAGGCTGTCAGAGTTTTGTAGCTGAAAAAGCAGAGTTATGTGACAGTTCTAGTTCCCTACACTCAGTGAACAATAAGGGTTGCATTCAGGGGACTGTATGGGTTCTAGAACCCAACAGGACATTCAAAAGGCTTTCTGTCCCAGGCAGAAATCAGGTTCCATCTTGGTCTTGCTAACATCTCTGATTGTCAGAAAAGTCTTCCGGACCCAGGATACAGCAGCCTATCTCTCAAAGAGCTCTCAAGGTGCATTTGAAGTTGGCTCTCCCACAAATCTCAGTACCAGCTCAGCTAGGGTAGAGAGGCACACAGAGCCATAGCCTCTCGTGACCCTCTCCTGACAGTTTAGCAGCAAACACTCGCAAGGACACCAATTACCTTCACCCAGTGACACTCCTCTAGGCATCTTAAATCTTCAGCAATGCAGTGCAATTAATTGTGAGGACACACAACACTGTAAAGACTGCTGACCTAGGAGAGATAAACGAAAGGCAGGAGTGTTTTAGAGGTATTTGTTGATGCCTTAGCTAAAACCAGATAGAAGTCAGAGGATTTGCTTGACTAGACATAATTCAAGATAAAATGCCTGGCTCCTTGAACAATATATTGTTAAGGTCTTTTATGATTCTGTGACAATTCAGAAACTCTTAGTCAAGAAGTGATACGTGACATCTATAAATAACAAGAAGAAAAATGAATATGTGGGTACAGCATATTTTGATAATACCGAAAGTTCGGACAAAGAAAACCCTGGGTGTGGTGGGAGTAGAAGGAAATTGCAAATCTGGTTTGATTATTCACACACAGGTGTGAGACAGAAAAGGCAATCTACATAATAATTTTTAATCCTGTTTTCTCATGAAAAGAAATCATATTATGTATGGAAATGAAATAACTGCATGTGTCAGTTTGGAAGGGAAAAAAAACCTTTAAATAAGATTTCCTAAGAGACAGAAATGAAAGCAAAATCTGTTTGTTCAGAAAAGTGGACATGATATTTCTGGAAAAAACGTGTGGAAATTAATTTTGCTTCAGCAGTGTCAGTGATATAAGGGTATATAAGGATATAGACAGCAGTGCTATCTTAAAGAAGCATGTCCTCCATCAAAGCCCAGATGGATATCGTTGCTCCTTTGACAAAAATAATTGCATCAATAAATAATGTCCAACAGCGTGGCTATGTAAATGGCAGCAAGGAACAGGCCTATTGCTATAGGTCATTGCCTGTACCAGGATCTTGGAAATCATGGATTTCTAGTGCCATTTCTGGAAGGAGAAATGGTGACATATGGGGCAGTCACAGTGGCGTCAGGAGCAAGATCTACCCAAGACTCCCTTCCCTGCAATCTCCAGGTGGTATTTTAGCTCTCCATCTCCTTTTTTCAAATAAGCAAGTTTTGTAAAGACTGAGTTAACCTACCTTCATTGCCATGGTCAGTAGCACAGCTAATGAATTCCTAATTCGTAGGTGAGCACATACCACAGCCACATAGGATTTTCTTTTTCCCAACAGTGTTCTCCTCCTTGCTTTTCAGGAAAGATTATTTTCTACAGCATGCTTATATTTGGGACAATCCTGGGGGAACTTACTACAACCATTTTTTTGTAAAAAAAAAAGGAGGGATTGTTTTCTGTAGCACAGAAGAAGAAAATTTTAAATGTTGAACTAAAGTCCTCAGTGAAAAATATTCAGTTATTTGCTACCCAGGAAACATCAGTGGGATGTGATGACTAACAGCTAGTGTGTGTTGATTAATTGGAATTAATTTGGAATTAATGCACGTTTGGAATCTCAGTAGCTGTTCTCATTGGTTACCAGAAGCAAGGGTAAAGTAGAAGCACGGTGCTGTCATGGGACTCATAACTTTGTTCAACATCTTTATAGCACACTTAGCCCTGAGCCCTTTTAACATGGAACAGCTTGAGAAGTTTGGCCCATAGTTACTTGTGAGATGAAAAAAACAAACCACGAAATTATCCATGGAGACAGCATTCAGATGAGTGGGAGTGTCAGTACTGTGAAGAAGCACCGGTGCCCAAGTCTGCTCTTGAACTCCACTGATGGTTTCCACAGTCCCTCAGCTTCCTTTCCATGCACAAGACTCCTCAAAACTACCAGTGACACTTCCCTCTGTCCACAGGCCATGCATATAATTTCCCTTCAAAAAGACAGGTTTTGACTGACAATTACTCTAGGATGCTTATGCCCCTCCAAAAAGAATGGTGTAGAATATGTTTGACACATCCAGCCTTCACTGAGCTTCTGTCAGTTTCAAGTTTTCAGACTATAGTTATCTATTAGCTATTTATTCCCAGGTCTTTTTCAGTTTACTGAAAATATTATTTGAAATATATCAATTTTTCTCCTCTGCAAGATCATTCTTGAGTTTTAATTATTTTCCTCTGACACCACTTGATGTAACCAAGGCTTTCCAAGTGCTTGGTTTCAATTACTTATTTGTAGAGAAGAAGCAAGAGAGTTTTCCAGCCTTGTAGTTATGTATTACAAAGAGTAATAGATTAGAAACTGCAGGATGCTTGAGAATGAGAAGTGAGTTAAGTGATTCTGAAAAAATTTCACTTTAAATTGCCATTTACTTTTGGCTCTTCAGGTTTACTCCTAAACACCTATAATCTGAATAAAGTTTTTTTCTGGCCAGAGGCACCTTTAGAATGAACCAACAATAATTTCTTTTTATTCTTACTGACTTTTTTTTTTTTCCAGAGAAATACTTTTGCAAATGTTAGTATTAGCTTGTTTTCATACTGGATCTGACTTCTTCATTGTCTTTATCTGACTTTATGTATCTTTGCAATCTCTTCCATATCTTCAATATGAATTTGATAAGAAATGAGTTCTTGATTCACAGTAGAAAACTGGAAATATACAGAAAAAAAAAAAATTTAAAAATCCAAAAGAGAAAAAAAGCACATCTTTCTTGCCAAGGGGAACTCATATGAAGCTTACACTTCTTCTACCTACTTTCCTCACATAAAGAAGAGCACAAATTAATTTTTTATAACAAATCATTCCATTCATTTCATTGAGATTATTTAGTTGAAATTCGTATATGAGAGTGTTCAAAATGACAGAAAAAAATCCAGTTCCACTAAAGTCTGTCATCTTTACCATCCTCAAAGTATTAAGATTTTGATGTGATTTTATCCACTTCAGTTACGTTTTAGTACTCAATGGGTTTTCTTAATAAAAAAAAAAAAGAAAAACAAAAAGAAAAAACAAGAGTGCAAGAAATGTCATAGCTGAGACTTAGCTTGCAGAAGCTTGTTCAGCATCCTACATGTGGCAGAGACGTGGTGCAAAATACTTAATCGGAGTGCTGACATGAGTTACATGCCTATGACTAAAATTCTGCTGCCATCAAGAGCATTTTTCTTTTATAGCAGATCACAGATAGCAGAAATTGGATTATTGTCATAGTGAATTTTCACTTAAACAATAACTTCAACTCCCTCTATATTGAAAAGTCTTTAAATGATAAATTACACTTATTCTTTTTGTAGTGAAATAGGTCAGTGTGTTTTATTCTAATATTGATGTTGCTGGCCACTTCTTGCAGAAAATATTCAGTGGGTTGACTGCAGAGAGGCTCATTACCACAATAAGTGGTGAAATTGCCTGTGCTCTTCTTTTAAAGACATTTTTGCAGCCTCATTTTTGCTTTTACAAAAAGAAATTTCACATATAAAGGCTGGAGAAATTAACCAAATCAAATCAGAAGAAATTTTTTTTCTTCTGTCCTGAATGTCTGTGACTCAAGGGAATTAGTTACAGCTTTGTTGTATTTGTGTAGAGAAAACGGATAGGATGCAGAACAACCTCTTCAAAGCATCAAAACAAACACCAGATCTTGAGGAAACAGGCAGCTCACCTCACTCCTGCTGTGTAAACCTCATATGGACTGGCCACTCAGATTACTTTTGGTACACTGTGAAGTCAACTAATTACCTCAAAAACATGTGACATGGCTCTCACTGAATGCACTAGCAGTCTAAAATCAGAGTAATTCATGTGAGGATTTTATTAATAAACACTGTGGATGTCTTCCCTTAGGCAGGAAAAAATCCTGAAACACTTAAACAGCACCTTTAGTCAAGAGCACCTTTACTCCTAAGGTTGTTCACATATTAGGGAGAAGAGAAGACTAGACAGCAACAATAAAAGACGGTATATGTTTTATTTCTACAGATTGAAAAATTGAGACATAGAGGGGGAAAAGGATTCACTGAACCACTCAGCCTCTGGTGGAGCTGGAACGAAGCTTTCCACACAATATCTTACCTACTAAGCTGCTCACAGTTACATCCATCCTCTAATGAATTAATTGTTCTTTAAAACTTTAGTAAACATGAGGATATAGAAGAAAGCTATCAATTTAAAATTCAAATAAATTGGAAATGTTGATGATGCTACCTAAATTCTGTCGCTTACTCATCTCTTGACTAAAGGTGTTCATATCAACAAAGTCCTTTGCTCAGCAGCAGAAAAATTAAGAAAAGCAACCACTCTTCCTGGTACTTTTCAAATGCTAAACACATCTAACTCGAGTGATGATTGTTTTTCTAATGGTGGATGACCTTCCAGCCCAATCAACAGAATAGCATCACTGCCACACCTGGGAGGGGACTGTCCAGCTCTACTCTGCACTGGGGCAGCCTCACCCTGAATATTGTGGGCAGTTTTGGGTGCCACAATTTAAGAACATATTGAGCTATCAGAGAACATTCAAAGGAGGGCAACAAAGATGGTGAAGGGTCTTGAGGTGAAGCTGTGTGAAGAACAGCTGAGGTCACTTTGTTCAGCCTGGAGAAGAGGAGACTGAGGTCAGACCTCATTGCAGTTACAACTTTCTCATCAGGGGAAGAGGAGGGGCAGGCACTGATCTCTTCTCTGTGGTGACCAGTGATAGGACCCATGGGAATGGGCTAAATTTGTGTCAGGGGAAATTTAGACTGGATATCAGGAAAAGGTTCTTCACCCAGAGGCTGGTTGGGCACTGGAACAGGCTCCCCAGGGTAGTGGTCACAGCATCAAGTCTGACAGCTCCAGAAGCATTAGGACAATGCTCTCCAGCACAGGTGTGATGCTTGGAGTGTCCTGTGTAGGGCCAGCAGTTGGACTCGATCCTTCCAACTCAGAATATTCTATGATTCTATTACCCATCACTTTATCTTGTATTAGTAATAATGGAAGTGTTCCCATAACATTCAGCTGTT
Source organism: Corvus hawaiiensis (assembly GCF_020740725.1). Taxonomy (NCBI): domain Eukaryota; kingdom Metazoa; phylum Chordata; class Aves; order Passeriformes; family Corvidae; genus Corvus; species Corvus hawaiiensis. The sequence continues at coordinate 110,501,994 of NC_063214.1, read as the reverse complement.
TGTAGTCTGATGTCCTTCAAGTATGTCTTTCTGGAATCTGACTGCTTCAGAAATTCAAAGGTTCAGAAGTTCAGACATTTCTATCACAGTGCCAGAGCCAGGCTTGTATCCAGAGCTTCTGAAACAATGGATTTTGTGTCAAGTTAATGAGAGGAATGTGAGTGGGAGGGAGACCGTGTAGCTGTAAATACATTGTTATCTCTAATATTGAGATATTCCTAGCTCCATTTCAAAGGTGGTCTTTCTAAATATAAGTCACAGTACTGATCTCTATATAATACAGTAACAGTGAGCTGGAATAAAAAGGATATAACCAAATAAATTTTACAGTTCCAACAATGGCTTTTGAGTGATGGATGCAAAAAATAGGCTGAAAGATCACATCACAGAAGTTTGCAAAAGCTTAGGCCAGACTAAGCAATAATATGTATTAAGGTAGTTTGCACCAGTAAAATGCTGAAAGTTTTGCAGAATGCTAACTGAAAAATATGAACCAAAAGAAAACATGTGTAACACAATAGAGGAGAATGAGGCAGAGAGGTCAGATATAAAATTTCAAAATTACCCAAGAAAATAATGAAAGCAAATGGTTGTACAGTCTGTGACAAATATCAAATGATATCTGTGGAAGGAAAGGAAAATAAGGAAAATTTGGAGAAAAACTAAGAGCTGGGATTCAGAGCAGCACAAATATGCAGACAAAGTGGACCAGATGGCTCTTTTCTGTTTCTGTCATAACTTATGTTCTTGGAACCTGCAGAGCCTAAAACTGGTTTTGGAGACAAAAATTCCCCTGTCTCAACTGATAGTCATTGATGCTTGTGGCTTTATTTGTTCCATTTCCTATCCCCAGTAATTACAGACCATAAAGACACACCTTATGGCCTGTGTGGGAGGAATCGGCTTCCAGGGATAATCATTTCAAATGTATAATGACAATAAAGAAAGGACTAGCCTGAATCTGTAGGCTCAGGCCAGCACAAGAAGTCTGGCATAAATAAACACACAGTGACATTACTCCTGGATGACATGGTTGTCCCTAACATGGATGGCATTTTCCAACTGGTCACAGTAGCTACTGCTGTAATTATTAATCAACAACCAGTGATCACTCTGACTGAGTTCTCATGGCTCACTGAACAGCTCTGAAACACATTTGAGAGCCAGTGACCTGAAATATTCTATATATCCTCACCTGGGGAGAAGCTGTGGACATGTCAGTACCATGGGGTACATATATCCTAAATGTCAAGTATATGCAGCTAAAAAATTTCTTAATTGGTTCAGAAAAATAGCACAGGTCATCACCAAAGCTCTGAGATTGCCTCCTACGGGTTAAGAAGGACCCTTTTAGACATACGTCTGTTGAAATGTTTCTGCATTTTGCTCAGTGCAAAAACATTTCCTGCAATTATGAATTAGAAGCTTCATATGGACATAAGCAAAATTCTTTGGAAGTACAGGACAAGCATATAGCTACCAACTATACTGTGCCTTAAAGTATTGCCAATTTCTAAAAAAAACACCAAGTGATTTGGTGATTTTTGCCCAGATGCCAAATGTCTAGTTCAGCTGAGAAAAAGTTTCCCCTGTGAGAAAATCATTAATATAACAATTGCCATGTGTGCTTCCCTGGTCTGATGTGAGCTCCTTCACCTGTTTCCTCTGTGTGAAGGAGAAGAACCTTCTCCTGCTAGGATAGAGAAAGGTGGGCAGGAAGGAGCTCTCCTATGCAATACCATGGTCTTTTTGCACTATGAAAAAAAGGTTATGAAAGTAAAGTATTTGCCTGTGTGCCATCCAGACTCATCAAGCTTGACTCCCAAATGCACAGCCAGCTGGCTCCTGTGCATGCTAAGAACATCACGCCAGAACCCAGGGTACTTGGCCTCTAGATGTTGTAGTGACATCCCTGTGGATATGGGTTACTGACATGTGTAATAGGTACTACCATTTAGGACAGTGCTTTATCTCATTGTTACACTGAGCCACCTAATAGGGGATTACAGCATGTAATAACTAAATCCTATTGTACTTCAGACTTCTCTATAAGATCTGTTAAATGAAAAAGTAGGTGAGTTTATCCTCTCTTAAGCACATACATCTATAATTCTGTCTGAGGAAGATCACAAACAACAATTAGAAGAAGAAAAATGAGGATGAGGAAAAGCTCTTGGAATACATATTCTCCTACCTTAAATGAATACATTCCCAGTAATGGTTGTTTGAGTAAAACCTTTTCCATGAGTGCAGAATTTGATGAATGGGTTGAAAGCATGTACAGTCTGAAGACTTTGCATGAGGAACGAGCTCAATTTGCTCATGACTATTTAAAACTAGAATTTGCATAATGAAATAGCAGGGGTTGGGAAAAAGGGAAATAAATTACATGTGTAATCAAATGTATATATATACACGTGTGTGTGTGTGTGTGTGTGTGTGTGTGTGTCCTTAATGGTTGGTATTACTCTATTAAATTATCAATTGTAAAATTATTTCTGTATTCAAAGAAATCTTTGAAAAATAAAACTATAAAGTATCATAAATTCATTCATGAAATGAGTGAAAATAGGTGATAATTTTGCAAATTTCCTATTGTGCTAATTTTGCTTTTTGTGTCTCCAAAATACTATTACTAACTGTAATCAAAAGGGCTGAGGAACATGGGCTTCATTTTATTGTTACTTTCTGCTAGGACATTCCCCTTGTAAAGGAAAATGACACTTTCACATTCTACACTAGCTGCAAAGCAATCTTTAATTGGCACTTATGCACTATCAAAACTGATATGACACCTTATGAGCAGCAGGCATTATGCCATCTAGACAGATGGGTATGAGCATAGGTTCAAGGCATGCCAGAGAACAATGTGTGCATCGGGGTTGTGTGGAACAGCCAGACTCCTCCCCAGAGATACTGAAAGGGCAGTCTGTGCAGATTATCAGCACTTTTGTGAGGTTGGGGTATGCTATCACCATTCCAGTGTGGCCTGCATTAACAATGAAAATGCAAAAAAATTTTTGAAGCCATTTTAAGTGATTTTTTTTTCTATCTGAACTAATGTTGAGGGGCGAAAAAAGATATTTTCCCCTTTTGGCACTTTGCTGAAACCTCTCAATTAGTCTTATCCAAAATATTTCTGCACTGCTGTTGAGTTTCCTGCCAAAAGCCAATGTGTGACCTTCTATTACTCTGAATACCCTTTTAGTGTCATGGGTCTTATTTACATTTTTCACAATGTTAGACTCTATTTAATCTGTTACTCAAAGTAAATGGGGATGAAAAATAACCTTCTTTGTTTGTCACTAAATAGTTCACAATTAACACTGAACTGCAAATGAGGAAATAATGTGTCTCTTTGAGGAAACCATATGCTTTGTGCTTTAAAGTAGATGTGGTAATATTGGTAGAATAGTTAATGTACAATGAATGCCATCTGCTGACTAATACAGAGTATTTACAAAGGCAAATAGTCCAGATAACTGCTCTTCTTAAATGACTATACAACCTAACATGATATTGCTTGGACAATTATCTGAATCTAGACTAACTTTTTCCTTTGTTCTTCCCCTCCTGTAGCTGTTGTTATGCAGAATGCTTATGCATAACACCACTGATGGTTTGTAAGAAACCATTCGGTCCCTGTGTGGAAAAGAAAAAATAATGGAAAAATATCACACAGCAATTCTGGCACATTCAAAATGGCCCTGCAGTCTTAAATGTGGTGGGCAGAAAAGCTGTATTGGGAAACTGATGAAAAAGAAGATGCTGGGCTCTGCTTACTCACTGCAGTGTGCACAGAAAGCAGGCACCAGCAGCAAAGCAAGGACGGGTAAGTTAGCAAAGTTGTCTAGGGAGCAGGGTATGCTTCCTGAAAAAAATAAATAGAATTTGTTGGCTTGCACACTGCCTGGAATTTCACTGAGAGAAGATATTACTGCCTGATGTTTGCTTTCCACTTTCTTCAGAGTAGTAGGATCTTGTGTACATTGAGGACTGCATAAAAAATTTTAAATCCATCACTGCTTTCTCACTCTGGCAGGCACAATGTGCTTTCCTTTGGTATTTGATCTTATCAGTAAAAAACAGACTAATGTCTGTGGGATTATAAATGCTCTTAAATTATTTCTACTGATGGGCAAAATCATGCAACAATATATGATAAATAATTGAAGGTGAACCAGACCTGCTTGTCATCTGCTTTGCTATGGCCTATAAAGCATTTGGCTAAAATGCACATTGTACCCCAGGCTCAGTGAAGCAAGGTGCCTTTCTGCTGGTTTGTTTCTCTCCAAATTGTACTGAACTCAGTTATCTTCTATTATGTCAGCAATAGAGGATGACAGGTGAATACAAACACTTTGAGTAGATAGCTTGTGCTATCAACCCCTCAGTGTGTTTTGCCTGCAAACAAGCCATACCCTTGAAGACATTTAAAGCCATATATTTTTACACAGGGAAAAACTGCTTATTTGCTGCTCCAGGAAGATCCTTAGGATAGTATATAGGTAGAAGCTCTCTGTTCAAAAGTCTGAGTTGCTACTCCAGAGACAGACTCCTGCTACAAAGTAACTGAATGGCTCCCAGTATCCTTCCCTCAAAGTCAAGGGCTCAGAGCTTATTTATCTATTCCAAAGACTATGTTTGGAATACATAAATAAGCTTGAATCAGCAGATTTTTAGAGGTTCCAAGCTGGGAACTTTCACAAAGAACACCTTGCAGTGTCATCTTTGGAAATGATAGTACATGAAACTAAAAGACAATCTCCCAGATAAAAGCCCTGTCCATTCCTGACAATATTTTCCCATATAATTGTATAAACAATATCATAACAATAATAAAAAATTACATATATGATATCTAGGCATAAGAATTTATAGCTATATTCCAAGTTCTCCACAGAACTGGTTTCTCTGAGTCTTTTGATCACAAAGGAATTCAGGGATGACATCTCTGCAGAATCAGAATCATGTCACTCAGTGACACAACATTCAAAATTTTTTCTTCAAGTGGGGTGGATAGAATATTGACAGCAATTTCATTTCTGAAGTTTCTATTTTAGGGCATACTTATGAAGAAGAGAGCCTCACAGCAATCTTTACCTCTGCCCCTCCAGTCCAGTTTAGACCATTGTGGTGGGTTGATCCCAGCCAGGAACTGAGCACTCATAGCTACTCACTCACTTCACCTCTTCTATAGGGCATGGAGGAACAGGAACAAGTGAATGAGCTGGCTTTTGACTTCACGAGAAGTAAATCAATTTGGGCTTTGAAGTCAAAATCAATCTCTGCCTCAAATTCATTTCTGTGGAGGCTGCTATTTTGTGACAAAAGCACCAAAATAAATAAATTCTAAATTCAGCCCCACAGGTATAAAGTAGAAATTAGTAGGATTTTTGCAAATATCTAAAAAATAATATATTAGGGTGATCAATTAATAGCCTCTATTTCCCAATGCTACTTCTATGGAGAGAAATAGACGTCTCCAGAGAGTATCTGAAAAATGTAGGTAAGACCCTGACACACAGGAGTCCTGAGTCATCCTAAAGACCCCCTTTTTCTCTCCACTGACCATGACTCAAGCAAGGCTCCTAAGTTATGTAGCTAAGTATAGATAGATTCGAATGAAAATGATACTCCCTTTCCTCTCCCTTTCATTTTAACCTGATCAAACCCTTTGGCAGCTCTGTATTCCCATCTGTGATGTTTTCTGTCAGAACTCATTTGAAAAACTGTCCCTGGAGCCCAAGACAGGTCATGAGTCTCTTATTGTTTAGCCAAAACTAAAAGTATTCCACAGAACCACACTGTGATATTGCTCAATATCTGTTACACAATGTTTACATTGATACTGAGTATTTTGACAATTCTGTGTTAGTCCAACAGATTTACAGCCTTGAATCACTCAGCAGCATCCAGTTTTAGGAAAGAAATTAACATCAACAAACAAACTGATATTTTCAAATATATTAATAATTATTATTCAATTTAATTAAGTCGAAATGAACATCATGCATTACAGATCTTTCAAGTACCAACAATCCTGATCATTTGGTGTACAATGACATTGTTACTCTAAGATTTTGCCCCAGCCATGAGATTTGCTTTTGTCTCTATTGGTGACTGAACAGAGAACTAGTCTCAGAAGAGAAAAACTGCCTGCTTTTTGAATTGACTTTGAAGTTATCCACAACCTGCTTCAGAATAGGTTTATATACAATATGATCTTAGTTACAGTGGAGTAATTACAGAGATTTTTCTATTGCCTGTGTCAATATATACCCATCTATACACACTAATAAAACTAAGATCAGAATCTGGACCCTAAAATCCATTTTTGCAGAATAACATTTCTCTCTTTTGAAAACAGTTTTCAGTCCTTCAAAGGCTTCAGAGGGAGGAGACTCCATTGGCTTCTCCCCAGCGTTTCTTTGAAGTTCTAGACGTGCAATACTGTTCCCAGGGAATTTGTCCTTTCAAGGTCCTTTGCCATTTCTTGCATAGTTTTTTGGGTTTTTTACATAACAATACCAATTATTTAAAAATCATATAGGTTTTCAAGAGGGGAAAAAATAGAGGGGCAGCAAGGGACAGGGAGCAGAAGTTTAGTCTAGAAAATGGTGGGCTAGTAAACTCCAGTTAGGGAATATCTTTTCTGCACTGACTCCCCAAAACCTGTACTTGGTTTGCACAACACTCAGTGAGAAATTTTAAAAGCGATTTTTAGGAGGTTTTTTCCCTGGTTGGTGATAGGGAATTTTTTTCAGTGACTGGAGTAACCCCGGGACTGAGCTCCACCCTAATGGTAATGGCTTCTTTCACCTAAACAGTGTCAGGCACTAAAAGAGTAGCAGAGGATTTCAAGATTTGGCCAGATATTGATACCAATATCTGAGCAACCCCTAAAGTTTGAGATGCATCATGTGTAACAAGCTGAACTTTACAGAGCAATAGAGAGCTGGGGAGGAACATATGAATGCATATGTGCTTGATGGAAAATCTTCCTGTTTAAGCATTGAAAAACTCTAACTGGTTTCCACGGGGCCTAGTATTCACTCTAAGGTTTCTCCTTTAAAGAAAAATTAATAACAAAAATATCAGTTCAGGTACAGCTGAAGCAGTACTGTGGCTTTAACATCAAAGCTCAGTCAGCTTCATTTTCCCTTTCCCCCAAACTGGGTTTGTTCTCTCACATTTTCCTTCTCTCTTTCAGGGAACATTGACAGCTTTCTTGCCTGTCTTCCATTGGGAACAGGAAGCATAAATTAATCTTCATTCTTGCTTTATTCTTCCTTATACCTTCCTCGATTGTTCTCTGAGGAGTTTTAAGCCATTTAATTTCTGTATGGCCAGGTGCACCACGCAAATGATGTACCTTCCAACTGTGTTTCATCCATCTACATCACTCCTATTAATCATCCTTCTGATTAGCTATATTCATTAAGTTTGGCTCTCACTCATATGGAAAAGTTTGTCACCTGTGTTCTGTATTTTATGTAGGTTAACACTTTCCCAGAACATATTCCTGAAGTCCATTTCTCTTGTTTTCCTTTGTACTCTACAAAGTTAATTGAATTTCATCAGCAGTTTTTCGTCTATTGTAAAACTGTTTAACACATCCCAATCCATCTCAGGCATATGATTATCTTAGCAGCATAAGCTCACATAAGGTTTCTTTACATTGCATTTCAGGTATGTCAGAGGGAGGTCAAAAGGGATGACATGCACTGTTCTGTCATGAGACAAGATTCCTTTCAAGTGAATTGAAAAGTGAATTCTGTTGCAAATATGTGTCAGAAGCCCTGCCAAAAATGTATCAAAACTGATAAATGGACAGCCCTAAATGTACAGTTTCTGTAGGAGAGCATCTATGTTAGACAAATAGTATTTTGATATGTAATTCTTACTTTTTTCTAGTTAGTTCTTTCTCTGAACCCCTAGAATATTTGAGCAATATATTCATGTGCTATTTTGTCATCTCTTTCCACAATATTAGATTAACTCCAATTTTCTTTCCATCCCCTTTTCCTATGCACCCATACAGTGTATTGCCTCTAAAAACCTAACGCTTATAGTGCTATGTTTTAGTCTTGCTTTAAACTATCACAAACTGTGGCTATTCCTGTCAGCTTCTGAATTCGTCTTAGTTAATACCCTAGGTAATTTCAACAGCAGACAAGGTCTTAATAGACAGTCATTCCAGCTACAGTCATCAAAGAAAACAAATGAGGACAGAAGGAAGTTGAGGAAAGCTCAAGTGATCTTTATGCATAGATCAAAAAAGCATCTTCCAACACAAATCTGAAAAAAAAGATCCTAAGATACAACTCTGGGAAAAAGATTAATGACATGATCCCATGCACATATCTGAAATGCAATCTGAAAAATGCATGCAGTTCAGGGTATTTTCTCAGACCAGTTGATGTAAGTATGTTTACTGAACAGAATTTGGGTTAAACTGTCCTCAGCTAAACTCCAAACATGCCTCTTCCCATTCTAAAGAAAGATGGGATACAAGCTTGTATCTAATCTCACAAGGTGTTTAATTAACCTTGCTGATGAAAACATAAAACATGATTAACAACTTCAAAACACACCACTAAACATGAAACATGAATAACAACTTCAAAACACACCACTAAACACTGTCCTGTAGGAGCTTTCACTGTGAAAGTTCCAAGTTTTTCAGCTGTTCTGAACTCAGAGCAAATGAGGCAAAGTCTGTATCAGTAAAAGGACTCTGCCTTCATTAATCACACTGTCCAATACCTATTTTTCAGTGGCAACATCTGTGTACCAGCCAACAAAGAATCTAGCTGTACCATATTAATAAGAAGAAAACTACAAAACCATGTAAGAGTGGGTAGGGCACTAGCAGATACCAACTTCATTTCACTATTGTTGAAAAATGCTCCACTATATAAAAAAAACAAAAACCAATGCCTAAAGATGGGCTTGGGTTCCAGCTCTTTCTGCTAAAGAATGACTTCAGGATAGGAATTCCTTTTTCTCACATTATATAATATCTCAACAATATTAGCAACAAACACCTGCAGACAGTGTCTCAAAAGTGACGTAGGAATCTGTCTCGTTCAAAAACATCCCTTATTTCTACGTATAGATACACGGAAATGCCCGAGACCAACATTTGGCTTTTCTTACTAATGCTTGGATTCAGCCACCAACTGGACACATACATTTAGGTGTCTAAATCTAGGTACATACATGTGCACTGGGTAATCTGCTTTAATGGCCAACAAAGATCTGGGACTAGACACAGTTGCCTGTGCAGAAGCAGCTGCTGCCACTGAGCCACCCTGCCTCCTCAGCACACCCAACAGAGAGCAGGAGGCCCAGGAGGCCCTGTGCCATACCTGCCAGTCTCATAAGGATGTCTTTGATATCCCTGATGTCACCAGTTACTCAACCGTGGGCAATTAATTCCCTGATCAGTACAGGCAAAGGACTTAGAAAAGCCTTCCAGGTTCCCAGCTGTAGTTGTTAAGTGCACAGTTCAGGCTCCGTGGCCTGCATAGGATGAGGGGCTTGACTCAGGGGTGACTTGCCCAAGCACATGTTCCCAGAGCCTTTCAGGTGTTGTGGGGTGTCTGACACCCCTGCATGACGCTGACAGAGATGATACAAGACCTATAGAAAATCTTTGCCTTCTGCAGCACTAGTTAAGCACCAGGCTAGACTCCTCTGGGACCTTTTTGTGGAGGACTAAGTCAAGTCTCCAGTGTCTTTATTTTATTCTGATGATTTTGTTGGGGCAAATTCTCATAGCATGAAAAACATGAGAAGATACTGAAAGCAAATGATGTACTGACTGGGTTAATCAGACACTGAGACCCATTTAGTGACAGTATTTTCTCATTCCCATTGAAATCGGGGTTCTCCTTGACCAGTGATACGACTGATACAAGTGAAGAATATCAGGTTCACAATGTTGTAAGAAAAAAATCAGCAGCCCTTGTAACATCTATAATGCAAGAAACCCAGTTAAATTATTTTGATAGCTCAACCAAGAATGTTGGATTTACCAAGCCAAATTAAATTCAGTGTTTACTTGCTTGAATTTAGAAGTTATAAATCATTGCTTTGGCAACCATCCCAGATAGCAATAGGTTATGTGTATTAAAAGAGGATTAGATTATAAACTCTTTTTTAAAAACTAAGTCTTTTTCTTATGTCTCAAAAATTCCAGTTAGCAGTGTCCAAAATATTTGGAATTTTCAACCAACATTACAGTAAGTTACAACCTTTGTACCATACGTTACCTTCCTTACAACTGACCAATTTTGTAGGTATTTATCCAAGAGGATATTCATCTTGGAGTATAAATTGAAACAGATGTCAGTGAACAAATACAGCTTTATTTTCTAGCATGTTCACAGCAGCAAGCTTGAGAAAAGGTAAAAATTCCAAACTCGGAAACATGGTGTTTGCTGGTACATTCACCAGGTGTTCTGAGAGTCTATTCATACTGTCCTGATTGAGCTACAATCACTTAATCTTCCCCTAGCAGACACAAATATGAGTAATGCCTCTGAGACTGACAAGGGGAAGAGTTAATATAAAGGTCAGATAACAAAGAGCAAGGCACCACCTTGAATACAGAGTAAAAAATCAAGTTGCATCTTTCTTGACTTCAAAATGAATCCATCAAGGAAAGTAATGACATAGTTCCCAAGAGAAACATGCAAATCAGGGGATTAATCTCTAGCAAAATGTTTTATGTTATGGAAATCCACAAATAGATTTGATTCAGTGACAGTAAATCAAGCATGTTGAATAGTTCTGTTTGACTGATGAGTATACATGCCACTGGCAGCAGGGCGATGACATACACAGGATCGCAATAAAATATGCTCACTGGCAGTTCAGCAGCCATTGCTCAGTCACACTAAAGGGAAAAAAAGAAAAAGAAAGCTTCAGGCAAAAATGCAATTCAGATAATAAGAATATATATTTCTATTCTGCTTTTTCCATGCTACTCTTTTCTGCTGATCAGAGATTTAGCAACTTACAAAGATGGGCGAAGAAAAGAACATTAAAATCTGTCTACAAGGCTTTTTTGCTGTTATTGTTTTGTGCCATTAGTGACTTTCTGCAGCTAACACATACCTCCATAATAACTTTGGTGTATTATCTGCAAGTCTTTTCTCATCCTTACTTAGCTCTCAAGCTCTACTGTATCTGACTCCTGCCTTCCCACTCCCTCTTAAAGCAGTGGTTAAGGTAGAAAGGCGCTGTCATCAGTGATATTTACTGTCAATGGAAAAGGAGAGGCAATTGCCAGGGACAGTCAGGAGAAGATGAAGCTGCTCTGAATAAAACTCTGGTGTAGTTTGTGTCTTTCCATATGGGGAGTCTAGAGAGGCTGAGGCCAGGTTATTCCACACTACATCAGTCTAATTGCTTGGCTCACCAGCACCTAGCTCTCCCAGCTACTAGGCTCCTTCAGCACATGCCAGAGTTCACAACTAAACAACAGAAACATCTGTGCTACTAAAGTCACAACAACAGCTACAGCAGAGCCTACTGGTATCTGCATGGATTGAGGAGTGCCTTGGATATGCTCTGGAAAGTATAACTTCAGACCTTTATACCTCAGGTGACTTTAGACCTCACAGCAGAATGAACTCTGCCCAATCTTGCCACTGGCTGAGACAAAGAGGCTTCACTACCAGAAAGGGAGGGTAGGAAGGAGGCAAAAAGCAACACCTGGGCTGTAGAGGAATAGGTGCTACCGGAGCCTCAGAACACTTCAGAACAAGAGATCTTTTATCATAGACAGAAAGAGATCTATGGCAAAATAAGAGGCGGTGTATGTATATATTTTAATCATTTAGTTCAGAAAAAAAAAAAAAAGAGAGAGAGAAAAAACAGAAAGTATTAGCGATAAGCTGTCTGAGCTTTTAACGGGACTGAAAGGTCTGGAGAAGGTGAACAAATCCAAACCCCATCACTTTCTGAATAAACACAGGGTCCAGAGCAGTGAAAAAGAGCTCCACACCCGATTATCTGGTCATTAGCCATATGAGTCGTATCAAGTTTGTGCTGGCTCCCACTTCTCAGCATCTGTTATGGGTACAGATGGAAGCCTGTGAGCTTCCAGAGACATAGTAGAGGTTGTTTCCTATAGCAGGGATCAGCTTACTTGGCTTCCCAAGAGACACTCTGATGATGCTGCCAAGTAATAGTCCAGCAAAACTTCCAGTATGACAACCAGTTAGGATGTTTATTCACTGTGTTTCAAAGGTTCTGTTCTTCATCTCCAGACTAGGCTTGTTGTTAACAAGCAGATGAACTGATGCTCCTGGGGACCCTGTTTCTCCTTACTATCATGACTCCTAACCAGCTCACTTTGTCATTCCTAAGGGTTCAGAACAGAGACATATTGGAATTACCTGGCAAGATTTTGGCATATGGAGGACTGCAGGTGTTGCCTCTGTGAGACAAAACCAGAGACTAGCTTGTGCTGGACACACAGTTCCAGCCAGCTGCAATGGACCCACCACGGGACACAACTTAGCCCATCAGAAAGGAGAAGGAGGAGGTGCTCCAGGTCCCAGACCAGGGGCTCCCCTGCAGCCTGTGGAGGACCATGGTGGAGCAGGTACCACACTGCAGCCTCTGAGGTGGGGTTGAGGCTGAGGGAACCAGTGGAAATAACACCAAGGAGGGACTTAGGGAAGGAGCCAATGAGGTACAATGTCGAGTACAACAGAACTTTCTAGAACTTATACGTATTAAATTAAGGGAAATAAATATACATAGAATTAGACAAAAAATAGGGAGGTGAAAACATCAACCATACAAAAGTATGTAGATAACTGAACTGGGGGATTATGGGCTCTCACCCTAACTAAAGAGTGAGGCATTAAGCCTCGGGGCCTGACCACCACAGCTTGGTGTCTGTGTTGTCCTCAGGGGTCAGGGTGGCTGCAGCCACTTGCACTGCCACAGAAGTCCACACAGGAGCATGATTTGTGGCCTGTGGGGGTCCCATGCTAGAGCAATCAATTCCTGAAGGACTGCACCCCTTGAAAAGGACCCACACTAGAGCAATTCTTCAAGAACTACAGCCTGTGGGAAGGAGCCATTCATAAGGAGCATTTGCCATGGCAGGGACCCCACATTGGAACAAGGGAAAAATGTGAGGAGGCATTAACAATAAAGACAAGGTGGTGTGGACAGACTGCTATTCCCATTCCCCATCCCAATGCTCACAAGGGGAGAAGGACGAAGAGTCAGGAATGAAGGAGTTGAGTCAGGGAAGAATGGGGTTCATGGAGGGAAGATATTTTTGTTTTTCTCTTTGCGTCTCATCATTCTACTCTATTTTTAATTGGCAATAAATTAAATTAATCTTTCTCAATTCAAGTCTATTTTGCCCATGATAGTAATTGGTAAGCAATCTCCCAATGAACTTTTTCATCGTATTTTCTTACCCTGTCCGGCTGCAGAGGAAGGGAGAGAGAGCATTGATGGGCATGTGGCAGTCAGCCAAGTTTAACTCACCACAGTGTGGTCAGCTCATTCAGCTAGCGAGACCAGATAATGAGAGAAGCACCAGCTTTAACTCAGAAAAGTCCTAGGGAAAGAAAATAGTGAGTTGTGTTCTTTCCCCAAATAGGGTCAGTGGTCAGGTTGGTTGCAGCTCCCAGACCCTACAGAGAAGAGAGATAAGTAATTGGGGATGTTCTGTAGAAGCTATCTTGAATGTTCAAAAACCTTTCTAGTTATGCTTATTTTAAATTTTGGTAAGAAATAAGAAGCGCAGTGCCCAAGAAATACTGCTGTTTCAGACATATATTTTGATGACAGAAGTTACTGTAGTGATGCCTTGAGAGGCCACCTAAAAACAGACTAGACAGGAGTAAGAGAATAAAGGTGGGTATTTATTTGAAAGGCCTTCAAAGGTACCCCCTGGGGAGTCCAGAGGCTTTTGCCAAGATGGACCCCAAGATGGACCCCAAGTCAGGAGTTCTTCACACTTTTATAGGTTTGGTTCATTTGCATATCAGGGTTAATTCTCCAATTAAAGCTTCAGTTAATGATGTAATTTCCCTAAGCTTTCCCCCCCTTTAGAGGCTTTTGGTTTATACTTTTTGGGCCTAGGATGGTCTGAGTGTCCTTGGAGAGCAAGCCTGGAGAGGTTTTGTCTACCTAGCATGAGAGAGCAGAAATTAACAGGCTACAAGAAACTTCAGAGTTACACACTAGGCAGCACAGGATTTGAAAAATATGAAAGTTAAAACCTAAGGCATCAGTAGGACTGTAGACATACAAGGCAGCCTATGGTTTTGTTAATAGGGTAACTTGTACTTCATTAATATGTTCAATTAATACAAGGCTAGGTGAGGCAAGAATGAGATTTTACTAGCTCATGTTCTCATTAAATACTGGTAAAGTCACGGTGCTGATGACCAATTTTTTAAGATATTTACAAGATCTAACTTTGATAATGATAATGTAAACAAGTGTAATGGTATACTGACATAGAAACAATGTTAATAGAAATGCAAGTAAAAGGAGGAGGAGTCTGAGATACATGAAAGTATTCGTGTTTTACAAGGTATGTGAAAGCAGATCAAAACCTTTAACAAGTCTTCCAAGACAGACTTCTTCTGGTAGACAATGGAGAAAGCATAAAATAACCCCTTAACCCAGGTTACCTTCCAGCTCAGAACAACTCATCTAATTCCCCATTTTTAACTGGATAATCTTTGGATAATCTTGTCCAGTTAAGTAGTGCCACAAAGGATTAATTTATGCTTTTTATTTTTCATTTCTCAAGTTTACTAAAATCAAGTTGGGATTTTAGTGCCTCTGCCTGGAATCTCAGATATACAAGGGTTTGCTGGTAGAAGCTGTAAGAACTTGCTAGCCATAACATTTTGTTGAGCTTTCCAGTGTGTAAGCACTGCTGTAAACATGCCAGGCAAATCTTTCTTCACTTGGGCACAGCTGTGGGTCCTCAGGTGAGCTGGAGGTAAGCAGGACAAATGTCTCCCTGCCATGTTGTTTAAAGACCAGTTCAGTGAGCAGGTACTTGAACTACAGCTGCAGTGTGAGCCAGCTGAAGCACAGTGCCCTGTCCCTCCCACACTGCTGGAGCATAGAAGAGGAGAGATAATCTGCATGTGAGGGCTAGTTAGATCCATATGTCCTGACTGCCTTGGGGATGAAACAATCCATTGTAGGACAGCAGGTACAGATACAGATACAGAATGAGAACAGAAAATTAAAACCTCCTCTTTTTTTCTAAACACTATTAGCAAGATTTCTTCTTTTGTATAAGTGCCAAGGCAAGAGATCATTGCTGGGTGAGCCATGTACATTTTCTAGCTGTATCCAGCTACTCATAGCCTGCTCTCCACTCCAGCTCCTCAGGAGACTGTTACTACAATCATGTAGCTGCCAAAATTGTGAGCCTTTATCTTTCCTCTCTAATAAAGGCAGTCCCAAGGGCAACCAGCAGCACTGCCCACTCCACCTCCCACCTGCAGTTGTCCACATAAGGGCTTCAGTGCCTGGTGTAGCTGGTGGACAGCCTTGTGCATCTGTCCCTGGCAGCTCACTAACCTGCCAGGATATTGCAGGAACACACTCCCTGGGCTACATTTCAGCCTGCACCCTTGCCCACAGCCATGACAGAGCACGCACAGTGCTTGGTCTTGGGCCTGTCTTTACTACAGCTGCAACAGGAACTGGACAGAGCCAATCCATCTTGCTGTTGTGGATGTCTTTTGCTTGTGGGGATAAATATGTGATGCTATTATAGCTACTGTTCTTTGCCCTGCTGTGTTTTTACGGGAACATAAGGACAGATGTACTGGGCTGAGTTAGCTCTATAAACCAAAAAACTTGTGTCTAACTGTGACCAGTCACACCATCCTGTCATATATCTGCTCTTCTAATGTTGCTTGTTCTGTTATGTTTTTATACATTTTTTTTTTTGCACCTTGTCCCTCTTTTAAGTATCCTTGATGGTGAAGGAACAACAGAAAAAAACCCCAAAGTGATGATTTTCATAAAATCTGGCAACGTTGTGGAAAAAAAGGTATGGAAATTTCAGAACTTAGTGTCACAAATTTTCCTCTGTTGCTAGATAATTGTAGTTCATACCAGCATAAAGGTTAAGATTATACCACTTGGTGCTGATTCTCTCTATGTGGAGACTAATGGATCTTATGGATTGTTGTAAATGTCCAACAGGCAACTCATAAAAGGGCTGTGTAATGTTTAGTGAATAACCAAGGATCAGGTTTAACAGCTGAGAAAATACAAGGATTCTTTACATTAAATAAATGCACACAGATTCTGTTCACTTTGAGTCTGCTGAGGCTTCTGCAAAGATTTCATTCATACTGGACCCATTCAAATCGTCAGCAAAGGATTTGCCTGCCCTAATCTTATTTGAGAAGTGATGTTAACACTGTTTCTTTAGCAAGCATCATCATGTAAAGGCTGAAATCACATGAAATGCAAGTGGTTAGTAGATTTTGCAACATTTAAAAGGTATTATTTAATGATAGTGATACTTTGTTCATACCTGCATGCATTTTTCTGCCTTTTGAGGGTTCTTGTCCTAAGAAAGGCATAGAAAGGAATGACCTGGGTTTTAAAACACCATTTTATAGCTGAATGACAATTTATATATGCATGTGACCAGTGCTAAATTACATCTAGGGAGCTTCATATTTTATGTGTTTGTACATGTGTTCATTTAAAGAGTTCTTCAACTTTAGCTGCAAATTCATACTAACTCTCTAGTTATGCCTGATTTGTACTGCCAGAAAAAATTACTTTGTACTAGTAATGCTATAGCAGGTTTCCCATGTGTAAAAATCCACCATAGCTCCTTTTTAACTCTCCTGCTTCATCTTCACTTGTTTTGGCTGAAAGAGTCCAGTGTTTGGCCAATTAAGAATGTTTAGTTACACGCCTCATTGTTCTTCATTATGTCACGTTTGGTTAACATCCATACAAGTGTTTTCTACCAAACCAAGAATATCACATTTTCTTCTGAGCAAGCAATAATACATCTTTCTGTTGACAGGATTAAGGCAGCACAGTAAGACCATTAAAAGGGAAATAAATAATTTTCTTTACAATTTAAAGACTGGAAACATCTCTCCTCTCATGTTGCTTAATTTTTGTATCTCTTGGTACAACAGATGATTCGTAGGCAGCATTTGGAATGAAGAATTAACAACTCCAGACACTTTTACTTTCCAGAGACTGCCTATTTACCATTAGCTGTCTCACTACCACTGCTTGATGAAGACAATAAAAACAGTTAAGTTTATGTTTCCTAGCATTATCAGGGATTTGGGAAGTGAATAAATTACCAGGCAGAAATATTGAAGTCTTCAGTCAGGCAGCACATTTCTCAAATTACTGGGACTCTGTACAGGGAGCCACAGCATTTATGCTCCATCAGTATGTCATGTTTACAAATGCTTATGTCTGCATTTAATATGCAGCTTTAAAAAGACAAATACTATTCACAGTTCTTGTTGCTCTTTGAAGAAGGGTAGTTTTTGCTACTAAGAATAATGCTGGCTAAACATCTTACTGGAGTTTAACTTGTTTTCCTTTGCTTTTAGCAAAATGTTGAAGACTGTGTTACTCAGTTTTACAACCTCATTTCATTTTTGACTGAATGCCTGAACACTAATGCAACTTTTAAATTTTATTTTCTTTTACTTCATTTTTTACTCTATTTTATTTTGGTTTGAGATTTGATTTTATTTTACTGCTACATGTACTAGATTCCTGTACTTCTTAGTTAACATTCCCTTGTAAAAATAATTTGGACCTCATTTCTAGGATTTAGTTACCTGAAGTGGGAGCTAAAAAGCACTGTTTTAACCTAGTGAGACAGCAGGGAGCCCATCAATATTTTCTGTGCTGAATGACTTTCAGAGCTGATGCAGTTCTCTTTCACATGGGTGTAGATCAAGAGTAGCTCTACTGATAGGAATAGATTTATATTCCAAGAAGGAGATTTGAATCATGTGGCACTTTGCATTTAGCTTTTTCCTCCTCATGGCTGTTAAGAAGTGCAAAGGCAAGAATGAAATATCTTGTCATGCACAAAAGCCAACATTTGTTCATAAGGCAGCTCTTGGTCTGTCCAGGTGCCCTACAAGCCTGGCTCCACAGCAAAGGTCCCCAAAGGCTCAAACCTTGCTGCTAGTCTTGTGGCACATATTTGCAGCTCAGATCCTTCTTCCACTACTGTATGAAGAGAAAACTCCTGCTGACTTCAAAACCAGCATGACTAGACCCTGAGGTAAAGCCAAGCTCAACAAGCAATATATATTCCTAAAGTGACTCAACTGGATACATCTTACTGGAGATTCTTCAGTCATAAACTTTTCAATATCAGGGTGAGGTTGTATTTTAAGTCTCCATGCTCTCTATAAGGCCCAGGACCCCACATCTCAAGACACAGTATCTGTCTACACAAAAAGCTACAGTGGCTTGTGTCCCCCCCAGGACCTGAGGCCCCCTCTCCACCTCTCAGCAAGACTTCCAGGGCAGGTAGCTTGCCTGGGGCAGTAGATCAGAGCTTCCAGATCCACATTAGACACTTGAATAAATATGGGCATACCCAGCAAGAGCAGCCAGTGAGCATGGAGAGTATGACATTTGCAGTTTTGCGGTGAATAATGGGATATGAAGTTCTCCTGTCACACTTGCAGAGCTTCCCTTTTCCTTTCCCTGCTTAAACAGCAATTACATTCACTCTTACAATCTATTGTGAAAAGTTCAAAGCCAGACATAATCTCTGGCTATTACCTTATCACCTCAGAAAGTGGGAAAAAAAAAGTGGTGAGAGAGAGAAAAAGAAAATGAGCGATCCCAGCTTTGCAAACTGCAAAAGTAAAAAATACTTGATAAAAGCTAGACAAGTAGGAGGTGAAAAATGATATGAAAATAAATCGAAGACACAGTGTTAAATCATAAAAAATTATAAAATTCAGGCTGTCAGACCTTCAAAGAGATTTTTACAGGCTAACCTGACAGCTTTTGTGGTAAGGACTGATTTTGACTAGAGCAGGGAAATTCAGCAGATCTCATTTATGTGTGCTTCAACAAAGCATGGGGACATACAGGAGTTAGTTCAGCTGGAGAAGATGAAGAGAAATACAGGATTTATAACAAACCTATTAAATTGACAGATGAGGAGGCAATAATGTTATGCTGAAAGCAAACTACTGGTGTTGGACAAAAGTTCACAATCCTGAAGAATCTGCCCTTAAAATTGCATATAATTTTGTTAGATATCTCAGTAAAAAAAAGCAGGAGTGTGCTAAGAATGTTAGACATGAACATAAGAGATTTTGTTTGTGCAGGAGAGGATAAGGGCATCATGTTGCGAGACGTGAATGGACTTTGATTTGGATGGTGTGGGATACTAAAAGTATGCTGAAATTCTTTGAGGAATAATAAAAATAATATCTGCTATAAGCAGAAAACTTATAAGCAGAAATTATAATGGAGAAGAAATTACTGCATGTACAATTTTCACCCCTCACAGTCCTAATCAATGAATCCTAATTGGAACAAATGTACAAAGGAAGCCATCCTGTTCCCATGACCACACCAATCTTTATCACACAAAAGAATAAACTAGGCTGAGTTGCTGACAAAGCAGAGAGAATGTAACTGTTCTCTAAGAGCATTTGGAGTAGCTACCTGCAAAAGCACACCTCTGAAAAAGTGATATGTCTTTTGAGTAGCTAAATCCTTGAATAGATCTCAAATATCTTCTGCCTTCTATATTCCAGTATTTCTTTTGCACAGACCATGTCTGGCTTCAAAAGTCACAAACCTTGCTCTCTGCTAAACAGAGCAGCATTTGTTTACAGTCCAAAAGCAGAGCTATGCACAGTTAACTCTATGAGTCCCACAGCACTGTGAACTTAGGTACATCTTTGTTCAACAAATTATAATACCTGAACACTGAAATCTTTATTTTGGCCTCTTATCAGGTTAAGCAATATGTCTGAGCTAATGTTAGGCTGTCAGTTTATACCTAATAGACTCCATCTGTTCCTTCAGAGGCTGTGATTAGTAATCTTTGGTGACTGAGAAATTATGCTCCTACAGTGGTGCCTTTGGCTTTAGCCCCTGTCCAATACACCTATCAAACCATGTTTTGAACAAGAAAGTATTGTCAAAAATTGAGGTGCTGTCTGACTCTTCCAGGTGTAGCAAGTGCTATTTTCAGCAAGATGCAGAGTCAGAACAGGCACAACATTTTTAAAGACAGTTATTTTAGGAAATGTAGAGACAGTAATTGGAAAACAGTAGGAACAAAAGTAATTCAACAACTGAATGGGATTGAAAAAAACCTGCTTTTGATTTTAGGACTGTTGTTTATCATTCTTTCTTTCACTTTGGTCAGGAATCACCCTTGAAAGATTATCAGTTAAAGAACTAATATGTCAGAGAAAGAAGCCTTATTTTCTTTCTCCAGATATGTGTCATGATACTTCTTATTTTCCAGATTCGCCTTTATATAAAAGGTCTGATTCAGGACAAGAAAACAGCAGTGTATACAAAGGAACAGGGATGAATATCTAACTGAGGATTAATACTTCCTCTTTAAACATTTGGTATTCTGAACTTCTTGTAATTTGGGTTCAAGTTTCTTGCAAAAAGTTCTAACTTTGCCTCTGGTGAATTTGAATATCCAAATGTAAACTCTTTGACATTTTTCATGAGTTTACTGTCCAGCTATATATTGCCTGTTGTTTTAAATTCATTAGAATAACTTGAAACTGTTAGTGCCTAAGGATTTAATTTTTAGTTTATGTTAATTTACTTGAGAAAATACACTGCCTCAGGATTCTTCAGCTTATTTGCTGTTTCCTTTTTAAAGTGTACATTTTACTGATTTTAATGTACATATATGACACTGCATATGAACTGGTCATTTACCCCAAATATATATATAAAAACCAGATATTCCCAAAAATAAATATTCATATAAGTAGTTTTCTTGAAAGCACAAGCGTTTGAAAATTTAAACCTTTCATTATGCCCTTCAATAAATTTCTAGTTCTATCAAATGTTTATATAAAGGTTAAATCAAGCACAGTCAAGGGCTTTACAATTATAAAAATCTGCAGCAACCACCTGGTGTTGAAATTCGGAATATTATTTCCATTATATTGTAATTTCATCAGTGACAGTCTTTTTGGTATTTAACACCAATACAGCTTTCCTCAGTCTGAAACAAACATCTTGAATATTTTCCAGAAAACAGTATGAAGTTCATTCATCTGGGAAAGAACTGAGATAATATTTTGCATCTAATATGATTAAGTAAATAAGCGTCTGTGATTTCTATGAGTTGTAATATTTTCTTAGGCTTCAGGGTTAGCCCAGTGCAGAGCAGATGGCTGTACTCTGATCTGTTAAGGGGGCTTAGATAATTGCAATGGTGAAATAATATTTTGAGAGGGCTGTTAATAAGTACCTAGCCTGACACAAACGTAAGATGGCACGCTTGGATGATTTGTGCCATCTGAGATCCTCAAGCTATGAAAGGATTCAAAAACTCAAGCTGCAGGGCTTTGAAATTAGAAAAGGAAGAAAAGTCCTTCTGGGCAGAAAAAAACATCTTGCCAGAACCTGAGTCTCTCTGCTTCACCTCTCAGCTGAAGATCTACCTTGTACTACAGATCTCATCACATCCTGAAATATAAGGAACAGTGTGATATGAGAGACATTGCATTTAATTTCCATAAAGATAGGACAATGATAGTTTTGTCACCTCTGCACTGCTTTCCTGAAGTCACACACTCTAGCAATTTCAGGGAAAAACTATACTTGCTTATAAACACCTAGAAGCCACCAGTAAAAAATAATGTCAAATTTAAGTGAGCTGAAATTTGTTCAGAAGAAACTTAAATTAACAACCTAATCCAAATGCCATTTCTCTCAAGGAAAGCATAAATGAATACTTTTTTTAATATAGTTTAAAGAAGGGAGTCTCACTGTCAGAGAGGGGGAGAATTTGGTTTTGGATTTGAGGGGTTTTTTGCAGCTCTCCCATTTCTGATTAGTGAGAAAGGATAAGAGTGTTGTAAGGGGACTGGAATCCCTTTGTACTATTTACTATATGTTAGCAAAAAGACTATCACAGACAGTACTAGGCCAAAAGACACTCCTAACATGCTTAGGCTTCTTTGCTTCAATCTTGTCATTTGACGCAAATTAAAGCAACATCAACATTAGTATGGTGAGATAGTTTCTCAGAACTATTTCTTCATATCTTACAGAGTATCTCTTCTTTCATTTTTAAAATTGGCAATAATATGAAAAATGCACATATACTGTGTGGTAAATAGGTCCTAGTTTTGCTTAGTGGCAGTACAACGTGATGTGATTTGATGTATCTTGATAATAGAATTGATAATAGAATGATACCTTAGCTGGCAATGCTTTCAGCTGGTGAGGTAAACTGGGACAGCTATGCACCCTCACAGTAGGGTTTCCCCCTCCAACCTCTTCTGAAAACAAAGTGATGAAGGGAACAAATACATTTCCCTGACTGACAGGAGAAGTTAGTCAACAGCAGTGTTGATGTGCAACAGATTCATCAAAACTAATAGCATCTTTTTCTCTTTTTGTGTGTCACTAAGAACTCTCAGCTACATCTGCATATTATGATGGCCAGACACCTTTCAGCATGAAATCTTCAGCATTTTGGCAATGCCATTTATCAGAAAATCTAGGACCTTCTCCCGTTTAGAAATTAAATACCATGCTCTCTAGACAGCATATGGCAACTTGGAGAAAGAGTATAAATTACAAAAGAACAAAAAATGAACCAGGATGAGCTATTAGGCTGTGGTTTAGGAATGCTACTCCCCAGGTTAGTGCTCCCACTGAGATTCTCCATCCCTATGGCCAGCTGGAGGCACAAAAGGTGAAGATCACTGGCTGAAAAAAGAAAAATTTACTGGAAAAAGCAATGAGATAAGAAAACAAACAGTAACAGCAACAATATTAATAACAAAAGTGTACAGAGGAGAGTGATTCACATGCAAAATTCTCACCACAGAGCTGACCCAATCCAACCACAGCCACACTACCCTCGCCACTCCCCCTGCTCAGAACCAGTGTCACCCAACCACTCCCCCAGCCACAGTCACTGACCAGAAGGAACCGATTCTCCTGGGAAAAGACTCCACTCTCCCCACCCAGCAGTGACATGAGGTGGTGCAGAACGAACTCTGTGTCCCCACCATGCCCCTCCTGGCTTCTGTAAGAATTAACCCTGTCCTGGCCAGAATTAGGACACAGGCTCATTTACGGATTAAGCCATTTCTTAAGTATTGTTGAATGAAAATGTTCCTGCTGACTGAAATTCTCATTTTAACTTTAATAGCTGTGGCACTTCATGAAGCTCAAAATACCTGCATGGTTCTGCTGTATACACCAAATCAATCACATTTTATCTCTTTCTTATGCATGCAACTAAGATACTTTCTAAATCTGAGTGAAAATGTGACCTTTTCTTGATTATTCCTGATGGCATGTTTTAATTTCTCTTGGCTTTCTGTCTTACTCCTCATAACACTTCTTTTAGTTATGTGTATACATCACATAAAAACAAGAAACTTCTCTTGCTATTCTGCCCAGATATTTTTTCCTGAGATATCTTCACTGCCTTTCCCATTTTCACACTTTTAATTCTATTGAATCTCCTCACTGCTACCTTTCACATTTTGCCTTTGCCATTTCTATTTATAAAGCTAATAAAATACCAAGGAATCATTCTGACCTTTCCAGGTAATCAATATTAAGGACAGTCAGCTATCAGCAAATATTGTTTCAGACAATAATTATACCAAAGAGTGGCAGTTTCTCATTCATCAGCTTAAGCATATGTCTGGGGGAGGAAATAGGAATACCTTAAGTACCTGAGATTTTGCTTCAGAAACATCATTTTTGACACATACCATTAGCTGGGCTTGGTTGTGGGTAGTTTCTGCTTTAAAGTAGAATGTTGGCACTATTAACAAAAGTGGTCCATTCTGTCAACTCTTTCTCAGCATAATTGCTCCATGGATGACAAATGACTGTTCAAACTACTAGCACAATGGTTTATTGTCTTTTTGCAATGGAGGCACTTCACAGAAATTAAAAGTGAAAAAATGTTATTAGATTTCCAGCTTAATATCAAAAGAGCAAGGAGAATTTGGGGTGAGAAGAAATGCCTGATGTTCAATCTGGAGATGGAAGTATTTGGGATGCACACTGGTATGTATAGTGGGAACTGTACTGTAGTCATGAAAATTTCAGAGCAGGAAGTATGGGATTTAAAACAGAAGGGTCATACTATCCCAAGGGGCACTCTTTAAGGTTAAAAGAAACCATTAGTTCTTCCCAAAGGCTTTTTTTATTTGTCTATAAATACAGATGATGGAGGGAGAATAATGTACAGCCAGCTGGTGTCCTCAGATGCTCCCTAGAGTGGAACAGAAAGATAAGCAATTATTGCCAAATAAATGGCAAACGACAATTACTACTAAGGGAATGTAATACTTCACAATCATAAATGCTCCATACTTAGGGTGGGAGGGAGAAGACTTTAAGTTGTGTGAAATGAAAAAATAGAAGGCCATTAAGAAAAGTGTTATTATCAGATTTCAATAGTGCCTGGTACGTTTAAGTCTTAAATATTTTAACAACTGTTTGTTTCTACTTTTCTTAATCTTTTTATAAAGTCTCTTTAATTTTTACTAGGTTGTCCTGACTTCAAAACTGATTCCTCATAGCTAACTATATTTTCCATATTAACATTTGAAACACAGATTTAGAAGAAACATAAAGATTTTAGTTATAGGCTAGCTGTGTTGAGATTAGTTGGAATAGGAAAGAACTTGGGCCCAGTGAGAGTTAATTAAAATAGTTAGGAAAGATGGACCTGTAATGGGTTTTAAGATGTTAGTAACTGATTACCAAATAACTGATGATCTGTCATTTGCATGTTTGCTTAGCTGTGCTTAGAATGAGGAGTAGAAACATTGATAAGTTGGTGTAGAGAGCAAGGACAATTACCAATTTCCTCCCTTTGTGGGAACCCGTCCAAAAGTCACTGCAAGAAGAAACTTAGAGGTCACTAAAGTAATTAGGATTGTTAAAACTCAGAAAGGCAAAAAGGTCAAAATGAGGAATATGAGTTACTTCATCTTTTTTAGGATCACTGACCCAGTTCAAGACCACCGACTCCATTCAGAACACACACTACGCATGCTTAATGACATTTAAGCTCATTTCCATACGAAGCGGAGAATGGGAGGTGTTAATGTTATGAATATACATTTGTATTTTGGATATTCATAATTTTTGTAAATAAAAAGCTTTGTGTTTGCTTGGATCAAGGCCCTGTGTCTTAGGGAGCTATCCCACACAGTGCCTGGCGCCGAATAAAACATACACTTTCTAACTCTAAACTGTTAGAGAGTTTGTGTCCGTCTCAGTTGGATATCGATATTAGATCAATATTCATATTTTGGTAAATCATTTCTAAACTTAGAGATTAGATGCCTTTCTTTATTGTTGTTTTGAGGAAACATTTGGGCTCAGTTACTTAAGAAATCCAGGTTTCTGGTCATTGTAATGGATAACAACAAAAACATTTCTGTTGTAAATGCAAGTCATGTCTGTAAGCTGCATCTTATTCACAGAGCAGTGAAGAACCTTTTTCAGGTACTTCTGTGCCAGGGATGTGAACCCCTCTGCTACCCCTCGCAGAAGATACCGAAGGAACAAGGCAGGAACTTTAAATATCTTCAAAGAGCACCTGTACAACTGAGTTTATCACACAGCAGAGCTTGCTTTATAGCTAGTGCAGAGAAACAGGTTGTCTTGGGGTGACTTTATGATGTTGTATCCCATATTGCTGTTCTGTGCCCAGAAATTAATTTTGTGGATTTCCATGCCTTTAAACTGAGCCTGAGAGGGGGAAGAGAAAAAAAACTGAGCAGAACTTTCAAAGCGGTGTTTCAAGGACACACAGAGATAGAGACAGCTCTGTGTTCTGCTGTGGCGAGGGAGAGAGCAGGAGGAAGCACTGCTTGCTTTCCAGCCAGCTTTCAGCTTTCTTTTTCTCTGGAGGGAGACAGAGAGTTGAACTTTTGTTTTCCTGGGACTTCATTTTTTTTCCCTTCTTCTTTTTTGGACTGTTTCAACATCAGAACACATCGGGACTTCTTCCACCAAGGTGGAGGCCCTGGAGGAGGGGGACCCACCCCGTGCCAGCTCCAAGGAGGAGGGGAGAGGCTACCTACAGAAGGACTCTGACATTTTCCCAGGTTTTCTCTCTACAGCAAGAGGTTTTATTATTTAGCATTATTATCCTCTTCCAGTGTGTTTCTTAAATAAATAGTTTTTATCTCTTTCATTTTCCTTTGAGGAAAATTTATTTTTTCCTGAACCTGTTGGGGAGGGTGGTTGTAACCTGCTTTCTCTCAGAGGATATATTTCCAAATTTGCCCAAACCAGCACAAATATTTAGTGGCATCCAATGTGAGGCTGGGCCAGGCTGGGCCCTGCTCGGCCCGAGCTGGCTGGGACACAGCCATCCTGGAGCCGTGCGGCCCTGTTCCACCCACAGCCCCTCAGTGCGGGCCGGCCCCCGCAGCCCTGCTCCATGCAGGCCGCCTGTGGCACGGCTCGGCCAGGCTCCCCTGCCCTTCAGTGCAGCCAAAATTCATCTGAGGCCGCTGCCTGGCAAAGATCATGTGCCAACAGTGAGAGGCGAATTCAGCTGTGGGGCCTGGGTGAGATTAACCCTTGTTAGTGTTGTAAGATTCTCCAGAAGAGATGAAACCTGCAGACACCAATCCTCTCCCGAGTCAAAGGAAAGGGAAAGGTGAAGGCACATGAAGAAAACACCATAAAGATACCAAAGTCAGTGATGAAGGAAGAGCTGAAACCCTGAGAGAGGAGAAAGAGGAGATGCTTCAAACCTAGAAGCTGAAATTCTGTTGTAAATCTATGGTGATGGACTGTGATACATCAGAGTACCCATTGTAATTTCATGAAGCATGGGGGGTGGAGCATTCAAACTGCAATGGTGAGCAAAGGTACCTGTGCTGAAACAAGCAAATGACTGTAATTGTGAGCAAAAGTACCTGTGCTGAAACAAGCAGCTGTTGAAGCAGCTGTGATTTGATGAGAAGCTTGAACAGAGAGAGATGAAAGTGATGAAGACCCTTGCTCCCAGGGAAGGAGGAGGGCCTCTGTTCCTGGAGATGAAGATGCTTCCAGAGATAGGTGAAGAGAAACTTTGTTTCCAAACAGCTCAACCTTAAAATGGTACCCCAGTAGCTCAAGATTGGACCCTCGAAAGCAGTTGTGGGGAAAGCTGTAAGTCGAGGGAAGGGACTTTCACATGTGAGCAGAGAACCAACCCAGCCGGCTGTCTTGCTGTGACATTGAAGCCATGAGAGAACTGTTTCTTGTGGAGATGTCTCCATAGCATGAGCAAGAGAGACTCCTCTCCCTAAGTGAACCGAAAAAGATTATTATAGAGGTGGTAAACTGACTGGAAATCTCAAGGGTTGTCTTTTTACATGGTCAGTGGGAGAAGGGAGGAAGGTGGGGGGAGGAAAAGTGTTCTGAAGGTTTAGTCTGACTTTCTTTCTTTCTTTTAGGTCTGTTAATAAACTTCTTTATATTCTTTTAAGTTTTTTGCCTGGTTTGCTTTCTCCTAATTCTTATCTCACAGAAGGAAAATAAGTAAGTAATGGATATTTTGAACCAAACCCCTACACAGGTACTTGTAGGCATTAGACATCTGATCTCTTTTAGAATTTTTCTCCATATGTCTGTAACAGGAGCCTGGTCCAGAGCAGCAAGTCTATAAACAGATGTCTACAATACCTACATCTAGAATTGGTCTAAATGGACTTTGCCATATACCAGTGAAAGGACATAAAATGCCATATAATGTATTGTACCTTGTATACAGAGTTTAAATCAAATTTAACATGAAAATTGGGTAAGCATCCTCATCCTTTTTAATGAGATCATTAAAAAGAGATGAATCACAAGTGTGCTTCCCTTAATGTATGTCAATGTGATTGCAAAACAAAGAGGTTTGCTTTTTGTTAGACAGTTGCAATAAATAGATGCCAAAATACATACAGAGACTGGATGGAAGAGTTCTATTTCCGCAGCAGCACCCAAGCTATAAAATATAAATTACAGTTGGGATTTGCATAGTTCATCTCAATGGGCAAAGTAAACCTGACTTGTTCTGAATTCAGGGCATTTAACTCTGAATAACAAAGAACTTCTAGGCAGAATAAATGCAGTAAATCTAATGTATCTGTCATTTATTACCTCTTATGCATTTTCTCTACAAATGTTCTCTAGTCCAACAAGTGGCCTTTCCTGCATATGCAGGTCATGTGTACCACATATATGCATTTGATGGGTCAGACTTCCTACATTTAGATTCAGGTTGTCTGCCCACAGGCTGGTCAGAGCAGATTCAAAATCCAAGTAAGCTGTCAAAACCATACTTTTACACCCAAGGCTAAACTCCTATACCATTAAGGAGGAACACATAAGTAATAAATTAATCTGAACAAAAAAATATTGAAATCTTTTAAAAATATTGTAAAAATGACAGGGTAATTCACATTTGAATCAAACACATATGCTTACATTAATAAGAGACACAAACTACTCCAAAGTGATGATCATTGTTTGTATATCACAATTTTTTCTGATATACGCAGGCTTTTTTCCCCACTTTCCAAAAATTCAACAGAATTTACAATCACCTAAAATACAAAATGCAAGGAAATACACATTAATGCAAAAGTATCAAGAGGAGAGAATGATAAGAGATTTTCTCTTGAGTACTTTTTGAGTTAATTTTTTGTTGACACATTTTTTGATGACACTTCTTTAAACTGTTTTGTTCACAGCAAGTTTGTGTGGTTAAATAATTGCACTCATGCGTATCTGAAGGACAGACTGAAAGATAGTTGTGATTGGAAGAATTTTGGATTTTTAAAGAAGCGGAAAACTTGTGCTAAATAACATCTCTGAGTCATGTTGAGATAGGAATCTACAATCATTGTTATCTTATGTTGCTGCCCATAGTATGAACTTCCAGTTCTTACCAGAAACATCTCACTGTAGAAAAGAGTACTGTAGTAGTCTCTGGCTTTATACTTTTTTTTTCTATCTATCTTACAAGTTTTATCTCCTTGTTCATCCTACAGGTGTGAATACCATTCAAAAGAAATTGGCAGTAAAAGTGAAATCTGTCACTACCCTGACACTTCTTTATGCAGGCAGAATTTCACTTGAAAGTTGTTTCTTCTCAGCTTCAGAATGTGGTGTCCAATTTCACATAATAAAGTAGTCACTGTTTTTAGCAGAGCACAGCAAATTGTTGATCCACCTCTGCTGGACACTACCCCTACCTTTTGTGTGAATCTAGTTAGCAATCAGAAATCTTGGGCTGCTTTCTCTCTGCAGCATGAATATCCTGAGGTGAGGATAGAAGCTGGTGTAGCATTGTATTTTATAGTGTGCCTCGTTTGTCCAGTGTCACACTTGGACCCAGAGGCATGTTCCTTCTGGAGTATCTGTATTTTATTTGTTAACTGTATCACAGATTTCCTTCCAAGGAAGATAATTTTTGAACCTGAGAAGGCTCCATCTTATCCCAGGCCCTACCTGGTTTTAGAGCCAAAGCATCACACCAGAGTGCCAAAATGTCGAAGTCTGAGCTCCTGCTAAGTGGTTGTCTCGGTTTTGAAAGACAGGTGTCTGCTAAGGAAGGCAGAGGCCCCCCTTGAAGTGGCAGATATAACCCCTTTTCCCTCCAAGTTATTATATTTTGAAATCAAGAGCCTTTAGGCGAAGATGTGGGAAATAGGAATAACAGTTCTTTACTATATATATATATGTATATAACCAGTCAAACAAAACAACAACAACTCTGGCAGTAACAGCAATCACAAACCCAGTCCCGGCCTTCTCGGCTGTCAGGCCCTTTCCCCTCGGGTGCAGTTCCGCTCGCAGCCGGCAGGGGCGCTGGCGGCTCCCGGTGAGCAGGGCAGGTGCGATGGTTCCCCCGCGGCTGCAGGGGGCGCTCCGGAGCGAGCTCGGGAAACCCGCGGCTCTGGTGCCCTGGGATCCCGGGAAGGGATGGAACAAAGGCTTCACAAACCCCTGGGCAGCTGATCCCGGACTCTCAGGAACAGCAGGCTGGAATGGCAGGGACGAACGCAAATCCCAGGTGGCAGACGAGATGTATCCAGATGGGAAAAAACCACGGAGGCCCAGGCAGGCAGGGCGAGCAGGGCTACAGCGTAGCGAAAGCTCGAAGCAGCAGCGGAGCAGGACAGCCACAGCTCGGTCTCCAGCAGGGCAGGGAAAAGCGGCTTTTGGGGTCCCGGCGTTGCTTCCAGCAGGAAGAAAGAACGGCCAAAAAGAAAGAAGCAGCAGCTCCTTTCTCTGCAGCTTCTCTCTCCGGACGCTCAGAGCGAACTGTCCCCACACCCAGGTGTAGACAAAAGAGTAGCCAGGCCCGCCCCACTCCCCTTTTTGTCTTTCTTAAGTACAGCTATTTGTCCCCTAGCAACATGCATATGGGAGAAAATTCCTTTAACAGGAAAACCTAAGACTAAACTAAAACCCCAACATTATCCACCCCGAATTTTTTCCCATACTAACATGTTACATGAAACTTAACTTTTTTTTAACCATATAAATCTATGCATTACCCAAATTATATACAAATATACATGCTGATATTGATACAAGTGCAGAGCCATGGGTAGTTCACCCTAAAACAAGGTCCTCTTGAGGTAAGCATCGGGTCTCTCCATCTTTTTGCATCACCCACCAGGTGCAACCTGGTCCCTGAGCAAAAACAACCCCACGGATGGGTTTGTCTTTGCTCAAGGCAGACTTTACCCAAACAGTTTTTCCAAGCATACCTCTCATGTGCACCACTGGAACCTTATCTCCATCTGTTGTTTGTAGGGGTTCGGATTGGGCAGGGCCTGCTCGGCTGGTGGAACCTCGAGTGTTAACTAACCAGGTGGCTCTTGCTAAATGCATCTCCCAGTTTTTGAAAGTCCCCCCACCCAGTGCCTTCAAGGTGGTTTTAAGCAGTCCATTACACCGCTCAACCTTCCCAGCTGCTGGTGCATGGTAAGGGATGTGGTACACCCACTCTATGCCATGTTCTCTAGCCCAGGTGTTTATAAGGCTGTTCTTGAAATGAGTCCCATTGTCAGACTCGATTCTTTCAGGGGTGCCATGCCTCCAAAGGACTTGCTTTTCCAGGCCCAGGATGGTGTTCCGGGCAGTAGCATGAGGCACAGGGTAGGTCTCCAGCCACCCAGTGGTGGCTTCTACCATTGTGAGCACATAGCGCTTGCCTTGGCGGGTTTGAGGCAGTGTGATGTAATCAATCTGCCAGGCCTCCCCATACTTGTATTTGGACCATCGCCCGCCATACCACAGAGGCTTCACCCGCTTGGCCTGCTTGATTGCAGCGCATGTCTCACAGTCATGGATAACCTGGGAGATACTGTCCATGGTTAGATCCACCCCTCGGTCTCGTGCCCACTTATAGGTGGCATCTCTGCCCTGATGCCCTGAGGCATCATGGGCCCATCGAGCTAGGAACAGTTCTCCTTTATGTTGCCAATCCAAGTCTATCTGGGACACCTCTATTTTCGCAGCCTGATCTACCTGTTTGTTGTTACGATGTTCTTCATTAGCCCGGCTTTTGGGGATGTGAGCATCTACATGACGGACCTTCACGGATAGCTTCTCTACCCAAGTGGCAATGTCTTTCCACTCTTCAGCAGCCCAGATTGGTTTTCCTCTGCGCTGCCAGTTTGCCGCCTTCCACCTTTCCAGCCAACCCCACAGAGCATTGGCTACCATCCATGAATCGGTGTAGAGGTAGAGCTTTGGCCACTTCTCTCTTTCAGCTATGTCCAGAGCTAATTGGACAGCTTTGAGCTCAGCAAATTGGCTCGATCCACCTTCTCCTTCAGTGGCCTGTGCAACTTGTCGTGTGGGGCTCTATACAGCGGCTTTCCATTTCCGGCTAGCGCCTACAATTCGGCAGGAACCATCAATGAAGAGGGCGTATTGTCTTTCACTCTCTGGTAGCTCGTTATATGGTGGGGCTTCTTCGGCACGTGTCACCTGCTCCTCTTCTTCTTCAGAAGATAACCCAAAAGTCTCACCTTCTGGCCAGTTTGTAATTATTTCCAAGATCCCAGGGCGACTTGGGTTTCCAATTCGGGCGCGCTGCGTGATGAGGGCAATCCATTTGCTCCAAGTAGCGTCGGTGGCGTGATGCGTGGAGGGAACCTTTCCTTTGAACATCCACCCCAGCACCGGTAGTCGGGGTGCCAGGAGGAGTTGTGCCTCTGTGCCGATTACTTCTGAGGCAGCCTGGACTCCTTCATAAGCTGCCAGGATTTCCTTCTCGGTGGGAGTGTAGTTGGCTTCAGATCCTCTGTAGCTTCGGCTCCAGAATCCCAGTGGTCGGCCCCGAGTCTCACCAGGCACCTTCTGCCAGAGGCTCCAGGACAGACCATTGTTCCCGGCTGCAGAGTAGAGCACGTTCTTCACCTCTGGTCCTGTCCTGACTGGGCCAAGGGCTACGGCGTGAGCAATTTCCTGTTTGATCTGAGTGAAGGCTTGCTGCTGTTCAGGGCCCCAGTGGAAATCATTCTTCTTGCGGGTAACCAGGTAGAGAGGACTCACGATCTGGCTGTACTCGGGAATGTGCATCCTCCAGAAACCTATAGCACCTAGGAAAGCTTGTGTTTCCTTCTTGTTGGTCGGCGGAGACATTGCTGTGATCTTATTGATGACCTCAGTGGGAATCTGACGTCGTCCATCTTGCCACTTTACTCCCAGGAACTGGATCTCTCGGGCAGGTCCCTTGACCTTGCTCTTCTTGATGGCAAAACCAGCTTGCAGGAGAATTTGAATTATTCTCTCTCCTTTCTCAAACACTTCGGTTGCAGTGTTCCCCCACACAATGATGTCATCAATGTACTGCAGATGTTCTGGAGCCTCACTCTTTTCTAGTGCAGTCTGGATCAGTCCATGACAGATGGTGGGACTGTGCTTCCACCCCTGGGGCAGTCGGTTCCAGGTGTACTGCACGCCCCTCCAGGTGAAGGCAAACTGAGGCCTGCACTCTGCTGCCAGAGGAATGGAGAAGAAGGCATTGGCAATGTCAATAGTGGCGTACCACTTTGCTGCTTTGGACTCCAGCTCGTACTGGAGCTCCAACATGTCTGGCACGGCAGCGCTCAGCGGTGGAGTCACTTCATTCAGGGCACGATAGTCCACAGTTAATCTCCATTCCCCGTCAGACTTGCGCACAGGCCAGATGGGGCTGTTGAAGGGTGAGTGGGTCTTGTTGACCACCCCTTGACTTTCCAGCTCGCGGATCATCTTGTGGATGGGGATCACAGCATCTCGATTTGTCCGATACTGCCGGCGGTGCACTGTCGAGGTGGCAATTGGCACTCGTTGCTCTTCCACTTTCAGGAGCCCAACTGCAGAAGGATTCTCAGATAGTCCAGGCAGGGTGTTCAATTGCCTAATGCCCTCTGCCTCCACAGCAGCAATCCCAAATGCCCACCTGAGTCCTTTTGGGTCTTTGTAGTAGCCATTCCGGAGGAAGTCTATGCCCAGAATACACGGGGCCTCTGGGCCGGTCACAATCGGATGCTTTTGCCACTCCTTCCCAGTCAGGCTCACCTCAGCTTCCAAAAGGGTCAACTGCTGTGATCCCCCGGTCACCCCAGCGATGGATACAGGTTCTGCCCCCACATGTCCCGATGGCATTAAAGTACACTGTGCCCCAGTATCAACCAATGCATCATATTTTTGTGGCTCTGATGTGCCAGGCCATCGGATCCACACCGTCCAGAAAACTCGGTTCTCCCGTGCCTCTTCCTGGCTAGAGGCAGGGCCTCTCTAGCCCTGGTTATCATTCTTTCCCTGGGCGTACATGCTCGAGGTACCTTCAAGGGGATCCGACATATCATCCTCCCTTCTGTAATGCCTGGCAGCTCGGTCACGGGAGGCTGAGGCTACCTTCACCTTAGCGGAACCCCCTCGGTTAGTGCCTCCCTCCTTGAGTTCACGCACCCGCGCTGCCAGGGCAGAGGTGGGTTTCCCATCCCACCTTCTCATGTCTTCCCCATGCTCACACAGGAAAAACCACAGCTCAGCTCGTGGGGTGTACCCTCTCTCTCTAGCAGGGGGACGACGGGCTCTGACTTGGGGGCCTGTGACTCGCACTGGTGCCACACTGACCCTCCTCATCTCCTCCCTCATCTCCTCCATCTTCTCCTTCATCTCCTCTTTGAGGTCCTGGACCACAGCAGAGACATGAGCTTTCAGCGGGCCATTGATCATGCTGTCATAATGCCTGAGCCTGTTGGCAACAGAGCCCACTGTTTCTCGGGTATTGTCAGCATCAATCGTTGCAATGAAGGTGGTGTATTGCGATGGCCCTAGCCTTGCCAGGTTCCACATCATCTGTCCTGTGCACCTGACCTTATCGGGGTCATTATCATGCTGTCCATCCTTCCCAAAGAGTACCTCTAATATTGCCACCTCTCTTAGCTGTTGGATCCCTTGCTCGAGTGTCTTCCACTGCATTCTATGATGATACTCCTGCATTCTTTCTTTGTGAATGAACCTTTCTCTCACACTCATTAAGAGCCGCTCCCAGAGAGAGAGAGGCCCTGGCTCCCTCACAAATATCTGGTCCACACCTGGGTCCTGGGTCAACGATCCCAGATACCTTGCCTCACCACTATCCAGTTGCACACTTGTGCCCATAAGGTCCCAAACCCGAAGCAGCCAGGTGGTATAAGGCTCACGCCCCCTTCGCACAATGTCGTTTCGCATAGCACGGAGACTGTCGTGCGACAGGGACTCAGTAATGATTTCTGGCTCTGGCTCTCCTGCTGGTTGTGAGGGCCCTGGTTGCCCATCATCATTAACTGGTCGTACTGATTTGGTCTTATACTTCCTCCTTTGCACAGGGGCGACTGCTGCTGGCTGTGGTTGTCCTTGTGGTTCAGCTGAAGCCTGGACGGTTGTAACATCCGTGGGTTCCACTGCTGCACCATCGGACTCACCCTCTTTGGGGCAGGGAGAGGGTTTTTCACTAGCTGAGGAGGTGTATTCCCTTAGCAATTGGCATATCTCCTGGCGCACCTGGCCCATCTCCTGGCACATCTCCTTGCGCACCTGGCCCATCTCCTGGCATATCTCCTGGCGCACCTGACCCATCTCTTGGCACATCTCCTGCATCCCTTTTGCCAGTACCCCCACCCAGTTTGGGTAGTCCATTTCTGAGGTGGACTGTTGGGCAGTATCAGTCTGTGGGGCAGGATCTCTAGTGTCTGGGGCTGTGGCAGGCTCTGGCTCTGGGGTAGGATCTCTAGTGTCTGGGGCCGTGTCAGGTTCTGGGGTAGGATCTCTAGTGTCTGGGGCCGTGTCAGGCTCTGGAGCAGGATCAGGCTCTGGGGTAGGAACTCTACTCTCTGGGGCCATGTCAGGTTCTGGGGCAGGATCTCTAGTCTCTGGGGCTGGTGTCCGGGTAGATATCCAAGCCAATCTCAACTTATCCTTGAATGCTAAATAGAGTAGGCCTATCAGCAGCAGATGGTTAGTATTCAGAGGGAATTTAAACCCTTCGAAAATTGATGGGGTGGGCCCAAAGAACTGGTTGAGGGGTTGGGAGAAAACTTCCCCTGGTGTCATTTCCTCACAGAAGGTACCATTGTTAACATAACCCCAAAAACATGTGCTCAGTGTGTGATAGCTGTTTATCCATGTGCCCACATTCCGGAGGAAGTTAAAAACCCATGAATTCCTCACCTTCTCGACCCATAACGCAAGCTGGATAACAGCAATGGTAGCCTTAGTCAGAGGACCCATATTCAAGTAAGGAGCTGCAAAGGGGAAGAATATAGCCACGGCTACATGCCACCCAAACCAGGGTAAACTAGACCACATAGTGCTGCCTAACAAGGTTCCAATATCCAGCACACAAAATAAAGTTATCGAGGAACTGTTATTCCTTTTTCACCTCTATCTCTTAATGCCCTCGTGCCGCACGTTGGGCGCCAAGATCTGTCTCGGTTTTGAAAGACAGGTGTCTGCTAAGGAAGGCAGAGGCCCCCCTTGAAGTGGCAGATATAACCCCTTTTCCCTCCAAGTTATTATATTTTGAAATCAAGAGCCTTTAGGCGAAGATGTGGGAAATAGGAATAACAGTTCTTTACTATATATATATATGTATATAACCAGTCAAACAAAACAACAACAACTATGGCAGTAACAGCAATCACAAACCCAGTGCCAGCCTTCTCGGCTGTCGGGCCCTTTCCCCTCGGGTGCAGTTCCGCTCGCAGCCGGCAGGGGCGCTGGCGGCTCCCGGTGAGCAGGGCAGGTGCGATGGTTCCCCCGCGGCTGCAGGGGGCGCTCCGGAGCGAGCTCGGGAAACCCGCGGCACTGGTGCCCTGGGATCCCGGGAAGGGATGGAACAAAGGCTTCACAAACCCCTGGGCAGCTGATCCCGGACTCTCAGGAACAGCAGGCTGGAATGGCAGGGACGAACGCAAATCCCGGGTGGCAGACGAGATGTATCCAGATGGGAAAAAACCACGGAGGCCCAGGCAGGCAGGGCGAGCAGGGCTACAGCGTAGCGAAAGCTCGAAGCAGCAGCGGAGCAGGACAGCCACAGCTCGGTCTCCAGCAGGGCAGGGAAAAGCGGCTTTTGGGGTCCCGGCGTTGCTTCCAGCAGGAAGAAAGAACGGCCAAAAAGAAAGCAGCAGCAGCTCCTTTCTCTGCAGCTTCTCTCTCCGGACGCTCAGAGCGAACTGTCCCCACACCCAGGTGTAGACAAAAGAGTAGCCAGGCCCGCCCCACTCCCCTTTTTGTCTTTCTTAAGTACAGCTATTTGTCCCCTAGCAACATGCATATGGGAGAAAATTCCTTTAACAGGAAAACCTAAGACTAAACTAAAACCCCAACAGTGGTCTCACATCCTCCTAGATCCATGACTCAGAATATTTTTGCTCCGGTGATGAGACTTGAGCAAGATGAGAAGACCTGTCTGAGAGCCAGACTGCCAGGAAATCAAGCCAGCAGCAAGCCTGTTCCTGGATAAATACAGATTTTCCAGCATGTTTTCCACAATGCAGAGAAACGCACATTTCTCTCAAAGCAGAGGCTGTGTAGATGTCTCTGTGGTGAGGTAAAACTTCTGCTTCTCAGCAAGGTGTAAAGCTGCACTGATCTGGCAATGCAGACAATGGGGCCCAGGGTAGCAGCTCTGCACTGTGCTGGGAGCACACACCAGTTACTGAGAGCCAACCTGGGCATCTGTAACACGGCACTGCAGTATGAGATGTGAATGATAGAGTCTATCTGGGCTCACTAGGGATCCCTGTTCACTGCTCTGCTTTTCACTTACCACAAAACAAACTGCCATAAATTCTCACTCCTCTCCACAGCCCCATGCCGCAGATTACGGGATCCTTTTTATTTTGTATCATATTTCAAACTCCGGAGGAATATTTACTTTTGTAAAAAAATTTAGGACTAGTATTTTTTCTGTTTTGTTCCCAGCTGCTTTTCAGCTTATATATTATTCATTTATTTTTCAAAATGGTACACTCCAATGAATTAAAATAATGCAGTTTTCATGGAGTATTATGGATGCTTTAGCCTCGCTAAGCGATATTTTAACCATATTTTTCCTGTATTCTTTATCTAAAAATCAACTATCCAAGGTATAATTTTAAACTCTAGTACAATAATTAATTGAGAAGAATAGATAGGAAAAAAAGTTTAGAAGTAACCAGAATCCAGGATTCTGTTTATAAGGGTAGGTCACTCACACTCTATCTCTAGCATGCTACAGAGACTGAAATATTATCGTTTATGACTTAAACATTTTCTTGAAGGACTTTTAAAACTGTATTACAAAAGCTGCAAAGAAGACTATGGCACCCTGAATGGGGCCCTGACTGAGGCCTTACACCACTCCCTGATGAAGATAAGATAAAGTAACAACTCAGGGCTGGGGACATTCACAAAGCACAAGCTTAACACCTCCAAGGTGGAGACCACAGCCCCAGGGCTATCAGCTGCCAGGCTTGCACAGACCCTCTCACCAAAGGGTGGAGGGAGGAGAGGCTTTGGGTATCTTGGAAAAGCCTGTGGTGAGAGGAGCAGTGACTGCCCATCCTCCCCTGTGCAGAGGAGCCCAGCTGAGGGGTCCTCACCAGGGGAGGGGGAAGCTTATCCACAGCAGAAGGGGGTGACATGGCCCATCACAGGGGCCCCCCTCAAAGGGGTCCCCAGACCCTGCACCAGAGCACCAGAGATGGTGCAACAGACCCTCAGTGTTGCAAGGGACAGTGTCAAGCCGGCCCCTGCAAGGGAGACACGTGGGCGTTCCCACCTGGCCCACAGCTTGTATTAATCCATGGGATTCTGCTCTCTTTGGCGTGTGGCAGCGTGGCCACGGCAGCGATGGGGGACCCTCACCACCAGCAGACCAGATAGAGGGGAGCAACGAGATGTCATTGGGACCCTTGGATGGGTGCTATGCTTCCACCTAACCCCTGTCACCTCTCCCTGTTCTCCCACCCCCCATGCACACTTCTTTTTTCCATTTCTTTTTCTCTCTCTTTTCTCTTCCCTTCTCTTTACCTCTTTTAATAATAAATAAAATACATCCCTTTGTGGTATCAACATCTAACCTCATCTGGTTTTAATCTCATTTCTGGGAATATTTTGAACCGTCTAAGTTCTTTCTGGTTTATGCACAGAGACTTAGCTTGCTTTGCTTTTCTGAGTTTAAACTGGATCATAACAGCTATCTGGGATGACATATGGCTTGTAGTAGAATCAGAAAGCATATAAAATCAGGGCTGTATTTATCAGGTCGCTCAGTTGATGAGTTTTCACATCCTGGATGACAGCCTGAATGACCCTGAACAACAGATACTCAATACTGCAGGACTCCTACAGGCTATTTTTCCACTACAAGAAAATTCACCCAGAGCCCCATTCCACAGAAACTCCATAAAAGCATGTAAAATGTATGCAACAAAAATGAGGTATTTAGAGAAACCTAGTGTCTAATCACACATTGGATGGCTGGAAATGAAAGTTCAACGTACTTAGAAGTCATTGAAAAAGCATATAAGCAGCAGAAAGTCATAGCTTGTGGAGTGACTTCCATGCACTGTGTTTACAATGGTATTTTGATTATTTGATGCTTCACAAAAAGAGTTTGCTTTGTTAAATTCTTTCTTTCTGACTGGAATCTTTTAATTTTATACAGCCTAAAGTGAACAAAGTGGGTGGTAATTTGGGGGTTTTTTTAGGTAGAGAAGCTTGCATGGGGTAAATGGTGCAGAAAGATACAACCAATAACTTACCATCTCTCCTGTTATAACAGGAAAATCAATATGTTGAATTCTCAGTTACCAGAGAGAAACAGAGCATCATGAAGAGAACAGCTGCTAAAATGGGCTGGAAATATCAGTACATCAAATTAAATGCACTGGATTTAAGGCTTGGGAAACAATATTCCACCAGTCTTGTGAGATGCCTTGTTATTTTCATTTTCACGAGCAGTCATGGCCTCTTCAAGTATTTGAAGTTATTGGTCTAGTCTCTACCAGTCTCCCTTGCTAGTCAGAGGCAAAAGGAAAGCACCATTTAGATACCTGTGTTGGAAAGTTGGAGTATAAAACAGGTGATTACTGTCTAGATAGCTTAAGTAAATCCATGATGAGTCTTCAAAAGTCAAATTGTGTGACTTTCCAAATGCTGCCACTGGCAAGGGTGCAACAGCTTGGATTAAACCAGAGCTGTGAAACTGAACTTTTCTTGTAACTCAAGGGCACCAAGGATGTTTCTCAAAGAAGTATTTTATAATTGCAGATAAAACTTTAGAAAGCTGGATGAAACTATCAAGGCCTTCAAACTTCATACACAATCCCAAAAAGAACAGTGAGGCATTTATGTTCATAGAGGCTGATATTCAAACCTAGGAAGCCAAACAAAATGTTTTCACCAACGTCACTATTCTTACAGTGAGAAGCTACTCCACCTTGTGGTAAATGTAATTGTGCCACAGAAATTGCTGGGTGACATCCAGCAATATTTTTAATCCCTTTGTTCAGGGCCATTATGCTTTTTCTCCAGGATGGGAGAGCTCACTTGGTGAAAGGGCACTGAACATGGCATGCTCCATGTTGGGAGTCTGTTGGGAGATACTGGAAAAAGCATTAAGGGTTTTTACAGTGCTCTGAGAGTAAGGTTACATGAAACACCTCATGAGCTTAGGCGCCCCCTGAGTCTTGATGGCATTCCCCCTTTAGACAACAATGGTCTGGTAGGAAGCTAACAAAGGGTGTGATGGATTTGAGACAAATATTCCTGGTCAGATATTGGAGACTCCATGGAATTGAAAGTAACAGGAAAATGGAGTGTTGTGGTTTAAACCCAGCAGGCAACTAAGTACCATGCAGCCACTGGCTTGCTCCCCTTGATGCCGTAGGACAGGAAGGAGAATTGGAAACAAAAAAATACTAAACTAGTGGGTTGAGATAAGAAGAGTTTAATAACTGAAATAAAGTGAAGTATAATTATATGTATAATAACCATAGCAACAATAATTGCAATGAAAAGGAGAGAGAGGAATAAAAATCCAAGAGAAACAAGTAAGGCACAATACAATTGCTCACCACACAGTGACCTATGCTCAGCCCATCTCCAGGCAGCAACTGGCCCCTCCCAGCCAATTCCCCCCAGCTGCAGTACTGGGAATGACATGCTATGGTATGGAGCATCCTTTGGGATAGTTTGGGTTACCTGTCCTGGCCATGCTCCCTCCTGGGTTCCTTTGCACCTGCTCACTGGCAGAGCATGAGACACTGAAAAGTCCTTAATTACCCTGCTCAGCAACAACTAAGACTTCAATGCATTATCACATTATTCTTATACAGAATTCAAAACACAGCACTGCACCAGCTACTAAGAGTGAAAACCAACAAGCTCCTCTGAAAGTTTCATAGAGCTCAACTTGGATGCAATCACTTTGTACCCTCGAGAATTCGGTTTGTACCTGTGAGAATTATAGCATCAACAGAAGCAAGAAACCATAAACAACAGATGTAGAAAGCACAGCTGTGTCTAGAGAGGCTGATATTTGCTTTAGATTGTTTTAGATGGGTGTTAGTTGCAACTAACCAGTAGTTTTGTAGGGTGTTAACGTAGAAGCCAATGGGGACAGAGCACAAGTGCCAAGAAACTGTATAAAAGAGGTTTTGTAGAGTTAAAGATGCTTTTTGCCTGGAACGGTTGTGGGGTCTGCATGTGTCCTGTCTGTCTCAACAGCGACACCTAAGAAGAAAATGAAGTCTATAGAAGAGGAAATCAGGTCATGGGGCACTGTGACCACTGCTATATGGTACTGGATGGTTTTATTGTGAAACTCTTCAGTAAAATGAGAGTGTTAGCATATATTCCAGTAATCTGTACCTTGCTTTGTGTATGTGCTTCCTCCTCTCCCTTTCTCCAG
Source organism: Corvus hawaiiensis (assembly GCF_020740725.1). Lineage (NCBI taxonomy): Eukaryota > Metazoa > Chordata > Aves > Passeriformes > Corvidae > Corvus > Corvus hawaiiensis. Next base: position 110,460,308 of record NC_063214.1, on the reverse strand, counting down.
TGTCCTCAGCCTGACTGGTGCAGTGTAGCTCTTATGTACTGTTAGGTACATTTGTCTGCTCTAAGGGACTTTACCCTGGTGTGCAGGTTTTTGTCTCCTCAGCTGAGCATTCACACACTAAACATTTTTTCCTAATGGCACAGATGAGAAATGGAAAAATTTATTTCTTGTGGTGGCTCACTAGCTTGTGGTACAACAGACAGAAAGACTTCTTGGGTAAGACAGTCCCTACTACCAGAGACTTCTGTCAGGTATGGGCGAGAAGAGAAGCCTCTCCCAGAATGCTTTTTTCTGTTATGTACCCCAGTTCTGTGCTCCTGGTTGGCCGTTGGCCACCTCACCCCCTTGCTGCCCTATATGTTCCATGCCATAGAAGGTTCTCCACTTTAGGTTCCCCCATTGGCTTTTTCCCCTCACCACTCCCCCAGAGCTTCTCCACTGGCTCCCATTCCCTAGTCCCGCCTTTGTACCGCCCCCGTGCCCTCAGCCCCACTCCCGTACTTAAACCTGAGCTTTGCATTCTTCTCAGTCTTTGCCTCTAGAACGTTTCGCAGTGTAGAAGCCATAAACTGCTCCTGTGGAAATCTATGCAAAGACCCTGCCTGCCTCTTTGCCGCCAACCCATATTACTGAAGCTGTCCGTGTGTTTGTGCGTGCATGTGTGTGTGTATGCAGCTGGTCCTGCTGAGAGGCTTCGCTTTGGAGATGCCTTTTAGAGATTGCAACACTTTGCGCTCCAGCACTGAAGCTGCAGAGCTCGAGACAGTGATAATTTCTGGCTGTGTTTCCTGAATACTCAAGGCTTTACCTTATCACTATCCTCAAGACATGAAAAATCAGTAAATCATATGCTGAATATCAAAATTTCTGTAAGATAGTTTTATGCTTTTCCCTAAGCTTCTCAAGGAAGTGAAAATACCATGTGCCTGCCCTTTTCTCTGTAAGCCTCTCAGTATCTTTCCCCTTTAGCTGCTGAAGTCATTAGCCAATTCCAACAAATCTGCCAGAGGAGCACAGTCTCAAAGGAAATACTGTCATGAGCACAGACAGTTGAATAGAGAGAGCAGCACAAACTGGTGCCTCATCTAACATAAATTTTGCTGCCCAAATTCAATAATTATCTATTTTCTTTGCCCTGGTGGCAGCTCAGCAAATACACACTAGCCAGCAAATATACACAGCTCAGCAGCACGGTTACAGCCTGGAACCACCCTGCAAGCAGCAATATCCTCAGGGCCTTTCCCAAATGGTGACTAGTGAGCAGGGAAGACTGCAGAGGCAAGGGACAACACGGGGGAACTGGCTGAATTACAAGAAGGCAGAGGCATTCACATTTGAGGGTAGGGACAAGGGATCTACAGTGTCTAGAGAGAAGATAAAGGACATACATCTATAGATGTTGTATCTTAATGCCATTGTTCACAACAATGATGTTCTGGAGCACCTCTGTAAATCCTGCCCTCTGATAATCTTAATTCAGCCTCTCTTTTTTCATACAGTTTTAGTATTGACTGCTACCTCCAAATGTGTGTAACCTCTGCCTAGCTTTTATTTCAACTTCTCCGGCCCAAATTGCACATTAATTTGTTTATCCAAAATCTATCTCGCTCTGACCCATTTTTATTTCTTCTTTGCACACCAGTTCTTGATGTCTGTCTGGAAATCAGAATATTCCAAAAGTTTCTGAATTTGATAAAACACAATACCTCATTGCTGTCTTTTCTAGAAACGATTTTATTTAAACCACAGCTGCTTTTTTCATTATTTAAATTAATTGTAAGGTCATAACAATTGTTACCCTCTCTAAATGAGAACAGAACATAGAATTACCTGGAAAATACCCTGATAATTACGTTTTATCTTCCCAGTAAGTAAAAGGGTTGGGGTTTATAATTTGTTGAGAAACAAGTGTTAACTCTTTCAGTGTCATTTTGGCAATGTGGAAAACCTTGGAAAACGCTATCATTAGGAGTATGTTAAGTAACAACTGCTCTTAATTATGAATACTTTGCTGGAAAAAGAAAAAGATATCATTTTTTTTATAGATTCATCTTTATGCTCTTTTTTAACAAGGAAAATATCTCTAAGGGTGACTACTGTGTTTGAGACTGTAGTCTAAATAAGTTAGAAAAAGAAAATCATCCCATCAAGATAGCAGCAAGCCCTGCTTTTCTCCATCATATATATTGTTTATATCTTCTATACAAGGACAAGAGATATTGATGAATCCCATCTGGCAAGTAGAAATAATCGTAACTAAGCTTTATCTAAATGAAGACAGTTTTATACCTCATTTATAGGTAAATCATCTAAAGAGCAGTCCTGAAACTGTCACAGAGGTATTAACAAATTTTAATTCATGTTAGATTTCTTTCTGCCAGCGAAGGTTAGATTTTGTCTCCTTTCTAGAAATTCACTGTCAAAACAGTCTGGCATAGAAGAGGATGAACAATTAGTTGCTTGGATTACAGCAGAGTTTCAGCATCTTATTAACTGCATTAAGAGGCAGGGTGGAAGATTACTTTGACATCACTTTTGGAAACACCATCTCATCAGGGATGCTGAAGTCATTCTGCCACGTTATAGAAACAACAGAGGTCAGGTGCTTGCTCCATTTGAAGCTCTTTTGGCATTTGCGTGGCAAGGAGATGTGGAGTTTAAGACTATGTGATTTGTAAAGATGTGGTATGTCTGATGATTTAATTAGGAGAAATTCATCGTATTCTTTGTTAAAATACCTACTGATTTGATTTTCTTTTGGCCATACACTTAGGAGTTACAGCCTTTCCTTTGGGTCTATTTACAATTTTCTATTAAAAAATATCACTTGTCAGTGCAAGGAACAAATTCATCTAGCATTATTTATAGCTTTAAAAATGTTGTGATACAGAATATTGTCTAAAATTCCTAAATATTTAAGCTTCTGCTTTATTTTTAACTCACACTCAGAAGAAACAAATTCAGATTACTGGTTCAGAAGGTGTTATTTTCCTTGACATTTAGGCACTGCCCATGTTTAACAGAAATAAAATATTATATTATAATATTGAAATATAATAATTTTTAACATTTTACCTAAATAAGGAATTAAAATAAATATCATCTTCTGTAACTATGATATTAAAAATTAAAGTAATTCTTCATTTTTCAGTAGGGGCAAAAAAATCATACAGTAAAAATAAAGCCTTGCAGAATTATGATTCTCATTAATATTTTTTCTGAGGTCCCGGCATTTGTCTCTCCCTTTTTCCAACAATATCCATTATTTTGCTAATAAATTGAGAAGGATTCCTCATTTAGTAACCATAAACTCATAATAAAGACATCAGCCATGTCTTCTCTCAGTATTAGCTAGAAACAAATTAGCACAATTAAAAGGGCAAGTGTATTTCTTAATTGAAAGGCCATTTGGTACTTTGCACCATTTTTATCAGAAGAATATATTAACCACACTTAAGAAGTTGAGCTGTGTTAAAACTTTCCCTCATTCTTCATTTATTTTACTGGTATTTTGACAAGCTGAGAATAGCACCTGTGTTTGAAACGAGGTAGTGCCAAAGTATTGCTATGAATAGTAATTAACATTTGTCTAAAATTCTACGGCCAAGGTATTGGAGAATGGGTGAGTGGGACCACGTAAGACTTGCATATGGTCTCAAAATCTGGTAGTGGTACACCTGGAGCTCCAGAGCAGCATCACAGACCTCCTGCTTGTCATTTGAAATTCACCTGTCTTAAGGAGCTGAATATTTTCACAGTGAATGGAAATGTTGATTTATAACACTTTTAGAAGTGCACAATTCCTGTGTATTTACTAGATCCCTGAAGTACAGTGGAGACAGTTTCTGGCCTTAGTTTTTAGAAATATTTGTCAACTATTGCAAAAACACACAATGAAACCTGGATTCTGAACTTTCTCAATGAACTTTTAATAAATTCATATTGCATGTTGAATTATCCAGTGGTAATGGATGAGCTCGTTAAAGGAGACAGGATTGGTGGCAGCCTGGGCTGCCCTAGTTGATTTTGTGATCTCAAGGACCAAATGCCTGTGAGGCTAAAGAGAAATCCATAGTATATATTTCAGTCCCAAAAATTAGTTCATATATTATTTTGAATGTGAAAACTGAAAGAATAGCAGCAAAGAATAGAGTCAACCATACAATGCAGTTTTATGTCTGAAAGCTGCATAAGCTTCCTCTTGTTTCGTAATTCAGCAGAATACACCTCAAAAAGCAGCTGCAGACTCACCACTCCTGGCTTGGAAAAAAAATACTTGTCACCCTTCTTGCTCTCTTAGTTTTTCCAGGATCTCTTGATGGCTTTTCATATGGAAAAATCTGAGCAATTTTATGAGCATTGTCAGAAAGGTATCTTTACAAATCTAGCATTGCATTACTCAACTACACTCTGGGTAAACTAAAAAACAAACAAAACAAACAAACAAGAAAAGCCCCTCATTTGGACTAATCTGTCTGTAGATGCTGCATTGCCAGTGCCATTAGACAGAGTGACTTTTCTTTGCATATGGAAGGAAAGAGTTGTTAGCTGGGCTTTAGCTGCACAATTACTCTTGTTGATCATTAGGGTGGTGGTAATAAGCTTAGAAATATTATCCTTTTCTTTCAAATCTCTGGTTCAGTATTCATCCTGCTACTCAGGAAGTCCATCTTCCTCCTTCTGCACTGCTGGCTACCAAGCTGCCTTATGTTAATTCCTGAGTGAATAAATGTTGAGGTACCTGAGAGAAAGGTGGGTATATTTATATAAAATATACCTGAGAGAAAGAATTTATTCTATAACTCCGGTTGTTTAAAACACATCTTTTTCAAGTCACAGCAAGCTCAATATTGCCATACCTTTCAAGAGCAAATTGTGAGGAGCCCTGTCCCGTGACTCACAAAGGAAAGTTGAGATACCCACATTCATCTGTAGATAGCAGATATCTAGAGAAGTGAGTTCTAAAACAAATTAAAAGTACAATAGCCTTCAAACCAGCAGATTTTTTATCTCTCCTGGTGAGGCCACAGTGTCTTTGCAGTTATGTCAGGCTGCAGGTTATGACCAGCAAGACATGAAGCAAAGCACAGGAAATCTGCCAGCCACAGAAGTTTTGCAGGCACTTTGTCCTCAAGAGGAACCTCTGACTGTGTTCAACTACTTAAACTATTATGCATGTAGAGGTAAACTGGCTTAGAGTTCAGCCAATTTAGCGCTTCAGCACTTCAAATTTTATATACATAAAAATGCTTAAAGGCTGTAGGAGAGCTGTAAGTCACTTTGCCTCTGCAACCATGAAACTCTAAGAAGCTCAAGAGGGCAAAGCACTATCAATCTTTGCTGTTTTAAGCCTCCTAGCACACAGGACCCAGGAAAAAGTTTCTCTGGGCTTGAGGCAGCCACAATTCCCCTGATACCACTGAATTCTTCAAATACAGAAGCAGAGGTGATTGAAACAGTCACCCCATTAAATGCTGGTGTACCTTTAACCACTTCATTTTTATTACAAGTACCAAGTGCTGCACTGTTAAGATCCATGAAAATGCCTCTCTCCCACACATTTCCTAAAGGACAAGAAAATGCAATGCCTTTGGAAGCTGGCTGGCCAATGCAGATTTCCATTTTCATCTTATCACGTTTTCTATGAAAATTAATACAAAATTCACTTTTCCTCTGGCTGTCACATGTGAGTTTTCTAAACCATATTCTCAGAGATTGTTAGTGATAAAAATGCATTTTTATGCATTTCATATGCCTTCTATGCATTAAAATCTCACTTTTATGTGCAGAATTACATCTACCATCTTTACAAATTTCATTCCATCAAAAGTGTTTGATGTCACCATGGCCTAACATAGTTATACAACAGTGTAAGTGGAAGAGGATTACAAGCAAGCCACCACACACACAGCATATCCACCCCTCTGTCCAGACACTGGGATAAAGTTGTTATCCAAAAAATGCAAGCTTTTACCAGGGACAAACAAGAACTGGCACTCAGGCCAGCTCATCTAAGCATCATCTGGCACAGTCCCTCCACTGCCTCCAGCTCTATCTACCAATCTTTCCCAAAGAGGGTATATAATCCTCCAATGTAAATTATCCTAATTGTATATAAAAGCGTTTTTGAAGGCTGAGGCCACTTTATTGTAGCATTACCTTGATATGTTTTGACTCACAGGCAACACTATAGCCATAACTACAAGGCCTTTTTCTGCATAAGATTATTCACTGATTAATCCAGTGCTCAGTGTAGTGTTTGCAGTTTCTTTGTCTCGCAAGGCGTAAGACAACATAAACAGTCACTAATAAACGAGCTATACCATGGATGAGGAGGTTTTTTGTTGCTGAAATTTGAACAGAACTTTGAAATGCGTCTGTCAAAATGTTATGCATAACTGAATGTTATCCAACAAAACTGCAGCAAAGGTGTGGCTGGATAGGGACTACATGTGAAAATGAGGCCTGCAGATGTATCACAGGTTGTGGGTTCCCCATGAACTGAGCCACAAACAAGGGCAGAGAGGGTGAATAGAATCAGGGCACAAAATAGCTTCTTTCTACATGAAGGTAACATTTCCCAACAGTTTTAAAAACGCCACCACTGTATTTATAAACATCCAGCATTCCCTCTGCTAGGTAAATTTTTCAGAACTTTACTCAACTTGAAGACTTAAGACTAGGGGTTTTTTACCATTTGAATGCATGCATCTCTGCTCTGTGTCAGCAAGAGCTGATTCTTCTCAAGCATTTCATCTTCTGTTTCATTACTGAAAAATATCTCTGTGGAATCATAAGATTCAGCATGAAGTTTTACAGAAGTTTTGCAGGCAGGTAAGCACACACGGTCTTAATTGAGAGTTATTTCTACCAGCTAGCAGGTGCTCATAGTAGATCTTGAGCTCTACAGATTTGCACATCTGAAAGTGAGCAATAAGTAGGATTCATCTTGACTGCTTTATATATTCATAGCTTTTAACATCAGAGAGGACAAATACATAGTGAGTAATAGTATATATTTTAGAGTAGTTATTGCCGTATGAACCACTACTCAAATTCCATGTTAAACATTTAAAAAACAGGCATGTAAAAAAACTCCTCTTTCTTCTTTTAAATCACCCCAACACAACGCAGCATTCCTATCTTGAATAATGAAAGGCAGTCAGTAAAAAGGTGCCACTTGCATTCTATCAATGTTTAAGAAATTTCTTCCAGAATAAATTCCTCACTGTGCACTGTTTTACAAAAAAACTAACACAAAGTAATGCCTAGACAGCCTATAATCTCTAGGATAAATAATAAAAAAAACCAACATACAATCATGCTACTAAGCAGTGAATCAGAGGATAAGGCAATGGGTATTCATTTTGGTCTTATTCTGGCCTTACTGACTGCCACCAGAGCATGGTTGCAGTTCCTAATGGTTGTAAGTGTTACAGCTATGGTACTTCAATGACAAGTGAACCCTCATACCAGCAGTGTTTCTCAAGTGTCCTTTCCCTCCTCACACAAACATTAAAAACATTCAGAATTATTTAACAGTAGGTTATTTGCTGCTAAGCAACTATGCAGTAGCAAATTACATTGTTTAGAAATCCCATGAATAGCATGAGAAAGGGATGTCCTCCAGAGGAAGCAGCCAGCAGAGTGCCTTGCAGATTAGGCAGCAGACTGAGCATGGGCACAACTGAGGAGCTCACGGAAGGTGAACAGAGCCACACAAGCATTTCAGGCTGAGGATAATATATATTCATCCCTCTCAGAGTTCTGCCTAGAAGTCTCTCTTCCCAAGCACATTATAAGGGATGAAGAAAAATACATTGCTGCAGCCTGTCTTGAAGATTTATTCTCTGTACACACAGTTGTGCACATCTGGTGCATTGTGTGTGGGCTTTTCTTTTCCTCCTGGCATGCTGCAGCATGAGACACACTGCTGGAAAAATCTATTACCTATATTAGCCTTTGTTCCTTGAACAAATTGAAATTATTACAGGCCTAGAACATATTCATTGTCTCCAAAAATTTCATCACCTTCTGTATTATTCCAAAGGTATTTATATTTAGGTGCACATACCATCCAAAGTCTGAACTGTTAAACTGAAGATAAGAATAACATGTCTCCAAAGACCTTTTTAATGAGGTAAAAGAGTCTTCCAGATTTTTATCAACATTGCCAGCTCAAAGCAGCTCAACACTCTGTTTTTCTGTACTAAAACAAATTGTGTACAGTTAAAGTGAAAGATCTGGCAAAGAACCATGTTTTAGAGCAAAACACTGGTATCCAAACTGCTGTACAGCCAAATAATGTAGAGTATGGCCCAAACCCATAAAAAAAGTAGTCCATCATAGAAAGAAAGCAAGGAAATGGCTTCCTGCAGATGTTGCATGGGGAAGGCATGCCAGGTGTCTGATACCTGCTTGAAGCCTCCAGAGAAATTGTGCATGTCATCTTGTGGTATCAGCACATACTACCTTGGTATCAAGCTCTTTGCTTGCAATAGCTGCTCTCAGAGCAGATTGCCAGTGACAATGATCATTTTGGCTTATTTTAGCAGAGTAACTGCAATTACTGGCACCAGCAGGTATCAGACTATTTCCAGCAAAGGTGTTTGGTTTCTGAGCTCTAATTTAGTTCTTGTCACTGAGACTAGAAAATACATCTTTACTTCCCACAGCTTCTGGTGTGTATCAGACTCTAGCTTCAGCCAGGTATTTTAGGAATTCTGGGCATTGTGTAGAACTGCACATTTAATCACAGCCTCCTGCCATGACTTTGGTGAATGATTTGTCCAAACATTAAAAAGAGGATTATAGCTTACTGAATCAGAAGAGGACCCTCAGCAAAAGAAACTGGCCAGCTACTTACACACTGAAATGCTCCAAACAGCAGTACTGGCCAAGTACCATCTGGTTTAGGGTTTTGGATGAAACATTGATTTTCAGCTGGCTTTCCAAACATCAGGCCTTTGAGGGTTCATTTATAAACTACATGTGAAACAAGCTGTCAGTAGACAATGAGCCGTCCTGGGTGAGTGTGTGCAGCAGCAAACTTCCACTGTCACCAGAGTCTGCTCCCTCTTCTAGGACAATTGACTTCGGTGCTGACACAGGGACATTTACAGACCATCAGGGTTAGAAAAGGCATAGAGCTTGGCCAAATCTTATTTTAGTCAACCTGTTAAGATCATCCTGTACTACCATCTACTGCTCCTTTTCTTCCCTCTAGTTATTCCTTAACTGTTTTATTACCAATACTAATGTCTGAGTTATTAATCTTGTCACATTTACCAGAAGTATTCCTAGTGTGAAAGTAAGACAAGAAGGAATATCCTACTCTCCTGACAAGGCCCCAGCCTTTACTGTTCAGAGGGTCAAGACCCACCCTCTGAAAAAAAAATTTTTAAAAATCCAGAGTCAACACAGTATCCAGCTCAAGAGAGTTTTGATACCTCCCCAATGAATGTGTGCTGGTTTAAACCAATGGGCTCAGATGCTCCAACATCCTGCATAGGTTTAACTTCAAGAACTTTGAGCAATCCCATTGTAGTGCACAATGTTACCCACTTATTTCAGACTGCTTACACATATAAATACACCATTACAGGCTGCATTAATTAGCTCTGCTGAGGATTCTAATCCAAGAAATTCTGAAAACACTAGAAGCAAAGAAACAAGAATTTTGTTGCAACTAAGCATATATTCAGGTACTATAGATGGAGATTCATCATGGGAAAAGTGCAGCAGCTCAGTCCCTAAGAAGCACAGATGATGGGTCAGATGTATACAGGAACTAGAAAAGAGGTGAAACAGGAGGTCACAGACAAAAATCTAAGCATACAAGGGGAAGGGAAGGGGAGGGAAGCGGAAAAGAGGGAGGTATCAAGCATCACATGCATGTGGTGGATGTAGTAATGAAATTTAAGCATATATATCTCATTCTTCCTCAATAGATATTGGAGATTTTTGGTTAAAAAAATTAAACCAGACGCTATTATTTTTATCTGTATTTTATGGATGAGGAAACTGAGGCACAGCAAGGTGCTCAGTAACATTTGAAATGGCACCCAGAGAAAGCGTACTATCCCTATACTACATCTGAAATTTATCTGCTCTTATTTAAAATCAAACTATGTAATATTTTGTGATGCTAATCTAAGGAAGACATTTAGGATTCCAGGAGGACACTAAGTACTACCATCCTCCAGTAGGATCAAATCATGGGCCACAAAAGAAACATTGCTGGGAATGAATAAAAGAAATCGAATAGACTGCAACAAAGGAAGAGCTAGGTCTAAAACTCTGGGAAAATGAGCTTTACAAACCTGTCTGACGTTTCCCATTAAAAGAGGTAATAAACATGACACCTTCTGTGAGGAATAGAATTTCAGGCAAAGCAGCACATAATGCAGACATATTATGGAATAGCTACTTCTTATGCTCAATGCTTATGAGTCAGTCATTTCCAAAGAAGATCCCCAGCTCTAATTCCTGTCCAACCTGGAGGAAGTCCTCAAACTGCTGTCTTCCTTCTGTGCTTGCATTTACTTTCCATGACCTTTTGAGCCTTGTAAAAAGCCTTTTGTTAAAATTACATAACAGTTATTCCACCTTTAAAAGCTGATGGTCAGGAAATGGTTTTAGGATTCCAGTGATTGTAAAACACTGTAGCCTCCAGAGGGATGCCTCTTTCACACCTAGTCTGTCACACATTACCTTTTTCATCATGGCACTGGGAACCAAAGAGCATCTAGGGATCATCACCAAGGTCATCTACGGAACAAAAGACAGAAGTGTGTCCAGGGTCAATTATGTAAAACATTTTTTAAATAATCTTATATAATGTGAAATGCTATAACAATGGGGTTTTTTCTGCTTCCAGAAGCCCAGATAAAGTTTGAGAGAGTTAACACTGCTTCCATAGTCATATACTTGGACACTCAGCCCAGATATTGTGTGACAGACTTTAGCTGGGACTCACACAGTGCAGGAGCTGGGGCAGCTCTGTTCCAGCCTTTGGTTAAACCTTTTACAATCCAAGTTATGCATGATAAGCTATGGAGAGTTTACTGAGTTTATTTTTTTGGTTATTTCTTCATAACTCTTCTTTGTTACTCAGCAGGAAACCATTTTGCATAGGCTAAACTTTACGTTATACTATAATGAATCCTAAATAGTTGGGGGAGAGGGGTTTAAATAAAAAAATAGCATGATATATATTCAATCACAGCAAAGAACTACAGTGTTTATATATGTACTCATAAACATATTACTTTAGTGGTGGCTTCTGTTCTTATGCTTCCAGGAGGAATAAATGACTGACTATATTTTTGCCACACAGAGAGGAACATTAGTACTCCTAATTGGAAAATATGATGCTTAAGGGTTCCACACCATGGAAACCTGGGGCTTGTGCAGTACAGCCTTTGTAGTGTATTTGGCCCCAGTGCAGGAACACCTTTTATTCTAATCACCATTCAGCACTCCCAGGCAAAAAACAGAGATCCTTCTCAAATGAGCATATAAATTTTCCACTGAATCTCATTTATAATTTGTTTTTAACAGGAGTAATTTTTTTCAGCTACATTATTTCTAATTTGCACTATAAATGGAAGTATTTTTCCATGTAAATTAACTTAACCTCCCCAGAAATACCCTTCTACTGACACTGTGCCATAGACTTTCCTTCTTAAATTGTTTGGAAAATTTAAAATCAAAAAATGTTTGAACAGGTTAAAAACAAATCAACAGAGAAGTAAGCCAATAAAGTGCAGCTAAAACATGGAACTAACTCCCCAGCCACCTTTTTTGCTCAACTTTTCCTGATTCATCCTCTGGTTTTCATCCTTTATAGGCTCATTCCACAAGCTTAATAGTTTAGCTCTTCTTTCACACCCAAAAGAGGGGAAACAGGAGCAAATGTGCTGTGGAAAGTACACAGCATTGCCTAAAACAGTGCAAACTGATCCTTCCTAATAATCGAAATATGGACCAGCATTAAACTATTCTGGTTCAGAGAGTGTAACATTTACTTACTAAATATTCCTGAATTAGGTTATTTCTTGAAGCAGTTCTCAAACAAGCAGAAATTCCAAGCTGGCTTCCTTCTGCATCCTATTTATTGTCATATAAATTCCTCTCACAGGAGAGAGATGATCTGCATGTCTGTTTTGCTCTCCTCTCATAACCTAAATACCATAATAAAGATTTTAAATGTTCAGATACTTCAGTTATTCATATACACCAATTCTTCAAGGACACAAAAACTGCAAGTCAGTACAGAATTCTTAGTAGCTCTAGACATGTGCATTTATAACCTCTTCAAAAAACCAAATCATTTCATAATTAGACATTAGTAGTACAATAAGCACCAAGACCATGTTTCTGTGCAGCTCAATCTGCATGTGATAGCCTGGCAAACTACTGTCCAAGACCACTACATGGAAATTCCAAAATTATTCCTTTATGCCCATCAATAACTATTTTTGTGTTTCCCTAGTATTTTAATAAAATACAGAGTATCTGCATGGTATTCATTTTACAAGAAACAAAATGAAAGTGGTGTTGTCTACCAAAATTACACCTCTACTACACCTCTTCAGAGGCTTACAGGTTTGGTCAATGTATGGAAGGGGCCTCTGTGAAGGCCACGCTCTGTCCTCCCTAGAATAAAACAGCAAATGAGAAAAAAAAGCCCAGCAAATCCTTAGACATTTCACATTCTTATTGTGTACATAGGGTGGAGCTCTTACTGTGGTCTTTTAGGGCTAAAATAATAATCCTCTAGTATGAGACTCATTTATGATTAATTAGCCTCTCTACTATTGTTTTTTGCTTGGTTTCCAGAACACAGCATTTGGTAGGAAATGGATGACTAGCTGCAAATATTGTAAATATGTGCTGGGGGAATATTTGAACATTTGTTCAAATTTTTTTTAAGATTTTATGCTGCTACCCATCTCCATACTGTCTGAGCACAAAATTCTCAAAAGAGAATTTTCATTTTACTGTGTTCGCAATTCTTCCCAAGTTTGTTTCCCATACAGATGAGGCACTTTAATTTCATTAATGCAAAAACTTGCAAAAAGGCAGTATTTAGCTTAAGCTAGCTAAAAACCATGTCAGCTGCAAACTTGTAATTTTACATTAGTTGCTAATTCTGCAGTCAGCACAGAGCTGATTATTTGTATGGTTCATGCAGTAGTGTCATGTTTCCCAGAAGGCCAGCACAGTGGAACGTGAATATTAATCTAAATCATGTTTATTGTTTATGCTTTTTAAAAATTATATACTTGTAGGGTTATTAGGAAGTAATCAATAGAACCATTTACATAGCTGAAAAACCAGGAATTATATAACAAACCACCAATGACACCATGTGTAGTGTTTGAGTCCTGGCTGTATAATTCTCACTTTAACCAACACCCCAAAACTGCAGGTCACTTCTGGGTTACAATGAATTTAATAATGTTTAATGTCAAATTATTAAGCAGGGAAAATATTAATATAAGAGGTCAGATACCAGGCACAAGTAACTGTTTCCAGACATAAAGCAATAAATTAAATGTTCATATTAAACCACTCAGGAAAAATCAATAGCTTTTGCAAATATGTAAAAGTTACTTCAAATTAGAATTTTAAAGGCAGCTAAAATTGGTTTCAGCTGCCTCAGCACAAACAGCGACTGCCATTCTGGATTCCCCCAGGTATCTGAGACTCCCACGATTTTTTGGCAGGTATAACCTGGGACCCAGGGGAAACTTACGCCCTTTTGGTGGAGGCAGGTGGGAACACCCCTTGAAGGTCTAAATTAGTAAAAATGGTCCATGTTAAGGCAACTGAATGCCATCTCATCATCTTAGATGACATGCAGTGGCAAAAAAAATGCCAGTTTATCAAATCATTAGTGAGAAAAAAATCAATCTTTACCATAATTAAAATTCTCTTGGCAAATTCTAAATTCAAAGTTAAATTCTAATATTAATAATTAAAATTCTCTATACTACCAATGTTCCTCTCTGTGTGGCAAAATTCTCTTGGAAAATTCTAAATTCAAAGTTAAATTCTAATATTAATATCTAAAACTAGGCCAGCACTTCTAGCCACAGTCAAAAATGCATCATTATGAGGAGAGTGTTACCTCTGTTCTCTTTACCTCTATTAACTTTTTTCTTCCTTTCATTGCTACCTGAAATAGAATCATACCTGAATTACTCAGACTACACGTTGAAAGGGTATGTGTTGAGTAGTCTCATTTTTAGAAACCAGTCTTGAAAATGTGTATGCACATTAAATGACTGAAGTACACCTTTCTTAGCGCTTCAATATATGCAAACACCTGAAATTACTCTTCACAAGATCCTTTCAGGTTGGTACATTAGATCATGTCTTTTCTTCATGCAAAATTAGTTATCACATCTGACGTGCATTTTCAAATAGTTTGAAAGTTGGCAGAGTATTAAACTGTACTGAGCACAGAGGAGCAGCTCCAGGATGGGATACCATAAGAAACCACTGACCTAAGCAAATGCTGTATGATGCGAAGATCAGCGTGCTGAATATGTCCTTCCATTGGTGTGTAAAGGAAAGTGAGAGGAAATAGAGATGACTTCCTGGGAACTGTTTAAAGCCTAAGTGTTCAGGAGGGGAATTATTACAGGAAGCCACTGTCTACAAAATGTATCAAATGTTATTGAGTAGTGTATATCACAAACAATAAAAATATGAGGCATACCTAGGTGTGTGTAGGGGAATCTTTTCCAACCAATGCAAAACCGAAGTCAATTATTAATTTATTTAGATTTGTTGGTTTAATATGTCTGCTAAACCAAGACAGTACTCAGAACTGGATTGGAACTCACCTCCGCAAAAACTCAGTGCATGGAGAGCTTGAGGTTGCTTCAAGTTCATTCATCCCTAAATGAAGAGAAATACTTCAATGTTGATTTATAACGGAAAAAGAGCTCCTCCTCATTTACACTAGGGCTCTATTCCATTGACCAACTGTCACAGTAATTAAATTGCTACAGTACATAAAAACGGCCCCCCTGAAGATGGTGAATTATATTCCCACTCTCTGGTTATTTCTCAGTAGTAAAGGATCCTTGCCAGCATCCTTTTGTTACAGCCTGTGTTACATATAACTGCAGAAGGGATCCCATAAGGAAGGGTGTGGAGGGGAAGCAAATCTTACAGAGGTCCTTTTAATTACACAGCAACAACCTCCATGTTATCACACAGTTTAGGAAGCTTTTCCCAGGGTTTTGGATCGAATACAGTGTGTTTCTGAGAATCACTGCCTCTCAGCACTGAAAGGCTGAAATTTTCAGAACCCAGGGTTCCAACAGTCCTGAGCATGAGTGCTCCAAGTCAGGGATGGATGCTGCTCCATTTTGCCTCCTCCTGCTGCCCTCTCCTTTGAATATCAGGCACAGAGGGATTTCCTGCCCCTGAAGTGACGTGCAGTGCATCCTGTTCTACAGCTTTCCTTAGACCTACTCTCCTGACAAATGATAGGTCTCTTTTTTCAGTCAGCTCCTGCTATTGGCTCTGCAATATCCTGTGGTGAAGTATTTTTAACAAACTTGCACAACAGCTACAAAGGACAGTCGGGAAACAGAAAATTGTAATTTGCTCTTGTAAGGAATTGGAAGCACTTTGATGATCTTGCTGCCCTGATTTAAACTCATTGCTACAAAGACAGAATCCTGCCAGCTATAAAGGGCTTTGATTTTATTTTTTTCATGCACTTATCATGACCTCATTTTGTAAAGTGCCAAGTGGATTTATTCATTCATAACCCATCTTGATGCAGTAGATGGCAGCAGGAGGTGGTTTTGGGGTGGAGGGGTTAGTTTTAGTACATTTTATTAGTATAATAGGACATAATGTTCCATTCTATCCTTTTCTACTTTCAATATTTTAATTCATTCTATGAGAAAAAATTCAATGGCAATCTGTCAAGGACGGCAATTATGTTTTAAATCAGGATGAAAAAAAGCATGTTTGTATTTGTGAGCAGGAGGAATCATTTACATAATAACTGATGGTAATAATAACCCTCAGATACAGTCTTTATACCCCATACTCTATCCCTTGGTTTTAATTTTAAGATGGCTGCTTCTTTCAGTGCACTACACCTAAAAATATAAAAATTTTAATCCTGCATTTTTTGGGCAACTATCAGACAGCAAATGCTGACACTACTTTGGCCTTAGAAATTTGTACTTTGTACAGCTGCCATCTGGAATGGTCTCCCAAACAGAGAGTGGTTGGAAATCTCCAGAGAAAACCCATGCTTGTGACTAATGGTGGTTTTCTAGGCTTATGTTGTCTTCATCAATTGGAACCATTGGTTTGTGGTGGATTCTGCTAATGAACATAAAAATTAGAGTTTGGGGGTTTTTTCTAACTATTAATAATCTTATCCAAATACTAAATTTTTAGAGAGGCATAAATGAAAACCATTTTTTAATATTAAAAATGTAAATGCTTCAAAATCAAATGTTTTACTTTAGTAAGACAAAAAATATTTTTTTGTAAACCAAAATGTGTTTTAAACTAGATTTTCTCTTTTTAAATTTGTCAACTGTATCAGGTGTCAAAGGAGAAATGAAAAATGAAAGAGAAATTTAAAATAATTTTTGAAATTTAGAGAAATTTAAAAAACAATAATGTATCGAGATCTATAAGTTCTAGAAGCAACTAAAAATCAAAGCTTTTTTTAATAGTTTTCCATTTTTGCCAAAAGGTCCCCCATAAAAATATTTTTTGGGTCTACCTTAAAAACAATTTATCTCACGAAGTTGAAAATGCTTTTTTTTCTTCGTTTTAGTGTATAACATCTAGTTTGGCAGGAGAATAATAAGAAATTAGATATCATTCATTCCTTTGCCTTTCCAAAAACTGAAGACAGGATGGTCCTTGGTAGCCCCTTCCATGGTGGGAATGCATCCACTTGGAAAAGAAGAAGTATAAAGTTAGTGATTTATGCAAATGCTTTCCTTAAAATGAGGGTGGCTTATATCTCATAAGAATCATCATAATGGCTTTTTCATGTGCCTCAAAATTTCATCCCATTTTCTAAGGTCCTATTCAGAGTCCACCACATCCCTCAGCCTTCACTTTCATGCATGGTTGGACTCCATGAACTTAAAGGTCTTTTCCAACAGAAATGATTCTATGATTCTGTGATCTGACTCATTCTGAACATGAGTGAAAAGAAAGTTTTCCCCAGTGCAGTCTCATGGCCTCAGAGGATGCCAAATACACTGCTTGTAAAGCCCATTTGACCTGGAATGGTTGTTGTCTTTAAAGAAAATACAACTGAAAGCTATGATGTTAGTGGCATGGTAGAATTTTTTCTTTTTCGGCTGGGCAGATGATTTCCGACTCTAAGATAAATTGGACTCTAGACTTCAGCCTAGATTTTGACAGGTAGTGTTATTTTATGGGACTTTCCACAGTTCTGCTGAAAAGGCTGCTCCATATTCTGAGTAACCAACCCTGCCTTCTGACAGCTCAAAAATTCACCACTTGAGTTTACATTAAAATAATTTTTGCAATGGTAATCATGAGCACTGAGGAAAATTAGTTTTATCATTAAATAATCACACCCTTGAGAGGCTGTGGGCACACAGCTGGCGCTCAGCTGGCTTCAAATAGCTGAAATGTAACTATTGCAGAGAAACCATACCTCTTGTCTTTGAGTATAAATTAAAACTAAAATAGTAACCATTTTTTTCAGATTTATTTTTTGTATATGTGCAAAGCTGCATACCCATACTAACTAAATATGGAAGAAAGTAGTCCATATCCCTCTATAAATACATCATGCCAGTACACAAGAGCAGATTAACCCATGTCATTAAAATGTTTTAAGGTTTGCTTTTCTCTGTTTGGTGAGAAGAGAGAAAAACTGATGCCTCCAGTATTCTTACAAACAAACAAACAAACAAACAGTGTGTATTTTGTATCAGGATTAAATGCCCAGCAGAGCACACTCTCTTTGCACTGCCAGATGTACCTGTTGGCATCTGTACCTGAGACAACTCGGCAGTCCCAGTGCTCAGTAAGAAAGGGGACTTCCCAGAGCAGCTCCCTGCAGCCAGGATGGGGAGTGAGAACTGATTGTGCCATAGAACCATCATAACCCTGAGGGAAGCAGGCATCTTTCTCTAAACACTCATGTGTCCTGCAAGAAACCTCCTCCTGTCTCTGGCCCCTGCAATATTTCTTCATTCACCAGGATCTTCCCAGCTACAAGGTCAGGTGTCCAACAAGAGCAGAGGGCTCTGGAGGTGTGCTGCTTGTCAGGCTAGAAAAGTCTGTTCTGCCTCCTCAGATGTAGGCTAATGGGGCAGTCTCTTTCACCTGGAATCTCTACCCTACACAGCTGCACACTTTGCTTCATGGACCTCCTGGTTGTCCTGGGGAGCCCAATTTTGAAGAGAGACCAGTGTGGGCCAGCAGGGGTGAGTGATGATGAGGAGAAGGTGACTATTCTTAGCTTCATGGCCATTTTAGTTTCCTAAACTTAACTAAATTTTCAGGAGGGTTTACCCACCAGAATATACATTGAAAATGAACACTGGAAATTCACATTCCAGAGGCAAATAGGCAATGGGAAAGTCCTGGTTAACAGTCCAAATGGTAACACTAATCCATGGGATTTATGCAGCTCTGCTGGCAGTCCTGTTCAGCCTGCTGAAGTCTGTCTTTTCCAATATAGAACAACACAGTGTTGTTAATAATATGACTGTTCTGAAATTGCAATAAGGCTGCTGAGGGGAATTTGATTTATCAAGAGACAATCATCTCCTGGAGGGGAATAAAGACACCTGTCTGCCTTCTGCTGTCAAAATTTAATATAACCATTAATAACAATACCTTTCCCCCACCTGAAATAATGCTTACTTAGTAATTTAATTATCCAGATAATCTTCACACAGAGTTTATGTTTTCACCTCTATCTGGATGCCTAATAGAGCTTGCACTACTGTTTTTCACAAACACCCCAAAGCAGCACTCTCTTTGCACTGTAAAGTTCCAGCAGAGGCACAGTGCCATGCTTTGCTTAGCTGTGGAAACATCTATCTCACGCCAAAATGGCTTTGATCAAGAAGCACTGCCTAACTACTCATTTAGGTTGTATTCAGCAAGATATTTAGACTCATACCCAGTGTTCAAGACTTTGAAAAGTCCTACAGATCCTCCCCTAGTGGATTAATAAAGATTAATTCAGTGCTTCAAAGATACACTCAGAGCTCTCAGCTGCTGAATTAGGACTTTGTTTTCTTAAGGTTCTGCCTTTTGTCTGAGTAATGTTACATGTTGTTGGGTGAGGGTGCTTCTCTGGCTATGCATCAGTGAAATGAGAACCTGCAGATGTTCCTTATGCCATGGTTATACATCTTAATGTCTTGCCATTGGAAAAAAAAAAAAAAAAACTTAATTGCAGCATTTAGATTCTGATCCTCTCATACTCTCCTTTTTGCCGGTGTGTCAAAATCTGACCCTTCAAGAGGAAGAAGTGCCTTAACAGAAAACAGTGTTGAACTGATGAACAAAGCAATTGTATTCCAAAATTTCCCAAATCAACATAAAGATTGCTTGTAAATTGATCATTTTTCCAGTCACATTTCTGCAACAGCAAGTTTTTACAGTGTAAATGGCTTATTTGCTTCCTCTGCTACATTAGAACATAAGCTTCTCTTTTTTTGCAGTGTTGTGGCCATTACCTTCAAACAAAAGACTGCCTTTGCACAATATCAATTTGTATGCTAATAATATTGCTTGCAATTGTACCTATGCTAACACACAAGGCCAGGTTATAGCCAATTCCCATTTCTTCTCTTTTAAGATACTTGAGGAGTGATAGTTCTAAAGATTATGGACTCTCTTCTCATTTCCTCTTCTCAGCATTGCCAAAGCCTATTACCTAGCTGCTTCATCTCGTATTAAAAACTGTTCAAAAACCTTGGAGACTCCTTGCACATACTCATGACTTTTGCATGAGCAAAAAGTTGCTTTAGGCAAACATATGCTTCCTGTTTATTAGTGCAAGCTTTTAGCACATTTGCTTCATCCTGAATAAAATGCTGACATACTTTTTTTACAGTTCAACCCATCAGCAACCCCAGTGGTGGGGCTTCTGTCTTTGGTTGTGGCAGGATAGCCCAGTAAACACCTTGGATGCTTTCATGGATAAACCATGGGAAGCTGTCCAAACTTTACTCTGGGTACAAGTATCCCAGCACTCTCCTGGAAATTGCAACACTATGTCTGTTCTCCTACAGGAAGAATCTATTTCAGGAGGTGAAGAGCTACTGAAAGGATTTGTTTAAAAAGGAACTTGAATTATAATTCATTTGAACATGAGATGTAAAGCTGGAAAGTGTTGTGAAGCTAGAATTCACCTTTGGAGCAAGGTTTCTAACAGTGTAATACCAGAGAAAATTCACCTGTAGAAGGTTAGAAAACATTCATATAGAATAAGATTTTCTCAGGAAGGTGAAATTGTGCTTGTACAATGTGTTGACTTTGTACAAGCTTTGGACAGCATTCACAATCACAGCCTATAAATTAATAAGAACTCAAATTATCCTTTTTCTGGATTATATTCCTCAGTTTCTACAGCACCAGTCTTTCAGGTGGAACTCCTATGACTCCCTCTCATTCAGCTGGCTTCACTTCTGTGGCAAAATCCCACCCATTAGCCAAATTAAAAATTACTTTAAAATATAAGCCTAGTTTCATAATAAAAACTATTTTTATTTATATATATATATTTATATAATTGAGGATTTCTTTCTTTCTGATTTCCTCCAAGTTTTTGAACAGTGAGTATTGACTTTGGCTGAATCTGCAGTAGTAAGATGGAGGAAACAACCACAGTAAGAGACACGGTGCTGAGGATCCAACATTCACACCACACTTGTTCTGGGACTTGTTCTTCTTCAGAATATCTGTAACCAATGCCCACAGGCTGGCTGTGTGTTCGTAGTAAGAGCACACAAGTGCACCATCTGGCCTGTTCTGTCAGAAAGGAACCCATTTATCTGAACCTGCTCTTAAATGTGTGAACAAAAACACACTAAATGGACTTGATCAGGGTTGTTTCAAAAGCGCACTCCAGATCCAGGTTAAAATAATAATGTAGATGCAGACTTTGCAATCAATTTGGGGAGCTGGGCAGAATTTAAGTGCTGTCCCTCTTGTTTTCTAGCCAGCGGTCAGTCATACATACTCCATCTCTGCTCCACTTATTTATCAGTCCTCCATGCAGCACAGTCTGCACTCTGAAATGAGTGAAATATTTAATTGCTGAAGGACTTCACCATTTGTCTTGGAAGCAAAAGCATACTGGTACCAATCTAGTACTTTATCAGGAGGGATGAGATGCAAAGAAACTAGTAACAGAAAGCACAGTTAGGAGCATACAGAGAAAACGAAAATGTGTAATATTTACGTAGACAGAATCCATTGCCGAACAGGAAATCACAAACAACTCCCCTCATGATAAAACTGATTCATTTCTTCCAAGTAAAGAAATCTGACTGAAAATACACTTCATCAGGAAACTTTGCATTCTTATCTAACACACCCCTGAAAAGCATCAAAATAAAAATTGTGGTGATCAAAGCCAAACACAAATTCTCATATTTAAAATTCCCCCCAAATCTATTTGCAGCTAGCTGAAAAAAAATGAAAACAACAACAACAACAACAACAACAACAACAACAAAAAACTAAAATAAAAAAGAGCCTCTGGGGGTTTTGCAGCTGTAATCACATAAAAAACTGTGATTAAGAAATTACATGTTTGAGGCTGAAAATGCAAATGGTTCATATTTTTCTAAATCATAACTTCAAATGACATTGCAGTGTTCTTGCTATTTTATGCAGTACTTATGTTACTGAGTCAGTTTTTCCTGTCTTTTTTTCTTTCTCTAATTTTTAACAGCCTTTTATTTCCTGCTCTTGCCTTGTAAGGTAAAATTTTCATTGCTTTCTTCTGAAAAGAGACTGCAAGATGTTCTTAGTAATCAAGTGTAATGGGCCATGTTCTTTGAACATTTAAAGAAGGAACTAGCACAAAAAGAAATAAAAAACAATGGCAGAAAAGGCTGATCAGCCTCAGTCAAACAGAGGATGAGTCAGCTGGGACCTGTGAAATCCTCTCCAAAGCCACTATCAGCTATGTCCAAAGCAGGGCACACCAAGAACCAAAGTAGAGGGAACACCTGCTTCCTCTGGTGGTCTAATATATTCAGATGACTGCTTTCATTTTCAGGAAATTTTAAGTAAAAAGCAGCATGAAACGACACAGTCAGAATTTTAACATTTTTCCTCTGCTTTTATTTGTACCACAGTAGCATAGATACATTTCCCAATTTATCCAGCCACTGTGCTTGAAATCTAACCTGTAAGGTTTTGGCCCATTTTTTAAGTACTTGGTTCTTGGCTCAGAACCTCAACATTCTCAGTGTCTGTTTTCTTTAAGGAAACTGATCCCTAGTCCTAAAAGTGAAAGTTTGTTTAGGAAACTTACTGTGCAAATATCTGGCAAACAGAGTGGAAAAAACAAAAGCAGTAACTGCTAAATGCAGTCCTGCTCTCTGCTTAACAGCAGAGCTCTTCCCTGAATCTTTCTGTGCTTGCCACTTCTTCCACATGCACTCCAGGTGAGAGCCAGGGAGATCTGATCCTTGAGGTCACCTACAATTTTGTTGGCCCCTTGTTTCTGTCCTTCTAGAACAGAAATCTAACTAGTACTCTTGGTCCTCACTTAAGTTTTGGATACAAACTCACATTTCTGTGAGAACTTTCTGGGGTAAGATATCTTTTAGGCTCTCAATTTATTTCTACCAAATGTTACAAAAGTAATCTCGGTGTTTTGTCAACTGTACGTGGCACAAGACAAGCTCAGTAAAATATTGCTTTACTCAGGCATGATGAAAGACTCTGGTCCTCCTCTTCTCCATTTACTGTCACAGACATCACATAAATGAGCAGTTAAAGGACATTTTGAGCAAGCCTGTCTTGGGACTTCAGATATCATAGAAGTAACTCAGACTTCTTTAAGTATGGCCTTTTTTGCTTAATAAATATTTTTTTCAATTTATAGATAATATATGAGCCAAGTTTAAAAAAAAGCAAGGCTGATATGAATTTTTATTGTAATATGTATTTATTTATACATATATTTGGTTCTCTGCAAGCATAGATAAGCAGTACTCTGCAAGCATACCATTAAATTGGTGGGGCTAAGTTTAGGTTCTGGACCTACTTTAAATGCTGTCACAGAAGTTCTGTGCATGTGAGCACATTTACAGCCAAACTTTTTTGGTTTTTTTAATTATTATCCACCTACAGCATTGATGTCTTTATTTTATTAGTCAGCGACATAAGTAGGAATTAAAACATGCTTCCTTGTTTTCATGTCAAGTATGAAATCATAACCCACCTCAGGGCCTGGCGAGATCATGGAGCAGATTCTACTGGAAGTTATGCTGAGGCACATGGAAATGAGCAAACACAGCTTCAGTAAGGGCAAATCTTGCCTGAAGAAGTTCGTCGCCCTGTATGACAGGGTTACAGCAGTGGTGGGTGAGGGAAGAGCAACTGACATCATCTACCTGGACTTGTGCAAAGCATTTGACACTGTCCCACACATCATCCTTGTCTCTAAACTGGAGAGACATGCATCTGATGGAGCACTGGGTGGAGCACTCGGTGCATGAAGAATGGATGGATGGTCACACTCAAAGAGTTGTGACAATGGTTTGATGTCCAAGTAGAGACCAATGACAAGTGGTGCTCCCCAGAGGTCAGTATTAGGACCAGCAATTTTTAACATTTTTGTCAGTGATGTGGAGAGTGGGACAGAGGGCACCCTCAGCAAGTTTGCCAATGACACCAAGCTATGTGGTTTGGTTGATGTGCTGCAGGGTAGGGATGCCAGCCAGAAGGACCTTGACAGCCTGGAGAGGTGGCCCTGTGCCAACCTACAGAAGTTCAACAAGGCCAAGTGTAAGGTCCTGCAGGAGTGCAGGTCTGGGATCAGGCAGTGCAGCATGGCACTGGCACTTGCCTGTCAAGGCAAAAGATGCTCTTTGCAGGGTGTTGTGCTTGAAGCAGAGCTCCTTTCTTGGAGCTCATCTCCCTGTGAACACAGTGAGGCTTTTTGGGAGCAGCACTGGCTTATGTCCTATCACCTGGGTGACTCCCACACCTTCCCAGCTCTCCTAATCATAGCTGAATTCCTACAGTTCTTGCCAGCACAGATATCTCTGTGCACACTATCCCAGTGGTAACCAGAATTAGAGAGCACATATTACCTATGTGGATGGTAAGTGCACATGATTAGAGGTGCTGAGCAACACTGTGTCCCATGTCTCCAGCACAGAGTGCAGTGAGTGAGAATTTTAAGAGGCTGGGGCTGAAATATAAGAATTTCTAGAATATCAAATTTAAAACTAGTTTATTTGTTGGGGTTAGCAGCCAGAGGACCCTTTTACTCTGTCCCTCTCAAGTTCTCTCTTCTAGCCTTAAGCTTTTTGTTGCAGTACTGAAGGATCATGATTACAGGTTCTGACACAGCCTTAGCCTCTAATCACCACCTAAAATGCTGTGTGGTTGAAGAGGTGCAGGGTCAGTACAGTAGGCACAGACCTCACTGAAAGGACAAGATGATACGGAACAGATTGCTTTTATTATACCTCTTATTAACTTGACTCAACCACCTCCAGCTTCTTTTCCAAGACAAAATTTCCTGTAGTTACAGGTTCCTCAAGTAATGTCAAACAGATGACAAATTGTGTAAATACATGTTGGTGAATTAAACCTGTGAAAACTGGTCCTTAATATGAAGATTTCACATCATAGGAAATAAAAAAAATCCAGTCAAAGAATTCATAGAATCAGAATCTATTAGTTTCTTTCATTGAGTTTTTGACTAATTAAGTGAATAGCAGGCATACACTGAGTCTTTGGTCTGAGGGCTAAAGAAATGTGCAATACAGGCTTTCTCTTTGTAAAATCATTTAAATCACTTTAATATTTAACACAGTACTTTTGAGGGCCATGTATGCTATGCAGTCAGCCTCAATGATAAAGACTGAAGGTCAAGAAAGTAACTTTCTTGCTAAATATCAAAAAGAACTATATTAAAAGAGAAAGGTGGGTGAAAAAAAAGGAGTTCATAACTCTGAAAAGAACAAGGTTAAAAGAGTAACAGACTTTTCCTTCTTTTTTGCAACCTCTGTGTGTCTCTGTGTGCGTGCATATCTACCAAAAGACTTGTGAGGAAGCCACTGACACTTTTGAGACCATGGGATGAATTCAGTGACAGAGGAGACAAAAGGGTAAAATACAAAAAAAAAAAAATTGCATTAAAACTATCCAAGGGGACTGGGACATGAGCCAGAAACAGACATAAATTACCTGGGAGAATGGATAAATACTGAAGAAAAATAGGATAATGTCAAAACAGGTTAGCATCAAATTAATTTGACAAAGTTTTAGAAGTAGAAAGGAGTTATTCCAGACTTCTGAAATCAGTGGAAAAGTGATGGAGGAGCAGAGAAAGAGAGAAAAGGATTTAGGAATGATTCAATCTGAGGAGATTTTCTCAGGTCATTCTGCTTACTATTTTGTTCTGTTTGTCTTATGGGCTGTTGCTTTTTTGTTGGGGTTTTTCTCTTTCCAAAAGTCTCTGTCCCCTTCTCTTTTGTTACAAACTTAAACTTAATTGTCTGACAGCAAGGCCTTCCCAGAGGAAAACACACACAAGGGCTGTGTGTACATGAGGATGCAAGTCTTGTACAGGACTGCGCTGTAAAGTCCTTCCTCTGCATGGATGTGCAGGACACAGCACCAAAACGAAGAGAAAAAGAGTGAATGTTAACCTTCCTTTCAGAAGTCCTTCATGTCTATTGTCGCCTGCAGTTTTATTAATGAATGTACCTGGCTGTATTCAAACACAATGAAGTAAAATTTAATTGGGCAAATGTAGTGAGTGTTAGCTGGGGCTGTTTCCAGTCATGAAGCTCATACTTCAATAATTATTGTGGCAAAATGAAATTATTTTGCAATTAGAGAAGCCCTCATTTCACCTTTCCTGTCATGGATCCTCATTTAATTTAGATTTTTATTTACTGACAGTCCCACTCCATTAGATAAGGCATTCCCTCACCCACGAGGACACTTTAAAATGAGACAATATATCCAAGAAGACCTAAGAAAATGTGGGTTGTCCTGGGAATTTTGGCTCCAATTTTTCTAATCAGTAGAAGAACCAAGTGACATAAGCACCTGCTATTGGTGAAAAGCAGAATCCTTCTTAGGGCTGTCAAGGCCTCCAGTACTCCCTGGCACTCACCAAGCTCCCATCAGAATCTATTGCCTCCTTCTCAAACCACAGCCAGGAGCTCCTTACTCTTTTTTTCAGAGCCCAGGCTTTAAGTGAAGACATAGGATAGTAATTAACGCTTCCTCAGATACCAGGAGCAGATACTTGCTATATCATATTAAAAGCCATGGAAAATTTGCTGTCTGCAGCTACACTCTGAGTCTCCCACAAAGTGGTCATTGGCTCCCTCTGGCTGAGCAGGCGCACACGGTGACTGTGACACAGCCTGACGCAGTTAACACCACGGGCTCCTCCTCACCCCAGTTTTCACCAGCATCTTCATCACCAGCATCTCTTCCACTGCCACAATGCCACCACTCTCAGTGACATGCTCCTGCCTTCCCAGCACTGCCGCTGCTCCTCTGCCAGCCTGGGCACTTCTTTCCCAGCTCTCTCTGACCTTTCCAACCAGTACCTATTTTCCTAACCTATCTTTACAAAGTATCACAAGATAAATAACTGTTATCTTTCATGCCGGCTAACATTTAACATTCTTCTTTCCTTCTCCAAGACATTAAACATAGAATTAGCAAGTCCAAATAACACTTGAAGTATTTCCCAAACAGGAGAGGAATTAGAACTTTGGAAGTGGGATAAGACTATGCTCAGAATTTCTAAGAAAATAAAGATACTTAAAATCACATAAACACTAAGTGATTTACTGCTCCATAACTTAAAACCATTCTGGAAACAGAAGGATAGTTGTTTGTATTTTATTTTATCCCTTGATGTATAAAAACTTCAGAGGACAAGCCTAGATTACATCAGCTGTTTATAAGTAAAATCTTCCCTGCAAACTTGCACTACTCAAACAGTGGAAATCAGCAACAAAAAGGCAACATTCCTGCATTTCTCTGATCATTCCTAGAGTTCAATTAACAAAACTCTTGGTAGTTGGTGAGCGAAATGAAAGACATTTGTTATCCTAGTACTCCTACTCCCCTCAATCTTTATCACTAAGAGGGGGGATGAAGCATATAGAGGGGCTGGGTTTTGTTTGCTAAGACAGTTAATATCATAATTACATATATAAGCCCTTTCAATCAGACAGACACTAATTTGTTATTTCATCCCTTCATGAACTGTTTGAAATGAGAAGGGATTACCACTGCATTGAGGGTGCCTGCAGCGGGAGATTTAGGGAAATAGGGCTGCCAGCTTTGGCAAAGGCATTTTGCTGAAGGAGAGCACCATGCAGCAGGAGTTATCACCTCAAATGTCTCTGTATTGGATGTATTTTCAGTGGGTAATATGTGATTAATAGGTATTATTTCCTTATTTCAGACAGTAATATTTCATGGATAGTGACTGCACATCAATAGAGGCCTATAAAACATGATTATAGACAGTCTATCAGCCCAGAAGCCATTAGAAACTGATAAACCTAATTTAAAGGTTTATTTAAAGGTCTATTTATTATTAATTTGTACAGCACTTACAAATGAAACCTCAAAATAAAGCATGACTTCCATCAAAGGATGTTAATCACCGTCAGAGTTAAGATCCAACAGAGATCTTCATGGCTGGTAGTGCTTTGGTATTTTTATCTGCTGAAAGCCTGGAGTTTAATTTTAATCCTGTCACAGAAAAGATACTACCAGTCACTGTTGCATGTTCATGGTGAATAAATCATATTATGCCTGGCAGAACTTCTGTAATTTCTTTGTCATAGAGTTTAATACTGAATATAAAACACAGTTCTGTTGAGCTATCAAGTATGACTTAAGAGAACATTACTGCCTTTATTGAAAATTATTTCTTTTGCTAATTGCTTTTCATTAAATTTTTATTAACAGTAAGGGAACATTACACTTTCCTAATAAAACAAAAGAAATCCTATTTTCCTGTCTTGCTTTTTACTACTATTTGGATCAATTCAAACAAGTTCCCTTTTCCTCTGACAAAGATGAAGTTGCATCTCTGAACCCAGTTGTGTAATGAGCCAGTTAGTAAACTGATGCAAGTCATGAGCAGATCAATGAGATTCTGATTCACAATAAATGCCAAAGTAAAATCAAGAAGATACTTTTTAAAGAAGAAAAAAGTTTCCCGATAGGATGTACGAGTTTGCTGCAGCACTTCTGAAGTCAGCAAGCAATTAGTAATCAGCAGGCCAAGAACAGTTTTCAAAAATTGCTGTGCTCCAGAAACAATACTTCATTTCCTCCGATATTGGTCATGTCTCTGTTGCTGGTATTACAAGACAGATTTTTTCATTTCAGTGCTTCATACAATGAAGCACTTGGTGTACGGCTATACCAAAGGGCACTGAACAGAAAACTAACCGGCATCATTAGAGCAGGGCTAGCAGAAAATGTTTATACTTAAATTACATTTGCAATTTGTCCAGTGTACCCTTTAATCTCCAGAACCGCATATACTATTGTGAACTGTGAGAAAGTGACAGGCTACAGAAACTGCTATTCAGCCAGCCAGTTTTAAGACACGGGGTTTAGGTATTCTCAGGTACAGAAGTATGAGGAGAGGTAACACACTAATACATCCACAAAAGACCAGGATTCCCAATTAGGTAAGTCATGGCTGGGAGTAAGTCCTGCCCGAAGTAAATAAGAGTGGGTCTCACTTATATCAAGAAGTGATGAGAACTGGGATTTTCAGTCTTGCTGCCCGGAGTGTGTAGAGCTTTTTATGTGACACCAGCTGTGGGAAATAGGTAAGGACAGCCTGTTTTGTGGGACCACACTTGGGTATCCTTCCTCTGGCAACAGCCAGCCTCCTTTAACTTTTTCTTCTCTCATTTTCAGCTTATGCAAAGAAGGCCCAGTTCCAGCTGCTAGATGTAGAGGTGGCTTTTACTCCCACTGCTCTTCACCTGAGTCTTTGGGGCATTTGCATGTATTGTGGCAGAATTGTATTCCAGTTCACTTGTCCTCAGAAGGAAAAATGTCCATTTACACCATTCCACCTTCTGAGATTCAATTGCAGAAGAAGTCCATATTTCAGGTATGCTCTCCCCCAGCATGTGCATTTCTGCATGTGCATTGGCAATCCGTGATTGCCAACCACAAGGTTTTCAAGAAGAGAACCTGTCTGCCTGATGGGAAGACAGACAGGTTTCTCTGGGAACTTCTGTGTGTTTTAAATGTGTAAATCCCAATTTAGTGGGCTGAATTCTTTCAACACATTTATGAATGATTGTATCACTGCTTGTGTTTTTTCCCTGAACCTGTGTGCAGTTTGTGATTCACGCCAAAACTGAAGACTCTGAATTCCTTGGAATTTGCTCTAAGCTAGCCTTCCGTAATTAAGCAGCTAATGTGGTTGTGCTACATGCTAAAGGTAGACAAGAGAAGTGTGTTTTAACAATTAGACTTGTCTTCTCTTCAAACAGAATTATCTCTGAAGGGGATTTACCAGTGAATTTGATTGCTTTCTATGTAAAATCAATAACCACAATCTAATCCGTAATAGGCTTTCTGAAGTCTCTACTTCTTCCCTTTTTGAGGGTACAAGCATGGGGATTTTTTTCCTCTGTAATTGTATGGTAGTGGCTTGTTAGTTTTACAGTCCAGGTTTTTTTTTAAATCTCTAATTCATTCAACTCAGTTTGGAGATGGAGATGTCATTAAGGCTGAGTGAAGGTTTCTTAAGAACTAGACAAACAATTGCAAACTGATGAATAATTTCTGAGAAAAGTAAATAAATTTTTTTATGAGAAAGAGATTGTTTCTTTCATTTCTATTCACATTAACAATTTAAAGTTTGCAAGTGATTAATGTTCCAGGAGATTATGAATGCTCAATAGTGTTCAGCAGTCTGTGGGTAAGTGCATTTTGATTTCTTTCTATGGTAGAAAATGTGTATGTGAGTACATTCAGCAGTTCCTTGTCCATTTATACACTTACTACAATTCTCACCAACTGTGCTCATAACTCTTGTTCTCTTTGTCATTTGAGTTTATGGCTCCTTTTTTACCATTTCCTCTTTTATGATGTTTTAGATGTGGTTTCTCAGGTGCATAAATATCTTAAAAGTAAATAGTAAAAATATGCCCTAATATGTAATATGTAACAATTGCCTTGAACTGTCAGAGCAATTACACTTTAATGTGCTTTACACCTGTGGGTTTTTAACAACAAACTTAGTTGAATACATTCAGTGAAAAGTCTGCTAGCATGCTTTAAACTGTTCTCTTTTATGGTTTCTATTATAGCTCTGCGTACTCTAACTAGTCTAACAATTCAGGTGGATGTTGCTAGTTTGAATGTGAATTTTCCTAATATATCATAATTATAGAACCACTAAATAATGTTTTGATCACCCACTGTGAAAATAATATACAGTATTCCTGATTTCTTGTTTCTTACACATTTAGTCACAATATATAATTAGAATGAACAAAATAGAGGCACATCTATTTCTATTTATTATATTTGAACTGAAAACTTGTGAGATGACTATGTTTGAGCACTGCATGCAATGGCATATCTAGATAAAGGCAACTTTTTTCTAATGGCAGTGGTAGTAAGATGGTATTAAACCATAAGCTGT
Source organism: Corvus hawaiiensis (assembly GCF_020740725.1). Lineage (NCBI taxonomy): Eukaryota > Metazoa > Chordata > Aves > Passeriformes > Corvidae > Corvus > Corvus hawaiiensis. The sequence continues at coordinate 110,429,386 of NC_063214.1, read as the reverse complement.
GTTAAGAGCTGGGAAAAGACAGCTGGATCAAAGGTTATGGAAATTTTTTTGCATTATTCTAGCAGTATCCCAGTTTCCAAGATTTTCACTTGCACAATACCGTTTCAGAACATTTATCTTCAGCGTTGTGTCCCTTGAACAAAAATGTATTTATTAAAACCACTTTTCCCAATAATATATCCCACAGGGTTAATATCACTAACAGTTTGTAATTCTAGCTGATTTTCCTACAGGGTTCCAGTTCAGAAAACCAGTCACAATTATCATGTGACTAATTTTGAGCAAAATGTGCTCTATTGAGGCCTCATTCTTATGGTTTGAATCATTCTCCAAGGTGAACAAATTTAGTATTCTTTATCACAAAAAGCCTGATACGATCCCCTTTGTAACTTCTGAAAACTTCTGTAGAGAAGATTTGAATTGATTTTTTTTTTTAATTAAATACTGTAACTCCAGGCCTCCTGAATGTTACACACAGCTGTGTCAAGATGATTCCTTTATCTGTTTGGTTCTGTCTCTTTTTCCAACATCAACGTGACAGTCCATATATATTTAAATGGATATAAACCAGTGTATTTTTTAGAAATTAATGACAGTATTTACTTAAACTGTTGTCACTTTCACTGGTATATCTTTCCTTATCCTCAACTATGTTAAGAATATATTTTCATTCACCTTTTTAGTATATTTGAATGTAATAAATTCATTCTTTCTCAAAACTTTTTCAATGGAGAAAACAACCTTGTTTGATCACTTGTTGGGGTCTCCCCCCGCCATGGAGCCCTGGGAGATGGGCCCTGGTGGGGAGACACGGGGTTTCCCTGCCCCTGGTCAGCCTCATTCCCGACTGGTTGGTTTGTGTTCCCCGGTGTGGGAAGGACGCTGGGGTCCTGTGACTGGGCGAGTTCCTGAGCAGAGCCCCGGCCATGCGGCTGGAGAAATAAACATCTCTGAAACATCAGCCAAGAATCCATCCATATATATTTCCTTTCCACGGGACTCCTGGTTTGATATATGCGTGTTACAGTAATCCCCGCTGTAACAATCACTAACTCATTTTCTCCATGCTTTATAAAGCTTTGTTCACCATAAAGAATTTAAAAGTCCTATGCTGCACCATGGAGCAGATTTTGTGGGTTTCTTGTCTTCCCTTTTAAACAATTACTTTCTTATCTAATCAGCCAGCCCTTATATCTCATAGAAAATGTCCTTTCTTGAAAAAAAAATCCATCAAACTTGAAAAATTTCTGGGATTATTTTTATTTCTAGAGACATGTATATATATGTGCATATATACATATATATGTATGTATTTATCTCTGTGTGTTTATCTCTGTGTGTATATGTGTGTGTGTGTGTATGCATGTGCACATAAAATGCCTCAACTCAATCAGTCTCTAAACTTTTCCTAAGGTAAGGTACTTTGTTTCAGGACTATTCAGGTAAATATGATCACAGAATAAGCTGAGTTGAAAAGGACCCATCAGGATCATCAAGTCCAAATCCCAGCCATGCACAGGAGCATCCCCGTGTGCCCCAAGAGCATTGTCCAAACACTTCTTGATCTTTGTCAGGCTTGGTGCTGTGACCACTTTCCTGGGGAGCCTGTTCCAGTGCCCAACCACCCTCAGGATGTATAACTTTGGGATAGAAAGTTTAGATTAAAAAAGAAATCCTGTCCCAACATTGACAGTCCATGAGACAATCTGGAGAGGCCAGTGACCACAGAGAAAGACAGACCCTCTGCACATATGGTGAGTGGTAATGCTGTGTGATGAATTTGCATATTATTCCATTTAGCTGAAATCATGTTGGGCTGAGGAAGTAACATCCTTTTGCCATAAACAAAGACTCCTTGATGAGATTGCCAAGCCTCGAGTGCTTCAACTGAGACCCAAGTAAAGATGCTTTAATTGAAGCATCAGCAGTTAATTTTTAAAGGTAGCTGAGCAGCCAAAATTAGGAGTCTTGAAATATTCTTTAAAAGTTTGTATAACTTCATATATAAATATGTGGGAGTCTCTTACTGAAATATTACTTCTGAAGTCAAAAGTTTTTTCATGAAGATATTAAGTGGGTTTGCTTCACCTGCACTTGCCAGAGGAGAGATTTGACTAACAGAATATCAAATAGCAAAACAGGCAAACCTGTTCAGAGCTGATTTTAAATACATAAAACTAAATGGAAATCAAGAAGGCTTGAAGAGATGTAGAGGTGGGTTAAGCCTGACCCTGAGAACTGAGCAATAGTAGCTGTTAAGACAGCATTGGTGCTCAGAAGCAGCAAAGTCAGCAGATAAAATATATGGAATTAAACTTCTGGTCTGATTTTTTTTAAGCATTAAGTAAAAATAACTTTCCTTTTTTTGTGTATAAAAATATTTGTCCTCTTTTTTGTTAATTTAATTGACTTTCTAAGACTTTAATCTGCAAGTCTTCAAACTGAATCAAAGAAAAAATACATTGACATGAATATGGATAAAGGTACAGATAATGTGGCAGATGTAGACAATGTGTTAGAAAGAGAGAGAGAGGTGTAGGGATAGATAGAGGTTAAAGCCCTAATATAAAAGGGCATCACCAGCAGAGACAAAGAAATTCTTATCCCACCCTAATGATCAGATCACGGCCTTAATAATGTGTTCAGTTTTGGTCCCTGCTATACAAAAAGATGTGGACACACCAAAGACAGTCCAGAGAAGGGCCACAAAGATGACCAAAGGACAGGCAAGCCTATCATGTGAGCAGAGGCTGAGAGACTTGGGTTTTCTCAACCCTGAGAAAAGAAGGCTTAGGGGAGACCTTGCCACCATGTTCCAGTACTCACAGAGTGGCTACAAAGGTGGAAATGTGCTCTTTTACATGGAGTCCCAGGGAAAAGGCAAAGGGTAATGGGTGCAAGTCACTCCTGGGGTGATTTTTACTAAACACAAGAGGAAAAATTTTTCTAATGAAAACAAGCCATTGAAATAATCTCCCCAAGGAAGTGGAGGATTCCCCAACACTGGATTCTTTTAAAATCCAGCTGGATAGGGTGCCTACCCATCTTTCTAGACCATTCTTTTGCCAAGAAATGCTGGACCAGAGGATCCTTGAGGTATTTTCCAACTTGGTGTTCTGTGGTTCCAAGATTCTATGATACATTTGCCCCAAGAAGCAGTCAGATCAAGAGAGGGAAGCCCAACATGGTGCCACACAAAAGCATAAGACTGGATTATTTTATGCTCCCACCATGGGAAAGCCCAAATTCTGCTTCCCCAATGAAACTGCTTGAAGGTTAACACTATAGGTCAGACCGTGAGCCAATTCCTGGTTTTCACTTGTGGAGAAAAACAGAAAAGGAACAAGTACTTCATTATTTACTGCATTGCAGTGAATGTTTTTCCTTACTTTGTGAATTATTCTCATTAGAGATGAACAAGGGAGATCCACGTATTTTGAACTGTAAATAAAAAGTGGCACCGTCTTTTGTGCAATTAATGATGGAATGTAAGAAAAAAAAAAAGAGTAAAAAGAATTGAAAGAAAATCAGGTATAGAGTGCCCTCTTTTGGGCAGAAGGGAGCAAGGACGTGAAAGAACCCAAAGATATTTTCTTAAATATTGCAGTCACAATTTCACAGGACCTTGAAGGCAAATTCATGCTTTATTCATCTAAAAGCTAAAATGCTGAGTAGGATGAACACCCCAGTTAGTTAGAGATCAGCTACTCACCAGATATCATCTTGTAGATTCAAACACAGTCATGCTACAGTATAGGAGGGGAATTATAAAAACAAGACCTGAGCAAGCACTGCAAAAATGAGAGAAAGAAAGATCAGCAAAAGCAGAGGTAAAGCAACTGCCCTCAGCAGAGAACAGAATAACACTTACAGTGTCTTAGAGGTGTTAAAGAATTTTGTACTTAGAGATATGCCACTATAACATGTAAACACTTTTTCAAAGGTTTTAGACTTCAACATTACCAATTAGTTTGAGCTCTCTAGGATCTTGTCTAGCTTAAAGATAGGAGTTATGTTTCGTTGGTTGTGAAGACTGTCAAGGAAAGATTAAGCACTATGATCAAGATATTTGTCAAGGCAGCTGTCACATGTCCAATCTTTCTGCTGTCAGGATTAATTGAGAAAAAGCAGTCATTCCTCCCCATGGAGAGCTGAGCATGGGCTGTGGAGACTCACAGCTGTCATGAGCTTATTTCCATGCACTCTGTTCCTGGTCAGTGGCTCGTGAGGTAAGAAAAAGTTTAATTTTCTTGGTACCATATGGGTCTATCCCAGCATCCATGTGCTCCAGCAGATCCCCTCAGCACACAGCAGGATGGGCTTTAAATAATTGCTTCTAATGGCATGGGTTCAGAAAGAGACCAAAACACAGGTCTAGCACTACTGTAAGACATTTGCTGCACTTGAAAGCTGTCCTTGACACTGGGCGTTTAACATGAAGGATGAGTGAGGAAAGAAAATAAAGGTTGAATAAACATAATACATCATGAATATGTTAGAGTAAAATATATCATGTTGGATCTAGAACCCTCATAGAAGTAAGGCTGCTCCATGTCCCATGTCCCAGTTGAAAGTGAGGCTAAAGAAGTATTCCCACCAGGGACATGCACACACTGAGCAAACACACACCACATATGTACCTACATGCACAATTATATACACACACACACACACACACACATATATACATACCTGTGTGTTTCTGTGTGTCAGTGGCTGGTCTTAGTCTGCCAAGTAGCTCTCCCTTGATCTCAGCTTCCTCAGCTACTGGAACCTGGACATTTGAAACCTCAAAGCTGTGATCCCACTCCAGTACCTAGTAGAGATCGTCATGCACGTATATAAATACACACACACAGAGCTGGCACTTCCCAGGTCCCAATAACCATCCTTCTGTGCCCTAAGCCTCAGCTTTTAGAGATACACAGGCACTCTTGCAGTCATAGGTGGTCATTAGAAACCCCTTTGCTCCCAGGCTTCTTCACCTGCTCGCTGGCTTAGTCTCCACTATTGGTGACACACCCACACTCGCTGCAGCCATGGGCACCATGGACACACAGCTGCTCCAGCCCATGGTCTGACTCCAGTCGCTGCACTCACACCTCCATGCACACATGTATGTACACAGAATGAAGAGTCACTGGCCCAGGAAACAGTTAGAAAGGAATTTAATTAGAAGACAGGACAGACTGCTGACCAGGCATGGGAGATGGCCAGACATACAGGCTGACCAGCCCACAATTTACATACAACAAGCCCTTTTGTGTTGCATACCCCTCAAATTTCCCATTCTTGTTCCTCCCCAAATCATCTAAACATTTCCCTTTTTCTACCTTTGACTCCTCCCCCCACGTCCTTTCCCCTGCATCACACAATGGGTCCTGCCCCCAGGCTGTAGCCCTTTTAGTCCAAAAGGTGATTCAGAATGCTGCTCCCATGGTAAGGTATTTCACACCTGGACACTGGGGCTGAGCTTTGCTGGGGCAGCCCTGGGAGAGGCCCAGACAGGTGGTGGTTCCTAAGGAATCCTCTTTCAGGTCCACCCCTACCTGCCATTTTGCCCCCGTGCTCCTCTGGGTTTGTGCAAGTGAGCCTTAGTTGGGCTGATGACTCCTGGGCTGAGCCTGGCAGCAGCTGGGCAGGGTGCTATTTGGGCTCCCCATACTGATTTTCTCTTTAAACCTTTATCATATCCCTGACAGCACACAGATATGCTACTCTTCAGAAACTGCAGCTGGTTTTTTAGATAGCAGTAGCACTGAAGCCAGTGAAGTATTTGAGTGTGGACAGTTCCTTCTGTGAATCATGGCAGGGACCCAAAATACCTTCTTACTGCTCCCAAACTCAGAATGGGACTAGTCACAGTAAAAGCCAGTTAACAAGAAGGCAGAGACTTGTCTGAGTCCTTGCTACATCCCCTGTAATCTCTTTCTATGTCTTTTCCTCTACAGTTCTCTGTCCCTCTCCCACTCCTCCACAGAGCTGTCACCCAGAATTGACACAGAGTACAAAGTCGCCAGTTTGCCAGGTGCCTGGCACACTGGTTCACCAGCACCCAGTACAGAACACCAACACCTGTCCACCAGGTTCAGAGCACTGTGCTAAAACAGCTACAGTTTTGCCCCAGTGGAATAAGTAAACATGAAAGGCTGAGTAGCCTGACTCAGCCTGCACTTAGCACGATTCATGTCTTGATTTACGCACATGAGATATATAGGATGAAATGGGAAAATGCATCTTACGAAAAGGGGGCTGTTTCTCTTGCTCCACTCTGATTGACAGCCTGATCACTCCTCATTCAAAAACGTGGAACTGAAACATTAAAATGCCACCTGCAGTATAACAAATGTATTTATGTGATCTCCTCTGACAAGCAAGTTTGTTCAGACTTTCATGCACACCAAGACAGCTCCTTCACCCTCTAAAGTGATTAAGAGTCGATAGACTTTAAATGCTCATTCATGGTAGTAGCTGTTCTGCATAATAATCTACTGCAGAAGAAAAAAAATTAGGGACTGTTTGTAGCTTTCTAATGTTATTTACTAAAAAAACAGTCATATTTTCTCTAGCAACTGCCACTTCATTGGGTGCATATGTTCTTGACTCAAAACTATGAAGCAGATTTAACTCAACACCATATGGTGCGATGTGAACTTATGTGCTTTTTTACCATTCTAAAACAGCAATTATATTGCAGAAAGTGGGTTTTACTCTCTGATGTATCTTAGGTTCAGAGTTTCTTAGAAGAGGATTCTTCTGAACCCCCTTCTTTCTCTTAGTTTGATTTCCAAATATCAACTTATGCCTTTGCTGTGCCAGTCACACCCTGTCAGAGGAATACTGTTTGGAGGAGGAAAGAAGGGTACGGTTACCAAAACAACTGGTATGCACAGAACTACAGCAGTCTGTTTTGTAGTCATTCCTTCCCTGGTTTGTGCCTGCAGCAAAATGACATCTGCACAAATGTACTAAGCAGTCCCTATTTTCAGGATGTGCTAAACTAATAATTCCCTCCTAATGAATATGTCATTGGAATCTAGCAGCCTGTTTAGATTACGGCTTCCGTTATTACAGAGGAGTTGAAGGCAGAAATGATAAGACTTTAATTTGCAATGAATAAATATCATGTTAAGGGCATGGAAATGGCAGTGGGTTGGGGACCGTTGAGTGAATGCATAGATTTCCTGTGTTCTCTGAGAACTCTGAAAACACAGATATAAATATTCTTTCTTCATTTGTCATAAGGTTTATACTTAGTGTTGGCAAAAAATTAATATATATTTTTAACATTTTCCATTAATGCTATGCTAGATTAGTCTTGAGTATTATGCTGTGTGCCTGAAAAACTGCTGCTTTTGAAAGAATGAGAAAGCCAAGCAAACTGGAATGCCCAGAATGAAATTTAGTTGGGGCTTGGAATCAGTACCTGCAGTCTTCATTCACACTGTCTGCACTAAGGACAGAGTATGTAATGCTCCAAAGTTGTAATGAGGAGCAGGCCATTGTTTGCTCTCTTCATTTTTTGTAGATAGTCATGCACTCTTTATGCTTCAAATTCTGTTACTGAAAACACAGTTTGATAAACCCAGAAAACAATTTCCACAGCTTTGAAATCCACTAGTCATCCTCAGACCACAATTCGGAAAAATCTTATTGAAACCATTTGTGATTAACTAAATATTAAAGAGAATAATAAGACAAATCTCTGGAGACCTGTGACTTAAGCACAGAAGTACAGTTCCTGAGTAAATACAATGTAAATATATACAAATATGAGACATATTTATGGGACATATGAGACATAATCTCTCCCCAGAAGAGACCCCCTTCCCCCTGGCACAGGCAATGAGTGAGGTGGTAAAGAATAACCTCCATATTCTGGCTATGCCTCTCCCACTACTGCAAAAATTAACCCTGTCCTGGCCAGAACCAGGACACTGGCTTAGTCTATCCTGTGGCCCCCAGAAAAACTTATAGTTATTCGGAAATATTTATTCCATAGACAAGTGTTCTTGGTCACTTCTGTTATGCCCAGTCCAAGCACATATTGGTCATAACTAAAATATTAGAATACAGTCTAGTTGCTTTTACTGTGAGTATGAAAGGCTGAGGTATAAGAGAAAGCAAAGACCAATGGAAAAAAGAGAAATTAAGTTATGTCCAGATGGGGTTAAAAAATGCCCCACGTTGAAATGTCACAAAACTATAGCACTAAAGTCACTCATAAACAGAACACAAAGGTGTCATCCATCAGCGTGAGGCCTTTAAGTGCTTTATTTTTACTTCACTGCCCAAGCATCAAATCCAGGGTTTGTTCAGTCATTTCTAACAAGAATTTTACAAGATCTTATAGCTTTAAACAAGCATTGCCAATAAATACCAAACTCATTTATGCAGAATTCATTTTTTCAATGTTTTTAATTTTGAAAAGGTCTCTTAATAAATTTTGTTCTAACTTAAATTTCTGTAAAGTCATATATGAAAAATTATCTTCATGGGCATTTGTGCTGGAGAAGCAAAATGTAAGTACAGCACAAGCATCTGTCATTCAGACAGGGGTTACTTTCAGCTTGCCTCTGATCTAACCTCACATTGTTTTTAATGTTCAACTGTCACATCATAAAGGACTTCTATATAAGAGAGGGATTAGACAGAAAGGGCAAGTAGGACACAGGTAATTGACCAGATGTGAGAAGCTTGTCTGCTGAATTTAAAGAACCAAGAATAAACCATCACTGCTCTTCAGTGGAAATCTGGAAGGGGAAAGCAATAGACTGTGGTTTGAACAAAACAATCAGCTTTCCAGTGAAGGAGACAGGGCTACGTTTTACTGATAAACTTTAAGGGGATTTTCTAAGACAACAGGCCTGACTGTGCCCTTCTGTGTTTAAGAAAAAAATACAGATACTCAAAATCAAGTGAGTTAAACCAGGTATACTTCTAGCTAGTATGCTGTTGTAGTACTTGTGCTAGGATATAGTAATAGTAGAAGTAGTACTGATAGGACAAATACTGGCTGAAATTAAAGAATAATTTTGCCTATAGCATAGTCAGCATAGCTTTCATAAGGAAATTTTTTAATTCTTTTGAAATTTCAAAATTCCTTTGAAATAATTAGCTACCCAGCATTTTTTTCTTCACTTTGAGCTTTTTTTTACTGGTTGGTCATTTTTCAATTTCGATGCCTTAGGTTTTAACCTTTATATTTTTCAAATTCTGTACTGCTTAGTGTGTAATTCTGAAGTTTCTTGTAGCCTGTTAACTTCTGCTCTCTCGTGCAAAGCCTCTCCAGCCCTGCTTTCCAAGGACACCAAGACTGTCCTAGGCCAAAAGCATAAACCAAAGAGCCGCTAAGGGGGGGTAAGCTGAGAGGAAAACTGAAGATTTAATTGGAGAATTATCCCTGCTATGCAAATGAACCAAACCTATAAAAGAGGGAAGAACTGGGGTCCATCTTGGGGTCCATTTTAAGAACAGCTTCAGACTCCCCAGGGTGTACCTTTGAAGGCCTTTCAAATAAATACCTCTTTTAATCCTTTACTCCTGTCTAGTCTCTGTTTCTAGGAGGCCTCTTAAGGCATCAATTTTGGTTCAATATTTGACTGGATCAATTCCTGTTCAATACCTGCCTCATGTACAGCTACAGCTGAGTGTAGTTCAATGTAAGTTCTGTATGCAGAATTTTGGTATAAACAAGCATGAAAACTTTCCTTGAGGGCCAGTAAGCCTTATCCCTTACTAGTTTTAACTCTATCATGTTTCTACATTGACTCCTAACTCAGGCAGAAAATAGGTCAAAGTCACTGACTAAAATTTATCTGCTTTTTTCAAGTTCCAAAGCCTTTGGTATTTTGAGAGACAAGGTCCTGCTTCACATATAGGACCATAGCTCACAGGTAAGGCTTTAATTATCTTGGAGACTGAGAGATGCTTCAGTAACCAGGGACAGATCTTCAGAGATGCTACACTTTTATTTCTGAAATGTCGTTCTGTGGGTGGTTGACTGAGTGGGGAGGCCTTGATTTAGAAGCAAATTTTAAAATGTCAGTCAAGTAGGCACTAGGTCTTTATGAAATGCCAGGCCCCAGCTACTGAGATAAAGACCAAATTCTATTTGCTGGGCTATGTGAGTAGAAAAGAAATAAACAAACAGGAGCAGGGGTCCCCACTTCTGCAGACAAATGCATACACAGTGCTGTACAATTGAGCATGTTCTGGCTTTGGAATATCTGTATTGTTGCCAAGACCCGTACCAATGCCCTTCCATAAAAACAGGTCCCTGCATATGGAGATCTTTAAAGCTACTTGTAAATACAAGACAAGACATTAGTCAAACAGGAAACTGCAACTATTGTGACAAGAAATGGGAACTGTCCTGTCTCCACTAAGGCTGTGTCACAGCAAACGTAATTAGCAAAGCTGATTCCAATTTCTTTTGCCTCAGTACCACACCTGGACACTTGAAGAAAACCACAAAGGAAATTAAGGCATGATTCACATCCTAAGCACAGACTGCTAATGCCATTGGAGATGTTCTAGGGTATTCTGTCTAGCCTTCAGCTGCTAAACCAGCAGTACATTTCCCTTCTTCCTCAAGTAATCTGTCAGCCGTGTTCAGATGTCAGGGATGCCCTGTGGCATCTCAGATAAAACTAAATGCCAGTGTTTAGGTGACTCAGCTGAGTCCTTCACATTAAAATTTGGCAGCCATTATATATTTCGAAAGATCACATATTTCCTCAAAGAAGAGAAATGAGAAGCAGCCAACATAAATACTTTACCCTCAAGAGGAACAGCTCACAGGAAAAAGGTGTATCCTAAAGCATTCAGTGTCAATCCAGCTCTCTTATAATGAAATTAAACAGATTTTTAATGGTCCTACCCACTTCTGAAAATCCCATGTTACATATATTCAAAACACCTCCCACACAAAATTTTACTTCTATAAGCTGAAAAACCACGTCAGCCCCAAAAAAAGTTGGTCCAATCAGCCATGATCATAACCACATGATCATGCCACATTTTTCCCTATTTCACTAAGATCATTCCAGGACTGCTGAGAACAGCATATCTTGGAGTCAGATTAATTTCAGTGGCTACTTTTCACCATAGATTATAAAGGGATCCAAGATCTAAAGTTTACCTGAAGAAACAAAATGGCTGTTCCTTTGCTAAGAATATTCCTGTTAGCTTGTTCAGTATGATCGTATCTGAAATCACTCAAAAACAGAAAAGCAAAGAAAAATATCATCAGCTGAGTTAAAGCTATGCTGCTTTTAATAATGATTTTCAGAGAATGATTTTATCAGTAACAAAAAATGGAATCAAGGGATTGGGACCATAAAACCTGTCAACTAAATGTAAAAAGGACATAAACCCCAAAAATAGCTTTCATATAAAATCTCACCATAAGATAAAATACAGCTTTTGGGCAAGAGGAGAGTCATATCTCCAGCAACTGCCATAAATAATTCACTGCTAGCTTGTAAACAATAGAAAAGCACAGTATGAATGCCAAAGAGGGTCTTTATATGTCATAAAGCCACTCAAAAGTGCACTTGCTGCAGCAAGTCTGGCTGTGAGCTTTGATGTGCTGGAAAAGAAACTGCTATGCTGAGGTCATCAGTTAGTAGAAAACAATTTCCCTCATACAGAGAAGCAGACTTACTGCTGGGCTTCTGACACAGACAGATTGGATTAAGAAAAAAAACAAGACTGCATAATGTGGGCTTGCAGGGGGAAGGAAATCTTCTACACACCTTCTAAATGACCAAAGCTGAAAGAAAATATATCATCTTCCATTAATGGCTATCAAAAGTTAACATGATGGTGTGGTGAGGTTTACACACTGGTGCAGGCACACTTAAATATGCAACCGGTTTGATTTGTGTCATCTTTCTTAAGTAAACTGCTTCCATGGAGAACTTAAGCTGCTCTATTTGTTACATGTCAGGCTAAATAATTCAAGTGACACAGATTTGGAGTTCATTTCTTATCAAGGGTATGTTTTAAAAGGTAACTCCATTTCCCATTTGAAAAATCTCAACACAAGAGGAAAGCCAAGGCTCCTGCAATAGTCCTTTTCTTTCTAAACTGATACAGCAAGTGAATGAAAAAATTCAATATCCTGATAAAAACCTATATAAATATTGAATGTGTGTACCCACACTTTTAAGATCTCAGCCCTCTGAAGTGATCAGCACAGCTGACACCATACCAGTTACAGTAAAAATGTCAGAGGAGAGAGCATGGGCACTAGGTGCCCATGAAATGTAAGCTTTAAAAGTCTAGTGAAGGAGACAACAATGTGAGGATATATAACAATTCAAGGAGCATGTGATTCAAGGAGCACAATTATGTGACAGGAAAGGAATAGGTAGAAGATTATTTCTATGTTACAACTCCTGACTTCTTTCAAAAGTCCTCTGCAATGCTTTGAATTTCATCTGCAATTGCTCTGACCTATTCCACCTCTCAAAATCTTGTGATTTGCACTTTTTTGATATGGAAAGTCTTTCAAAAGTGAGATTTGGGGGATTTTGTCTGTGTAAATTTTAAATGTACTCAGCGCTAGTTCAGATTTTTGTTTGTCCATAATTGAGAAACACATTCTCCGGCAAAGGAATTACCTTTACAAAGGGAAGGAAGAAATAAATATCCTAATTTTGAGCAGTGCAGGCAAAATTGTGGGCACCAAAGGAAGAGACACAAACAATCGTTTGCTTAGTGTCATTTGGATTAATCACAGGCTTGATGTTTTAATAGAGTGATTGCAGACAAAGCTCCAAATTTAAGGACCTTTTAAAAGGAGGTATTACATTAGTGGAGTTTCATAATGAGCACCCTTCTGGTAGGTCTCAAGAGCTTGTTTAAGTCATATATTGCAGGCCAGAAAAACTATGAAAGGAAATTTTTGATGCTGCCATGGGACTGACTGTGACTGGGAAAGATCTCAACCCAGAACAGCACCATTTTCTCAGAACAATCATAATTTTTAATTCAAATCAAACTACACCCAAATCTTTCTAGAACTTCAAACTTTTCTGTTGACAGCTTGCCTATCTTATTTTTGTCACGAAGGGAAATTAAGCCATAAATAAAATGCAAAAATAACAAAAAACACAGCAAAGTTTTATTGTTGTTATTTGAGCCAAGCAAAATGTGAAAATCCACTGTCAAAACATACAACCAGTACTGAGCTGCCCACCTATAATCACTGCATCTTGTGTTTGTAGCTTGTAGTCCCCTCACTAAACTGACCCATCTCCAACTACAATACCTCCCCTGTAAAAATTTTTGTGTTCATTTGCAAAGGAAAGGCTCTTTGTTGCAGCCAAGACATAGATAGAGCAGCTCAGCAAGCTGGCTGTCTGCTCTCTTAGTTTTCCTTGGGTCCCTGAACTAGATGGATCTACTTTTCCCAGCTCAGACCTTGCAAGGAAAAGGAAAGAATGTGCTTATTGACAGGAGGGTGTTTGCTCAGCTGTGATGTCAGCAGGAGAACACAACACAAAAACTAAACAAGGAAAAATATAAACTTTTAAATTTTAAGAGAAGACGCATTCAGCCAGTTGCTGGGAAGTCTCATTCCCTGTGTATCATTCTTCTGTAGCTGTACATCTGAGATCAAGCAATGATGCTGGATGTGAACTGGTGAGCACTGGAAAGGACCCTTGGGCTCGTTCCTTCTGGATTGTGTTGCTCACTAGTTGGTGTGTGTTCAGTCTCACTTTTGCCTTTCACTGAAGAGAACAAGGAAGCCAAAACAGCCAGACCTCTGTGGTCACAAGGAAAAACCTATGTCTTCTGTTCTGAACTCTCTGCTCCAAGCTCTGGTATGTCATCCACAAGGGACACATGATTTTCAGATCATCTCCAAACTTCTCTCTCTCCCAATCCCCCTCCAAAAATCACATGCCTATATGGCGGTAAATTTCTTTTAAAAACCACTGTTTATTGTGTTCATGGCTTGCTGTCACTGAAGCGGTCTGCACTATAGCACTTGATGGCAAGAGGTCCATCTTGAAAGTCTTCAAATATGGAAGGTTTTGGCTGCCCTTGCCAATGAGACACCCAAGCTCCACCTCTGCTTTACAGATGTCCTTCAGGCTATTTGTATCTACCCAGGCCTGTATGGGGCAGACCCCAAACACATTCCTGTGAGATCAATGCCTGTAAGGTACTGCAGCCTCTTCTGGGATGAAAGAAATTGCTTGGACTTCTCTGTGCCAGTGTGAATAGACTTACAGCCCGATAGAGCTTTAAAATCAATCCTGCTAGAAAAAAAGAGTTTGACATTCACACAGTCTAGTTAAGCTTGGTTCCTGGCATTTATTCACTGAGATGTTTCTTTCCTCCCAGACTTTAACTAGTGGAAAGTAGGGTCTCATTAAATCTTGAAGAAGATTCCCTTGCTTGGTGAAATGCAAGAGAAAAACAGGTCACAGTCCACAATTTTAACAGTATTCCCTCTAATTTATTCAGTTCAGTCCCAATTTAAAGGGAGCCCTGCCTCACTGCATTATCTACTCATACCTACCACATCTCATTGCCACATTCCCATCTGCTGAGCCCAAAGCCAGCGAGTCCAGCAAAAGCTAACAGCCCTTAGGAACAGGCCTGGCTCCACCCCTCAGTGCAAGACAGGAACCCAAACACAGCTAGAAACAAAGTGGAAATAAGTTATTTCATGGCTGAATGGTCAATTAAGGAAAGTGATTGAGTTAGCATTTCTCAGAGAAAGTGCCTCTTCTGGAGCATGCAGTGTAGGTAAACCTATGAATTCCCTCTCTTGCACCTTCTCTATCTTCCACTCATTATTTTCTCTGTGCCTCACAGCAACATGAAGAGCAAAGCTCCAGATTTTAACTTACAAAGAGTTATACCCAGTCAGTTATAATCGGTGTAAGCTTTGCTACCAAGCATTTTCTGCACGTTGTCCCATCTTTATCTAGCACCAAAAGGACATTAAAAAAATCAGAACAGCTGGATTAACTCTTTATTAAATCTAGCCACTTAAAAATCCATTACTTCCTCAATGTTGCAATTTTACTAACATTTGCATTTGCTGATTTAATGAGTTGTAGAATTACTACTTCTGTAAAACATGCAAGAAAAAAGGCAAAAGCGATCCTCTGATGAGGTTCAGGTGAAATACTTCAGCAACAGGGCTCTGCCTTGGCTTCATTTGCAATACTGTGAATATTAGTATTCAAAGAAGATGAACACAGGCTACGAATTACTAGTATAAGGGCTATAAAGTTTTTTTGAGGGAATTAAAAGCCTACTTTATTAGATGAGAATTTGAAAAAAAAAATGTGGTGGTTTAGATAATTTTATAAAGTTTGCAAGCATATTTTGTTTCATGCTATTTAAGTATATGATTTAAGGTAAACCATAAGTGAAGCTCTTTACAATAAAGGTCTCTGGAGGTGCATGAATTAATGAGTATAAACTGAGCATTAACATTTATCCAGCTACTCCATGAAAATAAGGCTCTATTCTTCAGCAAAGCAAAACTGGAGTTTTCACCTGGGGAATGAGGAGATGGAGGAAAGATGTTACCTAGTGTGGCTATGTGCAGTAGCAGAATTCTGAACTCTGAGACACAGGAGGCCATTTCCCACCATAACTCATTTTTTTCTCTGGATGATCAACCAATTCCAAGGTATTAACAGGCATTGGGGGTAAATTTACAGGGGTGCCTACAGGGTGAATAGCAGTATCAGAGAAGCTCTGTATTGCTGATGGCTTCATATAAACCTTGAGTAATTATCATCTTTAATTCAGAGAAAAACAATAAGCCATTATTTTGCTTGACAAATACCTCTTTAACACAGCTCTGTATTCTCATTCAGAGCCAAAAATGCCAGTAAAAGTAGGCACATATATATCCTCATCCTAAAACGAATGCTTTATGTGACCTAGTTCTAGGAAAAATAAATCAAAGACTTTTACAGATATATGTTGAACACTGTATGCCTTACTATATATATAAATTCAAATGTGTAGCAGGAAATGCCACCTCGTGAAAATTTCAGTTTGCATTGGGGAATAATGCAGTTTAGAGGCAAGATATAGTGGCTTAATATCTGAAACAGACCAACATAAGCAAGCTTCATAATAAGGATTTATTTTTGCATTTATTCATCAGACATAATAAGTGCATTCCTTTTCTCCTCTCAAACGTACTCAGTGCAGAAAAGGACATGGCATTATGGTAGTTTATTTTACATTCATTTTGATAATGTAGTTTAAATAAAGATGTAAAAATCTAAACAGCACTGGCAGCAGGCAGCCATCCTCAAAGGTTATCCCATGTACTGTAATAGTTTCAAGGACATGGTCCTCCAACACTTTGAGAACTTCCACCATATCATTTCTGAAGAAGCTTCCTCCTTCTTGCACGTCTGCTCTGTGCAGCACGGAAACCTCTCCTCAGTAGCACCATCAGAAATAAATGTTCCAGAATAAGGACCTGCTGTGGGCAAAGCAGTTTGAGCTTGGGGAATTGCATTTAATGTAATTTATTGCCAATTAACATAAATTTTTAATTACTGATTCGAGTATTAAGAAAAACAGTTAAACAAACACTGAGGAAAAAGCCTCTCATTCCCTTCTCTGCTTTCAGTTTCAGACCAGTGGCTCTTTTCCTGCCTTCCCTTGTTCTCACAGCCCATGGTGTTGGCCCCATTGCTGCCTTTGGAGAGACAGTGGGCTGCCCAGGAAAGTGCTGTCCCTATGCAGCCGTTTCCTGCTGCTCCTCCTTTCTCTCTCCTCCTAGAATTGTTGTAGAATCACAGAATGGCTTGGGTTAGAAGGGACCTTAAAGATCATGTAGTTCCAACCTCCTTGTCATGGGCAAGAACAGCTTCCACTGGATCAGGTTGCTCAGAGCCCCATCCAGCCTGGCCTTGAATACCCAGGGATGGGGTATCCACAAGTGCTCTGGGCAACATGTGCCAGCGTCTCACCACCCTCACAGCAAAGTATTTCCTCCCAATATCTCATCTAAGCCTGCCCTCTTTCAGTTTAAAGACATTTCTCCTTGTCCTATCCCTACATATCCTTGTAAAACGTCACTCCCCAGCCTTTTCGTAACCCCCTTCAGCTTCTGAAAGGCCTCAATAACATCTCCCCTGAGCCCTCTCTTCTCCAGACTGAACAAACCCAGCTCCTCTGCTCTGGTTTCTCACTGCTCTTCTGCTCCAGGACGGGTCCCATCGGGATGCAGTCCCTCAGGAATGACCCTGACCCTATGTGGGTGGCTCGCAGCCACAGTCCCCCAGGGTGTCCCAGCCCCAGCAAGGGTTTCCCAAGGGACTCTCCTCCTTCCAGTGGTGTGCTCCAGTCATGTACCCAGCACTGTCCCCTCCACCCACCTGCCCCATTTGTCCTTCTGACTCACACCTGTTGCTCACTCCCAGCCATGCCTGCCTGGTCCCATGGGCACAGATCCCCCACCCCACACTCCTCTGCTAAGGATACCCTGTGTCTCACATGGCTGGCTCTGAGAGCAATGATCCAACACTGCTTTACTCAAAATTTTGGTTTTCCACTCAACAGATTAAGCATCCTTTTGAAATAGTTTTGCACAGCTCAGGATCTTCAGGCAAGAAAACATGTTTTGATAATCCTGCTCTTCTTTTCATCATTCCATTTGCTATTTTTGCATATGGCCTTCAGCAAGGTACAATACGTTTCCTAGCTGTTCCTGAGAACTGCTCTTCTGTATTTCAGTTCATAAAATTTGATAGGTTGGGATCATCGTTTTGTTTTCCATTTAGTATAGGTAGTCTAGAAACCATTTTACAAACAGATGTTTCAATGACATTGCAAAATATCTGCAAACATACCAAGAATGCAGTAAAAGAAATTGCATCCGTGTTGCATTACAGTGCATTACAATGGGCTAAATAGCATCACATCAGTTTTGACTCTTTCAGATGATGAATTCTTTGTTCAGCCTTGTGTTTACATATTGTTTATTCCCTGGTATTTTTTCTTAATTTATATAGTGCACTGAGAATGTGTAAAACTTCATATTGATACATATATGAGGAAAGGCTGCTTGGGTGTGCTTAGGGGATAGGGGAATTATGTTGTCACTTGTCATTTCTTCACACAACAAGGAGCAAAACCAGTACAGCCAGATTCAGATTACAGAGTGGACTCTAAACAACTTGCAGCATGAAAGTTATTTTGTGAAGACAGGTAAATAAATAATTGACATTCACAGAAATAAAGATCAATCCACTAACATTTTCAACTCAAATGTTTTCAGGGGTTTTTTTCACAACAAACAATTTTTAAAAGTACCTACTGGAATTAAGTAAGAGATAGTGAATGCAACTTTCAGAAATGTTTCCTAATTTTAAATTTTTGGAGCAACTTGAAGAAGAGATGCTAACATCTTTAAATCTAGATCTCAGTCGTAGAGGCTACCTCAAGGAGGACATGCTTACTTTTCCTCCATTGTCACCAGCCACAAAAACCTGGTAATTCTCTTACATGATATGACACAACAAGACAGTATCAGAAAATGTTTAGACTTTATCTTTTCATGGCTTGAATTTTTTCAAACTGGGATGTAATTCTTTCCAAAAAAGTACAGTTGCCCTTTAAATTCTCGTCTGAATAAACGACCAGGAGCTGGGCTAGATGGTTTTAGTGAAAGACAGCTCCAGCAGTGCTAATACTACAACATCTCTAGTACTCATAAAGAGAAAATAGTTTACCACAAAACATTCAAAATTAACTAAGGAAATAATGTGCATATGTTCCTTTTCTTTGTGCCTCAGTTGCTTTTCTGCAGAAGCCTTCAAAGGATTATCATTTCACTCACTTCTCTGCAGAGCTGAAAGCTCAGTTCTACACTGCATAAAAACTGTGTTTGCACAAAGGTAAGGAGGGTGTCTCATTTATTCTGAATAGCTGCTTATGTTTTCTTTCAGTGATAAATACGTTTCATGCTGCCACTACAATATAGCAGGAAGTGGCGAGAAGGACAAGCAGTAGAGGATTTAATTTATTTCTAATTTAGTTCATTGTGTAGGTACATTAGCTGACCTCTAAACTTGAGAAATGATCACATCAAAATTTTAAGGATCCATACAAATAAGAGACAAGGATGGAACAAATTGCATGCAAAAACGTGATTTATGCTGGGAAAGCAGCATCTTATATGTATGTATAAAAAATGTGTAATTAAAATCATACTAGAATAATAGCATAATTCACAAGATAATGTTATATTAATGTAATCAAATTAATACAACGTATTTGATTTAGATGCATATTTCAAATTTATGTTGTTCAGAACTCCTGTAGAAAGTGTCAATTTCACATTTTCATTGTTATTAACAATTATTCCATGGGAAAAGAGGTATCTGTGCTTAAAGTTTAATGCCTAAAATAAATCTTGGCTTCACCAGAGGCAATGGGAGAGTTCTCATTACCCAGAAGAGGTGCAGCATTTCAGCCCTCACATGCACTCAGTGCCATATGACTGGACCACGGTTTAGCTGCACTGACAGAGCAGACTGTAGTATGGGAATAACTCCCCCTTTCCTGTGCAGTTGTGCCCTTCCATGGATTCTCAAACAAGGAGAGGATTGTTTTTCCTGAATTGGGGTTGATGAAAAGAAGAGTATTCCTATTTACAGTTTGACTGACTTGCAGTGAAGAGAATCTCTGACTTCTTTCTGCAACTTCATCTTTTTGAAAGACAGAAGTCTGTTCACCTAAAACTTCAGTATGTGCGCTTAGAGCACTAAAATTAACTCTTACCAGGCAATTTACAGGGATCAGTCTAAGAACCAGACCTGGGACTAATTAAATTCTGGAACAGCTTCCAGAGTTTTCTTTGCCTTATCTCCCTCAAACCTGCCACCTTGTCAATGAAGCCTGACCAAGGAGGTTGCCCTTGGAGCTCAGCAAACCCTTTTGATTGTGCTGGTGGGCTGCCAGCAGAACTGCTTCAAATCACAACAGAACCTGTAAGAAACAATATGAGCCTGCAGAGTTTTGCAGCCAAAGCTCAAAAGTGACATTAGCAAAAAAAATTGGTGAATAATGAAATATGTGAGATGACTGTTTCAGAGAGAACCGCTTACCTCTGGAGCATGGGATTTGTCACAACCCCTTATTGTCCATTGAGTGAATATGGGTTGGATTACAGCCAGATCTTTTGTGATTTTTTTTGAGTCAGTCTTTGGCTGCTCTCCTATATTTCTTAGTGCGTTTCAATATACACTTCTCTCATTTTCCATAACCCATTAAAAAAAAGGGTAAAATGTCATCCTCCAACTACTATTTTACACCTGTATCATCATATTAGTAGCTAGCTTCTGACTTTTCAACTTGATTACTGTAATACATCATAGTTACAAATCAAAACTCAGCCCTAAGTTATAGCTGATTTGAAATGGGGTAGCGCTTTTCTAAACATGAAAATAGATGAGTTTGGCATTGCTGTTGAATCCTGAACCAGGACCAAAACTTGAGTCCATTCTTTATGAGCATTAATAAGTGCAACAAAGACACCTCTTACAGTGGGACCCCTTACAACGAATGGACCACAGGAAAAGTTCACTCCTTAGATCCAAACCTGGTGCGCAGCCCACAGTCATGAAGCATTTCCTCAAGGAGGCTCCACACTAAAGCAGGAGAAGAGTGTGAGGAGTCCTCCTCCTGAGGAGGAAGCAGCAGCAGAAACAAGAGGTAATGAACTGACCACAGCCCCCATTCCCCATCCCCCAAGGCCACTGGGAAGGATGAGGTACACAAAATCAGATGTGAAGTCTGGGAAGAAGTAAACAGGTGAGGGAAGGTGTTTTTAAGATTTGGTTTTACTTCTCATTATCCTACTCTTATTTAATTGACAATAAATTAAATTAATTTCCCCAAGTCAAGTCTGCTCTGCCCATGATGGTAAGTGGTGACTGATCTCTCTCCATCTTATTTCAAGCCACAAGCCTTTAATTTTATTTTCTCTCCTGCGTCCAGCTGAGGAAGGGAGTAATAGAGCAGCTTTGGCAGCAACACTCCATATTCAGGAACCAAAGGAAGTAAAATATAGTTTGTGATTGGAATTACTAAAATTGCATGCAAGGCTTCTGTCAGGATTTTTTTGGGAAGTGAAACATTTGAGTTCAAAACCTGCCTCAGGAGTGTTTCAACATATTGTTGATCTGCAACATTATTTTCAGGGGAACTGCATGTGCAGGCGTATCATACACATCAATTGTTTAATAAAAGGGTCTACAATGCTACCTGCTCCCTTTAGTCAACTTCTGACCTGTTTTGGGTCCCTGAGGTTCATGTGGCAAAGGTACCATGCAGCGGTTGCTGCATCACTCAAAGGCAATAAAGTTGAGAGGAGAGAAAAAAAGACTGTGGCAGCATGGAATGACTGAACACTCTGCTCCCATAGCATCAGGACAAAGGTAAAAATGATACGAGACAGCAGGGATGAGAAAGAACCTCACAGTGTGTGTGCTACAGAAAAAGGAAAAAGGCAAGAAGAAGGAAGAAAAAAAAATCTAAGTTAGACTGATTGTGACAATGGCATATTCAAGGAAAGGGACTAGAAAGGAGAAAAAGGCAGGAAAAAAGTTTTATGATGTTCCAGCAAGAGAAACATCTTCAGGAAATTTCAAGAATATAACACTATCCTAGAAAAGCCTTAGAAACTGTAGAAAAGAAAATGTCAAAAACTCACACAATTTATTTGTTTATTGAGGAAACTGTGGGATATTATAGGATCCCAACCATGCTGTTCTAACTAAAGTAGAAAAAAAAAGACACGTAAAAGAGACTGAAGACACATTTTTAACAGCACAGCCTGCCTACTGAATGATTTAAAATTAAAATGCTGATATTCATGAAATAATTTCTCTAAGAGTTGAAGTGCCATCACACTACACAGATGAAACAACTGGAAATTATGATCCTGCTTTTCAGTTTGGGACTAGGTTGTGCAGAGCAGAACCTGGAAAGAGTTGCCATGCATGTCATGTCTATTTTGGACATGTGCCTGTGCCAACAGCATCAGAACTCTATTCCCACTAGTGTACACCTATGAGATTTCATATTCAGACAGCCACATTCAGACAGCCTATGAAAAGCCTTAGCTCATTTGCCTCCACTTTTTCTAGTTAAGGTGACAATGCTTTCCATTTCACTTAATTAATAATCAATGTTTAATTTGATTAAAAGCTTAAGGATTCAATTATGTTTATTAAATAATTCTTTATTTTGGTCAGTTTTGTTGTCTTTAATGAGGTAATATTCTATAATTAAATCACTGAATGCAGAAAGCTGCCATATAATTAATAAGACCATGGTCTTAAATGACTTAGAATAATGAATCCAAGCAAGGCCCAGATAATTAAAAACTCTCATGAGTAAAATCTGTGACATATTTCCTAACCACATTGGGAGCACAAGGATGATCTTTCCAGCCACACACTGCAACAGGCTCTCTGTGTGACCTTGGACAAGGTATATAATCTTGCTGAGGCAAACTTCCTTATCTTTTTTTTTAACAAGGTTTTCAAGTAAGAAATTAGGGGCAAGGAGAGGCATTCACTCTTTACATGCATAGTGCTTAGTAAAAAGAGATTTTCTTGGTACTGTCAGAAGATAATAAGAGTTAGGGAACAAAAGAAGTAAGCTACACCTTCCTCACTATCCTTCAAGGACAGCTGGTTAAGGAAGTATGAAAAGACCAGGCAAAGACTGTGTGGTCTCTCTGCCTCTGTCTCACCCCAACAAGGAGCAGTTGATGGAATTCATGAGATGCATCCTGCTGTTTAATAGCTCACATTCTTAGCAAGTTTTGAACCCAACTTTACATGTGGTCACCACAACTTCCCTTGTAAAGAGTGCTGCAATTTAATTACACACAGAGTAAAAAGGTACTTCCATTTGCTTATTTTCAGTCTCTAGCTCCTATTCATGCCCTCTATATGAGGGCAAACTATGCAGTTTGCACTATGAAGGCAAAGAAATAAACTTTCTTCATTCTTGTCCATTACAATTATTATTTAACATTAACATATATATATTTCATATTATCCTGAGTCATCTCCTTCCCCGCCTGTTCAAATTCTTCCTGGAAAGAAACCATTCCGCCTCTGTGATAACATTCCCTTGACCTTTTTTGTTATACTTTCCTTTTTTCAAGAAAGATAAACACAAACTATACACAGTGCTCAAGATGCAGTACACCACACATTTATCAAATGGCTTAATCATATTTTGTATTTTGCTCTCATTTCATTTTCTAACCATTCTTATCAAACTTTATGCTCCTTTTGACCACTGTTGAGCATTTAACTGATGTTTTTATAGCACCGGCTACAGTCATTTCAAGATCTCTCTCCTGCGAGGCAATAGCTAATTTAGAAACCATCATTCTGTATGTACAATTAAGGATGTGTTTCTCCATGTGCATCTCTTTGCATATATTGACCTTGAATTTCATCTGCTGTTTTACTGTCCAGTCACTCAGTATCATGAAATCCTCCTGTAATTCTTTGCAGTCAATTTGAGAGTTGAATGCCTTGAGTAATACCTCCTCAGCAGCAAATTTTGTCACCCTGTATTTACTTTCTTTTCTAGGTCATTTATGAATATATGCAATAGCTATGCTTCCTGAAATGGAGCATCCATTGTAATTCCTCTCCTTATCTGTACCTTTTGTTTCCTTTCACGTAATCATATAACCACATTTTCCCATCTCTGCATTTTCTATCAATTTTGCTTTTATTAAGCCACAAGAAAAAATTATCTTTAATCTCAAGACAGCTTAGTTTTCTTAAACCTTTTTGATGAAGGATCATGTCAAAGCTGTTTGGAAATCCAAGTAGACCAGCTTGGTAATTATATTCATATATCACTGACTCCTTCAAAGAGCTCTGGGTTATTTGTGAGGCATGACTTCCCTACATGAAACTTTGCTAATTCTTTGCCATGTGTCATATTCTTGTATCTATACAAGAAAGGCTGCATTCTTGAATTCTATTTACTTAGGTCTGCTGTTTATTATGGCTTTTACATCAAAGTCTAGTCTGTAGTCCTCTACATTACCTTTGTCATTTGCTACTTTATAGTTCTTTAAGGTAGGAAATTATTTAGTCAAATATACTACTGTTGTTTACTATTGTGATTGATTCTCTATTTCATTTTAAAGTTCTGTTCAAATGCTTGAAAGAATGTCACCTGGGTTTTTTTGTTTATTCCTGATCAGTTTACCTATTTGTCTAAAACCTTTTCAGTCTGAGAAATTCAACTCGACACTTCATTTTAAGAAGGTTTCTTATATTCTTTCTTTGCAAGAACTTCCCCATGTACTCTTGTAGAAAACATAAAGGCAAGTAACTAATTTGGCTTTTCTGCTACCCTGCCCTGAGAATCTGTCTGTCTTACACGTGCTCTGGTAAGTTTCATTTTGATCAACTTGAAGGGGGAAAAAAGAGAACTGTATATGTTACCCTTGATAGCTCATTCAAAATCATCTTCCTTATTCCACTTTTGCTTTTTTTGCTTTTGCTTTTAATCTGGTCAAATTCCTGCTATTTTCTAGCCACCTCTACTGTTCAACTGTGTTTGGGGTTTTTTTGGCCTTTTCAAATAATCTTTGATACACACAGAATACAGTTGTTATGTCTGACTGTCTTTTAGCAGTCACCATACCAACTGCGAGGATTTTGACCTTTTGCCTGTAGCTTTTAATCTCCTTTCAACAGGCTACTTCCATTTTCAGTAACAGTCATTATTATATAAATTATAATTCTTCTCATTCCTCAGCTGGTGTTCAAAACTGAGAAATTATTGTGAGCACCTTATTTTGACTGGCTGAATCTGGAAGAGGCCCAAGAGGCCTGGTTGGGATGGAGAGGAGTATCTTAGCCATGCAGTGACACCTGTCCTAAACAAGTGTTACTGGCCAGGTTACCAGGCAAGACACCTGGAAGGAGATGGCAGATGTGACCCAGTACTTACAGGAGAATGGTGCTTTTGTGAGTGAGCAGCTGGAGGCCTGGCAAGATACATGAGAGCATTCAAAATGGTACCTCTGTTTAAGTACCCAAATCTCACAACCTGGAATTCATCTCTTTGGAAATTACTTGACAATCTGAAATGGAAATTACTTGGCAATCTGAAAGATGTAAGTGCCTAAGGGAAATTTGACAATACCTGGTTTTCCTGTCTACCTGGCAATGATAAAACAAGATGCAATAGTTGGAAATTAAAGCTAACAATACATTATGGCAAAATTTCAGAGCTGTACTCAGAAATATACTGTTGCAGTGAATATGTTGACTTTGGACAATTTTAAGTCTAAGTGGGATTGTTATGGGATATTGCCTTCAGATTCACAGCCCTGCTTTTGTCCCCGTTTCAAGCAGGGGCCTGGCAGAGTGTGCACTGCCTCCAGAGGGGCACCAGTGTCCTGACTGTCACAGGCTTTCAGTGAGCTGCTGCTTCCATCCTGAAGCCTTGAGCACTGTGGCAAGTCAGGAAAGGTTTTCGGCTTTCTGGAATAGTCAGTACATCTTACAACTCATCCCGAATTGCCCAAAAATGAGGCATATCATCAGGCTGACCATATCCACACTACTTGCAAGGAAGATTCCTCCCTTCAGAGGAGTCTGAGGGCAGCGTGATGTGCTGCAGATGATCCTGTATCATCTCTTAAGACCTGATAGTTGCTGAGTCTATGAATATTATGTATCAAAGCTATTGCAGTGGACGATTCTTTTTAAGTTACCTCTTTAATAGTCTGCAAAACCATTTTCCTAACATTTTGTTGCACAGGTCACTAAGGAAATAACTGCTATCAAGATGATCACAATTAAAGCAATAAAATTACTGATGAGACAAAGAAACTGTGGCAGTTATTTTTATATGGTATATAAAAATATCAGCTGCTACAGAATTCTCTGTTGTGCTGACAAACTGATTCTTACCTTCTATGGTGTGAGAGCATCAGCACATTTTATTTCTATCTTTGAGGTCATTCTTCCTTCCAAAGGAGCTACTATTTATTGGCAGCAGTTATTCAAAATAGTTTTCTCACTCCATTTATGTTGGAGTTTTACTTTTGTGTGGCTTTCTAGATACCCAGGATCTGTTAGATATTTCCCATGGAGTGCTGTAGTGCGGGTAGTCATAGGCTAGTTGAATGAGCGGTTAGTGTTCCAAATAATTTCTGATGATTGGACAGAACTCACTGAAACTACCTTGTCCATCCCAAAAGTTTGAGAGAAGGTTTCTTCGAGACAAGAAAGAAATCCAAGGGAAGGAGTTGGAAAGTTTTCGGGAAATGAGACTTTGGGCCACTGATAGAAAAAAAAAGTGATGCCCAAGTACTGTCTTAAAACCAAAGACTCTTTAAGAGTGAGAAGGTGGAACTTCAGATTACACAAATTTACATTTAGTGCTTGGGATATATGAGCATTTCAGTCCCATCTCTATCAGGTAGATCTAAATGAAAAAATCTAGAGATAAAGGACAAATGAGTAAGCCTTACATTTCAGTCAGCATTTTGAAGGTCATTTCTACTGTAGGATTGAGGCCATGACAGATGATGGGTTTGTCTGTGTGTTACAGAGACTCTTAGTACTTTGAGGAGGAGGAGATTATTTTGTCTCTTAACACAAACAAAATTAAAATACATCTTGGAAGACTGTTGCCCTTATAGGGGAGGTATGTGCTTTGAAGTGTCATACTTTTGCATGGTCTTGATAATCAGTAATGAAGAGAGTGAGAAGATTACAAAACAACATAATCAAGTGATATTACTGAATATTTCAACCAACAGACATTTCGAAGTTTTAATTAAAATTAGTTATTGGTATTGTAATGTGTTCAAGAACATACAGGCAGGTAATCACAGACCTCTCAAATGGGCTGCATTACACATGCAATTAATTATGCAAGATGCTGCTGCTCAAACCACCCTGGGATCTCTGAGATTTAAAGCAAATTCTCAAGCATTTCAGTACAGAAGGCAGCTCCACTAACACAGCCAGCAGATAAACTATTATACTTTAACCAGATGCTGCATTGCTGCGATACAGCTCAGATCTGTTCTGCTTACAACAATTTTTACTCATCTTTTTTAATAGCACAAATACTTCTTTTGCCTAAAGTAAAAGCTGGTATTTTTAAACACAGGCTGTGAGAGCTTGCAGGACAAAAAAAAACCCACCTACAGAGATGTTCTTTTCACAATATGCCCTCCACACTGCAGGGGAAGAAAAGTTTAATTGAAGTATAACTCCCGTTCTTACTTTTCTTTCTCTTTGACACTGCCTCCACCCAGTGCTCCCACTCTGATGTCCTTTCATGATTCTTGGGGGTTTGTGAAGTTAATTTTGTCACTAGGGAGCAGGTCTGAAGGCTCCTTACCTTAATATGAGGGTTTGTAATAGTACCTGCAATTCAAAACGAAATGGCTTAATTTAAACCATGGAGGGGTTGTTTAGGAACTGAGTATACTTTGACCTACTGCTACCTGTGAGCCTGAATACACATTTTAAAAGAACTTCCATGTCCCTCAGTGAAATTAAATCATTAATCTGAGAACTGAATCTCATACTGAGCTATCCTGAATAAACCTCTCTGTCAATTCAATCCACCCAAAGCTTACTGTTAAGAAAAGTGAGAGTCTAAGTGCATTCAATCATGTTTATAGATTTGAGGCTTCATGCACAGCAGGTTCAAATATACTTAAAAATAAATGGGAGTAGGGATGAAGACTGGAGCTTTTCTGTGACCTTTTCAAACTCTTTTCCAGAAGACAAATGCTCCACTCTTTACTTGGCAGGTGCCTATCTCCAAATGGGCCCCTAAACACTTTCCAGATTCCTTGCTGGATAAAAAATTCTAAGCGATTTCTGAGCCTTTTGCTATTGATAGGAGTTCTGCTGCAAACGGGAAGGGGAACATTAGCCTGACTTTTCCTCCTCTTCCAGACTCAGAATCCTCCTCATGTAGACCTGATAGTTCTGGGGGGTTGTTATTTCCTCAGCACTATAAGGAAGGGAATGGACATAGGTGTCACTTTGCAAAAAGCAGCAATCTCCTATAAGCCTGTCCAGGCTAATTTTCTGCTACATGGCCACCACTGATCTCAGTAGGTGTTATGCAGGACAAGGCAACTTGGCTATGAGTGTCATGAAGGAAGCAATAACCTTGTTTGGAATATTTATCAAGTCTGTTAATGTGATATTAAAACTGAATTGTAAGACATTTAAAGTCTTATTCAATTAGATGTCTGAGCTCTTAGCTGTTGCAAATAATGGGATAAAAATCCAAAGAGCCAACATAGTAAAAGAGATGTGATCCACTAAAAATATTGTTCCACCTTGTCCTGGGTTGCAGTGTATTCTATTACCATCCTCAGGAGCCGTTGAAACCAGGTGGGGCAGTGTTTCCTTGCCTCCTCCCCCCAGACTATCTTGCTGTTAATGGCCCATCATTGTCCTGCCGCCTGACTCAGAGATAACTCCCTCCGGACCATCTTCTGTTAATGAGCCTCATCAACACTTTGCCTCATGACTCATTACCCCATTGTGAGATGCTCCACCCAGAGGGAGGAACCAAGCATCCCATCGTGGATATAATCTGGGACTCTGACCACCAGAGGCAACGCCTTTCCACTGGATTTCCAGAGGACAGGAGCTACACAGCCACCACTGCACCTTCTGAGGAGGAGCAGACCCTTTGTTTCTACAGGATCACCACTTCGGGAGGACTGCAGCCACCATTCTACCAGACTGCCACCACCACCCTGACTAACAGGGTGCCAGGTTGTATCCTAACTCTGTCAGTTTAACCCAGTGTTATCCTCTTTTATTGTTTTTTTTTCTTTCCCCCTCTTTTTATTTCCCTATTAAATTGTTATTCTGACTTTGTGTCTCCCACTAGTTTATTTTTCAAACTAGCACACACCTCTTTGCCAGCTTGAGAAATATACAAAATTTGAGGTGAAGCAGTGTAAGACACACAGCATACCAGCACTTTTTATTTGTGCAGTCCTTTGGGGTAAGATGCTGCAGTTATGCTTTGTAGAAAATCTGGGTTTTCAGTTCAGATCAGCAACCAGTGCCTTTCAAAAATGCAAGGTACCTCTGAGCAAGAGAGAGAGGCAAATTCTCCAGTGGTTTGAGCCCTGAATCATAAGCCACTGGTTTTTCCCTCTAACCCCCAAGAATACAAAAGTTAGCATTATCCACAAAAATGTATGTCAAGCTCATCCTATTGAGACTCAGAGTGCTTGTGAATTCTGGGTTGCTTAAGGAAATATCACAGAGGGAACTGGCAGAGCACCACTGCAATTGAAGTTCTGTCTGCAGAAGAGTAGAGAAGCTGTCTATGCCTTGAACTGCATGCTGAAGGCCATAGTTATCTGACACAGAGCTGCATGGACCATGGGGGACACTTTTCAAAAACTGATGGCTAAACTCCAGCTCCTAAGTGCATGTTTATTTTCCTAAATAGGCAAATTGATGTTTTCATAAAGGTTTTTTTATTTCTTAAGAACTTCTGCCACTGTCAGGGACTCTGCACTTGTGAAAAGCACACATTCTCTATCAGTTTGTGTTTCTCACTCCCCTTTGCTTTCAGATTTTCATTCTACAATTTACTCAATACAGGTACAGAAACATCAGTATTTGCAGTCACTTGCACTTTCAGAAACTATACTTCTTATACACACTAATATTCACTCTTTTTGCAGTTCACTGTACTACCTCCTTACTATCTCACTTTTAAAAGACAAAAATAAGATCCCAGCTACAAGGTTATGAGACCAAATAGGAAAATTTAGTTTCAGCTTTGGTCTAAAGTTCAGCTGAAATACTTTTTTTCCATAATTACTACTACTACACCATGTATTAAGGAACAAACATATAAAGTGCACAATTACCCTTCATCTCATTTAAGAAATTGAAATTTAAATGGGAAATAGACAAAAAATAGACACCGAGGCAGTATCTGGCTTACTTGCTCCCTCTTAAACACAATGGTACCATCCCAGTGCTTCCATGAAGACAGAGTTGACATTAATGGAAAGGTCAAATTCCATGCAGGAATTTGTCACTGAACAAACCCTGAGATAACTAAGTAGCACAAGAGAAGGCAAGAGAACAGTCAGGGACCAGCATCCTTGGAGTATTTAGGGGGAAGAACTCAGAAGGAAGATAGTTGACATGTAATTTACATTGCCTGCCTTAAAAGGCAAGGCAGATACAGTAATGCTCTTTCAATCATACTAACTTTTGAAACTCCTGAGAGCTATTTTAGTGGAGATTTGAGATAGACTAGGCATATTGAGATAGACAAGGCATAATTTAAGTGAGATTGTCTGTGCCATACAAGTTTTTCAGTTTCAGCCAGAGAGTTTAGTGGAAAGAATTCAGATTAAAGCATGAAAAGGGGGGGAAACAAGCTAAGCTGCCACAGAGTGCCTACTATAAGCTTTTTTTTTTCCATACCAAATGGTCCTTAACAATGTTTGCTTTAAAGTATTTCTGTTCAAATGAGAGTTTGCCATGTTCATTTAACACAGGATATCTCAATGTTGAGCGCACTGTTAGTAGAATAAACTCAAGGCAAGCTGGGGGACACAAATAAAAGATGCCATTATTAAAGGTCAAGCTTTTAATTTTTGAAAAAACTGAAGAACAACACTACTAAAAGATGCAAAGTGTTTCCCCTACTGATATGGAGAATTATAATTTTTCACATTGTTTTCCTAGAAGGGCAGGTACCTGACATTTATTGTTAAAAACAAAGTAAGTAGCAGTGCATTGGGGAATAAGCACGGCCTGAGTCTTTCTATATCTCTGCTTCTTACCACCTGATCCCGTCAGAAAAATCTGTTGGGAGTAAAACACAAAAGGAGAGTGATTCACACTGAAAACAAGAAATGTAACTACGTGTGTTTGTTCATCAGCCAAAATTAAAAAATAAAAAAAGCTTGGGATTAATTTTGGAACATATAGATCATCAAAAAATCATTACCTGTTTTGTGAGCATGTATTTCAGCTGAGAGTCTACACCAGTGAAACCAACAGCAGAAGACAGCGGAAGCAATCCACACAGACCTTCCCAGTTAGGAGATGCAGGTAGAGTCCTGAAATGCCTCAGGGAAGAGAGGGAGACTGGCTGTGAGCATCTCCTGCTCTGCCTGAGCATCCTACCACTGGCTAGAGGGAAATGTCACTACTGTTTCTGGAATGGTGCTTCAGTGATGATGCTCCAAATAGGATTTAAACATTTTGCATTTCTAAGATAACAGAGTCTGCTAACCATGGTATTTCACAGCCACAGACTGACAGTTCAGTTGACAATTCATGGCAACACAGCATTAAATAATGCCACTCGAAAAGCAACTTTGGAAAAAAGCTGCAGTTTTCAGGGTCAGACACAGCATGCAATACCACTGGAACATCCTTTTTTTTCACCACTCCTGGGTCATTAAGGAATCAGAAGAGTTGAATGTCCCTCATTTTTGTGATGAGGGATTTTTATAACCCTCACAAAGTAAAAAAATTTCCACAAATGTCTTGTCCGTGTGTTAATGGCTATCATTACCCAAAAAATCTTTCTTTCAGAATGACATGCAGAAATAATCCTTGCATTCTGTCGTCATCAATGTTGGTACCGCAGAGCTCCTAGAAGAGCATAAAATGCTGGCAAAATAGGCAAAAACATTGTCATATATTAACTATATCCATATTTTAAAAAGTTCACAGGCAACCTTAACACATGGATTTTCTGACTGGTTTGGATAACTAATTTCACGGCTCCATTACATTCTTCTTTATTAATTTTACTGAATTCTGGAAGCATTCCTTTTTCAGCAGTGGAAAGTGATTCCCTCCATCTCTCTTTGCCCTTGTCCTGTGGCAGCCAATACTGACAATGACTTGTGTCTGTAGGTCAAACACATGGGAAATTGAACACCTTAGTAACTTTATTTAACACAGAAGGAAAAGAAAAAGAAATGGTCTTTTAAATAGATGGTGGTTCTGCAGTCTGTGGATGACAGAGAGAATGAAGTGTTTGACAGGACCCTGCACGTGGATCCGTAACAGTCCTGAATCCTAATTTAAGTGAAAAATATTGTGCTATTAGCATCAGGGAACTTTTACACTGAACAGAAGGGATATTCTAATTTCTTTTCAGTAGAGGAAATATCCTCATATGTTCACTTAATTATGAGTCTAAAAGCTTAGGTTAGGGCAGATTTTAGAAATTAGCTAAATAAAGTTAGATTAAAATTCCAGGAGATTCACAGCTTCATCTGCTTCAGCATCTCCTCATTGCATGTACTTGCCCTTTTTATTTAGTATTACATGTACATGAAGCTGCTTAACAAGCATTTGATGCTAATCCTCTGCAGTCCTTACTGCATCTAATACCTATAGTGTGGAAGACACAGTAACATCCTTGTGAGGCCAGACTTTTACTTGCTTTTCTCCCCTCATTTATCTTTTAATGATGGACAATGGCAAAAGCACCCTAGGGTCATGTTCTCAAAACTGTCCAGTGTTTTCAAGTGCCTTCTGTCAAGATCACAGCTTCAGAGCTTTGCTGAAACTGCTAAAAGTGCACTTGACATTATTCATTCTGGAGCAACTATTTCAGCTTCTTTATCCACATAGGGTATTTTTTCTGAGGGGGGGGTGGGGAAAAAAAAAGACCAAAAAATATTATGCCAAACAGTTCTCCATGCCCAGAGTCTTTGCTGCAAAGGGCTTCCAGAAAAATCAGAGAGCATTTCAGAAAGATGAATTTTCTAAAGAGAAAAGCTGCAGATCTAAAGCACTAACTCAACCCAATAAAGCAAAGTCTAGCTGACAGTCTAATTCCTTTACTTTCAAGAGAGCTGGACCTATGAAAGCTACTCTATAACAAAAACAGAAACAAAGAGGAAAGAAAGCCCAGAAACTGAGCACCCTTCTTTCTCTAGTCTAGTAGAGACAATTTTAAATGACAGTAAATTGGACCATCATATTCACAAGCTTAAGACATTGTCAAATACGAGCAACAAAGGGTCCAGAAATAGTGGGGTAAATGCCTGAAACAGGACATACAGAGCCTGACTTGCTTCATGCTTCACCAGTTTGGATCCAGTGTGATAAGTCCTACTAACAGATACTGATTTATGGCAGAGCAAATAGAAGCTGGGTCAGTTCAGGGGACTCACCTCAGAAAACCTTGGACTCTGCACTATTCACACTGGCCAAAGAGACAGGCCTTATATCGAACAAAAATGTTGACAGGTGAAAGATCTGAGAGGACTGCAGGAGTGGGAAGAGACTCAGTTTAACCAGTATTGGATTAATGTCCAAATGTCCCAAACAAATTGCTAAGGCATTGCGTTATACCATCTGTGAGTCCTGCTTTATGAGAGCTAACACTTTTGAGAGGGAGAGGAGGAAGGGCAACAAGTTTGTCTGTGAATTCTGAATCTTCCAGCTTTAAAACTGGACACCTGGATGAACTCACCTTTATGATGTCTCAGTTTATTGCCTCATATAATGTTCATGTAGTTTAATCAAGCAGCAAACTGGCTAGGAACTGAATCTGCCATAGTCAAAAACATACAAACACTTGTTTTGCCTGCAACTTTTTAGAGCATTTTCCCTTCCTTCTGTGGCCTAGAACGCAGATCTAACAAGCCAGGTCTTTCTGGAAGGAAACAGCAATTGTACCTTGAAGTCTGTAATTCTGGCAGAGTTGGCGACAGATGCATTTGCTAGCAGAAACACCAAGGTCTTCAAGGACCATCTGTTGTTGCTCTATTCTCAGTCTCCATGGACACTGGCTTGCTAAGATGAAGTTCATGAAGTGATCAGTTTTCAGGGGCATTTAGTATTGGCTTGTTACTTTGTGGTCCCTGCAGTTTCCACTAACTCAGAGAGAAGGATTTGACCCTGCTCAGTGTATCTATCAGTTTGATCTCTTCAAAAAGTAATGTGGTCCATAGAAAATATGGCTCTGCAGTGATGCTGATGCATTTGCTGATCGTCTGTACCTCTGGTTCTGACAAATCTGATTCAAAAAGTGAGTGCTTCATAGCATGAAATAACCCAGGGATCTTTTTAAATCTCAGGCTTCTTTACAGCTATTATATGGCTTGACTCACTCTCACTAAGCACACACAGGGAATGGCAGTGTAAGTACTGTGCTAGAAGCAAGGCTAACAGTATCCATGGGGATTTTTAACAGCTACATTCAAGGGAATAGTCTATGAATTCACATCTGAGACTTTCCCTGGTTTTTATTTAACTCCTACACAGTCAAACTTCAGCTGAAAATAACATGACAAATCTAATCAGTGCAAATCTGTCCCAGCTGAGGAGAAGTTTTCTCCTTTGACAAGTCAGAGGATATTGAGGAGTTTTAAAAGTTTGCCCTGCAAAATAAATCCAACCCATGACAAAGGTTGTTTCTTTGGGGGGGGGAAAAGAAAAAAAAAAAAAAAACCACAAAAAAAACCAGGAGCCTCCAGAATGCTTATCTAGCAAGATATCCTTTTAACAGGAAGACCATATTGTTATATGAGTAATTGGTCTGAAATAATATGAATCAATGGAAAGACCAATTGAAGAACTGGATGCAGGAGAGCAGCTGTGATTAATTACAAGGAGAATTTACAACTCACTGGAGAACATGGATATTTTCCCTATTTCAATCTGATTTTTTCAACAGCAAACATGATTAACTGGGGAAAAACATGTAAAATCAAGTGAGGGAGAAACACTTGGGAATTACCTGTATCTACATCGGCATTTCACATTTTACAGGGTTATTTTAGTGTTGTGCTTTTTTCCCCATTTACATCAAATTTAAATGGCCCCTCTGAGTTGAATGCCTCTTTGCATTCACTACCTTATACAATAAATTAGAGTCTACTTAGCAAGGAATTTACAGTCCAGAAATTTCACTCAATTTCAAGAGAAAGGCATGAACTTTAAACTGAAATAGGGCAGATTCAGAATAGATATAAGGAAGGAATTCGTGATGAGGCCCTGGAAGAAGTTTCGCAGAGAAGTTGTGGTTCCCCCATCCCTGGAAGTGTTCAAGGCCAGGTTAGATGGGGCTTTGAGCAACCTGGCCTGTTTGAAGATGCCCTCACTCATTGCAGGGAGGTTGAATTAGATGATCTTTAAAGGCCCTTTCTGACCTAGACCATTCTGTGATTCTATGAATTTCCCCATTCCAGTGTCCCCAAAAAATGAAGGGCTAAGACACAAAGAGACCAACAGAACACAATTCTCTTGATCCACATGTAATGCCCTATCCAGTAGATCAACCCATCAGTTCTCTTAAATTATGAAATATATATGTTCATATGTACTATTCACTAAATATTATTCATTAAATAATATGACATAATAAATGACATTTTGAAAAATTAAAGGTCTACGCTTAAATGTTTTATATGTAGAAGCTGTAAATTCAAAAGCTCTCTACTGACTTGTCAGTTCAAGAGTTTTTGAAGTAGGCAGTTCAGATGCCCAGATAACATAAGGGTAGGCCTTCTCTCTGCTTCCTCAGTTTGTTATTTGATACCTAGACACCTAAATATACAGTATCTACACAACGTCCTGGAGATTTCAGCATGACAGAGAAACATCCCAAATGGAAATGAAAAAAAAAAAGAAATAGGAAGAAATAATAGTGTTTCTTAAAATCATTTCATTGACTAAGACATCAAAATGCCATTGTGCAGACCAAAAGAAATTTTAAATAATTTATCCTAAAGTTTAAATAAGTATCTAATTGAGTTAGAAGACATATCCAAAAGCAGGAGCCTTCTAGGCATTTTGACCTTTGCATCTAATAACAGCATCTACACATACTCAAGTCAAAGGTACAAGTATTCCTTAACAACTCTGAGAAGGGTAAAACCAGAAGATGAAAGAAAATATTAACTGTGGTCACCGAGATGCTTTGTCTCTCTGAGGAGACAACTCCTCACAACAACTCTTCACAAGAACTCCAGAATCCCCAGTAAGTTACCTGGGAAAATCCACATAATTGCCTACAAATAGAAATACTTAGGTCAGGCCAGTGAGGCTGCACTAAGTGATTGCACCTTTATTTATAGATGCCTCCAAACAGTTTATTCAGTGTTTAACACGAGAGATTGTACAAGGGGGAATTCTGTTCTTATCACAAACAGTTGAAATTATAAATCAATGGATTTTATACAACACTGGCAGAAATTCATTCCTACTCAGTTATTTCCTCTGCCCATTTGATTCCATCCTCCACTTCTAGCTCTGTGACAGGCAATCACTGAAAGCAAGGAATGGAACCAAATATTTTAAGAAAAAGAAATCAGAACTGCTCTCAATGTGACTGATATTTTCAAGATTTTGTCTCTTAATAAAAGATACTACTTTATTTAAGTAGTTCTTTCCACAGGATATACAGTGAGAGAGTACTGAGGAGAAAACATACGCTTCATGGAAGATTCCTAAACTAGAAAGGAAATTTGGATATCCAACCCCCTCTCATTTCTAAAGGAATGATTGCATCTCAGTTCTCTTACATACCCATAAGAAACACTTTTTTGTGTGTTCTTGGCTGCTAGACCCCAATAACTTGCCTAGGGTCTTACAAGAATTAAAACATATAAGCCCAGAAGGCTTTATTCTTTATGTACAGGAATATAAAAAAAAATCTGATTTTTAAGCAAAGTACAGTTGCAAAATTTGCTTCTGTCACCTCAGAAAAACAGTGATGGGTGCCATGCACTGCAAATTATAGCTGTAGAAAAATGCCAGTGGGACAGGCATTCACTGCATTTCAGGGCACTCAGCAAGGAGTGCAAGTCATGGGTTGTTGTTTCTACTTGACAGCTTTGCCACTAGACAGTCACAGAATCAAAAATACAGGAGGAATGGCTTGAACACTGAGTTGTCAGCACCCTAACCCCTCTGTGCTTTAGATCTTATCTGACCTGACTAGATAATGCATGGATTACACATCTGGACTATAAACTGAAAAATTTAAAAATAATTCATTGGTGTCGGTAGTCTTACCTAATATTGAATAATATCTTTATTAAGGTTTAATATATTGAAAATTCAAGGGAAAAGATGGTGTGCAGTCCTTACATGTACTAAAATGTGAAACATAAGCAGGGCATTGTTGAACTCATTTCAGTGTAATTCCTGAAGAATTGTCCCATTAGTCTCTGGCAATTTGTGAACAGCAAAAAAGAACCATATAAAGTGAACTGAAAATAACATCATCAAACAGCCTGCAAAGGACAATAAAAGAAGAAAAATGGTGTGAAAACAAGGTCAGCACTGGACAGTAAACATCTAATCTGTGTGGCTGCAATATGGTTGGTCACATTTAAATATTTATTCATTTTAGGGAAAACTCAGTGCAATAACATTATAACTCTTTTGCAGTCCTTCTTATTTGAGACATCCTTCATTCCTGTGACTATGTAAATCCAAGAGGATGAATAAAGTTGATAAACAGCTTCTGGATCAGCTGAAATTCTCTGTGGACTGAGTCTTTCCTTGGTTCTTCGTGGATTTCATAGGTCATGAAGCTGAGTCCCATAACCACTTGGGAGGGAGCTGCTCATGCTGGTGTTCGACTACTCCCCCTTAGCCCCCCTGTTTACAGGTCAGGATAAGGGGGCTGTGAGTAACACTGTAAGGGTTATTTCTTTTGAAATATATTTTAAAAATACAAACTTGAACAGTTCTTCAGAAGCTAATTCCTGCCCTGGTCTTGTAACAGCCCATAACAGTCCTAAGAGCGCACATAGGGTTGCACTTTGCCAGCACTTTATAAAGTGTCATTATCACTTGCTGCTCCGGTTCAAGAAAATGCTTCAGAGTAGTGTTTTACCCCAGGAACAGCAGTGTCTGTATCAGGTAAGACAGGAGAAGGGGAAGTGAAGTGGTGGAGAGGATTTGGGACAGGAAAAAATGCTGCATACTCCTGTGGCTTTGCCACCATTTGAATAGTCCACCAAGGGATGAAACAGTAGAATGATATTCATGGCTATTGCATCTCTGCTAATTCTCTTGCAGGCTGAAAGACTTCATTGTTCCTAAAATGCCACCCTTGACCAACAGTAAATTTCAGGCCTGTTTTGCAAGGGTCACAGTAACATTCAGCAGCATTTTAAACCCAGTGGCTTTCTGAACATCCTGTGCAGCACCGCTTGAAATGGTACAGTCAGGCACTGTTTGACACTACTGTGCTGTGATGAATTTCTGTGGCTGTTTCTGTCTCAATGGGCACGTCATAACTGAGCAGTGTGACAGCCTCAAGAATCTGGGAGCTAAAAGGAATTTTTTTTTTAATTTTATTATGAACCTTCAACCTTTTGACAGTTGAAAATGCTGATGCCGACAGGAATTTTGTTTCCCTGATGAGCACTTGGTCCAAGGGCTGTAGTTTTGGCAGCTCTGGTTTAAGGAGCTCAGAATCTCAGTTCCATATGACATTCTTTCCCCCTTTCATTCCCCCTCTGCACTCAGTGCAGGTTTGTATGTGTTACAAAGTGTTTTTTCTAGTTCTTGTCCTGTGCAGAAGTCACTGTTAGCTCTCAGTGAAGAGCATTAATCATCTGCACTGTTTGTATTTATTACTTGCTTTTTCCCATTCTATGAATGTACAGTATTTTGATGTTTGTCAAATGAAAAAAAAAAATTTGAAAGCAACCAAAATCTGGGCCTTTTCTTTCACCCCAGTGTGGCATTAGTTTTCTAAACAATGACAACAACAACATATCCCATTAAAAAGTCATCGCATTCTTGCAGCAAGCAATTCATTTAACGAGAAAAGGAAAGGGGAAAGTAGGTCTCCTTTGACATTCAAGAGAACTGCATTTCTAATCAATGTATTGTGCTGGTCAAATGCCAACACACAGGCAGATTACCTGAACAGTCCTTCTGGGTGGCAACGTTAAAAGGACTTTCCCAGTAATTCAAGCCAGTGACTTTAAGGAATTACAGCTCCAGTGTCTCATTTATGAAAAAAGGACAAACACTGCTGTCAGTATGAGGGGAAAATCAAGTCTGTGAGGAAGAGCAAGGAAGGAAGAGTGTATGTAACTGGGGAAATCATGAGGAAAACTGTAACCAAACTATGAGGAAATAAAATTTAAAAGAGTTTTAAAAAATAAAAACACCACCCTAATGTTTTGTATGAACAAACAGAATTAAATCACAAAGGAACAAAAAGGTACAGCAAGAAAGAAAACACCCCAATCTACTTTAGAGAAATACAAGTTTAAGGCAGTGATGAATAAATAATAAGGATGGCCGGGTGGCTGTGCAGTACTAAGGGCATCACCCCGTAGTGTTTGAACTTTCTGGCCCCTGAGTAAGATCTGCAAGGCATTTTTTAGACTGGAACTGTGTCTTAGAAGCCTAGAAGAATGGGGTTTTGCTTTTTCCCAAAAATTAGTAGCCTAACATCTTTAGTCTTGCTGTATTCAGAAGGCACTGCAGGTACTCTAAAGCAGGTCACTGATATTGAAGTGCCTGCATATGTGTTTAGTTACTGTTCCACTGGCACTCTGATTTGCTCAGCTTTTGAAAGGCCTTGGTGTGCTTTGAACTGATGCCCAAATGTAGGAAATGCAGCCAAGTTCAGGATGTGGCTGTCAGTGCCGAACCTGTGCCTGCACCCAGGGGCCAGAGGATACAGCACCTCTTGGATAACTGGGTACTGCTGAGGGAGTGATTCCCACAGTTGTGCTGCACATATGAGACGTCAGAGCTTCAGAATTCACTGTGTGCCAGCAGCTGGGAATCACAACATTTTTTTCCAAAGGAAAGCAATAGGAATTCAGGCATACAGTAACTTCTTGGCCCACTTTACTGTGATCAGAGCAGATGCTTAACAAAGAAGGAGCTGAACTTAATTGTTCTGAAGGTTTAATAAATTTATCCCATTTTTAAACCACTTGAGTCATTAAGTTTATGCCAAGTTTTTACAAGTTATCTGTTCCAATGCCCATTGAGTTTGATATATATTAAACTATGTGAACCAGCACGTATAACCAGCATGTGCATGTTAAGACTTGTAAATTACTCCTTTCCCAAGAAAGTGAATGAAAATACACTGTAAGCATCATTCAGATGTGCTGCTGTGAGTAACAGTTCAATGGTAGCTTCAAATCTGGCTTTTATTCCTCTTGCCCAGTGTTAAGATATCCCAAAAATATCTCCATACAGCACTGGATCCAATATCAACTTCTCCCTTTTTCTTCGCTAGCTGAAACTGTGTGTTGCCTAGAAAATGCATCCTCAGCTTTGAGAATTGATAATTTTATAAACTTTCAGGGAAGTCAGGATGTAATTCTGGCAATCTGGAACATTCAAAAAACATGCATCAAGATCAAAAAGAGGTAAAATAAAATATTCCTTTTGCTTATAAACTTGCAAGTGGAAAGGAAGCACAAGAATTTTTTTAATTTTTTCCCCTTTCATTCCATTTGTTCATTTACTGCCTGAGGTTTTTTGCTTAGTCACAAGGACCACAAATTCCCTTTTCTTCTTTCTTTTAAATTATGGTTATTATTGCTGTTGGTAAAAGACTTCCCTGCAAAATCAAACTAAGCCTCTGAGTGGAGCTTTAAGAAACCTCCAGGATAACAAGGCCTGTTGAAGGAGCTGGCAACAATGGGAAACTCATACAGAAAGGTAAAAATGAGATTTAAACAATTCTATTTGAAAGTTTTAATTAATGTGTGACATAGAGATATCTCTATTTTTTTTCCCCCTTTCTGTTTTAAACTCAGAAATAGAAGAAATCCACACCTTGTAGTAAAAATGTTTAGAGACACAAAGGCACCTGAAGCTACTGGTCACTGAGTGACTAGATTAGGGAGGGATAGCTGTGCCAGAAAACAAATCCATTGTTTCTACTTACTACTTCCTGTAGCAGAAAAGCAGAATGCAATGAGTAAAAAATAGACAAAAAGATACAATTCTTATGTAGGATATCATTACTCTACAAGTGACAAGAACTACAGAGGGTTCTCATGACAGGCAGGCCTGCCTGTATGGGCAATAAAGATTTATATTTATTACTGGTAAAGGCATATCTTTGTTGGACAACAACCAGATGACACAGTACATCAAGTCAGGATAATAATTCAGAAACATTCCTGTTACTCTGAATAAACAATTCCTGATAGAAGAAATACTATTTTCTATAGAGATATTGCCCTTTACATTCATAGTGTCTCCTGACCTGAAGTCACTACCTCATACATGAGAGCCATCACCTCTCCAAGTAAATATCACATAACTGTGGGTGACCTATATTTACAATATGTATGTTGGCATAATCTAATGTGCAGAGAAAACAACTTAATATTTTGCCTAAATCTGTGTCCTGCAAGAAAAGACTTTCATGCCAGCCTTTCCAAGATAGTCATTGTTTGTTTAAACATGTTGCCTCCTTTTTTCTGTTGGTATTTGTCAACCCCATAGCACAGTAGTGGTGTAATGAAGGAGACAGGGAAGACGTTTAGGTGAAGGGAAGCAGGTTTCCAGCTACCAGTTAATATTCATTCTATGCACAATGAAAATCAGCATTGATAAGGCAGAGCAAAGGCACTAGCTAAATCCTAGCTGGAAATGAGAGGCTGAAGGGCACAAGTGCATACTGATGACATCCAGGTGGACCTGGCAAATATTTGTGATGTCACACAAGCATGAAACACTGTTTTCTTTACTGG
Source organism: Corvus hawaiiensis (assembly GCF_020740725.1). Lineage (NCBI taxonomy): Eukaryota > Metazoa > Chordata > Aves > Passeriformes > Corvidae > Corvus > Corvus hawaiiensis. The sequence continues at coordinate 110,387,625 of NC_063214.1, read as the reverse complement.
ACAGCCAAGAGGATTTATTGAGCCCTTTATCCACCACAGGTGCAGCTGACTCACAAAACACAAATATTTATCTTTCTACCACACAACACCTCTCTGATACCAGGGGAAAGAAGCTGCTCAGAAGGCATTAATCCTTCTTTTTCCCTTCCTCACTGCTGCACCCCTCTCCGGGGCTGACAGCCAGCAGTCCATGGATATCCAAGTATTTTAAATTTCAAGCATTCTGGTTTTAAAGTAAATATTGCTAAGCCTGAGCAAACTCTGAGATAACTCTGGTCTGATTGTCTCAAAGTAAGGGGTCTAATGCTTTCTTGCTCCAGGCCAGCACAACAAGAGCATGTCCGCCACCCTCCTTCCCCCATCAGTAGCTCCAGGTCATTAGAGCTATGGGAGTCCCTCAGGCTTGCAGCTCAGAGGAAAGCCCTGCTGGCTGCCCCAGCCTGCAGTCTGGCTAACACAGCACAGGCAGACAGCACGGGCAGTTAGGACACTTTATCCATCCCAGGTCTTGGTTTCTGGTTTCACAGCAGGGAATGCTCAGGACCTGCCTCCAGGGGAGCTGCTTAATCCTTCCCACCGAAGGAGAATCACAAGCTGAAACAAGAAGTCTCGGCTGAGCAATGGGGCACTGACCTGTACTCAGGCCACCAGGTAACCCAGCTTGCATATTTTATGCAGTGGTTACAGTGACAAGTGCCACCCCAAACAAGAATCAGCAGGACACAGCCCAGTTTAGTCCCTCTGTTTCTGGCCCAGTCAGCTCTTCCCTCTCTCCTTCCAGTGTCACAGCTTCAGCCATGGCAATAAAATGACACTTGATCCTGAAGGGCCTTAGGTGACACGAGAAATAAGACACAGATGTAGGGCTGAGGAGTAGAAGGTCTTCCTAAAAATCCAGAACAGTTTATTCCCATGTCTCAAGACAGAAAAAAACCCAAATTACTGGACCCTCCAATCCCATAGCTGGCACTGGTTACACCATTGCATAGGAGATACAGATCTACCTCACGCCTCCAGATTCAAACACCATGTGCCAGAAAGTACCTACTCAGCATTACATTAGAGGATTTCCAGGAGAATTCTTCTTTCTGTGAAAAGACTCTTCCATTTTTTATAAAGTAATTAAATATTGATTCATCCAGAGAAGGAGGCCAAATGTCACTCTAGTCCTGTCAGTCTGGTTCTTGCTGAGGAAGGAGGAGAGCTACATCCTTCTAATACCAGAAATCGCTCACTCTGAAATTATCTATGGAACAGGTAGGTATCCATCCCAATTGTTGTGACAGTACCAGAGAGATATGTCCTTTTTCATAGCCAAGACCTGATGTAGTGACTATACTGTATGAGAAAGCAAAATGTTTCAACAGGGTGTCCTGATGTCTCACCCCAGGACTGGGAAGAGCCATCACAGAGCTGCAGAATCACTGCCTGAGCAATGGGCAGGGTAAGCACACGGAGAGAGGGGAGCCATTTGTGCACTCTGTGGCTGCTCCCTGATCTTGGCTACTCCATGATGCCTTAGGAAAGGCAGGAGCAGGGAGGAGAATGGAAAATACTCCTCCTTTTCCTGTATTTCATTGACAACTGATGGGACATGTGCTGCAAATACATTAAGCCAACAGACAAGGTGGGTGGAATAATGTCTATTCTGTTCTCCAAGAGGGAAACAGACAGCTGCTGAAAGCAGAGGTGCATATGTGCATAACTAGGAGCAAGAAATATTAAATTTAAGAAAAGTAGGTTCTTTTCAGGCTGTGGCAGCAATGCAGCACCTTCAGTAATCAGAGCCCTGGGTACAGACAATTAAAATGGCATCTGACCTCCCAGGAATAAATTCCTTTCTGTGTCTAGCTATAAAGCACAAATGGTGTAACTTGCCACTAAAAAGATGATAAAAGTCAGAGTTTGAAAAAAAAACCCATTGTTTTTAAAAATTCAGTTTCAAGCATCATTTTGGTTTCGTAGACACATAAAATACGTTTTTAACACACTTCTTGTCATATGCTTATTTATATGGTGTCAAAGGGAACAGAAGACTAAGTGGATATTAAGTTCTTCCGTAAATGTAACTTGTCAGAGGATGAACTAATGTAGAATTAGTTTTTTATTAAAGGACATGTAGGGTTAATTTACAATGTAAGATTCATGCCTCCTTGAATGAAACAATAAAATCCTACTTGCCCACTTAACTAAGATACTCCCTGGTCTCATGAACAGACTGAATGTTTCTCTATGAGCACATAATTGGAGGAAAACATCAGAAGTCCAGTCTTCATAACTACCTTCTAAATTGACCATGATATTTCCTTCTAAAATGCAAGTAAACATGGATATTTGTAAAATCAGATGCTACTGATAGATCTGTTGGTCCTTGCATAGAACATAAATATGCAGGGGACAGGTCTTCTGGGCATTAAGGGCATTAGAAAGTAATATAAGATATTCCTTTGGCCTTTTTTAGAAAGAAAAATTTTTCCTTTTATTGAGTTTGTTTTTTTATTGGAGGAAGAAAACCAACCAAAACAAACTCACTGATTCAAAAGCTTAGCCACTTTTAAAAAACTTTTCAAAGTTCCTTTGGTAATATTCAAATGGCCAGTGAGGTAAAAAAAATTCTAATAACCTCTCATATTATTTCCTATATCTCCTACTCTATTATTTCATATTATTTCCCTATAGCATCACATTCCTTCTACAATCAGTGCAAGTCATGAACTGTAATTAATTTTAATTACTGACACTTTGAAGGATAGTTTAACACTCTGTATCCCCAACTTCCTCATCACTCTATTATTTCTTCCAATCATCCTTTAATTTACAGGTGCCCTCAGGACTACTTAATAATTAAAAAGATTTAACAGATACAAACATTAAGGGCTTTTTTACAGCCAGACAAAACCAATTTAAAAGTTTGAAGCTTTCTTTTGTACAGAACTTTCCTGCTTCTTCACTGCCTGGAAACCTAGGAATCAAGAAAGCTGAATTCCCAAAGTGTTGACAATTTCAGTCAATTGGTAGAAATATCAAGAGACAAGGGAAGAAAGTAATTTCTCCTGCCTCAGCCCAAATCTTCATAGTCACATGTTCAGGTTATTCCTCAGAATAACAGGATGAAGGAGGAATGCCAGGAATGCAAGGGCATGTGACCATCAGGGCAGAATCAGGCAATGGTCCCAACCCTCCAGAGGAGGCATCTGCTATCATAGCTACAGCTCAGTAGAAGTTATTTTCCTTTTCTCTTCTTCTCACCCTCCAAAAAAATTAGAAGTGATTTTTCATTATCATCTGCTGTAGCCTTTCTTGCATCACAAAATTAAGACTGTCCATGTGTAGCAAAAAACCCTAGTAAAAAAATGTGGTTGAAGCTGAAATAATACAATTTGAAAATGCAGATGCAATGCCTCACTGCAACTTTGATTCAGACTTCTCCAATTTCCATTTTTCCCTTACATGCCTGGCTTTCCAGCCAGACTACCTCTTCTGTGATGCACAACATCTCCCAGGAGAGCTCCTGGTCTGCAAGAGAGATGTGGCTTAACTGAGATTTTAAATGCATGGGGAAAAAAGAGTACAAGATGAAGCAAAATTAAATCCCACAAGATCCCAGTGAAGTGCATCAACAGAAAGACTTCATCTTTTCATCTAAAACATTTTAGCTTTGGGACTTTTTCTTTTAATAACAAATTTCTGAGCTATGCAGATGCTTTTCATACTATGCATAGTCTCATTTAGTGGTTTGTTTTCTGTTAAAAAACAAAACTTTAGTGGAAAATAGTCCAGCACCCTTAGCTTGAGCCTCTGTGGGGAAGCCACAGCCACTTTTGTGTGACTAATGGTGTTTCGATAGAGTGGGGAAAGGACCAAAAAGGAATTTTTTTTCTCGAAAGTGTCTGTGCAAACTGTTTGTCTTATTACAGCCATCTGCTCCTAGTGTGTACTCAGTAGTAATATCTGTTTGCTTTATTGCCTGAAATATACTTTTATTACCTTTACTACTTCTTGTTAGCACTGCAGAGTCCATTATGTTACAGGGGAGTGATATAGGTTTTAATCCATCTTGCACATCACCAACAGAATTACTAAGGCCCAGATAAGTACATTATTGTTAGTAAACTGTGCACATGAAGGAAACTATCCTCTTGAGAAGATGACTTTCATCTTCTCAAACTATGTGTGTAAGGCTGATAGAAGAGAAAGAGACAGTTATTTTTATTTAGGAATTGAGTAGATGAGGTTTCTCATTACTGAAAATTACAAAATACCCATGATATCATTTTTGCAATCATTTTTTTAAGTTGAACTTTAAAAGGTAAATGGTCCCCTGTTACTAAAGGATCATCTTTTCAATTTGAAAATGAGACCCTGGGGTTCAGATGTTGAGAAACTGTTTCTGGGAGCTTCCTTCTGCCCACATGAGGTTTGTTTAGCACGTGAGTCTCCATTATTATTCTCAGACAAAATAATGCTTCTTTTTTTTCCTGTGTAAACTCTTTTTTTTTTCTTTTTTTTCAAATGACAAAGTAACAGAAGTTTTTAGGTAGCCTTGCTATAACTCCTGTTCATGAATAGAAATACATACATGTGACAATAGCAGTGGTGACCATCAGGTTGGCTGGAAACTTGACAGAACTAAATAGATGGATATTAATTACTTTCACCGGATGAGTACCTGAACATTTATATCAAAATCATTGCAGAAAACTACATGTGTATTTGGGCAGGAATAAAAAGACAAAACTAACATTCTTCCTGCCTGCATTTTTAAGCAAACATAAACTTATAATGTGGCAGTGCATTTGTACCACCACCTTCCATCTGGCAGAGCAAGCTGATCAATAGTCAGTAAAGGTGTCATCATCAAGAAAAGTCTAATGAATCATTTTCAAACATGCCCCTTTATCATTCACACCAACAAAGCCATGTATCCATGTAAAACGTATGATCAGCTGTCCCACAGAACATGCAGCCTCAATGCTACTGCAGAATTTTGCTTTGAACAGTTTTTTTTACCTCAATTTATATTCACATTATATCCACATTAAAGATATCTGTTGGATCACAGTGACTTCACCTCAGGAGATTATTTTGGTCAGAACAGCCCAGATTCTCAAGCATCTATCAGGTGTCACTGGTCATTTGAATACATTTCAGCCCAAAGGATTTCTGGCTATGTTACACAATTAAACTCCAAGTGCATTTCTGCATCAAAGATAAATCATTTCTATTCACATTTCTTTTTTTCTCTTTTTTTTTCCCCCTGACAGCAAACTTGTCAATCAGCTGGGCTGTTCAGGAGCCCAAGTTCATTCTAGGTGCATCCTTCCAAATGCAGAAGTTTGGTATTATCAAGGGTGTAGATAGGATCCAAGTTTGACTATCACATGGGAGAATAATCATGTAAACTATAATGAACTGTTTTCTTCCCTGTTTTTTCCTTGCTAAAAGTCATTTGTAAACATTTTAAAGCCCTTATTGTAGCCATTTGCCTGCATATTGAACAGTTGCTAATGAGGATGATAACACGATATTCAGACCCAGGCTGGAGGCGCATGTCAGCAAGTGGTGCCTTCAGCTTTCCAACACCTGTCATAGTCCTGAGGGAGAGAACACCAGGACTTTGAGGGAATTACCAACCATAACCATGCAGGATTTTCTGACCTTATAAGAAAAGGCATGGAGGAGCTGCAAGCCTAATGTCCCTCTTCCAGCAACTCCCACATACAAACCCAAAGCACAATTTTGATGTGCATAGCTTGCAAAGAACCTCACACCACCTTTACACACTTTTTAATAGTGTTTGTATTCTACACTGAAGATGAACAGTGTAGAATACAAAAAAAATAGGATAGAGATGCTTCCAGTCCCAGGGGCCTGGGATCTAGCACAGGGAATTTGCTGCTGCTCTTTTTTCTGTTTCCCTTGTGAATTCCTCCAGCCTGTAGTTCCAGGACTTAGAGCACAAATTCTGCCATTTTTAGACAGAATTACTTTGAGACAGAATTAATGGAAAAAGACAACTAAGAAGGCTCAGAGTTATATTAGCTCTGTCATGACACTGTCAAGGAGCACAAACTATTTCCGACTTTTTCTTTAGCAAAACAGATAAAACAACTGTAAATTTTGACATAATAGTGATAGAAGGCTAAGCATGTAATAATTGCTGTGAAGCAGCATATATTGTTGCATGATAATTCTGGTAACTAAGTAGCAGCTTTATGAGAAACAGGAGTATTAAAAGGGTGATCTACATTCAAGTTCTACCCCCTTCTTTCTTTAATAAGTGCACAATTAAGTCCTGGCATCACTGTAAAAACATTTCCCTATAAAATTAATAACTAATTCTGATTCACTAGAAGACAATGTTAAACAATTAGAGTGACAATTATAGCACCCACATTTCCTTTACACACATTTTCGTAGGTAATCAGTTACTCACCAAGGGAATAACAGCAAAACTGGACTTTTTATAGCTAAATTTGTTTTGTTAATATAGAGATGTCCAAGGTCTTCCAACAAAACTTTCAGATAAAATCTCTTTCTTCTGGAAGTCTATTTACTAGAGTCATCACCTGCAGCCCATAGGTTCCCTCCACCCCCATTACCCAAGAAGGCTGAGTGTTGTTATTGTCTTGTCAGAATCACAAACATGTCATTAGCCTCCTTCAACTTATCCTGTTTCAAGATATCCCCCTTAGGTTCTTTTCTTTTCTTACCACCATTACTCACTGGTAGGAAGAGAAGGTGAGTGATGGGAAGAGATCATTATTAAAACAATTCAGTTCTTCTTCTGACTGCTGCTAATAAATCTGAATATTTAACAATCCAATTATTGGTGTCCCTACCTCAGACCAGTAAGTCTCCTTCACTCTGGCTGGCAGATTGAATAAATGAATTGTTGTTCAAGGTCTCATTTAACATCCAATAATATCAATCCAATTGATACAACCTAGAAATAATGATACTAAAAATGAGTTATGCAAAGTTGTATGCCCATATCAATGAAATTTCTTCTTTGGGATGCCAGCACTAGGTTTCATCCCAGCTGCACCAGCTATAATTTCTGATTTAAAACAGCTGGATGGCCAAACCTGAAATTAAATAGCTGGATTGAAGGCCCAGAAGTGAGACAGAAGGAGACTGAAGCAGTCTATAAATGAAAACCAGAACAAGCTTTGACTTTAACAACCAATTTTCAGTAAAAAGACGTGTTGAACACCACCAGGCCTAATTAAAATGCAGTACTTCTACAGCTCAGGAATGGAGTTCAGGTTCTTGTAGAAATTGGCGTGAAACTCACATTCTTCCCTTTTATCATGGCCAGGCAGACTAAGTGAGGAGAGCTGGTGTCCTTGGACAAAGTCTGGCCAGAGAACATGCTACTTCTTCCTATGCTGTTCCTACATTTTATACCAATATAGTTCCCCTGGTCTCAATGCAATAACAAAGGCTTTCTCTTCAAAAAGGGAAATTAAACATCCCATTTGTAAATGTGATGATCTTCATATTTTGCACAATTTTATTTAAACTTAGCCTAAAGTAACTATGACCATGCATTAAGAGGTGTTCTCAATAGTAATTTCAAATGTGTAACTTTTCTGTACCATATAGGTTCAGATTTTCCTTTTTTTTTAATGTCTGAATTACTCATATATTAAGCCAATCTTTAATTTAACAAGACAAGTTCCTTCTTGAAACACAAACCTGAAAAGTCTTCAATCAAAAGAAAAATTTTGAAAACACATTTTTCACAGCCATTTCCAATTAGTTTGAAATCTTTGCACTAATTTGCCAAGAAATAATTTTTCCTCTCTAATGGGGTCACTATCAAGAAACAGCCACAAAATTCTGAACACTTAAAACTGCAGTGCAGAATTTCACTTAGATCTACTGGTGCAGCACAGGAATGCAGGACTATAAAGCCCAAATGTTTTGCTTGCACTACGTGTCAGAGAGCCAGGCACACAACAGTGACACTGGGGGTTTATTTCAGATGAGTAAGCAGAAAGTGTCACGAATTTCCCCTCCCCTCAATGTGGTCCCAGAACTCATTATCTCCTGGGTTGTCCCTGCAATGCAGGCTTGGAGATGTGGTAGCTTTATGTACACAATGATAGGCTTAAAATGGATGAGATTTTCAGGAACATAAAGTTCTTGGAAAAATAGGGCATGATCTTTGCAGTCGTGGGGAAACGTAGTCAGAACCTTGAAATAGCATGCTAATTGCCCTGAGTAAAGCAATTTGTTTTATCTGTCTGCCACTTGGTTTCCTGCAAAGCACAAAAAACTATTATGGGATTTTACTGAAACTAATTACTACTATTTTATCACAAAGGTTGCTGAAGCATAATCCTCTCACTTTCATTCTGTGTTTCTCTCACAAACTATGTCTCCCCTTCCTTCATCCTGAATTTAACATCTTATGGAAAGTCAAGAAGTACTTTAATCATCCAGAGTTGTAATAGATCCTGCTGATATTCAGCCTCACACTATAATAATATGGAGTGATGGCACAGTACATCAATGTAAACTCTAGTAAGCTGCATACACCACTGCTTATTTGTTCATAGGAAACCTGCTCCCCCAAAGCTTGAGACGTGCTGTAAGGACACCACCTGCCTCCCCACAGAAACACTCCTGAATGACAAGCTGAGCACAGGGTAATTTGTTCCCCTTTTCCAACTTACACACGCAGGAACTGATAAGAATATGTTTAAAACACTGATGATTTGGTGAGTAAATAGTGACAGTGCATCCTGGTATTAATGCAATATCTTGGCTTATAATCATAATTTTTTAGAAGCCCTGAAATACCCCATTTTGATCATCAGCATGAAATCCTGGTGATGTTGAGATACCTCGTTAGAATGGTTGGCAACTTGTCTTTAATTGAAATTATTATTCTTTTGAAATGAATGACACTGCCTGAATGTGTTCTGTCACATCTTGATAGTTAATTAAATTGATTTTATCAGAATAGTCAACCACACAAAATGCAACCTATTAAAGAATGTATTTGACAAAAAAAAATTGATCATCATACTCTTATTGATATGAAGTACAGACACCATCAGCACTTTTCACCCAATATAACCAGCAAGAGTTCAAAAAGTGTCAATGTACAAAGGAATTACAATGCACTTTTTTAAAAGTGCCCTTCTACAAGGCTAATTTTTCTGTACAGAAAAGTAAGTGAAGACTGGTAGTTAGAAAGCACAGCAGTAAGAGGACCTTGAAGTAGGTGAGGTGAACATTTTCTTATTTCAAAAAAGAAGTAGGGAGAAAATAATGATTTTTGCCATTGAATTGTAAAGTCAGAGCTGCTCTTAAAGGAAGACTCTCAGTCCTATAAATTTTTAAATTTAAATTTTAAAAAAAGTTTTATCTACCCAAATGTATGTGCCTTCAGATACCCAACAATAATCACTTCTTAAATCATATATGTGCTGCATATCACATTTTCTTTTTTCACATTTCTTGTGGATTTCTTACTCAGTATGGTGGTATTTTTTAGTTCTTGTGTCCATAGAGACATCAGATCAAATCCTGTGATGTTTGTGCTGGCTGACTTTGAAGGCAATGTTATTAAAGACCTGTTATTCAGATCTTCATCTGAATCCAGCCTTCAGTGTGTTAAGCATTTGAGCCCTTATTTTTGTGACATTCTGAGTCCACTCATTGTAGGTGGGTGGATACTTGACATCAACGAAGCAACGAAGCCGGCCAACAAAGCAAAAATATGCCATGAATAATCATTCACATGCATGAACAAATGCACTTTCACTGCGTTACCAGTTATCCAGTTCCATCCCCAAAAGCATGCACACCTCAGGGAGACAAAACCAGACTGAATCAGATCCCCTACACCTCTGTGACAACAGTCAAAACCAGCACTTTTACAGAAGGAGCCTTAAGTCCGTATTGCATTTAAAACTCTCAAGATACATGGACACTCTCATGGGGTAATATTTTCAAAAGGCCTCAAAGCAGATTTTTAAAAGTAAACTTTCAGATGCACACATGTAGGAGAATTAAATCCTGCAGGATATCTTTTCATAGTGCTTGTTGCATAAAGCAATGAGAAACCATCTGTATATTTAGGCATCTAAATCCCATCTTAAAATCCACCTCTAAGTAGTTTAACTGCAAGTCCTCCTGTCCAAGTCACTAGGATTCAAAGCTTATTACCTCTGAGTATCCTGACATTAGATCCTATTGATTTAATAAGATACAAGATCCTAAATCAGTTGTGTGGGTTTCAGCTATTTTAAGGGTGATCTGCAGAATAAAACAAACCAAAGATTACCACTTTTCTTTAGCCACAGGAAAAACAATAACAGTGAAGAAACTGGATCCTGCAACTAGACATTGTGTGTCACCTTATGTAGGATACAGAGTTCATGTAGAGTTAGAGTCAAAAGGGAACAATTTCTATTTCCACAGCTTGAAGGAACATCACTGCTAAAGAGTCAGTCTGCTTTTGCAGCTCCCCTGCCAAGCCTCTGCAAGGTCCTGCCCAAATGAGTGGCTCAGTAGGAAGCACTGGTAGGCTGATAGGAAAAGAAAGGAAGAGCTGCTTCTTCAATATTGCTGAACTATTTTTCTTCAGGCCTTTAAGCTGATCTGCTATTCCTGAGCTTCAAAATGTCATCTGATAATACAGCAACTCTTGGAAACAAACAAGTCCACATTCCTTGTCTGGAATTGGTACAGAAGTTGTCACAGGATTTCGATCTGATTTGCTTAACTGTACCTACCATGGAGGCCATACAACCTGCTCCAGTCGCTATAAAATGCAGTAATTTCTTTAAAATGCCACACATTAGCCATGCTGTCATTTGCCACAGCTGAACACCACCACATCTGATAGTGTAAACTAACAACTTGATGACTTCTCTAATCACTAAGAAAGCAAGCAGGGAGGGGAAGGGAGACAAAATCCAAAATCATGTTGAAATCATGTAAAGGCTGAACTTACCTCTCAAAAGGAAAATTTATATTTCCCTCCTCCTTTATCAAACATGCACTCTATATTGTTATTGCTATACGGAACCACGTTTGTTTGCTCATCTATCTCTGCCACTTAGACACATTGCACTAACCACAAAACGAGCTGTAGCAAGGTGCTCTGGGAACTGACAGAAACAAAAGCCTCCCATACATTCACAACAGGTCTCCCAGCTACAACTTAATTTAAAGTCATGCTTTAAAAAAAAAAAAGGGGGGGGGGAGGGGGTGTGGAACTGTGTATTAGAAAATGAGGTTGCTGAATATCAGTGTGCAGGCAGGTGGAATGAGATAGCATACTGTGCAATATGCATTTTTCTCACTGCAGAATTAATGCTGGAACATAGTACAATATATGTATAAGAAAATCAAATCACTAATAATTGCAGCATGTGCTCCAAGTGAGTGATTTTATGCAGTGCTAGTGGGCACAAAGACAGTTGCTGGGAAATCTGGAAAATCTGATCTGACACCTTACAAAGATGTTGGTAAAGGCCAGAAGGCACCAGTCAAGAAACAAAAGCTCTGATTCCTGCCTCAGAAGAAGCTTGCCTGGAGCATGGCCATTGTAGACCATAACAACCCCTCAGTGCAGCCCCACAGGGCAATGTTCACAACATGCATGACAGTAAAGGATCAAATTTGTTTGTCTAAATCATGATTTAATGCTCTATTCCACTGGACACAAACAGCACCATGTTCTTTGGTAGTATGAACATAACAACACATGAAAACATCATCATTTTTATAGTCCTTTTCTTTGGAAAAGTCCCATCACCTTACCTGGAATCAAAAGCTTTGTATTACCATTCTTTCCAGCTGTCGTTAAGATGTCTCAGGAAGCTCCTGATGAGCCATGAATTATCACAAGATGGAAATCATCATTAATGGAACTGCTTAGATTTGCGGTGAAAAATTAGATAACCTAATTTGTAGTTCAATTTCCAAGGCACCTATTTGTTAGCTAAGTAATTTACCACCATCTTTCATCATTTAAGTCCTTTTCCTCTCTGAAGATTTAATTAGTTTGCTTCTCTGTCTCACACACAATTTTCTTGAACTGCTTCAGGCAGTCCCAACAACCCCCCAAGAAATGTCCCCACGAACACAGAGGAGAAATCAATAACTTCCATGCCTGTTCAGTAAAAGAGCGCAGCATTTTCTGATAGCTGCAAACAAGATGGGATTTAGGCCAGAAATGTTTCCTAGTCAAGCATGAAAACAACACTGGTACCCTGCTGGTAAGCAGCCATGCAGCCCGAGAATGACCAGTGGCAGAACACATCCAGGTTCAGGCCTTTTGAAAACGATTTGCCCTGAAGAAATCCCATAAATAATCTAATGTGAAACAAAACCATGCATTTCATCTCTCATAATAAGCACACAGCATGATGTGTGAGAACAGCTATCAAACTGCTTCCAAGATGAGAGCTCAGTTCAGTAAATTCTCTCTTATTTGTCTGTGCTTTTTTTCTCCTATTATACATTATCAAGTTTCACTAAACTGCCTTATGAATATGTCTCTAAATTAACCTCAAGTCTACTCCTACTCGCTTTTGCAGAGGTCGGTGTAAACCTGTCATTAAATTCAGCAGGGATAGGTTTGGGTCCAGAATGAGTAACCTTTCCTTACTTTCCTTGTTTGCTATCTTTATTTCACCTTGGTCTAACCTTAATTACACAGTAACTTAATATTATCCTTCCTATTCACACAACCAAGTAATTGCCCTCCTTCTGTCATCTCTGCTATTTTTAACACACCCTTTGTTGTTTTTTGAATACTAATACAAACATTGATACCAATCAAAGAGTATGCAAACAGGCTACTGGGCTTGCACTTAACACTACTAGAGGAGGACGATAACTGGGACTTGGGGGACAAAGTGTCATTCCCTACACCTTTACATGGTACCCAGCACACCAGCCCTGGTGTGACAAATGCTACCATCTCTGCCTAAATCTTTTTTCAAGATTCCCATTATTTCAGTCTTCAAGCATCTCATATCACTTCCTTTCTGTGCGAGCTAAGGAAGTGACTGTTTGCTCAAGTATTTGAGACATTACAGACTGTGAAATGTGGGAATGTTTCTTTTGACTTCAGAGCAAGAATCACCTGTGTCCCATTTGTATCATTTCCACTGGAAGAAAGTGTTGGTAAACTAATTAAATGAAGAGTCAAAGTGAATTTGTACACCCAGCTGTGGGGTGACTCTGGGTTATGGCCTCTTCCATTAGTCCTGCTTTACATTTATACATAGCACTTATTAAGCATGTCAATGGTTATGCATGTTGCCTCTTTTGGATCTAATCCTTGGGTGCTTAACTATGCCTTGGCAGGTAGAGAAAGCTTAGGAACATATATTAGTTGCTTATATTGCATTAGGAGAGATAGACCAGGTCTGTTCAATGATTCTTCAAACTCATTTTCTGAGGTTTGCTGGAGTGCCATGCATAATGAGAACAAGACATGCATGGAGCTTTGGTTTCATCACGCTCTTACTCAGCATTCAGAGGATTTTGGACTGTTTCTCTGAGCTGGACATGTTAAAGACTGTTGTTTTGGCACAGAGTACTGAGCACTAATGTGCTTAACCCTTTTATCTCGGGTATTTTTTGTTCAGATCGTGGGAAGAATCTACAGAAAGATGAAACTTGTACTCAGGGCAGCTTGGGACCAGCACCCCCTGAGTTGCAGGTGCAACTGTGAGGGCTTGTCCAGACTACACAAGCCTACACTCAGAGTGTCAACCTTCTGAGATGCATGCTACCTTCCTAACTGTTAGCCTCTTAGTCTTGCTACAAATTAAATAAAAATGAATGGCAGCTAACTATAAACTGCCACGTGGAATCAGACTATGGTCATTGTGGCAGGTATCATGCCTGATGTAGAGCAAATGATTTTGGTAAGGGCTGTAAAACCTTCTCCCCTGGGAATATTCAGGCACTGTACTGCCATCAACATGATTTATGGGCTATATTAGCACTCTGCTCATGAGCCTTACTCTCCCCAGAAACTTTAGGAATTGGGAAGGTGGAAAGATGCTCATAAAACAACAATATATTTGACATGCTGTTCAGTAGGATCAGAAAGCAATCTGCAGAGGTCTGACTGCTGACAAGGAATGCTGTTTAAAAAATCACAGTAACTGTCAAACTTATTCCTTCTACCATCCAGGATACAAGGCCAATTTACAAAAAGACCTTGAACAGTCATCAATCACCAAACACATCTGACAGTCACATCAGCCATATAGCCTGGGCAAGCATTTTGTGTCCTCAGAGGCAGCTTGGTGCTTCAAGCTTCAGTAACACAGCAGTAGTCAGAAAGGCCACCAGTCTGTGCAAGAGAGGCAGAGGTTTCCCTACATGTCAGGTAGCAGCTTGACCTTCTGCTTTTTCATTTTGCTTCCTACCAGCCTTCTAATACATCAGGACTCAGCTGTGACTTTGCCTCAAGTCCTAAGGAAGGTACTTGTCCCGTGTCCATGTAAAAGACAATATTCTGGAAAGGCTTTTCTCCCCAGTGTATTGCATGGGATACTGGAAAGTCCCAGGGGAGTCTTCAGCTGTTTCTGATGCTTCCTGCAGGGATGTGCCACAAACATCACATTCCTCCCTCTGCCAACACAGAGGCTGTGCTGTGAGACCTATTTGAGCTAGATAAAAATAAAATGCTTCCATGGCATGTACCTCAAATTGGAAATTCAGCAGCACAACTCACCTTTGTTAACCTTCACAATGGCTTGTTGCTTTTCATTTTCTTTCCATTTTTCTTTTCTTTCAAATTGTAAAAACAAACTTTGCCTAAGAAAATTCACATTAATTATGTAAGACATTATACAGAAAGAGGGTGTGTCCAGGAATAAAGCCATTCCTACACGTGAGATCATTTCACCTCAGCTAGAGAGCTCATGTGAATCTCTCTCCAACTCTTTTCCTTTCTTTTTTTATTGTTTTACTGCTTTCCTTTGAAATACTGCTGCCATTACTCATGCAGCCTCAAAATAATTTCTTGGGTGCACCTGCTTTTAATACCTTTTCCTCTCTCTGTGACTCCTTCTCCCATATATCCAGCACAGGACAAAAGTTTCCTGTAGTACACAAGCAGGGAACGCCACAGATCTGCTGCAGTATTCCTGAATGTAGCTCACAACATGTACAAAGCCTGTTAGTAATTTTCCTTTAAACAGCTTTTGCAAATGTCCTGATATGCAAGATAGAAGCAAATGTATCACTATACACTGGGCCAAGAAAAATTGATGGCGATGACTTGCAGATTTTGGAAAAAGTCCATTTCTCCTTCCCTTTTTTATTAAAGTTCCCTCTGAGACATCTGTACAAAGTTCATTCTTTTTAACTGTCTCCTTGCAGTCTTGGAAACATTTTGTCTCAGTCCCCTCACAGTTCCTGATATATGAGCATCTGACAGGGTTCTCAACACACCTGCTCCAGCAAAGGAAAACGATTTCTTCAGAGGGCGAGATTTTTTCTTAGCTATTTCAGGTTAGAGCCTCTGCTGAGCTTGTATAACACTTGGAAATAAAGCAATTTTTAAAAGGTGGGGGGAAAAAAAGAAAACTTCCACACTTTGGGAAGTATACCTTCATCTCATTCTAGGTCAGTACTCTGACCTGGACATACATCTCCACCTTTTGCTTCTTCTTTGCCTTAGCAATGGGATGCTTACTATATTAAAGCATTATTTTTCATCCTCCCTTTACTTGAAAAATGTTGTCCTTTGTCTGAAAGGTCACCAGCATTTTCTAGCAGTTATCTCCAAGCAATAGAAAGCCAAGGCAATATTTTTCTTATACCTGTGATGCAAAATTCTCATTCTAAGATGCAATGCCTACAATCCAAGTGAGTTCAATATACTGTACCCTCATAATATTTTCTGACATTACTGTGTGGCAGGAAAGTCTAACCTCCCCTGGATGGAAAAAGATATGCCTAAGTACATGCACTTGCTTTTAAATAAACTAATTGCACTTTTCTTCCTTTCTAAAATACAACATGCTTCAGGTCCACTTTGCTCTTGCCAGAGACAAAGTAAGCACAATTCAATCCATTTTTCAAAAGCAGAAATGTCAAGGTCTGCTTTCTGGCACACAGCTACCACTGTAGCTACCACAGACGTTGCTGCAGAAAAGGCATAAGGCTTTGCCTCTGACACAGGCTGTTGGAAAGGGCAAGAATAGCAGCTTTCCTACTCAAATCATTTCTCTACAGCTGAAAGGCCAGTTGTACTTATTAAGACAACTAAACCTCCAAAGGAAAGAGATTTGAAAAACTATGTAACTGCCTGATTTCTATAGACTCTGGCCAGCTTTATTCCAGTACACTAGTTTTGCTCTGGCACAAGCCAATGCTTTATTATTGCATACATATACAATACTGACACATGGAAGGATGTGGAGGCCAGGTCTCAATCTCATTGTGAAGATGTTTAGCCATGATTTTCTTGCCTCTAATATATGACTATATTATCATGTGAAATCTCACAGTATCTGAAGAAAACAATTCTGAAACTGACATTTCATCAGTTCACTTGACAGGGACAAAGACATGGAAGGAACCCGGTGCATCACTGAGTTGTGGCTTCTACAATCATATGCACAGCATGCTTAATTAAGAGGGGTCTGTACAGAATTTTAGCCTGGAATACCTACAAGACCTTGTTCTTATTTTTCATACGCTTCTTCCAATTTTCAGAAAAATCTAAATTGTTCCTGGAGTGCTACAATTTGTATCCAGGAAAGGTTATTTGTAACAGCCACAGGTACTTAGCTGTCAGCAAAGTAGAAACACTCTTGGGTTTGTCTGTATTCTGCCTATTTCCCAGCCCTACGTTGTTGGGATCACATGGGACTCTCCATTAAAGGCATCTGGGCATGACATTCTCACTTCACAGAGATCCATCAATGGTAAATTTATCATTAGCCTGCTACCAGTTTTCAGCTGGTAAGAAAAGAGATATGAACATTTCTACTATTTCTAAGAAATGCCATAAAGCCAATGGTAATTTTTACATGTGTGAGGCCATGCTCTCTGCAAACATAGCATTTATCAAATCCTAACAGGCACCATCCTCTATTTCACCAGGAGGATGCATATGTTTAGAAGACTGCAGGATTTTCAAGGTAGCTTTATAGGTTAATATTTTGCAAAATTAACTTCTAAAACTTCTGCACAATTCTATGGTTTATGGACAGTCCAGAAAATGAAAGGCCAAAAGATTGCCAAGAAGGAATGAATTACACAGTACTTTCAGATATCAGAATGAAAGTTTCATTCCCTATCTGGGTACCAGCCCAATTTCTACAGCTGTAAAGTAGAGACTACTAAGAAGCATTTCAGACAGCTTAAAAGTGAATTTCCAGCCTCCTTTGAATTCAAAGAGGTAATTATTCATAACATTAGAGTTGCTTTTAGAAAGACACACTCTTCAATCCTCACAAGTTATGCCCAAGACTAGTAACAGGCTTGAGTTTCACAACAGGTTCTTTTCCCAAAGTCTGCCTTTCAGACAAAAATTTT
This sequence comes from Corvus hawaiiensis, assembly GCF_020740725.1. Taxonomy (NCBI): domain Eukaryota; kingdom Metazoa; phylum Chordata; class Aves; order Passeriformes; family Corvidae; genus Corvus; species Corvus hawaiiensis. The sequence continues at coordinate 110,370,084 of NC_063214.1, read as the reverse complement.
CTGTGAGGTAAGGCCAAATTCCTCAGACTACACAGGAAAGTTTACAATAAGAAAAAATAAGTCTATAGCAATATTAGTGGAAACACTTAAAGCTACACATCCCTTTAGAAAAGAAAAAGCTTTCTGGAAGCATGCAAACGTAAAGGTCTGAAGATCTGGTGCAGTTTGCAAATGCAAATCAGGTTGGCAACAGAGATGCCAACTTTATGAATAAATACCTCTAGCTGTAATGCTTCATCTTCAGTACTCAATAGGCCAAGGCATCTTCCTAGTAATGTGAGTTCTTCTATGTTTTTTGATCTAAAAATATCCAAAGTTTCAGAAATAGAGTGAATTTTTTTTCAAGATGGAAATCCTGTTTTCTGTCTACCGTAAAAAATATCAAATGTTTTTCATGAAAAACAGCTTCCAGAAGAAAAAATACTTGCATTCCCCCTCCATTTTTTTTCCTTTCCCATCACTTTACAGGGGAAGGTTAATGCTTTATCATGTTGCCAGGTAAATAGGTGCTTGCTCAGATAGTCAGCAGGAATTAATGGCATTGCAGAACTATCTGCAAAATGTAGAGTTTACACAATGTTTTGCACATTTATATTGATTAGAAATAGCAATAACTGATGCCAGTGATGTGGTTTCAGTAGAACACAACACAGAAGTTTCTCCTCTGTGATTCTGACTACAGCACTGCAAGCAGTGTTACACTGGCTCCAGTCCATCTCATTTCATTTTGTCTGCAAGTGCATCAAAATGTAACCACCTAGTCTGAGGGAAAAGGAGGAGAAGGAAATATTTCAGCCTTTTGGAAATAAGCAGCTAATTTTCTTATTTTGTGAGGTGAATTCCAATAAGACCTCCAGAGGCAAGGCTGTCAGATATCAATGTCAGATGTCTGCCTCACTCCTACAGCACAGGGAACTAGGGAAAAGTACTGGATACCTGCGTGGAATCCAGCCCTCCTCCAAGGCAAGGCGACCTGTGGAGCAGTGCTGTAAGGCAGACTGATGGCTTCCCCAGTGCCACTGAGCACATCTCTGCTCAGCTCAGACAAGAGGAGTGCTGCCTGTGGCTTGGGCCTTTCCTCAGGCTGCAAAGGTTTGATGCTGTTTTTACCCTCTGAGAAAGGCATCCAAATTAATCATTTGTGTCCAACTCCTATGAAAGCTGACCCAGGAATGTAAGAGCTATGAGTCAGAAGGTGAACAAATCAAATGGAGTTGGACTCTCACCTGTGGTGGGCAGGAAGACATACAGAGCCCATTCTGTGAAAGACACAGGCATTTTCTGCTAGAGCAGCATCAGTCTGGGAGTTTAAGTAATTGTAGGAGCTCTAGGAGCTTTCCTTCTGCCCAGCTAAGTGTGCTAGCCCCCAAATTAAAGGCAAGCTGGTTATTCCTCTTCAGGTCCCATGGTGCTTGCTCCTTTCAGCACACAGCAGCACAAAGTGAACAGAAGGCACCAGGAATACTCTTTGCAATGTAGTGAAAAGTTCACTGGCTCGGGCATCACCCTGGAACATGTGCTGAGACACAAGCCAGCTCCCAGCTCTTACCAGAAGTGATTATACAAACAGTCTGTCTCTGCTGCTCTATCTCATTCCAGAATGACATGATTTTGGTTGGAACACCATTTATAAATCACACTGAGGAGAACGTTTTAATAATTGAATTTGAAATAGATAACACCACACATGCACACGTGTTTACATTTTCACACACGTGTACAGTGACCACCAGTTTACAAGCTACACTGGCATTTCAAATGACAAAGTTCAGCCTGTCTCTAAACTGAGGTCTCATGAAGCAATTACTCCACTCCTGGGGTGCCCAGGAGAAGAGACTAGCAAAGTAAAGCCATGATTAAATAACACTGAGTTCTAATGCTGTCTTTCAACACAGATGTTACTGACTTGTTGTCTACATATGCTTTTGAGTTTTCTATATTAAGTGCCATCTTACACACACAAGCTGTTCCAGGCAAAGCAAGTGACCACCTATAGGAGGCAGAAAGAGGACAAAACCTTAAAAAACCCTAAGGAAAACCACACTTAGACAAACTAGAAAACAGTCTCAAGAAGGAACAGGCACAGCCAACATAGTTTCTCCAATGAATGATGTAAGCAGCTTTGAAGAGGGAAGTAGTTTCCATCATAATGAAACACAAAATATCAGCCACTGCTCCCAAGCTGTTGCAGTGGGTGCACTGACACAGTCATGTCTCGGCTGCATTAAGTCTGGTGGCACTGATATCTTGGATCTGTGTTCCCTGTCCATGTACTCACAGTTAATTCAGAGAGAGATGGGTAATTTTTTCCCCTAGCATGATGAGAGCACTGGAAGAAGATTTTTGCCCTAATCTGCAAGGTAAGGAAACTCCACTTGCCAAGATCACCTAATATTTCATCAAGGCAGTTCCTGTCACTGAAAGAACCTGGGGCTTTGCCCTTGACCTTCTCCTGAAGCACAACTTGGTAGTGGGTTTTTGTATTTTAGGCCAGCCAATAAGCATGTAAAAATTTGGGGAAACATTTTGCAGGCTTCTGTGAATTGAACAGACACTTTTTAATGAGATATTTGTTCACGATTCTCTACAATTTCTTGGGACTGAGTTGAAGAATTAGGAAACCTCACACATTTTGTTTGTGCTTTCTACTCCTTGGTGCCTGACTGGTAGATCTCCCATAGAGTATCCCACAGCCTGCAGAGCAAGGCTTCCTCAGGCTTAAAGCAACCACTGCAGGCTACACCTGATCTCAACTACTTCATGCCTCCCCAAAAAATTGTGCAGGCCATGAAATACTGAGGCCTTGGATAGCTGCTGCACACCAACTTCTCAAAACTGACTGAAAGAACCAGTGTAAGGACCATTTCTGTGTCGTTCAGACACCTGGAACAGACACAGGCAAGACCCTTCAAGGTCTTTGAATGATGAACACAATAGTTTGAAGGATTCTAAGTAGGAGGACAAAAGAATATTTCAGCCACAGCAGAATAATATTAAGGAAATAGCAGGATTCAATCCTGGACCATCTAAGGGAAGGGGAAAAAACTAGAAAGAAAGCAACAGATGTAGTATTGGATAATAATGATTCAGAATTATTTAATGCACTGTTTTGACAGACTTCACATCATAAAAGTAAAATCAGACCTTCTTAATAATAAAATATAGATAGAGACAGAAACACACCAGAGCAACAAAGAACATAATGGAAGATATTTGAAGCTATTTTGACATTTTTTTTCTTTTTAAACAATAGAATTTACGTAAATTTGTAAACTAGTCTGAATATATTCATGAGATGTGGAAAAATAACAAGAAATACTTTTAAAATAAAGGCTAAACTGACTGTTTCAGCCATTTCACACCCGCACTAATAGAACAAGGACATGAAAATTACTGTATAGCAAATATTCACTAATGGCTATCATGTGATCTTCAGTGTCATTGGAGAACATCCTTTTGACTTCTGTAGAATGAAGTTATATTTGAGTAACTGTGGAATGCTGGTGTTCTGCTTTTACTAGAAAATATATTTATTTATACTTAAAGATGACTGCTGTGAAAAGCCTTGGAACTTGAAACACAGCTTTCTGAACAGAAGACTACCTGTAAAAATACCTTCAAATTCAAGGTGACTTTAGTCAGCTAAGATTCACATCACAAACTGTGAAGCATCATGAGTACCTCCTCTTTAACATCCAAACTCAGACAACACCACAACATACACATTTATAAACTATCCATCTTGCAGATATACAGGGTTTATCAGACTGTCCACTGAATCCTCAGCTGACCCCTCCTGCACTTCTCATGCCAGCCATCTGCTGACCCTCTGCATAGGGAGCCTTTAATGCCACCCACCTCACAGTGATTATCCCAGGCAGTGGCTGGAGAACCTATACTGATGGGGAAAATGGAGCAATCAGGGTGCCCTACCAGTATAAAAGTACTTATAAAAGTATATTTAATTCACCCTTGAGTTTATACAAGTATAGAAAAGGGTATATAGTGCCTTTGGCAGTCTGTTTGCCAGGAGTGGCTAACATTAAGGTGGGAGTTAGGAATTAGAAAAAGATAGTATGGTTACTAGGGATATTAGTGGGCAACAATAGGAATTTGACTAGATAAAAGTCAAGCAGGCATGAATGAGGACCTGAACTACAGAACCAGGAGAAAAAACAGGCAGAACAGGCAGGCAGAAATGCACAATGGTGAGGACAGTGGCAAGTCTGGATAGCAGCTACCATATTCTCATTAAATTCATACAAAAGCAAGGATGGCTTCCGAGGAGATGTGGTCGCATGTCTGAGAAGGCAGTAAAACACACAACAAATACATGTCTGTGCTTCAGCTTCCACCAATTATGTATACTCAGCCCCCAACAAGCAGCATCACCTCAAACTGATGCCACACATTTTTTATTCTTGGAGACAGACCACACCAGGAAATGGCATTGGCATTAACACCATGCCTGCCGTTTGCATCACATTTAGCACATTAAGTGCAGTTTTCCCCAGTAGATCTGCCCTCTAACTTAAGCCATTTTGCTGCTTCCAGAACCAAGATAGAGGTGTGGATGTTTTTAAATGGCATATGAAACAGTTTAGCAAGTTGTCAGTCAGCTCATGGATTCAAAGTGACTGTAGTGGCTGTGCTACATGGCTTAAAGAGATGAAGCTGGAGATCTGGAAGGGACAGTGAATGTAATATTTAGATATTAGTGGAGACGGCTGACCTAACAGTAAAGGGAGAAGTGAGCAGGAAGTTAAGTCAATCAGAGTTAAAAATGCAAAGCACAACTCCCTGATATGAAATAAAGGACAGGAAAGGTTAGCAAATGGAAGGAAATCAAATATATGTTCCATAGGGATGCCTATTGAAACAGTTTCTGAGTCTGCACTTCTGGGTTAAAGCAGCCTACCCTAAGCAGCAAGAGAGCACTGAGAAGTAATGTACTGGCAAGGCTTTGAGAGCTTGTGTCTCTTCCCAACATTTTCAGGTTTTCCTATATCTCAGAAGAGGGCACTGTGGGATGGAGAGCTACTAAACACAAGAAAATTCAGCTGAGTTCTCAACAGGAATTGCTGTCACCATATAATTTGCAATTAATTACTTCTTTTGTTTTTATCCAGAGATCCGTGTGTGATCTATTTGCTCAAATGCATGAGCATTCAAATGCAGAGCTTGCTCATTCTCTGATGTTGGAGGAAGTTCTCTACCCTTTTGACATATCATCATCCCCAATCACAGAGAGGTTTACAATTGCTGAGAGACTTTATTCCCAAGAGAAATACATATAATTTTGGGGGTTTTTCCACTCTATTTCTTATTAACAACATACAACGAAAATGGTCTTTCTCCTTGCTGAGAGGTAATGTCTCTTTAGCAATTAAGGTTGAAAGAAGATGAACTCTCAAAACACATGAATACCAGATATAGTGCATGGACAATTAAACCCAAATTATATGAATTCTACATATTCAGGATAACACAAATATTGTACCTGCTTCCCTATTGCCTTGTTCTTTATGTAACTATACATATACTGCATGGATCTAAACTGCACTGTGGATTGCACAGGCCTGGCTTTGTGCATGTATGTGTTTTTTACACTTCCTGTCCATAAATGTAAATGAATGCATAAGAGCAAAAAGCAGTAGTAAATCAGTCACTGGGTTTTCCCTCTGTGCTCTTTCCTTGATTGAATCAATAACAAAGCCGGTCAGCTCCTGATGAAGCAAATTTCCACTGCTGGCAAGTTGAAATTAAATATTTTGTAGAAACATGGTTCTTCTGTGAATTTGCTTGGGTAGGGAAAATATATCATTTTTAAAGGGAACATTTTAGGGTTTGTTTGAAAATTTATTTACCATTTAATTTTATTTTTAGCATAGTTGAAGATTTTCTTACATCCTGTGGTACTGTAAAAATTAATAACATAAATATTCACCTGAAACATATCAATCTAGAGGAAAAAAATGTCATAGACTGTAGCATTCCACAGAAACTTAAAATTTGTCATCTCTCTCCTATTTCAGAATGGAAGATGAATATCAATCACAAAAGTGGAAGCAGGACATGCTGATTTAGAACTAGCCAGATCTAAATAGTAATCCATCAGCAACTACTAGGATCCTTCTAAAATATTTGGGGTCTTCAGGAGGTCTTCCACTATCACTGTTTTTTTTTTTAATATTGCATTTCTTTTGGCTTTCTCTTCTCATTCAGCCAGCTTCTTATTCTTTTTTTTTTTTTCCCTCCTTCTATTGTAACCTTTAATTACTGATAAACCTATCTTGGATTTCTTTAACTTATTTTTTATCCATCATGACCTGCTTGTCATCTTACTTCCACCTTAGTCCACCAAATGTGGTTTTGCTTCTTTGAACATTTAAGACACAGTTATATCCTACCTACTTATCCTGTAGCTGCACTGTCATATAGAATCCTATGGATATAGCAGTGTTGTGGGACCACTGCCCTCCCCAGGATCCTCCTCCTTAGCCCACCCCTGTTCAGTCCCTGCTCCGTCTTTGCCCATGTTTGTTTCCCAGTAAAGCCATGAAGGCACAATGGAGGTGCTGAGCACCCAGGTCCTTCCCCAGCATGTAACCAGGAAACTGCAAGGATTGTTGCATGCAGACAGACAAAGCCATAATGCCAATTCCTAACATTTCAGTTTCTGGACCAGAGGCCACATGCAGGTGATGTGTGGCAGACAGAGAAGCTGTAGACACCACAAAAATGTAGCCATCAAACCCAGTTACGCTGTTTTGGTTTTTGGTGATGCACTCATGCTCTCACTCTCTCCTTCCTCACCTCAGTATCAGGGTCTGATCCATGGGGCACCATGCAAGATCCAGCCTCCTGGTGCTGACAAAAGGTTCACCCAGTTTCTGGATCACAGCAAAGTGTCTGCCTGCTTGGCACTCGCCCGAGAGGTGGATTCAGAGCTTGGAGAAGTGCAGTGGTGTCTGTAAGGTGACCTCTGAGAGAGAGCAACAGCCATAACTCATTTCAGAGCCTGTTGCCTCTCCACAGAATCTTCCCTGAGGATGTATGTTAAAATTATGAACAAAAAAAGAATTCTTGAGTTTCACTAAATCAGAGGAGCTTGTATGATAGTGTAAGTGTGTCATGAATGCTGTACTTAAGGCTGAGGACTGCTGATGCTTTGGATAATTTATGGGAATTTTTTGCATGGAGCTGTTTTTTGGAGAAAAATGGACAAAGCTTAATCACACCTCATATTAGAGTTCCATTTATAAATGGTTAAGGAAGAATTAATAACTTACTTACTTACATTTTGGAAGGGAATGTGTAAACCAACAGGACAATAGGGGTTAGATTTACATGATGTGTAAGTCTGAAACCTCAGGCCACCTTCTACCTAAATTAACTTTTATTTGAATTTCTCAGGATGCCTGCATTCCTACTCACAGAATTCCCTTGGTACAGGATTTCTGCCAGTAGGAATGCCGAGTGTCACGTACACCTTGACAGAAACAATCATCTCAGCAGAGCTCAGGTCTGCATATGAGCAGCAGTGACAGTCTGCCAGATTTCAGCAACAGCAGCAGCAGCAGCTCACCTGGAAAATGCCCTCAAGCTCCTTCTAAGCCTCTTAAAGAGCAGAGCCTGCTCCTACCTCGTAATCCAGTCAGCAGAGTACTTGTCTAGGAAGCAAGCAGACAGCTTGACCTCCTGCTCCTGTGTGAAGCAAAACTAACCTGCAAATCCATCCCCAAGAGACCCTGGTGGAGGAAGAGCTGCCCTCTGCCTCAGGAGGAGAGCTCTGCAGGGTGCAGAGGTGATCAGTCCTCTCCAGAGGACAGGGGCATCTGGGAAAGGGGCTTCAGCTCTAAGGCTCAGGGAAGCGCATGGCACTGCAAAAGGAAAAGCAAGACCCGGAGTCTGATGTGAAGGTGGCAGCCACAGGAGTCAGTGACATAACTGCAAGCACAGCTATTTGTGCTGATTCAGTCCCAGCCAAATCCCATGCTAGCCGTAGAAGTCATCTCAGCTCCAGGCACACGAACAGAGGCATCTCTTCAGCCAGTGAAGAGCACTGTGTCTCTTTGAAAGGGTATCTATCCCTTCTTAACCTACATCATCACTACTCTCCAGCTCACACTGTCTATATTTACTTTGAAGTAAAATACAAGGCGTGCTCTTGGCCTGATCTGTACCTGGTATTTAATCATTAGGCTGTAACACCAAGGAACACAAACCGCAGGATTTGCAGGAAATGTCACTTTTCAGACAGCAGTGCTAGGTTACACTTTGCAGAAGTAAATCGTTAGTAGCCTTCATCTAATTATCTGCATCTTGCTAAGCAATCTCCACATTAAATGCCCTTTGATCAAATCTTCAGATGGTTTAATTAGCAGACTTCAGGACCCCATGTCAGTTGTAAGATCTAAAATTCTGCCCTTTAATAATCATTAATAAGTTCATCTTTCTGCCTTTCTCCCCCACACCAGTACTACCCTTGACTACACAGAAGGAAATGCAGCTGAACCCTTCTAGCCTACATGGAATAGTTAATCAACAATTTTTCAGTTGCATGTGTTTTGTCTCTGTTAGTTGGCTTTAAAAACAAATATTTATGTCAGGAAGGGCACCAGTAGCATAATAAATATGAATTTGCACAATCATAATCCTACACTCATAAGGCTGCCTCCCCCATCTCTGTTCTCTCACACAGTGTTTTATCAGTTGGAAGTGTCCCAGGCCAGGATTTTGGATCTTATTTTCCATAATCTGAGTTTTGTGTCTCTGTGTGACACCAAACAGAATGCCTCTATATCAGATTATAAACCTAAAATTGTCCAAAATTGGAATTTGGAGGAAGATAAGTCTGTTTTACTTCTGTGGAAACTGTCACTCCATCTAGGGGAAAATATCTAACCTGTGTTTGCCAGTTAAACTCACAGAGGTCTAGTCTCTCTCCTTCCATAGGCTAATGACAGAATTTAAATTTCTGAACTTGATCCCTTCAGGCCACATAAGCACAGGACCCTGGAGCATCTGCCAGGTTGTGCTCACAGCCACGTCGAGCTGCATTGTGGCCACAATGCTGGAGACCGGAGCAAGCCAATGCCCCCTCATCACCCATCCCCTGGCTTTGCAGTGAGAAAACTCAGGCAGCAGCAGGGGAGCTGCCGTCCTCTTCTGCAGGTTGAAGACCTTAATAACAAGGCATCGAAACTCTAGGGAGAGCCTGCTTCACAGGTTAATCTGAGACACCCCGAATTTAAATCCCTGGCATTGTGCAACACAAATGTTTCAGAATACCACCCTCCTTCCAGCCTACAGTTTCTTTCTTTCCTAACATTCCCTCTGGAATTGCACACTGTCATCAATATTTTTTTGTTTTGTTAAATAAGATATAAATCAATAGGCCTATTATTCCCTCTGTGCTTATTCATTAGACCATGTGGGAAGTTATGGCTCACTAGTGAAATCACAGTCAGAAGCTGATTTGTGTCTGCAGGTTTTATCAACATATATAAAACTGACATTCAAAAGTGTGTCTCACTCTTTTATTACAAAAATTTACCTATCCTCTCCCTTCCTCCCACATCCAACAACAACAACAGGGAAGAACTTTTCTTAGTCAAACAACATTTGACACTCCAAAGTGCAAAATGAGCTTGTGAATGATACTAATTTACCCAACCATCACGGCTCAGGCAGTTTTACTTGCCAAGGAAGTGTGACAAAGAAAATGCAATTATTCAGGGAATTGTGCAAGCAATAAAATGATATTTTACTGTACTTAAAGAAAATTAACAAGAGCAGGCATAAAATAGTTACACTGATGTCTTTAAAATTACGTAAGTGCAATAAGTGAACAAAGACTGAGATCAAGAAGAGGACTCTTTAAAGTTGATTACTCTGATGAGCAATTTTATTCTTCAGCCCATTTGTTTTGGATAAAATGTCTGTGTCTTCTCTGTGTTTTACTTTCCCATATTACAGAGATATAGCAATTCTCTACACTCATTTGCGAGGATGATGTGTTTTGGAGGATGAAAGAGGTACCAGGGTCTTGCTTTTTAAAATGTGTTGTTCAGCTCACAGTATCATGCCCAGACTTCAAATGTCTCACCTGAGTCTTCAGCCCCAAGACAGGCTTTTTGTTTGCTGATAAAGTGTATGCAAGGAAAGAGAAATCCAGATGCTAAAGCAGAGCCAGCCGTGTATCACTGAGGATGACTGTGTCTCAGAGGCTCATCCCATGCCTGTTCCTGCTTAGTTCAACAGACAAAGATTTCTACACCTGGGTGTATAGCTGAGCAACCCTCTTGTTTACTTCCATGCCTGTAATGTGTCAAAATACTGTTCTGACACTGCCTATTTGTCACTCACTTCTCCTGATATCAGCTAACCACTAAATACCCTAGATGCCCACATGCTAGCACACAGAACTTGTTATCTACTGGCCCAACATCTGCACCATATTTGTATGAGTGCCTGTGTCAGAAGAAATTAATCTTTAATTTAGGCGAAAGAAGCTTAGACTGCACCAGGACCTGCTTTTCATGTATAGTTTTAATGTATTTTTTCCCTTCCCTCCCCTCCTCTGGTAATGATATAAATAGTAAATATCTTCATAAGTTGGACCGGTTGAAGGATAGTGCTTAAAAGGTAAATCTACTTGCCTATCTTGTATTTCTTGCCTTCAGTGGACACACCCTTAAGTCACTTCAGGTGGTCCAGGTGAGTGGATTTATGCCAAGTACTACTGAATTTTCTATTTCCAAACCCAAAGCAATTCTTCAGCATGTAATAACCAGCCTTTTGCAGCCAGAAGCCATTTTGGTGGGTGAAAGAAATTAAGTGCTTTTGTAACTATAAAGGGCAAAAAATAGAGACATGACCTCTACATTCTGATTTTCCTAAACCTGAAAGGCTGCCTGCTGACTCCAGGTAGAAGCCAGATCTCACAGCCTGGACAAATACATTCTCTTTCAGGTGATTGTCTCTGAAAAAGGACAAAATGTTCCAATTCTTTAAAAGCATATATATATATATATATATATATATATATACACAAATAACCCCTGATAAAGAAGAACTGCCAGCTATTATTTTCCAGGTGTCAGCACATCATATATGGCTGGCTGCAGAGCACCCATTCTCTTTCAAACAAGACAGAGCAGTTACCCCAGTATTTGCAGAAGTGTCTTTACCTCTGCATTCATGCTGTCTGACATTGTAGATCTTGGTACAGTCATGTAAAACACACAGCTACAACCTATATCCCCCACACTACATCCCTGACGTGTTTTCTGGCTGCTCAGTTCTGTTTTGCCTCATGAATTGCAATCAGCATTCAAGGATTTGCTGCTGAGAATACAGAACTCCTTGGGCTTTATATTGATGGCACAAGTGTTTCCTTTTCTCAGGGACTTTCTCAACTATCAAAGTCTCCAATTTCTACCCAAGAAGAAGATTCACGTAAAGGTATAGATCAGCTCTTCAGTTTCATTCCCATTACTCCTCATATTGTGAACCTTTCCTCCCATGAAGATAAGCTGGAACACATGTCTACCTACCAGTCCTGGAAACACCTAAAGATGAAAGACTGTGCTCTGTTTACCAACAGATCCTGTCATGTTACAGGAAATCATCGGAAGTGGAAAGCTGCTCTGTGGAGTCTAACGTGACAAGTTATCAAAGCTGCCAAAGGAGAAAGAGGGCCAAGCAAATTTGCAGAAGTGAGGGACATCCATCTGGACTTACAGAAAAGTGGCCAGTGCTCTACTCTGTGGGCAAACACCCTGTGGAGGTGGCAATGGAAACAGACCAGCTAGCAGCACAGAGGCTAACCCGCACGGGCTGGTGCCAGGACATCAGTGCCTGCTAGGTATGATGCAAATGATCTGCACTGAGGGGTGGAGATTGTACTGGGTCTGGCTGGGATGAACTTAACTTTGTTCATAGCAGCCGGTATGATGCTGTGCTTTGGATCTGTGGCAAAAGCAGCCTTGATAACACACCAGTGTTTGGGCTACTGCTGAAACAGTGCTTGCACAGTGTCAAGGATCTCTTCTCCTCCCCATAGTGAGTAGGCTGGAGTGGGCAAGAGGCTGAGAGAGGGCACAGGCAGGACAGCTGGCATGAATTAACCAAAGGAATATTTCACACCATATGGCTGCAGTCCCAGCAATAAAAGCTCATGAAAGAAAGGACAAAGTGGAGGCATTTGTTGTTATGTTGTTCATCTTCCTAAACAAACAATTGCATATGCTGCAGACCTGCTTTTCTCAGAGTGACTGGACTTCCATGTGCCTATGGAAAGTACTGAATGAATTCCTCTTTTTGCTTTGCTTGTGCATTCAGCTTTTCCTCTGCCTGTTAAACTGTCATTATCTTGACCTGTGAGTCTTCCGACCTTCCTTGCGTTCCCCCTGTCCCCCAGCCCAACCCCATGAGACAGGAGATTAAGAGAGATGTTGGGTGGGTATTTTTCCGCTGGCCAGGGTCAACCTGCCCTAGGAAGAGTAGTAAAAATTATTGAGTCTGGCCCCTTATGACCAAAGGAAATTCATATATGGGGAAGATGCTGCAGACAGATTATTAAGCAGCATGAATCCTGACTTCCTGAACCAAGTGGTCAGACAAGCCAATCCTCTCTTGTCATAATTTTAACCCAAGGCACTGTAGCTGTCCCATGACATCAATACCAAACAACCACCCTAGGTCAGTAACTGCAAGGTACATAAAAGATACTCAAAATACAGAAATGTCCTAGGAGTATTTCATTCAACCTCCTAGGAGTATTTCATTTCAAAGAGGGGAGAAAGAGAAGGCTACACAGAAGGTAGTTCAATGGACTGGCAGAAGCACAAAACATAGGTAGGAATTCTTTACAGATTGCCCATTAGAGACTCAAAATGCACTGCCATGAGAAAAAAGATTACCATCTGACCACAGTAAAAGTAAAGAGTGTTCAATGGCAAAATGATGCCGTTAGAGGTAAAAAGCAAACTTTAAAAAAATTTTAAAGGCCTAAATGAGAAAAATCTAAAAACAGCTTGAATGTTAAGAAGTTGTCTGTAAAACCTTGTCCAATGTGTCTAAATTACTAGGAAGAACGATGTGTTAAAGAAGTAAAAAAATAAAATATACTAACATTTCCAAACAGCTTTACCTGGAAGGCTGGCAGTGAAGAAATCTGGCTGAAAAGTCCTACTTATATCTAAAAGGAGCATGCAGGGAAGATGAATCTGTAGGAAAAAAGCCAAAGTAATTCTTCCCCAGGGTGTCCCTCCAGTCGGAGCTATGGGACTCACTGACACAAAAGCCTTTCCTCATGAGGATAAGACCAGGGAAAAATCCCAACCCACAGTGTGATGAAGAAATTGAAAGAAACATAAGAAATTGAGAGGATCAGATGGTCTCCAGGCTGAATGAGCAGGGGTACAAAACTGCTAAACTACGAAGCTTGGTACTTAATCTCTGGTTTAGAAGGTTATCTGTAGAGGAGAAAGAAAAGACACAGCATGGGAACATGATTTCTAAGAGCTACACTGATGGTGACAGCTACTGTGCACTGAGAAAAGTCAGATCCAACATGGCTTTTTATGAGAAAGAGGTACTTCAAAAGGCTGTAGATGGTCTGCTAAGAAATCAGTGAGCATGTGGAGAGGAGTGTCATGGTTATATCACGCACCTGAATTTCCCTAAAGCTTTTGAAGAGTTTGAATATTTAACGTTCCTAAAGATATTACGACGTCATGGACAAAAAGAGAGAGTCTCCTAATTAATAATTATTACTTTAAAAGCGGAGCAGTCAAAAACTTTGGTTGGTCAGTTGTTACAGCGGAGGGAGGTTCTCCCACAGGGAGTAAGTTTCAGGGCTACAGCCAGCTCTCTTCACCCTATATTCATAAATGCACTGTAGAAGTCTGTTTGTCACTATTAATGTTATGAATCTCTTTTAGTGAGGTGGCAAATACTCAGCTGCTAAAAAAGCATTCAGAAAAATCAAACCTAAGGCTGACCTCAAAGACTTGCAGAAAGCTCTCATGGCAGAGTAATAAATGGCAGAAGAGATTCAATGTCAATAAATGCAAAGTAATGCACATGGCAAAATCATGATCCTAACTATACATATGCAATGATGGGTTCTACATTAACAATTCAAAAAAGAGGTCTCAGAATAACTCTGGATAATTTCCTGAAATGTCAGCTCAATGTTCAGTAGTCAGAAAGACAAAAAAGACAGTAAGGAATAGGAGGAAAAGAACGAAAGCAAGCAGAAAACATCACTACAGCAGAGCACAAAACCACTGCTCACCCACAGCTTTCCCAACCACTCCATCCCAAATCAAATGGGGCATACCCATAAGGGGCACAGAGCTGTTGAGAGGTACAGACTCTACAGACCATCAGCTGCATCTTGAAGGACCAACAGGTCTTTGCTTCGTGCCTGGGCCATCTCAGCTGAGCTGCTTCTTTCTGCTTCCTGTGACAAAGAAACTCATCTGCTATGTTCAAAGCAAGGACAAAATAGTTAAACCATTAGACTGCACAGAAATTGCTCCTAGTTTTTTAGTGCCCTCCAGAGCTGTGTTGTAAAATATAAATCATCCGCCAAAAATGTAAGCAATCAAGAGTCACTTTCACTTGATGAACCTGCTATTTTCATTTTGTCCTTCATAATCTTTCATGTTGAGACAAGAAAAAAGGGACAAAGATCAGAGAAGTTGTAACATGAATTGCAATTTAATGGGAGAGGGCAACAAGATAGGAATAACATTTGTATGCTGCATGCTTTTGAAACTGTAAGGCTTTTCCTTGTTTTAACTAACATAATGCTTAAATTATATTTTGTCTTGAAGTAGTTCTGAAGATATCTGCAAACTATGAGTTAATCTTGTACCTTTGCTCTGACCTCCTCCTAGTACTAATAGTCACAAGATATTAGTTGACTGAGTGACAGAAAAGACATAATGTAATCATAATCTGAAGTTGTTCTTTGCTGAATATATGTGACAGTAGAATGCAAACCAGGAAGCTGATCTTGAGAAATATCTTTGATGAAAGAATATGTGCCTGGACAGTCCATAAAAATTGCAACACATACAACTACATGAGATGGATAAATGAGGAAAATATCTGCTGTTGAACCCTCTAAGGGCTGTTACTGGAGATGTCATTGTTGGTAGGAATGGTCAATATGCACAGAAGATCGTCATGGAACTGCCTCCATCAACATTTCAGAAAAATAAAGCCAGTCACAGAGAGGAAAAGGATTGTCTTTGTTACTTAACAATTTATCTATCCTGTTCACAAATGCATTTCTCTTCACTTCATTTCTGCATTCTGGTCACGTGTGAGTATCAGCTATTTTGGTACTGAAAATAAGAGGACTCTATCAGAAACAGTGTGGCCAGCAGAGAAATTATTGTCCCCCTATACTCAGCACCTGTGAGGCTGTACCTCAAATCCTGTGTCCAGTTTTCAGCCCCACCCTACAAGGAAGACCTTGAGGTGCTGGAGCATGTCCAGGGAAGAGCAATGGAAGGGTTTGGAGAATGAGTCTTATGAAGAGCAGCTGAGGGAGCTGGAGGTGTTTAGCCTGGAGAAAAGGAAGCTCAGGAGGGACCTTACCACTCTCTACAACTGCCTAAAAGGAGGTTGCAGTGAGATGGGGATCAGTCTCTTCTCCCAAGTAACAAGCAATAGGACAAGGGGAGTCAGCCTCAAGTTGCACCACAGGAGCTTTAGACTGGGAATTAGAAAAAATTTGTTCATCAAAATGGTTGTCAAGCACTGAAACAGGCTGCCCAGGGAACTGATGGAGTCACCATCCCTGGAAGTGTTCAAAAAACATGTGGATGTGGCACTTGGGGACATGGTTTAGTGGTAGATTTGGCAGTGCTGGGTCAACACCTGGACTTGATGACCCTAGAGGTCTTTTCCAACCTAAAAGATTTTATGATTCTATGAATCATGATTTCTGCATACCTGTCAGCCTCATTTCTACAAATTAATGTTTGTGCACCCAATCAGTCTTTGTGTGCTTACGATTCAGGAAAGCCCCATACTGCCGCACAGTTTCTGTGTTTACCTAGTCCAGGTTTGCCTAACCCTTCAAGAAAAAAATAAAATCTTACCTTCTGGAGACTGAGCAAATAATCTACCCTTAAATATGAGAACATCAGCACTGTATTCATTTCCACATGACATTTAAGACTCTGCTGTGCAGAGTCTGGGGGATCCTCCTTTCCCCATGACTCATATTACTTCCTGCTTGGCCTCTGAATCTAATTGACTCTTCTAGTTAATTTCATTTGGATTGTCATTATGATTATAACATTTAACAAGATTCCTTTTATGTTTAATACATTTAAATAGTAAATTAAAACAAGAGCTAGCCGCTACTGACATTTGCAGAATGTAGGCATTTGCAGTTATTATTTTTCCATGTACTACGAAATCAGATGGTTGAAGAGTTTTTGGCAGGGGAACAGTACATTTTTTTTGCTTTGTTTTGTTTCTTACTTACTTTCTCTCTGTAAAGAACTTATAGGCAGTGCAGGAGTTTAAAGCTGAGATGACCCACATACAATTTGTTGACCTCATTAATCACTGAATTAAGTGATTGAATCTATTTGATTGCAATTACAGACTCTACCTCTCCCTCATTAATCATGGCAATAAGACCACGATTTTCAAAGTTATGTGGGTGACTGACTTTTTCTAAAATCAGTGACAAGATTCTTTTCCTATGTCATTTATTTTAATAACTTTGAGTCATTTTTTGTTTCCACACAATTCACATATAAACCTAACAGACACAGGGGTTTAGCTATGGCTTACTGACTCTGCACAGTTCAAGAAGTCCAAGGATTTATGTGTGTATAGATGAGAGGCTGAAACAGAGAGAGGGAATAACTACATAAAACGTACGTCCTAAAATTGCTTCCTCTCAGGAATAACATTTTGACTGCTAGATAAATTACATTGTGTTTGCACTTTTACGGAGCAAGTATGACATCCAGTGGGCATCCCGCTTACTGCAGGGCACCAGTACCTTGACTTCACTACAGGACAGGTGATGGGTCATGAGAAGAAAATACCAAGAAAATTTCCAGGGAAATAATGTTTTCATTTCTTTTTTCCTTTCTAAATTTTTTTCTTTTTTTTTCTGAATGCTTTCCAAGCATTCCGTGGATACATTTCTAATTATTAGTCTTGCTAACTGCATTAAGTGCTAAACAGTATTTCAAGACCTCAGGAAGGACCACAGCACAGAATGCTGCCTGGCATGCTGGTCCATACAGACCAGTAGTTTTGTCACCAGCTCAGACTAAAGGGCAGCCAGGTCTGCCCAGAAACTAATCCAGCCCTCACAGGACTGTCACAGGTGCTCCATAATATTCTAGTCTGCTGTGAGCTGGATGTAAAACCTGCAGACTGTTTGGGGTATTTCTTGTCTTTCGCTAAACTACTTTTGTGAGCTCTTCTAGAGCTCACAAAAGTAGTTTAGCCTTCTTGCAGGGGCAAGATAAAGAAGAGGGGTTTGCCTGCTGCTTGGGACAGAGAGTCACCTTCTTCATGGCAGCAAAACTTTGTAACAACATACATCATAATGAGGAATACATCATATGTGGTAGCTGGCGTTGTTGTAACAGAGGGATCAACTAAACTCGGTGTGGGTGCACTGATGAATTTAAAGGCCTTTAAACCTTAACTTTCTGTTTTTGTAATTTGCAGCATCATTTAATATGAGTACACATTTTTCTATCTGCAGCTGCTGCTACATCCATCACTTCCTATTCATTTCCCATCCAAAAGTTCACAGTTGCTACACCTGTGCCATTGCCAGCTGTTCAGCAGCGCACGGGTGCCTGTAGTCTGTTCACCACTCTGCGACAGATTCCTCCTTGGAGACAAACATGGCCAACTCACTCCCCAGTTTTTACGTTACTATTTTGGTCAGGATCAGGTCTGGAGCAAAGCACCAGACTCAGCTTGAGTCCTCAAGTCTGACTGGCACTCTTTGAAGTGACTATGGCTGTGCTGGGTAAAGTCATCCTTTGCATAGTCATCATCGGGTTTCAGCTTTGATGCTGAAGGCAAAGGGAGTGGGTACACCTCCCAGATACAGATCAAAGGAAATCCTGGGCTCAGTCCTACTGACAACTCAGGGCTGACTTTGATTCATTTTTCTGCCATCTGGCAGACATCCAGTGTGACTGCACTGTACAGTTTCTCATTCAGAAGTTTGTCTTCCCAACCAATCTTAGTCTGTTAAAAATATTACAGTGTAAATCCTCAAGAAACTGCTAGGTGCACCTGGGAGATGTTGGTAGGAATCACTAAGCATCAGCTCCAGTTAATCCCTGCAAACAAACCTGCATACAGGATGCTGTGTGTGTAAGGAGAATGACAGTGCTAACTAAAACATAAATTCAGGGTTGTCATTCCGTTAGTAACTAAGCAGCAATGGTAAGAGACACCATCCCTCCTCTCCATTCATGCTGGATTAAATGACTGTGCACCTTTCCAGTGCACAGCATTACTCTAAAGCCGCTGGAAGAAAATGAGAGTAACCTTTTCTTCAGCCTGCCAAGGGACTACGTAACCTTGTAATTATCCGGCTTTAGATAGAGGAGATATATTGTAATTGTGTACAAAAAAGGTCACAGGTTTATGCATCCTCTGACAGACTGCAGGAAGAGAACTATGGCAAAACCTCTCCAGCAGACCTTTTTAATTTATTTTTCCCAAGTGCATTAAATTTTAATGTCATCTTTCTGACCTGTATGTTAGAGTATTTATGAACATGTGATTAACCGATACCACTGCAGAAAGCCAAAAGCGTCAAAAATTGTTTGGTCTTAATTGACTTTGGCTCCCTTTTCTAAAAAATTATCAATATTTTACAAAGAAAAACAGATTGCAGTGCTGAGAAGGAAGACAAACTTAGATGAACTCATATCAGTGACTGACATTCAATAAAAACAGACTGTGGTTAAAAACCTACCAGCTGCCCTGTCAGTAAAATAAAGCTGTTATTTTTGTTTTACAGACCCAGGTTTTGAGGAAGATGTACAGTACAAACACAAAGTGAAAGAGGTGTCTTACAAGAACGGAGAGTAACACAACAGAGAGACCACACCTGTCATGTCATTAGTGGGATCATCCCAGGCAAAACATACACTGTGTTAGTCCCCACCAAGCTTTGGTAGGTACCCAGTGTGTGGGAGTCTTAGAGGGGAGCCGGAGGTGAATTCTATGGTGGCCTGAGATGACTCAGGAGAAGCTGATGGCTCTCCAAACTCAGAGTAAATTTCTGTTGGCATAACAAGGAGCAATGCACTGCACACTCATAATTTAAACTCTGGTGAAACAGCATTTAGTGATCCCCTTCTAGTACACAGTTGAAGACCTCTCTTGCCTGTTAAGATAGGGTATTTCTTAATCCCCAGGACAGAAGCAAGTCCTTCCTTTGCTAAGTGTGCTGCTTGTAACAGCTCAGTGTGAACACTTCAGGATTCCTGCTGAAATGGCCCAGCCTGAAACATTGCTTCCAGCAATGTAAGGCTAAGGACCAACACCAAACCATTTGAAGAATAAAGTAGGCTTCTCTAGTACACTCTTCTAAGTAGGAAATGGGCCTGTTCTGTGCTCATCTAAGCTGTTCTGAGCATTATTATTAGCAGATATTGACAGCAGAGGAAAAATAGCTGAAGAATACTTAAGAAAGCCTGTTAAATGTGTAACTGGAGCACCAAGCAATCTCAGACAGAAAATACATACCCCAGACAGGCACAGACCAGAATCCAGTTTGTTTGGGAAGAGAGGGGTCTCGGTGCAAGTCACATGTTGGACAACTAAAGTGCTGCTATCCTTCTTCAGTCCTATTTTAATCCCTCTCATGCCACCTATGCAATTGATGTATGTCCTGAAAAGAGGTTGTAGAAGAAACTTTGTTCAGTAACTTGTACAGATAACTGAGGCTTAAGGAGATATTTCATTCAAGTTAACAATCTGTTAGTAAAAGCTTTGAATTCTGATTCTTTTGCTTCTTCTGAAAGTAACGGCCTCAGATGCTGACACTTCAGAATTTGTTATAAGATTAAATTAGAATGAAAATCTGGAGTTCTAGTTTCGCTTCTAGCAGAAATTTACTCCTTGTGTTAACTGTGGAGCAACATCCCTCCCCATCCTCCTCCTCCTTCACAGTCCTGCCCTTTTTACCTCTTCCCAGGTGGGAAACATGAAAGGCCAGGCACTGCCCACAGCTCTCCATTTGCTGCCCTGCAACTCCCAGAGCACAGAAATAATATGTTCTTAATATACTTTCCTTTTCCTTTGTAGGTGTGTTTAAATTACCTCTAAACAGGTTGAAGTGGTCATGGATCTTCATAAATTGGAAGCCCAATCCTTTGCAAGCAGGCTCTGAATGCTCACAGTGTGGGACTGCTTCACCCCTCTCCCACTTCTGAAGCTGGAGAGGAGCATCAGCTCCTGGTGGAGAACTGGGCAACTTGGACGAGATGATTAAACTCTGAGGCACAGAGAGAGGCAGGACTAGACTTAGGAAAAAAGTGAGCAAGGACAGAAAAATAACCGATGAAGAAAAAAAATCTACTTGCACAACACAGTCCAGGCTTGTCATGTCTCTTACGTCATCCACTCCCTGCTCCCCACAACATGATTTCTCTAAGAGCTGGGGTTTCAAACACCTTTTATGCGCCTCCAGCAACATTTTTGTGCTGGGGAAGGTAAGAGGGCAAGATGTGCCAAACAGCATGTACACAATTGCTTCTCAGGTAAATGTCCCCTTGTATATTGGAACTAGATGATCTTTAGGGTCCCTTCCAACACAAGCCATTTGATAAATCAGGAACAAAACTTCAGTTTCTTTCCCCTTCTTTTCTACTCTTAAAAGTTTTTTTAAAAACTACACACACATTAAATTTAGTGGGAGTTACCATGGAGGTGCTTCTTCCTTCTTGTAAAGGATTTAAAGGCCATTCTGCCATGTTTGCTATCTGAGTGGTGGGGAATTATGGAGACAGTTATGGAGAGGTAGGAGAGGAGGGTAAGGGTGTTTAAACAATGTGTAAAAGGCATCTTTGCTTGCATGAAAAACCTCCTGCATATCCTCATACTTTTGACCATCCAGCTGCCTCTCCCAAGGTCCAGAGATAAATCAGGGTTTAAACACACTTGCAGAAGACAGCCTGGTGTGCCCCAATACTCTTGGCATGTACCAAGAGCAGCGCCTCATATTGACTGGCATGTTCTGACTTTGTGGGCTGAGGTCCCTGAGCCTTTCCAAGGTCTGTGCAGCAGGCATTTTCAGATGTTCCTCAGCCAGCATCAGCCATTTCCCACACAGCTCACAGAGATTTAGAAAAGCAAATCAGAGCAGACATTTCCAGCTCCAAAGCACCCTTGGTCAAGGGGCAAACTTCTGATCCCTGTGTTATTTAGGGAATGTGAATACAGCACACAAGAAAGATCTTCTCAGGAACATCTAGTTAGAAAGCATAAGTGTTGGTAAGAGCCTAGCACAAAGGAAATGGAATGAGTGGGTAACACAGTCCACATTTCCTTTTGTGTCTAATCACTAATCAAAAGGAAATTTCTCCAGCACAATTTTCTCAGTGGTTAGAATAAACAAGATTCAGAAGGGTAAGCAATCATGATAGGGACAGGCAAAAAATGTATTACACCTCAGATTGGTCTGGTTACAGCAAGAGAACTGGCCTTCTTCCTTCACTTCTGTCCACAAAACAATTTGGTCATTTCAGGGGAGATAATTTTGTTCTCCATTATACCCTTAAGCTGGTGAAAAACTGTAAAACTAATGCCAGAAAATTGAAGGTCTTATGCAAGGCATTTGAGGGAGTGAGAAGATTAAGGGCATAAAAAAAACCAACATTTTACTTCATCTGGGTCTCCGCCAAACTTCAGCGCTTGTTGCTGGTCTTGGAGCCTCTGGGAGTTTGCATTCCTGGCTTTATTTTCTAAACTGAACTGAAAAATACATTCTTTAAAGTTTTATCTCTGTTAAAACTATTCACTTTAAAGTCTCTTTCTCACATATAAAGTCTTAATATTTTTCATGAGATTTTTTATTTTAAAATAAGCAAAGTGTATGTGAAAGATAGTTTTGCTTTTGACTTTAAGCCTGTAAAACACAAACCAAGTCTGCTAAGGTCTTCTCTGTTAAAATATGGAAAGTGTTTCTACTTTTTTCCAACAATTTAATAAAAGTTTCTCTACCCTGCTGGGTGCATTTGGAAGTAAAAAAGAAATTATATAGAATATGTTATTGATCATCCCTGGTGGAACACCAGCAATGATAAATCACATGGAACTGCACAGTTCATTAGACATTGACAGGGTGAGGTACTGCCCTTCTGGAGCATGTGGTGCAGACAGCAAGCAGATGCATTATAAACCGCCCTATTTTTATTTAACTCTTCAGAGGCCCCTAAAACTCAAAAAAAATTGCTTTCAGAAAAGTTTCACTTTCTTTTAGTTTGGTTAGGCATTTGTGGAATATACACTGAAGATTAGGGGAAGCTTTGCTTTCACAGGGAGTCCACTGGAAAGCCAACAGTTTGCTTTTTTGGAAAACCCAGATTGCCCGGTATCTACAATCTGATTTTCCTTCACATATAAATTCCATCACTACCAAGTCTTCAAAGAAACAATAATGCAAGTTAGAAATTCAAAATGTGATGCTAGCATTGCAAATGGACAGTCAGTGTTGGCAGTTAATATTTATACATCTGATGATGTCATTGTCAGCATTACTGATGTCGTACTGATGTTACTGGTACTTGCTTTTCCTGCCACTACACAAAGAGTAGAAGCAGGCACAGGCTCCCATACATCACTGCAGCCTGTGACACCCACAAGTGGATTAATCAGCTCTCGTTAGTTGCTAGGTAACAGTGCCCTGACCTTAGTGTCTCTTCAGCCAAAGAGGGACGGGGATGTGGAGAGGTTTCCCATGTGGGCTGCATGGCCAGACACACATTGTCACCACATCTGCTGCTGGCCAAGCTGCACGGCTCATCCCCCTGCAAGCTGCACTACACCACTAAATAAATTAGAAAACAAGATGTTCACCTCATGGCACTTCTTACAATTTCTGTCAACACATCTTGTGCTTCTCTACATCAGATTGGGTGAGACGCAGGCATGATTCAGAAGTGCAGTTGCAAGGCTCCAGAAGCAGTAGAGTCACTCTTTCTGTTAGTTTCTGTTTATAAATTATTATGGTTCCACCATATCTGGTATTACCCAGGTTTAATTGCACAGTTGCTGTTACTGATGTGCACCATACAGCCCATCAAGATCCCAACCAACACTATAGAGATCATAAATATAGGTGAAAAATGGTCTCTGCTCTGACACATTTACATCATAAGTAGATGAAACCTGTAAAAGGTGAAGGGAATGAAGTGAGATCCCCATTTAATTGGGTCAAGAGCAGGCAGTGAGGCACAACAAAATGAAGAGACTTGTGTGGAGATTTAAGATGAACTGTAGCAAAGCCAAGAACTCACTTCCTGCAGTCCAGAGGGAATATTCATGGTCACCACCACTTGACAAAGAAGCTGTTTTTTCACATGGAGACTTTTACATGCATTGCATGCAGTTCTTGGAGTAGGACCTAGGAACAGTGTAATGCACTCTCTTTATTTCAGTTAAAATCACAGAAATTCTTGGGAAAATGAATTGCTTTATTCAGGATTAAAGACCAATCTGCTATATCAAAACCATACAGACTTTTATTAGAATGAAGACAGACATTAAAATTCAGCAAATAGATAGCGACATCTAAAACTACTGCTTTACTTTTCTTTTTTTTCTTAGACTAAACAGACTTTAATTCAATAGTGACATCAAGATGTCATTAAAATTGCATCAGGAAATTAATGGAGGAACATTAATAATAGGTTAAACCACCAATTAGTCAAATCACCAAATTAATGCAGCAGGAGATTGAATCATGAGATTAAAATAACAAAGAATCTTTACTTGCCAATTCTTCAGACTGAAGGGAAGTAGCACGTTTGCTTTAGCTTAAACCCACAACTAGAAGATTTGCCCAAGGCAAAAAAAGCAATTGATTTGGTCTCAAGGAGTTACAGAAATCAAGTTGTGCTTTATTTTGAGTGATGATTTAGTGCTAACTCGAGCGTTTTCCTTAAAGCTCACTACTGCCATGATGACAAATATTTCCTTTTCTCACCCGCATTCTCAAGATGTAGATTTACCAGTTTATTTAAAAGGAGAAAGTTTGATGGAAGTAAGTAACTATTTTAAACTTTGTGTCACTTCTGCTAACCCAGGAAAATATCTCAGTGAAATATGCCATCCCAAATGCAAGATTTGAACACTTTCTTTATGTGCACTTTACAGAGAGGTACACGAGGACACTCAACCCATGCCCTAACTGCTAAAGATGTATTTCTTTTGAAAATCAGTATAGAAAAGGAAAAAAAGGAGAAAACATGATGGGTTGAAACTATTCTGTTCTGCACCAAGGGGAAACACTGTTCACAGATATGACTTGTAGTTAAAAGGACCTAAACAAGAAACATTTGGGCCTGATGCACTTTGTCAGAGAGCATCTTTGTGGACAGCAAGCATCCAGTTGAACTACTCGCTGTCATCAACAGCTCCCTCCTCCTCTACCCCTCCAGTGTCATAGATGTCCCTGTACACGCCAGCCCAAAATACTTTGTGGGCTTGTACTTTTTCCCCCTCTTTGTTGCTGTGCCAGTCTCTGCAAGCAGTCACTTGTGACCGTGCAGGGGCTGCAAACAGCACAACTCAGCCCACCTGAACAGGTTTCTGTCCACAGCCCACCACATGTACTAGTTTGAAAACAAACCAGTGGGAGGCACCAAGTCAGAATAACAATTTAATAGGGAAATTAAAGAAAAGAAAAAAAACGAAAAGAAAACACTGGTTCAAACTGACAGAGTCAAGGTACAACCTGAGTCCCTGTTAGGCAGGGTGGTGGTAGCAGTCTGGTAGAATGGTGGCTGCAGTCCTCTGAAGCGGTGATCCTGTAGAAAAAAGGGTCTGCTCTTCCTCAAAAGGTCCAGTGATGGCTGTGTAGCTCCTGTCCTCTGGAAACCCAATGGAAAGGGTTCTCTCTGCTGTTCAGAGTCTCAGATTATATCCAGGATGGAATGCTTGTTTCCTCCCTCTGGGTGGAGCATCTCACAATGGGGTAATGAGTCATGAGGCCAAGTGTTGATGAGGCTTATTAACAGAAGATAGTCCGGAGGGAGTTATCTCTGAGTCAGGCGGCAGGACAATGATGGGCCATTAACAGAAAGATAGTCTGGGGGGAGGAGGCAAGGAAACACTGCCCCTCCTGGTTTCAACAGCTCATGAGGATGGTGATAGAATACACTGCAACCCAGGACACCACAAAACACCTGTTGAAGGCTCCTGCTGCGTGGAAATGTCTGCCCTTGCAGCTCCAGGCAATAAATCATTTTCCCAGAAAACAAACTTGAAGGGACAGTCCCCTGATCCTTCTCTCAGGTGGTGGCAAGGAGATGCCTATTGGCACCAGTCTCTGGCAGCATATGTGTGTCACACAAGTGGCTGGGGCCACAAAGGTATTCCTGAAATGGCATAACTTGTCCAAGACAGATGAGTGTGTCATTCCTCAGCCCACAAAACCAGGCAAGTGGGAAATGCGACCATATTTGTGCAAATGGTTCTGTCTGGCTTCCAGTCACTTCTCCTAAGAAGTGAAAGTATCTTCAGTGTAAATAGTGGGTGGAGGTTTCTGAAGAGAAAGTTTCACCAAACCATGTCAGGAGACCACTAGCTAAACTGAAGTATTTACTAAATATTCTCAGAACAGCCATTTCTGGAGTGTACCCACCATCTGCAGCAGTCATACTGAATTTCAGAAGGGATTATGAGGATAATATCTGATCCACCATTTTCAAATAACTCATTTTGGTTTTCCTTCTTTCTGCAGGCAGGATCACTTGCTGGGTCTTCTTGTATCTATTTTGCAAATTGCCAGCAGTTTTTAATAACCAACAGTACAAACCACAAGGAGCACAACTGCTCTAGAAAGAAAGAAGTTTCCAGGGTGGGTTTGTTTGTTTTCTTTCTATAGGTCAGATATACTTTAGATCTTGGTAATCCATGAACAAGTGATTAAATAAATTAATAGAGAACAAATACTCCATTGCTGTACAGAACTGTTTACTAATGGGATTTTTAAGATGCTGGAAGACTTTACCTCAATGGACATAGATAAAACTAAACAGGGGAAAGATTTAAATCTTTCTGGTGTGCTTAAAAATAAGGATAAAAGTCTAGCTCATTATCTCCTTAATATAAAAGTCCGGGAAAACAAAAAGCTAGATGGGGGAAACTAAATCCAGCTAGCTCTCTTTTTTTGTTTTTTACATGTCCTAACAATAATGCAGCAGGGTGAAAAGATCAGGACCACTTTATACACATTGTGCTAATTACTGAAAGTACTTAAAGTTGTAATTAGCTTATTATACTGCAGAGAACCTAACATGGCATGTCTTTCAAAAAAAATTTCTCTCCAGATCATTAGTGGGAAAGCTAACAACATCTGCTTCAAATAAAATCAACCAATTAGCTCAGGCAACTTCACATAGTTTGCAATCAGAGCATTATATTGTGCCAAGTGCTAATTTCAATGTGAATTCTATCTCCTTCTTATATCCCACGCTTATCTGCCGGCACAGCTGGTGTTTAACACCACTGACTTCAGTGAAGTCTCCAAAAACTTATGTTAATTTCAAGTAACCTAATCAGAAGTGTGCAACACAGACTGGGCTTGATCTCAGCTTAATTAAAACTGACCTTGTCATTTCACTGCATATAAAACAGCAGAATCTTACCATTTATCACTCAGCTATGATAAATATGCAGCTTATGTGAGAATCAAGGAAGACAAGCACTGTACCAAAGGAGCTATTTTCAGATATCAAAGCTTGGTTTTAACACCCTGTAAAATGCCACTCGCCTGTGGCTGCCAGTAAATAATTCAAATAGTTCAGAAAGCCCAAAGTAAGCTCCAAAACCTCCTTCTAAAATTACCAAACAGGGCATCACTGCCAGGCGTTCTCATTTTGATGCTATCAGAATCACACATCAAAAGCTGGCTATTGTCACTGACAGTAGATGTGAAACACAGCTTGTTTTTTAAAATGAAGTTTGTCCTTGTTCTGTTTTAATGTTACAGTTTCTCAAGCAGATGAGATGAAAGAGATTAACTTGAAAATGAAAAGAAATGTTTTGGCAGAGTTCAACATAGCAAAACATAGCAATCAGAAACTGATTTTTTTTTTTTTTTTTAATTTCACTTTATATGTTAAATCAAGTAATGACAATTTGGTTTACCTGAGTTTATCAGCTGCATTTTCTCTCAGGTGTACAAGGCTGCCAGGATCAAACTTTAGACACCCAAAATTATGGTCTTCTGTGGAGTTAACACTGGGAAGCAAGTTTACACTGTGTGTTCTGACTCACTCTCTAAAGGACTCTGCTCCTCATCCCTCACCCATCTGATGTCTGATGTTACTTTATTCCCCTGGGATCATCCCAGCAGATTCCTGCACTGATGCTTCCATGGGTCCCAGATCTGAGCCTGCACACAGACACAACTACAGGGCCAACTCCTGGCAGAGGCTTAGCTTATACCAGTGAAAAATACAAGATGCTTTGTCACATTGGCTGATATTCACTCATGTAGCAGAAAAAGTAGTAATGGAAGCACTTTTCCTGTCAGGGTAACTGCATCACACATGACAGCTTCCCTCAATGGAACAGCAGTGACCAGCCACATGTGCAGGTATATCCTACTGCAAATGCAAGGTAAATTACCTTAATCCCAATCTTTCACTATAGTGCTGGCAGTACAGCTAACCTCATGCTTACTGAGGGCAAAAGGAAGCACAGCCAGCTCCCAAAGCACAGTTGAAAGTCATTTGATCCAATGCAGACACCATTAGCATGTGCTGCAGGTGTCCATAGGAGCAGGGTCCTCACTGCAGGGAGTGGAGAGGAGAGGGCATGACCAGAGGAGCACTAATTTTAAAGCAGATACCTAAAACCAGCAGATAAACTGAACTCAAAAAAATGCCTTGGCTATGTATCTGGAGCTCAGAGTGACTGACTCAGGTATGTCCACACATGCTACAGATGACAACGTGGGGCAAGACGCACCTAGACCTTATGCTTGAGCAGCTTGTCCTGCCTGTCTCCAGCAACAAAAAGCAGTTGCCAGAAACAAACAGACAAGCAAATACCCCCACACTCCTTAATCCAACTTCTATGGCTCTAGCAGGAAGGTCTCCAGTTAGATCTGGTCTACTTTTCTAATTATTGTGGTCCAGCCTCACCTGTTTATAAACCGCTCTACCTGTACCATGTGCTTGGTTATTTTCTGATTAGTTGCTCATGTACTTGCAGGAGTTGAAATATAGTTTCTTCTAGTGGTAGGTATTCAGCTCATTATTTCAAATGGGCTTTTTCAGCATGTCCAGAGTCAGCCTTTCCTCCTCCTCCCTCACATCATGTTGTTTTTGAAGTTGCAGCTTTAGCATGGAACAAAGGCAAGAGGCCTAGGTGACTATGCAAGAAGGATAGGGACAAGCATGTGTGAACAACCTTGTCATATGCAGCAAAGGGAATAAATAATGAATAATAATCAGACCAAAGACACTGTAGTTTCTCTTGGCAGCATCCCAATGTTTCCTTCTTATCCTTCTGTCTCTAAGACCCTGTGAGTCTGTATGCATACTAATGCAAATGTATATTTGTGTGTGAATATATGCACACTTAGGAAACAAGTATAAATCTAATAGAGCATGTATCTGTTCTTATACATGTAAATTTATCATCCTTGGTATTCAATCCATAATAAAAGCTCCCTCTAGAACAATGACTCACATGAAGCAATCGAAAACATATCCAACAGCTCTTTTGAGTGAGCCTGCATATTACACAGACAAGTCAAGAAGGTAACAGTTTATGACAAAACATAAATTAAATTAAATTGATCATCATGGACTCATTGTTAGGACTGGATCACTTAGAGAATAAAGCCAAAAAAAATTCCTCCCAAGTTAGACTTCACTAAATACCATAGGCGGCAAGATAAAAGCAGAGAAACCTGGAAACTTACTTCTAATAAAGACTCAGTAAATACTCTCACAAGCTAAGCAATTAATAGAACCTCTGAAAGTTACTTAAAACAGCATACTGAAATATCAAAGCTACATCCTAGTCAATCCTTTTTATAAGGTCTGCCTGGTACAAGCCCTGTATGAAAGGGCTATGAAGCTCAGTGCTCCCAGATTTAGCTGGTTTTTAAGAAAGCCTTACTAATTAAAGTGGAAAGATGGCTGGGGGTAAAAATATAGGAAACTGAGATGTTATATTCACATCCTAACAGAAGTTATAACAGTACAGAAATTACAGGGTAAAATACAGCTGCTGCTCCCTGGACAGAATGTGGTTGGCATGCTGGAAACCTATCCCAGGGTGATTCCATGTGCACACAACCTGCAACCATAGCACTTGCTAAGGGGGTGGAATGGAGGTTGGAGCAGAGTGGAGACACCACAGCCAGGCTGTGCTGGAGTCCTCACAGGGAGGGAAACTCAGTGGTGCTTTGTAGCTGATACACTCCATAACACCTGTCAGCCAGGGGAGAGAGTAGATGTCTTGCTGCCAAGCCAGCAGCTGTGGTGGAATCACTCTCCTCAGATGAACTTGGTTCATTATAACCTAACTGCAATATTAGCACACACCTCCATCCCAAAGCCCCTCCCCCCCCCCCCCCCCCCAGGTACAACCACCCCTCACTGGGCAAGTGTTCTATGTTTTATTGACTTTGTTTTATTGTTCTATGTTTTATTGTCTACATTTTATTATTCTATGTTTTATTACCTTTAAGAGCAAAGGTATCACACAAATCAGTATCCAAGGTATGCATGACTGGACTCCAGCTCCAGCTAAACATGAAGAAA
This sequence comes from Corvus hawaiiensis, assembly GCF_020740725.1. Taxonomy (NCBI): domain Eukaryota; kingdom Metazoa; phylum Chordata; class Aves; order Passeriformes; family Corvidae; genus Corvus; species Corvus hawaiiensis. Next base: position 110,340,040 of record NC_063214.1, on the reverse strand, counting down.
TAGTATAAAACTGAATAGAGAATGGGGAGAAGTTAGGGAAGGCTCTATTTTAATTGCTGAGATCTGTCAATGAGCTGAACCTGTCTCCTCCCCCATAGGGATGCCTCTTGGGTAAGAATCACACTCTCTGCGTGCTGAATGCTTTTACTGGGTGTTGGAGCTGGTCTGTGCACTGCTTTGAATACATTGTTGCAGTCAGATACCATCACCAACAGTCCTCAAACCTTCACCTGTCACAATTTTCTGTTGATAAAGAGTGTTATTCCATAAACTGTGAGTGTGAGTCCTTCATGGGCACTGGCAGATGCCAGCAGCAGGGAACATACTCAAATAATGTGGAAGGCCTGCTGAGGGTTCTCCTTTAGGCTGTTGGTGTGTGTTCCTGGCTAAGTCAGTCAGACCAGCCTCTGACCCAGCAGGACTGCTCAGTGAAGGGTCCCCTGAACAGGACAATCACAGGCTGGTCAAGCACAAGAGTCTTGGCTTTCCTGGGCCACTGACAGACAAATCTAACACTAAGGGTCAAGAAAACCTCCCTTTTTCATGTGACAACTAGAAAATGTTCTGAGAGGCTTGTACAGTCTTAATTATGATTTAGTGAACACCTTCTACTTCCTTTACACTACACAATAATGGGTTGGAACTAGAGAAGCCCAAAGGTGTTTGCTATGATTTACCTGCCTGCACAGGACCATATAAAACATCGTCCCACACCTAGCTCCAAGGCTGCTGTTCAAAACTACTGTGAAAAACTACTGTGATTGGGTGAGACAATTGTTTTAAAGGTAAATAAAATATATTTTAGCTCAAGTCAACATCTCAGCCCATCATCAGGGAAAAAATTGTAATTTCAAAGCTTTTCAGGGGCTGCTAATTATTATGGATTATGCATTACTTCTTCAGCAATGGCTACATGGCTGGTTTGCAGGAACAGTGCAAAATTAGGCAAGGTTGTACTCTAGGCTAGGTAACAACATTAAGGAGTAGAGAAGCTTAAAAAGTGGCATGGATAAAAAGAGGAAGAGATGAATGGGAGAAACAGAAAATAAGATTTTTATGAAGGGAGTCAGAGTGGAGAAATGAAGGAAAGAGAAGCAGAATGGAGTGGTAGGAAATAAAAGTAGAGAAGGAAAAACAATAGTAGCTTGGAAGGAGGTGAGGGGCATAATAATTTAATACTCACAGGAAAAAAAAGCTAAGGCAATTCGGATAGTTCAAAGGAGAGAAAATTAATGAAATTAACAGCTAAAAAAACACCTACAGCTTTACAATTAACTTTCCCGCCTAATCCACAATTATGACCTCTACCTCAGTGAGACTGTACACAGCAGAAGATGTGCTGACAGAAACTCAGGCAAATTTTGCATTTTTCTTTTCAAATGTAATTGCCTTACATAAAGACTCAGCCATCATCCTGTTGCTGGAACAAATAGGGACACTGGACCAGAGAAGAGGAAAATAAGGATCATATGAGAACAGACCCTGCAATGGGATAAAAGTCATGAGCACAGAAGTCTCCTTCTGACAAGAATAGGAAGAGACATATGACTGAGGGAGTAAAATTCAGGCCAACCCTCCAAAGCTGACACCACCACACTCACCTAACCCTTGAGCATCCTGTTCTTCCTCTCCCCATAACTGCAGACTCTAGCAAGTCAAGAGATTTGTCTGGATTCAGATAAAAGGAAACATAATCATCCTGGTGGCACCGGTGTAGTTGCCTCATCTCATGTCTCTTAGTTTCTTCTTTCACATGGTGGATTGCAGAAGAGAGGAAGGGCATCTTGCTAAATGCATTGGATTCTGCTGCTTGAATGTGTACTGAAAGAGAGAAATTGCTGTTAGTCATACCTGCAATGATTACAGACTTATTAATCCCCACATTTTAAAATATTAAAAATTATGTATCCCATTTCCAAAGAAAAAATGCTGTCCAAATCCAAACAAATTTATATTTATGTTTTTATATAAATGTACATGTAGATTAAATATGTTGTATTTGCAATGTATTTCTGGCAGGCATGAAAATCCTTTTCCAGCTTTTTAGCAAGCGTGGGCTCTGCAGGTCTACATATCACATTGCTGCAGAATGCAGAACACAGCAAAGGTTTGATTACCAAGCAGCATTGTCATACTGCAAAAATAAAACAATGCACCACCTCAGTAACAAGGAGACCATAAGGCTCATAGTGTTGTTCAGGAGTTACTTAGTGTGCTAAATGCCTTGAGTTCATCAGACTTATTTTTATATGCATTCATTTTACATGTATTAGGTTTCAGTTTAATCTTGTCATGTGCTCATGAGCCATATGTTTTATCTTATACAGATTAATTATATGTAATAGCTAATATTATTTTTTTTTGCTTTTAAATTCTGCATCCATACTTCAGCTGTGTGCAATCCAGGATGCCCACATTTCCCAGGAAGTTTTTCACTCTCTCTCTCCCTCTTTTAGAGAGTTCTTACCTTTTCACTCCATGATAGAATTCAGGTGGCTCTAGTGCCTTGCAATAACAAAAAATTAGACTGGCAATGCTCACAGCTTTACAGCAATGCATCATTGACATTCAGGTATCATGACATAGTGAAAAGCTTGATGGAAATCAACAGACCTATCAGCTCTGAGTTCAATAACGCGACATGAAACTGATCTTCAATACACTATTGGAGTCTATGTGAAAAACTGATGGGAGAAGTCTAAACCCGTAGAGTCTATTCATATAAATACAACTCAGTACAAGTTGAGCTCTAGTACATAACTTAAAATTGAGCTTCAGTCAGTTGCTGACACATGCTTGAGGACTTTAAAAAGTACAAAGGCAATTCTCCAAATTACATACCTACTGACAGCTGACTTTCTTGAATTATTCAAAAGCAAAAGCTTTTGGCAATCAATGCATCAAGCTGAACAGAGTTAGAAAGTAAAGAAGTTGTAAGGTTTAAAATGTATGTCACCTGAAAGTGTATTGCCTCACTGCCAGACCAATAATGCTTAATACAAAAATGTGTAAGTTAGTGTCAGAGTTGAGGGGATTTGTGTAACCCCTAGAGCCAGCCTGAAAACAGGCAGAGAGGTCAGGGGAGCTGTATATTCTTCCTCAACTTTAGCCTGACTTTCCACTAGCTACCATTATTTTTGGTTTTAAGAAATCAGTTTCAATAATATTATTTCTCCTCCCACATTCACAGATGCTCAGTTTTATCCTTCAAGTTCTGGCACAGGATTTCTCTTATCAGAGGCCATAACATTCTAAGACAAAATTGTTCAGTTAAAAGACATTCATAAAGCTGAGTCCCCTGCAAAAGAATGTAACCTCTTGGCTTTCAGTCATACTGTGTGAGGACTGCTACAAGAGAGATTGTACTTAAGAAGCACAAAATATTTATTGATAAAATTTCATATCAAAAAAGAAAAACCAAATATCATTTCCCTATAATTATAGTAACACAGTTTTGAGAATGATGTTATGTAGCATTTGGGAAGACTTTTATTTCCTTCTGGCTGCTGCATTGCCCCCCATTTCAAAGCTTTTCTAATGTTTCATGTGAATTCATGACATTTTAACCAGCTTGTGCCATTACTAAAACATAATCTCATTCACAGTGTATATTTACAAATTATGTGAGGGGTGTGACCCTACAGTGATTGAACTTGAAGTTTTACCCCTCTGGGACAGAAAACAATAAACAAAGAAGCAGCACTCACAGCAATATATGAACACCATACAGTGAGGATTTACTCAGAGATTTTTTCCTTTTTCTGAGGATATTGTTACTGCCATATTCACCAAGTAAATACCTTCACTATTGGGTATATTGTCATCTATCCTAAAATTATTTAAATTTCTGCATTATAAATAACTGTAAATAAAATCAGAAGATAATAGTTTTAGGTTTGAAAAGCACTCATCCTAACCCTTTACTTTTTATCACAGAAATGGAATTGAGATCCATGTTCCCATGTACGTGGGTTTTGTTCTCGCGGTCCTGTGATTCACCTGCTTCCTGTCACTGCAACAAATAAAACAAGAGCTGTGCTAGGAGGATGAGGCAGAGCTCTCAAGCTCTCAGACTGGGCCAAGCTTTTACAAATACACAGCAGCCCTTAAAATGCCACCTCTCTCCTCAGTGACATCCTGTCAACAGGGACAACTACTGCTGCAATTCTTATTCAGTAGCAACTGTGAGGCTGCCAACAGGTGTCCTAAGCCAAGGCTTCCTTTCATCTGTTGCTGCTTAATGGGAACAAAAATTATTATAAAGGATCTGCCAACATGATAAAATGCTACAATTATCTTAAGAGTAATACCTATAGGCACTTTAGCAAGGGAAGCAAGGGAACTGTTCTCCAGAAAAGCTAACCACAATACATGATTTACATTTTGTTTTCTGTCATTGCTTTAATGATTAAAGAGAAATAGAAATATAAAAAGACTAAATTTCTCTAGAAAATAAGAATAGATGTACCACAGGGAAGACCAGCCCAAATATAGTAAGTTTCCTATTTCTCCTTGCTTCCTTTGTTTTAGAACTTTTACTTCCCATGAGTTATTTTCCTCATTCTCAGCAGATCAGGTTTGGGAAAATACCCAAATTCTCCCAAAGTTTGGCAATACACAAATACAGAGTTTGCCAGAATTCTTTCTGCATTCATGATGATCAGCTATACTAAGTATAACTTTAATAAAACCTGTTATAGGGTGCTAAACTCAGTAGACCAAAAGAGGCAATGCTGCTGCATCTCCATGCCTCCAAATCCAGCCAGGATCCATGTATTCCCAGCATGTCCCTCCACACACACAAGTATACAGCACATGGGTGTGATGAGTGGGCAGCCTGGGGTACAAGGGCCAGAAACAGTTTTCAGGTAAGACAGTCCCTAGCACCAGAGACTTCTGTCAGGTATGGGCGAGAAGAGAAGCCTCTCCCAGAATGCTTTTTTCTGTTATGTACCCCAGTTCTGTGCTCCTGGTTGGCTGTTGGCCACCTCACCCCCTTGCTGCCTTAAATGTTCCGTGCCATAGAAGGTTCTCCACTCCAGGTTCCCCCCATTGGCTTTTTCCCCTCACCACTCCCCCAGAGCTTCTCCACTGGCTCCCATTCCCTAGTCCCGCCCTTGTACCGCCCCCATTCCCTCAGGTCATTGGTCCCTGGTGCTTGCTCCACTCCCGTACTTAAACCTGGACCCTCCATTGTTCTCTGTCTTTGCCTCTTGATCCTTTTATGGTGTGGATGCAATAAACCTCCATCCCTGTGGAACTCAATGCCGAGACCCTTCCTGCCTCTTTGCCATCAACCCCTATTACTGAGCTATCCGTGCATTTGTGCGTGCACGTGTGTGGGAGTGTGTATGGCTGATCCTGCTGCGCGGCTTCGCTAACGAGACGCTCTTGGAAGATCGCAGTACAGAGGCTGTGGAGCTCAGGATAACAATACATACGTATGTAAAAATCCAACAAACCACACACACCGGCTCACACAAGGTCTCTCAGGCCATGCCCGCACTGTGTCCCTAGAATTCGTCTCAGAGCCTCTGATCCCTCTAGAAGTCAGCTATCATCCCCTCTGGTCACCCTAATATCTGGCCTAGACTATGGCTGCTTAAATATTTGGTCCCTTACCTATGTCACCAGCTAGACTGGCCTAGTATTTCCTAGTGATCACTGCCTCACATGCCCCTCTTGCCTGTATCCTACTCCAGTTGGTGGAGCAGACCTGCATTCACACACACACGCACACAAAATAAAGAGTTCCTCACCCTCAAAAATAGTAATGGAATTTGGTGAGAAGACCAGGAGCCAGGCATCACCAGCAACCTTTTTACATGGAACCAGCCTTTTAAGTCTCCCTTTTCCTCCCAAAATCAGCTAGATACATCCTTTTCTCCACTTTTAATTCCTCTCCTAAACATCCCATAGAAATCTTGTGCTTCTCATAATAAGTTGCATATTTCCAAAGGCTATTTCTGCTGTCCAAAAGGTGATCCAGAGACTCTTTACTCTGAGTTATTGTGATGAGTGTCACTCTCAGACCACAGGACTGGTCACTGTCCCAAAGCAGCCGGGGGAGGGTTTAGGAGGGTATTATAAAGATTCCACATTGCCACTGTTCATCTGTACTCCCATGTCTGAGCTTCTTTTTACCATTACCCAACAAAGCCTTCTGCCATGTCATCAGAACACATAACGTGGGATAAGCAACAAGAGAGAATAAATGCTGCAGGTTGAGACAGAAAAGATGTTCAATGCTGCCAGCTGTGTGATGAGCCTGTATCGATCCTACAGAAAGTACATCCATTATACAAGATGCAGTTGGCTCCATGCTGATAAGTCATTGGGGAGAAGGCAATGATATACAAGAATCAATGCAGGCCCCCTCTCCCTTTTTCCTGCATGATAGCACAACAGTATTGGGCTTTCCCACACCAACTGAGCTCTCCTTCATCCACCCACCTTCACCTCCTAGGAATGATATTTTTCCTCATGCACAATCCTCATCTTTCTTTATTTTTACTTTTCCCATGCCCTTTTTAAGATACATGCTTCAATTTGACGTTATCTGGGAGCTAAGAACTGTACATTACTATACCTCAGTTAGCTGCCCCTATCTGATCTCCAGGAGGTTTGGGGTTTTTTCCATTTGTACTGCAAAATCATGTACACACTTGGACATGCTTATGGTATGTTTGGCTCTGTATCTAAATGCTTTTAACTTGCTCATATCAGCCTCTACTTCAGAAAAAGACATCACTATAAACATTTATGGCAAAGGTGATTGCTTCAGGGTTTCCAGAACTGCTACGTCTGAAAAAGTCTTGACTTAGCAACTCAAACTTAAGAGAACAGGTAAGAATTTCAAGGTGTCTAGGGAAAGAATAAAAACTGGGATAGAAGATGACATCAGAATCTAGATTTTTTTTCAAAGTGAGTAATGTAACTTCCTGAGTAGGTCATTATGCGCTGGCCACCATGATCCTTTCCTACTAATGAGACCATACCCACATCCACTTTCACCAAAAATTCAGATACTATGTCACAAAGTGACAGAATCAGAGAACTGCTGATTCAAATAAGTAGAAAATTTATAGCATCTGCTACATATGATCTTCCCCAATCATGTTAGGGACGTCTTGAGTGTTCACATGGCAGACATGAAGCAAACTCTAGTATTATATCTACCAATAGTCCTCTGAAATTCCAACATATAAATCCGTATAAACTCATATCCAGACAGTGAATGGAAGCAGGCTGTTTGTGAGATGGACATCACCATGTCATGAAGACTATGACAACAGCATTCCAGAGACAGACTTGATGATATCCTAACTAGATGTTATTCTTTTGTGAAAAAGAACACCTGAGTTTTCCGTGGGATGCTATATTTTTAAAGCTCTTTCTCCACGTTTTCCCCCTTTCTGAAAACTTACTTTCTAACCAAGTTAAAATCAAACAAACTTTGATCAAGCACAAGTTTGAAAATTCCTAAACCAGGTCTTTTTTCCACTGTCAGCCTCAATTCCTTTTTAAACTACCCAGTGTTTCTCTTAAAACAACCTGGCTTCTCCTAAACAGTATGTTTGGGGAGAGGGCACACACAGAGCTCACATTGTGTTCCCAGAACAGGCAGGAATATAGACAGGCATATTGCTTTGGCAGCTGAGAAATTTACTCCCCTTCCATGCTCATTCTTTCATTAGTGTCTTGGTTTTGGAGACAAAACTTCAGGAGAAAACACTCCGGAGTGTCTCCTCTGAAGGGAAAAGGGCCTCTCCTTTTCCTCCACCAATAAGACAAGTGGGTCACAGCAAGTGGAAGTGGAAAAAAACAAACTGTTTATTAACACCAAACAAAACAGGGTAGAATGGGGGGGGGGGGGGGGGGGGGGGGGAACCTCAAAATACAACAAAGTCCTGGAGAGAGAACAGAGACTTGGGCTCAGACCGGGCTGCCCCGCAGGCTCCCCGGCCCGGAGAGGAGGGAAGAGAGGCAGTGAGGCAAGGGGAAGGGAAAAAATGAACAGGAAAAAAACCCAACAGAACCTTCTCCCAGCTAACTGGAACACAAAGGAAACCAAAAAGCAGCACAGTGCTCCTGGCACACTCCCTCCCCAGCCCTGCTGAGACCCCCCAAGCCCCCGAGCCGTTGGGTTCAGCCCTTAAACTGCCCCACACTCGGTCCCATGGCCCCCCTGGGTCCATCTTAAAGGCACAGCGTCCTTGGGCATTGAGTGGATGGTTAAGGAATAAAGCAGCTTCATAACATCACCCCAGGACAATTAGTTTTCCTTCTGTAACTGTGAAAAACATTGCCAATTAGTGCTAATCATGGTATGGACACCTGTCCACAAGAAAGGAGGTTGAGAACAATTACACAGTCATTTTCCAAAGCACATGGAGCAGCTGTCAAACAATAATGACTTTCAGTCACTGCTGGCATTGGCTGTATTGCAACAGGTGGCCAAAAGGCAAAATAACATTAATGCCGTTATCTGCTTTCTTAGTTGCTCTAGCCTGGGTTTTCATTTTTCCTTTACAGTCCACAGCATTTAAGCTTGCAAAGAGTAGTGACAGCTGTAATGTCTATGAGTGTAGATCTCATGCTCTTCTACTGAGTATAAGAGTTTTGAAAATATGAAGAACTTTGTATTTCTCTACACTTCAAGAAGATGAAGTGAAAGAGATTTAAGCACGGGGAGTTTTAAAATTGAAATCAGAATTTGTAAATTGGAATTCTGTGAGTTTCACATGAGATGACCTTTTATAATCTCTACAGTTATGCATCATCTAATATGTTCCTAGAATCCTCTTTTTATGGATGTGTTCCAGGGAGCTCAGGAGTTCTGTGCCAAAACCTCTGCAATTCAAGAATCACAATCACTTCTAACTGAGGATGACAAAATACAGACTGTGCAAGTAGTGGCCAAATGTGAAAATCATGGTTTAACAATTTTCCCATCACTGTAAAGGAACTGTTTGACAGAAACTGACAATGTATTTCTCCATAAAAGCACATCACAAGCTGCACATTCCCACCTCTTCTTGCAGTCCTTTGCCTCAATTGCTATACTTTATTTGACGTTGACAAGTCTACAGACAATCACTTCCTTAACACACTTGATTCATTGTCAGGACAGCTCTATGATATCGTATGGGCAGAGACCCTCAGGAAAGACTGTAGCGGTGTAGGTGGCTGCAGCTACTCGTTGTCCTGAGGCGAACTCAGACAACCAGCTGTGGTGGTCAGCAACCCAAGTTTAGCATGTAACTTTCAGTCATGGTGAGAACCCATGAGTCCCTTGTTTTGCCTTTTGCATGTTTTCCCCTGATTGGTTAATATTTTGTCTTCTTGTTTTATGTATGAAGTTATGTATACTCATTTCCCTTCTTTAATATGTATCAGTTCTAGAAAGCTCCTTGTTCCTCGACGCTCCATTGGATCCTTCCCTGAGTCCCTCCTATGTGTTGTTCCCATTGGTTCCCTTCCTGTCAATCCCACCTGCTTGTCTCTATCCCATTGGCTGAGATCCCTCTCCCCACCTATTCTGTACCCAGTATAAGATCCCTGGACCCTTCTACCAATTGGCCTCTTTGTCCCTGTCGTTTCACCCTAATAAACCTGTGTGGAACACATACAGAGAGTCCCCTCTCTTTCTTCTTTGCCTTTGCCTGTGTGCCTGCTTAACAGTGACAGGAAGATACAGCCCCTTTTGGGTGAGGAGCTCTACCCCGTTTTCATTGTGTGTTGGGCACTGAGTGCCGCCTTCCAGAGGGGTTTCAGCATTGACCCCCGGGCTTCTTTGTGTAGGCACACGAGGGGTAAAACCCCCTTCTGCCAGCTCTCAGTGGCTGAAAACCCCTCCAAAAGATAATGTGCAGGAACAGTAGGAGAAATTAAGCTTGTTCAGAAAGATTTATTGTTGTAGCCTATGGTAACTCCTCACTACCCGTCCTTGCTAAGTTACTGTTCTTTCCACAGACTGTGCATGTGTGATTCCCCGCGCTTCTTCTAGAAGTGAAATGCAAAGCCATCTCTGCAGAAATCTGAAGGCAGTCACTCAATGGTCATCAGCAGGCTCAAAGTTACTAGCTGCACTGCACAGATCTCTTGAAATTCAATAGGGTATTCCTACTGCCAATTACTTTCATGGAATGGGATCTGCAGAGAGAGAGATTAAGAACCTTCACCGGGTTCGAGTCCAGGTTATGATGCCAGATACCTCAAGCTTTGCAGCTGCACTCTCGCAGCTGGATGCCTTAGTTCCATCTCCTCCGGTCTCGCCATATCCCAGGCGTACCTCTTTCCCATCGCACAGGCTCCACCAGGCAGTGCCAGCTTTCCAGCGTGCTCTGCCGTTCTGTGCTTTCTCCAAGCTCATCCCAGCCACCTCTGCCCAGGCACAAAAACACGCTTCCTGGTCAGCACAGTCAGTTTGCGTCCCTTTGGCGGACGAACGATGACCAGCTGCAGTCCCGCCGTGCCCGCTCCCGCCGCTCCGCCGCCTGCCCGGGTGCTGCCCGTGGTGCTGAAGCCTTTCCTTCCGTCCCGCCCTGCTTGGCGCTCTGGATGCCGGTGAGGCCATACCTCTGCAGGAAAACCATTTCTGAAGACGTTTCCTGCCCAAACCTATCAGACAAGAAGCTGCATGATATGGTTTTGCTCCAGCAGAATGAGAAAAACATTTAAGATAAGTTTTTGATTCAAGAAATTTCTCACCCACTTCCTTTCTCTCTGAGACTTGGTAGTGTTCCAAAAGCCTCATTAAGTTGTCACTCTGTAATCTTCAAGTAACCCATCTGTCTGTCAGATTTGGCTTGGGGTTTTGGTCATCTTTATCACAGTGAATCTGGTGGTTTCAGTCCTGTTTGCTAGAGCTGGGCTGTTTGACTTCTTGCCAATAGACGTCAAACAATATGATAATCTCTATAAAAGTATTTTGTGGCAGAATGAATCACTAAACTTTTCATGAGGCAGATCTGATACCTACTAAATCCACAGATAGGTCAGAGTTTACAAATCACTGAGTAAGTCATGCAAAGCTAACACGGTGAAAACACAGATATTTAAATATTAACATTAATATTATCGGTTCTCTTAAGTACAGGACATTATTCCAACCAACAGTATTATTTTAGTTTGGAGTTTGGTAACTGTACATCACAAGCTGGTTTTTATTGAGGACACACTGGCACTATCACTATTTCAAAATGATTCTTTGAAATTTCATTCCACTTCAGGTAAGATGTACATCCCAGTTGCCTGCATAAAAAACCACAATGTAGATGAGCATCGTTATTCCCTCTAGGAAAGAATACCAGGGAAACTGAATGATTGTCACAATTAAAAAAAAAAGGAAGCAGATTCTTACAGCTCCAATTTCTTCTGGATTTCTGACAATCAGAAGCAGCTGGACAAATGTGGATATAAGAAAGATGCTTGTGTAGAAACCTACAAAAATTGATGCCTTTGGACTCCAGCCAAAGTGCTTGGACATTTGAGCAGGCTTATTAAACTCAGGGATACTGCTCAGAAGCTTCATACTACACACAGGCCTAAGGACCTTGCTATTTAACAAGTCTAACTGAGAGAAGTTGGAGTTCCATGATAGCCAATGTCCCTTTTGCAATTTCAGCAAACAGACCTCAAAATCCAGATGATACCTGAACTATCCTAGAGGCAGCTATGCAGTCATTGTTAAAGTAAAAAGTTTTCCTTCCTCTACCATGTTAGCAAAAACTTTAGCTTTTCAGTTTCCAAGGACTCTAGTCTAACTCTGCAACCAAACCCAAAAATCCCTTTTTCAGGTGTGTTGGAAACAAGAGTTACTTTTACCATATAAATGACTTCAATGTGCAAGCATTTTTTTAAAGTATTATATCCCAGTGTGACAAAATAATAGTGACAGTATTACTTTAAAATTCAATCAAGTCAGCCAAATTAGGCAATGAATTGGGGGGGGGAATGAAAACTGTGTGATAGTTGAGATTATATCAAGTCTAAAACTTTCCATAATGTGTTGATTGAAGACCAAAGGAAAAAGTCTGACAAGTAGTCTGGTTTGTTTCAAAAGTTCAGTTATTGCCTTTTATCTAGATCCTGCTTGGAAACAAAACATTATCAAGCAGAAATAGTAATTTCACAGTTGACAAGACTTGGCATTCAACAGCAGTTCTTACAGCACCACAGCAGACAGAATGTGACTCCTGACTTGTCCTGAGGCTGCACAGGCTCATTCTCTGACATCCAACAGCTTCTCCTTTATCTTGGTTGGGTACAAACATTAAGGGTCTCAATTTTCCAATGTATTTCAGAGTGGCTTACCTAAAACCTGAATTTAGCAAAACAAAATTTCAGCACTTAGAGTGGTTGCAATCAATCATTAGAGTGGAAAACTGACTAGACACCAGAGACAATGATTCTTATAGTTGGTTGCTGAAACACTTCATCCTTTTCTCCTACAGTGATGTTTAGGAAGCAGGCCACTTGTTTGCAGGTGTCTTGGGGTGACTTTATGATGTGTATCCCATATCGCTGCCCTATGCCCAGAAATTAATTTTTGTGCCTTTCTATGCCTTTAAACTGAGCCTGAGAGGGGGAAGGAAAAACTGAGCAAAACTTTTTCAAAGCAGTTTGCAGCTTGTTCAAGGTCACACAGAGACAGCGACGGTTTTTTTTTCAGCTGCGGCAGGAGAGCGAGAGGGAAGGGAAGCACCCAGCTTGCTTTTCTTTCCAGCCAGCTTTCGGCAGGTTTTTTTTTTTTTTCCCCCAGCTCCTTTCCTCCGGAGAGTTGAACTTTTGTTTTCCTGGGACTTCATTTTTTTTCCTTTTCTCTCTGCTGGACTGTTTCAACTTCAGAATACATTGGGAGGACTTTCCACCGAGGCCTTGGCCCTGGAGGTGGGCCCACCACCCCGTCCCAGCTCCAAGGAGGGGAGAGAGATCTATGGAAGGACTCTGAAATCTTCCCAGGTTTCTCTCAGCAAAGCGGGAGTTTTTATTATTTAGCATTATTTTCCTTTTCCTGTGTGTTTGTTAAATAAATAGTTTTTATCTCTTTCACCTTCCTTCGAGGAAAATTTTTTTTTCCTGAACCTGGTGGGGGAGAGGTGGTTGTAGCCTGCCCTTCTCTCAGAGGATGTATTTCTAAATTTGGCCAAACTGGAACAGCAGGATAAAAAAGGTCACTGACCTCTGTTCAGGTGACAGATTTATTTTCAGTATACAGTTATACTCCAGAAGGAAGCATCCAGGGAGTCAGCCAACAGAGATTTAAACTACAGACATATAAACTTAAAAAACAAATAGAGAAAGAAAGGGCTTTCTGAGATCTTTCATCATCACATCATTTCATGCCAATTGATTTTCTATGTTCTTTGAGAGAGATTTTCTCAAATACTGGGTATTTTCACATGCAAATATGGCTACCACTGGAATTGCAAGGGAATATCCTTCTTCTAGGGAGGATGTGTTCATCCGAGCTCTTTTAGGTCAGCTTTTAGAATGAAGACATAAAAGCATGCGCTTCTCAAAAATGACCATCAAAGGCAGGATATCTTTGGATAGCTCAGATGAAAACCTCGGTGTTACAAGTAGAGGTAAAGCAAGATAGACAAATTACACCCTGGCATCCTTCAGACTGAAGACACATGGTTTTTCAGCAAGATCTAAATCTGCAAAATATAAAACACACTACCGAAAGAAAAAAATGTTTAGATCACAAGGACACTAATGAACCTCACCTGTCCAATAGCACCTCCACTCTTTGTACAACCAGAGCACAAATATGACTATGCTAGGAAAGTCTGAAGCAATAGGACAGCATCTGTGTTGCTCTTCTGCACAGTATTGAGTGCTTGGCACAACTCAGCTCCTCCAAGTTGAAGCTATTCAATAAGGCCCAACATTCACATTAATTTAAGGGCAACATTCCCTTTGTCAATAAAGGTCACAAGACTTGATCATTCTGCATCTGCACAGTTGTTTGGAAAAAATTAATGTGCTCAGTGAAAAAACAAAGAATATTTTAATCACTAGCAGCATTGCCCCAGTAATAAAAATGTGATGCTTCCCACCTACCCCCATCCCCAGATGAGAAATTCATTCTAGTTTCTCCTAGTGGTGTGATACACTCTTTAGTGTAAAAAAAAAACAAACCTATCAACCTCAAATAGATTATATGAACCAGAAGGACCACTGTGAGCTTCCAGTTTGTACTAAAATGCAGAAGCTGAGCAGAGATCATTTGGACCATCAGCATGGCTTTAACAAAGTAAAAGAGACCAAAGTGAAGGGGAAAAAACTATCCTGATCTGCAAGTTTGCCTGCAGAGAGCCCTGAAATGATAGCATACTGCAGCAAAAGATGCTTTTCTTCCTGAAATTACTGCAAGCTGACCTTATTCAGAGTATGAGAAACACTGCAGAAAAAATAATAACACACAGTACAGAAAATTAGGGGAAAAAAACAGTAACAATCATTCTAACCTCGTTTTCCTCTTTGATACAACAAATAACTTCCATTTTCAACAATGGGAGTTACTCACATACAACAAATGGAAAATAGGCCCCAGTCTGCTCAGAAATTTGTGTGAATGGAAAACACAGATTATAGGTAACAATAAAATATATTTCTACTGATAGCTCACTTTTCTTCTGTTCTCATTCAGAGTCAGGGAATATGCCCCTGTATCTCTTTCCTCTTTCTTCTTTATTTTTGGGAAAACCATATTTTCCAATTTTTATATATTGAAATTCAAACTCAAAATACACACATTTGTTACCTTGAAAAGTCTGATCTTTAAGAGTTTTTAGATAGAAAGGTGGAAAGTCTCTGCTTTTTCACAATAAAGGATTTAAAAAAGCATACAGGAAAACAGTGGAAGTCATTATCAGAATTTTTCAGCTTATTGTTTATTGAAAACAAACATGTTAAATGAAAGCAAAGTACACCTTGATACAATGTAGCACCAATTTCAACAAAACTTTTCAAAATTTTCATCAAATATTTTAATTCCATCTAAAAATTCTATCTCTAGGTTCACAGCATTATGCAGCACTATCATGCATAGAGTTCATAATGTGATTTAAAAAGGCACAACTGAAATAAAAATCTTCATAATATCCTTGGATCTTTCCTGTTCCAGAGAGAACCCTGCAGTCAGAAACATGAAGGCTTTCCCCCTCAGGAGATGTCAAAGTCTGGACAGAGCCACTCAGAAATAAAGGCAGCTCTTTATGTAAGCCAAGCTCTCCCCTGTGCTTGCTCAAGTTCTTATATTGGGTTTTTTTTCAATCCTAAGCATAGCTATCCCCAGAAGTCACTTCACAGTATAGTCAAGGAGACATCTACTCCCCATGTCAGAAATACCCAGTTCATCTGCTCTGATGAGGATGAAGATTTGTCCCTGCACAGTAAATATCAGGTTGAGAGCCGCAGATGAGACATACCAGAGCTCAGCCAGCAGAGCTGAGACTTCTTTCTGACCTAAAAGAGCATCTTTTTTCTAATATGAGTACAATATTCTTTTTCATTTTTACTTTTTCCCTAGTCCCATACCGGTTTCATCTTTGCATGTAGCCAATTATCCTTCTCAGGTCTAAAGAACACATTTCAAAGTCTTTGAATGAAATTTCTTTCCATTTAATTTTTTAAAAAATAATTACGAAAAAAGAAAATAGGAAATATTCCAATTTGCTTTAGAATTTTTCTCAGAAGCAACCTGAAATGTTGAACCCCAACTCAATATTACAGTGTCTTGGAGCATGTCATTTTTAATGACTTAGAATTAAAAGTACCAACAGTCTCACAAGATTTAACCTTCTTTTGTTTCTCATCAAAACATTCAGACGTTTCCTGCCTTGCACAGCATTAGACTAGACTGAACAGTCAAATCTTTTCTGATTACACTTTCCTCTCTACACTATTCCAAGAAAAGCTTAATCATGTTATGACATGTCTGTGACCAGTAATGGGATGAGGGAGAAAGGAGAAAGAATTCATCTGCTAACAGGAGAAACTAGTACAGAAGAATAAATGAAAACTAAGTAAAGAAATCTGACGGGGAGCTGCATGCTAGCTAAAAAGGGGCCCAGAGCTCTAGGCATGGTCCCGTCCACGCTACAGCATTCACACACTCACAAGTAAAGCAGGCAGACGGAGCTGAGCTCCTCACCAGAGGGAGCTTCCCTCTAAGCTGATCGAGTAGGCGCACAGTAGCAAAGAAGTAAAGAGAGGGGACTCTCTGTATGTGTTCCACACAGATCTATTCTGGTGAAAAGACAGGGACAAAGAGGCCAATTGGTAGGAGGGTCCAGGGATCTTATACTGGTAGAGAATAGGTGGGGAGAGGGATCTCAGCCAATGGGATAGAGACAAGCAGGTGGGATTGACAGGAGGGGAACCAATGGGAACAACACATAGGAGGGACTCAGGGAAGGATCCAATGGGGCATCGAGGAACAAAGAACTTTCTAGAACTGATACATATTAAAGAAGGGAAATGAGTATACATAACTTCATACATAAAATAGGGAGGGGAAAACATTAACTAATCATGGGAAAATGTGCAAAAGACAGAACAAGGGAATCATGGGTTCTCACCATGACTGAGAGTTACATGCTAAACTTGGGTTGCTGACCACCACAGCTGGTTGTCTGAGTTCTTCTCAGGAGACAGAGTGGCTGGAGCCACTTGCACCACCACAGAAATCTGTAACAGAACAAATATAATTAAAGATAAAGCTTTTTGGAAAGTTAGAAATGAAGAACAATTTCTTATTCTGAAATTTTCCTGTTTCAGCATTTCCTTACTAGTCCCATAGGGTTGTCCACACAATTGCTTAGAAACCATACTTACTTATGCATAGCTTGGATCTTAGTTCAATAAATCAAAATAATTTGATTCCAGTCATAACCATTTAATATAACAGATGAAACTATTCCAAAAGCCTATTCAGAGAAATATAAAGAAAATTATTTGTCACTTATACTTCTGCCATCAACTTTAAAAGAGCTACAAGGGCTTTTGAAATTTTATGGCTGCCTTTAAAAAGATGGCACTAGTGAGCCCATATATCATACATTACCCCTATAATCTTCTAAGGTGAAGTTTTGAATAAAGCTCCAAACTAGGATTTACAATAACTGTCAACAAAGTCTGCACATTATAGAGATTAGTGGAGTAGAAAATAATGAGGAAGACACTTGCCCTTACAGAAGGTTTTCAATTGCATGGCAAAGTGGCTCAATGCATTGAAAAAAACTCTTTAAATATGACAAAGTGCAGGAGGCACATCCCACCTACTGCATAGGACCTCGGGGATGGTACGTGGGAGTTGTCAGACTGAGTCGTGTGACAAAACAGAGAGGAGCTAGGCCTGAAGGGGCAAAGAAAGAACAGACCTGGTAGAGAGCAACGAAAAAAATGTTGACTAGGTACAAGGTGAGACAAATGAAGTAAGAACTGATTTGCTGGCAACAAGAGGTAATTATCAGAACAGATTATCTTCAGAATGAGATGTGGTCAATTTGTATATTACATATTGAAATGAGAAGTGTGCTGAACAGTCAAAGTGGTGCTTTCCAGTCTTGGCAATCACACTTGAATAGGAAAAGCAGAACCCACTATCACAGTTTAACTCCAGATGACAACTAAGCACCACACATCTCCTCATCCACTCTTCCCCAGTGGGATGGAGGAGAGAACCAGAAGAGTAAAAGTGAAAAAACTCATGGGTCAAGATAAAGACATTTTAAATAAGCGGAAGACGTGTGTGCAAGTAAAGCAAAGCAATGTTTTTACTCCCTACTTCCCATCAGTAGGCAAATGTTCAGACATCTTCAAGAAAGTGGGGCTCCATCACTCACGGGAGTGACTTGTGAAGACAAACACCATCACCTCAAACATCCCTCCTCGTTTCCTCCTTCTTCCTCCCGCTGTATATGCTGAGTGTGGCATCACATGATATAAAATAGCTCTTTGGTTACTGGGAGTCAGCAATCCCATGTGTGTCCCCTCTCTGATCCTCTCGCCCTTCCTCTTCCAGGACAAGACTCCTCTGACCACATGAACCATCTGCTTGACCTGCACCACAGCAGTGCTTACTTTTCATTTCTGCCTGCAAAGAGAGCTGATGTGTAGACTACCAAGGATGTGTAGTCTCAACAGTTGTGTTTGATTTGAATTCCATGCCTAGTGACATCTAGGTTTATTTTATTAGATTTATCTTCAAACACTGTCCCAGGGCCAGGGGAGTGCAAATGTCACTGACGCAAAATCACACATGGAAGGCAGAGTAATTTTAAAACACTCTTATAATAAATAATTACGCCAGCCATACCTGCTTTTATTTAAGAATACTGATTTCCTGCTACCTTTCCCAGCAGAAAGTGTGAAAAATTCTACCCTGGCTCCTCTGTGCTTAAGTACCTCTGTTTCTACATCAAAGAATAATAATTATTTTTACTTTTTTTAAACCAGGACTATGCAAACAAATGTTCACAGTCATATGTATCATTTGTCCAAGAAGCCAAGTATTTAGCACCCTTATCCTGTGACCTTCACTGAACATGAAAATGCTCCCCACCTTACAACAGATGCCAACCAGCTCAGCAATACTCACACCATTTTTATTGCATTAATACATTAAACCCAGAGTAGCATTTAGTAAAAACAGAAATTTTGTAAGGAATGTTTAAGTTGCAAGTGGAGGTTTATTTTTAAAAACAATAAAAATGTCAGTGATCCAGAGATACAAAGATATGTGGCACGATGCCCATGTCTCAGCCAAGGAAACAGGAACAGATGACACTAAATATGCTATAGGCTGTTAGTTAGAGGAGCGTGCCAGCAGTGCAATGTGTTACTACACAGGAAACCTGAGTTCAGAAGCAACAAGAGCTTGTTGGAACTGCAGCTGAAATGGTGTTCTACAGAAAATAGCTTTTTCACAAAACAGACTTTTAAAAAACACAAAAAAAAAAAAACATTTTCATTTAAAATTTGAAATACATTAGGAAAGAAAAACTGTTTTCTAAATAGAAAAGAAACATATTTTGATGGTTTGCCAAAAATAAAAGGGATGGCTGAGTGTCGCATTTATTTGCTTCCTGGCTTGAAGATATTTCTTGTCAGTGATGCCACAGAAATAAAAAATGTTATAATTTTTCAGCTTTTTATTTTTGACAAGTTTCTGTCCTGGAAATTTCATTACCCTCCAACAGGAAGTAGTTCATTTTCAAATAGCTGTAGCAACGTTCACCTGGGTTCCTCTTTCTCCTGTTACTGGATATGACAGGACTACATAACATTTAAACCAGCAACAGCACCAAAGGCAAAATACTGTGTATTGTTTTTCTTCAAACTTGCAATCATGGACAATTCCACAGGGAATTACAAACAAAGCAGTCTTTAATTAACTACTGTTGAAATGTACCAGGGAAAGGCATCACTCCCACAAGCTCCTCTCAGAACAACAAAGCAAAAAAAGCTCAAAACCAGCATGTTCATGCTATTTTATGAACCTGCCCTACAGGAATGGTGCAGCTCCCACCTCTAGGTATAGATTGTGTTTTCTGGGTCTTATACTACATTCTGCCATTCCCAATTCCTCCAGAGGAGTGGCAGCTTGCAGCACCTTTATAAAGGCTGGCAGGGATGAATTTAGCCACTGGAGTCTGTGACCTGAGCTTGCTGGACCCCAACCACACTGAATGAGGAACAGGCAAGGGCAGTAGCACAGGCAATGCACTCACAGGAGATGCATCAGCTCAGCCAAAGCCATGTGCCTGTGTCTCATGCATGGGGCTTGGCAAGAGCACAGGCTTCTCTGCTTCAGTCTGTGAAGAAAACCCTGAAAAGAAGAGGTGTGGGTGGCCAAACCCAGCCTGACCCTACTGCCATCCCATCTATGGGTCTCCAGCTCCTGAGGTGGCTTTGTAGGGCAGCTGTAGGGCAGTTTATTTGAAACCTGTTGTCTAAGAGTTTGTTTAATTGTATGGTAACATTTGTTCTGCCTGCTGTGTAACAAAGCCACATTTAGATGAAGAGGCTGTATTTTCTTAAAATAAATTTATTAATGATCCTGATTTCATAATCCTTACAATATGAAACAAGTTAAGCACTTACTGGTCTAAGTGCAAGTAACAGAAAATGAATTTGTACAAAACATGGATGGTGCAACTGACAGCGTATCTGTACACTGAAACATCAAAAATAAGATACAAAGAAGCTTTCTGACTTTCAAAGGCAATTAAGGGGGAAAAAAGATATTGCAAAATCAATCTGTTTTCGGTCTCTGATTAAGGCACTGTTTCCAGGGGAAGCATTGTCAAGATTAAAATTAAGAATGCCATTAGGAGCCCAGTTACGACACAGACATGATCCCAGTATTGTAGCTTCCCTGCCCCACTAAGGGCTTTAAATCACCAGAGTGTAGATTTCCTGCAGGATGCTAGATGATAAGAATCATTAAGGAAAGGCATCAGAGGTCAGTTGCCTGCTCTTCCAGGAGCAGTTGCTTGAACCTCTATGGCACCCTTTTGACTGGGCCTACCTTGCAATCCTTTGCAATACCAAGTATTCTTCTTTTGATCCATTAAGTCTGTGGGCTCCTAAAATGGCCTCCATATTTAGGTTACCTCCTCCAGGATTGGGGGATGCCAGGCACTCACAGCTCCTCTGCTGCTCCTGAGACGAGTGGCCATCTATAGTGAAACAGCTATCTATGGTGATCCTTCTATGGAAGGATTCAAATAATGGACTTTTCCAGTGTAAGAAGATTATGGGAAATTTTTTTAATGTCCTTCTGTGATTCTATCAGGCATTAGGTGGAGATACAACTGAAAACTAACTGAGCTTTTAAGATGGGAATGTGGAGCTGTGAATTCTCACAAATATAGTTATTGCATATTTATAAGGTAGCTTTAAAGAAGTTAGTCAACAAAATCTCTCCCTGGTGTGCTTATTATGATGGACTGATTTTAAAAAATGGATTGAGAGACAACTTGAGGACTGGAAAGTCTATTGTACAGAAATGAATAGGTCTGTTTAGACAAGTAGATACAAGGTGCATTTGTGGTGATTTCCTTCTATTTGGGCCCAGGCAGGCTTTCTTTCCACAAAGAGGTATATATTCTTTTATTCTCTGCATCATTCAAGTAGTCGTGAACCCAACTTGTCCTTAGCATTGTGTGACAGCCTGCTGAGGAAATGGCCCCAAAATAATGAGGGATGGGATTCAGTGAAATATTGTTCGTATTTTTACTGCCACACAGATCTACACAAAGGCTCCACAATAGCAGCAGCATTCTGCTGATCTACTGATATTCTTCTGTGTAGACCCCGCAGAGGCACAATAACAAGAGCAAAATAATAAAGATGCCAGCTTTGTGACTGTGCTTGTTATGACTGTTTCTTTAAATAAGGCAGACCATGAGAACATAATGTGTCCGTACAGTGATGCATTTCATCTCCTCACAGAAAAATAATTCATGAAGGGAGCACTTCAAATCTATTAAAATATTCCCACTTCCTCTTCCACCAGCTTCCATTAAGAAGAGCAATAAAGGTTAAAGATTTAATGGATGTTGAGATTGAACTTGCTGTCCTTTTCAGACCCTCCTGGACAGAGCCAATGGCCACCACTCACGCTGTGCATTACCACTGCCTGAATAAGCTTCCAATGTTTTCCTGACTTTTAGATAAACAAAGACTTTCAGTCTCTAAGGCTCTGTAGCTCAAGACAAGATCTTGTTTTCAATAGCAAAAGTACACTCCTCTTCAACCAGAGTAATTCAGTTTTTAAAAGTTTCATTTCCAGATTTTGCAGAACTGGGTAAAGCTCTCAGGAGTACACCTCAACTGAATGTCGGTATTCTTCCATTTCTAACCAAGGTATGAGATTCAATTGGAATATGACATTTTCAATGCTGACAAAAAAAAGTCAGTATTTTCAGGACTCTGAAACATTTTGATATGAAACTCAAAAGCTGGATATCACACCAGTGAGTTCTGGCTCTGCAGGACTCAACAAACTGCTGTCACATTATCTGAGCTACCCAGCAAGGCCACTGCCACAGAATAAGGAGTATAGCAGCCCCCAGACCCCCTTTCAGGGCAGGTTTTTCTGGACTTTCAAACTCACAGCAATTCAATCTGGAGCAAATCCCAAAAGCTGAAACCTTCCTCTTATTCACTGAAAATGCATTGAAGAAGAGACATATCTATAAGGCTTTTAGATTTTATAAATTGGCATTTTTCAACAAAGGCATGCTTTGTCAGGAAATTCCTGGCCAGCTCTAATCAGGAATGCATCTGGGAATCAAACATTTTGTCAGATCTATGGGCAAGATGGATTTAGCCAAGAAACAAAAGGGATGTGACATTCTGATCAGCGATCCGGAAGATCAAAGGAAATGAAAAATCAGAAGAGGATAGAATTAGCCAGCAAAATTCTTTACTTACAATTAAAGTAGTTTAACATCAGATCTGATGAGAAGCACAGTGTTTACCAGTGAAAAACACAGTTCTGGACAAAAGGGGCTGCATTACCGGGAGCAGAGAAGACCTAAGCTACTATAATCACAGTGTACAACTTTGTTTACACACTTTGGGGCCAGAGGCAATGGGGAGAAAGTAAGGATTGTGACCTCTCCTTTTCTACTACCAATTCAATGATTAACTACCAATGCATGAGAGTATTTATCCTCAAGAAACTTTGTTTTCAAAGAAAGTTTCAAAACAAAACCACCCAAACAAACAGGACTCTGGGTCCTGGGGAGCAGCCACAGTTCAATTGGACAGTAAATTTAATTTCTCAAAAGTAATGTTGTTTACATTGTCTCTACATTAGCCTCTAAAAAAATTAGAAAATAGAAACTGAGATCCCCAGAGCATTATTTACAGGAAGGCAATGTCAACAGGCAATAGTTCTATAGTCCTCTGAGCAGGGGCATTTTGAACTATATGTCCTATTTTTCCAGACACTAAATGGTTATGACTTCTAGCACAAGGCTGAAGATGCAATTTCAAACCCCCTCAAGCAGAGAAAGAACTGAACTTGGCTAGGTTACTGCCTGGCTGGGTGACTGGCTGGATCACTGCCCTACTAGCCAAGTTACTACACAAGAGAGAATTTGGGCCCTTACTGCTCCAGTGGCACCCCAGCCCTGGGGCTTCAGCTATTTTCTCAATAAATTGGCTCCAAAACAACCATCTTCCCCAGCACTCACTCTACCTGCCCGACACCACCAGTTCCATGCTATCTGCTTTCACTCAGTACCTCCCTGCTCCCTCTGCCTGAACCCAAGCTACCACCCAGAAGCTGGTTACAACAGTCCCTGTACTCTGGAGATAAACCTGCCTGTAGAGGTACTTACCTGAGCCACAGGACAAATATTTTCATGCAGATGTTAATTGCCAGAAACCACTCACCTCAAATCAGTGACACTGCCATCAATTCACAGACTAGAGAACAGCAGTCTGTAATTCTCCCCATCCCTCTGGTGGTACAAGACTTGGATTACCAGACAAACACTAGACCTACTCAATTGGCAGAGAGGAGAGAAAAAACCTTTGTTAAAGGGAAAATAATTCTTGCTTAAATGTTTTCTGACATGGAACATCTGATGCATCAGCACTGCTAACACATCTGCAAATTAAAAGCTGTTTCTTCCAAAAACAAAATATGTAAACATGGCATTTTCTGTCTAAATTGAGCATTCAAACAATCATCAGATGCTATGAAGACTTGAGGGATAGGGTTGCCGTGTGCATTTTTCTTTTTTCCCCTAACCTTCAGATTTATACAATGTCCATCATTACATGCTCTGTAGCTGGAAAATCCAGTCTCTGACGTGCAAGGAGTAGTCTACTTTTCAACCAGCAATTTAGCAATTCTGGCACTCCAGGATCTTCTGGATCCCACTATTCACGGGTACCAAGTCTCCTGGTTTTTGCTGCTGGAACAAAGAGAGCTTTGTACTGAACAGGGTATGAATAATCGTAACATGTAATGTGTAGTAAACTGGTAGCTGCAGAGTCAATGCCATCTGGAGAGGCAGGGATTTACACAAGCTTTTTTCAAACCAGAATGAAGGAAAAATTTTGCCATAGGAATAAAGCTGAACCTGCACAGCCATGCAGGATTCAGGTGCGTCTTGCAAGAGAAATGCCTCATGTGGATGTTTGTAATTAAGAGACAGAGCAGTATGAGCCCTCCAGACACTGCTGTCACATACTCTGAGCTGGACCCAGTTTGAAGCAGCAAGTACATAGTCATCTGCTGCCTGCTGGAAATTACTGTCTCTGGGTAACAGAGTAAAATCAATTATTCACATCTCCTGTGTTGCTGTTAGCCACACTGCTACCATCAGACATGGAAAACTGAGGTTAGGGCATGATTTAACAGATTCCTATAAACTATACTTTTATCTGTCACTGGATAGAAAAGCTTTACAAGGAAAAATCCACTTCCAAAACAGACAAGTAATGTTTAAATGCTGTTAACATACCTCCTCCTGATGTCCTGTTTCCATCTATCACACCTCCTTTCACCAACACTGCACTTCCTTTAACCCATACAACTGTCACTTGAGCCTGTTTGGGGAATCAATATGTTAACAGTTTGTTAATTGTGGTTGATTCCTTATACATGTTTAATATCAAGCCACAGACTTTCCTGCCTGCAAGGGGGTTCGTTACTCATCTGTGTACTTCACCTCTGCCCTGGCCAAACGCTGGGCATTGGCACTGAGCTGAGAGTGAAACATTACTGGAGACTCTTCTGTTCCTGTTAGCTACGCTTCTATCCCAGTTATTCCTATTCCTATTAGCACCTGTCATCTAGTCACCTCCTAGAGTTCAGTTCTCCAGGGGACTGATAAAAGCAAGGGAAGTTATAAAAGGTATAAGACTTTCTGGAGCAGATTTCTAACAAAGAGGACAGGTATTGAGACACCAAAGATGAACCAACCACACTTAAAATAATGCTGCCTGGAAGAATGGAAGTAAGAACAAGAGGAGAGATGAGGGAGTGTGGGGGATGCAGCACAGGCAGCTGTCAGCTGATGTTCTTATTGCAGCTGTACCTGGCCTCTTCCAGGGGGAGAAGACGCAAGGTTTGCAAGTACACACCATCAGTGCGGCAGAGGGAAGAAAATTATGTAAGACAGTGCCAAGCAGAGACACAATCCATCCCTGGAAAGTCTGTGCCTGAAAAACAGCATACAGGTGTTCCTCAGGTGTTCCTGGGGGGCTCTTGTGTGTCTGCAAAGGGTGGCTGAGTTGAGAAACAGCTAAGTAATGGCTGCTTGTTTCATCTGTCACGGGTCATCAAAGGGGGCTAAGCTGTGCACAAGGCAACTCCCAAAGCACACAATCTGGGAAAAGGCACACTTCAGCTTCCAGCATGTCAAAGGAAACCACATCACGTATGGAGGGAAGGAGCCTCCACACATTTGATGCTGCCAAGCGATGCTTCCTGCAGTCGCACCTCTGATGGCAGCCACTCCAGCCAGCCCTGCACCCAGGGACATGCCAGACGTGACCAAGTGAGAGCAGGCGGTGCACGGGCACTCTGGGAGCTCAGGCACAGGCAGCCAGGGAGTGTCCAGCCCAGGGCTGCTCAGCAGGAGAAGCTCAACCAGCCTGTAACCAGCACTTGCAGACAAACCTGCTCCATCACCTTTCAGGCACACATGAAGGGAAGCCAACGCTGATGACATTTGCTTATTCACAGCTGGGGGAGCTTAATCAAAAGACAACAAGAAATGCCATTTAGTTTTGCTTTATATTCCTTTCAGTGCTATTCCACTTGCTTTAAAAATAGATGTCATAGCAAAGATTCATATTTAATGCTTTGCTTGTCAGAGAGAGAAGGAGAAATGAGTTTCTGAGAAGCAAGAAACTCTCAGAGTGGGGATGGGGATTTATCTAGGAATGACAAATTTTGGGACTAGGTCCATTTTGAACTAATTTAACTAGAAATGAAGGCCCTGCTCTGCTCACTCAGTGCAGGGTTCATTTCACACACCAGACTTTTTGTGCAAGACTGTGGGAATGAATTCAGACTTCAGAGGAAACCAGTGGAAGGGGAAGAAGGAAGAATGTCCAGCTCAATCCACCTTTAAACAATTTTACCAGGAGAACTGTTTCAGTAGAAGGACATTGGGGATTTCTCCTGCATAATAACTGAGAACTGTTACTTACCATTGGTTTGCTGCTAATGAAATACATGTAGCAATGCATTAAAGTAACAGTGTTTTTAAGCAATCTGTCAATAAATGCAAACATTTTTTATTTCTGTTATGCACCTGAAACCCACTCCAGTTCTTGCATTCACCCTTGATATTAATTATGGCAGTGCCTGTAA
The DNA here is from genome assembly GCF_020740725.1 of Corvus hawaiiensis. Taxonomy (NCBI): domain Eukaryota; kingdom Metazoa; phylum Chordata; class Aves; order Passeriformes; family Corvidae; genus Corvus; species Corvus hawaiiensis. The sequence goes on along the minus strand of NC_063214.1, from coordinate 110,313,675 downwards.
CACAGTATGTCCCATCCAGCAAAGATTGCTAGAGGATGTACTACAGCTCACTTTTCTGTATTTTTATCTTTCTGTTTATTTCCACTTGCACACATTTTTGCCAACTTTTTCCCATTTTGGCTTTCATCTCAACTGTACACTCTTGAGACATTGTATCAGTCTCTTCTATTCCATGTAGAGGTAATTTCATTTCAGTTTCATCCACATTTACGAGAACACGGTGTGGAGCAGATTACCCAGAAATCTCTGGCTCTCACCTCGGGCAAGGCTGGACATGTTTGTCACAGCCTACCTGTGAAGCCCAGATAAGCCTCTCCTGGCTGTTCAGAGCAGCACAGTTCCTCAGGTACACTAATGCCCAACGACAGCTCACTTGTGCTCTATTTCAGACAATTCAGCCCTAAAATATATTTCCCACCAGCCTTGTTTTGACTCACACATGCAAGTTTGCTACTGAGCCAATGCTCTCTGGCAGCATAATACTCAGAAACAGATAGTGCAAGCAATAAAGGAGTTATGGAAGGCTTCAGAAGAGAAGCTTTGGGAAAAAGATCCACAGATAATGCACATTTTACTGAACCTATGAAGGCTATGTCTTTTAATGAGATACCCTAAACTTAAAATGCTGACTGGGTAACCTTCTGAGGTCCCTGTCTGGTTATCATGAGTATAGTATCTACCAAGCAGGATGTATTGTACCTTATTCTCTTGTTCTGTCTGCAGGATTGTTGCAAATTTTATTTTAGTATGCTTCTGATCTAGTTTAATAGACAACTTGCACCTACAAAAATATGTATGAAAGATCTCAAAGTGGCTAGTGATCACGAAAAATAAGAAAAAGCTGCAGTATCATGGTTTCCTTCTGATCCTCAGCAGCAGCACATACTGAGAGACAAAGCAAAAAATTTAATGGGAGAATTAACCTCTACATCTGTTTAAAAATGCAAACAAATTTCAGTCTTGCTTTGGGTCATCCTGCCTTTTCTTATGGACCATTGCCACCAAGATGCTGATTCCCTCCATCTGCTTGAGTAAAAAAAAGTTGCAATGTGATATTAAAAACTGCCACAAGCTGGGTCATTTACCAAAGAGCAAGGGAAAAAGCACACCTTTGTTCCCTGGCAATACTGCATAGGTATGTGACCTGCTTTGCTCAGCCAGCTTTTACAAACCACCAAGTGACACTCTTCTCTTCTCTGAGCCATCCAGAGGACTGTTATCTCCGCACTTCTCTCCTGCTGCAGTGGGAATAAAAGCAACTGAATGGGTCGAAGTCAGAATCCAAAGTTGAGACAGGCAAGGTACAGCCTAAAGCAACTTCACCTCTGCTTGCCTTCTGCCTCTGTGAAGCACAGCCATCAAAGCAGCACTATCACGGCCACCCGGCGGTGGCACAGGGCACATGGCTCCGCTCACAGGAGCGGTCTGTGCTCTGAGCCCCCACAAGGACCTGTCATCCCAGGGACTGAACGAAAGGAAAACAGGGAAAAGATGGCTCACCTTCCTGCAGACTTGCATCCCCTGAACTCTCAGCCCTCTGCCCTGGGTTCTCCCAGAGAGGTCGTGGTTTTCTACTTTCATACTTTTTCCTGTGGAAGGGCAACTCAAAACTAAAATGATGGTGGTGTGGGAAGGACCACATGCTGAATCAGCCCTGGCCATCTCCTTCATCTGGGATGTTCTGCCAGCTTCTTAATGTCTCCTGGACACATCCAGAGCCTCAGAGGGAGCAGGGCTCAAAGCCCTTGCCTTCCACCAGCTCCTGGGGCAGTTCTTCCCCCAGGGAGAGAAAAGCAGAAGAAGCTGAGCCCCAACCAGCCAGGGAAAAGGCATTTCCAAACACCACCTGCCAAAATCCAACAGGCTTCTACTAGAAGCAGCCATGAACAAAATGAGAATTTGTGATGGAACACATATTCCCCAAAGAAGTCCTATTGTTGCCTTTCCCTGGTCTTAAAATTAAGAGCTAAACACGGTTTAAGGGAAAACGGGTTTTTACTTTGGTATTTATTTAAGGATCTCTAAGGTGTACTACTTCATCTAAGTGGAATGCACTGAAATGTGCACTGAAATGCACACACATGATAGATCATGTATACAATTTATAGACCTTGCAAATTAGTGAATCTATTAAAGATTCTCCAATGAAAAGCTTAAATGATAGCGTGGTATCTCCCTATCCCGAGGAATTCCCCCCTGGATGGGCCTATCTTAGTTTACAGGATGTGTTTTAGAGAGGACTTTGCTTTCTCAGGATAGCATAGGGCTTTCTGACCTCCAACTGCAAAGCCTCCCGGATGTTTGGTCTCCTTAATGGAATACTAGGTCTAAACTAAGTTATCAGACTTAAGGAATTACAAGTATGCATGTTAAAAGCACTGGGGATAAATAAAAGTTATATAAAAGGGTATATAAAAGGTATATATAAAAAAAGGTAAAAAAAATCATCATGGCATCACTATCTTTGATCATTTGAAAAATGCTGCACTTGAAAATTTGTTACTAGACCTACTTCTAACCAGTAACTCTCGTGTTGTGCACTCAGTTCTTCCTCCTCTGACTTTTTCATGCATCCAGGGTCCCCTCTAACAGTAAACAAAGTAGGCTTTCAATGGCCCAGCAGATTTCTGGGCATCACATCAGGCATGGCCCATAGAGACAACTTCTGCTTTGCAATTCTTCTGCATCCATAGTCTTCCTGCTTTAGAGGAGGGTCAGAGTCCATTGGTTAGCAAGAGTAGTACAGGGACTTCTCCCACCTGCAGCCCTCTCAGACCCAGCTGATTCCTAAAGGCCTTCTGAAATCTGTCGTGATATTTCCAACCTCTCTTACCACTGACCTGAAATACCAACTGATGATCCCAACCATGTAAAGTATCTTCACATCCCCTGTGGTTTTGCTCCACAAAATCCATCCTTTTGTCACAGCAAAGTTTGGTTTTGCCTGTACTTCTGCAAAGCAAATGTAAGTTGTTCCTTTCAATTTTTCATTAAGACAGCAACCACATGGATGTGTCATGGATGAAGCACTTGCATGACCATTATAAGCCTTCCTATAACACCCCAGGCACCCTCCCACAAAACATTACAGTAGGATGTTCTCCAGGGCAATATCTTAACTGCAGTATTTATTTCAGATCTTTGTCATTTTCTTTTTTCAATCCCAGCTGTGAAAATGGAAGTGACTATAATAAAGATCATTTCAATGTCACCAAAAGAGCCAAATACTGCACATGCATGCACAGTTCTGAATGTGCTGCAATGCAGAGCCCACAGCCACAGCACTTGGAACATGGAGGCACCCAGTGGGTTCACTCCAGGTAAGATCTGTGGCTCCCACACAATGCCCAGCACATCAGGCCTCAGCCACAGTGCTCTCAGGAAGGGAAGCTCTCAGACTGATCCCCTCGAGCCTGTTTTTGTAGACACTGATGAATATAAAACAATAGTGAAGAATTAAACCTTCACAATGCGTGATACCAAGCACTCAGACAGAGGAATACCCTCTTCCTTACCCTCTTGCATCTCCTTTATTATTTTTAACTAAGAACTACAATAGTTAAATAGAAATCCTATGGGACATGCTGGGATGGAAACTCACCTAGTTTTTGTGCTTCTTGTGCCACCCACTGGAACAGGCTGAAAACACGAGTGAAAAGAAAACATTCAGGAGGTTTCAAATCCAGCACATTTTAGTATGCTTCATGCACTAATATAACAACAGCTTGAAATATGCTTTAACTTAGCAGCTGGAGTTAGTTTAGCCAATTCTCATTAATTCAAAATATCTGAAAAGAAGAACCCAAGTTTCTTAATCTCCTGACCAAATGCCTGCAAGACACTAAAGCAGTTTGTCTTTCAGGATAAAGGCAAAGACAGTTCCATGATGTATCAGTATTGGTGAATTCTCTAGACTCTAATGACATTGAGCTTAGTATAGAGAATACCTCATCTAACACAGTCATCCACCTCTAGCCACTGGCAGGTGAGAAAGTATGTCTGGAGAAGCTCTTAATCTTACATGAGGAAGAAGGAGATCACTCAGCTAAGGAACTACAAGAATCTGTCTTGTCTAGTCAAGCAAAATGAAGGCAGAGTGAGAATATGCCTCTCTCCAAATACCTCTTGGGCATATATTCCAAGGGACTACAGCCTCTAGGATGGTGTTCACAGTGATTAATAAATTATTATAAAATTAATCAGGAATTAATTTAAGATGAATACCTAGGAAAATATAAGAGTGTCAAAGCACAGATCAAAGCCCTCCAGTGGGATAGAAAATGACTACTTCACTTTTTTTCTTAAAAAAGGGCTTGAACCATTTCTGAAAGCTGTTATATGATATGATTGTTTGCAATAGCAAAGCATCACACATAAGGACACAGCCTCACATCTATGCATTTTTACTGAGGAGCTGTATCCGTATTCTAGAAAGACTGCAAAAAACAGGAAGAATTCAGTGTGACAGCACCACTGAAAAAACAGAGTTTGGGTTTTGGTCAGGATTATTTTACCCTAACAATTAGTATGGGACAAAATACAACAGAACCCACATTTGAGACTCTCTCTAATCTCATCCCCAAAAGGCCATTTTGAGTAACTAGCCATTTAAAGTACCCACCAGGCTTCCAGAACAATTTTATTTGACCTTTTAATGAAAGAACAACATGTAAAAAGCAAGTTATTTCAGCTGATAACCTGCATGACTGCTTAAAGCAAACCTCTACATAACCTAACAAGCCCATTGTCCAAAGTGTAATTTTTCTTTCATAAATGTATGTCTCAAGTGCATTTTCTGATTTTGAAGTTTCTTCTTGCCCAAGTCTGACTGCTTGCATTTTTTAGTAAACACACAAGATGTTTCAAATACCTAACCAGGAAACCAGGTATTCCCAGAGACTAAAAAAAATAATAAAGTTACTTATTACTGAATATATATTACTCTTGTTTGTAGAGAATGTAAGGAACTCCATAAAGTTCCTTAGTCTCTAAAGATAACATATCAGACATTGCTGGAAACCATTGTTGTTCCCTTCCTATTATTAGGACCTTAATAGATCTTTTTCTAGTTCCAACTATAATACAGTCAAAGAGTATTTGTGTGTGTGTATTTATTATGACATGCAAACACAATAAGGATTCATAATAAAAAAATACATCTGAAACAGCTGCACCTTCTCTTTTGCCAGAAAATGTGCCACTTACTTAAACCATCTGGGGAGCAAGAAATTCATACTCGAGGTGTAGAAGACCAAATTGCAGGGCCTCCAGCATCTTGCCAGCCACAGGTGCCACAGGAGCTAAACTTACCTTTGAATGAGTGACTTTCAATACATTACTTTCCAAACTGAAAATTAGATATTTTTTTTTCCTCAGGGATTTGGGTGTATTAACATATCCACCACCACACAGAGATGCCACACAAAAAAAAACAAACTCTGTGGGCAAGGAGCATCTCCATTTTGTAGATATTTGACAACAACCATAAACTATAGGAACAGGTATCACCATGAACTACTGACTCTACTTAATTACTGACTGTAATTAAACACCAGGCCAAGTGCTCCAGCATATTTGTCATGTGCCCCATCACCCAAATGAAGGGTGGCTGCACACCACTGAAACTCTGTCTGCTTCACCTTGCAGTGGGAGGGTAGCAAACTGGTGGTACTGGGGGCCTGATAGCCACACTACAGGTGTTTGTAGGAGAGTTCATCTGGACAAATGTCATAGTCATATGGACAGAGCACACCCGACCCTATGCCAGTGGGAATTGGGAATCCATGTCCTGGAACTACTCCCAGGCACAAACCACAGCACAGCAAGGCAGAAATTGGGAGATTTGCTTCATAAAGACTCTGCCTATCCAAAATTAAATACTGGCGTAAGCCCACTCTGAAGCTCTTTCCTCTCTCCCCTAAAGTACTCACCCTCAAAGTAACTGAACTGCTCTTACTGTATAAATGTATTCAATAGGAGCACCAAATTTCACTGTCTGAACCAAAAGACAGATTTCACACCAATCCATTTCCATACACATTTGTCTTCTGAGCTTGAGTTGTTTAAAGTAATGATCCCTGCAATTAAAAAATTGGGAAAACCTGGAAGGACCAGAATCTTAAAGTCCTTGTTGCACCATAGGTCTGTATCTGAGAGTTAATCTTAGCAGGATTAACTTCATTTAACATGTGGCCATACCACTGCAGCAAAATTAGGTAAGTATGTATATGAATTCAAATGAATAAATGTGGGCGCACAGTCTACATGTGATTCACCCATCATGCCTAATTAGAGGTATTAGGCTAATAAATGTTATTTTGAAATACGTAAAATAACTGTAAAAACATTTTAAAAACCTTCAGCTGAGAATAGTTATAAAAAAAATGCAGAAAAAGGAGGGGGGAAAGACTCTATTGTTCATTTCGATCTCCTTAAAAAAGAAAAACATCAGTTCATTCACCTGAATCTGTTTTCAGCCTATTTGTTTCAGCACCTCAGGTCAGCAGCCTGTCTCCATCAGAAGTAACCTCAGAAGATTCCTCAGGAGCTCTTTTGATAAAGGGCTGTCCTGTGCAATGGCAAAGCTCTGTCAGCTCCCCCATGTGACAGTGCTATGACACAGTATTCTCTAGTTTCTTCATGTGCATAAGATCTTGTGCTGCTGAGACCAGGCACAGGTGCCAGTACCTCAGGAAGGAGAAAAAGCACACCACTTTGCCTCAAGCACCCTAGAACATGTTGGGGTTATTTCTTCATCATCATCATCGTTGTTGCTGTTGTTGTTATTTTTATTATTAAATTCAAACATAGCTGTCAAATAAAAGGAATTGCAGAAAGATTTTGGTAATTCTTTAAGGAATAAAATTACATTGCTCACTCTGCTGCTTAAGCTTTCTGTAGGAGAATACAGTGGGAGTTCAGGAAGTACTACAGTGACACCATCTAGAATAGTATGTTTAAAATATATTTCAGCAGATCTCAGAGTCAAGAAACTGCAGGCTTATGCTGAGTGACTTGAAAAGATAGAGAGCCTTGCCAGGAGGGAGACCCTGAGTTCACCTGCCAACACATGCACCTGCCAAGAATAATAGAAACGATAATAAAAATAAAAATGCAAAAACATGAAAGTTACACTGTGTTGACAGGGCTTCGGTAAAATTTCAAACAGAGGGGCTCTACCACTAAGTCTTCCCACTGAGCAACATTTACAGTTATTACTTTCTTGCTGCTGGCAGCAAGCCTTTATAGACGTTTTGAGAATACATCCAATATAGGAAGTGGCCTGTTGTTTTTTCTTTCTTCCAGCTACATTATTGATATTTCAGGAGAGTAATTGAACTTCTCAGCACCAACTTGTTTTCTCCATGAACTACTATCCCCTGTAGATACGCATTTTTTCAGGGTATATGTTAAAGTAACTATAAATCTTATGCCTAAATGGAACTTGTATTTTATCAGCTTTTGTAGGAGAAAAAATGGTATCCTAGCTGTAAAACATGTTACAGCATTTAAATTGTTCTGTGTTTCATCCCTTCTCACATGTGCACACTCTCATACACATTTCATTAAAGTCTTTCTTTAAAAAACAAGTTAAAAAAACACATATTAGTCACTAAATCTTTGTTCCACCCCCCCCAGCCAACAGTTTTCCTCAATTTGCTATGAACATGTTGTATGATAAGCAACATTAATACTCAAACATCTATTCATAATAAAGTTAAATTAAATAACAACAACCAAAAAAAAAAAAAAAAAAAAAAAAAACATGGTGGGAAGAAGCCTAGAGAATCACAAAGAGATGTGGCTCCACTCAGCACCCTCCCAGCAAGTCTCTCCTGCTGTGTCAGGCTTCAGTGGGCACAGGACAGAATCAGAAGGCTCTCTTTGTGATCCTCCCATCAAGTACTGATTCACAGCCAACTTTCTGCACCAGAAGCTACATATTTAAAATGGAAAAGTCAAAGGAGTACCTTCCCTACTGCTGATTAGGGAATGGAAACTCTTTCCCTCACATGGATAATTAGGAGAGGGGTTTCTGCTGGGGGAAGGAGTTTGCAACTTTCCAATTAGGTCAATTTGTTACATGCTATGGCTGAGGCAGAGCAGCATGCAGTATCACCACATGGTGCCTTCATTTCAATCCTCTCTACAGACCCAGAGGCCCCCACCACAGATGTGGTGACAGGGAACCCTGCCTTGTAGCAAATTAGTAGACTACAGGTGGCAAAGGAAAGAGACACGGTACCAGGAATGCAGCCTTGGCTGGATTATCCCCACGAGGGACATTATGGTGGTACTGACACACACACATGGTGTCTTCAGCCCCCATTTCTCCAGAGTCCTGGTAGCAGATCAGCTGTCAACAAAATGGAGCAATCACAGAACAGAAATCTTGCATCTCCCAGGATACAGCAGGCATGGTTTCCTGAACCCAGTGACAATGGGTAAGAGGGAAGAAGGGAAATTTTCAGAGCTTTTGATTGTATTCCTAAACTTTAAAGCTAGAATCCACATCAGTGGGGGGTTTTACGTGTGCTGTGCACATGCAGATAATGAAAATCCTGGTGTTCTCAAATGGGAGTGGTGATGAGAAACTGCCACACAGCTGGATGAAAACACAGCCACATCTGGTGCTTGCAGGGCAAGGACACTTCTGAGTAGCAAGTGTTTGGGCTGGCCTGAGCTAGAGCTCGAGGGGCTTGAGATCTGGTTAAGGACAGATTCAGCAAGCAGACAGTAGTAGTGAAAAATGGAGGTTACTGCAGAAGGAGACTTGTTGCTTCCTTAAGAAGTAGAGGAATAGTGCTCATGCACTTAGAGAAGAATTATGTCGGAGTAGAGTAGGGCAGAGTAGAAAATGTGCAAGAAAAATGGTATCATGGGGAAGATACAACAGAAAGAAGAAAAAGCTCACAAAGAAAAAAAATGCTAGTTTTTTGCCATATTTTAAAGCGTCCTACATTTTCCAGGTACAAGAAGGATACATAAAAATGAGAAAAAAATTGTCTTTATGTTTCAGAACCTCACTAGCAGTTCGTCTCTCCTCTCCAAGAATATACCTTACCACCAACCAAAGTGCTTTCTGAAAGTCCTCCTTTCTGAAAATTCAGTTTATCTTCAGTGAAGAAACCACAGAAGATGTCCTAAGGCAGTCCAACCAGATATTTTAGGTCAAGCCAGTGCCAAAAGAAAATTGTAGTGTAGGACCATCTTATCTAGCAGGATCATTTTGAGGGTCAATTAAGATATAGTTTCATGTTAGTTTGAAAACGGGAATCTGTCATTAGGTTGATATGTTCAAATATATGCATTTAAATAAATGTCATGATTTTTACAAATCAGAAAGTGTCCTGGTTCTGACTGGGATAGAATTCCTTTTCTTCCTAGTAGCTGGTCCAGTGCTGTGTTTGGGATTTAGGATGAGAACAAGGCTGATAACACACTGATGTTTTGGTTGTTGTTTAGCAGTGTTTACACTTAAGGGCTTTTCAGCTTCTCACCCCACCCTGCCAGCAAGGAGGCTGCAGGGCTGTTACGATCCGGCTTAAACTCAGAAAAGCAAAGCAAGCTAAGTCTCTGTGCATAAACCAGAAAGAACTTAGAAGGTCCAAAGTATTTCCAGAAATGAGATTAAAACCGAACGAGGTTAGATGTTGATACCAAAAAATGGATGTATTTTATTTAATAGTAAAAGAGACAAAGAGAAGGGAAGAGAAAAGAAAGAGAAAAAGAAATGGAAAAAAGAAGTGTGCATGGGGGGGTGGGGGAACAGGGAGAGGTGACAGGGGTTAGGTGGAAGCATAGCACCCATCCAAGGGTCCCAATGACATCTCGTTGCTCCCCTCCATCTGGTCTGCTGGTGGTGAGGGTCCCCCATCGCTGCCGTGGCCACGCTGCCACACGCCAAAGAGAGCAGAATCCCATGGATTAATACAAGCTGTGGGCCAGGTGGGAACGCCCACGTGTCTCCCTTGCAGGGGCCGGCTTGACACTGTCCCTTGCAACACTGAGGGTCTGTTGCACCATCTCTGGTGCTCTGGTGCAGGGTCTGGGGACCCCTTTGAGGGGGGCCCCTGTGATGGGCCATGTCACCCCCTTCTGCTGTGGATAAGCTTCCCCTCCCCCGGTGAGGACCCCTCAGCTGGGCTCCTCTGCACAGGGGAGGATGGGCAGTCACTGCTCCTCTCACCACAGGCTTTTCCAAGATAGCCAAAGCCTCTCCTCCCTCCACCCTTTGGTTCAAGGGTCTGTGCAAGCCTGGCAGCTGATAGCCCTGGGGCTGTGGTCTCCACCTTGGAGGTGTCAAGCTTGTGCTTTGTGAATGTCCCCAGCCCTGAGTTGTTACTTTATCTTATCTTCATCATAGAGCAGTGTCAGGCCTCAGTTCATTCAGGGTGTGGCAGTCTTCTCTGCAGCTTTTGTAATACAGTTTTAAAAGTCCTTCAAGAAAATGTTTAAGTCATAAATTATAATATTTCAGTCTCTGACAAGGGCACAAGGAGCTGGGAGGGGACACAGTCAGGACAGCTGACCCCAGCTGGACAAAGGGATGTTCCACACCATATGATGTCATGCCCAGTGTATAAATTAGGGTGAAAGGTGGCTGAGGGTGGCTGCTCGGGAAATGGACCGGGATCACTCAGCAGGTGGTGAGCAGTTGCATTGTGCAGCACTTGCTTTTGTAATGTAATTAATTCATCAGTAGAAGGAGGAGTAATAGTAGTCCTTTTCTTTCCATTTCTGTGCTATTAAACTGCCTTTATCCCACCCCAGGATTTTTTTTCCCCAGTTCTCTCCCCCATCCATCCCACTGGGGAGACAAGTGAGCAAGCAGCTGTGTGGGATTTAACTGTCTGCATGTTAAACCACAGCAGAAAGTTTGACAGTTCTCATTGGATATTCCTACATCAATTTTTAGATGTCTAATTTAAAAATTAGAAAAAAAACTACACACACATAAAATACAATTTTTCAGGAGTCTTGACCAGAAAGCATAATACAAATGCTCTGTTTATTATCTGTCACTCTTTTTAAAGGGTTCATTTTTTATTTGCTTTCCCTTTTCATGGGCTAATGCTAAGCAACTATGGAAAAAAATATTTTAAATTCTGTTTCAAAAACCTTTATAAATCTTATTTTTAGTCTACACATGCAAAAGAAGAGTTTGCACACCTGTCCACTCTTGGAGTGATATGGCCAAATTATAATTCAGCAAGCAGGTCAGAAAAATAAATATAAGACTAGGAGATACCAGAAGCATTTAATGACAAACGTAAGAACATTCTGAAATGGACTTACTGTGAGCAGAGAGTAAGCCTAATACTTTTAATAATTTATTCATTCTGAATTACATATTCATGTGCTGTAGAAATCTACCTTGATCAGTAATCTCTTTCCTTGAAGTAAATTAGTACCTTGTTAAGTGGGCTCCTTCTACAGCGAAGACCTGACCTTGCATGTCCTGAGCGTTGTGACAGCCAGAGAAAAGCTTGGGTACATCTTGTCATTTACTCGACCAGTCTCGTAAGCACCTGCCAGGAAGAATAACCATACAAAACACAAGCAGATGTTCAAGGGAGGGTACTAAAGAAAGAAAGAAACAAAAAAACCAAGCAAATATTTGATGAGGAAATGAAAACATAGGAAGTTGTGAGTATGAAATCTCATTTCCCTCTGAGACACTGAGAGCAAAGGACATGAAGCCTGCCTAAATCCCCATAAATCTCAAGGACTGCAATCAAACCAGAGCATGGCCAGAGCACAGGGGAAGCACCCCTTTCATGAACATCCTTCCCATCTTCAGGAGCGATACTGGAAAAGTGCCTGGAGAAAAGTAGTACCAGCCAGGGGAGTGAGCTTCACCAAGGGTGGCTCAATCATGCTTTAAAGTACATTATCATACTCTCTTCCACTGAAGCAGTGAGAAAACCTGAGATAAGATTTTTTTGTTCTTTGCTTTTGACAGATTTAATGTAGCTACACATCACCCAAACCTGCTGGAATGGGTCCAGAGCAGGGCCACGAAGATCATCAGAGGGATGGAAAACCTCTCCATCCAAAGACAGGCTGAGAGAGTTGTGGTTGTTCAGTCTGGAAAAGAGAAGGCTTCAGGGAGAGCTGCAACCTTCCAGTACCTTAAGGAGGGAGGGAAATTTTTTTTATGGTCAGATAGTGACAGGACAAGGGGCACTGGTTTTAAACTGAAAAAGGGCAGGTTTAATTTAGATATTAAGAAGAAATTCCTTACTCAGAGGATGGTGAGACACTGCCCAGAGAGGCTGTGGATGCCTCATCTCTGAAAGTGTTCAAGGCCAGGCTGGATGGGCCCCTTAGCAATCTGATCTAGTGAGTGGCATTGCTGCCCATGGTGGGGAGGTTGGAATAGATGAACTTTAAGATCCCTTCGAACCCTAACCATCCTATGATTCTATGAATCTGTGATAAACCCAATACTGGCCCCTGTTCCTCCTTTGCGTGAGTCTGGTGTCTAGGCAGCACGTGGATTATGAATTCTTCCTGGCTGAAACACACTCAGGCCACACATCCAACAGACCAGAGCAGAAGACAGGAGCCCGTGACCAGGTGACACAAGCCTATGCCCCACAAGGTATGTCACCACCAGCCCTGCATACCTGTGTACCTCACCCACCTGCTTTTGCAGGCTGTAACAGCCACCAGCTGCAGAACTGACCCTTGCACACTGGGCAGAACCTCAGAAATAATCACATGCGACCAAAACCTAAAAATACAAAGTAGAAAATCTTGGTTAAGGCCACCTGCAGACTTCCATAACATAAATCATAATACAATTCCAAGTCATCAGTCACCACTCTTTTGTATAGTCCAAACAAGAATGTTGTTTCTAACTTGATTATGGCAACCAAAGGTCAAATTTCCTTTGGCTGACAGAATGGACACCTCACTTGAGGAAATAAGTACTTAAATCACATCGTGATGGCAGTTTTGGGGATCAACATGCCTCAGGATCTGAAGCAGAACCCAGAGCTTTCTTGTTTCTATGTAACATCTTCTAAATAAATTCTAGGGGAAGGTTGCTTTCCTTTAAGGTGATCTGAAAGTTACTAAGTCCCATTCTGAGCTCTCTTCTATATGGAAAGAAAAAAAGCTTTGGTGTTTCATTAGGTTAAACAAGGTGTAAAGGAGTGCAGAGTCAATTCCTTGGCTTTGTGAGTGTCAGACAACTTCACGCTTGAGAGGCATTAAATTAATGATTAATTAGTTCATTCACTCATTCCTTACACAGGGAAACAGGTACCTAAGTCCCTGTAATGCACAGTATAATGAAACAGCTCCTGCTCTACTCAACGCCAGACTACAGCCCCAAGGACCACCTGAGGACTTATTTCCTCCATATCCCTCCAAGGACTCTTCAGCTAAGCTGCCTTATCAGTCTGTCAGAAAGCTGCCAAACATAGGCCATCAAAACATGTGATAGCTGCTACTCTATCCTGGCATCAGCCAAGACTGGGAAAAGAGGAAAAGCTTAAGAAAAGCCCTTGCACATGCAAAGGATGGTTGGGTCTATGCTGCACCTACCAAACCTGCAAAGGAAATGCTGCTATTTGACTGTATTACTATAAATCTTCCAAGGCTTTTAGGGAATGCCATTGCCCATATTCACACCCTGGCTCATTGGGATAAGAGAGAACTGTAAAGCTTGTTTGGGAGATAATTGTAGCTGTCTCTAAACAGTGTTTTTTAAAGGCTGAGAAATGTCTGCTTGAAAATTTTCAGGTGCTGATTTAGGGGGAAATCTCTTCTGGCAAAATGGTTTTATTCTCTTCCACGAAAGAAGGGAACCCTGTTCTGAGGTAATGGTTCTAAAAGCTTTTCAAAAATCCTTTCACTCCTTCCCTCCCACCCTTTCTTTAGATATATAGCATTCAATCTGAAAAACTTCTGTAATGGAAAGTTGTGCTCTCAGGTGTAGCATAATTTATAGTAACAAAATTTATATTTTGTGTTGAACTAGCAGCCTCTTAAAAGCTGATTGGAATATAGGAAGTTAGAACAAATATGAAAGAAGACCAAATACATATGATGGAGAAGTATTGCCTGTAGCAGATTTACTACTTCTACACTTGTATCTCGTTAAAGAAAGTGCCATATTTCTTCTTTTCTACAAATTCACTATAATAATTTTTCTCATTATTTTCATGAGGCAAGTCCTCCATCATTTTCACAGTATAAAAACAGTCAAAACACAGTATCATTTGGTTATATATTTTAATGGCACTGACATTTAATAGAACCTTTTCTAAAATAGTTTCTGCCCAATATCCCTGTTGTTGTCTTGTTCAAATACTGCCCATCCCTCCATTTGAATAAAAGGTCCTGAGACCTATTTATCTTCCATTAATCGCTTTCATTCTGATGAAACAATTTTTTTTCTGCCATATTAAGCATCACTCCAACCACACCTCCAGGCTCTCCCTTCCTTTCAGTCCAAGTCCAAATCTGAATCCTACTTCCCATCTTAGGTCTGGACTAAGACCCCACCTGTGACCCACAACACAAATGTTCTCTGAGCACAAATCTCTTGGCTGTCCTAACCTTCATTTGAAGGTCCATTTCCAACTCCACTCCCAACAACCATACCTCTAGTCTCTCTCTTTTACTGGACTCTAACTCTAACCCGAATTCTACTTTCCAGCTCAGGTTCTTTGTAGCATGTGACCCACAGGGGTCTAGTTTTCATGAAATAATTTACCCATTTAGTATTGAATTTATGTCCAGTAATCAGCAGTAAATATTCACCATCTCAGTTTTGGCTTCCCTTCCAGAAGGTCATGTTTATTCAACTTCTGAGCTGAGAAAAATTTTTACTAGCATATCATTAATTATGAAAAAACTCTGGCTTAACTTGAGCAATTAATAAAACTAAGGCTTGACCATCTGTGAAATTCTGCTAATAGGCATCATGTCAAGCAATTATCCTTTAGACTAGCTAATCTAGGAGATTCTGTTGTGGCTGCAACTCTTAAAACATTTTAAAATAAACAGCAATATACTAACCACAGGCCAAAAACTCTAGTGGAAGTACATCAATTTATACTTGCATAAATTGCTCTAATTTTACCAAGGAGAAATTAGAGAGAAACTTCAGAATCTTGGAGGCCATATAATGGCAGTATTCACAGCTGTCTGAAGGTGAATAAAAAATAATGAAGAGAGAGTGTGAAAGACATTACCTAGCCTTAAAAAGCTGCCATTGTTTCTAAGGTTAGAAAATGACTTCTGGTACCTATACTGCAGTAGAAGAATCAAGGGAGAGACCAAATACATGAGTCAACATAAAACAAGTCTTCATTGAAAACATAGGAATGTCCAACTTTAAGGATAAAAATTGGACTATATGTAGCAGGAGCTGCCTTAGAGAATGTCAAAAAGTGTCTAAAATTGTCACCTGTTTGGGCACATGTAACAGTCAAATATTCAGGTGTGAAGGTTTTCTAGTTTCAAGCTAGCCACTGCCTCGAGCTAGCCTTCATATATGTGGAGACTGGCTGGGATGTTCCAGCAGCACAAGAGGAATTCATGGATTAGGTGTGCTGGGTGTGCATAGACCTGACACCCACCTACACCACAATTTTAACTAAAGACCAGGCTTTATTTTCATATTTATTACTCGTCATTTAAGTCCCATAGGTCTTGCCACAATAAGTGCTTTATTATCAGCAGCCTTTTCTACAACTCTCCAAGTGAGGTTTCCTTTCAATAATCTAAAGATGAAAGAATCCTCTCAAATTCAAGTGATCTGTTCAACGTATATCTTCACTTGTTAGTTTTCCATTTTCTGCCATTGGCTAAGTAGTCCAATGTCCCAGATTGCTCTTTTCCTTACTTAGTAGAATTCTTTTTTTTTCATTATTATTACATTATATAGCTATTTTATGTGTATATAAGGCTGTTTTATGTGGCAGTATATGTCCTTGCAACTCTTTATTTGCTTTCTTTGCATCTCTGAAAAGGGAAAGAACAAGAATAGAAAGTTTGAAAATCATTATCTGAAAGTTACAGCAAAGAAACCAGGTTTCTTTTCTGATGAGGTTATGAAATAGCTGCAGACGATTAGAGTAAATTAAATTAGCATTGGCATTATCTGATTCCAACTCTAAGGTGGAGTAGATTAACCAAGCTCTTGAAATCTCCATCACTCCCACCAATTTTTTTAATTTGAACAATATAATTTAATTTAATTTATCATCAAAATCTTCACTGTGTCAATGACAGAAGACAGTGCAACTAGAACCCCTTTTCGGAATCCCCTTTCCAAGACACTCACACACGCACTTTTTAGTGACACTAATTCATACAGTTTTTTGATAGATTAGAGTGTCTAACTCTCAATATTAAAGCTCACTATTCTCTAATGGCACGTAAGCTAACAGCTAATTTTAGGGAAATTCACAAAGTTTAAATTATGGTCATAAGGACTCATGCTCTAAAAGTCTTTGGATACTTTTGAAAATCCTTGCCTTAATTTTCATTCCTGCAGTGTCGCAGTGACATCCAGTGGTCAGTAGGATTACTCTTAAATTGGGCTCCGACCCTACCAAAATTCAAGGGCATCCTTGCCTATGTATACTATAAGATGATTCATGTGCTTCATGCCTGCAGGCTTTCACAGAACTGGTGCTTGATTAAGCACTGACTCAGCATTTGAAGAACTCCTGAGGACTGTCAGAGGCAAAAGGAAGGTTCCTCGTATTTCTTTGTTATGGAACGCTCTCCTTCCGTAACTCCCTCTGTCCAGGATTCTTGATGAGCTGCAAATCGTTTAAGGCTGCTCCCAAATTTATGTCCTCCTGCTGATAAAAAGAGCAATTAATCTGATGTTTGTACTGTAGTAGCAGCCTGGAGGCCTACCCTGATAGATTTAGACCAAGACAAGGACTCAGGTCACTCAGGGCCTGAGGTTCTGCACCAAACACAGGTTAAAAAGGAAAAAAACACAACAGGAAAACCAAACCAGCAATATCAACTACAAGACTAGGAGTTTTGTGTGTGGGAGAGAGAGAGAACCATATTAAAAAGCCCTAAACAATGCGGGACAGAATCCCACAAAAGAATTCTCTTAAAACAATCACATAAGAGGTAGTAAAGGCTTCAGTTTACACCCCACTGTGGGACTTTACCACTGAATCTTCAGAAGAGACAAATAGGATAAAGTAACCTGTAGGTGAGAAGGGGCTCCAGATGTCAAAGAATGTGATAAGATAGATGATAATAATAAACCCCAGTGTGCCATGTCAGAAGTCACAACAAAGGTGTCCTGTGAAGGGAGCATTTAAACTCCAGCTGGCAAAGTCAGACTGCTCATATCAAGCCATACTGCTCATGTTAAGCCCTTCTCCTTCTCCCAGGCTGACAGCAGAAGCCAGAGGCACTCCACAGCACAAAAAAAAAAAAAAAAGAGACAGCTATCAGTGTGATATAAGAGATTGAAGCTACCAGATATACTCACACTACCAGAGATAAGTATTATTTTTCAGTATAATCATAATAGCTCAACCTTTCCTACACTCAGTGCTTATGCTGCTGTGGAAAATATTTGTGCTTATTTATTTTTTAATTATTTCTTCTGAAATATATTTTATTGACAAAGCTGGGATGAGTGATTTGGTTTAGAAGATATTCTGCATAGGGGACAGGAGGAGAGATGATCAACAGCTTAGGAAAAATGTTAAAGAGACTTTATAGCAGGGATGGGGAAAATGGAGTGGGATAGAGGGAGGGACAGGCTGAAGATATGATCTCTGCTGTTGAAGGAAGAAAAGGAAAAAAACAGTTGTGATGGTAGATATGAGATTTGGGCTTACAGAGAGGAAGGAGTGAAAAAGAAAGGCAGGGTGGGCATCTTGAATAGCTGAAAATATCATGATTGGGAAAATGAATCCACACAAATGGAGGAAGAAAGGAGGGAAGAAGGAAAACCAGTGTAGAAGCAGAATATGCAAAGAAAAAACAGTATAACTTTGAGAAGAAAAAAAATAGAACTTATTCTAAAAAATGTATATTACTTCAGAACATGAATAGAGTAAGAAACATGGAAACACAGCATGAAAAATATCTAGGTTCATATGGATTTTATAGAGTATATGATGTTAGAGAAAGACTGAGTAAGGAATCCTAGGTAGAACCACAAAAATGTTGAGGTTGGGAGTGACCTCTGGAGGTGACGGCTCAACCACCTGCTCAAGCATGCCCACCTAGGGATACCTGCTCAGGACCATGTACAGACAGCTTTTGGATATGTCCAAGGAGAAAGATTTCACAGCCTCCCTGGGCAACCTCTGCTCAGTCTCCTTCACAGTAGTAAAAGTGGTTCCTCATGTTCAGAGGGAGTTTCCTGTGTTTCAGTGTGTGCCCATTGCCTCTGATCCTGTCACTGGGCACCACTGAATAGTGCCTGGTCCCATTCTCTTTGCACCCTCCCTTCAGGTATTTCTACACATTGAGATTCTCCACCGAGACTTTGTTCTCTAAGCTGAACCATCCCATCTCCCTCAGGCTCCCCACAGAATGTCACTGTCTCTTGAACATGGAGCCCATCAGTGCTGACAGAGGAGGAGGATCCCTCAACCTGTTGCCAATGCTCTGCCTGCAGCAGACAAGGATCCCATTCATCCTCCTTGCAGCAAGAACACATTGGGGGCTGATGTTCAACTTGGTGTTCACCAGGATCCACAAGTTCTTTTTTGTCAAGCTTATTTCCAGCTGAGCAGCCCCCAGCATATACTGGTGCCTTGGGTTGTTTTCCCCAGGTGCAGGACTGCATTTCTCCTTGTTGAACTCCATGAGGTTCCTATCATGCCATTTCTGCCGTCTGATGAGGGCCCTCTGGATGGCAGCACCTACCAGCCACTCCCCCCGGCTCTGTGTCATCTTCAGACTTGCTGAGGGCACAATCTTCCCCATCATTAACAAAGATCTTAAACAGAACTGGACCCAGTGTTGACCCCTGGATTACACTGATGGTTACTGGCCTCCAATTTCACGCCACTGATCATCACCCACCCCCTCAGTTTATAATCCTCCTCACCATTTGTTCATCCAACCCATACTTCATCAGCTTGTCTGTGAGGATCTTATGGGAGACCTTACTGAAATCAAGGTCGGCAACATCCTCTGCTTTCCCCTCATCTACCAAACCAGACATTTCATCATAGAAGTTTACCAAGATGGTCAAGCAGGAGTTATTATTGCTTTCCCAGCAGTGTTAGAGTATGCTCTGTGTCTACTTTATTCACTGATAATATGAGCATATTAATAATTATTCTCTTCACAAGGGTCCTATATTAACATTTGAATATATGCCTTAAGGTCTTCAGAATAATGCTGCTACACTAGTTATGTACGAAATGATTGATTCTGTTTTCAAATGTTCTTTATATAGGTTGGCTTTATAAATCTTTAAATTATCAAATCCTTAAAACAGCTGTGAAGTAGGGTACGTACGTAAAATAAAATGAGGATATAAAAAATACTTCTCAGACTTCTCTTAAATAAATGCACTTTTAATAAGTAAACAGTGAAACTCAAGGTTTTACCATCACATCTGTAATTTTAGAATGTGGTATTATCTATCTTTTCTCAAATGAAAACTTTCTATGGGAAGATTCAAAAGTGTCAATATTGTCAGTATAATTATCAAGCATGTATCAACTCAAAGCAAACCACCAATCACTCAGCAAAAAGGTAGTTCTAGAATATTTAAAAGTTTGGCAATAATTTTCCAGTTGCTTGATTTTGCAGTAGCACCAAGGAAATAATTATTTTCTGCTGTAATCACAATTAGCTTTGCAAGAGATTAATCATAAAACCAGCATGCCTCTCCCTCCTCTTCCTTCACAGGAATTTCTTGCTCTAAGATATTGGAATATCAGGGAGAAGTAAAGATTACAGAGGAGAAAGACTGTGTAGTGGGTCATGTACTGGTTTGCTTCCTAGATTCCTACAGATTTCAACAAAAGATCTTCTCGTCCATTTTCAAGGCTCCACAAAAGATTAGTGTCAGAGGCAGCACTATGACTGCAGAAAGCCTGATGTTGAAGCTCCGACACTAAACTAACAGATGAAATCTCTGGGAACCGAGGTCAGTTTAGGGGATATAATGAGTTTTTACTGCAGTTCCTGGAAGGAAGATTTCTGTGAGCAACATTATTTTCAGGTCCTGCATTTTGAAGAATTATTACTTTTTTCTTCATTCAGTAAATTCCTGTCAGTTTCACTCACTCACTGCCATGACAACATGTAAGGTCTTCATGGGGGTAGCTGTGTAAGGTGTAGAAGTTCCCCATTAGAACCGTCTCCTCTGCTGTGCCTTGATAAAGCATTTCCACAGGAAATCACTAATTCTTATCACTCTAGATCCCAGCTATAAGGGCTTATAATTGCTGGACTGAAGAAACATGAAGGTTAAACTATAATGTTAGGGGAATTGTAAAAACATGCACACCAGATATCTGCAACAGGATATTTCTTTGATGAAATATATGATTAACTGTCATTGGCTTATACATCTCATTGCAGCCTTTAGAATTGCAAAGAAGAAGGAGGTCTTTTCTTAAAAGAAGGTGAGCACTGATTGTGCACAGAGGATTGCCCAGTAGAGGTAATAGGCTAAATGACTTGCTGCCATCTATTGACCATGCACCTTTAATTGTCTGAGATTTTCAGTAAGATGATGAAAAGAGTAAAATCTTGAAGCACAATCAATGCAGGGAAATCTACCTCTGTGTGACAACATCAAAATAATTTGTATGTGCTCTATTCCTGTGATAGCACATTTCTGAGTTTTTCTGCTGAAAGCTAGCTGTTTGCACATTGCCTTTCTTGATGTTTGAGATTTAGAACAGCGGTCTCTCCTCCACACCAGAGTATGTAACAAATGAAGCAGTCTACTTTCAAGGACATCAGAGTGACACCAGCAAAGTTCAATAAATAACTTTGTATAGATTTGTTGCTCATGTCCAACTCTGTCCTCCTCCCTAAAACAAAATGAAGTCAACTAGCATCATAGCTTCCTACCCAGAATTATGGCCATGTCTCCACAAGAACCGCTTTTCTCTGTGTTTATTTACCAAGGCTTTAAAATAAGAAGTCACTTCTTTATAAAAAAAATTGTCTCCTTGAAATAACAGGCTTAGGCATGATTTCTGATAGAGCAATAGCTCATCTACATGATAGCTAACACTTGCAGCAAGAAACAGAAGCCCATCCATTCTGGGGGGTTCCATCCGAGAGACAGGCATTGCTGTAAGAAGTTGATTCATTTTTTGCATCATTGAGGTACTCCATTTAACCAATGTGTTGTTGCCTTTACTATACCAAAAGTAACAGAATAAAAAATAACCATTTCCTTTAAGATTTGAGCAAACAGATTTCTCAGGATACAATTATGCATCAGTCAAGCTGTGCTTTATAACGAGCAAGTTAAGGTCACCAGCAAGTTGAGACAATAATTTGTTTCCAACAAACATTTCTTCTGACAACTGTCATCTCCAGCAAGGGTGCTCACCAGCCCTCCTGGTTCATCCTACCTCAGGTCTGCATCTAGAGTTGAATAGTGGCACAATGGACCAAGCAACACCGATTTCATATCAACAGTCAAAAAACTAAGTAGTTATGATTTTTTCTTTCTGTTACACTGTTACATCGGAGATAATGATGGACCACATCCTGACCTCAGTGACACTCATCTTCACCCAAAGGAATTAATTCCAAGGCCTTCATAACAACACAAACACAAGCAGAATTTGTCCATTCCAGTAAAGCCTCTGAGTTTGTGCACTCCTGAAGTCAGTAAAGGTGAAAGGCATGAAAAGCAGTATAAAGGAGCAGAAAATCTGACTCAGAGCTCACCAATCCAGGCACATATTTCACAACCATAATGATACAAAGAGATAAATAGACGGAATTTTCTACAGTGGGAAGACTCCAGAGGAAAATAATAGTGCTGCACAGTACAAAGGATAATTCAACCTCTGAAAACCATTTCCACCCACCAGAATGGATGCATATTGCTACATCAATAGTTTGGGAAACAAGGAAAATTGAGGCTTTATTACTACACGTCTCTGAAGTTTAGCAAGTGTTGTTATCCTGTCCTTCACATGTGAACTCTTGTATGAAGCACTATGAATAGGTGAAACATGGAAGACTCCAATATTTGGCATTAGGTGCTACAGACCCTAAGCACCAAGTCCATAAATCAATCTCCCTGCTGCATTTACAATGCAGTTAAGAAAGCAGAAACCTTCTTTCTCCCATCCCACCTCTAAGTTTATGCAGAACCCTTTAGGGCACGTGGAGTCATTGAAACAATTTCTCTTGGCACAATTGTCTTATTTTCCATCCTTCATCCTGTTCCATGAACTGGTCACTCCATGCATTAGTGCCTCTCAACAGCTTTGAATAGATCTGGCCTCTTCCTCTGGTCAGCTGCAAATATTGCCTTCCCTGGTGAACAAAAATAGAAATGTTCCTCTTGGTAGATGGAAGATAAAGTCCAAGTTTCCAATTTTATAGCACTCTACCAATTCCCCTGATTTTAGCAGACAAATAAGGAACTCAGACCAGTTTTCATCCTCCAAAGACAGACGGTCAAAGATGAGTCTCCAGAGAGGGAGAGATGCTATGATAGCTAAATATGGATTCATTTAAAAACCTCCAAGGGTCACAGCAAACAGCAACTTTAAAAAACAGTCATGTGCCACTAAAACATACTTGGCAGCGTGTACTCGCTGCTTCCTAAAGCCAGCATTTTCTTTCTCTCAGCCGCCTGAGTGGCCTCAAAGGAGCAAATCTCTCAAAATGTGGGATTTGGTCATGTAAATTTTGATTCCTATCCAATAAGCTGAACTCTAAGCAATAAATAGCACTTATTTATGGGGCACCTGTCAAAGATAACAAAACAGTCAAAAAAATTACCTGCTTTGGTATATCAGCAGCTTCACAGTCAGAAATCTCTCAGTGTTTATGCTACACACATTTGAGGTTATCCTTTTTTTAACCAGAAAGGCACAATGCACCCCAGTGTACTCAGAAGCATCATCAGCTTGGTTGCAGCTAGCAAAAGAAAATGATCGTTGTATGACACATGAAGAGTACTATTTCCTTTAATTTGCTCTCTTTGGAAGTCATCAGTACCATGGAGGTTTCACTGCCATAACAAAAAGTGAGTCCTGAATTGCCATAACACCTGAGAGCAGTAGGAAGTAGCCCTTTATATGGCACGTTTATAGGAAACCAGCCTGTGTTATATAACTGAGCACAGAGATACTGTACAGAATATACAATCCAGTTCAGTTCATGCTTGAGACAAAGCTTCATTTCTGAGTGACTGGGCTTAAAAACATCAACACACAGACTTTAATACCCTATACATTTACTTTGCTTAGATAATGCTTAGTGGCACAGCTGTCGAAAATGGTTATAATTTAAAGTGAGCATTCAGAATGTAATGTTCTGTATTGGTACCACTGCTGAGGCTAAATTTTAGGTGATAATTATAATGTTGATCATCTGAGATGAAAGTGTGTCACAAAAAACTACTCAAAACCCAAACAATTAATGCTTAAAAACAAAAGCCTTTGCAAAACTGTCATAAAGAAAATATAAACATGAAATCTTTACTTAGAACCGAGAAATCTACCTTGTAAAATCTTTAGAAACAGAACTCTGAAATTAATTGCTATTTAGGGTAATTTTTTTTAATTCCTGAATTAATTTCATAAAATTTTGCATCACAGGAAAAAAAAAAAACCACACCAAACAGGAGGGGAGGAATATTAATATAGAATGATTAAATCATAGAATCATAGAAACATTTAGGGTGGAAAACCTCTAAGATCATTGAGTCCAACTGCTAACCCAGCACTACCAAGTCCACCAATAATCCATGTCCACAAATGCCACCTCTACATGTCTTTCAAATACCTCCAGGAATGTTGACTCCACCACTTCCCTGGGCAGCCTCTGTCAGTGCTTGGCAACTCTACTGGTGAAGAAATTTGTCTTAATAGTTGAACTGTTAAGCTGAACTAAACCTTCCCTAGTGCAGCTTGAGGCCATTTCATCTCACCCTGTCATTTGTTACTTGGGAGAAGACATATTCAGACATATTCCCTCTTTTGATTTTTTTTCAATGAGAGGTGAAAATTTGATTCATAATGTTTAATATTTGGCAGTCTTTCACCGCCAAAATGTAAAATATTGCCTAAGTCAGAAAGTTGTTCTGGAAACATTAGTCCCTATGGCTTATATACTGTTCAATTCCTCTTATCCTGGACTATCAGGAGATGGAAAAGACTATCTCTAATTTTAAAATGTAGTCCGGACATAGCCAGAAAAGAAAGATGTAATAACTGAGCACTAGGAAACCTTATGGACCCTAGACTAGATGCCACTAGACTGGAGGAGACTTCAGTGCACAGCTAAACCTGGGGAATTTGATGGTTCTACTTAATATGAACAGTGGTTGAAAAATCTGAGCCTTAATGAATGCCATCAATGGGTGAAGGGGGCGTAGTCAAGGCAAGAACAGTTATTAACTATTGGAATCCTCTGCTCACCTCCTACTTGGTAAATAGCATCGATAGAGTTGTACTGAAAGCATTTTATTGGGCAACAAACAGTGACTTTCTACAGTGGAGCCTCAAGGTGTTCATAACTTTATTCCAGTATGTAGCATTTGTTTGGATTTATCTCATACATAAATTCCTAATCTCAAGAAGAGGAATTTATAAGTCCTCATCTTGACCAGCAGGTGATTCTTACCAAAGACACAGCTCTCCCTGCTGGTTAGTCAAGTGCTCTGTCATGGCACTGAGTTTAACTCACTTTATTATATCTGATGGAAGATCTTACTTGTTTCAGAGCTAGTAGGTGAGAAATAACCCACTAACTTCTCCATCTCCAGGGCCAAAAAATAAGTGACAGTTGGTTTATTTAAGAAATACATTTAACTCAAACAAGCCAACAAAAAATCAACTAAAAAAACCCAACAAAACAAAACACAGAATGAAGTATCAAAGTATAAATCATGAACAGAATTATGCACAGAAAAGTGATGTTATTGCAAAAGAAAACAAAAAAAGCAAACACTCATCTCCAGTAGCTAATATAATGTAAGTGCTATTCAGAGAGCAGTTAGTGCTTTTCTAGAAGTACTAGAGCATCTCCCTGCACAGTCTGAACCTATATTCTACTGAGGGTGCCTCCATGAATAAAATCCCCTTGTCCATTGAGCTGAACAGCAGGAGATACCAGTTCTAAGCATATAGACAGGTTATCTGTTTGACAACAGCTTACAATGTGTAGCAGACACAAATTATTACTTTGGTACTTACTGTCGTAAGAGTTACTGCAAAGGGAAATTATTTGGTAACCCTGCATATATGATTATAGCATCCTGTTAGAAGTAATCTCATTACAAAAGAAGGGCTTCCTTGATCATAATCCTTCCTTTGCAGATACTCCTGACACTTTGTTGAGAGTGGTGTAGCACTTAATGGAATGAATCACAGATCGATGGCAAACTGGGTTTTACAGGTAACAAAGTGATTCTTGAACATATGAACATATATTTTTCAATATTTTAGAAAGACCATGTTTTTTACCTTGGCACTTGAGTAGACAAACGCAGATTTAAATGTTCTAGGTCTGATTCTTGGATCAGTCACAATGCAATTTTAATTGTCTTCCAAAAGTGGCAACTAGGGACTGCTTTGGCTTACACGAGATGCAGAAACCTGAGGCGAAAAAGCAAAGGTTGTTCTCATTTACACTGGTGACAGTTTCCAGGCAGAGCTAGGTTAAGTGCAAGACTATGAGGAAAACAAATGATAGCTGTATCCAATGTGTCAAGAACATCAACATCAGCTCTGCCTCACCTCAAAAAAGAACTCAGTATTGGCCAGAAATTCAATACCATCCAAGACTAGTTTCTCGGTTACGTGCCAGGCACTGTTTTCACTTGTCAGGGCATTATTTAGCTTTGAAACACTGTGTACTTTTATATATAGAGAGAAAACCAATACAGTTATTTAAATCCCATTAATCTTTGCAGAACTTCCTGTCATTGAGGCATAAAATAAAGCAAGTAGATGGGACAGTAGCAATGATGAAACACAGCTTATTGCCTGCCCTTAAAATACTGCTGGATTTGACAACAGCAGACTAGTCAAAAATCAGCACATAAACTTAGATTAGGATCATTGCTGAGAGCTAGGTAATTAGGATCATTGTTTTAAAAAAAGCTTGGAAAGCATCCACATGCTTGACCAAAACGATGAGATTTATTTACCTTAATGGATAAAGGACTGCTCTTACAAGTTGGGTCAGTATGAAAGCAATCTGAGGCACAATGTTCAAAAAGTGTGGATAAAAAGCTTTCTTTGTAAAAGAACTTTTCTTTGTAAAAGTACTTTTTTTTGAAAAGCTGCCTGTATGTGTGTATGAGTGTGTGTGTGTGTGTGTGTGTGTGTGTGTGTAGTAGTATTTTTCTGCAAAATCTCCCAGGAATTCTAGAATGATGGGTGAAGAGACATGACTGTCCTCACTCCATTCTGTGCTGCTGCAGCCTCACTTTGATTCCTGTGAGCAGTTTTGGGCACCACAATACAAGAAGGATATAAAGCTATTAGAGAGCATGCAAAAGAGGGTTATGAAGGTGGTGAAGGGTCTAGAGGGAAAACAGTATGAGAAGCAGCTGAGGTCATTTGGCTTGTTCAGCCTCTGGCATATGGCATGACTCTAGGCATTGTGCTGTGCTGGGGCAGGAGTTGGACTTTGACAGTCCTTGTGGGTCCCTTCCAACTCAGGATATTCTATGATTCTATGATTCTATTCTATGAACATTACCCCAAATACATATAGGAGGGAGAGCTGTTCATATTGCACCAAAGAGTGCCAAACAGTCCTTTTCTTCAGCAGGTTTCCAGACCAATTTCTTCCTTGTCTTGCAGCTTGAAGAGACTGCAGTCTATTCACCTACCTGTCAACAATATCAAGACTTTCAACTCATGCAGTATCATGTGTAAGTATGTTTCTTAAAGCACACAGTTTACTCTTAGAAAGATTTCTTAAAAATAATAAAAATACAGTTGTTTTATTGAAATGTCATAGATGACAGCAGCATGCATTTACTCTGCCTTTTTAATCAGCCTTTTCAGCAGAGAGATGCCATAAAGCACAACAGCATGCAATGCCCGTTGCACAGTTGAACACCACAAGCTGAGAAAGCATCTCAGTCTCTGCCTCTTGTTCATGCAAGGGATATTCCTGTTTTCTCACCCCTTTTTTAATAACTTTAATAAAACACTCTGTAAGAACCAAAGCTGAAAAGGGCACACAAGCTACTGAGCTTTGCTTTGTGTTTGGTACATGGGAGACAGACAGGTGGCTGGTCAGAGAGATTTTGTAGAAGCTTCATCATCTAGACTTTTTATGAAGGGGAGTGTTAATAAATGATGCAACATGTGAGACAGTGAGCAGAAACTCTAGTTGTATTTCATGTCATGTTCCAAATGTATCTTCAATTCTGAAATGCTTGAGCTATATAGGCTTTATGGGACATGAAGACTACAGCAAGAAATTAATTGCAGCTTGGCATGCTGCATGTGAAGAATAAATATCCTGAAAAAAAGAAATACATCAGAATGTTTCAAGTAGCAAATTAATTAAATTTTCAAGCTTCTTACTTTTAGAGCAAATTATTTTACTGTGAAATGACCAGAGGTAGAGCTACCACATCATAGTTTTCACAGGTTTACTGCAACAATTAATATCTCCTTGAGTTCCTAAATATACCCTTGACACAGATTTCCTTCTCTCCAACACCAAAGCCATTGGAGAAGACATCAGGTCACGAAAGGAAGGGAAGGGAAGGGAAGGGAAGGGAAGGGAAGGGAAGGGAAGGGAAGGGAAGGGAAGGGAAGGGAAGGGAAGGGAAGGGAAGGGAAGGGAAGGGAAGGGAAGGGAAGGGAAGGGAAGGGAAGGGAAGGGAAGGGAAGGGAAGGGAAGGGAAGGGAAGGGAAGGGAAGGGAAGGGAAGGGAAGGGAAGGGAAGGGAAGGGAAGGGAAGGGAAGGGATACTGAGAAGTCAATAATCTTATTGAGACTTCTGTTTTAGTAAGTTACTGAATCTTGTTCTCAACAGAGATCATCCCAACTGAAGACCCTGCAGGCAGTGGCTTCCCCACTGTCAAAAGTGTCTAATCACATCAGCCTAGAGTGCACTCTCCAGATCTCCAGACAGGTTACTTTTCACCAAAATAATCTGTCGAAGATGGGAAATAAACAAGACAAAAGCAACGATCCAGCCTACACATCACAGATACCACCAGCACAGCCAAAATTTTTTATTCTTGTAGTTATGTGTAAAAATAGAGACAATGTCTTCAGTCACATGTTTGGGTTCCTGGTCCTAGGCTGATTTTGAATCCAACAAGTGCTGCCAATTATAACAGATTTCATGACATGAAGTTTTAGGTTGGTTGCACAAAACAAACAAAAGCCAGAAGTCTGGGACTGGAGGAGTGTGATTTTTCAAGGCTTTTGAGCAAAAAAAATGTTGCTATAATTTTGACAACATAATTTAGCAGCTTTTATATAGAGCAATCTACACCTCCGCCCCTCTCCACCTCACCTCCCCCTCTGGTATTGTCTTGCCTGTCAATTATTGGAAGAAGAGCCTGTTCTTTAAAAGGCTTTTAAATTATTGGAAATTATTTGGAATATATTCTAAAAGCTCTTGAAAGAAAGAACACTACCCCCACATACACCCAGAGCAGAAAGTATTTATTTGTATTGTCAACTTAAATGTGCAGGATTAACATGAGAGTTTCTCTGGCTAAAAACATGGAGGATCATCAGCTCTGCTGACCTCATGCTTGAGCTGTGAGGATATTAAAAGTCAAACCTAATGCTCCAAATGCCTAACATGACATCACTGTGCTCATTCCATTTGGTATGACACTGTGAGGACTCTACAGAAAGACTGAGGGAGTTTGGGGCCATGGCACTCCAGGGAGCAGTGCTGCTGTTAATATATGCACCCCAGCAAGCAAAGCAAGGCAGCTGCACCATTCCACCAAGTAAGCAACTTTGATGTTAATGTGAGGTTTGTTTGCTCTGATACATAACAGACACATTCGAGTTCCTTCAAGCTATCACTCTGAGTGGCATTGAAAGGTATTGTATTATAAATTTTACATTATAATAGTGTTTACTGGCAGAATAAATTGCATACCTGTATTGAAGTGACGGAAAAAAGACATCAGTCATTATCACATTGAGCAGCATGCTGAATGCAGAAGTGAACAGTGATAATCGTGGCAGCTAAAGCAATTTTACCTATGAAAAGTTGTTCAGATGTAAGAGAGACTGTTAATGTCTTACACGAGGCACAGCTATTTCCTATTTATTTCTGAGAAGAACCTTACTGTTCATTGATAACGCACAAGATTCCTAAATGCAATATACATTAAAGGCATAAAAATTATTTCTCAGTTTTCTGCACAGTCTTCTTTTATCTCCCTCATATCTATCTTTCACATCACCAGCTGTTGGTTTTCCGTCTTTTAAGTCTTTTAACCTCTTTTCCGTCTTTTAACCTCACACAAATTAGAAATAAGCATTTGGTTCAAATGTTGCTTTGCAATTCACTCCCAGCCTCTCTGATCTGTCCTAAAATGGTTTTTGAGACATTTCTCCAGACAGACCCATGTATCACCTAAACAATTTTCATTTCCAAATTCAACCTTCAGCTGAGACGGGTGTGAGGAGCTGATTCACTTGTCTTCCTTTAAACCTTACTTTTTCATTGTTAGTATCCTTAGATGAGTTTCATCTTCCTACCTCTGCCTACCAATAAATATTTAGGGTGGTCTTCACTGCCAGATAGAATGCCTCATTTTAGGCACCAACATGTAGGACTCTACAGGTTGGTGTGGTGTCTGAGCTCTCCATACAGTTCATGCAGACCTGGTTTGTGGAGCCCACATGCAATTTCAAATATCCAAATATCCAAATATCCAAATATCCAAATATCCAAAGCAGGTAATGGGGATACCTTAGCATATGCTGCCTGGCCTCCAGCTGCTGAAGGAAACAAGTTTCTCTAGGGCCTCTGTTACACACATCAGCCGCATGCAGAGGTCTTCAACGACATAAGATGTCTGGAAAAGTCCTTAGAGCATGTTTATGCCACTGAATTAGGCTATAGATCCCCAGTATCCACTTCATAAGGCAAGGCAACTCCCTCACTGCCAGACACCCTTGCGCATATGAGTCCCCCCCTGGAAGCTGTGTGAGATGAACCTCACTGATTGCTCTCAGTTTCATTACCTAGATACATCTTGGAGCTTCAGTACAATTACACAGCACTGCTCCTCTACAGATTTTAAGACCCAGTTCCCATTGCATGTTGGACTTCATGTCTTTGAGGATCTTGTCCCCTAAAACTCTGCTATTGCTGCAACCAGGTTTACTTAGAATAGAGTAGGAGAGCAAACACAGCTGTGTAAGTTGTCTGTGCTTAGCAAGCTCCTCAGTGTCTGTGGACCCACAGGACTATTTCACGGTGATCTTTCAACTGAATCAGGTGAAGTGGGGGCTCAGCCCAGAAAGGAATGTCTGAGTACCAAACCTAGGAGCAGTATTTCCGAGGAAGCACAGCTGCCACAGGGAGCAGAGGGACAGAGCAATGCAGGGAGAGGACATGGCAGCTCAGGCTCTGCTGTGTCACTGTGGCTGAGTGTAGTGCTTCCTGCACCAAGGTAGGGATTTTTTGGGTAGAAATTAGGTGATATCAGAAAGGGATGAAAGGGGCTTTGAAGGGTCTTGTTCTACAACTGAACATGCATCTGTAAGTGCCAGCATCTCAGGGGGGTGTTGTTGTAATTAAATAGATGGAAACATGGATCATATTATTTATAAAAAGTGTAATGAGGGGGTACTAATCTCCCCAAAACTGCAGTTCTTCTTAATAATATGGAGAAAATATTAAATATGTCTCAGTTTCTCTATATTCCAGCAGAAGACCCTGCTATGTATTGGCCAAGATAGCAATGTGCCACCTTTTGAGAAAAAAAGTCTTTTTCACATACCATTTTGTCCTGTTTCTTCCAAAAGAATAATGAAATGGGAAACAAAAAGAGAATACTATTAAAGGAAAGGAGCACTGTTCTGTGAATGCCTTTTACTTGGCCATGTTGGAGAAAGGGGTGGCAGTATTTTTAAAGATTGATCATCATCTCCTTCCCCCTACTTAAAGGACACAGCCTTCATTAAAATGTTTGACTTACCTGCCATGGGACACATATTTCTCATTTCAAATATTGCTGTTCAAGCCAGTTGCTGGTTCTAACAACAAGTTTCTGTTGACAAACAATATAAAGTGTGGCATCTCTGTGTAACTGAGTCAATGTTCAACACAGAAATACTCCTCCACAGAATCACAAGACAGACTTAAAATTAAAATAACATCCAAAGGAAATCGTAGGTGAAAAACAACAGGAGATAGACTGAAAATTGGAAATTATGGAAAAATAAAGGTGAGTTGTTAGAGCTATTTTTTCCCCAATAAATATTATTATCTCTCTGAACGTATGTCGCCCATGCATTTATCTACATTTCTGTTTGTCTATCATTTACCTGTTTTCCACCTGCCTGAAAGTAACCACCTATTTAGAAAAGCAAGTTAAATTGTCTTCCTCAGTGAAGGGAGGGGAGAGAGATAAAAAGGAGAACAGAAAATTATGAAAAATCTTGGTGTAATCTGAATAGCAATGAAGTAAAAGCTACTCCTTGATGTGCCTATGAATCCTGTAAATGAAGTGGCCCTTGAATTAAATTAATTTAAAATCTGGCAAATATTACTCGGCATGTTTGTCAATGTGCTGTATAATTATTAATTTGTTCATTGAGGCAACTATATAAATAAATAGAAAGCAGAATGCCATGATTAAACTAACATTAGAAATCCAGGGTCAAGGAGCCCTGTTATACAGGGATCTAAATAACTTTCCCAGGTCCTATTTTTACATCTCCATACAGATCTGCAGGTCTGTAACTGCGAATTAATTGGCACACATTTAGATGCCAACAGAGCTTTTGTATTCTCAGTGCACATTTTGTCTTCTCAGAGTGAGATGTTAGTAATGGAGGTTTTAATATTACCCCTAGGGGAGCACCAGAAAATCTTAACAATTTCCTTCACTAGAGTATTTTCATTAGAGCTAAATGCTGTGCAATTTACATTTGAAATCAGGTGTAGGGTAAGTATAATGTGACAAGACATGTTGCAATGTTAGGGTTTTTTTGTTCAAATGTTCCTTATTTACTGCAATATACCCTCGAAAGATAAGCATGCAATTAAAATAAATATCTTGATTTTTAACCACTCCTAATTGAACAGTTATTGGGATAATAGAAGCAAAAAATAGAATCAGGTTTAAAAGGACCCAAAGCACAAGATTAAAATATTACTTTATTTAAACAAGAATGGTTCAGGCAAAATAGGTTCTGCGGAACAGAAATGAGTTCATCATAAGTAAATCAGACCAAACCCCTTCCTTTGTAGAATTAATTCAACCTCGTGGTGCTTAAAATGCCAAGAACTCTGCTTAACTCACAGGAAAAAAACAATAAATCCTACCTTTTTCAACATCAAAAAAAACCAAAACTGGATTGGTATTTAAAAAAATAAAATTTATTCATTAATAAGGGCCTAATGCAGTAAAGAGCTAGAGAACCAGTGACAAAAGAGGACTGACAAGAAGCTGAGTCTGAATTTCGGTAGCTGGTCTAGTATGAAATTCTACTCTGCCAGTGCCTGCATCTCAGAACACCTATATTCCATCACTGACTTGCTTTTTCATAGCAACAAAAGAAGAAACTGCACACCTACAACAGCCTCAATCCAATCAGGGCTTCCTTCATGCCAAACCTGATCACAGGACCTACTGTTTAAATATTTCTCCATGAAAAATCCCTAATAGGCTAGTCAGACCAGGGTTATTATTGAAGGAGGTCCCTGGAGAAGGAAGAGGATTGCAGCACTTGCCTGGAGCCTTCTAAAACTGAGGAAGTCAAACCACTGCCAGCAGTAGGAAGAGAGGAGGAAGCAACAGTCCTTGCAAACTGCTGTTCTGTAAAATGACAGCCAGCCCCAAGTGCAGCAGAAAGCCACATTATGATGAAAGAGGTCTAAGCACAAAGGGGCAGACCCAGAGGGCTGGAATGGTTACAGGACTGTCATGACATATCCTGCATGCAACACAGCCCCCTTGGGCTGCAAAAAGCAGAGGAGGGAGGAAATTGTCCCATTGCCTTCTTGCTTGCATAGCCAGGCAAAAAACCCAAATTATTTTGGAGGTCAAAATATCCATCCCACCTTACCAGGCTGTACAGGTTAGGCAATGGGTCCTGCTGTCTGCATAGCATCAATGAAGAAAAGAAGCTTCTACAAAGGGTTTAGATGATAATGAGATTTGTCACCCGTCATGTTGCCTCTCTCCTGCCTCTGGACACACAGGGAGTCTAAAGCCAATTGTCACCTGCAGGGAGAGGAATCAAGCACAGAGGCTCACACCTTGTCTGGACAGGACCAGGCTTTCAAAGCTTGGTCAGTGCACACACAAAGGCAAGCAACCACAGCAGTGTCTCATATGCTCACACTCGAACTCATGAAAACCCAGGACCCAAATCTTCTGGTATTACTGCAATTTTGCACTGTTCTGCTGTTAGGGGCTCTGGGAGTTTTCACAAGAAAACTTACTGAATACAAGAAAGACTGAAACATTTTGAACATTCAAAGTTCTTCCATCCGTGAGGACAGGTGAAGCTTAAAGAATTTGCCAAGTATTATTATTTCTGAGAACAGCAATGAATGGTTATGAAGTCTTTGTAACCTAATAGATTTTTATGAAGTTGTCACTGCCATCTGAATGGCCATAAAACCTTTGCAAAGCAAGAACTAGGCAAATTTTCTTATGACCTTGTCCTTTCACAGTAAATGGGTGGGCTGGGACCAAAGAGCCTGGTGAGGTGCCAGGTCAGCAATTGACACCATGCAGTGGTGAGCAGGACAGGGTGAGCAGAGAGAGGAAAAGCTGACCTTGAAAAGCTTGCAAATATTAAACAGCATGAAGAAGAGGGAGAAAAAAGAGGGGGACTAAGAACAGAAATGTTCCACTTCAAAGAGAAGAGATGAGAAAAGAAGAACTCAAGGGGTCCTAGGCTTTGCAAAGACCTCAAGCTGTTAGGCATCTTACCTCTGCAATATATAAAGAAAACAAAACAAAACAAAATAAAATTCAAAGAAATTATAAGAAGCTTTTTTAGATGAGGAACACGATGAAATTATGTTTAAAATAATTTAAAATGGCAGAGTTGAGGCATAAAATAACCAATATAATCTAAATTCTTTTGAGATTTGTTAGAGAAGGGCTTTCATGTGAAATTGCACTAATATTTTGGAGAAATAATTCTAACTCTGCTTTCCACATCGCTCTGCCCACACCTTAGCCACATGTCCATCATAATCCCACATGTTTTTCAGAAGGTTGTTGAAAATGCTGATTATGTCTGAAATGCGAGGAAAAGTACAGTCAAGTTTTTAAATCATTTGGAAGAACAGAAAGCATAGAGAGAGGTTTCTTCCTCAGGGATGAAAATGAGATGCAAGGGAAATAACTTCAATGAATTTTAGAAGCCTAGAATGTAGATTTCCCTTCTTAGCTACTTTATGGTCAAAGGCAAGAATACACATTTCTCTGACAAACCTATTCTGACCTGTTCTAGACTTTTGTTTCTAGGCTGTGTATGTCAAAAAAACATGTGCTAGGTCACGGAAGTCCCAGGCAGACCACACTAGGTGTGTTTGACCAGGAGCAGAGCACAGGAGAAGCACCCAGACAGCTGCACCCATTTCAATTTGGACACGATTGCCAAGGCTAGTGCTTGCTATTGCTGAGTTGCTGGGTCCTGATCTTGTGATGATAATGATGCTTCTCCCCTGTTTTTCTACACCCATGGAAAAGAAGAAGGATTTGTATTCATTGCCCCACTATTAGACAGTCACAGTCTAGCTTAAATGACCAGACCTCTGGGTAAGGAGAAATGCTGGATCAAGGGAGAACAAGCACCAGATGCAGGTCTTGGAGGCTGTTGGAACACCTTCTGTTTCTCAGGTGCTTCTCCTTCTGCATAAGTTCAAAGACATACCAGTTAGTCTAGCTAAGAAATTTGGTTTAATTCCAGAGAGGAATTGTTCTCTGAAAGTGCACCAAAAATTTCCTGTGCAGTTTTTCTTTCTTTCTGTGAGCTCATTTTCTTTAATTTCATAAATCTGACACATACACACTGAATTTGTTTCTTCTTCCTTTAAAATTACTTGGAGTTTTCTCATTGTCTTCAGTGAGAAGAAGATAGGATCATGGGTGCCTAACCAAACAGGATTTCTGATTGAGCTGATTAAATATTTAAGCAATTCTAGACTGAATGCTTATTCTGAGGGACTAAATATGGCCCATTTAATTAAAGTTAAGTGATTCCTTCATGCATAAGTCCTCTTATGTGAGAACAAGGAGCACATAGTTGAGGATAAATAATTCTTCACAGTTATCTGAAATGTGGACCCATTAGTAAATAATACAGGATTTATGAGCAATATTCTTGAGGATATAATCTCCCTTGTGGAAAGAAATGTCTTGTACTATAGGCAGGCTTGATGAGGTTTGAAAATTATTTCATACTGGAAATCGACTTGGTTTTGCTTTGTCCATGCTAAGGTTTGGCAATAATATCTAATCAATCTCGGCCTCATGAGATGACCAAAACCCATTAGTTGGGAGTGCTGACTCACAGAGCAA
This sequence comes from Corvus hawaiiensis, assembly GCF_020740725.1. Taxonomy (NCBI): domain Eukaryota; kingdom Metazoa; phylum Chordata; class Aves; order Passeriformes; family Corvidae; genus Corvus; species Corvus hawaiiensis. The sequence continues at coordinate 110,277,773 of NC_063214.1, read as the reverse complement.
AGGAGGCACGGGATGGAACTGGAGTAAACACAGGGCTGAAATGTATAAGAAATTAAAATAGAGTCTGGGAAGACAGGAGGAAAAAGTTGGCTGAAATTGTGCAGACACGTAAACTCACCCTGCCAGCTTTTCTCTCCTCTTCCAGTGCTGACAGTCTATAGGGAAAAGAGCATTATAGGTCCAGAATGCTTTGAAATTTATCTATATTTATGGATTAAAATCGAAGTTTACTACTATGTCTCATTCTAGAACATACCCAGTCCCTACTGTAAGTATTTATGTACTGCTATTTTTTATGTTTTATTTCCTTTTTCAGAAAGCTTAATGAGAAAGAATGAAACAGAAAATTTTCCAATGCAGAGTATTTAATTAATTTTAAATATTATAAATCTTTGGGTTTTGAAGAAAAAAAGCTTTTTTTCCTTTCAGAATAAATAGCAGAAAGCATTAACACTTCCTATGTTTGAAAGAGGAGCTGTATTTTTTTAACTGAAAATGAAGCTTTGTTCCAGTCAATATAGAAAATCTAGGAAATAAAGATTGAGCTCAAATAACTTTTTCTTTCAAAAAAATGCAGCTCTCATTCCAACTTTTCCTCCAGTACCACCATTAAATGACATGACCTCAACTCTTCGGTCTGCTGAAACCTCATCCTAGAAAGGCATTTAATTCATAATGAGAAGGAATGATAAAACCTTGTTAAAAATATTTTTCAATAATATTAGCCTGAATTTTCTAGAATATTGGATCATGGATATCAGCAAAGTGTCTTAGACCTTCTTCTTGTAGATTAATGATAGAAATATTTCAATGCCAAAAAGTAAACCATCTCAAGTCTCATTTTTAAAGGTAGAAACATGCAAATGACAAACACTGGTTATTCTGGAAGCTCAGTGCACACTGTGCTCTTCTCTCCCAATAAAGTCCTCAGGCATCATTATTATTACTATTATTATTATGCTGTTCCACATCTTTCTGACCTATTATTCTCTTCATCATTACACTTATCATATAGTTCTATAGAGTTTAAACTACTGACTTTTTTTCTGTGTTAGTACCTTGTTCAAATGGAGGGGGTCTTTTCTCTTTCAAAGAGTGATGGGGGTATTTTGCTTGTGATTAAGGCTCTGATCTTTAGTCTGGCTTTAGCCATTTCTCATGGGCACAAAACTTGCAGGCACATTTTGCAATGTAATTATTTGTGTCTGCAATCTAGTTACTTAGATGTCTGAGTCCCTGATTGCATCCATAAGTCAGGGACTTGGACATTTAAGTGATCTAAATTGCACCTACAACAATTTGCACCTAAAATGTCAAAAAGGGATATAGCAGAGAGGAAAGAGTTCAGAGATGGGTGATGAGAATAATTAGGGACACGAAAAACCTCAGAAATGAAACAAAATGGAACAGAATTGGACTGTTTACCTAAGAGACGAGATGAAATGAATAAAAGAGGAAATTATCAAATGCAAAAGAAATAAGGAGTGTGATAGAAAAGATAGATAAGGCACTTTTACCCCCCCTCTTTTATCATAATGCAAGTACAAAGAGACATTTCAAAAAATTTAAGCATAGAAGATTGAAAATTTATGCAAAAAGAGACACACTTTCACATAATTAACATGTGTAAAACCCAACCACATGACATAAGGAATCCAACAGGACTCAGCAGAGGACCAGACACCTCTTTGGATTGAGAAATGCTCAAAACATTTAAAAGGCAGAAATTTCAGAGAAAAACTACTTAGCTTCTTCAAAGCTTCAGGTTTTGTTTGTTTGGGCTTTTGAGTTTTCTGTGTTTTGTGTCTGTTTGTCACGCTTTCACGTGTCGGAGGAAAATAACTTTAAGGGATGGGACTATGCAACTACACGAATTTATTGTTTAAAATAACAAACACATCAGTCGAGGCGTGAGATTTTACAACACCTCCGAGTAATGGCGACTAGTCCCAAGATTTAGGGTTACATAGTAATTTATAACTTTCCAATCCAATAGATACTTAAAACAACACTTTGTTTTGGATTTATGACCTATCACCTGTGGCACTTCTCGCTGCAATGCAACTATGTCTTGACCAATAACTTCTCATGTCACGTACACACAGATGTCTCTCTTATACCATCTACATTCTTAACTTAAACTATATAAAACCACACTATTATATTTTAAAATCCTTCACCAAAATACCCAGTGTACAATTTTACTTATAATGATAGGAACACAAGTTTGTAATCCTTTTGCTTAAAGTCCACAAATCTCTGTCAATTAAGCCAGACCTAGTCTCTTCCAGGGTTGTAAATCAAAGCCTCCTTTAATTGCAGGAGTTTCTACTCCTCCGTCTCTCACAGTTTTGTTCCCTTTTCTATTTTAATAATGACAGGGTGGAAGGAATCTTTCTTCAGGAGCAGGTTAATTTAGACATGTCTGACCCAGGTTTCCTTGTACCTTGCCTATGAGGTATTTAGGGCTGCCTCTTGTTTGTGACAGGTCACTGGGAGATGAAATGAGATGAGATCCTTGTCAGTTCAGCCACTCCTCCTGGGAGGACACACAAAACCAGGAGCCCTTCCAGAAGCTGCCATAGTAGGACTCAAGAGAACTGTTGACTGGAACCTTGCATCTTTTCTACCTGGGTAATAGGAAGTGTGACTGAGAAGTTCATGTATTTCATAACAGACTAGGCAGTGTCATTACTTATTTAAAGAACTAGAATGTGAATTAGTGCAGGGACTTATTTTTACAAGAAAATCTGCACATGAGACAGATTATTGGAAGAGACATTAAATAGGGTTGGCTGAAAACATGCCCTGTATCCCACAACAAAGAGGAAAGTTATTACTCTATTCTCAATAACAGAGAAAGAAATGGATTTTCTTTTTTTTTCCAAAAAAGAAAAATATGTGAGACATACACACACCTCCCTCCCAGTACTGGCTAATAGTTTTTAAGCAAAAGAAAAATACAAGGAAGAATTCAAGAAAACTTGTAGAGGAAGAGAGGTGGCTAAGACATTGAGTGGAACACAAAAGAATACATTAGGTACTCTCACAGTGCAGATCACCAGTCTGAACCAGTAACCACACTCAGGTGGATTCAACTTTTACAAGAAAACATGGTTAACAAACCAGCGTGTTTCCATGCCAAAAATTGTTTTGCTAAAAAACTGCTAATATGTTCTAAGAGTTTCTCTTCTTCAAAGCCTGAGCTTACCTAAGCTGGTCTGACCTTCCATACAGCTGAATTTGATGGTACAGCTGTGTTAAGTCTTCAGCAGAACAGAAAGAGAAACACACACCAAAAAAACAGATATAACTTGGGAGATTAGACATTTCTTGAGCTGTAGGAGATGTGAGTTGAAGTCTCATCTGGAAGTCAGGCAGAATGCAGATTTGGAAAATGGTCTTTCACAATCTTAGAGGAGGTCCCTAGAGAGCTGTAAGAGAAATGATTTATCTAGTGTCTTTTCAGCCACCATTTCTGGAGGCGCTTAAAAGACATGTAGCACATGTAGATGTAGCACTAAGGGACTTAGCAGAGGTGTGGTGCTTAGGGACATGGTTTAGAGGTGGACCTGTCAATGTTAGCTTTACAGTTGGACTCAATGATCTTAAAGGATTTTCCCAATCTAAATGGTTCTATGATCCTATGACATGGTTCCAGGCTTGACCACCAGAAAACATAGGGCCTAAAGCCAGGCTACTTTCTTGACCACCTTGGTCCTACCTGGTTTTCCAGTTAGTCTGGCAGTTTTCAGCAATGCTTCTTGTTCCTAGTTTTCCACTTGTATCACAGACAGGCTCTGGAGGTTTGAATCAGTTCTATAAAATGTAGGGAGCTCCAATGCACTAAAAGCACCTTGCCTGGATAAAAATGATATTCCATGTATTGGTGCAAGTGTAGAAAAAACTACAAAGATGGATATATAGAAAATGTAATGCAGGTGGGTAGAGGACTAATTCCAGATCCCAGCTAAATACAGAGTCCTTCTATAGCCATACGTGACCCTGGAATAGGATCCAACAGAGCAGTATGAGGTTTAAGAGATAAGAGAAAACAAAGATGTTCCTTTGGCTGAAGCCAAAAAAAAAAGCTACAGAATAGGAAATAAATAAATGAAGTGGAATTAGAGGAGAGATTCAAAGAGTTGAACTATACAATCAGAGCAGCAAAGTAAGTGATTTTGACAGGTCCACGGTCAAGGAACAAGACAGGGGAAAAAAGAAAGCAGACTAAAAGTTATTGCAGTGTTCAATTGCAGCTGAGACAATGGTGGCATGAATACACACTTTAGATCCTGGAATGAAGAGTTTAGACAGTATCAGAGATTTTGGCAACTCTTTGGATTTCACGGACAAGGAGACTTAATATGCAATATTTACTTCTTCTGATTTCTTCCCCTTTGTGTGAGCAAATAGGTGTCAGATTGTTTGGTCAGCTTAAACTCCTTTGAAACTGAAGGGGGTAATTGACAACTTTCATTTAAAGGCAAGTGTAAGAATCCAGAATGGTCCTTTTGTCCACTGAGTTTGTTGAATCAATAGCCACGCACTGACAATATGTGCAACAGTCCAAACAAAGGGGTGCTTCCAAGGCTGAGGAATTTGTTCTGATTCTGGGGCAATTTGAAAGTCTGTGAGACAAAAAAGAAAGCACAGTTGTTACAGCAACCTTCAAGGAGACACTAGACACAGCCTAGATATACAAATCTCAGAAAAACTGGCAGAGAAAATATTCTCAGCTGATTGATGGTCAAAGGGCACTTGGATCTGAAAGCAATGAATGTGTCTAAAACTGTTTGAATGTTAGCCATCTCAGGTCAGAACTGTGCCAGGGAACACTTTCTAAATTTAACACCAAAATCAAGCTCCAGCGTCAGGAGTGCTCCCAGTGCTATCCCAAGTCACCAGAGCACAGGTAGCCACCCTGACCCTGAGTCTGGGGCTGCTGAGTAGGGATAGGCCAGGCTGCAGCTTCAGGATGAATGTGGGGGAGGCAGAGGGAGAGAGGTAGTTTCCCTCCTGATATTATGCTGTGTTGGAATGGTACCCATCTCTCCTCATACTCTCCCACCAGCTGTACACAAACACAGGCTGTTTCCCAGAGAAAGGAAGGGCAAAGTGAAGAGGACTACGTAATGTGCTGGATGCTACGAGTGCTTATTGCATTACAGGATGCTTGAACAGTATCAGAGAAGGCACTCAGCTGAACAAAAATGATGTATTAAGATTTCAACATTCATCAGTTTTCCAAGCCTTCCCACAGTGCTATACTCTGTTGAAAACAAGTGGTCACCTTCCTCATTTGGCCAGACTTCAACTACTGCAGCTACAAGAAAACACATAGCCACCTTTGTTTTCCTATCTGGGCCCCAGCAAAGGGAAAGAGAGAAAATTTTTCTTCTTTGCTCTCTGTACGTTCCCTCTGTCTCCTCTTTTCTATTTTCCCTTTTCTAAGAATGCACAGACCACTTTTGCTTTTCAAGCATTTGGTTTTTTCCTTATTAAGTATCTTTGGAAAATATTACCTCCTGTTCTCTCCTTCTCTATTCTTTTACACTTATTCCTAGTTAATGTTCAATGGCAAACACCAGGTAAATACAATGCAGACACTTAAAGATGAGCTCATAATCTATCGTCCTTGTAGAGAAATGTCTTTAAATTACAAATTACCTCATCCTAATGTAGCAGCTGATAAGGGCCAGATGAATCCCCTGTAGGAAGTATCTAGTTCTCTTCTGTCTCTCTCACTGTGTTTTGGAAAATGGGGTTGTCTTTTTCCTTGTTAAGGAGTGAGAAGCCCAGACAGTTCCTCATTGAAAATGTCTCAGAGAGGAACCTATGCCACGTCTCTGTTATGCTAAGAAAGAAAGTGTTGAAATCTCAATGGGAAGAAATGTGTCAAAACCAGAATTTATTGCTTCACCTCATTCAAAATAGAAACAAGCAACTCAGAAATTTCCACCTTTCAAAATAAAGCAAAACCACCCAACATGATTCAACTCCGGGAAGATCAAGTCCTCCTTCAAGAATTATGTTTAAGAAAAGGCAAGAAAAATATTAGCAATATAGAGCCTTCACACCCTCTTTTTATTAAAAAAAAGATAGACTTCTCCAACTGATTTGACTTTTTGCTTTCATTTTCATTCCTCTCTTTGAATACTCTCAGAAAAAAAAAAAAACAGTAAGCAAAAAGCTGGTTCATAGTATGAATTATGTTTTTACTCACTTCTGTGGACTTTTGTCACATGGAGTTGGCAGTTTAGGTAGTCACATGGCAATTGTGTTTGTCCTGTCCTCCACCTCCCATTCACTTCCAGAGATTTTTGAACATGCCTAATGAATGTAAGGTCCCAGTAGCTAGCTGTGTTTCTGTGGAAGTCAGGGGGCTGTTCCTAGGATCATTGGGACAACACAGAGAGGTTGAAAACCTACTTTGAGCTCTTGAGAGACAGTTATCTGAGAGGGTTAAACATAAATACCATTCATCTATCTAGAAAGATAGATTACCTATTCAGTTACCTATTACCTAGAGTCAATTACCTATTAAATCATATTGTATCTTAAATGGGGGAATTTCTAAAAATTGAGTCAGTCAAGTATAAGCAATGGCTGCAGGAAGCTGTCTGTCCATAAGGAAACTAAGTAGCAAATTAACAGGTCAGACAGACCTTTTACTGGGAGTCAGTTCCCCTTCTGTTGAACTACATTAATTTTTCCTTATTTAAGTTTCTCAGATGTTTTTAATGTGAACATGCAACTATAAATCTGTGCTGCTTTCAATAAGGGTGTGAAATAATGCAAGAGAAGCTAAAGAGGAGTTTATGTTGCAAAAATATTTCTGTTACAGAGTTAATTTCATATCATTTTATTCTTCTCAAACTTATAATTTTCTACTGCTCATACATTTTTATGGCCAGAAGTGATTGTTAGCATCAGCTAGTCTGACATGCAGCATAGCAAGGGCCAGAGAAGTTCATCCAGTAATTCTTGCATTGATCCCAACAATTTACATTTGGATTAGAGTCTATCTTCTACAAAGACAACCAGTCTTCATTTAAAAACTTAAAAGCAATGAAAAAAAAAATCTACTACACCTCCTGGCAATCTCTCTGAATATTTAATTAAATGTTAAAAATCCACAACTTACTTCCAATGTGAATTTCATTTTGTGTTAACCTTAGCCACTGTGGAGAAGCCACAGTGGAGAAGCCTCCAGTCATCCCCACATTTCCCACTGCCAAGGAGTTAAGAGCCTGGCAGCTGGGAATTTTCTATTTTTTTTTTTTTTCACTCAAAGGTGTTGATTCACCAGAGAATTACACATGATTCATGGCCAAGTACCATCCCTGCAATACCCCATCCTGACAGCTGACCCCTGCCACTCTCCACAATGGAAAGCACACCCAGTGGAAGCACTCTGCAGAAAGGATGGCAGCTAAGCTCCATAAACTGGGCTCATCTCTTGGAATCTCACCTCCAAGCAGAGCAGAGGCCCCGTCACACAGAAAAGCCCTACCCGGCTGCCCTGGAGAGGCAGCTAAGGATTATTAGCTCCTGACAACATAGATGCAACCACAGCATTAACAGATGCTAACCCCAAGGATAAACTCCGAGGGGCATGGAAAATGTGACTAGAGCAGACCAGAAAATGAATCTGTGCATTAGAAATCCGTGGCACAGACCCAGTGTCCTGCCTGAAGAAAAAGCTCAGAGGTAAGCAGGGACTTGCAATCATATTTGTTATTTACAGCTGAAAAATAATTGCGTACTTACAAGCCAAACACTCAGAAAACCAAGTTTCACCCATTCCATCTTTCTATCCTTGCTTAATATATGGGTATTTCTTCTGCAAAATTATTTTAGATGCTTGCAAAGTGGCCCTAATGTAGCTCATCCTCCCTCCCCACCAGTCTGCTGCAGGGCCTGCTGTGCTACTGTCATGCTATTAACATTCCTCCAAAGTCACAGAAATGCTGGGATGTACCTGATGCATTCAGAAACCCAGCAGGTGCCTTCTGCAGGTACTGTGTGTCCAGGCAATGCCAAGAAGCAGTCATAAACTTAACACAGTAGTAAGCTGTGTGATTTTTAGATAACAGCTACTTACATAAGTACAGAAATTGCTACATTTTATATGTACACATTTCTCACATTTCCAATTATGGACCAAGACCCAGTGCATGCAATTAGTATTTAGGAGCAAATACATTATTTTTTTTCCCTGCATGCCACTCTGTGATCTGAAAATGCTGCTCGGTTCCTAAGTTACTTTGCATGTGTCAGTGCAATTTCCCCTCAGTCCCAGAAGCTTCTGGAGCACCTAAGTAATGTCACAAGGGCCTAATAATTGTGTCCAGGAAGCTTCCCATACAATTTTCATCTTTTATTATATGTTTAGCTTATTTAGACATCAGTGTCATTTGGCAAATTGCATCTAGAGGGATCTACATGGGGAGGCTGAAGAGTAAAAATACACTCTTGTTCCACATGGCAGCCCCAGGTGCGAGGTGTTATCCTTTAATGCCATGGAAAGGCTCCAGCTACCTGACACGAGGACAGGGCACAGCAACGCTGACTGAGTAATTTCGCTCTTAAGCTTTATTTGCAACACCGAGGCGTTTGCGTTGCAAACGGCGACATTTTAATACATAAAATGGGTATCGATGACCCACGCGGGAAGGCGAGGCCATGCGGTTTTGCCCCACTCGGCTCCCCGGGGGTCGGGCTGACGCTCCGGGAGAGGTACCGCCGGCTCCCAGCGTCACTCGCCCTGCAAGGCACGGCTTCCCTTGCCCGAGGGCCGACCGACCTGGGGGATGCACGACGCCCGGGGACAGTGGGCCGGCTGCGGGCGGGGGACCCAGCCCTGCCCTTGCCGAAGCGCCGGGGAGCGGGGGCAGCGCCGGGGGCCGGGCGGGGCGGTGGGGCCGGAGCCGGCGGCGGGGCAGCGGCGGCACGGCCGGGAACGGCCGCCGGGGGGCAGCGCGAGATCGCCCAAGCGCCTCCGCCGTCCCCGCCGCCGCCTCGGCTGGGCCCGCACCGCCCCGGCTCCGCACCGCAGGGCCCGGCGCCTTCCCGCACCGCCCCGGCTCCGCACCGCAGGGCCCGGCGCCTTCCCGCACCGCCCCGGCTCCGCTCCGCAGGGCCCGGCGCCTTCCCGCACCGCCCCGGCTCCTTCTCGCGCCCGTCCCCCTGGGTGCCCGCCCTGGGCAGGCGGCTGCTTCTTCTGCCCGGCAGCCTGCGACAGGGTGAGAGGACACTGTCTTAAGATGCGCCAGGGGAGGGTTAGGTTGGACATTAAGAGGAATTTCTTCACAGAAAAGGTTGATTAGACACTGGAATGGGCTGCCCAGGGAGGTGGTGGAGTCACCGTCCCTGGAGGTGTGTAAGGAAAGACTGGACATGGCACTCAGGGCCGTGGTCCAGTTGACAGGGTGGTGTTCGATCACAGGTTGGACTCGGTGATCTTGGAGGTCTTTTCCAACCTGTGATCGATTCCGTGATTCTGCTCCCGCGGGGGGAAGCCCAGCAGAAAGCGGCCCCGGCGCCCTCTCCCTCAGTCGCCGGCCCGGCCCGAAGCTCTCGTTCCCCAAGCGAGAGGCTGCACGGGGTATTTATTTAAGGAGATTTCACCCAGGAGCCGCTGATCAAAGCTAATGCAAAATAAATGTCTCCCTTTAATAGCCTGATTCCTCGAAGCCCTTGACACTGGAAATTGGGATTTCCCCGTGCCATTAGCACTTAGCAGTAGGCGCTCCAGTCCAGCCAAGAACAAGGGATTAAGAGGTATTTGTCTAAACTAATTTCTCTCTCTATACCAAGTCTATAGAGACTGGTGTTACTCTGCTGGAATTGTGCAACACGGCTAATTGGCTACAAATTTAACAGTGGCAGGGCTCCCACCGCAGGCTGTCGCTTATTCATTACCGCCGTTCTCCCCTCAAACGCGCCGGCACGGGGCACCTGGGCTACCCCTGCCCAGGGAAATGACCACCTTGGCACGGGCCGGGCTCCTGGCTCTGGGAAAGGTGAGAGGCCTGTCGTGCCTCCCTGGGGAGCCAGGCTGCCATGTGGAAAATACAGTCAAACAATTCAAATCGTCCTTATCCTAGAAAAGGGGTGTATGTAGCACAGGGTCTGCAAAATTTTATTTATGTGAACGACCATTCAGGGTGGATGTTGACTTTTTTGCACAGATGTTATTCCACTAGTCATCTCCCTTCCACGGAAAGGGGGTCTGAAAAGTTGCAATATTTGGCTATGATAACTTGAAATTCCTCCCTCCTGACTGGTTTGCACCTTGACTGCACTGACTGCTTCATTACTACTTGACCACAAGCTAAAGCAAAAAGTAATTAAGTTTATATTACGCATGCATCTGACCAAAGGGTCATTAAGGGTACACAGATTTTTGTTCTGTTTGTAGGTCAGTCAAAAAGGGTTGCTAGAACAGTCCAAAACTAAGGAAGAAATTCTGGGAAAGACCATAGCCTACATCACTGCTGCTGGAGAATGATTCCATGACAACCAGGAATTTATTCCTCTACCCCAAACTGCATCCCTTTACCCACAGTAGCACCACTAGACTATTGCTTCTCTTGGGAGAAGGGAATTGCTTCTCTTGGAAGGAGAGGCGGAATTCTCCCAGCAAGACTGTTTAGTAGGCCAGAATGAACTTCTCCACTCCCAAAGGCTCTGATGGAAATCTGAATAGCCATATGAGTCAGGCAGAACCTCAATAATCCAGTCTTTTAGATCTAATTCCACAAGATGAAGCACTGCATCACTGTTGCCTTGAAAACAAAAGTCATCCTGAAGTTTTGATGTAACCCACCTCAGCTGGGTACCGGCACATAAAAACCAGTAAAACAAAAGTTCCCCGACACCAGTTCAGATAACATTTTCAGGCACTAGATTCACAAACAAGCTTGCTGTTCTGCCTGAGTAATTTTGCTTCTCATCATTCAAGTTCAAGGGCAAAACTCAAGGTCTGTGATTTGTCTGTTGAGTTCAGTGTCTTATAATACCTATACCATATACTTGTGAAACTATAGCAGCATCTTATACAGCCAGGCCATAGTATCAGGACACTATTGCAAGAGTGGCTGTTTGAAAAATTCTGCAACATTGTTTGTTGAAGCTTAGTATGTGCTGCTGTGCACAGTTATCCTCCTGTATAGAGAAAAGCCCATGAAAATTCACAGAATGGAATTCCAGCTTTAGTGAGATGGATGAGAAACACCCAGAATTTCCACCGAAACAGACTGTTTTACTGAAGGAAGAAACAGACTTACAGCTGCTCATTGAGTTGCTGTAAACAGCCACAGGAACCAAAGCCAGGCTGGCAATGTTTGCCCTCCCTCTTCCTTATGTACACCCTGATAAAAGTTAACAAGTGGTGTCTGTTGATGTGGAACACACTATCATCCTGCAACAACACAAAGATAGCATCAGTTTTAATCTCAGTCTAAGGTAACAAAAATCCTGGCCAAGAATCAAATTAATTATATCAGTCCATGAACACACAGAAATAATTCTGTTAAAAATCTAACATCTAAGGTGTTGTTAATCAAACCTTTCAAGCTAGATCTCTCTCATGGCCTTAACCAAAGTGCTTTCTGAGATGTGCATAGAGAATACCACAAATTCAGTGAGAATACCTTCAATATGAGGTAACAAAGGGATACAGAAGAAGGCATAAAATAAGATGGTTATTCAAGATGTTCCACTTCTGTACAAGACATAACTAAAATATCATCATGGCTTGCCGGGAGCAGAGGTTGTCTGCCAAGGCAGTAAGTACCCCTGATAACTTCATCCAGCAGCCAGAGGCCAAGCTGCCTAGCCCCCTCTCATTAAGGGAGAAGTGCTCCATTCAATGAGGCACTTCAACAGTGGTCTACCTTTGAACGTGCAAATACCCCCATTAAATCTGGTGGATCAGGGCCAAAACTAATTAATTTAGTGATGCTTTGCATCAAAATCTCACTTGCAATACATGGTACTCACAATCAGAAAGGCAGGGGATTAATTAAACTAACTATTTAGAAAGCTGAGCAGGTTAGGACTGGGGTAGGACTAAAGAGCATAATAATATCCTTAGTGGAAGCCAGAAAAGCAAATGATTCCTGTGAAACTGATAGGAACTTGCTGAGGATTTATTTCTGTTTAGGTTTTTTTTGTGAGATAAATGAATTGGGACTGGCAAGACAACCAATTTTGAGTCCAAGAGGCCATGCACTTTTATTTAGATTACTTCTTTCAGCCTTCCCCTACCAACGGAGCTCAACCCAAACTGTATGATGATCAGCAGCTTCATAGTACTTCCAGGTATCAAAACAGGCCATGGAAAGCTTTTATCGCTTGGGATTAGCAACACACACCCCCCAGGCCCCCCCCCAAAAAAAAAAAAAAGAAAGGGAAGGAGAAGGAGAAGGAGAAGGAGAAGGAGAAGGAGAAGGAGAAGGAGAAGGAGAAGGAGAAGGAGAAGGAGAAGGAGAAGGAAAGAAAAAAAGCGAACCACTGTAGATTTTCAGACGTCTTACATGTGAACTTAGATGCATTCAAGCAGGCTGGACAAAAAGACAGTACATAAGCTGTACTGCAGTGAAAAAACCAGATTCTGATGGATTACACATACTAACAGAACAAGAAAAAAAATTAGTCAAATAGAGTTACTGGAACAATACTTGAGAAAGCAGAACAGTAATTGCAGCACTGCAGGCCCTCTGGCTGAGCCTAATTCTCTAAGGCCCCTTGGGGTCTATCAGCAGCTCCATCATGACATCCTCCCTGACATCAGTTGAAGGGTGCTGCTTTGCACCCGCTGAGGATTTGGCCTTTAAACTCACCCAGCTTGTGTCAGGTGACCTCTTACAACCTTTCTGCAACACTGCAAAATCTTTAATGGTTTGGCACTGCTCAAGACCGTTCCATTTTGTAAGAGGAAAGTAAGCCGTATTTCACCTGCCTGGGAGGACCCTTCTCTTCCAGCTGATTAAGGAGGAAAAACTGTCACAACCTCAGTTCTTCTAATGTGACGGTCAGCAATGAATGGCTGAGGTGACTGTGATCTTTGCATTCTATGGCCAGTCTATTTCCTATGGGTGTTTCCTGTGACTATAGGAAATTATGGGCATGTCATAGTTTAGGAATAGTATTCCCCAATTTAGTGTTCCCACTGTGGCCACTCACTCACTTCCCCCTCATCCCCCTCACCCCTTGGATGGAGAGGAGAATTGGAGGCACAAAAAGGTGAAGATCACAGGTTGAGGTAAGAACAATGAAATAAGAAAACTAACAGTGACAACAACCATAGTAACAAGAGTGTTCGAGATAGGTGAACAATTCACAAGCAATTGTGCAGGGATTCACCTCTGATTGCTCAATGCATGGTGCCCCTCCTGGGTGCTGCAAAAATTAACCCTGTCCTGGGCAGAACCAGGACAGGGCAAAGCAATGAAAGACTCATGCCAGATAATGATGAGCACTCCAGAGTCGGAGCAACATGAAACCAGCATGTCCATATATGCTGTTTATTAGCACATAATGTATTTATATAAGGTTCTGTTCTCTATAAAGTGGCAGTCAAGAGCTGAACAACTATAGGTTTGGATTATTTTTTCCTATCAGGAAATACATTTTGCCTGTATATGAACATTGTATGGATCCATTTGCCAAAAAAACCCGAAAGAGACTTAGCATCTTTGCAAAAACAAGTCCAAATTCCTTTTAATTTTAAAACATAATAAACTTTCCTTTGTTCAGGCAGGTGAGTCTCTCTGAAACAACTATGCACAGTCCTGTTTAGGAAGTTATAGAGTTTGATAAACTTCCAGAACAGTAGAAAACAATCCAGACTGAACACAAGTTTTTGACATTAGGCTTGGGAAATGACTACCTTTGCAAACATTAAATCTCCATGCCCAAACCCTCAGTTCCAACAGTCATGTACGTTCATGCATGGAAAAACCCGAAGAACACTGACATGCCAGAATGTTTGCTGGATCACTGCCTGTGAAAGGTTATTCACAGACACAGTCTCAGGAAAGATCACGCCCTCAGAGTTATTACAACCCTGCCAAAGCCATGGAAAGCCAAGAGTTTTCTACTGTGTGAGGAACAATAGAGCTATTCTGGACAAGATTTACTCTGAAAAGTAGAGGTTGAGGATAGTCATAATTTTCTTTTCAGAGCCCCAAAAGCTGCTGTGCCTGACCATGAAGGTTGCCACAGGACGTATCAACCCACCAGAAGAGCTAAAGGCAGAGAAATCAGAAACTGAAGGTGAAAGCACAAGCTTTCCCTTCTGTATGCCCCACTCCACACACTCCCATGTGGCTTGTACGTGTTTCATTACAAAAATGAATCCTGAAATCATTGGATTTACAAGCCAGCAGAAGCACTTGATACTGCATTGCAGCCACAGAGGAGTCCACAGCAGCCATGTGTTCTGTGTCCTGGGCAGTGACTGTGCCTCTGGGCTGCAGAACTCTCTGTGAAGGTCTGTAGGGAGGGCACATGCCCGGGAGGGGGGTCGCACACTGTTTGGTTATCACTGATTTTCCCCAGCAATGGTAATAGCTCCACAGCACATCCAGTGATAGAGACCTTGTTTTCCCCTTCTGGGTATTACCAGCCAAACAGATGTGGATCCAAATCACCAGCTGCACTTCAAGATGTCAGAGACCTGAGAGCAAGGACCTCCCTGCGTATCTCACCTTGAGGAATTAGAGCCGTTTTAGGCAGAACGACAGCTCTTGGTTTGTGACATGATTACTTTTACATTACTGTTCTACTTTCTCAAATAGTGTTCCATGATCTCACTCTCCAGGTGACATGAGGTACCCTCCTCCTGACATCCACATCTACACTGATCTTCCCCAGCTCCCTGCCCGCAGCACTCTGTAAACCTTCTTTAATCTCCTGCCAGGCACTGCAAACTTACTGCCTGCCTTCTCTGACAGCCTGGTGCAAGAAGCCCACTGCCCCATGCCCACTTGAAGGAGCAAGACTCAAAAATAAAAAATACAAGGTCACCATGGACCTACATTAAAAATGCCTCTCTCACACATGATATGCCAGTCAGAGGTTTTTCATACTGTGTGCGTGACCATACACTGGAACAGATTGCCCTAAGAGGTTGTGGAGTCTCCCTCACTGGAGATATTCTAGAACTGACTGGTCACAATCCTGTGCCATGTGCTCTGGGATGACCCTGCTTGAGCAGGGAGGTTGGACCAGATGATTCACCGTGCTTCCTTCCAACCTGACCCATTCTGGGATCCTGTGATTCCATGGGTAGAAGTCAGGTTGCATAAGAAGCACTCTGAGCTCTAAAGAAGCTGCAGAGAGGTACAAAGCCTCCTCTTAAATGTGGTGGAAAAGAAGACAACAAAGAGGCAAAACCCAGGCTAGATATCTATGATCTAATAGATCATAAAATCCCACCCATGACATCAGCAGCACTGAACTTTGCATTGAGAAGTTTCATGCCTGAGCAGTGGGTTCCAATTGCAGTGAGATTTTCTCTGAGATCAAGACACTTAAAATGTCCACTTTTTAATGGTTTTAGAGTTTGTCATGTTTTGGATGAAATCCCAAACAGAGATGACACAATAATTGCAGGCACAAATACATGTTGAGTCCTTTGAGAGGAACAGGGCTGTATCCATTCCACATGCTAACATAATCAGTGACATCCAATATCACTGAAAGCTGTTTACACTGTCAGTAATAATCCTGGAAGAAAGAGTTTTTGAGCTGCTTTTTATTGACACTCACCTCATTCCAGAGATCAGCAAAAATGCAGGTAGTTGATACAGCCAGCTACAGAGATTTTGTTTTCTCTAAATAAATTTGAATAAACAATAAAAGGTTAAGTGCTCTTTTTTCAAAGCTTGAAACACAAGCAAACAAATTGAGGGTAGAGAACTCAGTTATATCAAGCAGAAGCTACTGGCAGTTACACTCAACAGAGCTGAATAATTTTCAATTACTCTGGGAAGAGAGGTCAACAAAATATGTTCCCCAATCTGTACATTCCTAAACCCAGACCTCCTAATATTAGAGTGCCCTTTGTCAGGGTAATTCAGTGGGTTTTCTTCCCAGCAAGCACCCTTTTCCCTGCTTTGTTGTATCAAGTTCTTTACTTAGCATAAAAATGTGCCTGCCATAGAGAAAGCATTTGAACCCCCCACCTTCCAAAAGCCAAACTTCCACTCTGTCACAGCCAAGCATTCAGCCAGAGAGGTGCTGCAACATGACAGCTGCTGCTCCTAGTACCTCTCTGACCCAGGTTGCTGAGGGTTTTAACCCAGCAAAACGAGGAGGTGGCCCCAACCCAAGGTGACCTGTGTCAGTGTCTGAGCATCCCAGCTGTGTCAGCACATCCCAGGTGATGCAGAGGGTTTTCCCAAGAAGGCACTGCAGAGGCTCAACAGAAGAAGAATCTCTGGAATATGGTATGACTGCAACTGCTCCTACCAAATTATATCAGGAGTTCTGAGTAAAGCACACCAATTTTGTCATATTTCACTGGCTTTGAGACTTCATCTTTGCTTCCATCATTCTGCTACACTTCTAGCTTTGGAACTTCTTGCTGCAATTTATCCTTGGTTTTTCTCTCAGCAGAGTTTTGGGGGGAGGAGGTTATGTGAGTTTTTCTCTCCAAGAGGCATCAGGAATGGAGTTACACTTTATGTCACAAAGCATCTCCATCACCACAGAAAGAGAAAGGAAACTTCTGCTTTGGTGTACATCACACACTCATATTTATAACAAACAACATATGCATGCAGGATGGCAAAATTTCTAGCATATGGAATGAACAAGGAAATATTCTATGTACTTCTGTTTTCACATACAGCAGCACCTAAGTGTGGCAATTACAGTATCAGGAAAGATGCTCAAATGTTTATTTCTCCATTAGGACTTTACACTGCTATCTGGTCTAAATGGTGCAGTGAATCCCAACAGAAGGAGCTTTTATGATGATAGTGTCATTTTTACATCAAATACAAGCTGATGATCTCCAGTGGAAGGAGAAAGCCATTAAAAATTGACTAACCTATTTTTTAGTCAGAAAAGAGAGGTTTTATTTAAAACCTTCGTGTGAGAGGCAATCCATTTATCTTCAAATACCTGTCCATAAAGTTGCCACTATATGTAGAGAGAAGGCAAAAGAAGAAAAATAAACTTATTTTCTTTTTTCCCATTCAGCGTGCAAAAACTGTCCACTATGTATAAAAGAGGGTTTGAACTGGCTAAGAATTAAATGGATTCTGGACAGGAAGACTCCCTCACTCTTAGATTCAGTCCTTCCTTGGAGGTCTGCAATAGTTGTTAGCTTCTCAGTGGGTCAATTTTCTCTTTCTAAGACTGGCTTATATTTCATAGAACCCAGCTCAGGCTGGACCTCAAAAGATCATCTGGTGAGATCCCTCCTATGAGAATCAGTAGTAGAGTCTTGCTGCAGGATGATGGACCTCATTTGGAGGTCTTGACTGTGTCAGGAAACAGCAATAGAAAGGTATAGGCTTAAAAATTCTTGCAAGTTTTGTAAACATAGTGTGTGCCACTAGCAGCTCAGTACACTCTTCTATTTTAGGAGAACTTAAATGTCAGACACTGCTGAGCTGCCTCCATCACTGCATTTTTATAATATGGAGGAAAATAGTCACAGACATAAGAAAAAGCGATTATAAAGAAATGGCTATTATGTTATCCCAGTCTCTCAGTTGCTTCCTAATTCCTCTTTGGTATTCCACTCCACTGCTCACCCTCCCAATGCACTCTGCTGTAAGATTGTCCTGATGTTACTGTCTCTGTTACCTAAAAAATGACCATGGTTTTAAGGTGGGTGGCCTACAGGTTCCACAAAGAGAGTCTCAAATACCTCATCCCCTGGCAGGGTATTCTCCCATGCACACACATTACACAGGCACTGCATTGCTGCAATATTTGGGAACAAAAAGCAAGCAAAGAAAAGAGTCAGTAGCCTATTCTTAAAAAAACAACTTTTGGGCCACTCCAGCTGTGCTCTTCACATCCCTGTGCAACAGAGAAAGTTCCTGTATAAGTCTCATCCCCCTTCCACTTAGAGGAAAGGGGAAATCAAAGATGTAATTAGTGAACTGTTCCTTGCCTCAGTTTTCTGCTGTACCTCTGAGGTTTTGCAGGCTCAGGAGTATACTTGGAGCCTAACATGGAAGACACATCCTCAGGACTGTTTCTGAAAGGGAGGGAAGGGCAGAGGGGTTGTGACTTAGGGGCCAGCAGCTCCAACCTCTGCCATCTACCTGCTGGCATTCCATGATTTTTAGTACTCTTTCACACTTTGAAGGGCCCTGATAATCACCCACAAAGTGGTATCACCATTCTGTTTCAAATCCCTTTTTTCCACTCTCCTGCAAAACATTGCCAAATTTGGGGCGATGGTTGTGCTACAACCTTCACTGACATCATCAGAATGCTACAGGTGTTCCCTGCTCTGGGTGCTGTCTTGCAAAACATTGTAAGGATTATGCATAGCAGACCCTCCTGCCTTGTTTCTCAGTGGGTTCTGTACAAAAGTATCCAGATCAATGGCTAGGTTCCAAGTAGACTATGCTAATAATAACCAAAAGATGATGATTTCATGAGCTCTGTATGTATCATTCAACAAAAAAAAATTCAGGTCAAATATAAGCAATAAACTCTAGGTCAAATTCAAGCAGTTTCCTTTTATTTGCTTCCATTTTATTGACAATGAACAGCTCTTTGTGGGTAAACCTGAAAATATACCTCCAGTAACAATTGTTTTGCCTTGGGTATTTATGCAGCATTCCAACTGCAGAATCTATATAGCATTTCTTTTTCCCCACGCATACAAATACATACTCATACTTAATACATTAGCATTTCCACTATACATTTTTGCAGTGTATCCAGTTAAGCAAATTGCTCAATTAGCTGAATGGGGTTTTTTCTTTTCATTGTGAAAAGACAGAATCTTACCAAATGGAACAGTGTTCTCGGTAAGAGGTCAGTTGGGTGTGATTTTTGGAATAAAGGAGAGAGGATGAGTGGGTTGTACAAGATCTTTTTAATTGTTCACATTTTATTGCCTTTAAAAGCCAAAGAGAGAGGGCAAACCAACACACGTCCTGGTTCATGCTGGTATGTAACTGCAGTGTGCTGTAGAGAAAGCCCGCCATTCTTAATGGAATTTTCCTGTTACAGTGTGCACCTCATGGACACAGAAAAGATTGTGGGATTGTCAAATCCTGAGTGTCAGGGAATGGTATATCCACTCGTTGGTAAAATAAGCCAGTTAATTTGGCAGGTAAGTATTAAGTAATCATATTGTCAGAACAAGGCAAGTGGCTAAGGAAGGAAGACAAAGACGAAAAGAAAAAAATATAAAGATGAGGAAATAGGAAGGAACCAAAGAGGAGAGGGGGAAGGGAGGGAATGCGTGAGTTTGATGGCCAAGCAATGAGAGAGTAAGCAATGATGATCCCTCTGTTCTGGATGGTTCCAGCTCACCTTGTCCTTGTGCCTCACATTGGACTCCACTGCTGCTTTTCCACTGTCTGGGAGAATCTGATCATTCCACCCAGGTTTTATTACATATGGAATGTAATGGCTGAGAAAAACTTGAGCTGGTTGGATATTTTCTCATCCATGTTTTAGGAGATTTTTTTTCAAAAATTTTTACCATTTTCATGCTCTCTATGGATTTTTATGATTTTTTGACTACTCAAGTCTTAGAAAATATTAGTTTAATTTTTTGAAGTAAATATTGTTCCATCTTGATTTGAGTTTTCCCTTATTTGGTTTCAACAGTGCAAAATTTCAAATGAGCCACATGAATTTTTTTAATTTCATTATATTTTTCCTGAGGTAAAAATGTCTGATATTTGCCTAGGCAAAGTGTTGCATCACGTACTCTATTTATGTTTCAGCATTGCAGTGACTTTTAAAAGCTCACAGCAGGAAATTAAGAAAAGCCTGAACTCATAATTATTAAATAATAATAAAAAATGTACTCTGCTAAGGTTGCATTTATTCAAAATTGTACAATTAATATATCCCCATGTTTCCATTAATATATATTCCGGTGGAGAAATTGATAGGAAATGTAGTCATGGCATGAACTTTACAGCAGATTTGAATAGTCTCTGCTGAGCAGAGTTTAATTGAGCAAAGCAGCTTGGATAATGAGTACTACACAAAAATGAGATTATCCATTGTGCACCATCTAAATGATCAATATCCAGGTCCTCCTTGTATTGACAGAGTTGGAAGGATTCTGCTTAATACAATCAGACATCACAGGTGACGAGGAATTTAAATGCCCCCTTCCCATGTGGGGCAAATCATTACTCTCTTCAGCTTCCCTGCAGCTTCCAAAGCCAGCCCAGGGCAATATCATGTAGGACCCAGACTTCACTTGTTGCTCTGACCTGTCCTGGAGTCTGGCCATCACACAAGCAAAACCTTCATCCACAGAGCATCGGTGCAGAGCCTTAGCACCATTCAAGACACTGGTGGCAGCATAACCTTCCTTGGCTTCTCATTACAATGCTGAATTTGCGACATCTGTTGTCATCTGTCTTCACTCGTGGACCTAAGTTGTTAGTCCTTGCCTTTATGGTTCGTCAGCACATTGCTCATCTTTCTCTGCCTCACATGGTCTCTTACCGCATGATTAATTCCTATTTTCAGTCTGCCAGCAGTGCTACCTGACCACTTTCTCGCCTCCAAAGCAAGTCCAAGTTTTACTCCTTGCTCGTGTAGAGGTTTTCATTGGCTCCTGCAGAGTCACTGCGTTATTTCTCTCTGTATTCCCCACAAAAGCTACCCTTGCCAGAAGGGCCCACAAAGCACAGACCTAGGACAAGGACTCAGCACACCACAAGCTGAGTGGTGAGTGCCCTGCAGCTCTTTTTTCTGTGATCATGTGTCTGTTTCAGACAATCCTGTTCTCATACTTTGACAAACTCCTAGGCAGTCAGCCGCTATCCTCTGAAATATAAACCCTTGGTGGACTCCTGGAGATGCTACTGCAAAAGACATAGTAAACATCTAGAACCCAACTCTGTCTTCTGATCTGTTCTCCATCATTTGTCTTTCTCTACTGAAGACCACAGGGTAGGTAATGTCCCTGGGTGAGCCAGTGCATAGGTCTCAAAAAACACCAGAGGTGAAGGCATAAGTGCTCACACTCCCACATGATAGTGGGAAGCTTTAATTTTATTTTATTTTTTAGTTTAAAGCATATACCAAACACTGTGAGTAACTGGCAAAAAACAAGGTTTAAAAGGAGAAAAAAGGTTTTGTTAAGCTTTTATCTTAAATTGTGTTTATTGTGCATGGAGACCAAATTCATATAGTGTTTATTTCTTGAAAGCACAGAGAAAAAAACAAATATGTTGCTGCTGTTGGAGACAAAGGATGAGATGTGCAGGGCTTCCACAGCACTTGACAGAAAAAGTGTCACTGATTCTTTACACACTAGTGTATATCGTAATACCACAAAGCCAGTGGCTCTTCTGCCTTCTCAAACAGGAGGCACAACACAAAATGCCCCAATCCCCACTGGGAACTAAAAGCCTATTGCTAAATATTCACCCAAATTTATGCCTGGAGACCAAATATTCATGAGATAATGAGCACAGCCGTGCTGCCATAGGAAAACATTCTGGCTATTCAAGTATCATGTCCAGATGCCTCAGAAAAAGCAATTCTAATCATAATTTTATCTCTGTTATCATGAAAATAACCAAAGGTTTCTTCTTCAAAGCTACAAAAAACAGCCAGCAAAAAAATTTTTTCACCAGCCTTCATTGACAGACTCTCTTGTCTGCAGCAATTCAGAACTCCGACTACTGAAGCTCATCACTTTTTCTTTGCCTCCCTCAGTGCTGAGGAGATTTTTGTAACTGTTGCAGTCAGTCTTGAAATAAGTATACAGCACAAGGGTGCTGCATGTTACCAGTCAAGCAGAAGAAGACAAAGACAAATAAAAAGCAATGAAAAGACAAGATATACATATAGGGGAGATCATGACTACCAAAGAGCTAATGGTTTTGTGATGGTAAGAACTGAGCTTAGAAGAATACCCAGTATTAGTAATGATTTTGTTGAAAAATTTCTTCAGACCATTAAAGTATTATGCTGTTCTTTATCACACTTTCCCTGCCTCTTCTTTTCTTTGCTAGTTGGTTGGGGTTTTTTATATTCTTTCTTTATATCTCCCCTACTGGATTGAATAGCGTTGAGCTGCCTTTGCCATACAAAATCACAGATCAGTAGATTTTTGTTTCATTCTAGACATAATTTGAGACAATCAAATTTGAATGGCAATTTTGTGTTCACATCTTTTATTTATTAAGGGTCTTCGAAATACAGGGAAAAAAGAAAATACGAAACCCAGTATATGCATGAAATGAGGAAAAAAAAGTGGGGAAAAAGCAGGCACAAAAATGGGGGGAAAAAAAGAAAAAAAAAATTCTTCTCTTTGTTTTTCTTCTAAAAGATGAAAAGCTACTGAGCCCCTCCCTTGCATGGATATGCTCAGTACAGGAAACTGAAAGGATTCCAGCAGGACAGCACTCAGAGCTCTCACCATCTGTCCTGAGCAGGTCCAGTTTAAATTACAGCTGCCTCAGGGTCTCTGTGCCCCTAACCAGCCTGCAGGGTGCCCAGCTGAGAGGCACTGGAGTACACCAGAGTCTCCCGTGTGGTTTGCATCCCAGGGAGAGGATGCTGGTGCAAACCAGCCACATCAGCCCTGTACCTGCAGCCCCTTGTCCCCCTTTTGCATCCTCTCAGCCAAGAGCTTGGATGCCAGGATACAGGTAGAGATAACAACATGGCATCTCTGCTATCTCAAAAGCACAGAGGGAGAAGAGAATGGGACAACATCTGAGCTGCTCCAAAGCCACAAGTTTTAATGCTGGGCAAGGTGAGAATCTTCCACAGGTAATAGGACTGGGAGCTGCCTCAGGCCCCATGGAAGGAAAAGGACACTTACTTTTCTTTGGATTTTGCCCAAAGTTTTTATTTCATTATTTGACATTGATTTTGCTGGATAAGTAACTAGGGTCCAGGACCAGAAGAGCAGACACGCCTTCAGAAGTTAGACTATGCTCTGCCCCCAGAATAAGCTGGGAAAAACTGGTGCATTTCACAACTACTTTCTATTGTTAGCTCATCACTAAAGTCCTGCATTAAAAAATCACTTCAAATGAAGGAAAGGAAAAATGTATTCTTCTTTCTCATGGCTAGATTGTCCTCCTCCCTTCCCTCCAAAATAAATATTTGTAAATTTAAATGTAAAAGCAAGTTATGGGTGTTTACCCCTGTGTTTGAAGAAATAGAAGTAAATTTTGCTGTAGGGTGATTCTTACTTTTAAATATATGTCAGTAGTGTTAGTTTGCATAATGGCAGCCATGCATCCTGCATGCATGGCTTGCTTAACTTGTTTTCCCTGTCTTCTTGGCAGATGGGCTCAAGCGCTGCAGAAGAGGTTCCCAAATTACATTTCCCTTTGCCATTTGCCATATTTCAGTACACCAGTAAATGTCCAATTTCTACACATTATGGGAACTGTTTTGAGTTGCAGTCCCCTAGGACTGCACCCTGCTTCAATCTTAAAATCAAGACCTAAGACTCAAAGCCCATGCTGAAGGTTCCTTCAGTGAAGGTTTTATGCCTGAATCAGTAACATGCTCATTAGGCTTGCCAGCTTTTCCCAGTAATAACACTTCACATTAGTTATTTGAGCTCAGATGCAGCATTTGCAGAAGAAAAACATTCTGCAGTTTACCATTCTGGAAAGAGATGATTGTTGTGTTGTCAATAGCAAGAAGGATTACAGAGTAGGAAAATTTGTTACATACATGTATGGCCCATGAAATACATCCCTCTATGAATCTTTAAATATGATTAGCCTACAGTAATTGTTTCTTACACTCCACCCACTTCATCCTTCTTTCCTTCCTTTCCTCTGAAGAATAATTTGACAGTTGTGTTCTTTGAGAAACTGAACTACAAAATTATTTCTACATCTTACAGGGACACAAGTATGCTACCGTAAGTACAGTTAAGAAAACGTGGACAAATTTGAAACCCTCATCCATATGAAAGCAAAAATCAGGATGTTTTGTACAGCTGAGATGGCCTGGAGAAACCTAAGGCTGTGGTGGAAGGGGAAAAGGCAGAAGGAATTAAAACCTCACCCCCTACTGCAAACCCAGAGCTATCCCCACTAGCATTGTAAAATGGAATTTATAGCTAAAATCAGGAAGAATAGATGCAGGCATTAGGATCACAGGTGCTACTTCACTGACAACCTATTATAAAGCTCCAACTGTGTCCAAAGTTATAAAGCAATTTCACAGTTATATTTATCAGGATGAACAATGTGCAAATCCACTTCTCTGCCTTTTTTTTTCCCTTGATATGTCATTATTAAGAGATTCCTGCTGCACCTAGCAAGGCTTCCCCGGATGTTGATCCAGTGCTGCAGTGAATGGCAAATGTAGAGCCTACACACAGAAAAGAGGCACACAAGCCCTGCAGTGATGGGAAGGAGGAGGCTCCTTCTATCCCATAGGAGGGGAATAGGCAGAGCACTTGTCCACACAACTCTCAGTGGTAAACAGAGGCCAAAGGAATCCCAGCAAGTGAATGTAATTTTAAAAGAATGCACAGAACAAGATATAGAGGCCAAGAAAATAAAAGGACATTTTCAGTAGACATATTCTGAAAGTGAGGAGGGGAAAAGAAGGATATTTGGAAATGGTGAATAAGCAGCCTTCCAGGCTGACAGCCATACTGAGCTAACAGAGTTGGAGAAACTGAAGAAGTCAAAAATTTTCCACCTTATGGTATCAGTGTGTTAAGGGCAAAATTCAACTGTTTCTGGGTACCCTTGTGGAAATGAAATCAGGGCTGTTAAAATGATGCCATCAAAATCAGAGACCACATCATGAATTACAAGCAAAAAGGAAACCTTTTGTACTGTACATCCAAACAGATAAGGGTGTTTTACCTACAGCTCACATATGCAGTGTTTATAGAAACCAGTCTTTGCTGAAAACAGCTAGAAGCTACTTACTTGTGACCAAAGAGGCTTGGCTTACTCAAATGCCATCCTGAGAATCCAAATATGATTTTTCTTCTAAATCACAAATTAATTATTTTAAAAGGAAATTAAAATTTAAAGAGCTGAGAAAATGAAGGAATCTGCTTAAGAGTATCTGCCCAAGCACACTGGAGGAAATTCCAGCAAGAGGGACAGGAATGTCCAGAAGGAGATGGGAACCATGCTTCTCAACCCTACAAAAAAAAAAAAAAAATAACCTTAGGGAATTTGCATGGCACATGAACAGGACAAACAGTTCAGAATGAAAATCAGGATTGTGAAGGCAGTGTTTTAGCAGGGCATAACCAGGAGAAGGCATTCCCAAACTCTTTTGTCATCTCCCCAGGGGCTGATGGGGGTCTGTGTAAAGACACTATAATGGTGCTTTCAAAGATCTTACAAAAAATATATGTATAGCAGTCAGGACCCAGGAGGAGAAAGAAAAATGTTGTGGGAATCAGAGCCCTAAGGGGCTTCTGAAAAGGTTGCTGCAACCCAAGAAACCACTGAGGTGGCTGAAACTAGGCCTGAAAGCAAGGTCTCACCTGCACGGATATTGTGAAAAATCTATTTTATCTCTCTTCTGTTTTTCCCATTCATTTTATGTTTCTCTATTTCTTTACATTACTCACTATACTTGAATATCATAATGGAGTCTGGAGTTTGAAATTCTTTTGCTCCTGTTTAGAGAATTCACCATCGGGTGAAGGTACAGCCAGATCCACCTCAATGCCCTGAACCTCTCAGGGTCTCACAAGTCCATACTGATAACTAGCAGTAGAACCAAGCCCTGCTCAACATTTAGCACTATTAAATTATGACACCAAATAAATACATGTAGGTACCACCTTACATTATGTTTAACATGAAGGCAGAAAACAGGAATGTCTCTTGCATTAGGACCTTGTGTCGGAAGAACAAGAGATGATGTAGAGAAGACAGAACTAAAACGAGCCAAGGAAAGTCAATGTCATTCCACAAATCTCACCAGGTTGGGGTAAGTAGCCTGAGGACACTTATGGGGAGCAATGGGAGCTGGAGAGAAGATGGCAGTGACTGTACCCCTGTACTCAGCACAAGTGAAGCTGTGCCTCAAATCTTGTGCTCACTTTTGGGCCCCTCCCTACAAGGAGAATACTGAGGTGCTGGAGCGTGTCCAGAGAAGGGCAGTGGAGCTGGTCAAGGGTCTGGAGCACAAGTCCGATGAGAAGCAGCTGAGGGAACTGGCGGTGTTTAGTCTGGAGAAAAAGAGGCTCAGGGATGACCTTACTGTGGTCTGCAACTCCCTGAAAGGAGGCTGTGGTGAGGTGAGGGTTGGTGTCTTCCCCCAAGTAACAAGTGACAGGAGGAAATGACCAAAAGTTGCACCAGGGGAGGTTTAGATTGGATATAAGGAAAAACATCTTCATGGAAAGGGTTGTGAGTACTGAACTATGCTGCGCAGGGAAGTGGTTGAGTCACCATCCCTGGAGGTATTTAAAAGAGCTGTAGGTGTCGTGATGAGGATGGGGATTAGTGGTGGACCTGGCAGTGTTAGCTCAGTGGTTGGACTCCATGATCTTAAGGGCCTTTTCCAACCTAAATAACTCTATGGTTCTATGACAGCAAATGAGAATGAAAAAAATGGGGCAGAAGAAGTAACTGGGAGGTGCTGGGGAGGAGTTAATCAATTGCACACCATGGGCAAGGGTACAGGCTCTGCCATGCAGAGGTGCTCGAAGTACTCTGTGGAGAAAAAGGCACATCCAGCCACAGCTGATCCGCTGTGAGCGCTAAGGCATGAAAACATTTGGGCCCAGATTATTTCCTGAGCCAATTCCACAATGTTAACAGAAATTATGCAAGTTAAGATGCATGTCTCTTACGAAAATGATGCAATAATCAGTGTCTACAGTTCAATTATGAGATAATTAATTTTAATTGCATATTACATTCTCATTGAATTAAAAGATTTGAAGACTTTGACTATTTTTATATTCCCCTTGCAATACATTTTGTAGTCTGTGCTATTTAGAGACAGAAAATTGCAACTATTTTAAAAACACGACAATGACTTTCACGTCCCTGAGGGAAATCCTGAGTTATTACCTTTGATGGCATCAGGGTTTCATCCTTATTCTGTTAGAGACCCCTTCTTAGCTTTGCTTTCCACCTATTTGAGAGCCTTGAGTTCCCAACACTGAGGTGAAAACACCCACCATGTATTAGGTGGAAGAGAAGAAATTATGTTCGAATTTTTTTCTTGACTGGAAAATGTTGGAAATAGAAACATCCTTTTTGCCACATCTACCTGGTGCCACCCATTAAGCAGGAGCATTGCTGGACCCTCGGTTAGCTCCCTCCCAGGGGAATGGGCTGGCACCCTGCCCCAAGTCACACTTTGCTGCTTCTACAGCTACTCCATTCCTGACTCCAGCATGACTTTGCCAAGTGCAAGGGAGGGTGACTGAGGTCATGGGACATTGCCCCATGCAGCAGAGGCGGGTTTTGCCTGTTCTGATTTTCCCTTTTTTAACTCCTGACAGCAGCAGAACATTGAGCAAAATGTCCCCACTCCAGCCCTAGACTATTCATTGTAATAAGTCACTGGCTGAATTGCACCTCATGGTCCCACTGTGAGCGAACAAATCACCAACTTCTCCAATTGTTCAGATATCTTCTCAAGGAGTTGCTGAATAAGTCATGCCAGTAATCCGCAGTTTGTAACTTCCCATCCAGCTGTTTGCAGCACATATTCAAGACCTGGCCTTTGAAGCTGACTGGGTTCCCAGGGCTTTGGACATCTAGCCAAGAGGCTCTGCTTTTTCAAGGGACAAAGAGATTTCTATATTGGCCTTCAGCAATGAAAAGTTAGCATTTTCTGTGCCATGAGCATCTCCAAAGAGAAAGGAGGAGGGAGAGCAGATAGACCCTCACCATCCCTTTTCATGACACAATGTGTATTCCATCTCCCAGTCTGACCCCAGCATGCCTGCCTTTCCCAGCTGGAGGTGAACACCCACACTCCCCTGTCTTCAAGCTCTCAGGAGGACAGCTTGTGCTTAGCCAGGCACCAGCGCTGTCTATGGAGGTGTGGTGGTGGGACACCTTCCCACAGGCAAGAGGGGACAGATCCTGTGAGCCCCAAATGTACAGAGTAGCAGGCTCCATGACTACCTGAGATGAAATGCAAGATACCAAGGATGTGGAAAGGAAGGGATAAAACCTGGGTTTAGAAGCATATCCCCATTTTTATGCTTAAATACATAACCTTGCCTAGGCAGAGGGTTTTTTTCCAACATCAGTGTCCCCTTGTTCACACTCTTTTGTACCAAGGAGGAGATTTATGCTATATCTTTCCTCAGATCCTAATATTTTAGACTCAAAGAATATGTGATGACAAGTTTTATACATATTTCTAAGATATTCCTACCTTACACCCCTTATATCTATTTTCTTTCCTAGTCTTTCTTGCTCTTGCATGTTTTACTCACACTGGAAGGTGTGAAGGTATTGATTAC
Source organism: Corvus hawaiiensis (assembly GCF_020740725.1). Taxonomy (NCBI): domain Eukaryota; kingdom Metazoa; phylum Chordata; class Aves; order Passeriformes; family Corvidae; genus Corvus; species Corvus hawaiiensis. Next base: position 110,249,137 of record NC_063214.1, on the reverse strand, counting down.
ACATCTCTTTCTGACCATCACGAAATATGCCATCTCCTGTCTTCACCCTGGTAACTGGCTTACATGGCAGGTTTCTTGTCTAGGTAGAAAACACATCAAAATTGAATTACATGCTGCTGTTGTTTTTAATAGAAATACTATTCAACCCACCCAAGTTTTCTTCAGGAGATTTTTTTCATTTCACTTAATGTTGCGCCTTCTTGGATTTTGACAGGTACACAAATGTTCCTGGAGGCTGCTGTTGCTCAGCTCACTGAATTGGCTGTGTTAAAAGTCTTTTCAGTGGTCATGGGGAAGCGAGCAAGCCATTAAGTTCTGCAGTGTACCTTGCAAGTAGGGACCAATCATTTATTACTTTGTGATGTCTGGAGCCACTAAACTAAGGCTTATCCAGTTCAATAACTGGTGGAACAAAGGCTACTCTGGCATGAAGGCTGTTTATATTTCGCAGGGGATTTTTTTTTCATTTTTTTTGTTTTCATTTTTCCTTAAACCATTGAGGGTCTTGGGAGTGTGTTCCTACAATTCCACTCCTGCTCCATCTCACAGAGACATCCTAAAACTGCAAGGCACACATGTCTACATATCGTCACTCCAAACAGCCCAGAGTGAAACCAGGCTCTTAAACAATACCAAGGGGGTTTCTATGCAATACAAAAATATATTAAAAATACATAATGTAACTTGTCTTAATATACTTTTCTGAGTCTAAAAATATGCCAGACCAAAAGAAACATATTTACATAAAAAGCAGACAAGGTCAAATAACAAAGAAAGCCCTTAATTAGTTGTAATCAACTTTAATTTGCATACCGTATATAATTCCTAAATGATTGTTAATAATAACTTTATATAATGGACTTCCAATTTTCATGAAAATGGCACATTTTGATAAGCAGACACAAAACCCTAGTACTAATAAGGTTTAATTTGCATACATTAGACTGATTATCCAAACAAAAGGATTACAGTATTACTTCTCCATACCTTTATGTCCTTATTATGCACATTTATTAACTTCACAAAAGCTAGCTGTTAGTGACAAACAATAGCCGTGGCTGGAAGAGAAATCTACAGTATGAATAAAGTGCATTTTAATGCTAAGGAGCAAAGTTTATACTGCATAAATGTTTTGTTTAACTCTTTCTTTTGGAAAAGGCATTATTGCTTAGTAAGGCAGGCACCGTTAGATGGATGAATCACTTTTTTGTTATGAGATTAATTTTTTTTCTTTTGGTAAGCGTAGATTTTCTCAAAAAATTATGACCTGCTCATGCTCACAGTTTCCCAATGCTAAGTTAAAAAACATGGATGGTGCTTGAACATGTCGAGAAAAGTGTTTACAATCACAGGATTAAGCTGTTAACTCATGTGATTCCAGGGCACCGTGTTAATAAATATATTGCCACAAGCTTCGTTTTCACAGCATAAATAATAATACAGGTGGCAATAGCTATTCCTGAGGGTATTACATATACCCTGCAATTAAAGTGTGAGCAAGGGGGAGGGAAAAAAAATCATTAGTAGATCTGGTATCTGAAGCAAATGATGCTCACAAGGGGCTGAGAAGGAAGCCAATAGATGTGAAGCTTAAATTGAATGCCACCCTGGAGCTCCCTCCGAGCTGTGACACGGGGCTGTGCTGATGTGCAGTGGTGACAGTGATGTGAGGAGAGGGTGTCATCTCTGCTGCATTTTATGCCCTTCTGGTGCAATGTGCCGCCTTCAAACAGAAATGCTGCTTTTGGAGATTTGTTGTCAGCATGTTTTGATACTCCATGGACCAGCTGGCTCTTCAGGAAGAGTTGCTACAGTTGTCATCAACCTTGACTTCTCTAGGATAAATTCTTTCTTGCACAGTCTTTGACCAAGGTCTCCATGTCTACATGTAACTAATTTGCTTAACACATATGAGCCACAGGAAGCAGTTTTTAACCTGAGCCAGAAGCCATCCAGATTCCTTGGATATGCAATGAGCATGTAGCAAGGTTACCAAGTATGGGCAACACACCTTTTTTTCAGAATAATTTCCATGCAACAATTTTGCAAAGGGCTGTGGGAACTGCTGTGACTTTTTCTTCACCTGTGCAGCTCAAAGCCACTGACTTCCAACTGAGCGCTGGTTGATGCCACAGGGGCAGAGCCTGGGGTCCTTCCCCCATCAGAAGCCCAAGGATTTCGCTGAGAAGCTGTGAAAGAATAAGGGCTTTGTGTTGCAGCTGCGGGTCTCTAACTGTGAATTTGTTGGTCTGAAAACAGCGGGTGGGGAAAACCCATTTCAGGGGATATGAAATACATGAGAACCTCAAAATCTAAATAGAAACTTAGAGAGATCAGCTTTTTGCCATAAGTATAGTTGGAATTTATGATGATATTTACTGTATTTGAGCTCTCCTATAAAGATACTGATATTTTGGAAGGTATCCAATATGCTTTTCTTCCAAGGAGACCCCAGAGAGAATGGATGGCTAAGGACAAGTCTCTGGAGACATGTTCCTGGACCTTCTGAATCAACCTGAATTTATTCTTAAATACACAGAATAAACGTGCCCAGAAGATACAGCACAGTCCATTCTGTGTCCAAAGTGACAGCCACCAAATTCTACTGATATCCACATGGATTTGGTTTCCTAAAAGCACTGATGAAAACAAGACTTGGCATCCTACATCAGTGATAAAGATATCCCAGGTTATGAAGCATATTGAGTTTTGCACAGTTTTTAGATCAGTCAAAGAGCTCACAGTGACAGAAAACTGTCAATTCAACAGAAAACTGTCAATTCAACCAGAACGTGAATACCTGATTTGCTTTTTCCTACCTAATCATAGCTTTGTTTCCATTGAATCATACTGGGTTTGATCTGGCCTCACTTCTCTGAGTGATAATCCTTACACACAACTCCATTTGGTTACCTTTGGACCCAGGCTGCAGTTGTCAGCCTGTAAATGAGGCGGTTCCTAAGTCCCTACTGTCATATTCATATTCTTCTTCTTCTTCATAGCATTTCATGGTTTTCCATGGACACCTGTTCCTTTTGTTTTCTTTTGGAAAAATGGGGGAAAGCATGGAAAATGCCTTCTCTCTGGTTCTGCTCCCTGCATGATCACCAGTCTGTCTTCCTGCTGTGTACTGCAGGGAAAAAAAAAAACAACAAAGTTTTCTGACTGCCATCCTGCAGGTCAGAATCCACCTGTTTTGAAGGTCTTGACTCCTTTAGCCGCTGAATTTTTATAGCCTTGTCCCCCCCCAAAAAAAAAAAAAATTTAAAATTGACGCCTTTAATGGGATAAGGAACTAAAGCAAGTGTAAATAATGGCCCATTTATTCTCACCTTTGCATTCAGAGAATGAGGACATGTGCTGCCCTTCTTCTGAGTGATGGGTCCACAGAAAACCTCTGGCACAGAAAGTTTTAAAAATCAGAAGCCATGTTCAGTTTTAGAAATCCCATGGACATCCAGAGCCCCTCAGACACTTTGATAATATTAGAACACAAACAAAAAACCTGAAACAGAATAAACCATCCCTTCTAGCTCTTATTCGAAGGGAAGAAAACTGAGACTTTCCTCAGCACTGCTATACAAAACAGATGATAGCACATCCTCTGCTGAAGGAAGCAACCAGGCTTCTCAAGTAGCCCCTGACTCACCTGAGAGCCCAGCCAAAGTCTTTATCAGTCGCCTGGTTTTTTAACACAAAGGCCATCATACAAATATGCTTTCACTCATGAGAGAACCCCATTGACTGGAGGAATGAAAAGTTATGAGTTAGGGTTACAAAACAGGAGCAATAATTTAGTTAAACCCAACGTCTTTTGTTTAAAATTAGTTTTCTCTGGCTCTATAATATTATTTTTAGTTTTCAAGAATGGAAATAATAGGTGAATTCTGTAAGTGACAAGTCTTTTTCAAGGTTTGATAAAAAGCTAAAAAACAAGAAAGTGCATTGATTCCAAATAATAACTTACACCCAGTGATTTCAGGATTTTATAATTTGTGCATATGAATGGAAATACCTGTATATAGAAGTTTCTAAGAATTGTATATGAAGGGGAAATCTTAAAACATATACTCCTTTGTTTTATTTTATTTTTGAACTGAAAACTTCAAATCAGCAGTCCAACAAATTGCAGCTGTTGGAATTGCTGAGCCAATTTACAGGCAAATTGAATTTTTTTCCATTAAGAAAAAACCACTTTGAATTTGGAAGGAAGAAGTCTGCTCCCTACCAGACAGTTAATACTTTTCTGTAATGTCATGCACACCAAGGCCCCAGCTATCCATGTTCTTTGGGAGCATAACTAGTGTTAGCACAGACACTTTTAAGAATCTCCATTCTTAATTATTTTTCGGAACATCAGCTTTTCCTCATTTTTGTCTTCCCATTTAACTCTCCTTTATGAATCTAATCTGTTCCTGATTTGGATACCTTGCGAGAAACTCTTCCATCTATTCACCTCTATAGGCTTTGCTGTGTTATCGATGGATCGTCCTCAGTGCAGTTTGGGAGATCTCTGCTCTGTGTTGTTCTCAGTGGTGTAAATCTGGGAGACAGCAAGTTCATTCATACCTCAGCACTTACACAACACAATTTATATCCATAATACATCCCCTTCCTACACAGCATGACAGAGTACTCTGAATCTTGCATTAAAGGAGATGTAGAATATTAAACAGATAAACACGGGTGCTATATCAGAATAGATCCTTTAGCTATCTGAGCAGCATTCAGCCTTGATTTATAGCAGGGATGCTCCATATAAAGGGGCCAACACCAAAAAAAAACTATGAGAAGCACTGACAGAGAGCCATTGAAGAATTTTCTCCATGTGGCCACGAGCATCAGCCTGTTCCCAGGAAAAATGCCCATTCCTTTCTGTGAAATGCAGGTTTTTCTTAACCAAAACCATCTTTTTCAACCTTTATGAGGTAGTGGTGCCCCAAGACAACAGCCAGATGCAATGGTGCCCACAGATGTAGAAAATAGTAATAATAAATATGGTTTTAAGGTTAGATTTGTTTCGTGGAATGGTCCAGCCAAGCTTCACAGACAGTTTGCTTTCTCTTCCCTCTATTATTCTATTTCACTTCAGCCATGCTTCTGGATTAAAACACCCTGATCTTATGGATAACATCTCCTGAGCAATGAAATGCCAGACCAGCTCCAACTCATGCCCTTCCCCGGATCGTTCTGATTCCTGCTCTGCCCCTGCGCGGCTGCATTTACTGAAATAGAACACAGCACCACATGAAGGTCACATCGGAGATAGTCAAAGAGGGTGCAACATTGTCCTTTGCTCATCGAACGCTCATTTGAATTTTTAATGGCTTTGCTTTTCAGCTGCGTTCACACCCCCTCTGCAGTGAGTTGAGCGATCGCATTTCAGGGATCCGAGTGCCTGCGAAAAGCCCGGGCTGAGGGTTGCCCACGGAGGAGCTGAGGAAGCCCAGCTGTTGCATTCACACACACAGACGCTCACACCCTATTTGCACAACCGGGGTGTTGCTGGCGCAACAGGCGGGCAAAGCAGTCGATACCAGGAGGTTTATTTGCCCAAGTACAGCTAAACAACGGGAACCATTTGCAGGCAAGCCCTTCTGCTATTCATTTAAAGTAACCACTGGAGCATCTTAGATAAATACATTTGAGAAAACAGTGCTCTTGCTCATGGATATTCCACGAGCGGGAGAAGAGAATACATTTGACAAATAAATTATTTGTTATGAAGCCTTTGCTCAGTTCTAGTCAGCACACACAAAAGAAAGTAAAAAAGAAGGTATAACATTAAATAAGCCTATGATCATCTTTTTAATTTTTTTAGACCACTGTACCTTAATGCATTAATAATTTTATTGAGTTTCTAAGGCTTACTGTGTGAAAGCTACTTGGGATTTTATCCATGGGCTTTTTAGGGTCAGAAAATCCTTATTTCACTCCATTACTCAACCTCTTGGAAGACGCAGTCGTAAGGGCTGTAGGACACAGAGCTCCACACAGTTCTTCTTATATTTAGACAAAACATTTACGTTAGGTCAAAATATGTCTTCCAGAAAAGGAGTGGTCTTGGTTTGAATCCACACAGTTCTAGGAAATCCACCTCCTTGCAGAAACATTACTGCAGTAAGCAAGGATAGCCAGAGCCTGTGGAAGTGTGGGAAGGCTGAGATCCTGGGGAAAGGACACAAATGGAAATGGCAGGGAGAGGAAAATACGTGAAAGGCAGGAGGCTCCTGGGTAAATCTAAAAGACTGGAAAAGGCCTTTGAGCAACTCTAAGGACCCAAGATGACAATGGGATGGGATGGATGGGATGGGATGGGATGGGAAGTTGGCAAAATGGAGAGAGACAGTATTGATGGCATCCCAATCTCAACCAGCAAACTGCTGGCCCTGACAGGATTTCATGAAGCCAAGCACTTAAGAACAAAGAACCAAACCAAACCAAAAAGAGAGTTGTGATGTACCAATAAAGGTCAGCTACCTGGGGAAGATTGCATGCCAGCAAAGGACACACACACCTCTGTCCCCAAAGGCAAACCTGAGGCACAAACAAGAGGAAAGCAGATGGTGTCCAGGACGGAGAGCAGGCTGTGGAGGGGTTGTACCACCAAGCTGTGTGCCCAGCTCTGTTTTTTCAAATGATTTCCAGGTGTACTGGTTTGGTGACAAGGCTCAAGGAATAAGTTAAATGCAGTAACTAAATCTAACAGAGTTTATGGTTGGTGACAGCATTTCACAGAGACATCACTGCAGACCCGTTCCGTCTTATGATCATGCAAAAAAAGGTCAACCCAAAATGAGCTGGGAATGCTCCTGGAGCATGGACCAGAGGAGAAGTTTTGAGTTACCAGATATGGGAAAACAGCAGAAGATAAATAAAGATAAGACACATTCACCTAAATTAACTGCTGTCCTCTGTCTGTAGTGAAACCTATGTTAACAGGAAAGTAAACTAAGTAATTAAAAAATAATGACAACTGAATAAAAAAGAATTGAGAAAATACTCTTGTAAAATTACATCTATGGAATGTGGCCCAGATTTTGCCTACACATAGACATGGGCTAAACCTGACACTTATGAATAATTATTCTGGAGTCACCACCACTGCTGATGTCAAACCTCTGTCCAGATGCCAATTATTACTGAAATTGCTCCCTGAGCTTGCCCTGAAACCAAAGTGAGCAACAAAAGCTGGGGCTGCTTTAACAGGCAGAAAAGAGCAGCACTGCAAGTCACCAGACAGTCCAGCTAACTGTGACCTGCACTGACACCTGGTGCACAGGGCTCTCCCAGCTCACCCCGTGCGCAGATGCTGCAGCCTCACGTCCAGGGGAATAGGCTGAAAACTGGCAAAAATGGTGATGCGAGTCCAAAAAAAGCAATACTCGCAAAATGAGTTTTTCCCATGGATGTAAATTCAAATGTGCTGAAGTCCAACATCATTCTGCAAAGAGATTTTGGTGCAGTGCCCTAGTGATTGCTGCTGGGTATGGATTACCCAATGTTTAAACTGTCAGTCTGCTGTGATGGGATTACAGTTATCTTACCTGAAATGAGAAGGTTGTTAAGCCATTGAACCCTGAGGTGTATTCAGGTGACCAGTGACTTGTCAAAGCCCCAGGGGACACAAAGAGATGCTGGTTCTCCCCCAGCTGTCCGATCGTGGCTGTAGGGTATGTGCAGCTGTTCTGTGATCCCCCATGACTGTCTGTAGGGTATTAGCCAAATTTTTTTAAGCGTTTTACAAGACTCTTGCAGAAGAATTGAGTAGTTCTGGTGGTTGCAATCAAGGGCAACCACCCATCTCCACAGCTCAGGGCTGAACTGTGCAAAGTCAAGGCTGTGCCCAGAAAAGGTTTCAGAACAGTACTCTCCATAAAGCTGAAAAATGTATCTTGAATGTGGATTGAGATAAAACGCCATGAGGCTCACAGGGGGAATCATGTGCCAGTTCATCGCATCTAAACGGCATCAGACATTCCTCCACTGCCTGGTACCAAGGCATCCCGCCTTCCCTAATGCCCAGCTGTACTGCTTTTGTTCACAGGACCATAGTTCTGAACACTTGGCGGGGGTAGAGAGAGGGGGCTGTGCTGGGGGGAGGAATGCAACTAAATCACATCTCTTGAAGACCAATGGTCTCCCGTGTTTCATTCTCCTGCGCGCTCGGGTGTGGGGCGCTTCAGACCCTGACGTTCTCTGCGGCTGACCCTGGGTTACCCAGGAGCTGTGGCTCCCACAGCACAGAGCCGGGGGAGGACAGGGCCAGGGCGCCTAGCACGTCGAGGAACGAGGAGAAAACTACAGCGAAAAGCTGAGAGGGCAGGCAGTTTCTATACCTCCCTACCGACAGATTCTGCACAAGCGGTTTTTTCCCCATAAAGTAGACAGTGATGAATCAAATAGTGATATCTATAGTAGATAGTGATGAATCAGGATTTTAAGTAGTTGTTATCGTTTTCTTCTCCATTGCAAAGAGAGTAAAAAATAAACAACAAGCAGCTTGTGTAAAACCTAGGGATGGGCTGCGTCCGCCGCTGCGGCTCCACCCATGCGCAGGGCTGGCAGGGAGCGGGAACCCACCGGAGGGGTTCCCGACTTCAGCAGCTGTAACGAGGGTTGTGGGACGCGCCGGGGACGGGATGGGTACAAACTGCTCACGGACTAAAAGCTGCCGTGTGCTCAGTCGATGGGTGACAAACCTGTGTTGCCGGTGGCCGCCGCAGTGAGGGCAGGTCCTCTCCAGCCGAGGCAGACGCTGTTCCCTGCGAGGTGAACACAGCCTCTCACCTAGTCTTGAACCGATCCTGCACATTTCCAACCGCAACGTCTGAAACAGAGCTTAAACCTGTCTCCGCCCTAAGATCAAACACCTTTCCCCAAGCCTGACAGCGAACTGCCATTTTGTAGCCACGTCTCCTCGCAAGGATGGTTTCGCGGGGGAGCGGTCCGAACGACGGGGCTCTGTAAAATGCGAAAGGAAGATGAACAGGGAAAAACAGTAACAAGCTCAAACCCCATTGCAAACACGGTCCCCGGGACACCTGGGCAAGTCCGGGAGAAGGGTGTGTGCTGATGCTGCAGCCGCCAGGCAGCCGTCGGGCGGTGGTCCCGCGGCAGCCGCGGTCGCTCTGCCCCGCCGCGCGGCCAGGAGGAGCAGCGCGGACGGCTGCGGGTCTGCTCCGCGCTTCGAAGCGAAGCGGGGCGGGCGTCGGCCCCGCCGCGGCCGCCCGCTCGGAGGGGAGATGGCGAGGTGCACTCCGGGCCGGGCCGGAGGGTCCCAGGGCAGTGCGCGCCGGGGCGCACCGCCCTCGCCCCTGCGGTGGGAATGGGTGGTTCGCAGACAGGGCGGGTGGCCGGCAGCGTCGGTCCCGGCACCATCAGCGCTCCGGCCGCTCCTTCCCGGCGGGGCCCGAGCGGAGCCGGGCGCGGGTAGGTGCGGAGGCCGCCCCCTGGGAGAAACTCATCGCGGAGGCCCTGGGTGCTCGGAGCCGGAGAGGATATTGTTCTGGCAGCGGCAGTCGAGAGTGTTAATGTAGGCTGGCTGGAGTGAAAAGAGGCAAACATTTCCGTTTGTGCCCTCCTGCCTCTCTCAGCACCGGCTGTCAGTACCCGGGCTTGTTATCCGTACAAGGTATCAGTTTGTTTGGCTGAGCTCAGCAAGGTTTTCTTCTCCGAGCAGAACTATAATTGCTATAATTCTACTGTATCATTTGGATCATTGCAGTATTGTTGTTTTCTCTCTCTCGTTCTCTCCCTGTAACACTGCAATAACGCGCTCCAGTGTTAAATTAGCAGGTTGCAGGGGGAAGGGAAGAAAAGAAGGCGAGGGAGAGACCATAAATGACTAAAAGTTTGTTTAAAAAATAAATAGAAAACCAAAGTGACTTGGCAGAGGCGAGCTCGCATCTCAAAACATTTTTGCCTGAGAACGGGAGTACTGCGAACCTGCGCTCCCCCCGGCAGGGCCTGCCTGGGCGCCGTAAGCGGGGCAGAGGAGGCCCCCCGGCCAGACCCGGGCACAGAGGGGCGAGGGACCGGGGCGAGAAAGGAGTGAAAACCAGTTGCAGGCGGCTGGAAGGCCGCAGCAGGGCTCCCTGCGCTCCGCCCGTCCCCGACAGCCTCCAGCTCCCGCTCGCCTCAGCCCCGGCTCACACCGCCGGCAGCCACCGCAGGGTCTCGGTGCTGGCGGAGCCCTCGCAGATGCCGCGCCGAAGGTGCCCCGTGCCCTCCGGCTGTCTCCTGTGCCCCGGCGGGTTCGGGTCCCCCCATCTCGGGCAGGCAGCGCGGCAGCTCTGCCCGTCCCGGCTCCGCCACTCGCAGTGTCGCGGCTCGCCCGCGCCGGCTTGGCCGGCACCCGGCACGACAGCGAAGCGAAGGCAGATGCAGGCCGGCCTCCCCGGCTGCCGGAGCGCCGCTCCCGGCCCCGTCGTACCCGCGGCTCCGCGTAGCTTTTCCCGGGCAAGCCCCGGCAGGGAAGCCCGGTGGGAAAGCCCCGGTGGAGCCGCACGGCACGGCCGGGGCGAGAGCAAGAGGCAGCAGCCCCTCTGCTCGCCGAGCTTCGCCAAGGGCACCCCTGAGTCTTCCTGTCTTTTTTTGTTGTTGTTTCTTGGTTGGTTTGGGATTTGGGGTGGATCTTTTTTAGTTACTGGGTTAATGAATTAATTGCCACTCGTGCCGGGGATGGCGAAAGCTCCCTAGAGCTGAGCACCGATGGCAAACAGCAGTTTTGCGTACCCGGGCCAGGGGCACCCTGCAAAGCCGGGCCCGGCTGGGGCCGCGCCGCTGTGGATCGCGGAGCCCGCCGGCCGCGCACGTCGGGGCGCTTCCCGCTGGCATCGCCCCGGCCTGCGGATCAGGGGGAAACGAGGAGGGATGAATGAGGGGCAGGAGCCCTACGGGACCCCGTTCCCAGGGAGGGGACGGCTCTGGGTATAACGTTTGTCCCCGCGCGGCACGGACGGACACGCACCTTTAGAGCTTGGAAGTGCGTGCGTGTGCGCACACGGGCGTGGACACAGCCAGAGCGGCGTTCTGCCCACGCCAGCACGGACACACGCACGCACTTGCTTATCTTTTCTCTTAATTGTCTCTGGTTAATTAGGAGACGTCAGTTCCGCACGGGAATTGTGGCATGAGCAGGGAAAATGGGGCTGTCTCCTCTTCGGTGCTCGGGGCTGGGCATCACCCGAGCAAGCGAACGGGTCATTTGCGGTGACTGGGAGCAGTTTCTCCGACGTGTTTGTGCTTGCGGGAATCCAGGATCAGGCGCGCACATGTGAGCGGGGGACAGGCAGCTGTACCGTGCCCATCAAAATTGTGCCCGAACTGACCAGATAGGGAGCCTGAACTTGTGACCGCCCAACAGGGAAGGGGAAAGGAGAGAGCGTTAAAAAACCGTCAGAGGTCTTCCGGCCCCGAAGCGGCGTGGAAAGCGCCGGCGGAGAGGAGATGTGTATGGGGAGAAAGGCGGAGGCTGTCAGGGCAGGGAGGGGGCTGCCGGACAGCACCGCAGCGGGCTGCGCGCCTTGCCCTGCCCGGGGGAAGCTCTTCCGTGCTCCCGCACTCCGCCGGGTCGGGCCCCGCCGTGCCGCCGCCACCGCAGGCGCTGCCCCGGTGCTGTCACAGAGAGCCCCGAGCGCGGACCCGGCATTTCAAACACGGGCGGCGAGCGCGGCGAGCGCGCGGCCCTGCGCAGCTCCGCGCCGGGCGGGCGGGCGGGAGCTGCCCGGGGGAAAACACGGCGCGGATCCCCCGGCGCCGCCCACGCCATCCCGCTCGGGAATCGCCGGGGGCTAGGGAAGGGGCGGGCGGGGAGCGGGCCGCCGTCGGGGCGAGGGGGTGGTGACGGGGCAAGGCGTGCCACGGGGGCTCCGCCGCCGCCCATCCCGGCCGCCCCCGACGGCTCCCCCGAGCGGGTCCCCGGCGGCTGCCTCCCCCACGGAGCGGGGGCGGAGCGCGGCGGGAGGGGTGGGGCGGGGCGGGGAGGGGCAGCGCGGTGACTCGGGGCGGGCGCCGATCCGGGGCGGTCCGAGCCGGGCTTTGCCGGGCGCCGTCTGTCGGCGGCCGCCCGGCCTCCGGCGGGAGCCAATCAGGGGGCGGCTGCCCGCACGTGGAGCCGAGGGGACTCAAGAGCGCCGCGGCCGCCGCTCACTCCCCCCGTGACGGGCGTCCCGGCGGCACCGGGCAGCGCCGCGGGGGCGTCCGCGCCGCCGCTCCCGCCCCGGCCCCACGGCTCGGCCCCGCCGCCGCCGCCGTCATGAGCGGCCCCTACCCGGAGGAGAGCTGCGCCGAGCGCCCTGAGTGCAAAAGTAAATCGCCAACTTTGCTGTCCTCCTACTGCATCGACAGCATCCTGGGCCGGCGGAGTCCCTGCAAGGTGCGGCTGCTCGGTACCGCGCCCACCCTGCCCGCCATCGCCGCCCGCCCCGACACCGACAAGGCCGCGCAAGGTAAGCCCCGCCGTCCCATCCCGCTCGTCCCGTCCCGTTTCTCCGGCGTCGGGCAGGGCCGGCTGTGTGTCCCTAGTTCCCTGCACAGCCCGCGGCTCGGCCCCGGCCCCGCTCCCCGTCCGCACCCACGGCCGGGCGCCGCCTCGGAACTGCGGCCGCCGTTATTCCGTTACCGTGCTCGTTAGCGGCTGCTGTGCTGCCAGGAAGCGCGGCCGGAGCCGTGCCCGGAATTCGTCACAATTCTTTCCCTGGGGGTCGGATACCCAGTACCGAGCTCTTTAGGCTGCTCTTACTTTCGATATAGGTGTAATTTTAACGCCAAAATAAACCGGTACGAGATGCGATCTGTACGGGGAAAGCCTCGCCCGTTCGCATTAAACCTGTAACGGGTCTGGGCGAGCGAGCTGGGGCCGCGCCCGGCAGCAGCCAGGGCGGTGATAACGGGGCGCCGGCAGCCGCCGCCCCCAGCCCCAAGTTGGGAGCAGCCCCCTCCGGAGCCGCGGAGAGCCCGGCTGGGCAGCTCTCATGGGCGGCCTCGCTCCCGCGTTTCCCGGCGTACACCAGCGGGCGGGATTCTTGCCTCCAAAACCAAAACCAGATTTGGGAAGGAGGGGAAGACGATAGGAGGGGAGAACAAAACAAAAAAAAAGCCAGCGGAGGAATGCCGGGCGGGCGCAGTGGGACCAGCGCTGCCCCGCCGTGTGGGATGGGGTCCGGCGCTGGCCCCTGTCGGAGAGCTGCCGGCGTAGGCCCGGGTCTGCCGGAGCCCCTGCAGCCTGTCCCGGCCCTGAGCGGGGCGCTGGGCCGGGCTCAGCAGCCGGGAGGAATCTCTTCCCAGGCCGGCAGCAGCGGCGCGGGCAGGGACCAGCCTGAGGGACGAGGCAGGGGGTCTTGTCTCGGTACGTGGTGGAAAATGGTGCACGAAGGAGGGCTGTGGGACTGAGCTCTTGCCCTGGGCTGTATTCGCGCAGATCCTTCTGACCGTGTCTCTCCTTCTCTCTTAATTTCTTTCTTTCCTCCGCACCCTTCTCCCCGCCACGCCTGCCCGCTCCTTCGACTGCTGCGGCCGTCCACGCCACTTTCATGGCTCAGGGTCCCCTAAGGGCAGCCCCCCCTTCGAGCCGGCCGAGCTGCACCTTCCCCCCAAACTGCGCCGGCTCTACGGGCCGGGCGGGGGCCGGCTGCTGCCGCCGCGGGCGGCGGGGCCGCGGGGGGACCGGCCGGAGGGGCGACCGGAGGGGGGCGCGGGCCCCGTGCCCGCTGCCGCCCCGTGGGACACGCTGAAGATCAGCCAGGCGCCCCAGGTCAGCATCAGCCGCAGCAAAAGCTACCGCGAAAACGCGCCCTTCGTGGCGCCGCCGCCCGCCCGGGACGAGCTGGGCAGCCCCGCCGCGCACGTCGAGGAGCGGCCGGGCCCTGCCGCGCCGGCCGCCGAGGAAGAAGAGGAGGAAGAGGACGAAGAGATGCTGGAGGAGGAGGAGGACGAGGAGGAAGAGGAGCTGGAGGACGACGAGGAGGAGGAGCTGCTGGGCGAGGACGGCGGGGGGCTCTTGAAGGATGCCCGCCGGGGCGCCGCCGCGGCCCCCGGGGCGGAGGGCGGGGATCTGTCCCCCAAGGAGGAGCTGCTGCTGCACCCCGAGGACGGCGAGGGCAAGGACGGCGAGGAGAGTGTCTGCCTCTCGGCCGGCAGCGACTCCGAGGAGGGGCTGCTCAAGAGGAAGCAGCGCCGCTACCGTACCACCTTTACTAGCTACCAGCTGGAGGAGCTGGAGAGGGCCTTCCAGAAAACCCACTACCCCGACGTCTTCACCAGGTACGGGCGCCGGGGCCCCGGCCGAGCGCGGAGTGAGCGAACCCCGGGGGGATGGGACGGGGCCTCAGTGTGCTGCACCCCCGCCTCCAAACCGCCCCCGGAGGTGAATCCTGCCTCGGGCACCCCCGGGCTGGGAGGAGACGGGGAACAGGGCCGGACTCAGCGGGGACCCAGGGCCGGCAGAGCCCGGGCAGGCCCGCCTGAAGGCCGCCGCTGGGGGCTATTTTTACGAGCTGCCCACCCCTCCTCTCACCGCGGCCGCGCCGGGATCGGTTACACGCTCCTCGTGGGCTGGAGCCGGGCCCGGGGAAGCCCCGGCAGCAGCAGAGATCAAAGCGCCGCTGCCTAAAAATACCGGCCCGGCACGTCGGGGCCTCTCGCTGCCCGGAGTTGCCCCCAGAGAGCCCAGCGGGGCCCGGCCCGGCTCCGTCCGCACTTTCGGGGGCAATTTCCCGTTGAAAATGGGAGCTTGGTGGTGGGTCTGGCCAGCGGCTCCTCTGAGGGAAGTGCAGGCAGGGAGGCAAAGCCGCCAGCCCTCTCCCCGCGCTGACCGAAAATTGCAGCTCCCCCCTCCCGCCTTCAGGCCAGATGGGGGTTGAGTCCCCAAAGCCGCACTTTTCGATCACGAAGACCCTCCCGGTTTCTCGTTTGTTTTGCCCGGGCAGTGCGGGGGCGAGGAGGGCGTTGGAACAGGAGTGTTCACTGGGGTTTTTTTTCCCTGGACCTCGGAGCCGCGCATCGCCCGCAGGGCTCACCTCGGGGCGCCGCCTGGCACCGGCCCCGGGAGCGGCTGCCCGGGCTGTGTATGAGCATACCGCGCTTTTTTCGTTGGTATTTTTTTACGGCTTTGGGTTTTGCTCCAGGGCTTTTCATGCCCGGAGGGCGCGGGGCTCCGGCCGCGGCAGGGTCCCGGTTATGCTGGGAATGGTCCTCTCTGGGACACGGAGCTGATGAGCGATTGTCCAGTGCCACACTGTTTTCCGATTTGCCCTAATTGTGGCAATGTGAACCTCCGTGTGGAGCTGCCCGGCTGCCGTGCCTACACGGCAGCTGCAGCTGCGACCGGCCGAATTTGGGGAGCGGCGGGGAGGGGATGCCAAATCCCGAGAGTCCCGAGAGGTGCCCAGCTCGGCGGCCCGGAGCCGGGCCGAGGGCAGCGACAGGCGGTGTCCGCCTGCGGCCCGGCCCCGCTCTCCTCGGGCACCGGGATTTCGGGTGCGGGAGACTCGAGGTGCCACGGGCTGACGGCGGCGTCTGTGTCTCCCCCAGGGAGGAGCTGGCCATGAGGCTCGATCTGACAGAAGCCCGAGTGCAGGTGAGTGGCAGCGGCGGGACCGGGACCGGCGCGTCCCTCGGCGGCGCCCGGGGGAAGGGCGGCCCCGCCTGGGCCGAGCCATCGGCTGGCGAATCCCCGTGTGATTAAAACTCAGGGCCCCCACGGGGCTTCGGTTCTTAGAAACCCGCTCGGCCGCAAGTCGGGTATTTGGCTGCCATCAAATCTCCAATCGGGCTTCATAAAAGCCCACTTAGTGCTAGAACAAACAGGGCCATTTGAAGGCGAAATGTTGTTTGATTTCCTCTCCGCCTGCACAAGGAGCTGGCTAATGCTATTTGATTTCCCATTTTTGATAGCAATAAGCCTGCATTGATCTAATACTGAGTGAGTGCAATGCTATTAAAGGTGTTTGCCGCCCCATACCAGAGTGCATTTCCCAACCCGGGTCTCATAACCAAAGAGACGATAAACATTGGGATGCCCTGATTGCCAACAGAAAACAGATGTCTCTGGGTTTGAAGCTGAGCAAATCACTTTACAGTTAAAATCGGGCGCTGATAAAGCATAATAAATTCCATATGGCTCATTTAATACACAACAGCTTCTTGCATTAGAGGGGCTAATGATGAGATTTGTCCCCTCCTTTCTGTTGACACATTTCTCCATTGTCAAACAGAGATGTGACAGCAAATCAGTATTTTCAGCTCAGGGGAACAAGTCGTGGGAAAGTTAAATAACTTTTTTAAAAGAAAGACACCCCCTTTCTCTCTCCTCTATTCATGGCAGAAGATGTAATTAAGTGAATATGAATTATGAGAGTCCCTTCGTTTACCTTTGGGTGTACTCAGACTTATTAATTCAATAAGGGGGAATTGTAGTGAGGACAGCTTGCTAATTGAGTTTTAGCGGGGAGAGACGCTCCCTCCGTGCCAGGCTGTTGCCTTCCCCACGAACACAATGCCTCTTCCTCGTGGGTATCCAGAGAGGCGTGCGTGGAGATCAATTCCCACTGAACAACTGTACAGAGAGACCTGCAGCGCTGCTGCCTTTCTGCCTTCCCAGAAAGAAGGGTCTCATGCTGAGCTCACAAAGCCGAGCATAACGGGAAAAACTCTGCCCCCACCTCAAAAGATTTACAAACATCTGCCTCTCTCAAAGTCTCTGTCCTTAGGTGCGTTTGATGGCCCCACACTTGGTTATTAAGGGATTTTTTTTCCTTTGAAATACGGTTTATTTTCCTCTACCTCTCTCCTGCTTAAAGCCGTTTTATCTCACGATTTTTGCTTAATGGGAGGGGTAAAAGAGAGAAAGGATGGCAGTGCCATGGCATCCTAACTAACTTTTATAAAATATATCTTAAAAGGGCAGCCTTGAAATCTATATTTGCTGCTTTGGTTGCCTCACAAATTATTTCTTCGTTTCAGACGTCAGTGAAATTACGATTTTTTCCCCCCTTTCTTTAAATCTGAAGGGAAAAAAAAAGTCGACGATCCCTAAACGATATAATTTGTAAATATGTCCTTTAACGAAAAAAAAAAAAAGTCGCGGTGTGGGTGTGAGTATGGAATAATTCACGCATAGTCCCCCTGGGAAATTGTATTGCCGCTGTTCCGGAGCAGCGAAAGCGCTGCGGGAGCCGCCTCCCGCGCCGACAGCTGCCCGCACGGCCGACCTGCCGCAAACGTGTGCGGGGGTGTTGAACTGCTGCGCCCTCCGGGAGCCAGGGCCCGCGACGGGGCCGGGGGTGTCACCGAAAGCCGCGTGTCGGCCCCCGGCGTGGGTCGGCACAACCCGGGCTCAGCGCGGCCCCGACACACGTGGCCACCCTTTTGGGGTGATCCCGCTTCGGGGGCGGCGGAGGAGCGGTCGCCGTCGGGCCGGTGCGGGGCTCCTGCGGGGCTCGCCCCTCCGAGGGCGCGGGCAGGCGTATTAAAACCGGTTTTTCTTTTGGCTTTCAGGTATGGTTCCAGAACCGTAGGGCTAAGTGGCGGAAGAGGGAAAAGGCTGGGGCTCAGACACACCCCCCAGGTTTGCCTTTCCCTGGTCCCCTGTCAGCAACTCACCCCCTCAGTCCATACCTTGATGCTAGTCCTTTCCCTCCTCATCACCCAGCTCTAGACTCCGCCTGGACCGCCGCCGCCGCCGCGGCCGCCGCCTTCCCCAGCCTGCCGCCGCCGCCCCCCGGCTCCGCGGCGCTGCCCCCCGGCGGGACCCCGCTCGGCCTCGGCACCTTCCTAGGCGCGGCCGTGTTCCGCCACCCCGCCTTCATCAGCCCCGCCTTCGGCAGGTACCGCCCGCCCACGCGCGACCGGCACCGGGGGAGGGCGGCCTGGGGCGGAGGGCGCCGGGAATCGCTTGTGGGGCCGCGCGCGCGGAGGGATCGCGGCCCCACGCGGGACCCCCGCGCGCGGCCGCCCCGGCGTTCAAACTTGGAGCGCCTCGCAGCCCGCGCCGATTGGGCGCCGCGAGGGTCACGTGCTGGAGTCGAGGCCGCTGATTGGGCGGGAGCAGCCCCTACGCCCGCCCCCCGCGCGGCCGCCGGTTCCCCGTGGGGGCGGCCGGGCCGCGGCGGTCGCGGGAGCCCGGACTGGGCAGGGTCCCCGATGCACAGGCCCGCGGAAAGCGGTGCTCCCACGCAGAAACTAAACGCTTGCGTGGGCTGCCCTGTGTGCACGCGTGGCCTCTGCTTTGCTCGGGGCGGGGGTTGCTGGTATTTGGCCATTCGTCGTGAACAGAAGCCGTGAGCCACTCCGGCCGCGTGGAGTCCGTCATGGACAGTTTTTTTTAGCCTCGAGCACGAGTGGGGCTGAGCAGCTTCCACAGGTTCGTGTCGGGACGAGCTCCCGCGGGAGCCGTGCTCTGTCCTCACGCTTCTCCAGGCGGAGAGACCGCGGGCGAAGTGCGGGAAGCGCCGGGCGGCTCCGGCAGCGCTGCTCGCGGAGCCGGGGCAGGCGGAGGGTGGACAGGTCCGGGGAACGGGGGGAGCGAGCGCTGCCTGCCCACGACCGGGGGGCTCCCCCCGCGCATCCCCCTCCCCGCCGCCTGCACTATGGCAAGTCGGGGAGGACCAGGCTCAGCGATTTTTCCTCCCTTTTATTTTTCCCCCCTAAAAAACATCTTCTGCGGGTCCGGCGTCGGGTATTTCCAGCCCCTCGCGTCCGCGCTTGGAGGGAAGGAGGCGACCGGGGCCGTGGGTAGCCGGCGGTCCCCGGCGCGCCGGTGACGGCCGTCTCTGCTTCCCTTGCAGGCTCTTTTCCACCATGTCCCCTCTGGGCAGCGCCTCCAGCGCCGCGGCCCTGCTGCGGCAGCCGGCGCCGGCCGCCGAGGGCGCGGTGGGCTCGGCGGGGCTGGGGGACCCTGCCAGCGCCGCCGCCGACCGGCGGGCATCCAGCATCGCCGCCCTGCGGCTGAAGGCCAAGGAACACGCCGCCCAGCTCACCCAGCTCAACATCCTCCCGGGGAACAGCACGGGGAAAGAGGTGTGCTAAGGCACGGCTGCCGTCCGCGGGGTGCGGGTTAGGTTTTTTTAGGGGGGAGAGAAAAAAGAGAGAGGGAGAAAAGAGGGGAGAAAATACGCGAATCAATAAAGGTCACCTCAGACAGCATGAATCAAGACCAAACGGGGGGAAAAATAATAATGATTTTAAAAAGAAAGAGGACCAGCAGCTGAGACTGTAGTAGGTTCTCAAGTTAGGAACGTGGAGAAAGAGAGTGCCTCTCGCATCAGCCCTCACACGAGTGAAACGACACTTAAAACCTCCTGAATAAGTAACTCCTTGGCTGGTACATTTCTGAGATGTACAACGTGTCCATTTCCTCCGTGAACATTACGGGGGAGGGAGGCAAGAAAAGTGGCGGGGGGAAAAAAAAAAAGAGAAAAGAAAAAAAAAGCCCTAATAAAAGTTACTATATATTAGCGTTTCGTACACTAAGTATTTTTCCTTCTGTTTATCTGGCAAGAAAAAAAAAAAAAAAGAAAGAAATAGAATTGTAATTAAGAAAGAGAAAAAAAAACAATAGAGAAGCTAAGAGAGGGGGAAAGCTACCCACATCTTCTTAAAATAACATCCTAGGATGTTAAGTTGGTCTGTTAGAAGCGCTGGAGAACTATTTTACATGTTGCAATGAGCTGCATATGCTAACCAAGGATGCTGCCAGTGCAGACTGAAAGTAAATTTGATGCTGTAAGATAACCAGTGCACTTAGGGGAAAGGGTATATCTTTTTTCTTGTTATATTCTTTATCACTACACCAACCAAGGTTTTTATATCAAACCAAAGGGAAATACACTGCTAGAATATGGACTGTTTAAGTCACTAAACTGTGATTATTGATTCTGTACATACCATTGTTATAAAAAAGAACAGAGCTTTGTATATTTGAAATGTTATAAAACAATTGCACTCAGTGTAGTGTTGTAAAAGTTTGTCATTCTGTAGATTCTTACTGTGTTGTAGATATAATAGGGTTCCTAGACAAATATTTATGTACAAACTCTTTATTTAACTTATTAACTGTAGAGGTTTCTGAAACCCTCAAGAGGCGATGGTACAGTACTTTTTCGTGTAATGTCGTTATTGTTAACACTTTTCCTTGCTATCCGGTGGAGAAGTGCCACGTTCAGAAAATAAACAAAAATATATGTTTAACAAAAAAAAAAAAAAAAAAAAAAAAAAAAAAAGGAAAAAAAAAAGGAACAAAAGAAAAAGCAAAAAGCCCAGTCCTTGCGGGGGCTGCGGGGCCACCTGTGCCGCGCTGCGGGCGCCCGGGGCCGGGGGCGGCCGGGGCTGAGCCCCGCCAACCTCAGCGCCGGGGACCGCCCCGCGGGGGCTGGGTGGGCGCGGGTCGCTCGGCTGGGGCGGCGGCCAGAGCTCGGGCGGGGGGAAGCGAGGTGCCGGCAGCCCCGTTTGCGAGGGGATTTGCGGATCGCGAGGTCGGGTGGGGCACCTGCGGCCGTACCTGCCCGCTCTCTGTCGTGGGCACCGTGGCGTGTCCCCCCTGCTCCCCACCGCGGGGTGCTCTGGGGTCGTCTCTTGGTGCCAGCTCCCACACCGCGGGAAGCCGCCCCACGCTCCCCCGGCACTCGCCGGGCGGGGACGGGGCAGCCCCAAACTCCGCCGCTGCCGAAAGTCGGGGGCGGGGGAGAAAAACAGGAATTTTGGGGAACGCTTGACGGCCCCCGCACCTTTGGGGTCACAAAAGTTTCTCTGCGCCTGCCCCTTCGTTCTCCTCGAGGTGAACTTCCGTTTTTTCCCTGTTCCTTTAACACCCCCCGGGTGTTTTTTTCCTCGTCTTTTTTCTTTTTCTTTTTCTTTTTCTTTTTCTTTTTCTTTTTCTTTTTTTCTTTTTTCTTCCTTTTTTATTTACTTGTTTTTTGGACGCAGCGTTTCCGTCTGCCTCTTCCACGGAGCAGGGACCGAAATGCGGGAAGCCCCCCGGCCGCACTCCCCGCGGCCCTTCCCCGGCCGTGATGACTCCTGGTCTCCCCCGACCAAGCCCCGGACCCGACGGCAGCGGCCGTGGGGCCGGACGGGCCGTCGGAGCTCTGGTGTGTGGGGGACTTTTTTGGGGTGATTTGGTCTAATCTCGGCAGCGCTCCACAAAGGCGGGCAGGGGCCAGAGAAGAGCCCATGGGCACACCGAGGGGGCCCAACCCGGCCCGGCAGGCTGCTCCGCGGGGCGACCCCGGCTCCGGGAGCCACCGGCCGGGAAGCGCCGCTGGAGCGAGCATCGCGCGTGGGAGCCCGCTGCGACCCT
This sequence comes from Corvus hawaiiensis, assembly GCF_020740725.1. Taxonomy (NCBI): domain Eukaryota; kingdom Metazoa; phylum Chordata; class Aves; order Passeriformes; family Corvidae; genus Corvus; species Corvus hawaiiensis. The sequence goes on along the minus strand of NC_063214.1, from coordinate 110,227,839 downwards.
TCCCCGCAGCTCCCCCCTCCGCCCACGGCATTTCACATCCCACACCCACAACCCCGCCCGCCCCCAGCCGTATTTTTGAGTTCTAAAAACCCACCATAGGCGCGAAAAAAAATTTATCGGAAAAATAAGGCTTGTTCCCTGGACGTTATTAACAGTGCAGCCTGAAATATACATTTTTGCCTTAAAGAAAAGGGAATCATTATCAAGCCATTAGGCATTAAGAAATGTCATTCAGTCATTTTTATTCATTCTGCTGAAATCTTCGTAAAAGCCCGAATCATACTTCTGCAAGCAGCAATTTTGTTAATCCAGGGGGTTATTACTCTGGTCCCTTATTAGGATCTATACTGCTGCCAAGCAATCCTATAACCTTCTCAAAAGAAGTTTACCTCCGTGTTATAAAACCAGTAGTGGTATTTATACTGTGCAATAATTAGTGTATTACCTGAATCCACTAACAGGTTCATTTTATCTCCGCACAAAACCCCTAGTCTGCTTATAGAAAGCTTGTGCCTCCTTTGGTGCTGTTAAAGTGGTGAAAGAGTGAATGAAGGCTGGTAGCACTTTCTCCTTTCGCCGTGCCTTAATTCCCATCTCTTTTTGCTCTCATCCAATTAGTGCAGTGTATTAAGCGGTTTATCATCTCATAGTCAGCTATTGAGAGAAACAAGGCGAACACTTTGCAATAGAGCCTGCTCTCCTTTGACACCCTCAGGTACTTACATATTCCACTGTGCTATGAATAATAGAGGAAGAATAGAGCGCTAATTCCCTCATCAAAGAATGCCTTGTCTGCTGCTTTGCTCAACAACACCATTCTGATCAAAAGAAAAGCAATAAAGCTTAGCATAACAAAACGAAACCTACTTATTAGCTTAGTGGTTAAATTAATGCAGAGCCGCTGCTATTCAAAACCAAGGTTTGAAAACAGCCTCCAACAACCTGATAATGCTGCCTTCGGGATGAAGGAATTTTAATCTGAAATTTGAAGCTGGCACAGATGAGTTAATCTATTAAACTGCTATAAGGAGGGTGCGGGAGAACTATTCAATTAAGGCACATTTAAGGTGCTCTGCAGAAGACGGGGATGGATTCGAAGGGGAAGATGTGCTCCGCTTCGGCCTTAGAAAACTGCCTTTGGCGGCGAAAAGAGGGATTTTGGCACAGCAGTAACCGTGTTTGTGGATGGGAATTGTTTTTCATATCGCATATGTCATCAGCGAAACCTGGCCACCGGTTCCACACATCAACACTCCTCTTCCCCAACTGCAAATAAATACAAATAAACACAAACCTTAATTTTAACAGCACGGGGTGGGGGAGGGGGATACGAGGAGGGAAAGGAAGTGAAGGCGATTCAGGCCAGACCAGCCTCAGAACGCAAACCTCCAAACTTCAGTGTTTCCCAAATTATTTACAGCGCAGCATTTACCAGCTCCATTTAATATTAAATGCTATAAAGATGATTTTGCGTTTCCCAGCCTTTCTGCGGGGCCAAGACGAGGCACGATGCCCAGAGCTGATTAGAGAGGGAGAGGGGAGGGGAAAAAAAAATCCGGTTTACTCCTTGCCAAGACTTCAGCTCTGATCTGACCAGCTTTGCTGAGAGGAATCAAAAAAAGCCTCCATTCGGGGTAAAAGCCCTCATTTCCCATCCCCTACCGCCCTGGACTGTGGCTGGCCAGGGTGGTGGGGGCTCCGGGGATCTGCCACTCACAGCTCCTCCACCTCGGTGTGTGGGGGAACAGCCCCTCGCAGGGCCACTCTGTGCTGCTGCACCCTACACAGTCATTCCACAACACTCTCATTTAATCTAAACATCCCTAAACTTGCAAATTAACAGGCTCTTCAGCTGTAATTATACAGATACATACAAGTGCCACAGGGTCAGGTTATGCCATATCTATCCATTTTATTTGTATACCTAATGTTTGGAGGAGAAGGTCACACTTTTTCACTTTCCTAAGGCATTCTACCCAGTTAATATCAGTAATATCTTCATAATCCTAATTGGGCCACACACAAAAAAATCTAAAAATCCCTGTGTGAATTTACAAGAAACCAGGATCTCTTGAAGTTCTGTAACTTCAGTATGTCATCTTGGCAGCAACATCTTCTTTCCAAGAGGAGACTCCAAATAAAGTCTGTTTTACAGTATTAACCCAACTAAACACATTGGGAAGGATTGATAGCTCACCAGGGTGGGACAACACCTGCATGATACCAGAGACTGAGTAGGTTCCATTTCTCACTGCAGTGATTCCATGTGAGTAGAAATGAAAGGATTTAGCTCCAAAAGTTGCTAGGAAGATGACTGTGTATCAGGCATATTCAAAGAGACACTACCCATACTGACAGACAGCCTCTTCCAAATGCCACTTTAGGGACAAATGAGTATCCTAAAATACTCTTAACACAAACAGACACGTTTCCTTACAGTGCCCAACATGTTCATGCTGATGCTCTTACTTTTTCTTCAAGCTCCCTTTGTTAATGGTTGCTCATCTTAAAAACAGACACACAAGCAATTCTGTAAGACCAGGAAAAGTCCACAGTAATATGACCTAGCATGGACTATTTTCAACCATCAGATCATAGAATCAAATTCTCTTTTACTAGAAAACTTTATTTTTTTCCTTCAAGTGTGAAAAAAACTTTACATTTTATACTGTTTAAAAGCAAATTTTTATAACCATACATTAATATATCACATTGCAAACTTAACGGTGAACATGAGTAAAACAATATTTTGTGTACAAAAGCATGTACCCAAATTTCTTCTCTCATCATATCTGCTTGTCGTTTTATCAGAAGTAAATGAAAAATACAATTTGTTTGTAAAAACTAAAACCTCCAACACAGTAATTATTACAGAACAGTAACTATGATTTGCTGCTTTCCATTCCCGTTATTGGTTACAATGTCATCCCAAATATATTTCTCCCTATCAATTGCTTACTTTCAAATAATTTTCATGGAAAGAAATGAAACAGATTTGTATCCTCTGTGTGAAAAGGGTTTTGTTCATGTGCATTGTCTTTACATCCACACAGAAATTTTCAACGTGGCAAAATACTATGCTTAAAGATGCTTGGAAAGACTCCTAATAAAAAGACAGTCCCTATTTTTAGCACCTCCAGGTTTCAGTCTCTAATGAATTTCAAAGTAAAGCATCCCTACCTCTGTTCAGAAGGTAATAGGACATTTAAATGCATTTAGGTTTAGTATTGTTTTTAATTGGTATGTTTATGATCAGGAAGAAGATAAACTGTGAAAAGGCAAAACATTAGTGCTCCTACTGAGACCTCTACTAACCTCGCTTCCTGAGAGCACCTCTAGTAAATACCCTGGAGCAAAGTCTAGGATCACTTACATTCCAGCAACTCTCACTGGGAATTATCCAATTAAAGCAGCAATTCCCCCACCCCTTTTTCCCTCATAGGTCTAAACACACAACAAAATATATTGCAAAAATCAACTACTCCGTATTTTAATAACCCTGGTTTCTCAATGAAGAAAAGAAAGGAGGATAAAAACACCTTGAATACTTCATGTCCATGAGAATCATACATCCTGTTTTATCTCCCATTTTTCCTCCTCCAAAGAGACAAGATTATTAAAACATCATTGTACATACTGAAATAGAGTATTGCTGAAGAGATCATTACTGATAAAGAAGGGACTAGGCTCCCTCCATTTTTAATCAATCACTGTCTTTCATTATTGGACTCTCCCACAGATCTTCCTATACTGATGGTGAAGAGTTTGCCAAGGTTCACTTCTGAGTAGCTACTCATGGACAGGCATTTGTCTACGGTGCTCTTCAGTCTTTTGTAGGCCTCAGAGACTTCTGGCCTGAGTGGCTTCTTCTTCAAATACTCTAGAAGAACAAAGGGGAAAAACCAAAAAACACAGAGGGATTAAATGACCACAAAAAGACAGGATTTTTGCATTCATTAGGCTGTGAATCATGATATTTCAAAATGAGGTGAATGTCATAGTTAGCAAAATACAAATTTGTGGCAAGCTCTCCCAAGTTCTGCTGCATTCCCTGCTTTTCCTGCACGAGCTGGTGAGGGGCCATGGTGAGCCTTGGCCATGGAGCCAAGGCTGAAGCTCCCTCAGCCCCACCAGTGTGGGTGCAGGGGCAAAACTGGCAAGAACCACCCCTGGTGCAATTTTGTCATCTAACTGGGTGAAATGGGGGTTCACTGAGTCACAGCAGAGAAAGTAAGCAATAGCTGGGCTGGCTCTGAAAGGATCTCATTTAAAATGGGCAGGTGCCTTAACTTAGAGTGAGAACTATCCAGAGTCCCCAGGGGTTGGAAGCAGGGAGAGATTCTGCCCCACAGTGGCTTCAGCAGTGAAGGAGACCACAATTCACATTCCCTACCTGTCCCTTGTCCCTGCTGTTAATACTGACACTGGTACAATCTGGGACAGACTTATCACCAGCCTTGTGTGCTCTCACGTGCACCTTATCTGCAGGATGGGAATCGCGATTCTCAGCATTAGAAGGAAAAGGGAAGTAGCACAAACAAGGGGAATTCCCTGCTACTTTACCCTAAAATGGAGAGAAGATGCCTGGTCTCTCAACCAGGAGATGGCAGGTTCACCGGACACATGAATGAACAGGCTCCCAAATGCTTGATCAAGAGATGTCTGGAGGACAAGACATTTACTCACCTGTACCTTTATGTGTCTGTGAGGTCATGTGCATGTGCATGAGTCTGCACATATTTCAGCAGCAAAGACCAAACTGTTTTATTTCTGCTGTGGTTTTTTTTTTTTTGGTTAAGTTTTATGCCATTAAAAAAAAAAAAAATCCCAAGGGATTTTGTTTGGGTGATTGTCCAGCTTTTCCTTTACAAAAGCTGTGGACAAAGAATAACAGAGCAAAATATTCCACTATTCTATTATACAGCAATGCCAAGTGGATGCAGATCTGGTACAGTTGTGGTCCTACTTTCCAACCAACTCCACATTCTATGAACACCAGCTCCTACCCAGAAGCCTGTTCCTGCAGTTACACCTTGGAACACTGGATAGCACATACATTGCAAAACAAGGTGTCCTCCCAGGCAGCTTCCCCGCTTTTAAACTGGAGGGACTCCAGTAGAACTAGGAGAGCCCAGAGCAGGTACTTACAGGTCAAGATCTCAAGCCATTGAGGAGCAGGGTAAAGCCTGTGTCTTGTGAGCAACCAACACCATCATTCTATTCTCAATAGCTTTGCCTGAAAGCTGTTGCCTCATTTCTCCCTGACACCTTCTTGGCCCTCCTTGTCTTGGAACACTTAACAGAGAAGCCTCCATCCCCTCTCAAACAGCTTTTACTATGCAGCACAAGTTAAGATGAAAAAACAGTTGTCTCTAAAAACAACCAAGTTTATTTAAGAAAAGGTTTTGGGGGAGAGGGACACACTGGGTTTTTTGAGTCTCTCCATGTAAGGGATGAAATGACTCATTTTTGTGACTACTCACCTCTGTGATGTGACTGAGATGAAGGTGTCCCACCAGACACAGCTTCATCGCAGCAGCCAAGTCAAGGACTGCTACATGAGGAGATGGCAGGGATGGGAGGCACAGTGCCAGAAAAAGCTATTACAATTTTGAGGTTCGTGAATTTCTCCTCCCTGAGGATTTACAAATATTTCTGCAGAGCCTCAGATGTTTTAGTATGAGCTCAGCAGATTGTCGCTGGATACAATACAAACAGCAATGTCTTACTGAGCAATTGCCACCTGCTTAGGTTTTCCATGTTATTCACGAAGTTCCACTGAACTCAACTGCTTTGCATGTAGCTATCAACTCTTTAAAAATTAAACTAAAATTAAAATTAATGATGCCAGACTGAGTAACTGAATACACTGATTAAAAGCACTTTGATAAGCATCTTTCATGCATCATTGTGAAAAAGTTATGTATTGTGCTGTCATATTCAGTTTTGTGTCTGGGCAGTAAGCAAACTAAGGAAGATGCCTCGTTGAAGGTACCACATTTTTACTGTTACTCAGACAGTAATGACTTAAAGTCTATTAGCAGAATTGAATTTTCCTTAAACTACACCTCAAATACAATAAAAAAGTTGCTTATGTGAATCTGTTCATTAACAGGCTGAAGTCACTATGGCATAAACACATTTAACGATCCTGAAAATATTTAACTATAGGGTTAAATTAAACAAAACTTGAAAATTGTCTTAACCACATCCATAAAAACACCAATCTCACTTTGCCACAAATTGAATTCTAACTTGTTTATGTATTTGTAAGATTAATGATACAGTAAGTGGGTTCACATGCAACTGCTCATGTTAACCAAACCATGCTCTTTACACCAAGGAACTGTGGAAAATACCATCCTTGTACCTCCAAACTAGGCCAAAATAGTTTAAAGCTTCCTGGAGCTCAGGAGGGACCAAGGTAAAATACATCAATGCAAACAGCTGGAACATGTGAACAGCGCAGGAAGGCACATTAATCATTAGAACATCAAGGCAAACAGCAAACCAGGGCTGAAAGTAGAGAACATACATACAGGCCCATGTACAGCTCCAATTCAGGCTTCAGGGCTTCAGCCATCCCACTAACAAAGCTCCCAGCTCCCCCCAACATTAAATCTAAACTCAAATTATACGCAATAACCTTTCTGACAGTATGCTTCAAACATTTCTTAGATGCAATTACCCTCGTAGAGGCAGGCAGGAAAGGGTGCACTGAAAAAAAAGGAGTAATATGAGGGGCCTCGTTGAAGTAATGAGGCCAATTTTAAGTTTCAATTATAAGAGAATGGGAGCCGGGAGCTCCGGGAGGAGAGGCAGGCAGGGCTGTGTCTGCAGCACCATGCATTTGAATGACACAAGTGCATCTGATGACTGGGGAGAGGAGATTTAAAGAACTGTAGTAATACAGAGCAGGGGAAGATGAGAGAGGACACAGCTCCTGATGTGTTTACCTCCTTTGCTGATGGGATATTGACTTTTCCCACCAGGTTGGTTAGAAAGGGGACTATTTACACTGCCACACAGCAGAGTAAGAATGACAACCAGCATCACTCTGTGCTCCTCTGAGTAAAAGACAACTGTGACCGTCGTGTATCACACAGCCAGTCGATACCTTTGAGTTACCACACCATCCAACTTAGAGATGCATATAAGAGCTCCTACTTTCTTCCTAAATGAGAATTTAATCAATAACACACCTAAGGCCTTCTGAAAACTAAGTTATACAAACTGACTGAAATTGCCTTTCAGTACTCAGTCATGTTCTGAAGTAGTTCTATACCCATTATCACCCCATCATTGTTTTAGTAACATCCAAGTTCAGCGGCAATCAGTAATCTTTTAAGATGACCACTGCTGCAGAAGGTATACATGGCTATACATAATGAGATATATTTATACACATGCAGAACATACCAAAGACACTATCAGTACAAATATAAAAATTAAAAATACAGTTATTTTAATAGAAATAAAGAATATGTGCTTCTGACTGTATGCAATTAAAATTCAGGTACTGTATTTTCTACAGTTAGTAAATCACTGAGTCTGGTAAATATTACAGAATCATACCACCAAGCATGCAGGTAATCCCTCCTTCCACCTCTCAATATAACTGCCCCCTCCTTCCCTTCACAAAGCACAGTCTGAACTTCTGGATGTTCCTGTCAAATTTAGCACCCCATCCAAATCCTTGTTTAGCTACCTAGGTACATTTTTATATTATTAAGGTAAAAAAAAAAAAAAAAAAATTAAATTTCAAAGGTTCCCGAAATCCATTTACCCAGTGCTGTTGTATAGATGTGGGAAGCAAGGATGGAGATATTTGGAGGTTATCTATACCTGACTGCATGTTTTCCATTCATTGCAATTTCTCTTAATTTCTACTAAAATGACACCGAGTAACCTGATAGCCAGGAGGAAGAACTTTAATTCTTGGACTCCTTAAGAAGATGTGGCTCTGTAAAAGTCTTCTGTTTTTTTCCTTCTGACTGGACAACCAAACTGTGTCATACTATTAAACTCTCTCCCCCTGATTATTCTGTTGATAGCCTCCTCTTCAGAGTGAGAAGTAAAAAATATATCACATTCCTTTGTTATGTGTATGTATCTGCACCAGATATGTGAGAAACAACGTAGGTGCCTATGAGCATAGTGCC